>NC_141874.1:148702208-149980507 GCF_056163025.1 Triticum urartu
ATAGTAGTAAGGTGCCCAAAACTTGCATCCAAAACTTGTAAAGAAATAACACTTATTGTGCTTGGCAAGAAATGATCTTTAAGAATTAGTTTTTGAGTATCGATTGTTATACATGTTGGCTACAGATGACATGGCACTTTCTTATAGTCAACAGTTGGCTATACTATTAAGTAATATTAACCATGCCCTTATACACCTAGACGGAGGGATTAAATCAGGATGACTTGCAAGCGGGCAGAGGAGATGTAAGAAATGGTTCATCGTAAGTCTTTCACCAGTACTGTAGTAAAAACTCATACATGGAAGATTCTAGACTAAACCATAAGCGGATACACTTTTATTCATGCACGATACTCCAATAGAGCAAGATCCTGCATGGAAGTCTCCACATGCTTAGACAGCGGATTACATTGAGCGAAGACTAATGATCGACATTTAACTTGATAATGCGTATGTCCAGGTGAACCTCCTTGGAGTCCCCGTGCACCGTGTCGGCAGGTAAAGGATGCCATGGGTTTTCCAAGTCCACATTGGCGGGATAGTCCCAGCTCCCCAGAGTCCAAGTCCGTTCGATGAGGCCGGTGTCGCCGCCCACGCGACCCGGAGGGGTAGTAACACTAACCACGCACCCGTACATCGACCTCATGTCAGTGTCAGCATCAGTGGCGTCGCCCCTGACACACATTATAGAGACGGGGCGACGGCCTGCGTAGGCCTTGCCGGTGCCCATGATCAAGAGGAAGACGCTGCCGTCCTCCTCCGAGACTAGCAGGCGGCGGTGATCCTCTAGCTACTCCGGCATGGTGAACGCGTAGCACGTCTCGTACTTGATGTTCTTCGCCAAGGGCCAGCAGTGACGCTGCACGCATCCGTGAGGTGATGCACCATGTCCGTCGGCAAGCCACAAAACGGCATCGGGCACTCATAGCAGTGGACGAAGGGCTCCTTGGAGGCATCGACCAGGCCATCCATGAAACGGGAGTGGCTGTAGGGGACGTTGCGCCAGTTGAATATATGAGCAAGTTACTACGAGATTTAATCCGAATAAGCACACAAAAAATCATAAATTCTACCACAATTTCGAACAGGTATGACAGTAACACATACGGTGCAACGGGAGCAGCACCGTTGGCGTTGAGGTTGTTGCCCATGTCCAAACACCACGTAGACACGGTCTTTGAGCACGGTTCGTAGTCGTTCCACGCTCGGGCATTGAAGTTTGTAACTATTTTAGATTAGAATATACTACTCCTCTGGTGCTAGTAGTAGAGCAGAGTCCTACTCTACTACTCTACTCAAGGAAGTTAGGGCATAACACTATAGGGAGTACCAGTACTGTGATCACTCAAGCAAGTTGTCTGGCATCGACATGACCCTATGCTGTTGGTATGTGTCTCGTAAGTCAAGCGGCGTGCTGTAGTCATCATCACCTGTCCACTTCCCGCAACACATATTCGCTTCTCCATCTTTGTCCGCACATAATCTCGTCCAATCTTCCATCCCCGCTAAGGCGCCTCCCCCCTCGTCCGAAACCCAAGCACTAACAATGGCAGAACCGAGCAGCGTCCGCCGAAAGAGTGGCTGGAATTTGCTCCCCACGGAGGTAATCAAGCTCATTGTTTCGCGTGTGGACAATCTAAGTACCATGCCGCTCGCCGCGTGCTCGTCGGGGCTGTACCGTTTACTCAAAGCCCTCAGGCCAGAGCTTTTTAAGCCAGCTCCTTACTTGCTGATGCCGCCTGATCTTCAGAAACGGCGTGTCACGCAGCATAACGATCGTAGGGTGGAGAGCATCAACCCCTTGAATGCGATCCGATCCCCATCAGCCTCAACTACATTAACGGTATGTACTGGGTCGGCATGAACACTTCTTGGATGGTGCTCATCGACGGTCGCGGTAGCTGGATGCTCGTGGAGGTCTTCACTCTTTTGGCCTGCTTACTGCTTCTGTTGCACCCCCAGCCCTGGTTGCTGCTGCTGCTGCTGTTTTCAATGTACAATCAGTAGTATATTTCGTCTGTTGGTTGAATAAATGTGTTGTTAGAATGACAAACACAATGTTTTGTAAGTCATTGCATGGTTCAATCCTTTAGTGCCCCGTACCGTACGTAGCGCATAATATTTTTCGTACGGAACACATTTTCCACTTGTTGATAACATGCAGCCCACTGATGAAGCCCAATAGAGAAGCCCATAATTAACTGGAAGGGAAGCTCTCACATGAATCTGGCCCAGGTACATGCTCATGGTCCCCTAAACATAAATAAGTAAGTAAATAAATAAATAAATAAATAAAGCTAAATGCTCATGCACCAGTTCTTTGGGAAAATAGGTAGCCCAGTATTTCTTTTTGAAGAATACCGAAGCTAGGCCTATTTGTTTTCTCCGAATTACTGGGCTGCAAATCTTTCAAGACGAGGAGGGATGCATTCCGGCCTGGCTTAAGAGTATGGTCAATGTCTGTCAAAATTAATATCAAAAGGGGTTGAAAATTCCAAACAAATTATAGCAAATGGGATATAAGTTTATTTTTTTGTTTTTGTTCTTCACTGATATCTTATACGTATTTCATTGGATTAACTGACATAGTACTAATTTATTTTTAAATTTGTTTTAGTATGGCTATTAATTTTTGGAATAAGAATATTTCATTCACCAGCAAAAATTTGCGAATTTTTTCAAAATTTCCCACATATTTAGTTAATTTTTTGACCCTGGTATTGACCAGAAAATGGCCAGCAATTCTAAAAATGGAAAACGGGATGCAATAAATTCCATATGAATTAGAAAATGAGTAAAAATTATAAAAATAATAGCAAATGGGCTGTACACGCCACAGATTTCGAGGCTGACTTGTCTACGCAAGGCTTTGTCAGTGAACACACGATTCTAGCAGCAGGGACTGTTGGATGTCCATCCAACGGCCGACGTGCTTCTTCAATCTTTGATCTTCCTGCTCCAGCCACCTAAATTAGCGCCGGCGGGACTGCCTGCTCCCTCCTCTTGTGGCCCGCTGTGATGCCGCGCAGGCTTCCCCGGCCCACCCTACTCCCTCCGCTGGCCTGGCCGCATGCAATCAACTGCCTCCTTATTACGTGGAAAAAAATGATTCCACCCACTGACATCTGGGGCGCACCGATTGGGAGGCTTGCCAACTTAGTCAACAAACGATTCTAGTAGCAGTAACCGTTGGATTTGAATCGAACGGTCCTGCTGCTTCTTCAATCGCTGCTCTTCTTGCACCAGCCGCCCAAACCAGCGCCTGGGAGACCGTCAGCTCCTGCCTCCAATGGCCGGTTGTGCTACCGTTGAGACCTCATCGCCCCCTACTACTCCCACCGCTAGCCAGGCCCTGCGGCGATGGCAGCCTCACACCGCATCCGAACCAGTGAACCCTCGTACTCCTCTACGCATGGGCATCCACTGTCGTGTCTTCCCAGCTCCGCGTCGTCCCCTTCCTAGGCCTCGCCGTCGTCCACCGCCTTGGTGCTCTCGACGCGGCGTGGTCAACGGCATTCCATCGGAAGAGTACTGTACGTGGAGAGGCTGACAGCTGGGTCCATGGCCACAGCCCAGTTTTTTTGTGATTTGCCAAGTAAGTCGCTTTGTCAGGCCTATTGGGCTGCAAATCTTTCAAGACGAGGAGAGCTTTCATTCGGCTGGCCGAGAAAATAGCCCATCAGTAATGAGAAATGGGTTGTACATTTTTAAACACATCAAACCGGCAATTAGTTTCAAATATCTTTTTTTCATTTCGAGATTTTAAATTACATTAATTTTTATGCGTGAAGAATTCGTTGGATTTTATATTGATATACATTTATTTTTAAAATCAGTTTGAATGTGAGTCGAAATTTTGGGATTAAAAACAGTTCGGACCGCACCGAAATATGCAAAATTTTGTATAATTTTTTAACCGCGGCCACAATATGGGCTGTAATGCTAACAAAAAGAATATGGGCTCCAAAGAAAACCTTAATAATTAGCAAATGGGTTGTAAATTATTAGAAATAATGGCAGATGGGCTGTATGCTGTTTTCCACAGATTTGAGGCTTTCCTAAAAAAGGTTGACGCACAAGCAGTGACTGTTGGATGGCCATCCAACAGTAGTCATGCTTCTTCAATCTCTGCTCTTCCTGCTCCAGCCGCTCAAACAAGCGCCGGCAGGACTGCCTGCTCCCTCCTCCCCGCGGCCGGCTCTGCTGCCGCGCAGGCCTCACCGCCCCACCGTACTCCCATCGCTGGCCTAGCCATCCCTCTACTCACCCACACCTGCTGTTATTCTCCGGTGATGGCAGACGAACCAGTAAACCCTCGTACAGTCGTACTCCCCTCCACGTGGGAAACAACTGCCGTGTCTTCCTTGCCTCCGTGTCGTTCCCTTCCTAGGCCTTGCCGTCGTCCACCGCCCTGATGCTCTCGGCGCAGCCTGGTCAACATGGTCAATGACCGACATGTATCTGAAGTGGATTGTACGTGGGGAGGCCGACAGCTGGGTCCACGGCCGCACGCAAGGAAATGCCTCCTTATTACGCGCAAAATAATGATTCCTCCACCTGACATCAGGGACCCACCGAAAGGGCCTCTGTATTTCGTGAAAAAAACGTTACCACCGCTGACAGCTCGGACCCACCAGCTATATCTTCACACGCAAGGAAGTGCCTCCTTATTGCGCACAAAAAAAATGAATACTCCCCCTGTTAGCTGGGACCCAGTATAGTGGTAGGCTGACTTGTGGGCCTACTAAGTTGAACGGGACAGAGGGCTTTATCAACTTAGTCAATATGCACGATTCTAGCTCCAGTGACTGTACGATGTCCATCCAACGGCCATAGTGCTTCTTCAACCTCTGGTCTTCTTGCTCCAGCCGCCCAAACCAGCGCCGGTCGTGCCTCGTGCTCCTGCCTCCCATGGCCGGCTGTGATGCGGTGGAGGCCTCACCGCCCCTACTACTGCCACCGCTGGCCAGGCCATCCCTCTACTCACCCACACCCCCTGTTATTCTGCGACGACGATAGCCTCACACCGCAGTTAACCAGCGAACCCTCGTACTCCTCTACGCGTGGGCATCCACTACCGCGTCTTCCCCGGCTCCGCGTCGTCCCCTTCCTAGGCCTCGCCATCGTCCACCGCCCTGGTGCTCTCGACGCGGCGTGGTCAACGTGGTCAAGGAACGACTTCCATCGGACGTGGACTGTAGTGGAGAGGCTGACAGCTGGGTCCACGGCCGCAGCAAGGAAGTGCCTCCTTATTACGTGCAAAATAATTATCCCTCCACCTGACAGCGGGGACCCACCGGACGGGCCACCGTATTTCGCGAAAAAAATGTTTCGCCCCTGACTGCTGGGACCCACCAGCTACATCTTCGCATACAAGGAAGTGCCTGACAGTCGGGACCCACCTGGTCGAAGCGTACGTAGCGTTGTCATTCTGGTCGCGAACGTAAACATACATATATACTGGTGGATGTAGAGGCGCGCACGTTTCGTAGTAGAGGCGCGCACGTAGCATGTACACGTACGTACAGCGGCCAGGGTGCAAGAAAGAAAATACGGCCACGTATGTGTACATACGGGCGGGGTCTCGAACGCCTACTCGCGCATATGTACGGCCAGTGCTCGTGTACATGGCTGGGTCGGAACGGAGAAACAACGTCGTCGTCGTGTTCATGGGGAGGCAATGGAACGCGTCGTGTTCATCGGGAGGCAACGGAATGCGTCGTGTTCATCGGGAGGCAACGGAACACGTGGGAGCCAACCGGCTGGGTCGGAACGGAATGCGTGGTCGTGTTCATCAAGAGGGCTTGGACGGAACAGGCGATGGAAACGAGGCCTGGCGTACCGCACAACGGAGGAAATGGACCTCCTAAGTCTGGAACGGGGTCCTATTGATCGAGAGGGGTCTGGCATACCGCAAAATGGAGGAAACGGACCTCCTACGGTCGAAATGGGGGTCCTGTTGACCGGGAGGGGTGTGGCGTACCGCAAAATGGACGAATCGGACCTCCTACGGTCGAAATGGGGGTCCTGTTGATCGGGAGGGGTGTGGCGTACCGCAAAACGGACGAAACGGACTTGTGTTGGAGCGCTACGGTCGAAACGGGGGTCCTGTTCATCGGGAGGGGTGTGGCCTACCGCAAAACGGGACTCCACGGGATACTGTTCATCTCCACCGTCGACCTCCTCCAGCCTCCATGGGCTACCGTCGACCTCCTCCAGCCTCCACGGGTTCCTGTTCATCCAGCCTCCACCGCGCGCTACTCCACCGGCTACTGTTCAACCACCCCTCCACGGGCACCCCTCCATCGTCTACTGTTCATCCAGCCCTCCACACCACGGGGTCCTATTCAACCACCCCTCCACGGGCACCCCTCCACCGTCTATCGTTCATCCAGCCCTCCACCACACCACGGGGTCCTGTTCATCCAGAGGCAACGCCATCGCTCACTATTCATCCAACCCCCCCGGCAACGCTCACCGTTCATCCAATCGGTCAGCTTCAGTTAGCAGCAGTAGCAAAGGAATTGCTCGATCGGGTTCAGTTAACAGCCATCGATCAATCGCTCGGGTTCAGTAACGCGTAGCCTGCAGTGCTATCGCTCGGGTTCAGTTAGAGCCCAACGCCTTGCTCGGGTTCAGTTAGAGCCAACGCCTCGCACACACGCGCGTACGTGTATGAGAGAAACGCGCATCGCTCGGCCCCCGACCTCCCACCATAACCGGGAACTCCCCGAAATTTTCCTCCCCCTCGCTTCTACCACGGTTTTTTCCGTCATGGACGGCCCAAAGATTGTCATGCAGCTGCATCTCCGGCCCGCCCAGGACGAAAAGCCCATTTTCTGTCATGATTTTTTGTCATAGAAGTAGGAGCCCACCACATCTATGATGATACCGGGTTTTGTCACAATTATCATCATAGAAGTGTCATATGTATGACAGAATTTTTTTCCATTCGGCCCAAAATGTCACGGATGTGTCTTTTTTTGTAGTGATAGGAAGATCAATCGCCCTTTGTTAGAGAAAGGAGAGACATAACTTGTGAGGTACGTCGATCGATGGGGGGGGGTAGTTAAAGTCGATCTAGGTATATGTCGGGAGATCGATCGGTATACATGCATGTGTGTGTTAGAAGCAAATGAGGCACGAGGAGAAGGATAGAGAGAGAGGGATGCATGTAGGAGGTGGTACGAGAGGCATACTATATCGAGGGGGGAAGAGTGTGCGAGTACGAGAACGATGAAAAGAGTGGTGGGAGTGAGGCATGGACGGTGACAAGAGAAGAGGGGAAGCTTGTGTTTGTGCTAGGCACACCTGGCTAGAGAGGCATATCGATCGATGTGTGCCGTAAAGAAGGAGCTGGGGGGCCTACACACACCATGGGTGAACGACCTAAAGTGAAAAGACGAATTTGCGCGATGGAGCTAGAGAATGCTGAGGGAGGGTGAGAGGGATGCGGGCGTGTGCATGCACAAGAGAAAGTTAGCGCTAGCTACAAAGATAAGAGGGTTGTGTGGGTGTAAAAGACGAATAGAGATCATATATACTTCATTATAAAAAGCGAATTCGGATATTTGAAGAATTTATCATAGTGTTGCAAACCGACGTATGTGTGAATATATATAACGGTGATACACATGGTGTGGTTATGAACATGTTATACTGCATTTAATATATTTTAGCTCTACTCTTATAAAAAACGGAGTTGTTGATGATGGTGTGCCTGCCATCCTGCATTATAGGCCGTCCGATTTATATCTGGCGGATAGCAAGGAAACTATGATGGTTGAAGTTGGCAACAATCATGATTGTAGATTCTTATTGAAATAGAGAAGCAAATTCAAATTTAGTTCGAATTGCAGCGGTAGTATAGACATTTGGAATGCACTAAAATGTTGGTATGAGTAGGTTACATGCATTATACAGCAAGCGAAAAAATTTAATCGGACATAACATGGATTCATACTCCCTCCTTCCATCTATATGGGGCGTAATGAGATTTTTAAGACTACCTTTGACTATTGACAAGATTAATAGTACATGACATGCACAATGTGAAAATTATATCATTGAAAGAACCTTTCATAGACGAATTTAACGGTGTGCTTTGTGTAAGTTGCATGTCATATATCATTGCTCTAATATTTGGTCAAAGTTAGCATCAAAAAACGCATTAGGCCCTATATAGATGGAAGGAGGGAGTAGCTTTGAATAGCATTTGTATAAAATGGGGCAAGACTCTCTCTTTGTGTGGTGTGAATAGTTTTATTTTTTTCGTTTTCTTTTTGGTTGAGGGAAGTGCGAATTGATTTGGTCCGTACAAGTACAATATTAATACACGTTAGGCTTGTCCCTAAAATTCAACCCGCGTCTTGTTATATCCCAAAAATTCAGATATCGTGCTCCCAAAACTGGCGCCATCACAACCCGCGCCTTGCTATCCCGAAATTACAATGCGCGCGAAAACTCCCTACAGCTGCCAAATCCTGACACGCAAAATCCCCCTTCTAACCCTGAGCCGAAAGGGCCGCTAGTGCAAATCGGTGGGGGGTAATTTTGTAACACACCCTACATTTTGGACAAGTGTGTCCCTAAGTCATGCTTCACCCCCTCCTATTGCCCCCTTTCCGCCATTCGAAATCCCAGGCCGCCATAACCTCTCCACTCCAGCCGCGAAACCCCACCCTCCTCCGTCCGCCATGTCACCGCTGCCCATCCGGACCTCTTCCCCGATGACGTCGTCCACCCCAACAGCTCGACGTCCCTCGTCCACCTCCTCGGACGAGGATCCGTCGTCCATCTCACCGTCCCACCGGTTCAGCCGCCCCGTCCTCCACCTCCAAGGAGCTGCTCCGATGATCGCCTCGTCTATCGCGGCTGCTCCATCCCCACAACCCCGCCATAACCTACTCCACCGGAACCGCAACATCCTCACCGACTCCTCGGACGAAGCCGAGGCCTACTCGGTGCCACCAAAGAGGTTGTACACTCATCGCATCGCACCTTCTCCTTAACTCGACCTCCCGGCGCCGACGGTGCTCCATCCCGCACCCCATGTAGCGGCTACCTTGAAGCCGGCACCGCGGGTGACATCTCCATGGCGGCTCTCCCCCAGTGCGAGGCCCCTTCGGTGGTGGCGTCCATACCAGCCGAATCTGCTGTTGCTGCTCCGGCTCTCGCTCGCTCGCTCGCGCTGCTGCTGCTGCTCCAGCTCTCGCTCGATCGCTCGCTCGGCCAGCTGGTGCTGCTGCTCTCCCCCTCGCTCGTGCTGCTGCTTTCCTCCGATTAAGCCACACTTCAGTCGACTGAATCGACTTTTGGGTCAGTTGATTTTCAGGGGTTGGGGGGTGATGAAGCTATGTACCTAGGGTAGGGTCATGGATCTGTCCAACATACCCTCCCCAAGGACATCTCTACAAAGAATCAGAAGCAGTCGAAGAGAAACCATCATCCACTCGACCATGAAGATGTGCTCACTCGACCACCTTGAAGACACTCGACCACCAGAAGATGATAAACCATCTACTCTGTAACAGTCAGGACTTAAACCATAGCTTTATGGGCATTTACAACACTTTATTGCAGACGTTACCAGTAACGCCCCTCCTTTATGAGCATTGAACCTTGTGTAACGGAGGGGATCTTGGGTCTTGGCGCACTCTATATAAGCCACCCCCTCCTCTGGGACAAGGGTTCGCACTTTTTGTAATTCACACACATATATTCAGTCGACCGCCTCCGGGTTCCGAGACGTAGGGTCGTTACTTCCTCGGAGAAGGGCCTGAACTCGTAAAACTCATGTGTACAACTCCTCCATAGCTAGGATCTTGCCTCTACATTCCTACCCCCTATTCTACTGTCAGTCTTAGAACCACGACAGTTGGCGCCCACCTTGGGGCCGGTGTCTTAGCGACTTGTTGGAGAAGTTGCAATTTTTCTGATCCTCTTCATCATGGTTTCAGGCGGAGGTTTGGCTGAGAGCCGCGAGATCCGTCTCAGCGCGCTCGTGTTTGTCACTGACGACTCCGCTTGGCTTCAGGAGGCTACACTCGACGTCGACGCGCTCCCCGCTCGCGGGGCGACGCACTTTCGCGCGTGCGTCCGCGGCGTCCTCCTGCGGCAACCGTCGACCTAGTATCAGTCGACTCCATCAGCTCGCCCCCTCCCCGCGGCTCACCGGAGCAAACGCTCCGCTCGGTCGAGGCTTCAGCGGTGGGTGAGGCATGCGGTGGCCCGCCAGTCGGCCACCCCTCAAGTCGCGGCGATCGAGCCCAACGAAACTCTCTACGACCTGTTCGATTTGTCGACTGGCTCCGCAGAGACCGCATCCGAGTGCGACAACAGCGACCCAGCGGCTGAAGTTCTAATGGTCAATGGACCACACAGCCCTCCTAGCTTCAACCGTGAAGACGGAGGCGACGGTAATGGAAATCCATCGCGCGTTCACGAGGAGTACCACCCCGAACCCCTCTCCTCGCAGCAGAGGGAGGAACATTGCCACCGGAATATGGATGCATTGCATACTCCTATAGTTGGAGAAACCCCTGAGGCCCAGGCCTTGGAGCAGGCGCGCTTGGCCAACCTGGCTGAGCGCACTCGACTGGAGAACCTCCAGCGCGCACTCGATGATTGCGCTCGGCAGCGCGCTCCCCAATCCAGTCGACGCCAGCTTTTTCCTCCTCCGACTCAGGTATACCAAACCACGATCCAGAATCTGGCTGCTACTACCCGGATAGGGGAGTCGATCCAACCCTCCCAGTCAGAAGCTGGTCGAGGTCTGGTGCAGATCCGAGCCTTGCTCCGGGCGGCGGGAGAACAGAACACTGTTGTATCTCAGTCGCGGGATAGGATCCACATCAGATCCGTGATGGCAGACACAGTTCAGTCGGCCCATAGCCCAAGATCACCTCCAAGGCGTGAGGGACGTGGGGATCGGCAAGATCAGTACAGAAACCGAGAGCAGTATGATCGTCGAGTAGATCGTGATGATCGCCGTCGAGTGCCCACGCCTCCCCCAAGGAGCGGGTCGTACGTGCCTTGGCAGCATGAAGACAGACACCCTCACATTGTTGGGCGAGGTATTCCAATCGACCCCATGGAGCCAGGCTTTGATGCGAGATCTATTCTCGTGCAGGGCTTGGTCGACAGAAACAGAGCTCACCGAGAGGGCCATGATAGAGATCCACAAACCAGCAACAGGGTGCATGTCTCTAGTCCAGAGTGCTTCAGCAGAGCTATCAGAGCTGCGGTGATTCCCCCCAACTTCATGTTGGCATCTGGAGTTAGTAAGTTCACCGAGGAGTCCAAGCCTGACACTTGGCTTGAAGACTACCGAGTGGCTGTCCAGATTGGTGGCGGCAATGATGAAGTGGCCATGAAACACCTTCCTCTGATGTTGGAGGGCTCGGCTAGAGCATGGCTGAATCAGTTAGCGCCTGGCGGCATTTATACTTGGGAAGATCTCGCCCGAGTGTTTGTCACAATGTTCAAGGGCACTTGCAAATGGCCAGCAGGTTTGACAGAATTACAGTGTTGTGTTCAGAAGCCGAATGAAACTTTGAGGGATTATATCCAGAGATGGATCACCCTACACCACACGGTAGAAGATGTGTCGGATCATCAGGCAATTTGTGCCTTTAAGGAAGGCGTCAGGTATCGAGAGTTGAATATGAAGTTCGGCCGGACAGGGAATATGACTCTGGCTTGGATGATGGAAATTTCCACCAAATATGCCAATGGTGAAGAAGAAGAGCGACTCCGGAGTGGCAAGCATAAAGAAGTCGCCCACGAAGCCGGAGGAGGAAACTCTGGTTGGAAACAGAAGCGCAAGGCCGAGCCAGCTGCTCCGGGTGAAGCCTTGGCGGTGGTTCAAGGAAAGTTCAAGGGGAAGCCCAAAGGGCCGTGGAACCCCAAGAAAGTAAAGGATCAAGATGGGAATGACGTGTTGGATCTGCCGTGCCATATCCACACCAAAAAAGATGAAGAAGGTAAGTTCATTTACCCGAAGCACACCACTCGGCAGTGTTGGCTCCTAATCCAGCAGTTCCAAGAGAAACATCCCAAGGAAAAGGAGAAAGAAGCAGACAAGCCTGGGGGTGAAGAGGATGATGATGGTTATCCCCACGTGAATTCCACTCTCATGGTTTTTGCTAACGTTGAGAGCAAAGGTTGATTGAAAGTCATCAACAGAGAAGTGGACATGGTCGCTCCGGTGACACCCAGTTACTTGAAGTGGTCACAGACTGCCATTAGATTTGACCAGTCTGACCATCCAGCACACATAGCCACCCCTGGGAGGCAAGCACTAGTGGTCGACCCGGTGATCGAAGGCACTCGACTGACAAAGGTCCTGATGGACGGTGGCAGTGGCCTGAACATACTGTATGCAAAGACGTTGAAGGGAATGGGCATTCCGATGTCCAGACTCAGCGAAAGCCATATGAGTTTCCATGGGGTCATTCCTGGCAAGAAGGCTGCATCCCTCGGTCAGATTGCACTCAACGTGGTTTTCGGTGATTCCAAAAATTACCACAAAGAAAAGTTGACGTTTGAAGTCGTGGATTTCCAGAGTGCTTATCATGCAATTCTGGTCAGGCTAGCTTATGCACGATTTATGGCTCCACCATGTTACGTGTACCTCAAACTGAAGATGCCTAGCCCCAGAGGAGTGATCACTATCTCTGGTAATCGGAAGAAGGCATAAGAGTGCTTCCAGAAGGGCTCAAAGATCGCCGATGCCCAGATGGACGTGGTAGAATTGCAAGAATACCAGAAAAATGCAGATTCGAGTGACTTGCTGCGAGCCAAGAAGCCAGCCACAGATTCAACGTTCCAGTCGTCTGGTGAAAGGAAGTCGATTCACATTCACCCGACGGATCCCAATGCAGCTCCGACTCACGTTTCAACCACACTCGACTCCAAATAGGAAGAAGCGCTCATCCAGTTCCTCCGTGAGAACTAGGACATCTTTGCATGGAAGCCTTCTGACATGCCGGGTGTTCCCAGGGGACTGGCTGAGCATCGTTTGTGAGTCGACCCGAAGGTGGAACCAGTCAAAGAGCATCTTCGATGGTCCGCTGTCCAGAAAAGAAAGGCAATCGGTGAAGAGGTGCTCAGCTTTTGGCGGCTGAGTTTATCCGAGAGATTTATCACTCCGAGTGGTTAGCCAATGTTGTCATGGTCCCAAAGAAAGACGACTCACTTCGAATGTGTATTGATTTCAAGCATATCAATCGGGCCTGCCCGAAAGATCACTTCCCTCTCCCTTGCATCGATCAGATAGTCGACTCGACTGCAGGGTGCAAGCGTTTGTCCTTTTTGGACGCCTACTCCGGGTACCACCAGATTCGTCTATACGGACCCGACGAGATAAAAACAGCTTTTATCACCCCGTTTGGGTGCTTCTATTATGTCACAATGCCATTCGGTTTGAAGAACGCCGGAGCCACATTCATGCGAATGATTCAGAAGTGCCTGCTCACTCAGATCAGTCGGAATGTGGAAGCATACATGGATGACATTGTGGTCAAGTCACGTAAAGGTTCCGACCTACTGACTGACCTTGCTGAAACCTTTGCCAACCTCAGAAAGTATGATATCAAGCTCAATCCGTCAAAGTGCACGTTTGGAGTTCCAGGCGGAAAGTTACTCGGTTTTCTTGTTTTCGAACGAGGAATCGATGCTAACCCAGAGAAAGTAGGTGCTATACTCCGAATGAAACGCCCTGTGCGTGTGCATGATGTCCAAAAGCTTACTAGTTGCTTGGCTGCCCTAAGTCGTTCATTTCTTGACTCGGTGAAAAGGCGCTGCCTCTTTACCGACTGATGAAGAAATCAGACAAGTTCGAGTGGACCCCAGAAGCTGATGCAGCGTTTGCAAAGCTAAAAGCCCTGCTTTCCACCCAGCCGGTGCTTGCTGCTCCAATCAGCAAAGAGCCTCTACTGCTTTATATAGCAGCCACTGGACAAGTCGTCAGTACAGTACTTACGGTCAATCGGGAAGAAGAAGGAAAAGCTTATAAGGTTCAACGCCTAGTTTATTATATTTCTGAAGTCCTGACCCCATCAAAGCAGAGATATCCTCATTATCAGAAGCTTGTCTATGGGATTTACATGACCACGAAGAAGGTTGCACACTATTTCTCGGATCACTCTGTTACAGTCGTCAGTGACGCTCCATTGTCAGAGATTCCGCACAACAGAGATGCAACTGGTCGAGTGGCTAAATGGGCGATTGCACTCCTTCCCTTGGATATCAAGTTTGAGGCAAAGAAAGCTATCAAGTCCCAAGCAATAGCAGATTTCCTCGCCGAGTGGATCGAACAAGAACTGCCGACTCAAGTTCACTCTGAGCACTGGACCATGTTCTTTGACGGATCCAAGATGCTGAACGGTTCTGGTGCTGGAGTAGTTCTGGTATCCCCCGAGGAGACAGACTCAGATATGTCCTCCAGATTCACTTTGATTCCTCCAACAATGAAGCAGAATATGAAGCACTCCTGTATGGGTTATGCATGGCCGTCTCACTCGGTGTCCGTCGTCTCATAGTCTATGGCGACTCAGATTTGGTAGTTAATCAAGTGATGAAGGAGTGGGACGTCAGAAGCCCAGCCATGACTGGTTACTGCAACACGGTGAGAAAGCTTGAGAAGAAGTTTGAGGGGTTAGAACTCCACCACATACCCCGACTGAAAAATCAAGCAGCCGACGATTTGGCAAAGATAGGTTCCAAGAGAGAAGCCATTCCCAGCAATGTGTTTTTGGAGCATATTCACTCACTCACAGTTCAGGAAGATCCTTTTACTGAAGAGCCCCCGCAACCCAAGAGCGCCATAGATCCGACTGAAGTCGATGTCCCAGCCGTGGTCGACCTGATCATGGAGGTTCTGGCCATTACTCCCGACTGGACGGTGCCCTACATTTCATACATCCTCAGGAAAGAACTCCCAGAGGATGAAGAAGAGGCTCGATAGATCGTCTGTCGATCCAAGGCCTTTACTGTGATAAGAGGGTAGCTGTTCAGGGAAAGCGTGACTGGAGTCGGTCAGAAATGCATAACACCAGAAGAAGGTTGAATGATCCTAAATGACATCCACTCGGGGACCTGTGGTCATCATGCGTCCTCTCGGGCCATCGTGGCTAAAGCATACCGAGCTGGATTCTATTGGCACGAGCAAATGAAAATGGCGAAAGATATAGTCGACAGATGTGAAGGCTGCCAGTTTTACTCCAACATGTCTCACAAGCCAGCGTCAGCCCTGAAGACCATCCCCCTCATCTGGCCCTTTGCTGTTTGGGGACTGGATATGGTTGGACCACTGAGAACTGGCAGGAGCGGCTTCACTCATGTGCTCGTTGCAGTCGACAAGTTTACCAAATGGATCGAAGCTAAACCTATCAAGAACCTTGATGCTAGCACCGCTGTCAGTTTTAACAGAGAATTGACATTCAGATATGGAGTCCCACACAACATCATCACGGACAACGGATCGAACTTAGATTCCGATGAGTTCAGAGCTTTCTGCGCCTCTCAGGGCACTCGAGTCGACTATGCTTCTGTCGCTCACCCGCAGTTGAACGGACAAGCAGAAAGAGCCAATGGCCTGATTCTCAAAGGACTGAAACCCCGACTAATGCGTGATCTCAAACACACAGCAGGCGCTTGGGTTGATGAACTTCCGTCAGTTCTGTGGGGTTTGAGGACAACTCCTAATCGGTCGACTGGACGAACTCCTTTCGTCTTAGTCTATGAAGCCAAAGCTGTTCTGCCAAGTGATTTGCTCCACAATGCACCCCAAGTTGAGCTCTTCTCCGAAGAGTAAGCAGAGCAGGCCCGACAAGATTCAGTCGATCTCTTAGAGGAGGAAAGAGAGATGGCCTTGATCCGCTCGACCATTTATCAGCAAGACCTACGTCGATTCCACACCAGAAATGTGAGGGGTCGAGCCTTTCAAGAAGGAGAACTGGTTCTTCGAGTGGATCAACAAAAACCACACAAGCTTGCCCCGACTTGGGAGGCCCCCTTCATCATCACCAAAGTTCTCCACAATGAAGCATACCATCTTTACAGTATTGAGCATCAGAAAGACGAGCCACGAGCTTGGAACGCGGAGCTGCTCCACCCCTTTTATACTTAAGCACTCGTTCGAATAAAATGTAATAAGAAACACCTCTGTAATTTGTTTATCAAATACAAGAGCTTATGGTCCTATCATTCGATTGTTGTGTTCTTATTTACTTCCGAAATCCACCAGTGGGTGGGCTTAGTCGCGAATCCGTTTCGCCTCAGTTCGAAAGAAAATCCTACCGAGTGGAGAGCAATCCTCCGACTCGGGGGCTTAGCTGCAGTCCAGTACTCACCTAAGTTCTCTCACTAGGAGACTTAGCTGTAGTCCAGTACTCGCCTAAGTTTGAGAAAATCCTACCGAGCGGAGAGCAACCCTCCCACTCGGGGGCTTAGCTGCAGTCCAGCACTCGCCTAAGTTCTCTCACTAGGAGACTTAGTTGCAGTCCAGTACTCGCCTAAGTTTGAAAAAATTCTACCGAGTGGAGAGCAACCCTCCCACTCGGGGGCTTAGCTGCAGTCCAGCACTCGCCTAAGTTCTCTCACTAGGAGACTTAGCTGCAGTCCAGTACTCACCTAAGTTTGAAAAAAATCCTACCGAGTGGAGAGCGACCCTCCCACTCGGGGGCTTAGCTGCAGTCCAGCACTCGCCTAAGTTCTCTCACTAGGAGACTTAGCTACAGTCCAGTACTCGCCTAAGTTTGAAAAAATCCTACCAAGTGGAGAGCAACCCTCCCACTCGGGGGCTTAGCTGCAGTCCAGCACTCGCCTAAGTTCTCTCACTAGGAGACTTAGCTGCAGTCCAGTACTCGCCTAAGTTTGAAAAAAATCCTACCGAGTGGAGAGCGACCCTCCCACTCGGGGGCTTAGCTGCAGTCCAGCACTCGCCTAAGTTCTACCACTAGGAGACTTAGCTACATTCCAGTACTCCCCTAAGTTTGAAAAAATCCTACCGAGTGGAGAGAAACCCTCCCACTCGGGGGCTTAGCTGCAGTCCAGCACTTGCCTAAGTTCTCTCACTAGGAGAATTTGCTGCAGTCCAGTACTCGCCTAAGTTTGAAAACATCCTACCGAGTGGAGAGCAACCCTCCCACTCGGGGGCTTAGCTGCAGTCCAGTACTCGCCTAAAGTTCTCTCTCTAGGATACTTAGCTGCAGTCCAGTACTCGCCTAAGTTTGAAAAAATCCTACCGAGTGGAGAGCAACCCTCCCACTCGGGGGCTTAGCTGCAGTCCAGTACTCGCCTAAAGTTCTCTCACTAGGAGACTTAGCTGCAGTCCAGTACTCGCCTAAGTTTGAAAAAATCCTACCGAGTGGAGAGTAGCCCTCTCACTCGGGGGTCTTAGTTGCAGTCCAGTACTCACCTAAGTCCGAAACATATCCCTATCCACGAGGACGACGAAGTGCAGGTCAACTGCAACCTTCTCCTTCGGAGCTACGACACAAGTACAACGTCCGCTCCATCCCTATCCGTAAGGACGACCAGGTGCAGGTCGACTGCAACCTTCTCCTTCGGAGCTACGACACAAGTACAACGTCCGCTCCATCCCTATCCGCAAGGACGACGAGGTGCAGGTCGACTGCAACCTTCCCCTTCGAAGCTACGGCACAAGTACAACGTTCGCTCCATCCCTATCCGCAAGGACGAGGAGGTGCAGGTCGATTGCAACCTTCTCCTTCGGATCTACGACACAAGTACAATGTCCGCTCCATCCCTATCCCCAAGGACGACGAGGTGCAGGTCGACTGCAACCTTCTCCTTCGGAGCTACGACACAAGTACAGCGTCCGCTCCATCCCTATCCGCGAGGACGACGAAGCATGGGTCGACTGGAGCGGCCCCCTCAGAGCTGCGTCTCCAGCACAAAGACTATTCCAAGCAGTGAGCAAAGTCCATTCGAAGGCAAACGCAAGCACATTCGGAGATAAATCAAATTCAGATACATCCTAAAAGTTCCAAGCAGCAAATCAAAAGTTCTCGGGCGTCAAGCCCAAAGGAGTTCAACAGTTACATCAATCACTCGGCATTCTGAGGCAAATTTAAAGCAGATTCAAGTTTCATAAGTTTGTTCACTTGGCCGGAGGAGGGCTGGCAGGCTCCACAAATGAGTCCAGGTCGATCCCATCAGCGATCCGAGTGGCGGCATCAATGAAAGTCTCCATGAAGGACTGAAGTCATGCTTTTTGGTTTTAGCGACTTTGATCGCAACTAGCTTGTCTTCACGAGCTTCCTTGCAGTGGACTCACACCAAGGACAGTGCCACATCAGCACCACACCAGGCGGAGGATTTCTTCCATTCTTGCACTCGGTCAGGGATCTCGTTCAGTCGAGTCATCAAGGATTCCAGGTCATTCTGAAGAGTCGCCCTGGCCAAAGCGATGAGTCGATTCGGGAGACTACCTCTTTCAGGGGCGCGAGGTAGCTTGTGGCGCTGGCGATATGGGACTCCAGTCGGAGCACGTTCATTGCAGTTTCGTCGCAGACTGGAGAAGCGATAGGGTCCAGACCCGTCTCGACCCTTCCAGTTTCTTCGTCGAAGTATTGACAGAATTCTGCAGGAAAAATTAGTCAATCGACCGAGCAAGATCCGATCGCAAGCATCAACACAGTCGGATTAAAAGAAATACCTTCCAGCGCGAGATAAAGCTTCTTGGCAAGAGTCCTCAAATAAGCTTCCGTGTCATTCCTCTTGCAGACCGCAGACTCCAGCTTTTCATTCAGGGCGACCTTGTCCTTCTTCAGACTGTTCACTTCGCGGTTAGCTTCATTAAGACAAGATTTCAGTTTGGTCACCTCTCCTTCCAGCGTTTCGATTGAAGCAAGCTTCTGGTCTGCGAGAGCAGTTTTATCTTGGCTACTTTTTGCGCGGCGGCGAGGTCCGAGTGCTTCTTCTCCAGAGCCAACTTCATTTTCTCTGCAAAAGAAGCAATCGAATCAAAGAAGAGATCAAAGAAATGTATTGAAAGTCAGTTGACAGTCAGTTACCTTCCATACCAGCGGCTTCGTCTTGAGCTTTCTTCAGATTCTGCTGGGCTAATTCCAAGTCGAGATTGAGTTGCCTCTGCTTCTCCTCAAGTTCAACAAACTTAGAAATAAGAGTACAAGACTTCTGCAGAAGGCAAAAGACGGATCAGTCCATAAGATCAAAGGTTGTTTACTTCCAAGTGAATAAAACCTGAAGAAGTTCGCTTAGACCCCAGCCGACTGCTCACAGTCGACTGCGGTCTCAGGGGCTACACCCAGCGGGTGCACTTGGTGTGCCCCCGCTGACTAAGACGCAAACAAAAAAAAGCTGTTCAGACCCTAGTCGACTGCCAGCAGTCGACCGCGGTCTCGGGGACTACACCCAGTGGGTGCACTTGGCGTGCCCCCACCGATTCGGATCCCACTCGACCGGCCCGAGTGGAAGATCGAAACTATCAAAAACAACAAAACACCCAGTGGGTGCTCTAATTCGACGCAAACAACAGCAGATTATGTAGAAGAAGATTTTTTCGAGTAACTCTTCCTCACAGAGCAAAAACAGTCAGAAAGTCTACTCACCTGGACATTGGCCCGAAGGGCAGCACTGGCGTCGTAGGCAGCCTGACTGTTCTCATGCACCGTCTTCACCCGCTCCATCATCATGTCAGCCTGTCGGATGGCTTCCGCAGCCGCTTCCGACTGGTTGTCCAGGACGGGGTAGCTGGTGAAAAAGTGAGCAGTCGACCCTGGTGCGGCGGCTTGGAGCTCTGTGGTGTGGAGTTGGACGACTGAAGGAATCACAGGTGTAGTCGGCGGTGTGGGGTGCTCACTCGACAAAGGTGCAGCGAAGGTCATAGAAGCCCTGCCCGCGTCTTCAGGTTGACGGACGGGAGGTGTCATAGTGGGTTCTTGCCGAGACATCCTACCAGCGGCTACCTTCTTGCTCTTCCTGGGCTTAAGAGCCACATCTTCATTGTCATCTGGAAGATCGATGACGTTGGGTGGAGCTGCAAGGCAGATCATTTGACCCCAAGTGAGTCACTCGAACGCAATCGACCATAGAATCAAGAACAAAATCGCAAGAGTTTATACCTGGGTTGGAGGTTACCGCATCTTCCATTTCCTCGTCCCGGTACTGGAGAGAAGAGGTTCCTGATGTAGCAGCACAACAAAGACCCTCATTCAATCGGTTATGTCCGGTTAATTGAGTCGACGAGAAGGACAAGTCAGATGGTTACCCAGAGATAGTAGGAACGGTCACTTTGATCCTAGGCAAAGCTTTTGGCAGTTTGGAGGAGGTAGCTTTCGGCGCTTTTGGCGCTGGAGGCGGCGCAATTTTGGACTGCTTTGGAGCCTTTTCAGTCGGCATCGGGGAAGATGTCCTAGGACGCTTTGAAGACTGACCAGTCGGCACAGCCACCAAGTTCGGAGCACTCGCCGGGTCGTGGGCGTGTTTGGATCTCCTCTCCCTGCGAGGAGGCGAGTCGACTTCTTCGTCATCGGTCGATTCGTCGCTCTCCTCGTCCTCCTCGGCCTCCGAATGCTCCTCGCCGCTCTCGCCCCCGCTCGCTTCTTCCTCGGCGTCTTGGTCCTGCACTCCGTTGGGCATTGAGTACATGTCAATGAGGGCCTGAAAGGAAAATGGTCAAAGGAAATTCAGTCGACCATAAACAAGTTATCACACGGTGAATCGGAAAGATACTTGATAAAACAGAATTATACCTGCTCCGGCTGGTGCGAGTTGTCGAATGGAATCACCCTCCTAGACCCCCGAGGGTTGTCTTTGTTGCTGGTGATCCCCATCAACCACTTCTCCAATGTATCCTCACTGACATCCTCCGAGTGGATCCGAGTGGAATCCTCGAGCCCAGAGTACATCCACATCGGATGATCACGCTCCTGAAGCGGTTGGATGCGTCGACCGAGGAAGACCTCCAGCAGGTCCATCCCGGTCACCCCGTCGCGGACGAGTTGGACAACCTGCTTGACCAACACCTTGACTTGCGCCTTCTCTTCTGGAACTACCTTCAGGGGGGCCGGCTTCTCCACTCGAGCCAAGGAAAAGGGAGGAAGTCCAGTCAACTGACCCGGGGTCGGCTGATCCTTGCAGTAGAACCAAGTTGACTTCCAGCCATGGACCGAGTCAGGAAGAATCATGGCTGGGAAAGTACTCTTGCTTCTCATCTGGATCCCCAGACCCCCGCACATCTGGATCACTTGTGTCTTCTCGTCACTCGACTTGGCCATTTTGACCGACTGGGAGCGGCAGGTGAAGATGTGTTTGAAAAGACCCCAGTGCGGTCGACAGCCCAAGAAGTTTTCACACATCGACACGAAAGCGACCAGATAGACTATGGTGTTTGGAGTGAAATGGTGGAGTTGGGACCCAAAGAAGTTCAAAAAACCCAGAAGAAAGGATGGGGAGGCAGTGAGAATCCACGATCTACGTGGGTGGCGAGGAGAACACATCCCTTGGCTGTGGCTCGGTTTCGTTCCCCAGGAGCTGTGCCGACTTGTGGGGGATCAGTCCCCCCTCCACCAGGTCATCGAGGTCGTCCTGGGTGATTGTCGAGCGGATCCAGTCGCCCTGGATCCAGTCCGGCGGCAGGCCGGATCTCAACGAGGATCCGCCCCGGCTGGTCCGCTTGCCCTTCGCCTTCGCGGTCGCCTTCTTCGCGCGCTCCAGCGCCACCGTCCTCCCTTTCCCCATGGCGACGGGTTGAGCTCGAGCGAGAGTTCGGCGACAAGAACGGAAGCGAGAGTGGCAGAGAGATCGGGAGAAGAAGAAGAGAGAATGGGAGCACGCAGCGCAGAGGCCTGGTCCGGGGCCTTTTATAGGGCCGTCCCCCCGAGTGACTGACTGGTGGACCCAGGCGATCTAAACAAATCCTGCAACAGTCGCGCGTGCAGTACATGGCGAAAAAGGGGGCACGGAGATCAAGGAGACTTGCCTAATCCGTCCTGATAACCTCGGTTCCGTCCGTCTGGCGCACTTCCCAAAATTCGAATCCCGTGAAATCCGCGGAGAGCAGAGCAACTTGTCAGACTAAAGACAAACATCCTCTACATCATCATTCGGAATTCTACCGTGAAAATTCACTCGACAATAACCAAGAATGGACCAAGGCAATTGAGAAAGGAGTCGACATCGTCACCTCAACTCATTGTTCCAGAACAAGATATACTCATAGCACAAAGAATGGGTCGGAAGTGTTCCCAACTCCTTCCTCACTCAAACCTTGATCCATTCGGGGGCTAATGATGAAGTTATGTACCTAGGGTAGGGTCATGGATCTGTCCAACATACCCTCCCCAAGGACATCTCTACAAAGAATCAGAAGCAGTCGTCATCCACTCGACCATGAAGATGTGCTCACTCGGCCACCTTGAAGACACTCGACCACCAGAAGATGAGAAACCCTCCACTCTGCAATGGTCGGGACTTAAACCATAGTTTTATGGGCATTTACAACACTTTATTGCAGAGGTTACCAGTAACGCCCCTCCTTTATGAGCATTGAACCTTGTGTAACGGAGGGGAGCTGGGGTCCTGGCGCACTCTATATAAGCCACCCCCTCCTCTGGGACAAGGGTTCGCACTTTCTGTAATTCAAACACATATATTCAGTCGACCGCCTCCGGGTTCCGAGACGTAGGGCTGTTACTTCCTCCAAGAAGGGCCTGAACTCGTAAAACTCGTGTGTACAACTCCTCCACAGCTAGGATCTTGCCTCTACATTCCTACCCCCCTATTCTACTGTCAGTCTTAAAACCACGACAGGGGGCTCGCCGGAGTTAAGGAAGAACCACCCGCAGCGGGGACGGGGGCTCGCCGGGGAGGTACCCCACTATCTATCTTAGGGTTCAGGGTGGGGGCGGGGGGCCTAGTGGGCTTTCCGGGGTGGCGGTGGCGAGTTGTTTCGGGGCGGCGAGGCGGCGCTGGGGCCGGCGGTTCGGCCGGTGGTGGCTGGCGGCTCAGGGGGGTGCAGGTTGAAGATTAACTGCAGGCCCTCCCTAAACTACATGTCAAGTGCCTCTCAGCTACCATTGCGTTCAGTTTCGACAGTAGCATTCAGATTCCACAGTAAATTTTAGTTTCAACAGTTAAGTTCAGAGTCAACAGTTTTTACCTCATCTGTTGTAGTCATGTGGTTTTTGGTGATGTTAATTTTACATCCATTTTACATCATCTATTGGAGATGCTATTAGAATCCCACTTGAGATTGACGATGTCTGTCTTGTGCTGCTTCAGCCTTGACATCTTACGGCTCACCGGAGCTGCTCCAATGACAGAATGATTCATCACAACAGAGCAGTGACCTGGACGCCATCTACAGATTCCTCAGATCTTCCTTCACACCTCCGACAGCCACCTCTGCCTCAACTGCTTCAGCGACCAACCCAATGATGCTGAGGTCGACACGGCTACGGCAAAGAGGTTGTACACTTGTTGCATCACTTATTACTATACATTCACGTCGATCCATTAGGGCTATTTTGGTTCAACGGAAAAACGTCGATCCACTAGTTGTTACCATCACTCTAAATTTCTGCATGCTCTCCTTACATAATCTCACCATTTTTTTCGTATGCATGTCAGTTATTGTACACAGTCATGCTGAACATGTAGAGAAAAAGAGAAGAGTTTTGTGCGGCAATACAATGTCATACAGACATCGCTCCATGGTGGGTTGAATGGCAAACCCTCCCCACCCCTCTCCAGATTGTAATCCAGAGGAAGATATCTGTTCTGAGGCGGATTCAGACGCCGCTGACCACTCCTATTTACCCCCAAGGTGTTTGCTCTACCTTGGCATGATGATGTTAGTCATATCATGCATATGTTGCCTTGCAGTGCCTACTTTTGACATCATATATGTTATCTGCTTAGTTTAGACATGTTCTGTAATGCCACCTGTTTAGTTTCTATATCATATATGGGAATTATGCAGTCTCATGTCTTTTAGCCAGCCATAATATATGTGAAATGTGCAATGCCATCCTGTTTAACCAGGCATCATATATTTGAATGATATCTTGCCCATCCTTTTCTTCATTACATTTCCATTTGTCGACAATGTTTGTACATTAAACTACTCTTCCTGTGAATCAGCCATTTGGGTGGGAGATGGAAAAATCTGGAGTGAAAACAAGGCCTTTAGAGCAGACAGTGCTACCTGTCGAAGCAGATCACTTGTTGGGTCCCGATAGCTCCTCAGAGATGGATTCAGAGACGGATGACCAGTCATATTCCCCCACTGAGGTGTATGCTCTAACTTGGCACGGTTATATTGCTCATATCATGCATACGGTGTCTTGCATTGCATAGTTTAGACATCATATACACAATATTCAACACCATGTTCTTAGTTCAGACATCATATCGAATGCCCTCTATTTAGCATATAAATCACATATGTGAATTAAATGATGCAATCCTGATTACTTAGATAACATGTAGGTGAATTATGTCATGCGATCCTGTTTAGTTATTCATCATATCTTTGAATTATGTTATGCTATGCTATACAGTTTAGATAGACACCATATATGTGAAATTATGTCATGCTATCCATTTTAGTTAAACAATATACATGTCAACTATTTCATGCCCTCTTTTTTCCACACTATCTATTGCATCTGTCTCTCATACAATGTCTGTACATTCAACTATGTTTCCTGTTTATCAGCCATTTGAATTGGAGCGGGTGATGCCAGTATCTAGCGGACTAAAAACACGGTCTTCAAATAAAACAGTGCTACCTCTTGGTGGAGATAGCACCCCGGTTGTACATTCACAAGAACCAGCCCTACCACGCATAACCCAAACTCTCGCAGATTGTACCCCTACTGCGATGGACAGAGAACCAGCTTCACCCAATCTAACCCCAACCCCAGCCGATAGTAACCCAGTTCCTGTTGACACAGCACCATCTCCACCACAGAGCTCCCAAACTAGAGCAGTTAGTAAGGCAGCTCCAGTGCCCAAAGGGCCAGTACTATGACGGCGAACCCCAACTCCACCAGTTAGTACGTCTATTCCTGTGGAGGAAGCACAACCAACTAGTCGTAGTTTAGCATCTATTGCATTTGATGTTGTTAAATCGTATGTGCGTATCTTCGCATCCTGGAAATATTATACTGAAGATGAAGGAAAATGCCAGTTGCAGGTGTTTGTCCAGGAGTTATGTGTAAGTAATGTTATTCATGGCAATTACTTTGCTTCATCCCGTACATCCTACCTCCATGATGGTTATAATACATCAAATTTTCCCATTTTTCTCTATAGAGAAGGACCGATTTGGAAACTCAGGATGAGGTAACCTGTGTTAATACCTCTGCTATCTTCAAGAATGCTTGGTGGTAGTATCGGAATTACCTGAAGAAAACATACTTCACCGGCAAAGAAACTCATCAAATTCCCTTACGTTCTCGTGAGACACATTTACTGGACGATGACTGGGAACGCCTTGTTCTGTACTGGTCCCGAACCAAGAATGTGGTAAGGTCTATGAGCTCATTTTCTATTTTTAAGTATTATATTCTTGCGTCTTACTATACTCTGTTCATGTAGAACAAGTGCCTAAACCTGAAGAACAACTATTCTAATTTAAGATTCCATTGCTATCATAGTTAAAAAAAGCGCTAGGCGTTAATTGTGCGTTTTGCCACCCGCCTTGCGCTTTACTGACCAAAGCGCATGCTTATGTGCAGTTATGCACAGATTATGCGTAGTTATGCGCAATGTGTTTTGCCAATGCCTAGAGCCTAGGCGCGCTTAAGTGCTCGCTTAGGCGCGCCTTTTTTAACTATGATTGCTTTGCTCTTGTATCACTCTATTTACTCATACAAACTTATTTTTAAATTGAAGGATCCAATCGAAACTCCAATGGCACAGCAGGTATGTTCACGCATGTTTCTTTAACAGGTTTGCTCTTATCAATAGCTCTGTTGATTTCAATTTCAATTGTGTATACAGTTGACTTTCATATCATGCACATTACTAGCATCACAACAGAGCCAATAGTGTTGTTGTACATGTAGACCCGTGGTAACCATCTGAAATCTTGTTGTGCCGTGTAGTTTCCCATGCTTTGTATTCTTTCACTGCTGTTTTGTCTTGAACTGATATGATTTGAACCGTGTCTCTATTTTGATTTGGCAAGACAATGCAGTGACCATAGGACATAGATATTTGTTTGTTTGATGTTTTTATTATGTACTAGTACTTGGCAATAGAAGACTTGGTAGTTTAATCTTGTCCACCTTACTAACCAACTGGTTCACAGAAATGAGTTTCATATACTAGTACATGCTAAACTTGTTATGTGTCTGCTTGTTTCTTCTTTTAGAATGCTGGCAGAATATTGGGGAAGAGTGCCTTATTAAGCAATGGTAAAGAAAGTAATGCAGATAAGGTTTAGGATAGTGACACATCCTTGTTGGTCTCCAACAAAGCTGATAAAACAGCTAAGGAAGACTATCTTGAAGACAGCGAGACAACCCCAAAGTCCTGTCTGGGTTTAGTGTTCGAGTTACTGGCCACTACCGCTTGCACAAGCTATTCAAACTCACTGTCTGAATCAATTCGGTTTCTTGAGTCTCAACTACAAGCTGAAAGACATCGATCAGCTGTGCTGTGACAAGAAGCGGAAGGACTGCGGAAGTCCCTGAAGCATTCAGATGCATACTTTCTGGTGCAACAGCAAGCGTTGGAGGATTTTAGCGCCAAACAGGACAAAGCTAATCATCTTGCTAAGCTTATTGCCAGCATGGTGGATACCCAGGATAACGTTTCTTGAGCTCTTCTGAAGTTGTTTCAGTTATGCTCTTGTTTTGCTGCTGCGTTTATTTGCACTGGCGGCCAATTTTGACGGCCAATGTATGTAATGTGCTGCTTTGTTCCCTATATTTGCACTGGTGGCGAACTTTGATGCCTAGTGGATGTAATATGTGTAATAGCAGTAATAGGCTAGCGTTAATTGCTTGCTTATTTATTTCCTTATTGTCTTGTTTAGTTGTTTGCTTGTAGTCACTACAGTTCTTTTTCTGTTTTTTCTAGTGGCCACAATAGCCTATTTTTGGTAACTAGGCCAAAATAATCATGGCAACACACGGACTGTTGTAACCATGGGCCTCCTGCAGGCCGTATGATCCATGGGCCTTCGTCCGGCCGTAGGATCCATCGGCCTTCTATAAGGGCCTTAGGGTCCATGGGCCTTCTACGGGCCATAGGGTCCATGGGCCTTCTATGGGTCGTACGATACATGGGCCTTCTACGGGCCGTACTATCCATGGGCCTCATACAGGCCGTAGGATCCATGGGCCTTCTACGGGGCGTATCATCATTTTGCCAATCATAGGCTGTACTATTCATGGACCATAACGGGCCGTTAATAGGCCCTATTTGATAACTCTATGAAAACAACCCAACGGGTTTTTTTGACATGAAAACGGCCCTACGTATTAATGGTCCGCAAACGGGCCGACTGTAACGACGGGCTGAATTTGGCCCACAAGCAGAAAATGACAGTAACGGGCCGTATGTAACCGAATGCTGGAAATGAGCCCAAGAATCAATGGGCCCTGAGAAGGCCGAAAGATAACTTGGGCTGGAAACGGCCCAATGGAATAACGGGCCGTTAATGGGTATAAAGTGATACACTGTTCATTACGGGCCAGTTTCACCACGAGTCGTTAATGTGCCAAGAGTTACATAGGTCCTCATATGGGCCAAAAGAAGGCATGGGCCACACATGGGCCGGAAGTTAAAATGGGCTGAATCATATTGGACGGCCCAAATGACGCTACTGGGCCTAATTCGGATAGGGCGCAACGGGCCCTGGGTTAGCGGGCTGTAAATGGGCTATATGCGAACATGCCGTTAACAGGCTTTCCATGGGCCGGCCCGCCACCTTTTGACCAAGTCAAACGGGCCGGCCTTTTCATAGGAATGGGCTCTGTTGGGCCGTGCCACATGTCGCCGTATCATAGGCGCCTTCGGTCCAATGAGCGGATGACATCTGTCCCAACGATGAGCCGACACGTGTTTCCTCCAGCCAATGATGATTTTACACGTGGAAAATCCCCATTGGTCGAGGCTGTTAACGGGTTATCGGATCCAAAACCCGACTCGATAGCTTAACGGCGTTCCATTACGGTGGATGCCATGTGTCGATCACCCTTGACGATAGCACTTCTGTGACGCACGATTTATCGTCATGGAAGTGGACACTTCCGTGATGATAATTTTGGTAATGTCATGGAACACTTCTACGACAGCACAGGTATGACTACCTTGATTCTGTCATAAAATCATCATGGATGTACATGCATGACAAAAAACGCGACCTACTGTGACAAACACATATCATCACGGAAGTGTATTTTTTTGTAGTGAATGTACTGGATGACGTCTCCAGTAGGGGATGTTAAAACGACGCCCGCTCCTAACCCTGCAAGCATTTTGGAGCCGTCGAAATACATGACCCAATTGGAGTACGTGCCGTACTCTTTTGGGAGTTCGGCCTCTGTCCATTCGGCGATGAAGTCGGCCAGTACTTGTGATTTGATAGCTCGACGTGGCTTATATGTAATGTCAAATGGGAGGAGCTCGACGGCCCATTTGGCAATCTGCTTGTAGCATTGCAGTTGTTTATAATGTCATTGAGTGGTACTTCAGAGGCCATCGTGATCGAACACTCCTGGAAGTAGTGACAGAGCTTTCGGGATGCCATGAAGACCGCGTATGCTATCTTTTGATAATGAGGGTACCAGGATTTGCATGGTGTAAGGACAGTAGATACGTAGTATACTGGCTTCTGAAGCGGGAATTTATGTCCGTTTTGTTCTCGTTCAACGACGAGTACGGTGCTCACCACCTGATGTGTTGTCGATATGTATAATAACATCGGTTCGCTGGCGTTTGGTGCGGCCAGGATTGGATTGCTCGCAAGAAGGGTTTTTATTTCCTCCAGTCCGGCTGTTGTCGCGTCCGTCCACTTGAAGTGGTCGGTTCGCCGTAGAAGGCGATAGAGTGGCAGTGCCTTTTCTCCCAATCTGGAGATAAAGCGGCTTAGAGCTGCTACGCAACCCACGAGCTTTTGAACTTGTTTAAGGTCTGTTGGCTTAGCCAATTGTGACAAAGCTCGGATTTTGGCTGGGTTTGCTTCAATTCCTCTATTGGAAACGATGAAGCCCAACAGTTTTCCAGCAGGGATGCCGAAAACGCACTTCTCCGGATTGAGCTTAATGTCATACACGCGGAGGTTGTCGAATGTGAGACGTAAATCGTCTATTAGTGTTTCGACGTGCCTAGTTTTGATGACGACGTCACCCACATAAGCTTCAACTGTCTTGCTGATCTGTTTCTCCATGCATGTTTGAATCATGCGTTGGTATGTGGTGCCGGCGTTCTTGAGCCGAAAGGGCATAGTGTTGAAGCAGAATGGCCCATATGGGGTGATGAATGCCGTTGCAGCTTGATCGGATCCTTCATTTTGATTTGATGGTATCCGGAATATGCGTCAAGAAAACACAGTGAGTCATGTCATGCGGTGGCGTCAATGATTTGATCGATGCGGGGGAGGGGGAAGGGATCCTTGGGGCATGCCTTGTTGAGGTCTTTAAAATCGACACACAGGCGCCAGGATTTGTCCTTCTTTGGTACCATCACCAAATTTGCCAGCCAGTCCGGATGTTTTATTTCTCTAATGAATCCGGCCTTGATTAGCTTGGCTAGCTCTTCCCCCGTAGCTTGACATTTGGGTTTGGAGAAGCGCCGCAGTGTTTACTTGACCAGTTTGTGTCCCTTCAATATATTGAGGCTGTGTTCGGCCAACTCGCGTGGGATTCCTGGCATATCAGAAGGGTGCCAGGCGAATATATCCCAATTCTCGCACAGGAACTCTCGTAGAGCGGCGTCAACTATTGGTTCTAGTTGTGCTCCTATGGATGCTATCTTCTTGGGGTTCGTTGGGTGGACTTGGAATTTGACTATTTCTTCTGCCGGCTTGAATGAGGTGGATTTGGGTCGTTTGTCTAGGACCACATCATCTCTGTCCACCGTGGAGCGCATTGCGGTTAATTCTTCGGTCGTGAGGGCTTCAGATAATTCCTCAAGGGCTAGGGACGCGGTTTTATTCTCGGCACTGAGTGCTATGTCCGGATCACTAACTAGAGTGATTATGCCGTTGGGCCCAGGCATCTTACGCTTCATGTACCCGTAATGGGGTATTATGTGAAAAGCGCGTGAATGCATCTCGCCCCAAGAGGGCGTGATATCCGCTGTTGAAGGGGGCCACCTGGAAGGTTATTTCTTTGGACCGATAGTTCTCCGGTGTGCCGAGTACCATGTCGAGTGTGATTTTTCCCGCGCACCGTGCCTCCCGACTGGGAATGATTCCTCGGAAGGTCGTGCTGCTTTGCTCAATGCAGCTCCTGTCTATTTCCATCTTTCGTATTGTATCTTCATAGATGAGGTTTAGTCCGATGCCGCCGTCCATGAGAACCTTGGTGAGCCGAAAGCTATCCACAATTGGGCTGAGTACCAAGGCGGCTGGTGCTCGGACTGTCCTGTGGTTTGGTTCGTCCCCAGCGTTAAAGGTTATAGATGTGTCGTTCCAGGGGTTTATTGTTGCGATCTGGCAGACTTCGGCGAGTTCGCGGAGTGCCCTTTTGCGCCTATTGTTTGAAGGGAATGTCTCAAAGACTATCAATACTCTGGGTTCGTCATCTTCTGGAGGGTGTTGCTCTGGGATGTCCTTGGTGAGGATGTCCTCGCCGTTTTGGCTACCTGCCGGAGTATCCAACATGCTCTGAGGCTGTGGGTTGGTATAGTATCCGGTGTGGTGTGTATTTTGCAGGGGCCATCAAGCCATCCCTCCAGAACGGTTCCGCGCCATGTAATGGGTTTGTATTTTTTGGCTATTGGTCTGGGCGCGTTACAGGGGTGCACCCTTTTTGCCTGGACCAGTGGTTGAGTTGGGGCCGATAGCTCCCAAACTGTGTGATCTCTCCAGGCGCTCTCCATTGCGTTGTACTTCTGTACAATAGTTGCCAAGTCAGCGAAGTGTAGTATGTGGCGGCGATTAATGGCGTTGAGGAGTCCTTCGTTCGTGCAGTTATTGCGGAACGCTGATATCGTGTCCTCGTCGCGGCAATCCTTGACCTTGTCCTTGACAAGGAGGAATCTGGCCCAGAAGTGGTGGGCCATTTCTCGAGACTGCTGTTTTGTGCTCGTGAGAGCACTTATGTCTGAGTGGGTGGGTGGAATTGGATCTGAACCCTGACCCGATCGATGATCCGGAGTCTGAGGTTTTTCCAGACTGAACAGTCCTGGCTCCGGAGTGTCTTCTGAATTTTGAAGCCTACCGTCTGACTCTAAGTTCGGAGGGCAAGGCGTGTCCTTCTGCCGGTAGGTGTCCGGCTTCTCGAGGTTGGAGATCCGAACATAATTCGTCCTCAATATAGAGGAAGGGTTATCTTGCTCCCCGACTACCTCTATCTGGTGGGTGAACGGTGGAGAATTAATCTCTCTCTGGTTGGGTTTAAGCCCGATCCGATCGTAGTCTGTAGCGACTCCCAAGGCGGTAATGCGATCTAGGAGTTCGTTCAAAGACGATAACTCTGTCGGATCCATCCATTTGGCGTATTCAAAATCAACGCAGATGCGTTTTTCGATGACTCGAGAGGTCATCCTCACTGGCTCAGAGGCCGAGCGGGCGATCATGGTAAAATCGCCCAGCCGGAGGGTTTGGCCCGAGGCCAGAGCTCCACCGGAGGTGATATTTTCCTTGACGATAAGTCGAGCCATCAATCTCTGTGATGACGGCACAGTGGAACTCTAAATGAAAGCACCAATGTCAGTGCCAAAATCGGCGGATCTCGGGTAGGGGGTCTCGAACAGTGCGTCTAAGGTTGATGGTAACAGGAGACAGGGGACACGATGTTTACCCAGGTTCGGGCCCTCTCTATGGAGGTAATACCCTACTTCCTGCTTGATTGATCTTGATGAATATGAGTGTTACAAGAGTTGATGTACCACGAGATCGTAATAGCTAAACCCTAGAAGTCTAGCATGTATGACTACGGTATTGAGTATCCCCTATCCGGACAAAGTCCTCCGGTTTATATAGACACGGGGGGATCTAGGGTTACATAGAGTCGGTTACATAATATGGAATCTTCATAGTTGTTCGCCAAGCTTGCCTTCCATGCCATGGAGAGTCCCATCCGAACACGGGCACCGTCTTCGGTCTTCATATCTTCACAGCCCATCAGTCCGGCCCATAGATAACAGGCCGGACGCCCGAGGACCCCTTAGTCTAGGACTCCCTCATGTACCCAACAGTTTCTTTTTGGGTATCCTATGAAGACACACTTCTCCGATTTGGGTTTGAGCTTATCAGGTTGAAACTTTTTCACATAAGCATCGCAACCCCAAACTTTAAGAAACGATAGCTTAGGTTTCTTGCTAAACCACAGTTCATACGGTGTCGTCTCAACGGATTTTAGACGGTGCCCTATTTAACGTGAATGCAGCTGTCTCTAATGCATAATCCCAAAATGATAGTGGTAATTCGGTAAGAGACGTCATAGATTGCACCATATCTAATAAAGTACGGTTATGACGTTCAGACACACCATTACATTGTGGTGTTCGAGGTGGCGTGAGTTGCGAAACTATTCCACATTGTTTCAAATGAAGACCAAACTCATAACTCAAATATTTGTTTCCACGATCAGATCGTAGAAACTTTATTTTCTTGTTACGATGATTTTCCACTTAACTCTGAAATTCTTTGAACTTTTCAAATGTTTCAGACTTATGTTTCATCAAGTAGATATACCATATCTGCTCAAATCATCTGTGAAGGTCAGAAAATAATGATACCCACCGCGAGCCTCAACACTCATTGGACCGCACACATCAGTATGTATTATTTCCAACAAGTCTGTTGCTCGCTCCATTGTTCCGAAGAACGGAGTCTTAGTCATCTTGCCCATTAGGCATGGTTCGCAAGCATCAAGTGATTCCAAAAGTCCATCAGCATGGAGTTTCTTCATGCGCTTTACACCAATATGACCTAAACGGCAGTGCCACATATAAGTTGCACTATCATTATTAACTTTGCATCTTTTGGCTTCAATATTATGAATATGTGTATCACTACGATCGAGATTCAATAAACCATTTATATTGAGTGTATGACCATAGAAGGTTTTATTCATGTAAGTAGAACAACAATTATTCTTTGACTTAAATGAATAACCATATTGCAATAAACATGATCCAATCATATTTATGCTCAACACAAACACCAAATAACATTTATTTTAGGTCTAACATTTATCCCAAAGGTAAAGGGGGTGTGTGATGGTGATCTTATTAACCTTGGAATCACTTCCAACTCACATCATCACCTCGCCCTTAACTAGTCTCTGTTTATTTTGCAACTCCCGTTTTGAGTTACTACTCTTAGCAACATAACCAGTATCAAATACTGAGGGGTTGCTATAAACACTAGTAAAGTACACATCAATAACATGTATATCAAATATACCTTTGTTCACTTTGCCATCCTTCTTATCCGCCAAGTATCTAGGGCAGTTCCACTTCCAGTGACCATTTCCTTTGTAGTAGAAGCACTCAGTTTCAGGCTTGGGTCTAGCTTTGGGCTTCTTCATGGGAGTGGCAACTTGCTTGCCATTCTTCTTGAAGTTCCATTTCTTTCCCTTGGCCTTTTACTAGAAACTAGTGGTCTTGTCAACCATCAACACTTGATGCTTTTCTTGATTTCTACCTTCGCCGATTTCAGCATCGCGAAGAGCTTGGGAATTACTTTCGTTATCCCTTGCATATTATAGTTCATCACTAAGTTCTAGTAACTTGGTGATAGTGACTAGAGAACTTTGTCAATTACTATCTTATCTGGAAGATTAACTCCCACTTGATTCAAGCAATTGTAGTACCCAGACAATCTGAGCACATGCTCACTGGTTGAGCTATTCTCCTCCATCTTGTAGGCAAAGTTCAGAGGTTTCTCTCGACATGGGCATGAGTATGCAATACCAATTTCAACTCTTAGAACATCTTATATGCTCCATGGTATTCAAAACATTTTTGAAGTCCCGGTTCTAAGCCGTAAAGCACGGTGCACTAAACTATTAATTAGTCATCATACCGAGATTTGTCAAACGTTCATAATGTCCGCATTTGCTCCTTTAATTGTTATGTCACCTAGCGGTGCATCAAGAACATAATTCTTCTGCACAGCAATGAGGATAATCCTCAGATCACGGATCCAATCCGCATCATTGCTACTATCATCTTTCAACATAGTTTTCTCTAGGAACATATCATAAATAAAACGGGGAAGCTATACGCGAGCAATTGATCTACAACATAGATATGCAAATACTATCAGGACTAAGTTCATGATAAAGTTAAAGTTCAATTAATCATATTACTTAAGAACTCCCACTTAGATAGACATCCCTCTAATCATCTAAGTGATCACGTGATCCATATCAACTAAACCATGTCCGATCATCACGTGAGATGGAGTAGTTTTCAATGGTGAACATCACTATGTTGATCATATCTACTATATGATTCACGCTCGACCTTTCAGTCTCAGTGTTCCGAGGCCATATCTGCATATGCTAGGCTCGTCAAGCTTAACCCGAGTATTCTGCATGTGCAAAACTGGCTTGCACCCATTGTATGTGAACATAGAGCTTATCACACCCGATCATCACGTGGTGTCTCGGCACGAAGAACTGTCACAACGGTGCATACTCAGCGAGAACACTTATACCTTGAAATTTTAGTAAGGGGTCATCTCATAATGCTACCATCGTACTAAGTAAAATAAGATGCATAAAAGATAAAACATCACATGCAATCAAAATATGTGACATGATATGGCCATCAGCATCTTGCGCCTTTGATCTTCATCTCCAAAGTATCGTCATGATCTCTATCGTCACTGGCATGACACCATGATCTTTACCAATGTGTCGTCACATGGTCGTCTCGCCAACTATCGCTTTTGCAATTATTGCTATCGCATAGCGATAAAGTAAAGCAATTATATGGCGCTTGCATCTTATGCAATAAAGAGACAACCATAAGGCTCCTGGCAGTTGCCGATAACTTTAACAAAACATGATCATCTCATACAACAATTTATATCTCATCACGTCTTGACCATATCACATCACAACATGCCTTGCAAAAACAAGTTAGACGTCCTGTACTTTGTTGTTGCAAGTTTTACGTGGCTGCTACAGGTTGAGCAAGAACCGTTCTTACCTACGCATCAAAAACCACAACGCGGTAGAGTGATTGCTTTTTGATATTCAGAAAGAACCATGTTCATTGAATCCGATTCAGCTATAGTTGGAGAAACTGACACCCACTAGCCACCTGTGTATGAAGCACGTCGGTAGAACCAGTCTCGCGTAAGCGTACGCGTAATGTCGGTCTGAGCTGCTTCATCCAACAATACCGCTGAATCAAGAATAAGCTAGTGATGGCAAGCAATATGTATGTACCCACGCCCACAACTCCTTTGTGTTCTACTCGTGCATATAACATATACGCATAGACCTGGCTCTGATACCACTGTTGTGGAACGCAGTAATTTCAAAAAAAATCCTATGCACACTGATAACCCACAAGTATAGGGGATCGCAACAGTTTTCGAGGGTAGAGTATTCAACCCAAATTTATTGATTCGACACAAGGGGAGACAAAGAATATTCTCCAGTATTAAAAGCTGAGTTGTCAATTCAACCACACCTAGAAAACTTAATATATGCATCAAAGTATTTAGTAGCAAAGTAATATGATAGTAGCAGTAACTGTAGCAAAAGTAACGGTAGCAGTTTTGTAGTGATTGTAACAGTGGCAACAGAAAAGTACTAAGCAAAGATCAATATATGAAAAGATCGTAGGCAATGGATCAGTGATGGATAATTATGTTGGATGTGATTCCTCATGCAACAGTTATAACATAGGATGACACGGAACTAGCTCCAGTTCATCAATGTAATGTAGGCATGTATTCTAAATTAGTCATACGTGCTTATGGAAAAGAACTTGCATGACATATTTTATCCTACCCTCCCGTGGCAGCGGGGTCCTATTGGAAACTAAGGGATATTAAGGCCTCCTTTTAATAGAGTACCGGACCAAAACATTAACACTAAGTGAATATATGAACTCCTCAAACTATGGTCATCACCGGTAAGTATCCTGATTATTGTCACTTCGGGGTTAACGGATCATAACACATAATAGGTGACTATACACTTGCAAGATAGGATCAAGAACTCACATATATTCGTGAAAACATAATAGGTTCAGATCTGAAATCATGGCACTCGGGCCCTAGTGACAAGCATTAAGCATAGCAAAGTCATAGCAACATCAATCTCGGAACATAATGGATACTAGGGATCAAACCCTAAAAAACTAACTCGATTCCATGATAAATCATCCAACCCATCACCATCCAGCAAGCCTACGATGGAATTACTCACGCACAGCGGTGAGCATCATGAAATTGGTGATGGAGGAAGCTTGATGATGTCGATGGCGACGGATTCCCCTCTCTGGAGCCCCGAACGGACTCCAGATCAGCCCCCCCGAGAGAGATTAGGGCTTGGCGGCGGCTCCGTATCGTAAAACATGATGAATCCTTCTCTCTGATTTTTTTTCTCCCTAAATGTAAATATATGGAGTTGGAGTTGAGGTCACTGGAGCACCAGGGGGCCCGCGAGGCAGGGCGTGCGCCCAGGGGGGGTTGGTGCGCCCCCACCCTCATGGACAGGGTGTGGCCCCCTGGCCTTGATTCTTTCGCTAGTATTTTTTATATATTCCAAAAATATTCTCGGTTGATTTTCAGGTCATTCCGAGAACTTTTATTTCTGCACAAAAATAACACCATGGCAATTCTGTTGAAAACAGCGTCAGTCCGGGTTAGTTCCATTCAAATCATGCAAGTAAGAGTCCAAAATAGGGGCAAAAGTGTTCGGAAAAGTAGATACGATGGAGATGTATCAACTCCCCGAAGCTTAAACCTTTGCTTGTCCTCAAGCAATTCAGTTGATAAACTGAAAGTGATAAAGAAAAACTTTTACAAACTCCGTTTGCTCTTGTTGTTGCAAATATGTAAAGCCAGCATTCAAGTTTTCAGCAAAGATTATGAACTAACCATATTCACAATAACATTTAGGTCTCATGTTTACTCATATCAATGACATAATAAACTAGCAAGCAGTAATAATATATCTCGGATGACAACACTTTCTCAAAACAATCATAATATGATATACCAAGATGGTATCTCGCTAGCCCTTTCTGAGACCGCAAAACATAAATGCAAAGCACCTCTGAAGATCAAGGGCTGACTAGAAATTGTAATTCATGGTAAAAGAGATCCAGTCACACTCAATGTAAACTAATAATAATACATGCGAATGACAGCGGTGCTCTCCAACTGGTGCTTTTTAATAAGAGGATGATGACTCAACATAAAAGTAAATAGATGGGCCCTTCGCAGAGGGAAGCAGGATTTGTAGAGGTGCCAAAGCTCGGTTTTGAAATAGAGATGAATAATATTTTGAGCGGTATACTTTCATTGTCAACATAACAACCGAGAGATCTCGATATCTTCCATGCTACACACATTATAGGCGGTTCCCAAACAGAATGGTAAAGTTTATACTCCCCCTCCACCAACAAGTATCAATCCATGGCTTTCCCAAAACAACGAGTGCCTCCAACTAACAACAATCCCGGGGGGAGTTTTGTTTGCAATTATTTTGATTTGATTTGAGCATGGGACCGGGCATCCCGGTGACCAGCCATTTTCTCGTGAGTGAGGAGTGGAGTCCACTCCTCTTGAGAATAACCCGCCTAGCATGGAAGATACAGACAGCCCTAGTTGATACATGAGCTATTCGAGCATACAAAATAGAATTTTTATTTGAAGGTTTAGAGTTTGGCACATACAAATTTACTTGGAACGGCAGGTAGATACCGCATATAGGAAGGTATGGTGGACTCATATGGAATAACTTTGGGGTTTATGGAATTGGATGCACAAGCAGTATTCCCGCTTAGTACAAGTGAAGGCTAGAAAGAGACTGGGAAGCGACCATCTAGAGAGAGACAATAGTCATGAACATGCATTAAAATTAACCAACACTGAATGCAAGCATGAGTAGGATATAATTCACCATGAACTTAAATATCATGGAGGCTATGTTGCTTTTGTTTCAACTACATGCGTGAACATGTGCCAACTCAAGCCACTCGAATCATTCAAAGGAGCATACCACCCTATCATACCACATCACAACCATTTTAATAGCATGTTGGCACGCAAGGTAAACCATTATAAACTTCTAGCAAATTAAGCATGGCATGAGCAACTATAATCTCTAATTGTCATTGCAAACATGTTTCATTCATAATAGGCTGAATCAGGAACGATGAACTAATAATATTTACAAAAACAAGAGAGGTCAAGTTCATATCAGCTTCTCTCATCTCAATCATTTCATCATATGTCGTCATTATTGCCTTTCACTTGCATGACCGAATAGTGTGGATAATAATAATAATGCGTGTGCATTGGACTAAGCTGGAATCTGCAAGCATTCAATACATGGGAGAAGACAAGGTAATATGGGCTCTCTGTTAGATCAATCAATAATGCATATGAGAGCCACTCAACATTTTCATCATGGTCTTCTCCTCTCGACCCCAAAGAAAAGAAAAGAAACAAAACTATTTACACAGGAAAGCTCCCAACAAGGAAAAGAAGAACGAGAAATCTTTTTGGGTTTTCTTTTTAATTATTACTACTACAGACATGGAAAGTAATAAACTAGGTGAAAGCAACAACTAATTTTGTTTTGTTTTCATTAAGGTTTTTCAAACACACAATAAGAAGGCTTAAAAAGAAAATAAACTAGCATGGATGATACAATGAAAAAGTGTGAGCACCGACAACTGGCATGAGTGTGTGAACATGAATGTAATGTCGGTGAGGAATACGTACTCCCCAAGCTTAGGCTTTTGGCCTAAGTTGGTCTATGGGCACGGATCAAAGCTGCTCTCTCTGGTGTACTGAGGAGGATCCTCAGGGTGCCACTGGTTAGCGATCTCCTCCGGATCCCACTGATAAACAGACTGACGATGCGGATCAGAAAGTGGCTCCGGCTCTGAAGCTGATGTCAGGCTCTGGTATGCCTGAACGGCCTCCGGCATAACAAGATACGTGCCTGAAGATATGTTGAATAAAGAGGGAGCAGGCAAGGTAATAGTCTCAAAATAATTCTTATCAAATATCAGTCTATAGTTAAGCATCTTCTTCTTATTCTTAACAATAAAATCATGTCCTACCATACTCTTATAATCTAGAAAAATATGAGGCAACAACTTTTCCTCTTTCTCATAATGCCTAATAGGTATGTTAAAGTGTGCAGCAAGGCGCGAGGCGAAGATGCCTCCTAAGATGGAACCCTTTGTACGATTCAGATTTAACCATTTAGCAACAATAGCGCCTAAACTAAAAGTGGTATCACGAAACAAAGCATGGCGCAAAATAACAATATCAGGGTGATATGTCTCCAACGTATCTATAATTTTTGATTGTTCCATGCTATTATATTACTGTTTTGATGTTAATGGGCTTTATTTTACACTTCTATATTATTTTTAGGACTAACTGATAACCCACAAGTATAGGGGATCTGTCGGTGTTCTGGGAACGGGGGTCCCCAGACTTGCCTGCCTACGGCCCACGACGTGGCTGGGCTGGCAGGTCTGTACGGCACATCTTCATCGACAAGGCATTCAAGACCCTCGGGAGGGGCCAAGCCTCGCGAGGCGGACGACACAAGACCTCCTCAGGAGCGGCCTCGCCAGGCAGGCTCGCGAGGGGTGGAGAGATCAAGGTAGGGCAAACCTCGCGAGGTCCTCGTGGCGTGAGCCATGACGATTGAGACCAGGCGGGCGCCAGCGCGCAGTGTCCTTGTTTCCCCTTTGGTGCCAAGGGGGCAAGCGCAGGCGAGGAGTACCGAGGCATCAAGCAAAGGTTTCCATATTGGTTCAATGAGACCAAGACCAGAAGGACGGCAGGACGGAGGTCACCATGGTAGTCCTATTATCTTTTTGAATTCTCCAAACTACACTATATCGGAGAAGTTTGTGCTTATTAAGGATTATATTGATGGGTTGCCTTTTACTACTACACATGATGATTTTGATAAATACAATATGCATGTTCTTGCTACTCCTACTTGCAATTATTATGATAGAGGAACTATATCCCCACCTCTCTATGTTTCCAATACAATAAAATTGCAGGAAACTGTTTATACTATGCATTGGCCTTTACTATGTGTGCATGAATTGCTCTTTTATGACATGCCGATGCATAGGAAGAGAGTTAGGCTTCGTTGTTACATGATATATGTTACTTTGTGCTCACTACTAAATTACAAATCATTGTTAATTAAAATTGGCTTTGATATACCTTGGGATCCGGGTGGATCCATTACTTGAGCACTATATGCCTAGCTTAATGGCTTTAAAGAAAGCGCTGCCAGGGAGACAACCCGGAAGTTTTAGAGAGTCATTTATTTCTGTTGAGTGCTTTTATATAGTTTAAAAACAACAAAAATAAAGAGGGGAACCCAAAACTTTTTCAAAAAGAAAAGTGAAAGTGAGAAAGACAAGCATTGTTGAAGTGGGAGCTAGCCTTGAACTTTGTTCATGCTCACAAAAACTTTGTGAATCTTGATTATAGAAACTTTTCAACAAAAATAATTATCCCCTTGTACAATTCCATTGTATTATAAAAATAATGTTCCAAGGTTTGCCTTTAGGATGTTTTAGATGCTTGTGGGTTTGTATGGTGCAGGACAGAAACTTTGGTTGTAGTGCGCGATTTTATGTTTTTTACTGGAACGTCAAATGGTTCTGATTCTTTTTACACTTTCTTTCTAAACAAATTGTTTATTTTTCCTAATTTTGGAAGAATTTTTCAAGTATCAGAAGTATGGTGAATGTTCAGATTGTTACAGACTGTTCTGTTTTAGACAGATTCTGTTTTGGATGCATAGTTTGCTTGTTTTGATGAAACTATCGATTTATATCAGTGGATTAAGCCATGAAAAAGTTATATTACAGTAGAAACAATGCAAAAAAATAAGAATTGGTTTGCAACCGTACTTAGAGTATTGATTTTCTTTATTATACTAACGGATCTTACCGAGTTTTTTGTTGAAGTTTTGTGTGGATGAAGTGTTCGATGATCGAGAAGGTCTCGATATAAGAAGAAGGAGGAGAGGCAAGAGCTCAAGCTTGGGCATTCCCGAGGCACCCCAAGTAAATATTCAAGGAGACTCAAGCATCTAAGCTTGGGGATGCCCCGGAAGGCATCCCCTCTTTTTTTCAACAAGTATCGGTATGTTTTCGGATTCGTTTCATTCATGTGATATGTGCAATCTTGGAGCGTCTTTTGCATTTAGTTTTCATTTTTCTTTTATGAACCATGCTGGTAGAATATAGTTCTTGGTTGATTTATAGAATGCTCATTGCACTTCACTTATATCTTTTCAGTATGGCTTTATAGAATGCTTCATGTGCTTCATTTATATCATTTGAAGTTTGGATTGCATGTTTCTCTTTACATAGAAAACCGCCATTTGTAAAATGCTCTTTTGCTTCACTTATATTTGTTAGAATGTGGGCATATCTTTTGTAGAAAGAATTAAACTCTCTTGCTTCACTTATATCTATTTAGAGAGATGATAGGAACTGGTCATTCACATGGTTAGTCATAAAATCCTGCATAAAACTTGTAGATCAGTGAATATGATATGCTTGATTCCTTGCAATAGTTTTGCGATATAAAGATGGTGATATTAGTCATGCTAGTGGGTAGTTGTGGATTAGTAGAAATACTTGTGTTGAGGTTTTTGGATTCCTGTAGCATGCACGTATGGTGAACCGTTATGTAACGAAGTCGGAGCATGATTTATTTATTGATTGTCTTCCTTATGAGTGGCGGTCGGGGATGAGCGATGGTCTTTTCCTACCAATCTATCCCCCTAGGAGCATGCGCATAGTACTTTGTTTCGATGACTAATAGATTTTTGCAATAAGTATGTGAGTTCTTTACGACTAATGTTGAGTCCATGGATTATACGCACTCTCACCCTTCCACCATTGCTAGCCTCTCTAGTCCCGCGCAACTTTCGCCGGTACCATAAACCCACCATATACCTTCCTCAAAACAGCCACCATACCTACCTATCATGGCATTTCCATAGTCATTCCGAGATATATTGCCATGCAACTCCCATCATCATATACATGACTTGAGCATTCATTGTCATATTGCTTTGCATGATCGTAAGATAGCTAGCACGATGTTTTCATGGCTTGTCCGTTTTTTGATGTCATTGCTATGCTAGATCATTGCACATCCCGGTACACCGCTAGAGGCATTCATATAGTCATATCTTTGTTCTAGTATCGAGTTGTAATATCGAGTTGTAAGTAAATAAAAGTGTGATGATCACCATTATTAGAGCATTGCCCCAGTGAGGAAAGGATGATGGAGACTATGATTCCCCCACAAGTCAGGATGAGACTCCGGACGAAAAAGATAAAATAAAGAGAAAAAAAGATAAAGGCCAAAAAAGGGGAAGGCCCAAAAAAACAAAAAAACAAAACAAAAAAATGAGAGAAAAAGAGAGAAGGGGCAATGTTACTATCCTTTTACCACACTTGTGCTTCAGAGTAGCACCATGTTCTTCATATAGAGAGTCTCTTGAGTTATCACTTTATATACTAGTGCGAATTTTCATTATAGAACTTGGATTGTATATTCCGATGATGGGCTTCCTCAAACGCCTGAGGTCTTCATGAGCAAGCAAGTTGGATGCACACCCACTTAGTTTTCAGTCTGAGCTTTCATACACTTATAGCTCTTAGTGCATCTGTTGCATGGCAATCCCTACTCAATCACATTGATATCTATTCATGGGCATCTCCATATCCCGTTGATACGCCTAGTTGATGTGAGACTATATTTTCCTTTTTGTCTTCTCCACAACCACCATTATATTCCACCTATAGTGCTATGTCCATGGCTCACGCTCATGTATTGCGTGAAAGTTGAAAAGGTTTGAGAAACGTCAAAAGTATGAAACAATTGCTTGGCTTGTCTTCCGGGTTGTGCATGATGTGAATATTTTGTGTGGTGAAGATGGAGCATAGCCAGACTATATGATTTCGTAGGGATAACTTTCTTTGGCCATGTTATTTTGAAAAGACATGATTGCTTTATTAATAGGCTTGAAGTATAATTGTTTTTATGTCAAATGATAGACTATTGCTTTGAATCACTCGTATCTTAATATTCATGCCATGATTAGATATGTGATCAAGATTATGCTAGGTAGCATTCCACATCAAAAATTATCTTTTTATCATTTACCTACTCGGGATGCTGATACGTCTCCATCGTATCTATAATTTTTGATTGTTCCATGTCAATATTCTACAACTTTTATATACTTTTGGCAACTTTTTATACTATTTTGGGGACTAACATATTGATCTAGTGCCAAGTGCCAGTTCCTGTTTGTTGCATGTTTTTTGTTTCATAGAATATCCATATCAAACGGAGCCCAAACGGGATAAAGACCGACGGAGATATTTTTTGGAATATATATTATTTTTGGGAAGAAAAATCCACGCGAGACGATGCCCGAGCGGGCCACGAGGTAGGGGGCGCCCCCAGGGGGCAGGCGTGCCCTGGGCCCTCGTGGCCACCCCGTAAGGCGGTTGATTCCCTTCTTTCGCCGCAAGAAAGCTAATATCCGGATAGAGATCATGTTAAAATTTCAGCTCAATCGGAGTTACGGATCTCCGGGAATATAAGAAACGGTGAAAGGGAAGAATCTGAGAACGCAGAAACAGAGAGAGACATAGAGACAGATCCAATCTTGGAGGGGCTCTCGCCCCTCCCACGCCATGGAGGCCAAGGACCAGAGGGGAAACCCTTCTCCCATCTAGGGAGGAGGTCAAGGAAGAAGAATAAGAAGGGGCCCCCTCTCCCCTTCTCTTCCGGTGGCGCCGGAACGCTGCCGTGGCCATCATCATCACCGCAATCTTAACCAACAACTTCACCGCCATCATCACCAACTCTTCCCCCCTCTATGCAGTGGTGTAACCTCTCTCTTACCCGATGTAATCTCTACTTAAACATGGTGCTCAATGCTATATATTATTTCCCAATGATGTATGGCTATCCTATGATGTTTGAGTAGATCCGTTTTGTCCTATGGGCTATTTGATGATCAAGATTGGTTTAAGTTGCATGTTTTATTATTGGTGTTGTCCTATGGTGCTCTCCGTGTCGCGCAAGCGTGAGGGATCCCCGCTTTAGGGTGTTGCAATACGTTCATGATTCGCTTATAGTGGGTTGCGTGAGTGACTGAAACACAAACCCGAGTAAGGGGGTTGTTGCGTATGGGATAAAGAGGACTTGATGCTTTAATGCTATGGATGGGTTTCACCTTAATGATCTTTAGTAGTTGCGGATGCTTGCTAGAGTTCCAATCATAAGTGCATATGATCCAAGTAGAGAAAGTATGTTAGCTTATGCCTCTCCCTCAAATAAAATTGCAATAATGATTACCGGTCTAGTTATCGATTGCCTAGGGACAAATAACTTTCTCGTACCAAAAAGTTCTCTACTAAAACTAATTTAGTTGTGTCTTTATCTAAACAGCCCCTAATTTTTATTTACGCAATCTTTATTATCTTGCAAACCTATCCAACAACACCTATAAAGTACTTCTAGTTTCATACTTGTTCTAGGTAAAGCGAACGTCAAGCGTGCGTAGAGTTGTATCGGTGGTCGATAGAACTTGAGGGAATATTTGTTCTATCTTTAGCTCCTTGTTGGGTTCGACACTCTTACTTATCGAAAACTGTTGCGATCCCCTATACTTGTGGGTTATCAGGTTCATACTTTCACTAGTGCAAGTTCTCTCAACAATAATAACATAATTGGATCATATAACTTTCCCTCAACATGCAACAAAGAGTCACTCCAAAGTCACTAATAGCGGAGAACAAATAAAGAGATTATGGTAAGTTACGAAACCACCTCAAAGTTATCCTTTTTGATTGATCTATTCAAGAGTCCGTAGTAAAATAACACGAAGCTATTCTTTCCATTCAATCTACCATAGAGTTTGTAATAGAATAACACCTAAAGACACAAATCAACCAAAACCCTAATGTCACCTAGATACTCCAATGTCACCTCAAGTATCCGTGGGTATGATTATACGGTATGCATCACACAATCTCATATTCATCTATTCAAACCAACACAAAAAACTTCAAAGAGTGCCCCAAAGATTCTACTAGAGAGTCAAGGCGAAAACGTGTGCCAACCCCTAGGCATAGGTTCATGGGCGGAACCCGCAAGTTGATCACCAGGTGGATCAATAGAATACCCCATTATCACCACGGGTATCCCACGCAAGACATACATCAAGTGTTCTCAAATCCTTAAAGACTCAATCCGATAAGATAACTTCAAAGGGAAAAACTCAATCCATTACAAGAGAATAGAAGGGGGGAAACACCATAAGATCCAACTATAATAGCAAAGCTCGCGATACATCAAGATCGTACCACCTCAAGAACACAAGAGAGAGAGAGAGAGAGAGAGAGATCAAACACATAGCTACTGGTACATACCCTCAGCCCCAAGGGATAACTACTCCCTCCTCGTCATGGAGAGCACCGGGATGATGAAGATGGCCACCGGAGAGGGATTACCCCCTCCGGCAGGGTGCCGGAACGGGTCTAGATTGGTTTTCGGTGGATACGGAGGCTTCTGGCGGCGGAACTCCCGATCTATTCTGCTCTTCGAAGTTTTTAGGGTATATGGGTATATATAGGAGGAAGAAGTACGTCGGTGGATCTCCGGGCTGTCCACGAAGCAGGGGGCGCACCCAGGGGGTGGGCATGCCCCCACCCTTGTGGGCAGCCTAGGACTCTCCTGGTCCATCTCCGATACTCCGTGAGCTTCTTCTGGTCCAAAAATAAGTTCCGTGAAGTTTCAGGTCAATTGGACTCCGTTTGATTTTCCTTTTCTGTGATACTCTAAAACAAGGAAAAAGAGAAACTGGCACTGGGCTCTGGGTTAATAGGTTAGTCCCAAAAATAATATAACAGTGCATAATAAAGCCCATAAACATCCAAAACAGATAATATAATAGCATGGAACAATCAAAAATAATAGATACATTGGAGACGTATCAGAGCCCAAGACGGTGTCATCACCAGAACCTTTGGCAGGCGAAGACCGCCTTTTGTCAGGATAGCTTGTACTGGCTGTCCCCTTTCAAATTGGCCATTGTTGGCTCCCTTCCCGCTCAATATTTGGGGAGAGGACCAGGGCCTATATAAGTAGAACTAGCCACCACAGTGGAGACCGGACCGGAGAGGATCGACCTCATCACAAGTAGAGAGTGGATCCAAGATCATCTCACCCACACAAGTTCACCAAGCACAAGAACACCTCAACCTCAAGAGGTTGTTCTTCCCCCTAGTAATTGTTCTCCCCCCTAGTAATTGTTCCTCATCAGCCCAAGAGGTAATCCACCACCACACACTGGAGTAGGGTATTACACCACAACGGTGGCCCGAACCAGTATAAATCTTGTGTCCTTCTGTGTCGTGAGTTCTTTGAGTTCGTCTGCAAGATCGTAGAGAGCTAGGGCGTGCATCGATAGGGAGAAAACCTTCATGCGCACCCCAGTGTTCGAAACTCAAGTGTTTGCCAGAACCCATGATCCGACATTTGGCGCGCCGGGTAGGGGTGCGCCGAAGCTTCCTTCCGTCGCCCCGCGCCCTGTTGCTTTGTCGTCTCCATGGCAGACGTGCGCCGCGCTCGTGCTGAGCATCGGGCTGCCCTCGCTGCCCACGTCGCTCAGAAAGCTCCGTCGGCAGGCCACATCATCGTTCCCCGTCGCCTGGCGCCAACGCCGCCACCGTCCCAGCGGGGAACAAGCAGCAAGCATCCTCACCGCACCCTTCGGTGCGGCGGGACGGCCGCACCGCCACTCCATCGCTGACCCTGGCCGGTTCTTCTTCCCATGCACGTCACCCTCCCATGGACGCACGGGCCGCGCTCCTCATGGCGCACGTGCTCCTGCGCTACCGTCCGGTCGACGACCTCTACAAGGACTGGCTCGACCGCATCGCCGAGCTTGTCCGCGCTGCAGCGGGCTCCACTGCGCCGTCCCTCTCTCTGCCTCGCCCTCTGCCAGCTACGGGCGACGTAGCCCACGGAGCGCCTCCACCACCTCAGCCCCAAGACGGCACCCTGGCGCCAAGACGCGCGGCTCCGCGACGTGACCCGCCGCGTCCTGCGCCCGCGCGTGAAGAGAGAAGCTGTCAAGAAGTCCCTCGGCCGCAACAAAATGCTCCGCCTCTCCTCACGCCATCGCGCCAGGACCGGCTATTGCGGCAAGTCCGCACGCCACCTATAGCGGTAGGGCGCGTACCCCATCAAGACCAAGCTCCACCCCCAAGGCGGGTCCCGGTGACCACAGCTGGCTGTCGCGCTTTCACATCCGAGCTGTGTAGCGTCGCCTGGCCAGGCAATTTCAAGCCAGATCTTCCTCCTCGCTACGACGGCACCCCCGACCCCGAGGAGTTCTTGCAACTCTACGAGCTGAGCATCGAAGCAGCCAACGGCGAAGAGAAAGTCATGGCGAACTGGTTTCCCATGGCTCTCAAGGAAGGCGCCCGCTCCTGGCTCCTGAACCTGCCTCCGGGCTCAATCTCCTCCTGGGACGAAATGCGCACCCGCTTCGTCGCCAACTTCCACGGCACTCGCGACCGCCCCCCAGTCGCGGGCGACCTGCACCGCATCAAGCAACAACCAGGAGAGACCCTGCAGAAGTACATTCAGCGCTTCAACAGCGCACGGATCAAGATCCCCAAGGTGACCGATGAGGCCATCATCTCTGCATTCTCTAATGGCGTCTGGGACGTCAAGATGAAGGAGGAGCTCGCCATCCATGAAGAGCTGTGCATGACCCTGGAGCTGTTCAACATCGCGACCAAGAGTGCAAGAGCTGAGGAGGGGCGCCTCTCCCTCCTCGAGCTCCCTGCTGCGGACCCTGAGGAGAAGAAGATCAAGGCCAAGGACGTGAAGCGCAAGGGAGCAGTCGTGCTCGCAGAAAAACCAGACACCAAGCGTGGAAGAGACCAACCAGAGTCATCCAAGGGCGGCCATCCGTCCTGCGCCTTCCACAACCTGAACACCCACAACACCAGCGATTGTCAAGAGCTTAGAGCCATTTGCGAAGGATGCTTCGGTCGGCGCCCTGAGCGCGGCGACCGGGGCAACAGCTGAGGAGGACGTGGTGGCGGACGCTGGGATGACCGCGCCCGCACCAGGAGTGGCCCGACTGGCCTCGTGAGGACCACTGGCAAGATCAGCCTCGCGAGGGCGCCTGGAGGGATCAGCATCGTGAGGATCGTCCTCAAGGCAATGTCGGACTCCCTCCGCTGCCGCCACCGCCAAGAAGGAATGATGAACACCATCAGGACGAGGGGGCTGGGGGCTTCCAGGAACCGCGTGCTATCACCTGCATCTTGGGTGGAGCCCAGGCCCCAGCCTCGCAGCGTATCTTCAAGCAGTTTGCTCGTGAAGTGAATGCAGTTCTCCCCAAGCTTGAAGCCATGCGCCTGCTCAGATGGTCCCAGTGCCCCATCACATTCAACTCGGCAGACCAGCTCAAGTGCGCAGCTACCACTGGCACCCTCCCGATGCTTTGCTCCCCAGTCATCAGCAACGTGCAACTTACCAAGACCCTCATCGACGACGGCGTAGGGATCAACGTCATGTCCGTCGACACGTTCGACAGCCTCCAAGTGTCGTATGACCAACTTCAGCCCACCAAGCCTTTCTCAGGAGTGACCGGTGGTTCTACCACACCGATAGGGCAGGTCCGCCTCCCCGTCACCTTTGGAGAATGCAAGAACTACTGCACCGAGCTCATCGACTTCGACGTTGCGCATATCCGCATGCCATACAATGCCATCCTTGGGTATCCAGCCCTGGCCAAGTTTATGGCAGTGACCCATCATGGCTACAATGTCCTCAAGATGCCGGGAAGCAGCGGGATCATCACGGTCCAATGTGAAGAAAGAGATCCGGTGTGCTCCCTCGAGCATGCCATCCAAGTTGCAGCAGTTGACGACCCCGACAGCATGGGCGAGGGCCCTCCTGAAGCCATCCCCAAGAAGAAGAAGAAGTAGCAGCAACGCGCAGGACCTCAGGAGGGTGACGCCAGGGGCGCCTCCCTCCATCGCATAGGAAGGCGCGCCCAGCGCCCTTCTCAGGCAGGGCTCGGGGGCTTTCTTCTGGAAGGCCTCAGACTTTGCCCACATCACGAGGAAGGCGCTCGGGCACCACTTGGAGGCGTTCTTCGTGGCACGTTTCCCTCAGGAGGGCACATGGCAAGGACTGCCCACCGTTCAGGAGTTCATCACCTAGACCACCCAGGAATTGCAAGACACAAGGGCTATGCGCGGCGACAGCCGCACGCGAGACGCAGCTTCCCATCCAGGCGAGGATGCCGAGCTGCGTGTCTGCATCAATGTTCCAGGGCTCAACAGGGCCGCTTCTCAGGAGCTTTTCTGGCCTTCGCACGTGGGACGCTGTGAGGGCCCACCGCACAGCTACATTCGCATGCCCTTTGGCCTGCCAAGTGTATCGTCCGCCCACCAGCGCGGCCTGCAGCGCATCCTAGCGGCTCAGGAGGCCAGGCACCATGTCGTCCAGATGGAGATGGAGACGGTCCTCAAGGAACCACCTGAGCCCCCAGAGCCTCCCGAGGCTCAGGGCTCCGGTGGCTCGCGAGGAGCAACCCCTTCGCCGTGCTCCTTCAGCTGCCCCAACTCTCCTTCGTCAACATAACCAGGTGACATATTTCCAAGTTCATTTAGCTGGGAGCGCCCCTCGGGCTGCATCATTCCCAGGCCGCGTGGGTCCGTCCCTGTGGCATGTATCCCTTTTTATGCCTTTATCTTACCTTGTTGGGGGCGCCCCTCGGGCTGCATTGCCCCCAAGCCGCTCGGGCCTGACCCAGTGGCACGTATCTCTCATGCACTTATTTAAGCCTGCTGCTCTCATGTTTGATCTACCTATGATTACTACTTGCTCGATCACCACCCATCATGGGGACCGCGCGCCGGCCGTCTTTCTTCAGGACCCTTCGCGTGAGTAAATTGAGCGCGGCGTCTGTGCTCGGGTCCGTCCCTGCAACGTCGATAAATCCAACGGCTGAGCTCTGTCTGGCGGGCCGGCCCTGTTTACGTCATCTCCTCGGGCCGTTGGTGCTTGGCCTTCTCACGCAATAACCTCAGGAGATTCGTTCGGCTCAGGTTATCTGACCACCTCGCAGGTCCAGCATCGCAAACAAGAACCAAGACCAGGCGCAACCCGCCTTGAGGTAGGGCCTCGTGAGTCCCGGGTTGGCCCACGAGTGCCAAGATACACCTCGTCGAGCCCTGCCGTGCAAGCCACGTGTCAGGGCGGGGCTGTACACGCCCCGGGGGCTCTCCTCAGAGGGAGCCCCCTCCCATGCACAAGTGGAAGTACCATGCTCCGCGCTGGCCGTCGACACTGCCGAGGAGCGGCTATGCCCATGCACAAGCGGAAGCACTATGCTCCGCGCTGGTGATAAACAACTGAGGGCGGCTTCATAGTCGTACCAACCTCAGGGAGCCCCAGAGCTCAGTGTCCGGCCTCACCACAACGCCTCCCCTCGGGAGAGCCGTGCGAGGGGACTGGGCACGGGGGCTACGCTCGGGTCACGCCCAAGCGTACGCCACCCAGCCAGGTCTCCCGAACCTGGTCGTCACACGCCCCTCCTGAGCCAAGCCTCGGCAAGGGCAAAGGTATAGAGATTGTTTGCACGTCAAGGGGGACTCCTGAGCATCGCGACTCAGGAGCCTAACTGGTCAGGTAGCCCCTCACTCCTTGGTCCGTCCTAGGTCTCCGGTCGGCCCAACGATGGTTGAGGTATGCGCGGGGCCGGGCTCTGCCGATGTAGAACATCAACCTATCCTCATGTACTCTCTCTGTAAGCTGTTTGTGCATCAAGGGGGACTCCTGAGCATCACATCTCGGGAGCCTAACTGGTCACGTAGCCCCTCACTCCTTGGTCCGTCCTGGTCTCCGATCGGCCCAACGGCGGTTGAGGTATGCGCGGGTGCCGACGCAGAACACAAAGCAAAATAGGAAGAAAATCACAAAATCTCGAAGCAAATATTACAAGACATATTGTTCTCACAATATCAAATGAAAGTTTTAATGCCTCCACGAGGCCTGATGCATATTGCAGGAATGAAACAGGAAGCAGCCGCAGGTCACCCCTGGACACCGCCTTCTGTAGTATCGGTGGCATCGCCGGTCGAGGGAGCGAGGACAAAGCCGTGGAACTTCTTCAGCAGGGCCTCCACCTGACCTTTCATGGCTGCGGCGGCGGCCGCACAATGTTTGTCAGCTACGGGCTCCAACAGCTCGTCAAGACAAGCATTGGGGTCGCGAAGGTACAGATGGCAGAAGACACGCGTCAGCGCAGCTGAAGAAAGGACACGAGCCTCCGCCTCAGCCATAGGACCGATGCCCTCCACGACTTCCTCAAGCACCTTCACCAAGTGGGGAAGCAGCTGAGCAGGGCCACCTCGTCGGTGGTCAGCGGCTTCTCCAGGCCCTTCTCGTACAGTGACTTCAGCGCCATGCTGGACCTCTTCTCAAGAAGCGAGAAGGCCTCACGGTCTTCAGCCAGGACCTTCGCCTTAACATCGAGCTCGGCCTCCCTCATCTTCGCCTTCTGCTCCAGTTCCTCCAGTCGGCTGCGCTCCACGGCCTGCGCCTTCGTCAGCTCCCCCAGCTCGGCATCGGCCCTTGATGGCGTCCTCCCGAGCCTTCATCTCCTCCTCCTACGCTTTGCGGTCGCGTGCTTCCTTTGCGCGCTCGTCGCGCAGCCTCTTCAGCTCACCCTCTAGCTCTCTGCAGTTGTCGCGGGCGGCCTCGACGTCTTTCAGCGCCGCCTCGCGATCGGCCGCAGCTCTAGCGGTGGCCTGCTTCTCCTTCTCGGAGGCCGTCGCGGCCTGGCTCAGCGACGCTCGAACGACTGAGTCAGAGTGAAGCCAGCCTGAGGCCAGCTCCAGGCGTCCGGCCACTAGATGCGGGTCCGCACCCAGGAGGTCTTCCCACAGCTTGGCCATCCCCGAGAAGACATGCTCCTAGGCTGCGGAGGCAGCAGAAGAATGCGGGGCCAGAGAAGCAGCAGGAGGAGGAGGTGACATCGTTACCAGAGCCTGGAAGATCGAGGGCTCCAGAGCCCTTGGGACCTCATCAGCAGAGCCGGGCGCCGCCACTTCCGGAGCCAGCGGGGCCACGTGGCTGGTTCATCTTGCCGATGCTCCTCTTGGCCTCGCGAGGGCGACTGGGCTGGGGAGGTGCGGGTGCTATCGCCTCTGTTCTCCGCAGAGGGAGGCACGGCCGCGACATTTCCCTTCCTCTTCTCCGCTGAAGATTCCAACCTGATCGACCACGCGAATGTCAGAAAACAGCAAGTACAAGTAGGAACAAGATGAAGCTCGAAGAACTTACTGATCCACTGTGACATAGTCCACCCTCCGCTTGGTGAGCCTAAAACCCGAAAGCGTCGGAGCCTGAGGAGTGGGCACACGGGCTCCGGGAGCGGAAGACGGCGCAGTAGAAGGATCGGAGCCAGCCCCAGGCGGTGCCACGTTGGAGGCAGCATCTCGAGAGACCAGCGACGATCTACCCCTTGTCGGGATGAGGGGTAGTGAGGGAGTCCTGGATTAGGGGGTGTCCGGATGGCCAGACTATACCTTCAGCCGGACTCCTGGACTATGAAGATACAAGATTGAAGACTCCGTCCCGTGTCCGGAAGGGACTTTCCTTGGCATGGAAGGCAAGCTTGGCGATACGGATATATAGGTCTCCTACCATTGTAACCGACTCTATGTAACCCTAACCCTACCCGGTGTCTATATAAACCGGAGGGTTTTAGTCCGTAGGACAACGTACACATCAACAATCATACCATAGGCTAGCTTCTAGGGTTTAGCCTCCTCGATCTCGTGGTAGATCTACTCTTGTACTACCCATATCATCAATATTAATCAAGCAGGACGTAGTGTTTTACCTCCATCGAGAGGGCCCGAACCTGGGTAAAACTTCGTGTCCCTTGCCTCCTGTTACCATCCGGCCTAGACGCATAGTTCGGAACCCCCTACCCGAGATCCGCCGGTTTTGACACCGACATCGGTGCTTTCATTGAGAGTTCCTCTATGTCGTCGCCGTCAGGCTCGATGGCTCCTATGATCATCAATAATGATGCAGTCCAGGGTGAGACCTTCCTCCCCGGACAGATCTTCGTCTTCGGCGGCTTCGCACTGCAGGCCAATTCGGTTGGCCGTCTGGAGCAGATTGAAAGCTACGCCCCTGGCCGTCAGGTCAGATTTGGAAGTTTAAACTACACGGCTGACATCCGCAGAGACTTGATCTCCGACGGATTCGAGCCACTGCCGAGCGCGCCACTTTGTCACGACGAGCATGATTTAGCTCTGCCGCCGAACAGTGCCCTGGAGGCCGCACCCGCGTCAGCTCCGACCCTTAATTCGGAGCCAACTACGCCGATCGAGGATGGGCGGTTGGACGCCACCTCGGGGGCTGCGATCTTAACGGCGATTGAGCCGAACGCCAGCCCCACACTCCGCGAAACTCATGATTCCAAGGAGCCGGACTCCTCTCCGAACTCTGAACCATTCGCGCCTCTGGCGATCGAATCCGATTGGGCGCCGATCATGGAGTTTACTGCCGTGGACATCTTTCAGCACCCGCCCTTCGGCGATATTATGAAATCACTAAAGTCTCTCTCTTTATCAGGAGAGCCCTGGCCGGATGACGGTCAGCGAGGTTGGGGTACGGACGATGAAGAAATTCAAAGCCCACCCACCACCCACTTTGTAGCCACCGTCGACGATTTAACCAACATGCTCGACCTCGACTCCGAAGACATCGACGGTATGGACGCAGATGAAGGAGACGATGAAGAACCAGCGCTTATTGGGCCCTGGAACGCCACCTCGTCATATGACGTATACATGGTGGATGCACCAAAAGATGACGGCGAGGAGCGGAAGGACGCACCGAAGGCTTGTTCCCTCGAAAAGCAGTCAAAGCGGCGACGCAAGCGCCGCCCCAAATCCCGCCCCGACAGAAATAGCGATCACACAGACCCAGCGCTGGAGCAGGGCGAACCGCTGCCGGACAACAGCAATCGGGATAATCAAACCGAACAAACAAATCCTATCAAGGATCATGGTCCGGACGACATAACGCCGGACAGGCACCCGGAGCAGCAGACTGCCCATACAAGGCTTGTTGCCACCGCAAGGAGTCTGAGAAAACAGAAGCAAAGGCTCAAGGCCGCGCAAGACACACTCCAAATCAGATGGAGTAAAATACTCAACACAGCAGCAAGGTACGGCGACAATCGCCCCAACAAAAGCTACCCAAAGCGGAAGCTGCTACCCGAATTCGATGAGGAGGCCTCAGACCCCCCGCAACCAAATATCAAAGCAGCCACCTGGTCGGATAGACGACCCCTCTACTAACACAGAGTGGCATACAACGTTGCTCACCATACAACACGCAACCAATGCGAGGGCTCACACCCAAAGGACGGTGCAACAAGATCCATCTATGGACCACGCAAGCGCGCCCCAGCATACAATGCAACACAACAAACATCCGAACAACGCGGTACACCCAGCTACAGGGGTGCCGCACACCCCCTATGTTTCACTGATGAGGTGCTGGACCACGAATTTCCAGAGGGATTCAAGCCCGTAAACATAGAGGCATACGACGGAACAACAGACCCCGGGGTCTGGATTGAGGACTACATCCTTCATATCCATATGGCTTGAGGAGATGATCTCAACGCCATCAAGTACCTACCCCTCAAGCTCAAAGGGCCAGCTCGTCACTGGCTCAAAGGCCTCCCCGAAAGCTCCATTGGAAGTTGGGAAGAGCTCGAAGACGCTTTTCGGGCAAATTTTCAAGGGACATATGTCCGACCTCCGGATGCGGACGATTTGAGTCATATAACTCAACAGCCCGGAGAGTCAGCCTGAAAGCTTCGGAACAGGTTTCTTACTAAAAAGAACCAGATTGTCGACTGTCCGGACGCCGAAGCCTTAGCAGCTTTCAAGCATAGCGTCCGTGACGAATGGCTCGCCAGACACCTCGGCCAAAATAAGCCGAGAACGATGGCCGCGTTAACAAACCTCATGACCCGCTTTTGCACGGGGGAGGACAGCTGGCTAGCCAGATGCAGCACCAGCGACCCCAGTACATCTGAAGTTAGAGATGGAAACAGGAAATCATGGTGCAAACGCCGGAATAAAGAAGACAGCACGAAGGGCGCGGCAGTAAATGCCGGATTCAAAAGCTCTCGACCAGGCCAAAAGCCGCCCCCTAAAGGCACCAGGGACGAACTATCCAGCCTCAACAAAATTCTGGACCAAGTATGTCGGATTCATAGTACCCTTGGTAAACCTGCTAATCATACCCACAGAGAATGTTGGGTCTTCAAGCAGTCCGGCAAGCTCAACGCCGTACACAAGGGGGAGGATACACCAAGTGAAGACGAGGACGAGCCCCCCAAGCAAGACACGGGGGAACAAAAGCAATTTCCACCCGAAGTCAAAACAGTAAACGTGTTACACGTAATCAAGAAAAAAAACAATGCGGCACTCCCAGGAAAGTATACGCAAGTGCCTATCACCACGAAGTCCTGCCACTGGTCATCTCAACCGATCACTTTCGCCATTGCGATTACTCAGCAGGTATCCGACACGCAGGATGGGCTGCCCTGGTATTAGACGGCGGCAGTAGTAGCCTAAACCTAATATATCAGGATACAATCCGCGGGATGGGGCTAGACCCAACACAAATTCGCCATAGAAATACTACCTTTAAAGGAGTAACGCCAGGCCCAGGGGCTCGTTGTGCGGGCTCCCTCCTACTACAAGTTACATTCGGCTCCCCCGATAACTTCCATCGCGAGCATTTAACTTTCCACATCGCTCCGTTTCAAAGTGGCTATGAAGCACTGCTCGGACGCGAAGCTTTCGCTCGCTTTAATGCAATACCACACTACGCCTCCCTCACACTCAAGATGCCCGGTCCACGTGGCATCATTACATTGCATGGAAATATCAAGCGATCTCTGCGCGCCGAAGAAAGTGAGGCTGCCTTGGCCGCCGCACACTAAAGGCGCCCGGACAAACGAAAGCATCCAATAGGTCGTCAAGACCTCAGATACAACTAATCAAGCCCGGTGCCGCTATTTATACGGAAATAAGTGGTCACACCCCTATTTGTCAATACAAGGGGCTCAACGCACGCAGACAAGTGGCAATTTCTTATCATCTTGAATTATACATGGTTTCTTTAAAAACTATCCTTTTGCACAACAACTTTCTCACTTAACTTCCTCTCTTTTATAGACGATCATCATGCTACACCCGTCCAGGATACGGCACAACGGAGACACAGGCATAGACGTGCAGCAGGGACCCGCTCCAAGGATTCTTTTTAGATTAAGACCCTGCGTAAACCTTTCTTACTGTCTCTTGTTGATACATATCCACCGTTGAGAAGGATGCTGACGTCTTGGCATGTGGCCACGCCAGAACAATGCACGTACCTGGACACGCGGGGCTTCTTACAAAGGCCACTATTTAGGCCCGGTTTATACCACAAAGACCGAATACCTTAGGGAGTGTTCGGCGTCGCGAGTTTGGCCCTATATGCATCAGCTCCAAATCATTGTCTTTGGTCAAATGTTGGGTTTGTGAAAGCACAAGTGCTCCCTAGGTGGTTTTGATAATTGATGACAACATATCTCTTGTTGGACTAACACTTCTATCTAGCATGTTTCAGATAAGTTCAACAATGGAGTGGCATGGACTAAAGGTTGTGGGAACTCCTTCAAGATGCTAATGACAAGGGATTGGCTAAAGCTTCAAGCTCAAGACTCTTCACTTTTACATTTTAGTGATCCAAGATCACATTGAGTCCATAGGAAAAGCCAATACTATCAAGGAGGGATGAGGTGTTGCTTAATGAGCCTCTTGCTTCATGTGCTTAATATTATGCTCCAAAATCCTCAACTACTTTCCCATATCCACATATGACCTAAACCCTAAGCCAAACTCGGTCCTACCGATTCTTCCTATCCGGCGCCACCGAGTTTCACTTGTCATAAGCCACTGCCAAACCCTAATCAGTTCGGTCTCACCGATGGGATCTCGGTCTCACCGAGATGGGCTTGCAAACTCTCTGTTACCCATTGCAATATTCTCGGTCCCACCGAGATATGCAATCGGTCCCACCGAGTTTGCTTGACCAAATCTCAGTTTCACTTATTACCCAAATCGGTCCCACCGAGTTTGAGTAATCGGTCAAACCGAGTTTTGGATTTACCCTAACCCTAGCACATCGGTCCCACCGAGTTGATCCAGTCGGTCCCACCGGAATCTCTAACGGTCACTAGGTTTTCATTTTCGGTCCGACCGAGTTTATTGATTCGGTCCCACCGAGATTGGAAAACTATGTAACGGTTGGATTTTGTGTGGAGGCTATATATACCCCTCCACCTCCTTCTCATTTAGAGAGAGAGCCATCAGAACACACACACCATTCCAACTCATATGTTCTGAGAAAGAACCACCTACTCATGTGTTGAGACCAAGACATTCCATTCCTACCATATGAATCTTGATCTCTAGCCTTCCCAAGTTGCTTTCCACTCAAATCTTCTTTCCACCAAATCCAAATCCTATGAGAGAGAGTTGAGTGTTGGGGAGACTATCATTTGAAGCACAAGAGCAAGGAGTTCATTACCTACACACCATTTGTTACTTCTTGGAGAGTGGTGTCTCCTAGATTGGCTAGGTTTCACTTGGGAGCCTCCGACAAGATTGTGGAGTTGAACCAAGGAGTTTGTAAGGGCAAGGAGATCGCCTACTTCGTGAAGATCTACCGCTAGTGAGGCAAGTCCTGTGTGGGCGTTGGCCATGGTGGGATAGACAAGGTTGCTTCTTCGTGGACCCTTTGTGGGTGGTTGCTTCTTCGTGGACCCTTCGTGGGTGGAGCCCTGTGTGGACTCGCGCAACCGTTGCCCTTGGGTGGAGCCCTGTGTGGACTCGCACAACCGTTACCCTTCGTGGGTTGAAGTCTCCATCAACGTGGATGTAGGATAGCACCACCTATCCGAACCACGGGAAAAACATCCGTGTCTTCAATTGCGTTTGAATTCTCCAAACCCTTCTCTTTACATTCTTGCAAGTTGCATGCTTTACATTCCGCTGCTCATATACTCTTTGTATGCTTGCTTGATATGTATTGTGTGTGTTGAAATTGTGCCTAAACTCCACTTAAACCGAAAAAGCTTAAAAATTTCAACTTTAGCACTAACTGTCTAATCACCCCCCTCTAGACACATCTACTTCTAGATCCTACAAGTGATATCAGAGCATTGGTCTCCATTGCCTTGGTTTAATCACCATTGGAGGAAGATGGATGTGTCTACATTAGGGAGTCTTAGACATAGAGTGCCTATTCTTGAGGGAGAGTATTTTCATGAGTGGAAAAATGAGATGCTTGTAATCTTCAATCAATATCATTTGAACAAGTATATTGCTAGCCCTTGTGCACCCCATATTGATCCCTTGCATCCTACCCTAGATGAAGATATTGACATGATTCGCAATATTAGAGCTATTGAGCTCATCATTAGAGGATTGCCCAAAAATTTGATTGCTAGTTTGCCTACTCACAATTGTGCCTATACCATATGGAAATTTCTTGAGAAAGCCGAAAACTGACTGTCGTGATATAGCGTGAGATTGGTCAACCACTCGATGACCTATGGGAATGTTAGAATTCCTCCGCCTTAATGAAGGGCCGTTTCCCGGCCAGGCATGTACGCACCCCGAGATCGGGAGAGTGCGGAGCCACCCGGGGCTATCTAGTAGCCCCACTGTCAAACTCCTATGGCTAAGTGAAAGTGCTAAAGCATCATAGTTCGGTTGCCTCGCTCGCTCCGCTATCACCTCCTTAATAGGACCAAGACGTTGGGTTAAGTGTGAATGCGTGTTTTTGCGAGCACCTCCGCATTATATGCGTGCGGGTTGAAGCCGACGACTGCAATCTTTCAGGTTATACACATGTATACATAAACAGCCGCCCAGGAGGCATCATATTACTTTCAGGCAAAAGTATAAAAATAGCCTTATAAAAATTTATAAAAGCATTTCGCTTACAATGAGATTACATATCACCCAAATATAATATTTTTTTAGCACTGGGTCTCTATCAAACGGGCACCTTCAAAAACTTCTTCGAAGTAGTGGTCGGCAGCCTTTCGACCTATAGCCGAATCCCGCTCTGCAACATTGGTAGCATCCATCTCCGCCCAATATGCCTTAACACGGGCAAAGGCCATCCGTGCGCCCTCTATGCACGCTGACCTCCTCATCGCATCAATACACGGCACCACGTCAACAACCTGCTGCACCAAGCTGAAATAGCTATTTGGTTTTGGCCTTCCTGGCCATAGCTGATCCACAACAGACCTCATAGAGAGTCCGGACAACCTATTTAGTTCGGCCCACTCGGCTAATTGGTCAGTCAATGAAAGTGGACGCTCGGGAGAATGGAATTGCCTCCAAAACAGCTGGTCTACTCCATGGTCCGTCTGACCCTGGAAGTACTTGGCCGCATCGGCAGCGCTCGCCGCCAAATCCATATACACATCCTCCGAACTCCACAGCCGATCCAGAGGGGCATACTGTGGATCTCCGAATTTCCTCCGCAACATAAAGGATTTCCCAGCTACAATATCCCCGGCTTCTCGCAGCTCCTCCTTCTTTGCCCTCATAGCAGAGCGGAGATCCTTTTTCGTCGCAACAGCCTTCTCAAGGTCCGGTGCCTTCGCTTGGTTTTCCTTTTCAAGAACCCGGTAGCGGTCGGCGACGGCTTTTAATTCTATAGCCATCTTGGCCATCTTGTCTTGGGTCTCGCCATGCGTGGCCCTCTCGGCTTGCAACTCTTTGGCCGCTTTCACAGCAGCCACATTACCTAATCCCGCTTGTTCCTTGGCTCGGGCAAGTTCTGCCCGTAAGGCTTCCACAGTGGCAGCTCCATCTGCAGTCACAACATATTTAAGATACTGGCATCATGCTGCTCTTCCTATGTGACGTTTACCAGATATTGACACTTACCCTGTGCCTCGTCAAGCCTTTTGTTAACAAGCTCGATGTCGGCGTCTGCCGCATCTAACTGCCACTCTTAATGGGCAAACTCGCTAGTCCGGCTAGCCACCGGAGCTTCCATCACCTGCACATAGAGGCAGTATGGTTATTTCCTGGGAATATGATCCTCTGTTCGTCGTCGTTTCCGACGACAACCAGAGTCTCAGGGGCTACTATCTACACAGGGCACACCTAGCATGTGCGGGATTATCATACATTCTTTTACGTACCTCAAAGCCTGTCAGTAGACTCATAAAAGCTTCATGCAATCCGCTTTCGGCGGACGATATTCTCTCCATCACCGTATTCATCATCACACGGTGCTCATCTGAGATGGCCGCTCGCCCCACCAACTCCCTAAGAACATCCGATCGCACGCTAGACGGGGCCGGACTCTTTTGTCTGCTCCCTTCGGGAGCCGAACACTGGGAGCCTCGGGCGTCAATAGGATTATCTTCTGGCCTCACCGGACTCAGAGAGGCCCTCCGCAACAACACTTCATGGTCGCCCGCTTCTGGAGCGGAGGAGTCCGGAGGAGGCGTTTCGCTCTCCATCATCTCTGGAAGAAGATCCCCCGAAGATGAGCTCATTTGAGAGGGGCTAAGGCCCGAACTGCAAAATATATGCGGTGGTTATTTTCTCAGAAGAAAAATGGCACATCTGTACTATTAAAGGTATTTCGGGTCACTTACGACTCATGGGAGAATTGATCCCCCCGCGGACTTTGTGCGGCAACAGCGCCCCCCCAAGGTGGGACCCTCTGTGGGAGACTTCTCCCGTTGGGAAGCTTCGGCTTCCGAATCCCCGGGCGCAGTCCTTTTCCTCTTCTGACCGCCTTCCCTCATGGAGACGCTCGCTCCCTCGGCTAGAATGGACAACGTTGGGGGCCCGCGTCCGCCCGCATTATCCTCCACAGTATCTTCCTTCAAGGGCTCCGGGCGAGGTGCGGTCTGGAGCATCTTTTCCAATACCGGATTTTCCAAACCCTCAGGGAGGGGGGCCGAACACCGAATCAACTTTGCCTTTGTTAGCCAGTCCTGGTCAAAAAGCAAACTCTCAAAAATAACTTCGTAACAAAGTAGAGATAGTATGTTCGGCCGGAAGATGCCTTACCTGTTCGGCGCCGCGGTTACAACTCAGACCCACGTCCTCGGTGATTTTTGGACACTCCATCTGAGGTCCGAAGAATGACTTGTACATCTCCTCGTGCGTCAGGCCGAGAAAATTTTGAATGGCGCGCGTTCCCTCGGGATTGAACTCCCACAGGTGAAGAGGCCGGCGTTTGCAAGGCTGGACTTGACGAACTAGCATAACCTGTATCACCGCAACCAAACTGAAATCTCCATTGAAGAGATCTCAAATGCGGCCTTGCAGTATAGGCACGTCCTTGACTGGACCCTAGCTCAGACCTCTGCTGATCCATGACATCAGCTGTGGTGGGGGGCCTGAGCGGAAAACGGGGGGGCGCCCACTTGGCACTTCTAGGAGCCGTGATGTAGAACCACTCCCATTGCCACAATTCAGACACCTCTGGGATGGAACCTATGGGCCATGGAGCTCCCGTCATCTTGCGTATTGAGGCACCTCCACACACTGCATGTTGCCCCTCGACCAGCTTTGGCTTCACTTCAAAGGTCTTGAGCCATAGGCCAGAGTGAGGGGTAACCCAAAGGAGGGCCTCACACACGATAATAAATGTCGTGATATGAAGAAAGGAGTCCGGAGCTAGATCATGAAAATCTAGCCCGTAGTAAAACATCAAACCCCTGACGAAAGGATCCAGGGCAAGGCCTAGGCCTCGGAGGAAGTGGGAGATGAACACGACGTTCTCGTTGGGTTCGGGGGTGGGCACGGCCTGCCCTCGGGGAGGCAGCCGATGCAGAATCTCGGCGGTCAGATATCTGGCCTCCCTCAACTTCTTGACGTCCTCTTCCGTGACGGAGGAAGGCATCCATCGGCCTTGAAGGCTAGATCCGGACATGACTGGAGCTTCGGAGCACCTGACCTGAACTTCGGGCGTTTGAGCTTGAGGTGGGGGAAGGATTCGATTGAGCACGGGAGGGAAAAATAAAAGCCTTGTCCCCTTTATAAAGAGGGTGAATATCAAGCGTCCTCTCCGTGTCCGTTTGGACTTACCTATAATCTAGGAGTCCTAGAAGTGGTTGGGTTCTCCACGCCCGTATTGATGAGAATCCCGGGATAAGGGGACACGATCTCTGCTCTGACAAGACGTGCCAAGGAAACCGCCTCGCATGACGCGCTGAGGTGGGATAATGAAACAACTCGGATAAAGGCTTGGCCGTGGTGTGACACGCTACGGAATATGTCAGCAGATTAGATTGGTGTAAATATTATTCTCTCTATGGTAATATGTGGAAACTTATTTTGCAGAGCCGGACACTATCTTTGTGTTCAAAATCTTCTATGAAGTACTTGGAGGAGGAACCCGCCTTGCAATGCCGAAGACAATCTGCGTGCCGGACTCGTCGTCATTGAAGCCTGGTTCAGGGGCTACTAAGGGAGTCCTGGATTAGGGGGTCTCCGGATGGCTGGACTATACCTTCAGCCAGACTCCTGGACTATGAAGATACAAGATTGAAGACTCCGTCCCATGTCCGGAAGGGACTTTCCTTGGCGTGGAAGGCAAGCTTGGCGATACGGATATATAGGTCTCCTACCATTGTAACCGACTCTATGTAACCCTAACCCTACCCGGTGTCTATATAAACCGGAGGGTTTTAGTCCGTAGGACAATGTACACATCAACAATCATACCATAGGCTAGCTTCTAGGGTTTAGCCTCCTCGATCTCGTGGTAGATCTACTCTTGTACTACCCATATCATCAATATTAATCAAGCAGGACGTAGTGTTTTACCTCCATCGAGAGGGCCCGAACCTGGGTAAAACTTCATGTCCCTTGCCTCTTGTTACCATCCGGCCTAGACGCACAGTTCGGGACCACCTACCCGAGATCCGCCGGTTTTGACACTGACAGGTAGCTCCCTCACCTCCTGGCGGGGACGACCTCGGCGTCGTCTGGTAGGGCGCGGAGGATGTCGGCCTTGCTCAAGGGGGAGTTCTCCCCCATTCCCTCAGGGATCTCCTCTGAGCCCTCCTTCACCTCTTCCTCCTCGTGAGACTCGTCAGAAGACACCTCCACCAGCTTCGGCGTTGCGGAGGCCCCAGCGAGCACCGGCGGCACCAGCCCGTGTGCGTCAAAGGTCGGCCTGGGAGCAACGAATTGCTCCCAGTCCTTGCGATGGAACAAAGGAAGAAAGGCGCTCGGCGGTTACTCTTGGTTGTCCCCAACCAAGAGACACAGAACTGCAATCAGCTCGTCATCAGGCAGGGCCACCGAGCTCAGGCGAACCTTGTCTTCTTCATCTCCAAGCTTCCACAAGGGGCGCGTGCGTGCCTGGAGTGGAGCAACACGCAGCGTCAAGAATTCCCTCACGAGCATGACCCCAGTCACGTTGGCCACCTTCGCATTGCCCGGCTTCAAATCGGTCTTCATCTGCTCCAACACCGACGACGCCCACTCGTCGGTGAGCTCTACACGAGACCACCCCTTGTCAGCCGGGGTGCCTCCATTGGCAGTTCCAAGTGTGGATGGGCGCACTTGGCATTCATCATGACCCATTTGGCCCTGATGTTGTCAACCCTCTTCCTGGTGTTCGAGATCGAGTTGGTCTGGCCGGCCGCGATGAAGTTGGCACACCCGGAGATGTGACCATCGAGGAAGAAGAAGTGGCGCAGCAGTGCCAAGGACGGCATCACGCCCAGGTACGCCTCGCAATAGTAGGCGAAGCTAGATAAGAGAAGAACAGAGTTGGGATGGAGATGCAGCACCTGCAACCCGAAGTGGTCGAGGACCTTGAAAAAGAAATCGGAAAAGGGGGGGAACCAACCCGGCGGCGATGCTGCTCGTGAAGAAAGGGAAGAAGGTGCTTCCCTCAGGCTCCGACTCGTCGGAGGCAAGCCGGAGCTCCATCTTCCCCCTCTCATTGCTCGCCCCCGCTGTCAGCAAGCGCGTGGCGGCAAGGTTCTTCTCCATGACGTTGGGCGCATCGAGGGCTGGCTCGAACCAGGTCGGCGCCGAGGAGGACTTGACCTTGCGCGGAGCCATTGGTCGCCGATGTAGAGCGAAGTTGAAGCAGATCTGGAAGTTCCGGCAGCAAGAAGAGAGAAAGGGGATCTGGAGCAAGGTGAGGAAGAAGCAATGAAGGCAAGCGGTGTCCGCGCCAGCCTTTTTGTCAAGTCAGGCAGTTGCCGAGGCAGCGTGGGGAAGCGGAGACGCCCATGTCCAATCAACCACCACACGTCAACCAAGGCTGCATGCTTTTGGGGCCCATGGCGCTCCGCGCTTGATCCTTTGGCTTCGCCTCAACGCCAAGCCCGAGCGCGCCATGGGCCTAGGGGCTACTGTCGATGTTCTGGGAACGGGGGTCCCCAGACTTGCCTGCCTGCAGCCCACGGCGTGGCTGGCTGGCAGGTCTGTATGGCCCATCTTCATCGACAAGGCATTCAAGACCCTCGCGAGGGGCCAAGCCTCACGAGGCGGACGACGCAAGACCTACTCAGGAGCGGCCTCACCAGGCAGGTTCGTGAGGGGCGGAGAGATCAAGGCAGGGCAAACCTCGCGAGGTCCTCATGACATGAGCCATGATGATCAAGACCAGGCGGGCACCAAGCGGGCGCCAACGCGCGCAGTGTCCTTGTTTCCCCTTTGGCGCCAAGGAGGCAAGCGCAGGCGTGGAGTACCGAGGAATCAAGCAAAGGTTTCCATATTGGTGCAATGAGACCAAGACCAGAAGGACGGCGGGACGGAGGTCACCATGGAGCCCAAGACGGCGTCATCACCAGAACCTTTGGTAGGCGAAGACCACCTTTTGTCAGGATAGCCTGTATTGGCTGTCCCCTATCGAATTGGCCATTGTTGTCTCCCTTCCTGCTCAATATTTGAGGAGAGGACCAGGGCCTATATAAGTAGAACTAGCCACCACAGTGGAGACGGGACCGGAGAGGATCGACCTCATCACAAGTAGAGAGCAGATCCAAGATCATCTCACCCACACAAGTTCACCAAGCACAAGAACACCTCAACCTTAGGAGGTTGTTCTTCCCCTAGTAACTTTTCTTCATCAGCCCAAGAGGCAATCCACCACCACACACTGGTGTAGGGTATTACACCACAACGGTGGCCCGAACCAGTATAAATCTTGTGTCTTTCTCTGTCGTCAGTTTGTTGAGTTCGTCCGCAAGATCTTAGAGAGCTAGGGCATGGATTGATAGGAAGAAAACCTTCGTGCGCACCCCAGTGTTCGAACCTCAAGGGTTTGCTGGAACCCGTGATCTGACAGGATTAATTGTAGCCTCTTTCAATAAGTAAGAGTGTCGAACCCAACGAGGACTTAAAGGTAGAACAAATATTCCCTCAAGTTCTATCGACCACCGATACAACTCTACGCACGCTTGACGTTCGCTTTACCTACAACAAGTATGGAACTAGAAGTACTTTGTAGGAGTTGTTGGATAGGTTTGCAAGATAATAAAGAGCGTGTAAATAAAAAGTAGGGGCTGTTTAGATAAAGAAGAAATAAAGTTAGTATAGCGAGTGTGGAAAAGTGGTGGTAGGAGTTGCGAAATTGTCCCTAAGCAATTGACTACTTTACTAGACCGATAGCAAGTTTTATGTGGGAGAGGCCACTGCTAGCATGTCATCCCTGACTTGGAATTCTATGCACTTATGATTGGAACTATTAGCAAGCATCCACAACTACTAACGTTCATTAAGGTAAAACCAAACCATAGCATCAAGATATATTGGTCCCCCTTCAATCCCGTATGCATCAATTTCTATGCTAGGTTGAAGCTTCTGTCACTCTTGCCCTCCAATACATAGTCCTATCAACATACAACTAACCCTATGGCGTGATCCACGCGTGCGCTCATATGATGGGCAACAAAGGATAGGAACATAACCACAAGCAAATTAAATAAATCATAGTAATTCACCAACCACCGATAGGACAACGAAAATCTACTCAGACATCATAGGATGGCAACACATCATTGGATAATAATATGAACCATAAAGCACCATGTTCAAGTAGAGGGTACAGCGGGTTGCGGGAGAGTGGACCGCTGTAGATAGAGGGGGAAGGTGATGGAGATGTTGGTGAAGATGACGGAGGTCTTGGTGTAGATCGTCGTCACACGATGATGGCCCCGGCGGCGTTCCGACGCCACCAGGAGAGAGGGGGAGAGAGCCCCATTCGTCTTCTTCTTACTTGACCTTCTCCCTAGATGGGAGAAGGGTTTCCCCTCTGGTCCATGGCCTCCATGGCATGGGAGGGGCGAGAGCCCCTCCGAGATTGGATCTGTCTCTCTGTCTCTCTCTGTTTCTGCGTTCTGGTATTCTGCCCTTTCACCGTTTCTTTTATATCCGGAGATCCGTAACTCCGATTGGATTGAAACCTTCGCCCCGATTTTTTCCGAAAATTAGCTTTCTTGCGGCCAAAGAAGAGCATCAACCGCCTTACGAGGGGGCCCATGAGGGTCAGGGCGCGCCCAGGGGGCAGGCGTGCCCCCCTGCCTCGTGGCCCCCTCGAGCACCATCTCGCGTTGATTATTTTCCCATATTTCACAAATATTCCAAAAATATTCTCTATCCGTTTTTATTCTGTTTGGACTCCGTTTGATGTTGATTTTCTGGGAAACGAAAACATGCAACAAACAGGAGATGGCACTGGGCACTGGATCAATATGTTAGTCCCCAAAAATAGTATACAAAGTTGCCAAAATTATATGAAAGTTGTAGAATATTGGCATGGAACAATCAAAAATTATAGATACGAGGAGACGTATTAGCATCCCCAAGCTTAATTCCTACTCGTCCTCGAGTAGGTAAATGATAAAAAAATAATTTTTGATGTGGAATGCTACCTAGCATAATCTTGATCACATAATCTAGTCATGGCATGAATATTAAGACATGAGTGATTCAAAGCAATAGTCTGTCATTTGACATTAAGATAATAATACTTCAAGCATACTAACCATGAAATTATGTCTTATCAAAATAACATAGCCAAAGAAAGATCATCCCTACAAAATCATATAGTCTGGCTATGCTCCATCTTCACCGCACAAAGCATTCAAATCATGCACAACCCCGATGACAAGCTGAGCAATTGGTTCATACTTTTTAACGCGCTTCAGCATTTTCAACCCTCATGCAATACATGAGCGCAAGCCATGGACATGGCACTATGGGTGGAATAGAATATGATGATGGAGGTTTGTGTGAGAAGATAAAAAAGGAGAAAGTCTCACATCGACGTTGCTAATCAATGGGCTATGGAGATGCCCATCAATTGATGTCAATGTGAGGAGTAGGGATTGCCATGCAACAGATGCACTAGAGCTATAAGTGTATGAAAGCTCAAACTGAAACTAAGTGGGTGTGCATCCAACTTGCTTGCTCATGAAGACCTAGGGCATTTGAGGAAGCCCATCATTGGAATATACAAGACAAGTTCTATAATGAAAATTCTCACTAGTATATGAAAGTAATATCTCAAGAGACTCTCTATATGAAGAACATGGTGCTACTATGAAGCACAAGTGTGGTAAAAGGATAGTAACAGTGCCCCTTCTCTCTTTTTCTCTCATTTTTTTGGTGGGCTTCTTTAGCCTCTTTTATTTATTTTTAAAGTCCGGAGTCTCATCCCAACTTGTGGGGGAATCATAGTCTCCTTCGTCCTTTCCTCACTAGGGCAATGCTCTAATAATGATGATCATCACACTTTTATTTACTTACAACTCAATATTACAACTTGATACTAGAACAAAGATATGACTCTATATGAATGCCTCCGGCGGTGTACCGGAATGTGCAATGATCTAGCGTAGCAATGACATCAAAACACGGATAAGCCATGAAAACATCATGCTAGCTATCTTACGATCATGCAAAGCAATATGACAATAAATTCTCAAGTCATGTATATGATGATGATGGAAGTTGCATGGCAATATATCTCGGAATGGCTATGGAAATGCCATGATAGGTAGGTATGGTGGCTGTTTTGAGGAAGATATAAGGAGGCTTATGTGTGATAGAGCGTATCGTATCACGGGGTTTGGATGTACCGGCGAAGTTTGCACCAACTCTCGAGGTGAGGAAGGGCAATGCACGGTACCGAAGAGGCTAGCAATGATGGAAGGGTGAGAGTGCGTATAATCCATGGACTCACATTAGTCATAAAGAACTCATATACTTATTGCAAAAGTTTATTAGTCCTCGAAGCAAAGTACTACTACGCATGCCCCTAGGGGGATAGATTGGTAGGAGAATATCATCGCTCGTCCCTGACCGCCACTCATAAGGAATACAATCAATAAATACCTCATGCTCCAACTTATTTACATAACGGTTCACCATACGTGCATGCTACGGGACTTGCAAACCTCAACACAAGTATTTCTCAATTTCAAAATTACTCAACTAGAACGACTCTAATATCACCACCTTTATATCACAAAACTATTGCAAGGAATCAAACATATCATATTCAGTGATCTACAAGTTTTATGTAGGATTTTATGACTAACCATGTGAATGACCAATTCCCGTCAACTCTCTAAATAGATATAAGTGAAGCAAGAGAGTTTAATTATTTCTACAAAAGATATGCCCACGCTCTAACAAATATAAGTGAAGCAAAAGAGCATTCTACAAATGACGGTTTTCTATGTGAAGAGAAACAGGCAATCCAAACTTCAAATGATATAAGTGAAGCATATGAAGCATTCTATAAAGCCATACTCAAAAAAATATAAGTGAAGTGCAATGAGCATTCTATAAATCAACCAAGGACTATCTAATACCAGCATGGTGCATAAAAGAAAAGTGAATACTAAATGCAAAAGACACTCCAAGATTTAAGCATATCATGTGACGAATAAAAATATAGCTCCAAGTGAAATTACCGAAGATCTTTGAAGAAAGAGGGGATGCCTTCCGGGGCATCCCCAAGCTTGGTTGCTTGGGAGTCCTTGAATATTTCCTTGGGGTGCTTCGGGCATCCCCAAGATTAGGCTCTTGCCACTCCTTATTCCTTCATCCATCGTGATCTCTCCCAAAACTTGAAAACTTCAATCACACAAAACTCAACAGAAAACTCGGTAACATCCGTTAGTATAATAAAGCAAATCACTACTCTAAGTATTGTTGCAAACCAATTCATATTTTGTTTTTGCATTGTAGCTACTGTAATATAACTTTTTCATGGATTAATCCACTAATATAAATTGATAGTTTCATCAAAACAAGCAAACTATGCATCAAAAATAGAATCTGTCTAAAACAGAACAGTCTGTAATAATCTGAACATTCACCATACCTATGGTACTCCACAAATTCTACCAAAATTATGAAAAATAAAGAATTTGTATATAAATACAGTGCAAAAAGTTTCAGAACCATTTGACGTTCCAGTAAAAATGTAAAATCGCGCACTACATCCAAAGTTTCTGTCCTGCACCGTACAAACCAAAAAGTAATCTAAAACATCCTAAAGGCAAACCTTGGCACATTATTTTTATAATACAATGGAATTGTACAAGGGTATAATTATTTTTGTTGAAAATTTTCTGTAATCAAGATTCACAAAGTTTCCGTGAGCATGAACAAAGCTCAAGGAGCTCCCCCACTTCAACAGTGCTTGTCTCTCTCACTTTCACTTTCCTTTTTGAAAAAGTTTTGGGTTCCCCTCTTTATTTTTATTTTGTTTTTAAACTTTATAAAAGCACATAACAGAAATAAATGACTCTCTAAAACTTCTGGATTGTCTCCCTAGCAGCGCTTTCTTTAAAGCCATTAAGCTAGGCATATAGTGCTCAAGTAATGGATCCACCCGGATCCCAAGGTATATCAAAGCCAATTTTAATTAACAATGATTTGTAATTTAATAGTGAGCACAAAGTAACCTATATCATGCAACAATTAATTCTAACTCTCTTCCTATGCATAGGCATGTCATAAAAGAACAATTCATGCACACATAGTAAAGGTCAATGCATAGTATAAACAGTTTCTTACAATTTTATCATATTGGAAACATAGAGAGGTGGAGATATAGTTCCTCTCTCATAATAATTGCTAGTAGGAGCAGCAAGAACATGCATATTATATTTATAAAAATCATCATGTGCAACGGTAAAAGGCAACCCGTCAATATAATCCTTAATAAGGGAAAACTTCTCCGATATAGTGTAGTTGGGAGAATTCAAAAAGATAACACGACTATCATGCATAGGTGCAATAGCAACAATTTCATGTTTAACATAAGGAACTATAGCAATTTCATCTTCATAAGAATAATTCATATTGGCATCTTGGCCACAAGCATAGCAAGCATCATCAAAAAGGGATATTTCAAGAGAATCAATGGGATCATAACAGTCATCATAGCAATCATCCTATGGTAAGCACGAAGGGAAATTAAACAATGTATGAGTTGAATAGTAACTCTCATTAGAAGGTGGGCACGGGTGATCAATCCGATCTTCCTCCTTTTGTTCTTCGCTCTCCTCATCATCTTTTTCATCCAATGAGCTCACAATGTCATTAATTTCTTCTTGCATAGACTCCTGCAAAATATTAGTCTCTTCTTGGACAGCGGAGACTCTCTCAATAAAATCATCAATATCGGAATTGAATTCATAATTCTCATAGCAATATTTAAGTATAACTAAATTTTCAGGTCTATAAACTGAATCATCAAAAAATTTCACACCCTTTAAACAAAGATTCAATTTCATAAGCACCCATAAAAGCAACAAATTCTTCTATTTGTTCCACATCATAGTAATCATATATACCATTAGCATAAGAAGCCAAGGTTTTATCATCATTAAATTTGCATGAAAAGGGAAGGTGTGGAGCCTTCATCCTAGAGCAACAAGTATAATCATATCTCAAGCATAGTTCCCAAGCATACCAATGCAACATATGAATTTGATCCCATAATAGTTTCCCTTTTTGAGTCAAGCGATAATCCCTAAAGTATTTGCATTGGTCCAACGTGTCTCCCATTACTAAGTTGAATGGGGTTTTCTTAGGATTATCAAAGTAGTACATAATATCTTTCACATAACCAGCATCAAGGGTTTTAGGAGGTTCCCCATCTCCATGAGTAGCAGGTACACCTAATATTTTTGGTATTTCATGCTCCAAATCCATAACTAAAGATAGAGAACAACTTAGAACAGCAAATAAAAATTACTTAGTGATAAAGCAAACAAGCACACACGAGAATATTCACCCCACGCTATGGCTCCCCGGCAACGGCGCTAGAAAAAGGTCTTGATAACCCAAAAGTATAGGGGATCAATTGTAGCCTCTTTCGATAAGTAAGAGTGTCAAACCCAACGAGGATCTAAAGGTAGAACAAATATTCCCTCAAGTTCTATCGACCACCGATACAACCCTACGCACGCTTGACGTTCGCTTTACCTAGAACAAGTATGGAACTATAAGTACTTTGTAGGAGTTATTGGATATGTTTGCAAGATAATAAAGAGCGCGTAAATAAAAAGTAGGGGCTATTTAGATAAATAAGCAATAAAGTTAGTATAGCGAGTGTGGAAAAGTGGTGGTAGGAGTTGCGAAATTGTCCCTAAGCAATTGACTACTTTACTAGGCCGATAGTAAGTTTTATGTGGGAGAGGCCACTGCTAGCATGTCATCCCTGACTTGGAATTCTATGGACCTATGATTGGAACTATTAGCAAGCATCCGCAACTACTAACGTTCATTAAGGTAAACCCAACCATGGCATTAAGATATATTGGTCCCCTTCAATCCCGTATGCATCAATTTCTATGCTAGGTTGAAGCTTCTGTCACTCTTGCCCTCAATTACATATTCCTATCAACATACAACTAACCCTATGGTGTGATCCACGCGCGCGCTCATATGATGGGCACCAAAGGACAGTAACATAACCATAAGCAAATTAAATCAATCATAGTTATTCACCAACCACCGATAGGACAACGAAAATCTACTGAGACATCATAGGATGGCAACACATCATTGGATAATAATATGAAGCATAAAGCACCATGTTCAAGTAGAGGGTACAGCGGGTTGCGGAAGAGTGGACCATTGTAGATAGAGGGGGAAGGTGATGGAGATGTTGGTGAAGATGATGGAGGTGTTGGTGTAGATCGCTGTCACACGATGATGGAGGGGGAGAGAGCCCCCCTTCTTCTTATTATTACTTGACCTTCTCCCTAGATGGGAGAAGGGTTTCCCCTCTAGTCCATGGCCTCCATGGCATGGGAGGGGCGAGAGCCCCTCCGAGATTGGATCTGTCTCTCTGTTCTGTGTTCTGGTATTCTACCCTTTCAACGTTTCTTATATATTCGGAGATCCATAACTCCAATTGGATTGAAACCTTCGCCCCGATTTTTTTTCGAAAATTAGCTTTCTTGCGGCCAAAGAAGAGCAGCAACTGCCTTACGGGGGGGCACGAGGGTCAGGGCGTGCCCAGGGGGCAGGCGCGCCCCCTGCCTCGTGGCCCCCTCGGGTACCGTCTCACGTTGATTCTTTTCCCATATTTCACAAATATTCCAAAAATATTCTCCGTCCGTTTTTATTCCGTTTGGACTCCGTTTGATATGGATTTTCTGCGAAACAAAAAACATGCAACAAACAGGAACTAGCACTGGGCACTGGATCAATATGTTAGTCCCCAAAAATAGTATAAAAATTAGCCAAAAGTATATGAAAGTTGTAGAATATTGGCATGGAACAATTAAAAATTATAGATACGACGGAGACGTATCACTAACCTATTAACCCAAGGCCCAATGCAAATTGTTGTTTTTTTGCCTATTTCAGTGTTACGCGGAAAAGGAATATCAAACGGAGTCCAAACGGAATGAAACCTTCGGGAGCGTGATTTTTGGAACAAACGTGATCTAGAGGACTTGGAGTGGACGTAAATAAACGGACGATGAGTCCACGAGGCAGGGGGCGTGCCTACCCCCCTAGGCGCGCCCTCCCCCCTCGTGGGCCCCTCGTGGCTCAACTAACCTACTTCTTCCTCCTATATATGTTCACATACCCCAAAACCATCCAGGAGCACCATGAAACCCTATTTCCACCGCCACAACCTTCTGTACCCAAGAGATTCCATCTTGGGGCATTTTCGGAGCTCCGCCGGAGGGGGCATTGATCATGGAGGGCCTCTACATAAACTCCATGGCCCCTCCGATGATGTGTGAGTAGTTTACTTCAGACCTTCGGGTCCATAGTTAGTATCTAGATGGCTTCTTCTCTCTCTTTGAATCTCAATACAAAGTTCTCCTCGATCTTCTTGGAGATCTATTCGATGTAACTCTTTTTGCGGTGTGTTTGTCGAGATCCGATGAATTGTGGGTTTATGATCAAGTCTATCTATGAACAATATTTGATTCTTCTCTGAAATCTTTTATGCATGATTAGTTATCTTTGCAAGTCTCTTCGAATTATCAATTTGGTTTGGCCTACTAGATTGATCTTTCTTGCAATGGGAGAAGTGCTTAGCTTTGGGTTCAATCTTGTGGTGCTCGATCCCAGTGACAGAAAGGGAAACGGCACGTATTGTATTGTTGCCATCAAGGATAAAAAGATGGGGTTTATATCATATTGCTTGAGTTTATCCCTGTACATCATGTCATCTTACCTAAGGTGTTACTCTGTCCTTATGAACTTAATACTCTAGATGCATGCTGGATAGCGGTCGATGTGTGGAGTAATAGTAGTAGATGCAGGCAGGAGTCAGTCTACTTGTCACGGACGTGATGCCTATATACATGATCATGCCTAGACATTCTCATAATTATTTGCTTTTCTATAAATTGCTCGACAGTAATTTGTTCACCCACGGTAATACTTATGCTATCTTGAGGGAAGCCACTAGTGAAACCTATGGCCCCCTGGTCTATTTTCCACCATATAAGTTTCCAATCTATTTTTACTTTGCCACCTTTACTTTCAATCTATATCATCAAAATACCAAAAATATTTATCTTACCATTATTATCTCTATCAGATCTCACTCTCGTAAGTGACCGTGAAGGGATTGACAACCCCTTTATCGCGTTGGTTGCGAGGTTCTTATTTGTTTGTGTAGGTACGAGGGACTTGCGTGTGGCCTCCTAATGGATTGATACCTTGGTTCTCAAAAACTGAGGGAAATACTTACGCTACTTTGCTGCATCACCCTTTCCTCTTCAAGGGAAAAACAACGCAGTGCTCAAGAAGTAGCAAGAAGGATGTCTGGCGCCGTTGCCAGGGAGTCTACGCACAAGTCAAGACATACCAAGTACCATCACAAACTCTTATCCCTCGCATTACATTATTTGTCATTTGCCTCTCGTTTTCCTCTCCCCCACTTCACCCTTGTCGTTTTATTCGCCCTTTTTCCATTCGCCCTTTTCTTTCGCTTGCTTCATCGTTATGGCTAGTCCTTTATCTACTCCTTTATCTCCCGAGAATGAGGTCCTTAATTTTAAACAAAGGGAGGGAGAAAATCTAAAAGATGCTTGGTTCAGAATTTACAATGCGCAAAGTAGATCTACTAGGAAGCAATCTACTTCCGTTCTTCTCCGCAATTTTTATGTAGGCATCATTCCTTGGAATAGATATATTCTTGATACCATTACCGGAGGAAATTTCTTGGGTAGCCACACTTTTGATTCTTACAATGCTATGATAGATTTGTTTGGCACACCACCTCTCTTGGTTAATGGAACTATATTAACCTTGGACCATGTTATGCAAAGGCTCGATATTATTGAAAATAAAGTTGCCACTATTGAATTGATTAAGAATTTGGATAAAAAGATCCACAACCAAATTACCCAATATGGATATAAGGTAGGAGTTACTCTGAAATTTTTTAAAGAAAAAGAACCCGTGGTTAATGAAAGAATAGACCAGGATTCTACTAGAATTGATAAACTTGAGGGTATTATTACCAACTTGGGGTCCGCTTTTTCTGCCGTTAGGAACACTTCAAATCCTCCTACCAAAGTTGCCAAAATTAGGTACATTCCTAAAAATAAGGGTGAAACTTCTAGTAAGGAAAATGCGGATCTCAAATCCATAAGTGTTCACCCCAACTTTCTCACTATCATTAAGGAACCTTTTGCTACAAATGATTTTCTTGATTTATTTCCTAGGAGCTTAATTATTAATAGAAAGAAGGAAACTCCTAAGGGTTATAAGTGTTCTATTTCAGAATTGCCTACCGAAGATGATAATACCTAGATCTATCCTTGCTTTTATGCCTAGCTAGGGGCGTTAAACTATAGCGCTTGTTGGGAGGCAACCCAATTTTGTTTTTGTTTCTTGCCTTTTGATTCTGTTTAGTAATAAATAATCCATCTAGCATCTGTTTATATGTGGTTTTATGATTTTAATTAGTGTTTGTGCCAAGTAGAACCTTTGGGAAGACTTGGGGAAAGTCTTTGCGATCTTGCTGTAAAAAACAGAAACTTTAGCGCTCACGAGATTTGCTGCCATTTTTTACTGGAGAGTTCTATTTAGCTAATTCTTTTTGAAGATGATTAATAGATAAATTACTCACGTCCAGAAATTTATTTTAGAATTTTTGGGGTTCCAGAAGTATACGAAACCTACAGATTACTACAGACTGTTATGTTTTTGACAGATTCTGTTTTTCGTGTGTTGTTTACTTATTTTGATGAATCTATGGCTGGTAATAGAGTTTATAAATCATAGAAAAGTTGGAATACAGTAGTTTTAACACCAATTTAAGTAAGAATGAGTTCATTACAGTACCTTTAAGTGGTGGTTTGTTTTCTTTTACTAACGGAACTCACGAGATTTTCTTTTAAGTTTTGTGTTGTGAAGTTTTGGGTAAAGATTTGATGGATTATGGAACAAGGAGTGGCAAGAGCCTAATCTTGGGGATGCACAAGGCACCCCAAGGTCAAATCCAAGGACAACCAAAAGCCTAAGCTTTGGGATGCCCCGGAAGGCATCCCCTCTTTCGTCTTCGTCCATCGGTAACTTTACCTGAAGCTATATTTTTATTCGCCACATGATATGTGTTTTGCTAGGAGCGTCTTGTAAGATTTGAGTCTTTGCTTTTTGGTTTACCACAATCAGCCTTGCTGTACACACCTTTTGGGAGAGTCACACATGAATTGGAATTTATTAGAATACTCTATGTGCTTCACTTATATCTTTTGAGTTGGATAATTTTTGCTCTAGTGCTTCGCTTATATCTTTTAGAGCACGGCGGTGGTTCTATTTTATAGAAATAATTGATCTCTCATGCTTCACTTATATCATTTTGAGACTCTTTTAGAACAGCATGGTAATTCACTTTGGTTATAAATTTTAAATGCTAAGAGAAGTTGGATGCTTGATAGATTGTTTTGAGATATAAAGGTGGTAATATTAGAGGTGTCCTAGTTGAGTAATTGTGAAATTGATGAATACTTGTGTTAAAGTTGGAAAGTCCCGTAGCATGCACGTATGGTAAATGTTGTGTGACAAATTTGAAGCATGGGGTGTTCTTTGATTGCTTTCCTTATGAGTGGCGGTCGGGGACGAGCGATGGTCTTTTCCTACCAATCTATCCCCCTAGGAGCATGCGCGTAGTGCTTGGTTTTGATGACTTGTAGATTTTTGCAATAAGTATGTGAGTTCTTTATGACTAATATTGAGTCCATGGATTATACGCACTCTCACCCTTCCATCATTGCTAGCCTCTTCGGTACCGTGCATTGCCCTTTCTCACCTTGGGAGTTGGTGCAAACTTCGCCGGTGCATCCAAACCCTGTGATATGATACACTCTATCACACATAAGCCTCCTTATATCTTCCTCAAAACAGCCACCATACCTACCTATTATGGCATTTCCATAGCCATTCCGAGATATATTGCCATGCAACTTTCCACCATTCCATTTATTATGACACGCATCATCATTGTCATATTGCTTTGCATGATCATGTAGTTGACATCGTATCTGTGGCAAAGCCACCATGCTCAAATTTTTCATACATGTCACTCTTGATTCATCGCAATCTCGGTACACCACTAGAGGCATTCACATAGAGTCATATTTTGTTCTAAGTATCGAGTTGTAATTCTTGAGTTGTAAGTAAATAAAAGTGCGATGATCATCATTAGAGCATTGTCGTATATGAGGAAAGGATGATGGAGACTATGATTCCCCCACAAGTTGGGATGAGACTCCGGACGGAAAAAAGGCCATAAAAAAGGCCCAAACAAAAAAAGAGAGAGAAAAGGAGAGAAGGGACAATGTTACTATCCTTTTTCCACACTTGTGCTTCAAAGTAGCACCATGATCTTCATGATAGAGAGTCTCTTATTTTGTCACTTTCATATACTAGTGAGAATTTCTTATTATAGAAATTGGCTTGTATATTCCAATGATGGGCTTCCCCAAATGCCCTAGGTCTTCGAGAGCAAGCAAGTTGGATGCACACCCACTTAGTTTCTGTGATGAGCTTTCAAATATTTATAGCTCTAGTGCATCTGTTGCATGGCAATCCCTACTCCTTGCATTGACATCAATCGGTGGGCATCTCCATAGCCCATTGATTAGCCGCGTCAATGTGAGACTTTCTCCCTTTTTGTCTTCTCACACAACCTCAATCATCATATTCTATTCCACCCATAGTGCTATGTCCATAGCTCGCGCTCATATATTGCGTAAAAGTTGAAAGAGTTTGAAAAGGCTAAGTATGAAACAATTGCTTGGCTTGTCATCGGGGTTGTGCATAATGGGAGCATTTTGTGTGACGAAAATGAAGCATGGCCAAACTATATGATTTTGTAGGGATAAGTTTTCTTTGGCTATGGTATTTTGATAAGACATAATTGCTTGAATAGCATACTTCGAGTATTACTATTTTTATGTCAACAATAAACTTTTATCTTGAATCTTTCGGATCTGAACATTCATGCCACAATTGAGAAAAATACATTGAAGAACATGCTAGAAAGCATTCCACATCAAAAATTCTGTTTTTATCATTTACCTACTCGAGGACGAGCATGAATTAAGCTTGGGAATGCTTGATACGTCTCCAATGTATCTATAATTTTTGATTGTTCCATGCTATTATATTATCTGTTTTGGATGTTAATGGGCTTTATTTACACTTTTATATTATTTTTGGGACTAACCTATTAACCCAAGGCCCAGTGCAAATTGCTGTTTTTTTTGCCTATTTCAGTGTTTCATAGAAAAGGAATATCAAACGGAGTCCAAAGGGAATGAAACCTTCGGGAGCGTGATTTTTGGAACAAATGTGATCCAGAGGACTTGGAGTGGACGTCCAGAAACGGACGAGGGGTCCACGAGGCAGGGGGCGCGCCTACCCTCCTGGGCGTGCCCTCCCCCCCCCTCGTGGGCCCCTCGTGGCTCAACCGACCTACATCTTCCTCCTATATATGTTCACATACCCCGAAAACATCCAGGAGCACTACAAAACCCTATTTGCACCGCCGCAACCTTCTATACCCAAGAGATCCCATCTTGGGGACTTTTCCGGAGCTCCGCCGGAAGGGCATTGATCACGGAGGGCTCTACATCAACTCCATGGCCCCTCCGATGATGTGTGAGTAGTTTACTTTAGACCTTCGGTTCCATAGTTAGTAGCTAGATGGCTTCTTCTCTCTCTTTGAATCTCAATACAAAGTTCTCCTTGATCTTCTTGGAGATCTATTCGATGTAACTCTTTTTGCGGTGTGTTTGCCGAGATCCGATGAATTGTGGGTTTATGATCAAGTCTATCTATGAACAATATTTGATTCTTCTCTGAAATCTTTTATGCATGATTGGTTATCTTTGCAAGTCTCTTCGAATTATCAGTTTGGTTTGGCCTACTAGATTGATCTTTCTTGCAATGGGAGAAGTGCTTAGCTTTGGGTTCAATCTTGTGGTGCTCGGTCCCAGTGACAGAAAGGGAAACGACCCGTATTGTATTTTTGCCATCAAGGATAAAAAGATGGGGTTTATATCATATTGCTTGAGTTTATCCCTCTACATCATGTCATCTTACCTAAGGCGTTACTCTGTTCTTATGAACTTAATACTCTAGATGCATGCTGGATAGCGGTCGATGTGTGGAGTAATAGTAGTAGATGCAGGCAGGAGTCGGTCTACTTGTCACGGACGTGATGCATATATACATGATCATGCCTAGACATTCTCATAATTATTTGCTTTTCTATAAATTGCTCGACAGTAATTCGTTCACCCACGGTAATACTTATTCTATCTTGAGAGAAGCCACTAGTGAAACCTATGGCCCCCGGGTCTATTTTCCACCATATAAGTTTCCAATCTATTTTTACTTTGCAATCCTTACTTTCAATCTATATCATAAAAATACCAAAAATATTTATCTTACCATTATTATCTCTATCAGATCTCACTCTCTTAAGTGACCGTGAAGGGATTGACAACCCCTTTATCGCGTTGGTTGCAGGTTCTTATTTGTTTGTGTAGGTACGAGGGACTTGCGTGTGGCCTCCTACTAGATTGATACCTTGGTTCTCAAAAATGGAGGGAAATACTTACGCTAGTTTGTTGCATCACCCTTTCCTCTTCAAGGGAAAACCAACGCAGTGCTCAAGAGGTAGCACAGGAGCACTAAGATTTCCACAGTTCCCCCGACCAATTAAGCATCTACTAGCAAATATTGCGAAGTATCGTAGAACAGTAAAATGTATGCTAGTAATTCTAGCATCGGAAACCTTCCTCGTTTCCCCTATAGCAATCATATCAATAAATCCTTCCACATCATTATGATGTGGTTCGTCTATGCTGCCCTCAAAGGGTATCCTACAAACCCGGCAAAAGTCAAAAAGTGACATCTCCTTATGCTCATCATATAAATAAAATTCCACCGAAGGTGGCGATCTCCTAGCATGGAAATGAAAATTTTGCACAAAAATATTGGTGAGTAGGAGATACTGTTCACGCTGGTCGTGGGGGAAGTCGGTGAGGCCTGCATTCTCAGCCAAATAATAAAAATCTTTATAAATCTCGGCTTCTCTCAAGAACTCATCACAAGGCCATTCACACGGCCGCACTTGAGCTTCTCTTGGTAGTTCATGGTCCGGCTCACGTATCGCGGGCCTGGGTCCTTACTTCCTTGAGGAACCACCTTGGTACATTTTTCTAAACATATTTCTTCCTCTGAAAAATTTCTGAAATTTTTAGTCACTTAAAATAGAAGTGAACCAAACTCAACAAGATTGATAGCAACTACTCCTACAAGTGCCTAGAGGCCATTTCATGCAATAGAACTACTTTTGACCACATAAATTTGACATGTAAGCTCAAGAACAGGGTCACCTAAGCAGCAAAAATTTGCAATAAATAAAGCGCTAGAACAAAAACTAATTGGACCATTGGAGGAGTCACATACCGAAGAACAATCCCCCAAAGCAGTTTTGTGAATGGAGCTTTGAGCAAGGAGATCGAAAATGGTAGCAAGATGAGCTAGAGCACGGGTTTGAACTATGTGGTGATTTTTTCTGGAGCAAGACGAAGTGTGTGGGTGCAGGAATAAGTGAAGGGGACCCATGTGGGGTCCACGAGGCAGGGGGCGCGCCCAGGGGGTGGGCACGCCCTCCACCCTCGTGGGCACGTGGTGAGGCCCCTTGGTGTGTTCTCGGTGCCAATAATTCTTAAATATTCTAGAAAAAATCATATTAAATTTTCAGGACATTTAGAGAACTATTATTTTTGGGGTATTTTTTATTGCATGGATAACTCAAAAAACAGATAGAAAATACTATTTTTGCCTTATTTAATCTAAATAACAGAAAGTAAAAAGGGGTTACAGAGAGTTGTGCTTTCTAACTTCATCCATCTCATGCTCATCGAAAGGAATCCACTAACAAGGTTGATCAAGTCTTGTTAACAAACTCATTCCGAATCGCATGAAACTGAAGAATTTTCTAATAATACTAGGTTACCTCAACGGGGATATGCACATCCCCAACAATAAGAATATCATATTTCTTCCTGACAGTAGGAAGAGGAAATTCAAAACCTCCAATAGTAATCATTGAAAATTTTCCAATAGAATTGATACTATGGACTTGAGGTTGTTTCCTCGGAAAGTGTACCATATGCTCATTACCATTAACATGAAAAGTGGCATTGCCTTTGTTGCAATCAATAACAGCCCCTGCAGTATTCAAAGAGGGTCTTCCAAGGATAATAGAGATACTATCGTCCTCGGGGATATCAAGAATAACAAAGTCCGTTAAAATAGTAACGTTTTCAACCACAGCAAGCACATCCTCACAAATACCGACAGGTATAGCAGTTGATTTATCAGCCATTTGCAAGGATATTTCAATAGGTGTCAATTTATTCAAACCAAGTCTACGATATAAAGAGAGAGGCATAACACTAACACCGGCTCCAAGATCACATAAAGCAGTTTTAACATAGTTTCTTTTAATGGAGCATGGTATAGTTGGTACTCCTGGATCTCCAAGTTTCTTTGGTATTCCACCTTTAAAAGTATAATTAGCAAGCATGGTGGAAATTTCGGCTTCCGGTATCTTTCTTTTATTTGTAATAATATCCTTCATGTACTTAGCATAAGGGTTCATTTTAATCATATCAGTGAAACGCATATGCAAAAAGATAGGTCTAATCATTTCAGCAAAGCGCTCAAAATCCTCATCATCCTTTTTCTTGGATGGTTTAGGAGGAAAAGAAATGGGTTTCTGAACCCATGGTTCTCTTTCTTTACCGTGCTTCCTAGCAACAAAGTCTCTCTTATCATAACGTTGATTCTTTGATTGTGGGTTATCAAGATCAATAGCAGGTTCAATCTCTACATCATTATCATTGCTAGGTTGAGCATCAACATGAACATCATCATTAACATTACCACTAGGTTCATGTTCATTATCAGATTGTGTTTCAGCATCAGAAATAGAAATATCATTGGGATTCCCAGGTGTGTCAACAACAGGTTCACTAGAAGCATGCAAAGTCCTATCATTTTTAATTTTTTTCTTCTTTTTAGAAGGACTAGGTGCATCAACATTAGTTCTCTAAGAATCTTGCTCAATTCTCTTAGGGTGGCCCCAGGGATACAAAGGTCTGAGTCATTTTACCCCCTATAGTCATAACTCTAACAGCATTATCATTTTTCTTATTATTTAATTCATTGAGCAAATCATTCTGAGCCTTAAGTACTTGTTCTACTTGAGTGGTAACCATAGAAGCATGTTTACTAATAAGTTTAAGTTCACCTTTAACTCTAGACATATAGTCACTCAAGTGTTCAATCATATAAGAATTACACTTCAATTGTCTACCAACATAAGCATTGAAGTTTTCTTGTTTAACAATAAAATTATCAAACTCATCTAAGCATTGGCTAGTAGACTTATTACGAGGAATATCACCTTCATCAAATCTATGGAGAGAACTTACCTTTACTACCTGTGTCGGGTTATCAAGACCATGTATTTCTTCAATAGGTGGTAAATTATTAACGTCTTCAGCTTTAATACCTTTTTCTTTCATAGATTTATTTGCCTCTTGCATATCTTCAGGAGTGAGAAATAGAATACCCCATTTCTTTGGAGTTGGCTTAGGAGTTGGTTCAGGAAGTGTCCAATCATTTTCATTACTCAACATATTATTCAATAGCAATTCAGCTTTATCAACTGTTCTTTCTTTGAAAACACAACCAGCACAAGTATCCAGGTAGTCTCTGGAGGCATCGGTTAGTCCATTATAAAAGATATCAAGTCTTTCATTTTTCTTGAGAGGATGATCAGGCAAAGAATTAAGTAATTGGAGAAGCCTCCCCCAAGCTTGTGGGAGACTCTCTTCTTCAATTTGCACAAAATTATATATTTCCCTTAAGGCAGCTTGTTTCTTATGAGCAGGAAAATATTTAGCAGAGAAGTAATAAATCATATCCTGGGGACTATGCACACAACCAGGATCGAGAGAATTAAACCATGTTTTAGCATCACCCTATAATGAGAATGCAAATAACTTAATGATAGAGTAATAGCGAGTTTTCTCATCATTAGTGAACAGGGTGGCTGCATCATTTAATTTAGTAAGATGTGCCACAACAGTTTCAGATTCATAGCCATAAAAAGGATCAGATTCAACCAAATTAATTAACTTAGGTTCGACAGAGAAATCATAATCCTTGTCGGAAATAAAGATAGGTGAAGTAGAAAAAGCATGGTCATATTTCATTTTAGCATTCAAAGACTTTTCTTTCAGCTTAGCTAATAATTTCTTAAGATCGGATCTATCATTGCAAGCTAAAAAGTCTATAGCAGTTTCTTCATCCATAACATAACCCTTAGGCACAACAGGAAATTCATATCTAGGGTGAGAATCTTCATCATCACTTTCATCAATATTATCAGTTTCAATAATTTCATTCTCTCTAGCACTAGCAAGTTGTTCATCAAGAAATTCACCTAGTGGCACAGTATTATCAAGCATAGAAGAAGTTTCATCATAAGTATCATGCAAAGCAGAAGTGGCATCATCAATAACATGCGACCTATCAGAATCAATAGCATGTGTAGGTGTCGCAAGTTTACTCAAAACAGAAGGTGATCAAGTGCATAGCTAGATGGCAATTCCTTACCTCCGCTCGTAGTTGAGGGAAAAATCTTGGTTCTTTTATCTTTCAAGTTCTTCATAGTGATCATCGGATATAAATCCCAAGTGACTCAAAGAATAGAGCTATGCTCCCCGGCAACGGCGCCAGAAAATAGTCTTGATAACCCACAAGTGTAGGGGATCGCAACAGTTTTCGAGGGTAGAGTATTCAACCAAAATTTATTGATTCGACACAAGGGAAGCCAAATAATATTCTCAAGTATTAGCAGCTAAGTTGTCAATTCAACCACACCTTGAAAACTTAATATCTGCAGCAAAGTATTTAGTAGCAAAGTAATATGATAGTAGTGGTAACGGTAGCAAAAGTAACGGTAGCAGTTTTGTAGTGACTGTAACAGTGGCAACGGAAAAGTAACTAAGCAAAGATCAATATATGAAAAGCTCGTAGGCAACGGATCAGTGATGGATAATTATGTCGGATGCGATTCCTCATGCAACAGTTATAACATAGGGTGACACAGAACTAGCTCCAGTTCATCAATGTAATGTAGGCATGTATTCCGAATATAGTCATACGTGCTTATGGAAAAGAACTTGCATGACATCTTTTGTCCTACCCTCCCGTGGCAGCGGGGTCCTATTGGAAACTAAGGGATATTAAGGCCTCCTTTAAATAGAGTACCGGACCAAAGCATTAACACTTAGTGAATATATGAACTCCTCAAACTACGGTCATCACCGGTAAGTATCCCGATTATTGTCACTTCGGGGTAACGGATCATAACACATAATAGGTGACTATAGACTTGCAAGATAGGATCAAGAACTCACATATATTCATGAAAACATAATAGGTTCAGATCTGAAATCATGGCACTTGGGCCCTAGTGACAAGCATTAAGCATAGCAAAGTCATAGCAACATCAATCTCGGAACATAATGGATACTAGGGATCAATCCCTAACAAAACTAACTCGATTATATGATAAATCTCATCCAACCCATCACCGTCCAGCAAGCCTACGATGTAATTACTCATGCATGGCAGTGAGCATCATGAAATCGGTGATGGAGGAAGGTTGATGATGACGATGGTGACTGATTCCCCTCTCCAGAGCCCCGAACGGACTCCAGTTCAGCCCTCCCGAGAGAGATTAGGGCTTGGCGGTGGCTCCATATCGTAAGATGCGATGAATCTTTCTCTCTGATTTTTTTCTCCCCGAACATAAATATATGGAGTTGGAGTTGAGGTCGGTGGAGCACCAGGGGGCCCACGAGGCAGGGGGCGCGCCCAGGGGGTAGGCGTGCCCCACCCTCATGGACATGGTGTGGGCCCCCTGGCCTTGATTCTTTCGCCAGTATTTTTTATATATTTCAAAAATATTCTCGGATGATTTTCAGGTCATTCCGAGAACTTTTATTTCTGCACAAAAATAACACCATGGCAATTCTGTAGAAAACAGCGTCAGTACGGGTTAGTTCCATTCAAATCATGCAAGTTAGAGTCCAAAACAAGGGCAAAAGTGTTTGGAAAAGTAGATACGATGGAGATGTATCACACACGCAAGATCTATCATGGTGATGCATAGCAACAAGAGGGGGAGAGTGTTCTCCACGTACCCTCGTAGACCGTAAGAGGAAGCGTTATGAGAACGCGGTTGATGTAGTCGAACGTCTTCACGATCCGAACGATCCTAGCACCGAAGGTACGGCACTTCTGTGATCTGCACATATTCAGCTCGGAGACATCCCACGAACTCTAGATCCAGCTGAGTGTCGAGGGAGAGTTTCATCAGCACGACGGCGTGATGACGGTGATGATGAAGCTACCGGAACAGGGCTTCGCCTAAGCACTGCAACGATATGATCGAGGTGGATTATGGTGGAGGGGGGCACCGCACATGGCTAAGACAATTGTCAACTTGTGTGTCTATGGGGTGCCCCCCTCCCCCGTATATAAAGGAGTGGAGGAGGGGGAGGGGCCGGCCCTCTATGGTGCGCCCAAGGGAGTCCTACTCCCACCGGGAGTAGGATCCCCCCCCCTTCCCTAGTTGGATTAGGAGAGGAAGGAAGGGGGAGAGAGGGGGAAGGAAAGGGGGGCTGCCCCCCACCCAATTCGGATTGGGCTTGGGGGGCGCCCCCTCCTAGGCTCCCTTCTCCTCTCTCCCACTATGGCCCAATAAGGCCCATGTACTTCCCGGGGGGTTCCGGTAACCTCCCGGTACTCCGGTATATTCCCGAACTCACCCGGAACCATTCCGATGTCCAAACATAGTCTTCCAATATAACGATTTTTATGTCTCGGCCATTTTCAGACTCCTCGTCATGCCCGTGATCACATCCGGGACTCCAAAAAACCTTCGGTACATCAAAACACATAAACTCATAATACCGATCGTCATCGAACGTTAAGCGTGCGGACCCTACGGGTTCGAGAACTATGTAGACATGACCGAGACTCATCTTCGGTCAATAACCAATAGTGGAACCTGGATGCTCATATTGGTTCCTACATATTCTACGAAGATCTTTATCGGTCAAACCGCATAACAACATACGTTGTTCCCTTTGTCATCGGTATGTTACTTGCCCGAGATTCGATCGTCCGTATCCCAATACCTAGTTCAATCTCGTAACCGGCAAGTCTCTTTACTCGTTCCATAATGCTACATCTCGTAACTAACTCATTAGTCACATTGCTTGCAAGGCTTATAGTGATGTGCATTACCGAGAGGGCCCAGAGATACCTCTCTGATACACAGAGTGACAAATCCAAATCTCGATCTATGCCAACTCAACAAACACCATCAGAGACACCTGTAGAGCATCTTTATAGTCACCCAGTTACGTTGTGATGTTTGATAGCACACTAAGTGTTCCTCCGGTGTTCGGGAGTTGCGTAATCTCATAGTCATAGGAACATGTATAAGTTATGGAGAAAGCAATAAACTAAACGAGCATAGTGCTAAGCTAACGGATGGGAGAATGATGTGATCCCATTCATCAAATGACAACACATGTCCATGGCTAGGAAACTTAACCATCTTTGATTAAGGAGCTAGTCAAGTAGAGGCATACTAGGGACACTCTATTTGTCTATGTATTCACACATGTATTAAGTTTCTGGTTAATACAATTCTAGCATGAATAATAAACATTTATCATGATATAAGGAAATATAAATAACAACTTTATTATTGCCTCTAGGGCATATTTCCTTCACTTACTATCTCCCCCTTTTTGGTGATTGATGACAATATAGGTTAAGTTTTCAACGGGGATAAACATATGAAGTGTAGATACTGATATTGAGGAATTTGATTGCAAGATATACAAGCACTCCCCCTAAGGATGTGCATATTTGAGGAATTTGCCTTGAAGAACACATGCACATTATAGAATATAATCATTGAGATCTCCCCCTATATCTTGTGATTCATACACGCATTTAACATATGATATGAAGAATTTGAAATGCATGATGAAATATGGTGGCTGAAGTAATTCAGCATGTGTGCATTAACATACATGAGGAAATAGCATGCAGAAGAACATAGCAAAAGTATCCGACCACCATCGAACTAAAGTTTACAACTCGATCCAACAAATACTTCAGAAGAACGAGAGTTGTAACTTAGCAAAAAAATGCCCATTTATAGACCCACTTGAAGACTAACTCAAATTTCTCCCCCTTTATCATCGAATGACTAAATGGGACGAAAAGTGAGGACTAACGACCCTGACGAAAAAATCACGAAGTCGATGGAGGAGCACCAGCGTTGTTGGGGTCGGTTGTTGAAGTAGGGCCTGCCGTAGTGTCGTTCAAGTCGTCATTTTCATCAGTCTCGCGTGATGAAGAATAAGAGCTGGCCACCAGCTGAGGAACTTTGACCTTCTTGAATTTCTTTGAGGGGGGCTGTGCCCAGTCAAAGTCCTATTGAAATTCCATCTTCTTGAGATCTTCAGCATTGTAGAGGTTAGAAGGAATGGCCCAGGTGCGGTCAAAGACTTCATGCAGATAATAGTGATTCTTCTTCACAGTATTTTGAGTGACTGCCATGTTCTGAAGAATAGCACCAAACTACGCTTGACCCACTTGTGGTTGTGATCAACCTTCTGATGAAGACTGAGGAGAAGCTCATGATCAGTCATCACCCTGGGAGCAGTAGCTTGAGGATTTTGCTTTGAAGCATTTGCGGCAGTGTCATGAGTGGCAGAGTCATCATTGGTGGAGTACGAGGCAACTTTGCCAAACTTTCCATCCAATGGATGAATGACTTCATCAATAATAGCAGCCTTGCCCTTCTCATCAGATGAGGAAATAGGTCGTTTGAAGACTTTCAACTGGGGGCAAATAGCTGTGATGATTTAGAACATCAGCCTTGTAGTTGATTGAAGACCTTGATCGGATAAATCTCATGATCCAGGGAGCGTAAGGCTTCAATTCAAACGGCGATAGAGTGACATTGGCCAAAGTTCTCATGAAGAAATCATGGTAGTTGATAGGCACACCATGTATGATGTTGGAAAGCAGATTCTTCATGATGCCAACGACCTCTTCTTCATTAGAGTCGTGGCCCTTGATTGGACTGAGGGTCTTGGTCAATATCCTATAAATTGTTCATGGCACATAGAACAATTCCTTCACGACGAATTTGGTTCTTGGGGCTTGGCCAGGCTTCAGAGGCTTCATCGACACTTGCATGAAATGATCAGATAGTTCAGCGTCATGGTAGATGAGCCTTGCACCTTCAAGGGGAGGACTGACTGAGACGGCATGAAGCAATTCAGAGGCCGGTGCTTTGTAGTGACTGTTTTCAGTCATCCAGTCCAACACCCATGAATTCACATCTTCAGCGTTGCCTGTGATGTGCAACGTAGCATAGAACTGAAGAATTAGCTCTTCATTCCAGTCACAGATGTCGGTGCAGAAGTTGAGCAGCCCAGTGTCATGAAGAACACTGAGGACTGGGGTGAATCAGGGCAGCGACTCCATATCCACATGAGGAATGTGCTCATGGTCAAAGATCTTGTCCTTATCAAATAGCAGTGAAGAATATAAGTTCATCTAACTTGCTGTCCAGAAGCGCTTGCGACGAAGACGAGAAGAGTCATAGGGATTGTATTCCGTGAAGAATATGTGTTCATTGAAGAACTCATCAGCTTTGAACTTCTGTTTCTTGGAGAAGGGATTCTTTGGCTTGGGATGAGGAGTGTCAGTTAATGTCACAGCCTCTGGAATCACAGTCTCCGGAGTCGCAGGCTGAGGAATTTCAGTTGCAATGTCATCAGTAGTAGCCTGGGTCTCCACTTCTTCAGCAGCATTTGCATCAGCACTAGTGGCTGGAACTTCTTCAGGGATGGTAAGAAGAGAAGCTTGAGGTTCTTCAGAGCCCGTGTGAATTTCTTTGGTCTGAACCGAGGACTGAGGAATTTGTTGTAGAGGAGTGAACAGTGGTGAATTGGGGTGATGACTTTCCTAGTAGTTATCATTCAGAATTGGAGTGGTGCACTCAATGTCCACGTCTTTATCTTCCTCATCAATTTCTTCAACGCCGGCCTCTTCAGCAGTGAACTAAGGCATGGGCGAGGAGACTAGTGGGGTTGAAGGGATGTTACTTCAATTTCTTCATCCAACTGCTCTGTCGAAGCAGCAGAAGGATCTTCTTCTTCAGATTCATTGGGAATTTCATAATCTTCACCAAAGGGAACAATCTCCTTTGATGGCATGCTTGACAGAGGAACCACATCTATAGGATTTTCAAACAAGCTTGTCAAAGTATTCGCCTTCTTGGGAGCAGAAGACTATGAGGAAGCAGATGCTTTCCTTTTCTTCACGGCAGCTTGTTATGCAACCTTGGTTTTCTTCACTTCTGATGCAGAAGGAAGGTTGATGCTTGTTGTGGGTGCAGGAGGAGCAGAGGAATTTGGTTCATTTTCTTTAGGCGCAACTGATGCAGTTGCCCTGGCATTGTCAGTGTCTTCAGGTGCAGCAGCAGATGCTTCAGCTGGCCTGGCTTGTTCTTCAGGCGCAACACTAGAGGTTGCCCTGGCAGTTTCTTCAGCGATTGGAGTGTCTTCATCAGCCCTGATACTCTCATTTTCTTCAGCAACCTGATTTTCATCAGCGGTGCTGGCATGCTCATCAGTAGGCTAAGCAGATGCTTCAGCCTGAGGAATTTCTTGTTGCGCTGAGGCTGCAACATTGGAGGTGAAACCCTTCGCCATGTTGACGAATCTGACCGTGGCTCCTAGCCAATCTACACGGTATACATCAAATTCATCACTGAGTGCCTTGATCTCAGCTTGCATGGTCACAAGTTCATCAGTTGTCATTTTGACAACGTTCTTCTTCAGAAGATGCTCCTTCTTGTACTAAGCCTTCTCGAGCTTCCTGGCCTTCTCAAACTTCCATTTTTCTTCGCCTATGAAGGCTGTGAGCATGTGGTTCTGGCCAGGTGTGAGATTGAAGTCAGGCATAGGAATGTTTGGGTCCTTGTGCCAGAGATCAATGAAGTCCAGGATCAACTTGGGATCCAGCAGAAGAGGCACATTGGTGCCTTTGGCTCTAGCGGCCCGTTGCTATCTGTTTCTGATGATTTCTTCTAATTCTTCATCATCAGCCTCGTCTTCACTAGACGGAATATGGAAGGCGACCTGCTTCTTGTGAGGACTTGGCCTTGTGCCTCATCCAGCAGTGGCCTTAGTCTTCAGCAAAGTGGGGCCAGTTGAGTACTGAAGAGAAGCTGAGGAACTTGCAGAGGCTCCTGAGGCAATTGAGATGCCAGTGGTCCTTTGGCACGAGGCGAGGTGCACAGGTGCTGAGGACTTTGCAGAAGCAGCTGAAGATTTTTGCAGCAGAGGGGACTGGAGCTGCTTGAGGAATTTGCCGTGAGGGCTTTGAAGAGCAGGGCCATGAGGGCATTGAAGCAGAAGCACTGGGCTTGTGTGCAGGCTTCTTTTGCATAGACTTCCTGGGCTTGCTAGCAGATGCCTCAGCAGCAGCAGCAACAGTGTCTTTGTTGAATTTCCTCACTGCCTCTTTGGCCACTTTGGCCAGTTTAGCTTGTCGCTTGGCCCATTCAGCGGGAAATTCCTCACCTCTTATGATGCTAGAGGGATCAACAACTTGGCATGGTGCCAATGGAGGTCTTGGGCATGGAGGGTGTATAGCTAATTTCTTCATGTACTTGGGAGTGACATAGAGATATTCCCTCCATTCTCTGGCCCATCTCCTCTCAATCTTCTGAATGCGCACTTTGCGCTCATTCTTTGTTTCTTCAGTAGGTGTGTAGTACCCTGCACAGATGTCTTCAGGGATTTCAAAAGCAGTGTTGACTTCTAATTTCTTCCCTCCCTTCTGAGGTTTCTTGCCGTCATCCATTTTCTTCAGCTGAGGAATTTGAACAACAGAGTTTTCTGAAGAGGTATGCAATCTGTCTTCGAGGAATGCTGCAAATGAGTTAAGTTGATGAGAACCTAGTGATTCAGCAGCAGACATGAGTACCTATGAACAGTGTATAGGTGCGAAGAATTTGGAGAGGTCACATGCGTTCTCAGAAGTTTTTCAGAAAGGAACAAGTTTGAGGAATTTGACCAGAGAGGTGTCTTGAGGAATTTCAATAAGCATTCTTTGACTTAGGTTCTAGAGTTGTATAGATTGAAAAAAATCCACACAATTGAGGAATCTTGAAGAAAAACATTGCTTAGAGAAACTGGTCAAGAACAGATGTATGTGAGGTGTTTAAAGTGTGGAAGTTGAAGAATAAACACCTTTTGAGGATTTTGTGGAAATCATCAGAATCAACAAGGGCGGTTAAAGTAACTTTTAATTACCCTTGACGAAGAACATGACGAACTAGGAGTTGTAGATTGGAAGTTCGTCAGTCCAGATATTCCACGCCGTAACTTGGCAGAGGAAGACAGCTACGTCGGGGGCGGAGTGAAGATTTCCATGGCCGGTGCGAGTACGACGATGACGAGGTCGAGGCAGTGAAGCTCTTCCTCACCGGTGACGATGGAAGTAGCGACGACGCTAGGTCTTGAGAGCTCGAGCGATGGGAGTGAGGTCGAGCGGGGTAAATGAAGTATGAGGAGGGTGAGGGGTATTTATAGCCAAAGTGAAAAACCGCTCGCCCGAAGAAATTGGACGAACGCGCCCCTGACCCTTCTCATCCTAGCGATATGTGTCACCTACGTACAGAGTGGTGGCGATCGTCTGAGATCGTGGGTGAATAGATAAGTCTTAACGTGGGATGCGGAACGATTTGAGCGGCAAAAGCTGAAAAATCAGATAAGAATATTTTAACGTTTCGTTCGCAAATTCTTCAGCTGACAAGGACACAGTGAAGATTTTGAATGGGTTTCAAATATGACGCAAATGAAGAATTTGTGAACAGACTGGGTTGAGTTTAGCATAGAGGGGGAAGGGTCTGATCACATTCACTTAGCAGAAAAAACAAATTGAAGAATTAGCAATAAGTGAATGTTATAGAGGACTAAAACTCAAATATATATACATAGCCAATGAAGAACACAAACTGAAAGAGTGAAGACTATGCAAAGTTGAAGAATTTGAACAACTGAGGAATTTCAAAACTGAAGAAATACTCAAATTGAAGATTTTCAACTTTTGTTGGTGGCGTGACCCACCGTGTAAGAATGATGATTTCAGACGCCGCATACAATTGTCGTAGGGCTCTGAGAATCAAATTCTTCGTTAATTTCTTCACACTTAGAGGATTAGTCTTCATTGATTGAAGAAAAATGTTACTTCGTGTGTTGCACATCTAAGTCATCAATTTGCATAAGTGTTAGGATGTGTGTCCTTTTCAAAGAACATTTGAAGATTCTAAGATATTTAGCTCACACCGCAACTTGCTAAATCTCTTCTCATCCAAGGGCTTTGTGAACATATCGGCTAGCTATTCTTCAGTCTTCATGTGCTCGATAGAGATGTAGCCCTTCAACACATGATCATGAAGAAAATGATGACAAATCTGAATTTGCTTTGTCTTCGAGTGCTGAACTGGGTTATGAGCAATCTTGATGGCACTATCATTGTCACAATAGAGTGGCACATTCTTCACATTGATGCCGTAGCCCTTGAGGTATTGCTTCATCCATAGCAATTGAGCACAGCACAAACCAGCAGCAATGTACTCAGCTTCAGCAGTAGAGAGTGATACGCAATTCTGCTTCTTTGAGGACCAACATACTAAGGATCGTCCGAGGAAATGGCATGTGCCTGATGTTTTCTTGTGGTCCACACGATCACCAGCATAGTCAGAGTCAGAATATCCAATGAGATCAAAAGCCGAGCCCTTGGGATACCATAATCCAAGTGTTGGTGTGTGATCTAGATATCGAAGAATATGCTTCACAGCCTTATGGTGTGATTCCTTCGGTGTAGCTTGAAAACGGGCACACATGCAAACACTAAGCATAATATCCGGCCTAGATGCACATAGATACAATAAAGAGCCAATCATGGAGCGGTATACCTTTTGATCAAAGTCAATACCATTTTCATCAGTGCATAGATGGCCATTTGTGGGCATGGGGATTTTGACGCCTTTGCAACCTTGCATGTCGAATTTCCTCAACACATCCTTGAGGTATTTCTCCTGAGATATGAAGATACCATTGTGTTGTTGACGAATTTGAAGACCTAAGAAGAATTTCAATTCTCCCATCATAGACATTTGATATTCCCCACTCATCATATAGGCAAAGTTGTTAGTGTAACGTTGGTTAGTACAGCCAAAGATAATATCATCAACATAGATTTGGCACACGGATAATTCATCATCATAGGTTTTGGTGAAAAGAGTTGGGTCAAGTGAACCGGGTTTGAAGCCTTTCTTCATGAGGAATTCCTTCAAAGTATCATACCACGCTCGAGGGTCCTGCTTTAGGCCGTAGAGGGCCTTGTTGAGTCTGAAGACTTTGTCAGGATGCTTTGGATCTTCAAAACCTGGGGGTTGAGCAACATATACTTCTTCCTCAAGCTTACCATTGAGGAATGCAATTTCCACATCCATTTGATATAAGATGATATTATGTTGGTTAGCATAAGAAAGCAATATGCGAATAGCCTCAAGTCTAGCAACAGGTGCAAAAGTTTCATCAAAATCAATTCCTTCAACCTGTGTGTAGCCTTGAGCTACAAGCCGTGCCTTATTCCTCACCACAAGGTCATTTTCATCTTGCTTGTTGTGGTAGATCCATTTTGTGCCGATGATATTGTGCTTGCAAGGATCTAGTTGCTTGACAAGTTCCCAGACATTGTTGAGCTTGAATTGATGTAGTTCCTCTTGCATCGCTTGAATCCACTCAGGCTCCAGAAATGCCTCATCTACTTTGGTGGGCTGTGTGATAGAGACAAAAGCAAAGTGCCCACAAAAGTTTGACAAATGTGAAGCTTTTGAGCATGTGAGAGGACCTGGTGCTTTGATGTCGTTGATGATTCTCTCAATCTGCACTTCATTAGCAATGCGAGGATGAGCGGGTTGACGACGTTGAGTGGGCTCAGCATATTCTTCAAAGACATTTTCTTCAGGTGCACCAACATGATGTTCTTCACGTTCTGGAATGACTTCTTCAGCAGATTCTTCGGTAGGAATGACATCCTCAGTAGCCTTGAACTTAATGGATTCCTCAGGTGACATTTCATTTAGCACAGGAGGTAGGTGCTCTCTTTGCAAGCCCTTAGTCTCATTGAACCGCACATCTACAGTTTCAACAACCTTGTGGTGATAGGTGTTGAAGACTCTGTAGGTGTGTGAGTCCTTTCATAACCAAGCATAAAACCTTCATGTGCTTTCGGTGCAAATTTAGAATTGTGATGAGGATCTCTAATCCAACATTTAGCACCGAAGAATTTGAAATAACTTACATTGGGTTTCTTGCTGGTGAGGAGTTCATATGAGGTCTTTCTGAAGAATTTGTGAAGATATACCCTATTGATGATGTGGCACGCAGTATCAATTGCCTCAGGCCAGAAGCGAGGAGGCGTCTTGTATTCATTAAGCATAGTGTGGGCCATCTCAACAAGAGTCCTATTCTTGCGCTCCACGATGCCATTATGATGAGGAGTATAAGGAGCAGATAACTCGTGAGTAATACCAAGTTCATCAAGATAGTCATCAGGACCAGTATTCTTGAACTCGGTTCCATTGTCACTTCTGATGTGCTTGATCTTCACACCAAAGTTGGTTGAAGCCCTCGAGGAAAATCATTTGAAGACTTCCTGCACTTCAGTTTTGTAAGTGATGATATGCACCCATGTGTAACTAGAATAGTCATCAACAATGACCAAGCCATATAAGGATGCAGCATTAGTAAATGTGGCATAATGAGCAGGGCCAAAGAGATCCATGTGAAGGAATTCAAATGGACGAGTGGTAGTCATGATGGTCTTTGAGGGATGCTTGGCCTTGGTCATCTTTCCAGCTTCACAAGCTCCACATAGATGATCCTTGAGGAATTTGACACCCTCGATGCCAATGACATGCTTCTTCTTCGCGAGCGTGTGCAGGTTCCTCATGCCAACATGACCAAGTCGTCGATGCCATAGCCAGCCTTCTGAGGCTTTTGCAAGTAGACATGTAGCAGGTTGTGGTCCTGTAGAGAAATCAACAATATACAAATCTCCTCTCCTAAATCCTTCGAAGACTTTGGAATTGTCAGCTTCCATGATCACAACACAACGATACTCGCCAAAGACAACAACCATATCAAGAACACAAAGCATTGAGACAGACATGGGGTTGAACCCTAAGGACTCAACAAGCATGACTTTGTCCATATGTCGATCCTTTGAGATTTCAACCTTACCAAGATCCAACACCTTGCTTTTGCCTTTGTCAGCGTAGGTGATATGCTTCAGATGCGCTGGAGATAAAGCAATGTCCATCAATAAGTTCCTGTCACCAGTCATGTGATTTGTACATCCACTGTCGAGGACCCACTCAGTGGCTTTGGGTTGATCATCCTGCAGATGAATTAGTGCATCTTACAAACTCATATACTTCAGCAGTGAAGAATATGACATCAAATTCATCAGATCAATGTCTTCAAGTAATAGAACAGATATAGTAGTATGAGGACGTGAGAAATGAAAATTCATTTCTTCATGATTAGCTTACGTCCTTTCAATCATATTCAGGTCTCTAGAAAATTCTTCATATGTTTAAGTTCGTCTGGAGACCTGACCCTGCATAAGAGATTAGTTATTTTTCTTCACCACCCACATCTGGAGGGGTGGCAAACAGTTCATCATTCTGTGAGCTCACAAGAGAAAGGTGGCATAGAGGCCAGTCCACTTCGTTTCACAGAAGAGGGGTTAGAGTAAGTGATACGTCTCCAATGTATCTATAATTTATGAAGTATTCAAGCTATTATATTATCAACCTTGGATGTTTTATATGCATTTATATGCTATTTTATATGATTTTGGGGACTAACCTATTAACCTAGAGCCCAGTGCCAGTTTCTGTTTTTTTCCTTGTTTTTAACTATCACAGAAAAGGAAAATCAAACGGAGTCCAATTGACCTGAAACTTCACGGAGATCATTTTGGACCAGAAGAAACCCACGGAGTACCGGAGATGGGCCAGAAGAGTCCCAAGGCCACCACGAGGGTGGGGGTGCGCCCTACCCCCCTGGGCGCCCCCCCTGCCTCGTGGCCACCTCGGGAACCCCCCTGAATTGTCCCCAACTCCAACACCTCTTATATAAACCAAAACTTCCAGAAAGAAACCTAGATCGGGAGTTCCGCCGCCAGAAGCCTCCGTAGCCACCGAAAACCAATCTAGGCCCTCTCCGGCACCCTGCCGGAGGGGGCCATCATCACCAGAGGGCATGGAGGAGGATCTCGGAGGGGCCATTATCTTCATGAAGGCCAAGGACCAGAGGGGGGACCTCTCCCCATCCAGGGGGGAGGCCATGGAGGAGGAAGCACAAGGGGGAAAACTTCTCCTCCTCTCTCTTGGTGGCACCGGAGTACCATCGAGAGGGGAATCATCGCCGCAGTGATCGTATTCATCAACATCACCATCATCATCACCATCCTCATCTCTTTTACGCGGTCCACTCTCCCGCACCCCGTTGTAATCCCTACTTGAACATGGTTCTTTATGCCACATATTATGATCCAATGATGTGTTGCCATCCTATGATGTTTTGAGTAGATATCTTTTATCTTTGGGTTGATTGATGGTCTAGATTGGTACGAGTTGAATGTTTTATTTTGGTGCTGTCCTATGGTGCCCTCCGTGTCGCGCAAGCGTGAGGGATTCCCGCTGTAGGGTGTTGCAATGCGTTTATGATTCGCTTATAGTGGGTTGCGTGAGTGACTGAAACACAAACCCGAGTAAGGGGTTTGTTGCGTATGGGATAAAGAGGACTTGATGCTTTAATGCTATGGTTGGTTTTACCTCAATGATCTTTAGTAGTTGCGGATACTTGCTAGAGTTCCAATCATAAGTGCATATGATCCAAGAAGAGAAAGTATGTTAGCTTATGCCTCTCCCTCATATGAAATTGAAATGACGACTATCGGTCTTGTTAACAATTGCCTAGGACAATTCCGCACACCGATCCACCATTATTCCACACTTGCTATTTATAATATTTAGTAATATATTCTAACTTTATGATAACAGCACCTACTTTCATATTTTAGCTCTCCGGTATCATGCAAAGTTATCCACTTCATACCCACAACATAGTTTTATTTCTCGTTGCTAGTTGGAAGCAAACTTTCGGTGGCAGATAGGGCTTGAGAGAATATTGATCTTACCTTTAGCTCCTTGTGGGTTCGACACTCCATACTTATCACTTCCACCTTTGGAAATTGCTACGATGATTCCCTGCACTTGGGGATTATCAAGCTCTTTTCTGACGCTGTTGCCAGGGAGCAATAGCGTGGGGTTGATATTCTCGTGTGTGCTTGTTTGCTTTCTTCACTAAGTAGATTTTGTTTTTCCTTTTTTGTTTCTGTTTAGTTCTGGGTGAAACATACAAAAAAATTTAAAAGAATGAAAATACAAAAAATTACTTGCCTCTCATGCCTAAAAAGTTTTTCAAAAAGAGAAGTGATTGGAAAATTATGCATTGAAGAAGTGAGGGTCGACCTTGAGCACTCGTGTTCATGCTCACAGAAACAATGTAGAATTTTTCATGGAAGTTTCTCTGTAAATAATTATCCCCTTATATATATCCATTGTATTATAAAAATAATGTGCCAAGCTTTGGTTTTAGAATGATTAGATTGCTTGTTTACTATGTGCAGAACAAAAACAGAAACTTTGGCTGTAGCGCGTGATTTTACATTTTTTAATGGAAATTCAAATGGGTCTGAAACTTTTTGAACATTACTTATGTATAAAATTTTCAAATTTGCAAATTTATTTCATAATTTTTGGAGTTACAGAAGTTTACTAAACCTCCAGATTACTACAGAGTGTCCTGTTTTAGACAGATTCTGTTTTTCGTGTGTTGTTTGCTTATTTTGATGCATCTATGGCTAGTATCATAGGGTATGAACCATAGAGAAGTTGGAATACAGTAGATATAGTTCTAATATGAAATTGGAATGAGTTTGAAACAGTACCTAAAGGTAGTGATTTGCTTTATTATATTAACAGATCTTACAAAGTTTTAACGAGGAGTTACCGATGTGAGAAGAACAAAGAGAGGCAAGATCTCAAGCTTGGGGATGTCCAAGGCACCCCAAGTAAATATTCTAAGGATACTCAAGCATCTAAGCTTGGTGATGCCCCGGTTGGCATCCCATCTTTCTTCTTCAATAATTATCGGTATACCTCGGTTTTTGTTTTGTTCACATGATTTGTGTCCTTTGCGTTTTTCTTTTTCTTTAAGAACCATGCTAGTATGAGATGTACCTTCATCAACTTATAGAATATTTCATGTGCTTCACTTAAATCTTTTAAGTATGATCTTATAGAATTGGTCTTTGAGCTTCACTTAAATCTTTTGAGTATGGTTTTATAGATTGCTTCATGTGCTTCACTTATACATTTTGAGCTTGGATATTGGTTATTCTATATTAATTGTAGAACGCTCCATGAACTTCACTTATATCTTTTGGAGTATGAATAACACTATCATCTAAAGAGGGTTTGGAAGAGTGTCAACTTTAGGAACTAGTGATCCCGCTATTCCGAATGAGGAGAATTTTGCTTATGTGGAGACTAGTAAAATTTCTATGCTCGCAGATCACGAAAAGAATGCTTTATGTGATGGTAATATTGTTTAAATAATTCATGATGCTACTGAAAATTATTATGAGGGAGGAATAAATGCTTGTAGGAGTGCAATAATATCAAGTTTTGCACTCTATGTGCTTAAAGTTTTGAAGTTATACTTGTTTTGCCTCCCTATGCTAGTTGATTCTTGTTCCCATAAATTGTGTGCTCACAAAATACCTAGGCATAGGAAGTGGGATAGGTTTAAATGTGCTAGTCATATTCTTCATGATGCTCTCTTTATGTTTCAATTCTTATCTTTTATATGAGCATCATTGAAATCATCATGCCTAGCTAAAAGGCATTAAAGAAAAGCGCTTGTTGGGAGACAACCCAATATTTACCCTTATTGTTTTTGTGTGTTTACATGATTAATCTACTGTATTAATCATGTTTTATAGCTTTTTTTTCAATAAAGTTCCAAGTAAGACCTTTGGGAAGACTTGGGTGAAAGTTAATGTGATCTTGCTGTAAAAAACAGAAACTTTGCGCTCACGAGATTAACTGCCATTTTTTACAGAAGAGTGATTTGGCCCTGATTATTTTTGCAGAATATTAATAGACAAATTCCTCACGTCCACCAATTTATTTCATAATTTTTTGAGTAGCATAAGTATGGTTGGTGTTCAGATCATTACAGACTATTCTGTTTCTGACAGATTCTGTTTTCATTGCATAGTTTGCTTGTTTTCATGTTTCTATGGCTTATATTTCTCAATATAAATTGTAGAAATGATATGGTAGAGTAGGCATTGTGTGAGAACGATTATGAGCCTTGTCTTTGACAGTACCAAAGTGAATGGTTTACTCTTTATCATACTAACCTATCTCACGAAGTTTCGTTAAGTTTTGTGTGATTGAAGTTTTCAAGCTTTGGGTGAGATATCGATATGAGGAGAATAAGGAGTGGAAAGACCCTAAGCTTGGGGATGCCCAATGCACCCCAAGGTAATATTCAAGGAAGAATCAAGCGCCTAAGCTTGGGGATGCCCCGGAAGGCATCCCCTCTTTCGTCTTCAAAATTACCGGTATACCTTACTCGGAGCTATATTTTCATTCGTCACATGATATGTGTTTTGCTTGGAGAGTATTTTAAATTTTACTTGCTGTTTGAATAAAATAATTGGATCTGAAATCTTGAATAATAATAAAAAAAATCCTCCCATGGCTAGTTAATTATTTGACTGCTCAGTGTCCTTCACTTATATCTTTTTGAAGTAGTTTGTCATTTACTCACGTGCTTCACATATATCCTATGAGTAATGGTTGAATGAATTGAATATCATAAATCTGAATTTATATATGTTTGATATGCTTATACCATGGGGAGTAATGACTTCACACCGAATAAGTTTAGGTAGTAAACTTATTGAAAGTTAGCAAACGTAGAATTGGTCACTTGAACAATTCATGAAAGTATATTGAAGGAAGAGAGATTTCACATATAAATATACTATATTGGACATCTTTTGTAATTGTGAGCACTCATTAAAATATGACATCCTAAAAGGTTGATGTCGAACAAGGAATACCACGTAATGGGTTATGTTTTCTTATATCTGAAATAAAGTATATTGTCTTGGATCATCCAACATGTTGAGCTTGCTTTTCCCCCTCATGCTAGCCAAATTCTTTGCACCAAGTAGAAATACTACTTGTGCTTCCAAACATTCCTTAAACCAATTTTTCCATGAGAGTCCACCATACCTACCTATGGATTGAGTAAGATCCTTCAAGTAAGTTGTCATCGGTGCATGCAATAAAAATTGCCCTCTAAATATGTATGATCTATTAATGTGGAGAAAATAAGCTTTATACGATCTTGTGATGTCGAAGAAATAAAAGCGACGGACTGCATAATAAAGGTCCATATCACAAGTGGAAATATAAAGTGACATTATTTTGCATTAAGATTTTGTGCATCCAACCATAAAAGCGCATGACAACCTCTGCTTCCCTCTGCGAAGGGCCTATCTTTTACTTTTATCTTCTACCTTATGCAAGAGTCATGGTGATATTCACCTTTCCTTTTTACATGTTATCCTTTGTCAAGCACATTGTGTTGGACAGATCCTGATATATATATATATATATATATATATATATATATATATATATCCAATTGGATGTAAGTTATCATGAACTATTATTGTTGACATTACCCTTGAGGTAAAAGGTTGGGAGGCGAATCTATAAGCCCCTATCTTTCTCTATGTCCGATTAAAACTTTGAACCCATAAATATCATGTGAGTGTTAGCAATTGTGAAATACTAAATGATAGTTGAGTATGTGGAGTTTGCTAAATCAAAGCTCTGACATAGACCCTTCCTGAAAATAAGATGAATTGCAACTGTTTGATGACTGAGAATATAGTTTGTTAGTTTCAAGAGAGTTTATGATCTATACTTTAACATGTGAATAGCTTGTTACTTGATCATGAAAAGTTTTATGAAAATGAGCTACAATTATGATATATAATGATGCTAGAAAAAGTGATTGGAACTATCATTGATGAAACTTATGCACTTGCTAGCATTCACACTTCATAAATTATTTCTTTTATCATTTACCTACTCGAGGACGAGCAGGAATTAAGCTTGGGGATGCTGATATGTCTCCAACATATCTATAATTTATGAAGTATTCATGCTATTATATTATCAACCTTGGATGTTTTATATGCATTTATATGCTATTTTATACGATTTTTGGGACTAACCTATTAACCTAGAGCCCAGTGCCAGTTTCTGATTTTTTTCCTTGTTTTTAACCATCGCAGAAAAGGAAAATCAACCAGAGTCCAATTGACCTAAAACTTCACGGAGATCATTTTTGGACCAGAAGAAGCCCACGGAGTACCGGAGATGGTCCAGAAGAGTCCCGAGGCCACCACGTGGTGGGGGCGCGCCCTACCCCCCTGGGCGCGCCCCCTGCCTCGTGGCCGCCTCGGGAACCCCCCTGACTTGTCCCTGACTCCAACACCTCTTATATAAACCAAAACTGCCAAAAAGAAACCTAGATCGGGAGTTCCACCGCCAAAAGCCTCTGTAGCCACCGAAAACCAATCTAGACCCTCTCTGGCACCCTGCCGGAGGGGGCCATCATCACCGGAGGGCATGTAGGAGGATCCAGGAGGAGCCATTATCTTCATGAAGGTCAAGGACCAGAGGGGGAACCTCTCCCCATCCAGGGGGAGGCCAAGGAGGAGGAAGCACAAGGGGGAAAACCTCTCCTCCTCTCTCTTGGTGGCACCGGAGTGCCATCGAGAGGGGAATCATCACCGCGGTGATTGTCTTCATCAACATCACCATCGTCATCACCATCCCCATCTCTTTTATGCGTTCCACTCTCCCGCACCCCGCTGTAATCCCTACTTGAACATGGTGCTTTATGCCACATATTATGATCCAATGATGTGTTGCCATCCTATGATGTTTTGAGTATATCTTTTGTCTTTGGGTTGATTGATGATCTAGATTAGTACGAGTTGTATATTTTATTTTGGTGCTGTCCTATGGTGCCCTCCGTGTCGCGCAAGTGTGAGGGATTCCCGCTGTAGGGTGTTGCAATACGTTTATGATTCGCTTATAGTGGGTTGTGTGAGTGACTAAAACACAAACCCGAGTAAGGGGGTTGTTGCGTATGGGATAGAGAGGACTTGATGCTTTAATGCTGTGGTTGGGTTTTACCTTAATGATCTTTAGTAGTTGCGGATGCTTGCTAGAGTTCCAATCACAAGTGCATATGATCCAAGAAGAGGAAGTATGTTAGCTTATGCCTCTCCCTCATATGAAATTGCAATGACGACTATCAGTCTTGTTAACAATTGCCTAGGACAATTCCGCACACCGATCCACCATTATTCCACACTCGCTATTTATAATACTTAGCAATATATTCTAACTTTATGATAACAGCACCTACTTTCATATTTTAGCTCTCCGATATCATGCAAAGTTATCCACTTCATACCCACAACATAGTTTTATTTATCGTTGCTAGTTGGAAGCAAACGTTCGGTGTATGTAGAGTCATATCAGTGGCAGATAGGGCGTGATAGAATATTGATCTTACCTTTATCTCCTTGTGGGTTCGACACTCCATACTTATCACTTCCACCTTTGGAAATCGCTACGATGATTACCTGCACTTGGGGATTATCAGTAAGCATATGAATATGCAGAGAAATTCTTCGAGGACTTATGAACATAATAATTTGAAGAGTAATGCACATATTCATAACCCTTAGATCTTTCCTGTGAAACAGAAGTGTTAGCACGATGATGTTCATATGAAGATCTGGATCCATATGAGGTATTTGGTCCATATGAGGACTTGGATCCATATGAAGACTTTGGTCCATATGAAGAATTTGATATGGGGTTCCTATTCTTCATAGGTGGTGCCATGATGACATTCACCTGAAGACTTTCAAGGCACCTTTTGGGATCACATACTTTCTTCACAGAAGGACCGTTCCTGCAGTTAGTGCCAACATATCTAGCAAATACTTCACCATTCTGATTTTTGAACAATTTATAGTTGGAGTCAAATGACTCATCAGAAGAATATGAAGATTCACATGCAAAGCCAGATAAAGTAGATGGATCCACTGAAGGTCCCTTTGAAGGAAATATGCCCTAGAGGCAATAATAAAGTTATTATTTATTTCCTTATATCATGATAAATGTTTATTATTCATGCTAGAATTGTATTAACCGGAAACATAATACTTGTGTGAATACATAAACAAACGGAGTGTCACTAGTATGCCTCTACTTGACTAGCTCATTGATCAAAGATGGTTATGTTTCCTATCCATTGACATGAGTTGTCATTTGATTAACGGGATCACATCATTAGGAGAATGATGTGATTGACTTGACCCATTCCGTTAGCTTAGCACTCGATCGTTCAGTATTCTGATATTGCTTTCTTCATGACTTATACATGTTCCTATGACTATGAGATTATGCAACTCCCGTTTATCGGAGGAACACTTTGTGTTCTACCAAATGTCACAACGTAACTGGGTGATTATAAAGGTGCTCTATAGGTGTCTCCAAAGGTACTTGTTGGGTTGGCGTATTTTGAGATTAGGATTTGTCACTCCGATTGTCGGAGAGGTATCTCTGGGCCCACTCGGTAATGCACATCACTATAAGCCTTGCAAGCATTGCAAATAATGAGTTAGTTGCGGGATGATGTATTACAGAACGAGTAAAGAGACTTGCCGGTAACGAGATTGAACTAGGTATTAAGATACCAACAATCGAATCTCGGGCAAGTAACATACCGATGACAAAGGGAACAACGTATGTTGTTATGCGGTTTGATCGATAAAGATCTTCGTAGAATATGTAGGAGCCAATATGAGCATCCAAGTTTTGCTATTGGTTATTGACCGGAGACATGTCTCGGTCATGTCTACATAGTTCTCGAACCCGTAGGGTCCGCACGCTTAAAGTTCGATGACAGTTATATTATGAGTTTATGTGTTTTGATGTACAAGGAGTCTCAAAATGGTCAAGACATAAAGATTGATATATTGGAAGCCTATATTTGGATATCGGAAGTGTTCCGGATGAAATCGGGATTTTACTGGAGTATCGGGGGTTACCGAACCCCCCCCCCCCGGGGGGGGGGGGGGGGGGGGGGGTTAATGGGCCAAGATGGGCCTTAGTGGAGAAAAGGAGGGGCGGCCAGGGCAGGCCACGCGTCCCCTCCCACTCTAGTCCGAATTGGACAAGGAGGGGGCGGCGCGCCCCTTTCCTTCCTCTCTCCCTCCTCCTTCCCCCTTCTCCTACTCCAACTAGGAAAGGAGGGAGTCCTACTCCCGGTGGGAGTAGGACTCCTCCCTGGCGCGCCTCCTCCTGGCCGGCTGCCTCTCCCCCTTGCTCCTTTATATACGGGGGCAGGGGGCACCTCTAGACACAACAATTGATCTCTTGGATCTCTTAGCCATGTGCAGTGCCCCCCTCCACCATAGTCGACCTCGATAATATCGTAGCGGTGCTTAGCCGAAGCCCTGCGTCGGTAGAACATCATCATCGTCACCACGCCGTTGTGCTGACGGAACTCTCCCTCAAAGCTCGGCTGGATCGGAGTTCGAGGGACGTCATCGAGCTGAACGTGTGTTGAACTCAGAGGTGCTGTACGTTCGGTACTTGATCGGTCGGATCGTGAAGACGTAGGACTACATCAACCACATTGTGCTAACGCTTCCGCTTTCGGTCTATGAGGGTACGTGGACAACACTCTTCCTTCTTTTTGTTATGCATCACCATGATCATGTGTGTGCGTAGGAATTTTTTTGAAATTACTACGTTCCCCAACAGTGGCATCTGAGCCAGGTTTTATGCGCACATGGTATATGCACGAGTAGAACACAAGTGAGTTGTGGGCAATATAAGTCATACAGCTTACCAGCATGTCATACTTTGGTTCAGCGGTATTGTTGGATGAAGCGGCCCGGACCGACATTACACGTACGCTTACGCGAGACTGGTTCTACCGACGTGCTTTGCACACAGGTGGCTGGCGGGTGTCAGTTTCTCCAAATTTAGTTGAACCAAGTGTGGCTACGCCCGGTCCTTGAGAAGGTTAAAACAGCACTAACTTGACAAACTATCATTGTGGTTTTGATGCATAGGTAAGAACGGTTCTTGCTCAGCCCATAGCAGCCACGTAAAACTTGCAACAACAAAGTAGAAGACGTCTAACTTGTTTTTGCAGGGCATGTTGTGATGTGATATGGTCAAGGCATGATGCTATATTTTATTGTATGAGATGATCATGTTTTGTAACCGAGTTATCGGCAACTGGCAGGAGCCATATGGTTGTCACTTTATTGTATGCAATGCAATCGCCCTGTAATGCTTTACTTTATCACTAAGCGGTACCGATAGTCGTAGAAGCATAAGTTGGCGAGACGACAACGATGCTACGATGGAGATCAAAGTGTCATGCCGGTGACAATGGTGATCATGACGGTGCTTCGGAGATGAAGATCACAAGCATAAGATGATGATGGCCATATCATATCACTTATATTGGTTGCATGTGATGTTTATCTTTTATGCATCTTATCTTTCTTTGATTGACGGTAGCATTATAAGATGATCTCTCACTAAATTATAAAGGTATAAGTGTTCTCCCTGAGTATGCACCATTGCGAAAGTTCTTTGTGCTGAGACACCACATGATGATCGGGTGTGATAGGCTCTACGTTCAAATACAACGGGTGCAAAACAGCTGCACATGCGGAATACTCAGGTTAAACTTGACGAGCCTAGCATATGCAGATATGGCCTCGGAACATTGAGACCGAAAGGTCGAGCGTGAATCATATAGTAGATATGATCAACATAGTGATGTTCACCATTGAAAACTACTCCATCTCACGTGATGATCGGACATGGTTTAGTTGATTTGGATCACGTGATCACTTAGAGGATTAGAGGGATGTCTATCTAAGTGGGAGTTCTTAAATAATATGATTAATTGAACTTAAATTTATCATGAACTTAGTACCTGATAGTATTTTGCTTGTCTATGTTGATTGTAGATAGATGGCCCGTGTTGTTGTTCCTTTAAATTTTAATGTGTTCCTTGAGAAAGCAAAGTTGAAAGATGATGGTAGCAATTACACGGACTGGGTCCATAACTTGAGGATTATCCTCATTGCTGCACAGAAGAATTACGTCCTGGAAGCACCGCTGGGTGCCAGGCCTGCTGCAGATGTTGCTGATGACATTAAGAACGTCTGGCAGAGTAAAGCTGATGACTACTCGATAGTTCAGTATGCCATGCTTTACGGCTTAGAACCGGGACTTCAACGATGTTTTGAACATCATGGAGCATATGAGATGTTCCAGGAGTTGAAGTTAATATTTCAAGCAAATGCCCAAATTGAGAGATATGAAGTCTCCAATAAGTTCTATAGTTGCCAGATGGAGGAGAATAGTTCTGTCAGTGAACATATACTCAAAATGTCTGGGTATCATAATCACTTGACTCAACTGGGAGTTAATCTTCCAGTTGATAGTGTCATTGACAGAGTTCTTCAATCACTGCCACTAGGCTACAAAAGCTTTGTGATGAACTATAATATGCAAGGGATGAATAAGACAATTCCCGAGTTCTTCACGATGCTAAAGGCTGCGGAGATAGAAATCAAAAAGGAGCATCAAGTGTTGATGGTCAATAAGACCACCAGTTTCAAGAAAAAGGGTAAAGGGAAGAAGAAGGGGAACTTCAAAAAGAACGGAAAACAAGTTGCTGCTCAGGAGAAGAAACCCAAGACTGGACCTAAGCCTGAGACTGAGTGCTTCTACTGCAAATGGACTGGTCACTAGAAGCGGAACTGCCCCAAGTATTTGGCGGATAAGAAGGATGGCAAAGTGAACAAAGGTATATGTGATATACATGTTATTGATGTGTACCTTACTAATGCTCGGAGTAGCACCTGGGTATTTGATACTGGTTCTGTTGCTAATATTTGCAACTCGAAACAGGGACTACAGATTAAGCGAAGATTGGCTAAGGATGAGGTGATGATGCGCGTGGGAAACGGCTCCAAAGTTGATGTGATTGCGGTCGACACGCTACCTCTACATCTACCTTCGGGATTAGCTTTAGACCTAAATAATTGTTATTTGGTGCCAGCCTTGAGCATGAACATTATATCTGGATCTTGTTTTATGCGAGACGGTTATTCATTTAAATCACAGAATAATGGTTGTCCTATTTATATGAGTAATATCTTTTATGGTCATGCACCCTTGAAGAGTGGTCTATTTTTGTTGAATCTCGATAGTAGTGATACACATATTCATAATGTTGAAGACAAAAGATGCAGAGTTGATAATGATAGTGCAAATTATTTGTGGCACAGCCATTTGGATCATATTGGTGTAAAGCGCATGAAGAAACTCCATACTGATGGACTTCTGGAATCACTTGATTATGAATCACTTGGTACTTGCGATCCATGCCTCATGGGCAAGATGACTAAAACGCCATTCTCCGTAACTATGGAGCGAGCAACTGATTTGTTAGAGATCATACATACTGATGTATGTGGTTCAATGAATGTTGAGGCTCGCGGCAGGTATCGTTATTTTCTCACCTTCACAGATGATTTAAGCAGATATAGGTATATCTACTTAATGAAACATAAGCCTGAAACATTTTGAAAAGTTCAAGGAATTTCAGAGTGAAGTGGAAAATCATCGTAACAAGAAAATAAAGTTTCTATGATCTGATCGTGGAGGAGAATATTTAAGTTACGAGTTTGGCCTACATTTGAAACAATGCGGAATAGTTTCGCAACTCACGCCACCCGGAACACCACAGCGTAATGGTGTGTTCGAACGTCGTAATTGTACTTTACTAGATATGGTGTGATCTATGATGTCTCTTACTGATTTACCGCTATTGTTTTGGGGTTATGCTTTAGAGACAGCTGCATTCACGTTAAATAGGGCACCATCGAAATCCGTTGAGACAATGCCTTATGAACTACGGTTTGGCAAGAAACCAAAGTTGTCGTTTCTTAAAGTTTGGGGCTGCAATGCTTATGTGAAAAAGCTTCAACCTGGTAAGCTCGAACCCAAATCGGAGAAATGTGTCTTCATAGGATACCCAAAAGAGACTGTTGGGTACACCTTCTATCACAGATCCGAAGGCAAGACTTTTGTTGCTAAATTTGGAATCTTTCTAGAGAAGGAGTTTCTCTCGAAAGAAGTGAGTGGGAGGAAAGTAGAACTTGATGAGGTAATTGTACCTGCTCCCTTATTGGAAAGTAGTTCATCACAGAAACCCGTTCCTATGACACCTACACCAATTAGTGAGGAAGTTAATGATGATGATCATGAAACTTCAGATCAAGTTGTTACTGAACCTCGTAGGTCAACCAGAGTAAGATCTGCACCATAGTGGTATGGTAATCCTATTCTCGAGGTTATGTTACTAGACCATGACGAACCTACGAACTATGAAGAAGCGATGGTGAGCCCAGATTCCGCAAAATGGCTTGAGGCCATGAAATCTGAGATGGGATCCATGTATGAGAACAAAGTGTGGACTTTGTTGACTTGCCCGTTGATCGGCAAGCCATTGAAAATAAATGGATCTTCAAGAAGAAGACTGAGCTGACGGTAATGTTATTGTCTATAAAGCTCGACTTGTTGCAAAAGGTTTTCGACAAGTTCAAGGGATTGACTACGATGAGACTTTCTCACCCATAGCGATGCTTAAGTCTGTCCGAATCATGTTAGTGATTGCCGCATTTTATGATTATGAAATTTGGCAAATTGATGTCAAAACTGCATTCCTGAATGGATTTCTGGAAGAATAGTTGTATATGATGCAACCGGAAGGTTTTGTCGATCCAAAGGGAGCTAACAAAGTGTGCAAGCTCCAGCGATCCATTTATGGACTGGTGCAAGCCTGTTAGAGTTGGAATAAACGTTTTGATAGTGTGATCAGAGCTTATGGTTTTATATAGACTTTTGGAGAAGCCTGTATTTACAAGAAAGTGAGTGGGAGCTCTGTAGCATTTCTGATATTATATGTGGATGACATATTGTTGATTGGAAATGATATAGAATTTCTGGATAGCATAAAAGGATATCTAAATAAGAGTTTTTCAATGAAAGATCTCGGAGAAGCTGCTTATATATTGGGCATCAAGATCTATAGAGATAGATCGAGACGCTTAATTGGACTTTCACAAAGCACATACCTTGACAAAGTTTTGAAAAAGTTCAAAATGGATCAAGCAAAGAAAGGGTTCTTGCCTGTGTTACAAGGTGTGAAGTTGAGTAAGACTCAATGCCCGACCACTACAGAAGATAGATAGAAAATGAAAGATGTTCCCTATGCTTCAGCCATAGGCTCTATCATGTATGCAATGTTGTGTACCAGACCTGATGTGTGCCTTTCTATTAGTTTAGCAGGGAGGTACCAAAGTAATCCAGGAGTGGATCACGGGACAGCGGTCAAGAACATCCTAAAATACATGAAAAGGACGAAGGATATGTTTCTCATTTATGGAGGAGACAAGGAACTCGTCATAAATGGTTACGTCAATGCAAGCTTTGACACTGATCCGGACGATTCTAAATCGCAAACCAGATACGTGTTTTTATTAAACAGTGGGGCTGTCAGTTGGTGCAGTTCTAAACAAAGCGTCGTAACAGGATCTACATGTGAAGCGGAGTACATAGCTGCTTTGGAAGCAGCAAATGAAGGAGTCTGGATGAAGGAGTTGATATCCGATCTAGGTGTCATACCTAGTGCATCAGGTCCAATGAAAATCTTTTGTGACAATACTGGTGCAATTGCCTTGGCGAAGGAATCCAGATTTCACAAGAGAACCAAGAACATCAAGAGACGCTTCAACTCCATCCGGGATCAAGTCCAGGTGGGAGACATAGAGATTTGCAAGATACATACGGATCTGAATGTTGCAGACCCGTTGACTAAGCCTCTTCCATGAGCAAAACATGATCAGCACCAAGGCTCCATGGGTGTTAGAATTATTACTGTGTAATCTAGATTATTGACTCTAGTGCAAGTGGGAGACTGAAGGAAATATGCCCTAGAGGCAATAACAAAGTTATTATTTATTTCCTTATATCATGATAAATGTTTATTATTCATGCTACAATTGTATTAACCGGAAACATGATACATGTGTGAATACATAGACAAACAGAGTGTCACTAGTATGCCTCTACTTGACTAGCTCGTTAATCAAAGATGGTTATGTTTCCTAGCCATAGACAAAGAGTTGTCATTTGATTAACGGGATCACATCATTAGGAGAATGATGTGATTGACTTGACCCATTCTGTTAGCTTAGCACTTGATCATTTAGTTTGTTGCGATTGCTTTCTTCATGACTTATACACGTTCCTATGACTATGAGATTATGCAACTCCCGTTTACCGGAGGAACACTTTGTGTGCTACCAAACATCACAACGTAATTGGGCGATTATAAAGGTGCTCTACAGGTGTCTTCGAAGGTACTTGTTGGTTTAGCATATTTCGAGATTAGGATTTGTCACTCCGATTGTCGGAGAGGTATCTCTGGGCCCACTCGGTAATGCACATCACTATAAGCCTTGCAAGCATTGCAATTAATGAGTTAGTTGCGGGGTGATGTATTACAAAACGGGTAAAGAGACTTGCCGGTAACGAGATTGAACTAGGTATTAAGATACCGATGATCAAATCTCGGGCAAGTAACATACCGATGACAAAGGGAACAACGTATGTTGTTATGCGGTTTGACCGATAAATATCTTCGTAGAATATGTAGGAGCCAATATGAGCATCCAGGTTCTGCTATTGGTTATTGACCGGAGACGTGTCTCGGTCATGTCTACATAGTTCTCGAACCCGTAGGGTCCGCACGCTTAAAGTTCGATGACGGTTATAATTATGAGTTTATGTGTTTTGATGTACCGAAGGTAGTTCGGAGTCCCGGATGTGATCATGGACATGACGAGGAGTCTCGAAATGGTCGATACATAAAGATTGATATATTGGAAGCCTATATTTGGATATCGGAAGTGTTCCGGGTGAAATCGGGATTTTACCGGAGTACCGGGGGTTACCGGACCCCCCCTCGGGGGGGGTTAATGGACCAAGATGGGCCTTAGTGGAGAAGAGGAGGGGCGGCCAGGGCAGGCCACGTGTCCCCTCCCCCTCTAGTCCGAATTGGACAAGGAGGGGGGCGGTGCCCCACTTTCCTTCCTCTCTCCCTCCTCCTTCCCCCTTCTCCTACTCCAACTAGGAAAGGAGGGAGTCCTGCTCCCGGTGGGAGCAGGACTCCTCCCTGGCACGCGTCCTCCTGGTCGGCCGCCTCTCCCCCCTTGCTCCTTTATATACGGGGGCAGGGGGAACCTCTAGACACAACAATTGATCTCTTGGATCTCTTAGCCGTGTGCGGTGCCCCCCTCCACCATAGTCCACCTCGATAATATCGTAGCGATGCTTAGGCGACCCCTGCATCGGTAGAACATCATCATCGTCACCACGCCGTCGTGCTGACGGAACTCTCCCTCAAAGCTCAGCTAGATCGGAGTTCGAGGGACGTCATCGAGCTGAATGTGTGCTGAACTCGGAGGTGCCGTACGTTCGGTACTTGATCGGTCGGATCGTGAAGACGTATGACTACATCAACCGCGTTGTGCTAACGCTTCCGCTTTCAGTCTACGAGGGTATGTGGACAACACTCTTCCCTCTCGTTGCTATGCATCACCATGATCCTGTGTGTGCGTAGGAATTTTTTTGAAATTGCTATGTTCGCCGACACCCTTTGTAGCAACCCATGAAGTTTTGGGATACTGCTCAGGTTTCTTGTAGGTCCCATCAGCATTAAGTGTCCTCTCAGAGGCAATACCCTCTTTCCTAGGGTTCCTGTTGAGGATCTGCTTTTTAAGCACATCATAGAGAGCCTTATGCTCTTTGAGGCTTTTGTACATGCCTGTCACATACAATTCCTTCAGACCTGCATGGTCAGTGATACTAGCAGCATCCTCAAATGAGGAATTTGTGATAGCAGAGACAGTTGAAGAATTTGGAGCAATAAAAGCATTTGAACTTTCAGGTGAAGAATTAGTAGATTCACGTCCAATGCATTTCAAACATGGTGGAATGAATTCAACCTGAGCGGAACTGATATGTTAAGCAAGCAATGAATCGCGTTCCTTCTGAAGATCTTCATAACCCACCCTTAGTTGCTCAAGATCTTGCTTTCATTGAAGAAATTCATAAGAAAGCTTCTCATGATTAGATAAGAGAGTGTTATGATGACTCTGAAGATTGTCAAACTTAGTCTGAAGTCTCTGAAGATTTTCAGTTAAAGCTTTACAATGATCCATTTCTTCACCCAACATATCATCACTCTCATCTAGCATGTCTTGAACTTTTTCCAAAGCTCTTTGTTGTTTAGTGGCAAGGGAAGCAAGTTTGGTATAGCTGGGTCCAAATTCATCACCAGATTCATCATCACTGGACTCAGATAGGTAGCATTCAGTTACCTTGGCACCTTTTTCCATAAGGCATGGTGTAGAGGATGATTATTCTGGATCGAAAGTCATAGCCTTGCGCGATTCCATGAAATCCTCAAACCAGGGATCATGATGGGTTCGATGACCTACATAGACCTCAGAGAGTCGGTCCCAGATGAGCTTCGCATGGCTGAGATGCATAATGTTCCTGAAATTATTTTGGGACAAACAGGAGCAGATGATGTCCTTCGTCGTGAGGTTAAGTAGAGTGTACTTGTGAATATCATTAGCCTCCGCCATCTTGCATAGATCGGTAAGACCAATCTTAGTGACAGTTCATAGTTCGCTGTTCATCGCCATGAGGCGCTTCTTCATCATGGCCTTCCACTTGGGATAATCATGATCGTTAAAGATGGGGCATGTCACTGTCTTCATTCCTGCGGTCGACATAACTCAAGCTTCAGGTGGTTAAACAAAAATCACACAGAACAAGGGAGTACCTCGCTCTGATACCAATTGAAAGTGCATTATATCGACTAGAGGGGGGTGAATAGGCGATTTTTCCAAATTCATCACTGAGGAATTTCAGGGTGGGGAAATTACTAAGCAACGAACTACTTAGCAGTAGAATAACTACTCAGATGCAAGCATAACAGAGTAGTAGCACAATCATCATGATGAAATGAAAGCAAGCACACAGTACAAGTAGTGTAAACACAGGATAAGCAGGCTGAAGACAAACTGACTGAAGAAATTGAACTGAGGAAATTGAGAAAGTCTTTAGTAAAAGTCTTCAAACAATAACGATCAAGTACAACAACACAGTAATGAGGAAATGAAAGAGTTGAGGAAATAGAACCAGTTAGCTCGGTGAAGACAATGATTTGGTAGGCCAGTTCCAACTGATGTGATAGTTGTATGTCTGGTTGGAGCGGCTAGGTATTTAAACCTAAGGACACACAGTCCTCACCGTATTCTCCTTGAGCTAAGATCACACAGACCTCGCCCAATCACTCATGGTAAGTCCTCAGGTGACTTCCAAACCTTCACAGACTCGGACACTCGGCGATCCACATTTTCCTCTTGGATGCTCTAGACCATGACGCCTAACCATCTGGAGGATGCACAGTCCTCAAAGGTAACAAGCATTGGTTCCACACAGGAACAATTTCTTCAATGATTCTCAATCACTTTTGGTTTGTAGGTGTTTGGTTTGGGTGTTTGGGTTTTTCCTCACTTGATAATTTTCGCTCAAAGTCCTCGGAGGATGGGATGCTCTCAATGACAAGTGTTAGTTTCTCGCGGAGCAGCCAACCAACTAGTGGTTGTAGGGGGCGGCTATTTATAGCCTAGGGAGCAGTCCGACATGATAAGACATAAATTCCCTTCAATGATATGGCCGTTAGGTGGGTAGATATTTTGGGACAGCTGGCGCATAGCAAAGCAACGGTTGGAAATTTGAGCTCTCAAATTCCTCAGGGCTATCATGTTCCTCACTTGTAGGCAATCCACACTGGCGAATTCCTAACTCCTCAGCCAGAACAAATTCCTCAGAGACCAGAAGATCTTCGTCTCTGTCATTGAAGAAATTGACTCAACTGTATGAGATTTCCAATGGCTTCACTCGAAAGGATTGGTTGGTGTAGGATTTTGAGATGAGCATCACTTGGAAACTTTTCCTTAGTTTTACCTCGACCCCCTTTAACAGTACGGTGTTTACTATGACTCAAGAAAGAGAAAATGAAACTACGAAAACATAAGTCTTCACGCTTCATATTCCTCGCATGAATATCAAGTCTTCAGGATCACACCAATTTCTTCACTTTCAAAGTCTTCAGAAGGCCAAAGTCTTCAGTTGAAGACATTCATTTTTAGGGGCCGACTTTCTCTGTAAATATCAAACTCCTCATAGACTTATAGACTTGTGTACACTCACAAATGCATTAGTCCCTTAACCTATAAGTCTTCAATACACCACAATCACTAAGGGGCACTAAATGCACTTACATAGTGCCAAGGCTATTTTACATGCCAAAATTTGTACACAAGGGAATGTTGTATACGGGGCCTAAAAAAGGTCTTGAAGATCTCATTGATGCCACGCCGCACATTTGTGTCGCTTTCGCCTTTGTGGAAAAGATTCCTTGGGAGGACCATTCCACGGTTGTTTATACGAAAACGGGCCCGAAAAGAGTCCTTGCACGACCGAGGAGTAGTTAGGTTTTAATGCACCTGTATGAAAAAAAGATCAAAGGAAAAAGTTCAAGGTCACATAGGGTCGAGCCGCACTATAGACCTATCTGTATTGTGCCTCCGTCGTTGCCCAGTGTATTTTGAGTGCGTAATTATACACACGTGGTACATATGTCGCGGATGTGTGTGGCGATCGACGGAGGTGAAACAGTTAGTCTAGCTCTGGAGTCACTAAGTTGTCATCATGCAGACTAGACCGGACGCGTTTAACAGTGTCCGGGGTCTTGATGGTCGATGAGGTGTTCGGCCTAAGGAGGCCCCTCTGTACATCAGTCGCAAGGGCCGCGGTATGCTCCTCAGTGCGGAGGGAACGCTCTGTGTTTCCATTGATTGTGATAATGTCGCGGGGTCCATGCATTTTGAGCTTTAAGTAAGCATAATGCGGGACCGCATTGAAGCAAGCGAAGGCGGTTCGTCCGAGCAGTGCATGATAACCACTGCGGAAGGGGATATGATGTCGAAGATCAAGTCTTTGCTTCAGAAGTTATCCGGTGAACCGAAGACTACTTCCAATGTTATTGAGCCCGTGTAGCGGGCTTCTATGCCGGGTATCACTCCTTTAAAGGTGGTGTTAGTAGGCTTGATTCTTGATGGGTCAATACCCATTTTGCGGACCGTGTCTTGATAAATCAAGTTGAGATGGTTGCCGCCATCCATGAGGACTCGGGTGAGATGGAATTCGTCGATGATTGGATCAAGGACCAAGAATGCCGAACCTCCATGACGGATACTGGTTGGGTGGTCCTTATGATCGAAGGTGATCAGACAAGCCGACCAGGGGTTGAATTTTGGGGCGACCTACTCTATGGCGTAGACGTCTCTTAGTGCACGCTTGCGCCCCCCCTTGGGGATATGAGTGACATATATCATATTCACTGTTTTTGCCTCATGGGGGAATTTCTTCTGCCCCCCTGTGTTCGGTGGGCGGGCCTCATCAGCGTCCTCGGGGGTATTTAACTTATGTTCGATATTTAACTTATCGGCCTGTTTGAACCAACAATTTCTGTTGGAGTGGTTTGCAGGCTTATCAGGGGTACCATCAATCTAGCAAGGCCGATCAAGTATCTTGTCTAAATTGGATGGGCCGTCCCTGTTTCCTTTGAATGGCTTCTTCCGCTGACCGAGTTTAGAGCCACTGAATCCGGCGTTGACCGTCGTGTCTTCGGTATCTTCATTATTGTTTCGACGCTTGTGTTTGTTGCGTCGTGGCCTTCCGAGGTGCTGGGGTCACCGGTACTGTTGCTTCTACGAGCTAACCAAATGTCTTCTCCCGCGCAAAAGCGGGTCATGAGTGCAGTAAGGGCTGCCATGGACTTCGGCTTTTCTTGGTCGAGGTGTCGGGCGAGCCATTCGTCACGGACGCTATGTTTAAAGGTCGTGAGGGCTTTGGCATCCGGACAATTGACGATTTGGTTCTTTTTAATTAAGAACCTAGTCCAGAGTTTGCGGGGTGACTCTCCGGTTTGCTGGACTATGTGATTAAGGTCATCGGCGTCCGGAGGCCGGACATAGGTACCTTGAAAGTTGTCTCTAAAGTTATCCTCCAGATCTTCCCAGCTACCAATGGAGTTCTCTGGGAGGCTGTTTAACTAGTGTCGTGCTAGTCCTTTCAGCTTTAAGGGGAGGTATTTGATGGCGTGGAGATCGTCGCCGCGAGCCATGTGTATATGGAGAAGAAAGTCTTCAATCCATACCACGGGATCAGTCGTTATGTCGTATGCTTCAATGTTTACGGGTTTAAACCCTTCTGGGAACTTGTGCTGCATTACCTCATCGGTAAAGCATAAGGGGTGTGCGGCGCCTCTATATCGGGCAACGTCACGACAGAGTTCGGATGACATCCGTATTCAGTTTTCGGCTCGGGTGAGGTTATGCCTGTCGTGCCAGGCTTGATGGCCGTCGTCTCGTGTTGGGGCACGCCCCCTTGATCCATAGATTGATCTGGTCTGACCGGCTCTATTATCCAATTCCTGGCATAAGTCGTAGGTATAGCCCGGAGGGCTACCTCTTTTGCCTCGATGGCGAGGTGGTAGGGGCTGGTGTTCGCCATAAGCAGCCGCTTTATCTCGCCCATGTGGTGGTCAGTCTAGTTCATCAGCGTGGTCATATCTCGACGGTATTAGCTCAAGGGCCTCGTCATTAAATTGTGGTAGTAGACGACACTTCAGATAACTCTTTGTTGGGCGCTCGAGGCCGTATTCTTCGGCAGCTAGGACTTGGGTCCATCTGTCGTTGAGGGTATCCTATTCGGCTTGGAGCTGTTGCTGCTTCTTCTTTACACTTCACGCAGTTGAGATTAGCTGATGCTTAAAGCACTCTTGCTCGAGGGGTTCCTCTGGCATGATGAAGTCTTCGTTGTCGAGGCTGATGTCATCCTCGGAGATCGGTAGATAGTTACTATCTTCCGAATCCTCATTCCCGACCGGCTCGTCGGGGTTGACTTGTCCCTCCTCCCATTCATCCTGCTCGGACGCAGGCTCGACCGGGTCTTCGGGATTTTCGGCATCGCCCGGGATGTTATTGTCTCCAGTGTTGGTGTCGCTTTCCTTTTCGCGACGCGATTTTGAGCGGCGCCTCTGACGTCGACGCTTTGGTGGTGCCTCAGCGGGCTTGTCCTCGATCGGATCTTTCCTGCCTTCGTCGTCATCCTCTTTGGGTGCATCCACCATATACACATCATATGTGGAGGTAGCCGTCCAGCGCCTGGTGAATGGCGGGTCTTGGCTTTGTTTGTCTCTGGCATCATCATCCATACTGTCGATGTCTTCGAAGGCATAGTCTAGCATGTCAGTCAATTCCTCGACAGTGGCTATTAAGTGGCTGGTGGGTGGGATGCAAAATTCCCCGCTCTCAGCCCCTAGCCCGGGTTGGGCGTAGTTCGGAGGTGATACTTCCTTAATGGCGAGGAATCACATTAAGTCCAAGGCCTCGTTTAAGAGCGAAGGTCGGACGGGGAACCGACGACCTATAGGGCTAGGCACGGCAGATTCTGCCAGGCTGTGCTCACTAGATGCAGACCTTGATAGTTCAGAGTTTGAATCTTGAGGCGAGTTGCTCCCCGATGATAGGGAGGGTCCTGCTTGATTCCAGGCTCGCCGAAGACATAGTTGCCTCTGGGTCTCTAGAGAAAGGTTCCATAGTAGGAGAGAGTCCGGTGGGTTTTAGATACCCATCTTTGGATGAAGTAGTTGCCCTGGATCTAAGGCCAGGGCAGGTATGATAGTTGGTCCTTGAGTGGTGCCTGATGACGGGTCCGATGGGTTTTCCTCTTGGAGCAGAGGAACAGCGGGCGAGGCCATGAACCCTTCGAAGATCAAGTCTCCTCGGATGTCGGTGACATAATTCAGGCTCCCGAATCTGATTCAATGACCAGGGGCGTAGCTGTTGATCTGTTCGAGGTGACCAATCGAATTGGCATGTAGAGGGAAGCCGCCGAACACAAAAGTTGACTGGGGAGGAAGGTTTCCCCGGAAACAGCATCGTTGTTGATGATTGAACGAGCCATCGAACCTTCTGCCGACGACACAATGGAATGCTACCTCTTGAGCACTGCGTTGGTTTTCCCTTGAAGAGGACAGGGTGATGCAGCAAAGTAGCGTAAGTATTTCCCTAAGTTTTTGAGAACCAAGGTAACAATCCAGTAGGAGACTATACGCAAGTCCCTCGTACCTACACAAACAAATAAGAACCTCGCAACCAACGCGATAAAGGGGTTGTCAATCCCTTCACGGTCACTTACGAGAGTGAGATCTAATAGAGATAATAATAATAAGATAAATATTTTTGGTATTTTTATCATATAGATTTAAAGTAAAGATTGCAAAAAATATAGATTGGAAACTTATATGATAAAAGATAGACCCGAGGGCCATAGGTTTCACTAGCGGCTTCTCTCAAGATAGCATAAGTATTACGCTGGGTGAACAAATTATTGTCGAGCAATTGATAGAAAAGTGCATAATTATGAGAATATATAGGCATGATCATGTATATAGGCATCACGTCCGTGACAACTAGACTGAAACGATTCTGCATCTACTACTATTACTCCACACATCGGCCGCTATCCAGCATGCATCTAGAGTATTAAGTTCATAAGAACAGAGTAACGCATTAGGCAAGATGACATGATGTAGAGAGATAAACTCAAGCAATATGATATAAACCCCATCTTTTTATGCTCGATGGCAACAATACAATACGTGCCTTGCTGCCCCTACTGTCACTGGGAAAGGACACCGCAAGATTGAACCCAAAGCTAAGCGCTTCTCCCATTGCAAGAAAGATCATTCTAGTAGGCCAAACCAAACTGATAATTCGAAGATACTTGCAAAGATAACCAATCATACATAAAAGATTTCAGGGAAGAATCAAATATTGTTCATAGATAAACTTGATCATAAACCCACAATTCATCGGATCTCGACAAACACACCACAAAAAGAGTTGCATCAAATAGATCTCCAAGAAGATCGAGGAGAACATTGTATTGAGATCCAAAGAGAGAGAAGAAGCCATCTAGATAATAACTATGGACCCAAAGGTCTGTGGTAAACTACTCACACATCATCGGAGAGGCTATGGTGTTGATGTAGAAGCCCTCCGTGATCGATTTCCCCTCCGACGGAGCTCCGGAAAAGGCCCCAAGATGGGATCTCTTGGGTATAGAAGGTTGCGGCGGTGGAAATAGGGTTTCATGGTGGTCCTGGATGTTTTCGGGGTATATGGATATATATAGGAGGAATAAGTAGGTCGGTGGAGCTGCGAGGGGCCCACGAGGGTGGGGGTGCGCCTCCCTGCCTCGTGGACACCTCGTTTCTTTCTTGACGTCTACTCCAAGTCCCCTGGATCACATTTGTTCCAAAAATAACTCTCCCAAAGGTTTCATTCCGTTTGGATTCCGTTTGATATTCCTTTTCTGCGAAACACTGAAATAGGCACAAAAACAGCAATTTGCACTGGGCCTTGGGTTTGTAGGTTAGTCCCAAAAATAATATAAAAGTGTATAAATAAGCCCATTAACATCCAAAACAGATAATATAATAGCACGCAACAATCAAAAATTATAGATATGTTAGAGACGTATCAAGCATCCCCAAGCTTAATTCCTGCTCGTCCCCGAGTAGGTAAATGATAAAAACGGAATTTTTGATGTGGAATGCCACCTAGCATAATTCTCAATGTAATTTTATTTATTGTGGCATGAATGTTCAGATCCGAAAGATTCAAGACAAAAGTTTAATATTGACATAAAAATAATAATACTTCAAGCATACTAACTAAACAATCATGTCTTCTCAAAATAACATGGCAAAAGAAAGTTCATCCCTAAAAAATCATATAGTTTGGTCATGCTCCATTTTCGTCACACAAGAATGCTCTCATCTTGCACAACCCCGATGAGAAGCCAAGCAATTGTTTCATACTTTAGTAATCTCAAACTTTTTTCAACTTTCACGCAATACATGAGCGTGAGCCATGGACATAGCACTATGGGTGGAATAGAATATGATGATGGGGGTTATGTGGTGAAGACAAAAAAAGATAAAGTCTCACATCGACGAGGCTAATCAACGGGCTAGGGAGATGCCCATCAAGTGATGTCAATGCAAGGAGTAGGGATTGCCATGCAACAGATGCACTAGAGCTATAAATGTATGAAAGCTCAACAAAAGAAACTAAGTGGGTGTGCATCCAACTTGCTTGCTCACGAAGACCTAGGGCATTTGAGGAAGCCCATTGTTGGAATATACAAGCCAAGTTCTATAATGAAAAATTCCCACTAGTATATGAAAGTGACAAAACAAGAGACTCTCTATCATAAAGATCATGATGCTACTTTGAAGCACAAGTGTGGAAAAGGAGGATAGTAGCATTGTCCCTTTTTATTTCTTTTATTTTTCTTTTTTTGGCCTTTCTCTTTTTTTTATTTGGGATAATGCTCTATTAATGATGATCATCACACTTCTATCTATTTACAACTCAATGATTGCAACTCGATACTAGAACAAAATATGACTCTATATGAATGCCTCCGGCGGTGTACCGAGAAGGGCAATGAATCAAGAGTGACATGTATGATAAATTATGCATGGTGGCTTTGCCCCAAATACGATGTCAACTACATGATCATGCAAAGCAATATGACAATGATGAAGCATGTCATAAATGAAACGGTGGAAAGTTGCATGGCAATATATCTCGAAATGGCTATGGAAATGCCATGATAGGTAGGTATGGTGGCTGTTTTGAGGAAGATATAAGGAGGTTTATATGTGATAGAGCATATCATATCACGGGGTTTGGATGCACCAGCGAAGTTTGCACAAACTCTCAAGGTGAGAAAGGGCAATGCACGGTACCGAAGAGGCTAGCAATGATGGAAGGGTGAGAGTGCGTATAATCCATGGACTCAACATTAGTCATAAAGAACTCACATACTTATTGCAAAAATCTACAAGTCATCAAAAACCAAGAATTACGCGCATGCTCCTAGGGGATAGATTGGTAGGAAAAGACCATCGCCCGTCCCCGACCGCCACTCATAAGGAAGACAATCAAATAACACCTCATGTTTCAAATTTGTTACACAATGGTTACCATATGTGCATGCTACGGGACTTGCAATATTCAACACAAGTATTTATCAAATTTACAACTACTCAACTAGCACACTCTAATATCACCATCTTTATATCTCAAAACAGTTATCAAGTATCAAACTTCTCATAGTATTCAATGCACTTTCTATGATAGTTTTTATTATACCCATCTTGGATGCCTATCATATTAGGACTAATTTCATAACCAAAGCAAATTACCATGCTGTTCTAAAGGACTCTCAAAATAATATAAGTGAATCATGATAGATCAATAATTTATATAAAATAAAACCACCACCGTGCTCTAAAAGATATAAGTGAAGCACTAGAGCAAAATTATCTAGCTCAAAAGATATAAGTGAAGCACATAGAGTATTCTAATAAATTCGAATTCATGTGTGTCTCTCCCAAAAGGTGTGTACAGCAAGGATGATTGTGGTAAAATAAAAAGCAAAGACTCAAATCATACAAGACTCTCCAAGCAAAACACATATCATGTGGTGAATAAAAATATAGCCTCAAGTAACGTTACCGATGGAAGAAGACGAAAGAGAGGATGCCTTCCGGGGCATCCCCAAGCTTAGGCTTTTGGTTGTCCTTGAATTTTACCTTGGGGTGCCTTGGGCATACCAAAGCTTAGGCTCTTGCCACTCCTTATTCCGTAATCCATCAAATCTTTACTCGAAACTTCAAAACTTCACAACACAAAACTCAATAGAAAATCTCATGAGCTCCGTTAGTATAAGAATACAAACCACCACTTAAGGTAATGTAATGAACTCATTCTTTATTTATATTGGTGTTAAACCTACTGTATTCCAACTTCTGTATGGTTTATACCCTCCGATACTAGGCATAGATTCATCAAAATAAGAAAACAACACACGAAAAACAGAATCTGTCAAAAACATAACAGTCTGTAGTAATTTGTAGGTTTTGAATACTTCTGTAACCCGAAAAATCTGAAATAAATTTGTGGATGTGAGGAATTTTTCTATTAATCATCTTCAAAAAGAATCAACCTAATCTCACTATCCAGTAAAAAAATGGCAGCAAATATCGTGAGCGCTAAAGTTTTTGTTTTTTACAGCAAGATCGCAAAAACTTCCCCCAAGTCTTCCCAAAGGTTCTACTTGGCACAAACACTAATTAAAAGCATAAAACCACATCTAAATGGAGGCTAGATGAATTATTTATTACTAAACAGAACCAAAAAGCAATAAACAAAAATAAAATTGGGTTGCCTCTCAACAAGCGCTATCGTTTAACGCCCCTAGCTAGGCATTGATAATTTCGATGATGCTCACATGGAAGACGAGAATTGAAACACGAAGGGAGCATCATGAAGCATATGAAAATCACATCTAAGTCTAACATACTTCCTATGCATAGGCATTATATAAGAAAACAAAATATCATAGCAAGCAAAAGCTAGCATATGGAAGGAAGCGGAAAGAAACAATAGCAATCTCAACATAACGAGAGGTAATTTAGTAACATGAAAATTTATACAACCATATTTTCCTATCTAATAATAATTACATGTAGGATCATAATCAAATTCAACGATATATCTATCACAAAACATATTCTTAACACGATCCACATGTATGCAAAGTTGACACTCTTCCAAAATAGTGGGATTAAAATTAACTAAAGTCATGACCTCTCCAAACCCACTTTTATCAAAAATTTCATAAGATTGAACATTCTCCAAATATGTGGGATGTAAATTGTCTCTCTTCCAAACCCACTTTCAATAATATTGCAAACACTATTATCAATCTCATTTTCATCATGGCGCTTAAATAAATTTTCAAGATCAAAAGAAGAATCACCCTAATCATGATCATTGCAACATGTAGTAGACATAGCAAAACTAGCATCCCCAAGCTTAGGGTTTTGCATATTATTAGCACAATTGACATCAATAGAATTTATAGTAAAATCATTGCAATCTTGTTTTTGATTCAAGGAACTATCAAGTATGGGTGCAATAGCAATAATCTCATGTTTAACATAAGGAACTATAGCAAATTCATCTCCATAAATATTGGCATCATGGCTATAAGAATAGCAAGCATCATGTTCATCAAGGGATATTTCAATCAAATCATTGGAATCATAATTATCTATAGATTCATGCATATCATTATTTTCTTCCAAAGCAACGGTCATTCTCTCAATAAATTCCTTAACATAGGCATTGTGAGCATAGTTTTCATAGCAATATTTAAGTATGTCAAGATTGTCAGATTCGTAGAGAGTAATATCATAATTTTCAATCAAAGAAGCAACTTCATAAGCACCCTTAAAAGCAACAAATTCTTCAATTTGTTCGATATCGTAGTAACTATAAACACCCTTTGCATAAGAAGATAAGATTTCATTTTCATTAAACTCACATAGGTAGGGAAGGTGTTTTTTTAGGGTTCTTAGAGCAACAAGTAAAATCACAAATTTCACAAAGATTCCAAGCATAACACAGCAATCTGTTTATTTGATCCCATAAGAGTTTCCCTTTTTCAGACAAACGGTGACGCACAAAATGGGCATGCTCATCTAAAGATTTCCCATCAACTAGGCTAGTTGGGGTTTCAGCATGAGCGCATAAGGACCGAAGATGATCCAAGTAGAACACTTTAAGTGGATCCATATCAACAGATTTTTAGCGAGCAAAGATGCAAACAAATAGTAGGCACGTGGAAACACAAACAAAAAGACATAAGGGAAGAAGGCAAAGAAAAGGCAAAGGTGAAGTGGGGGAGAGGAAAACGAGAGGCAAATGACAAATAATGTAATGCGAGGGATAAGAGTTTGTGATGGGTACTTGGTATGTCTTGACTTGTGAGTAGATCTCCCCGGCAACGGCGCCAGAAATCCTTCTTGCTACCTCTTGAGCAATGCGTTGGTTTTCCCTTGAAGAGGAAAGGGTGATGCAGCAAAGTAGCGTAAGTATTTCCCTCAGTTTTTGAGAACCAAGGTATCAATCCAGTAGGAGACTACACGCAAGTCCCTCGTACCTACACAAACAAATAAGAACCTCGCTGTTGGGGATCGTAGCAGAAATTTAAAATTTTCTACGCATCACCAAGATCAATATATGGAGTCATCTAGCAATGAGAGAGAGAGAGGAGTGCATCTACATACCCTTGTAGATCGCGAGCGGAAGCGTTCAAGAGAACGGGGATGATGGATTCGTACTCGTCGTGATCCAATAAACATAATACATGTGTGAATACATAGACAAACAAAGTGTCACTAGTATGCCTCTACTTGACTAGCTCGTTAATCAAAGATGGTTATGTTTCCTGACCATGAACAATGAGTTGTTATTTGATTAACGGGATCACATCATTAAGAGAATGATCTGATTGACATGACCCATTCCATTAGCTTAGCACCCGATCGTTTAGTATGTTGCTATTGCTTTCTTCATGACTTATACATGTTCCTGTAACTATGAGATTATGCAACTCCCGTTTACCGGAGGAACACTTTGGGTACTACCAAACGTCACAACGTAACTGGGTGATTATAAAGGGGTACTACAGGTGTCTCCAAAGGTACATGTTGGGTTGGCGTATTTCGAGATTAGGTTTTGTCACTCCGATTGTCGGAGAGGTATCTCTGGGCCCTCTCGGTAATGCACATCACATAAGCCTTGCAAGCATTGCAACTAATGAGTTAGTTGCGGGATGATGTATTACAGAACGAGTAAAGAGACTTGCCGGTAACGAGATTGAACTAGGTATTGGATACCGACGATCGAATCTCGGGCAAGTAACATACCGATGACAAAGGGAACAACGTATGTTGTTATGCGGTCTGACCGATAAAGATCTTCGTAGAATATGTAGGAGCCAATATGGGCATCCAGGTCCCGCTATTGGTTATTTACCGGAGACGTGTCTCGGTCATGTCTACATTATTCTCGAACCCGGGTCCGCACGCTTAAGGTTATGATGACAGTTGTATTATGAGTTTATGCATTTTGATGTACCGAAGGTTGTTCGGAGTCCCGGGTGTGATCACGGACATGACGAGGAGTCTTGAAATGGTCGAGACATAAAGATTGATATATTGGAAGCCTATATTTGGACATCGGAAGTGTTCCGGGTGAAATCGGGATTTTACCGGAGTACCGGGAGGTTACCGGAACCCCCCGGGAGCCATATGGGCCTTAATGGGCTTTAGTGGAAAGGAGAAAGGGGCAGCCTAAGGTGGCCGCGCGCCTCCCCCCTCCCCTAGTCCTATTAGGACTAGGAGAGGTGGCCGTCCCCCCTCTCTCTCTTTCCCCCTCGGGGAATCCTAGTCCAACTAGGATTGGGGGGGGAGTCCTACTCCCGGGAGGAGTAGGACTCCTCCTGCGCCCTCCTCCTGGCCGGCGGCCCCCTCCCCCTTGGCTCCTTTATATACTGAGGCAGAGGCACCCCAGAAACACACAAGTTGATCCACGTGCTCTATTCCTTAGCCGTGTGCGGTGCCCCCAGCCACCATATTCCTCGATAATACTGTAGCGGAGTTTAGGCGAAGCCCTGCTGCTGTAGTGCATCAAGATCGTCACCATGCCGTCGTGCTGACGGAACTCTTCCCAGACGCTTTGCTGGATCGGAGTCCGGTGATCGTCATCGAGCTGAACGTGTGCTCGAACTCGGAGGCGCCGTAGTTTCGGTGCTTGATCGGTTGGATCCTGAAGACGTACGACTACTTCCTCTACGTTGTGTCAACGCTTCCGCAGTCGGTCTGCGTGGGTACGTACACAACACTCTCCCCTCTCGTTGCTATGCATCACCATGATCTTGCCTGTGCGTAGGAAATTTTTTGAAATTACTACGAAACCCAACAGTGGCATCCGAGCCTAGGTTATTTATGTTGATGTTATATGCACGAGTAGAACACAAGTGAGTTGTGGGTGATATAAGTCATACTGCCTACCAGCATGTCATACTTTGGTTCAGCGGCATTGTTGGACGAGACGACCCGGACCAACCTTACGCGTACGCTTACGCGAGACCGGTTCCCCCGACGTGCTTTGCACATAGGTGGCTTGCGGGCGACTGTCTCTCCAACTTTAGTTGAACCAAGTGTGGCTACGCCCGGTCCTTGCGAAGGTTAAAACGGAGTCTATTTGACAAACTATCATTGTGGTTTTGATGCGTAGGTGAGATTGGTTCTTGCTTAAGCCCGTAGCAGCCACATAAAACTTGCAACAACAAAGTAGAGGACGTCTAACTTGTTTTTGCAGGGCATGTTGTGATGTGATATGGTCAAGACATGATGCTGAATTTTATTGTATGAGATGATCATGTTTTGTAACCGAGTTATCGGCAACTGGCAGGAGCCTTATGGTTGTCGTTTTATTGTATGCAATGAAATCGCGATGTAATGCTTTACTTTATTACTAAGCGGTAGTGATAGTCGTGGAAGCATAAGCTTGGCGAGACGACAATGATGCTACGGTGGAGATCAAGGTGTCACGCCGGTGACGATGGTGATCACGACGGTGCTTCGGAGATGGAGATCACAAGCACAAGATGATGATGGCCATATCATATCACTTACATTGATTGCATGTGATGTTTATCCTTTTATGCATCTTATCTTGCTTTGATTGACGGTAGCATTATAAGATGATCTCTCACTAAATTATCAAGAAGTGTTCTCCTTGAGTATGCACCGTTGCGAAAGTTCTTCGTGCTGAGACACCACGTGATGATCGGGTGTGATAGGTTCTACGTTCAAATACAACGGGTGCAAAACAGTTGCACACGCGGAATACTCAGGTTATACTTGACGAGCCAAGCATATACAGATATGGCCTCGGAACACAAAGACCAAAAGGTCGAGCGTGAATCATATAGTAGATATGATCAACATAACGAATTTCACCATTGAAAACTACTCCATCTCACGTGATGATCGGTTATGGTTTAGTTGATTTGGATCACGTAATCACTTAGAGGATTAGAGGGATGTCTATCTAAGTGGGAGTTCTTTAATTAACTTGATTAACTGAACTTAAATTTATCATGAAACTTAGTACCTGATTAGTATCTTGCTTGTTTATGTTTGATTGTAGATAGATGGCTCATGCTGTTGTTCCGTTGAATTTTAATGCGTTCCTTGAGAAAGCAAAGTTGAAAGATGGTGGTAGCAATTACACGGACTGGGTCCGTAACTTGAGGATTATCCTCATTGCTGCACAGAAGAATTACGTCCTGGAAGCACCGCTGGGTGCCAGGCCTGCTGCAGGAGCAACGCCGGATGTTATGAACGTCTGGCAGAGCAAAGCTGATGACTACTCGATAGTTCAGTGTGCCATGCTTTACGGCTTAGAATCGGGACTTCAACGACGTTTTGAACGTCATGGAGCATATGAGATGTTTCAGGAGTTGAAGTTAATATTTCAAGCAAATGCCCGGATTGAGAGATATGAAGTCTCCAATAAGTTCTATAGCTGCAAGATGGAGGAGAACAGTTCTGTCAATGAGCATATACTCAAAATGTCTGGGTATAATAATCACTTGATTCAATTGGGAGTTAATCTTCCAGATGATAGCGTCATTGACAGAATTCTTCAATCACTGCCACCAAGCTACAAGAGCTTCGTGATGAACTATAATATGCAAGGGATGAACAAGACTATTCCCGAGCTCTTCGCGATGCTGAAAGCTGCGGAGGTAGAAATCAAGAAGGAGCATCAAGTGTTGATGGTCAACAAGACCACTAGTTTCAAGAAAAAGGGCAAAGGGAATAAGAAGGGGAACTTCAAAAAGAACGGCAAGCAAGTTGCTGCTCAAGAGAAGAAACCCAAACCTGGACCTAAGCCTGAAACTGAGTGCTTCTATTGCAAGCAGACTGGTCACTGGAAGCGGAACTGCCCCAAGTATTTGGCGGATAAGAAGGATGGCAAGGTGAACAAAGGTATATGTGATATACATGTTATTGATGTGTACCTTACTAATGCTCGCAGTAGCACCTAGGTATTTGATACTGGTTCTGTTGCTAATATTTGCAACTCGAAACAGGGACTACGGATCAAGCGAAGATTGGTTAAGGATGAGGTGACGATGCGCGTGGGAAACGGTTCCAAAGTCGATGTGATCGCAGTCGGCACACTACCTCTACATCTACCTTTGGGATTAGTATTAGACCTAAATAATTGTTATTTGGTGCCAGCGTTAAGCATGAACATTATATCTGGATCTTGTTTGATGCGAGACGGTTATTCATTTAAATCAGAGAATAATGGTTGTTCTATTTATATGAGTAATATCTTTTATGGTCATGCACCCTTGAAGAGTGGTCTATTCTTGTTGGATCTCGATAGTAGTAACACACATATTCATAATGTTGAAGCCAAAAGATGCAGAGTTGATAATGAAAGTGCAACTTATTTGTGGCACTGCCGTTTAGGTCATATCGGTGTAAAGCGCATGAAGAAACTCCATTCTGATGGACTTTTGGAACCACTTGATTATGAATCACTTGGTACTTGCGAACCGTGCCTCGTGGGCAAGATGACCAAAACACCGTTCTCCGGTACTATGGAGAGAGCAACAGATTTGTTGGAAATCATACATACAGATGTATGTGGTCCGATGAATATTGAGGCTCGTGGCGGATATCGTTATTTTCTCACCCTCACAGATGATTTAAGCAGATATGGGTATATCTACTTAATGAAACATAAGTCTGAAACATTTGAAAAGTTCAAGGAATTTCAGAGTGAAGTTGAAAATCATCGTAACAAGAAAATAAAGTTTCTACGATCTGATCGTGGAGGAGAATATTTGAGTTACGAGTTTAGTGTACATTTGAAAAATTGTGGAATAATTTCGCAACTCACGCCACCCGGAACACCACAGCGTAATGGTGTGTCCGAACGTCGTAATCGTACTTTTCTAGATATGGTGCGATCTATGATGTCTCTTACTGATTTACCGCTATCATTTTGGGGATACGCTCTAGAGACGGCCGCATTCACATTAAATAGGGCACCATCAAAATCCGTTGAGACGACGCCTTATGAACTATGGTTTGGCAAGAAACCAAAGTTGTCATTTCTGAAAGTTTGGGGCTGCGATGCTTATGTGAAAAAGCTTCAACCTGATAAGCTCGAACCCAAATCGGAGAAATGTGTCTTCATAGGATATCCAAAGGAAACTACTGGATACACCTTATATCACAGATCCGAAGGCAAGACTTTTGTTGCTAAATTCGGAAACTTTCTAGAGAAGGAGTTTCTCTCGAAAGAAGTGAGTGGGAGGAAAGTAGAACTTGACGAGGTAACTGTACCTGCTCCCTTACTGGAAAGTAGTACATCACAGAAAACTGTTCCAGTGACACCTACACCAGTTAGTGAGGAAGCTAATGATAATGATCATGAAACTTCAGATCAAGATACTGCTGAACCTCGTAGATCAACCAGAGTGAGATCCGCGCCAGAGTGGTACGGTAATCCTGTTCTGGAGGTCATGCTACTAGATCATGATGAACCTACGAACTATGAAGAAGCGATGGTGAGCCCAGATTCCGCAAAGTGGCTTGAAGCCATGAAATCTGAGATGGGATCCATGTATGAGAACAAAGTATGGACTTTGGTTGACTTGCCCAATGATCGGCAAGCAATTGAGAATAAATGGATCTTCAAGAAGAAGACTGACGCTGACGGTAATATTACTGTCTACAAAGCTCGACTTATCGCAAAAGGTTTTCGGCAAGTTCAAGGGATTGACTACGATGAGACCTTCTCGCCCGTAGCGATGCTTAAGTCTGTCCGAATCATGTTAGCAATTGCCGCATTTTATGATTATGAAATTTGCCAAATGGATGTCAAAACTGCATTCCTGAATGGATTTCTGGAAGAAGAGTTGTATATGATGCAACCAGAAGGTTTTGTCGATCCAAAAGGAGCTAACAAAGTGTGCAAGCTCCAGCGATCCATTTATGGACTGGTGCAAGCCTCTCGGAGTTGGAATAAACGCTTTGATAGTGTGATCAAAGCATTTGGTTTTATACAGACTTTCGGAGAAGCCTGTATTTACAAGAAAGTGAGTGGGAGCTCTGTAGCATTTCTGATATTATATGTGGATGACATATTACTAATTGGAAATGATATAGAATTTCTGGATAGCATAAAGGGATACTTGAATAAGAGTTTTTCAATGAAAGACCTCGGTGAAGCTGCTTACATATTAGGCATAAAGATCTATAGAGATAGATCAAGACGCTTAATTGGACTTTCACAAACAACATACCTTGACAAAATTTTGAAGAAGTTCAAAATGGATCAAGCAAAGAAAGGATTCTTGCCTGTGTTACAAGGTGTGAAGTTGAGTAAGACTCAATGCCCGACCACTTCAGAAGATAGAGAGAATATGAAAGATGTTCCCTATGCATCAGCCATAGGATCTATCATGTATGCAATGCTGTGTACCAGACCCGATGTGTGCCTTGCTATAAGTCTAGCAGGGAGGTACCAAAGTAATCCAGGAGTGGATCACTGGACAGCGGTCAAGAACATCCTGAAATACCTGAAAAGGACTAAGGATATGTTTCTCGTATATGGAGGTGACAAAGAGCTCATCGTAAAAGGTTACGTTGATGCAAGCTTTGACACTGATCCGGACGATTCTAAATCGCAAACCGGATACGTGTTTACATTAAACGGTGGAGCTGTCAGTTGGTGCAGTTCTAAACAAAGCGTCGTAGCGGGATCTACATGTGAAGCAGAGTACATAGCTGCTTCGGAAGCAGCGAACGAAGGAGTCTGGATGAAGGAGTTCATATCCGATCTAGGTGTCATACCTAGTGCATCAGGTCCAATGAAAATCTTTTGTGACAATACTGGTGCAATTGCCTTGGCAAAGGAATCCAGATTTCACAAGAGAACCAAGCACATCAAGAGACGCTTCAATTCCATCCGGGATCTAGTCCAGGTGGGAGACATAGAGATTTGCAAGATACATACGGATCTGAATGTTGCAGACCCGTTGACTAAGCCTCTTCCACGAGCAAAACATGATCAGCACCAAGGCTCCATGGGTGTTAGAATCATTACGGTGTAATCTAGATTATTGACTCTAGTGCAAGTGGGAGACTGAAGGAAATATGCCCTAGAGGCAATAATAAAGTTATTATTTATTTCCTTATAATCATGATAAATGTTTATTATTCATGCTAAAATTGTATTAACCGAAAACATAATACATGTGTGAATACATAGACAAACAAAGTGTCACTAGTATGCCTCTACTTGACTAGCTCGTTAATCAAAGATGGTTATGTTTCCTGACCATGAACAATGAGTTGTTATTTGATTAACGGGATCACATCATTAAGAGAATGATCTGATTGACATGACCCATTCCATTAGCTTAGCACCCGATCGTTTAGTATGTTGCTATTGCTTTCTTCATGACTTATACATGTTCCTGTAACTATGAGATTATGCAACTCCCGTTTATCGGAGGAACACTTTGGGTACTACCAAACGTCACAACGTAACTGGGTGATTATAAAGGAGTACTACAGGTGTCTCCAAAGGTACATGTTGGGTTGGCGTATTTCGAGATTAGGTTTTGTCACTCCGATTGTCGGAGAGGTATCTCTGGGCCCTCTCGGTAATGCACATCACATAAGCCTTGCAAGCATTGCAACTAATGAGTTAGTTGCGGGATGATGTATTACAGAACGAGTAAAGAGACTTGCCGGTAACGAGATTGAACTAGGTATTGGATACCGACGATCGAATCTCGGGCAAGTAACATACCGATGACAAAGGGAACAACGTATGTTGTTATGCGGTCTGACCGATAAAGATCTTCGTAGAATATGTAGGAGCCAATATGGGCATCCAGGTCCCGCTATTGGTTATTGACCGGAGACGTGTCTCGGTCATGTCTACATTGTTCTCGAACCCGTAGGGTCCGCACGCTTAAGGTTACGATGACAGTTGTATTATGAGTTTATGCATTTTGATGTACCGAAGGTTGTTCGGAGTCCTGGATGTGATCACGGACATGACGAGGAGTCTCGAAATGGTCGAGACATAAAGATTGATATATTGGAAGCCTATATTTGGACATCGGAAGTGTTTCGGGTGAAGTCGGGATTTTACCGGAGTACCGGGAGGTTACCGGAACCCCCCGGGAGCCATATGGGCCTTAATGGGCTTTAGTGGAAAGGAGAAAGGGGCAGCCCAAGGTGGCCACGCGCCTCCCCCCTCCCCTAGTCCTATTAGGACTAGGAGAGGTGGCCGGCCCCCCTCTCTCTCTTTCCCCCTCGGGGAATCCTAGTCCAACTAGGATTGGGGGGGAGTCCTACTCCCGGGAGGAGTAGGACTCCTCCTGCGCCCTCCTCCTGGCCGGCGGCCCCCTCCCCCTTGGCTCCTTTATATACTGAGGCAGAGGCACCCCAGAAACACATAAGTTGATCCACGTGATCTATTCCTTAGCCATGTGCGGTGCCCCCAGCCACCATATTCCTCGATAATACTGTAGCGGAGTTTAGGCGGAGCCCTGCTGCTGTAGTGCATCAAGCTCGTCACCACGCCGTCGTGCTGACGGAACTCTTCCCCGACGCTTTGCTGGATCGGAGTTCGGGGATCGTCATCAAGCTGAACGTGTGCTCGAACTCGGAGGCGCCGTAGTTTCGGTGCTTGATCGGTTGGATCGTGAAGACGTACGACTACTTCCTCTACGTTGTGTCAACGCTTCCGCAGTCGGTCTGCGTGGGTACGTAGACAACACTCTCCCCTCTCATTGCTATGCATCACCATGATCTTGCGTGTGCGTAGGAAATTTTTTGAAATTACTACGAAACCCAACAGATCCATCTAAAGGGGGCGGCGGCCCCTCAGGGGGCAACGGCCCCCTAGGGTTTCCAACCCTAGGCGCCTTGGGCCCTTGGGTGGGGCGCACCAGCCCACCAGGGGCTGGTTCCCACGCCACTTCAGCCCATGGGGCCCTCCGGGATAGGTGGCCCCACCCGATTGTCCCCCGGGACCCTTCCGGTGGTCCCGGTACAATACTGGTGACCCCCGAAACTCTCTCGGTGGTCGAAACTGGACTTCATATATATAAATCTTTACCTACGGACCATTCCGGAACTCATCGTGACATCCGGGATCTCATTCGGGACTCCGAAAAATTTCGGTTAACCGCATACTAATATCTCTACAACTCCAGCGTCATCGAACCTTAAGTGTGTAGACCCTACGGGTTCGGGAGACACGTAGACATGACCGAGACAACTCTCCGGTCAATAACCAACAGCGGGATCTGGATACCCATGTTGGCTCCCACATGCTCCACGATAATCTCATCGGATGAACCACGATGTCGAGGATTCAATCAATCCCGTATACAATTTCCTTTGTCTATCGGTACGATACTTGCCCGAGATTTGATTGTCGGTATACCAATACCTTGTTCAATCTCGTTACGGCAAGTCTCTTTACTCGTTCCTGTAACACATCATCCCGTGAACAACTCCTTGATCACATTGAGCTCATTATGATGATGTCCTACCGAGTGGGCCCAGAGACACCTCTCCGTCATACGGAGTGACAAATCCCAGACTCGATTCGTGCCAACCGAACAGATACTTTCGGGGATACCCGTAGTGTACCTTTATAGCCACCCAGTTATGTTGTGACGTTTGGCACACCCAAAGTACCCTTACGATATCCGGGAGTTGCACCATCTCATGGTCTAAGGAAAGGATACTTGACATTAGAAAAGCTTTAGCAGGCGAACTACACGATCTTGTGCTATGCTTAGGATTGGGTCTTGTCCATCACATCATTATCCTAATGATGTGATCCCGTTATCAATGACATCCTATGTCCATGGTTAGGAAACCTTAACCATCTATTGATCAACGAGCTAGTCAACTAGAGGCTCACTAGGGACATGTTGTGGTCTATGTATTCACACATGTATTACGATTTCCGGATAACACAATTACAGCATGAACAATAGACAATTATCATGAACAAGGAAATATAATAATAATCATTTTATTATTGCCTCTAGGGCATATTTCCAACACTCGCAACCAACGCGATAAAGGGGTTGTCAATCCCTTCACGGTCACTTACGAGAGTGAGATCTAATAGAGATAATAATAATAAGATAAATATTTTTGGTATTTTTATGATATAGATTGAAAGTAAAGATTGCAAAAAAAATAGATTGGAAACTTATATGATAAAAGATAGACCCGGGGGCCATAGGTTTCACTAGCAACTTCTCTCAAGATAGCATAAGTATTATAGTGGGTGAACAAATTACTGTCGAGCAATTCATAGAAAAGTGCATAATTATGAGAATATCTAGGCATGATCATGTATATAGGCATCACGTCCGTGACAAGTAGACCGAAACGATTCTGCATCTACTACTATTACTCCACACATCGACCGCTATCCAGCATGCATCTAGAGTATTAAGTTCATAAGAACAGAGTAACGCATTAGGCAAGATGACATGATGTAGAGGGATAAACTCAAGCAATATGATATAAAGCCCATCTTTTTATCCTCGATGGCAATAATACAATACGTGCCTTGCTGCCCCTGCTATCACTGGGAAAGGACACCGCAAGATTGAACCCAAAGCTAAGCACTTCTCTCATTGCAAGAAAGATCAATCTAGTAGGCCAAACCAAACTGATAATTCGAAGAGACTTGCAAAGATAACCAATCATTACATAAAAGATTTTAGAGAAGAATCAAATATTGTTCATAGATAAACTTGATCATAAACCCACAATTCATCGGATCTCGACAAACACACCGCAAAAAGAGTTACATCAAATAGATCTCCAAGAAGATCGAGGAGAACATTGTATTGAGATCCAAAGAGAGAGAAGAAGCCATCTAGCTAATAACTATGGACCCGAAGGTCTGTGGTAAACTACTCACACATCATCGGAGAGGCTATGGTGTTGATGTAGAAGCCCTCCATGATCGATTCCCCCTCCGGAGGAGCTCCGGAAAAGGCCCCAAGATGGGATCTCTTGGGTACAGAAGGTTGCGGCGGAGGAAATAGGGTTTCGTGGTGCTCCTGGATGTTTTCGGGGTATATGAATATATATAGGAGGAAGAAGTAGGTCGGTGGAGCTGCGAGGGGCCCACGAGGGTGGGGGCGTGCCCAGGGGGCAAGCGCCTCCCTGCCTCGTGGCCACCTCGTTTCTTTCTGGACGTCTACTCCAAGTCCCATGGATCACGTTTGTTCCAAAAATAACTCTTCTGAAGGTTTCATTTCGTTTGATATTCCTTTTCTGCGAAACACTGAAATAGGCAAAAAAACAGCAATTTGCACTGGGCCTTGGGTTAGTAGGTTAGTCCCAAAAATAATATAAAAGTGTACAAATAAGCCCATTAACATCCAAAACAGATAATATAATAGCATGGAACAATAAAAAATTATAGATACGTTGGAGACGTATCATGGAACTCTCATTGAAAGCACCAATGTTTGTGTCAAAACCGGCCGATCTTAGGTAGGGGGTCCTAGACTGTGCATCTGAGGATCGAAGGTAACAGGAGACAAAGGGGACACAATGTTTACCCAGGTTCGGGCCCTCTTAATGGAGGTAAAACCCTACTTCCTGCTTGATTGACTTTGATGATTATAGGGGTTACAAGAGTTGATTTACCTCGAGATTGTAATGGTTAAACCCTAGTTGTCTAGCCTATGTGAATTCTCCTTGCCTCTACGGACTAAACCCTTCGGTTTATATAGACACCGGAGGGGCCTAGGGTTGTACAGAGTCGGCTTACAAAGAAAGGAAGCTATACATCCGGACGCCAAACTTGCCATCCACACAAAGGAGAGTCCCATCCGGACGCGGGGGAAGGCCTTCTAGCTTCAGTCCGACCCATATCACACAGCCTGGACACCCGAGGACCCCATAATCCAGGACTCCCTCAGCGCCACTGCCCCGTTGGAATAGTCATGTATCCGTAAAAAACTACCGTTTAGGAAAAGTATGGAAAAAACGTCTCCAACACATTCTGTAAAAATGAAACAAATTTAGAGGATCCTATAAACTTGGTCCAATTGCTCTCTAGTTTAGGGGAAGTTTTCCTTCACGTAAACTTTTGATGGGCTAGAAACTGCCTGAAACGTCCCAACACAGCGCCACTGCCCCGTTGGAATACAACTGCATCGCCATTGCCCACCCTGCTGCCCTTGTTGTCGCCCACCGCCACGCCGACACCACCGCCATCGTCGTGTCGCCCCACGTCACCACACCGCCATTGCCCACCCCACTACCCTTGTTGTCGCCCACCGCCACGCCGACACCACCGCCACCGTCATGTCGCCCTGCATCACCACACCGCCATTGCCCACCCCCGCTGCCCTTGTTGTCGCCCATCGCCACGCCGACACCACCGCCACCATCGTGTCACCCCGCGTCACCACACTGCCACGCCGCGCCACCGCCGCCATTGTGTCGCCCCGTATCACCACACTGCCTCTCACTGGCTGCCACCACACTACCTTGCGCCGCCCTCGTTGGAGGCCGCCACGTGTGTCACTGACTGGCGGGCCATAGAATAGTATCTAGTTTTGTTTTAATGAAAGTAAAATAAAAAAAGATTTAGGAAAGAAATTTACGTGATCTCTTTTTTGTAGGTAAAACTTATATTCCTCAATCATCAACCGTACAATCACCCTTACATAAATCAATAACTTCTGGGAGGCCAGAGCCTAGCCAGACTACATTTCTACCTTCTGATCTAGCAAACTTAGATAAGAAAGCTGCAACTAAATTTTGTTCATGGTTGATATGAGAAATACGAATCATACGGAGCGACTTCAAATACTTGATTTCTGCCACCAAGGACACATAGACATACCTGTCTGTGCCAATATCATTTAACATGTTCACTGCTGATAGTGAGTCCAATTCGATATGAATGGGAAGCTCCATTCGCTGAATATCAAGAGATAGACCCTCCATCCATGTGCCTAATTCTGCTTCAAGGGCGTCCCTGCAAGAGAATAGTGTTCTGCAGGATGAGTAAATTATATTGCCGAGATTATCACGGAGAATCATGCCAGCTCCTGCACATCCATCTTCCATCCAAGATCCATCAACGTTAAGCTTAACCCAACCTAGCACAGGAGGGGTCCATTTGACATTGGGAGATCTCCTTATGGTTTCATGTAGTTGTTTACCAATGGGGGCAAAAGTTAGCATTGTCTTACCTTTCACTGGATCGCAATTGGATTCCTGGGCAATCCCAATCAGCGAGTCCAGGTAGCTGCATAAGAACCGACGGGAAACATCCATGGGCGGTGGTGTTTTATCATGCACAATTTCATTGCGTTGGTACCAGCATCTCCAGAAGGTAAACACCACCATTGCTCGCTGAATCTCACCTAGTGGGTACAGTAGTTCCAGTAGCCACTCAACGCCTGGGTGTCCTTGAGCTTACCATTCGAGTAAAATTGAGACTTCAAGAGTTGAGCACATAAACTTTCAGGATTTGTACGTAGTCTCCATGCATGGAGAGCAAGTAGGGCTTCGTTAAATAACCGGTAGTCCAAAAAGCCTGTGAAAGGATCGATATGGTTGACTAGAGGGGGGGTGAATAGGCAACTAACAAACTTTAGATTTCCTTTAACAATTTAAACTTTGCATCAAAGTAGGTTGTCTAGATATGCAACTAGGTGAGCAACCTATATGATGCAACAAGGATAGGAACACAAGCAAGCAAGAGATATGACACAAATAAGCTTGCACAAGTAAAGGCACGAGATAACCAATAGTGGAGACGGTGGAGACGAGGATGTGTTACCGAAGTTTCTTCCCTTTGAAGGGAAGTACGTCTCTGTTGGAGCGGTGTGGAGGCACAATGCTCCCCAAGAAGCCACTAGGGCCACCATACTCTCCTCACGCCCTCACACAATGCGAGATGTCGTGATTCCACTATTGGTGCCCTTGGAGGCGGCGACCGAACCTTTACAAACAAGGTTGGGGCAATCTCCATAACTCAATTGGAGGCTCCCAACGACACCACGAAGCTTCACCACAATGGAATATGGCTCCGCGGTGACCTCAACCGTCTAGGATTCTCAAACACCCAAGACTAACAAGATCCGCAAGGGATTAGTGGGGGGAATCAAATTTCTCTTGGTGGAAGTGTGGATCGAGGCCTTCTCAACCACTCCCGAGCAAATCAACAAGTTTGATTGGCTAGGGAGTGAGATCGGGCGAAAATTGAGCTTAGAGCAATAATGGAGCTTAGGGTTGGAAGAGATGAGTCAACGGGGAAGAAGGGGACCCCTTATATAGTGAGGGACAAAGATCCAACCGTTATCCACCTACCAGCCCGCGGCCAGCGGTACTACCGCACCAGGCAAGTGGTACTACCATGGGGCCACGCGGTACTACCGCTTGCTGCCAAGCGGTACTACCGCAAGGTCACGCGGTACAACCGTGCAGGCCCGCGGTACTACCGCTACACCAGCAACGGCTAGGGCAGACCTGTGGCACAAGTGTTGAGGGCGGTACTTCCGCGGGCGCGGTACTACCGCTCCCCCTTGCTGTACTACCGCAAGGCGGGAATCCCCTAGCCAGGGAAGAGAGGGGATAAGGAAACAACCGTGCCTACTTCTGCTGAAAAACGGAAGAAGTAAAAACCCGACACAGCACTACCGCGGAGGGGCAGTACTACTGCCTGGCAGCTGAGCACGGTACTACCGCGGAATGAAAGCGGTACTACCATGGTAGGCGTGGATGTAAAAAATTACATCCGCCCCTACTACCGCGGGGGAGCGGTACTAGCCTGGTGGGCCACAGTAGTGCAGCTCCAGGGGAGCGGTACTACCATGGGCACCTGCGGTACTACCGCGCCGCAGCACGGTACTACCGCTGGTGCCTACGGTACTACCGCTCGCCTGGGAGCAGTACTACCGCAGGCCAACACAGCAGCCAGAAACAAGGTGACGAGATAAGCAACTGAGGAAGCTCCAAGGTGCAAGAGAAAGGAGGGGACAAGGAAGAAACGTGTACGTGATGATTCCACCCAAACCTTTCCGACGCGGACCCCCTCTTAATAGTACGACTTTCCTACGACTCAAATCCACCAAAAAGAAACGTAGAAAAGACGCCGTCTTCAACAGTCTTCGAGGGGCACCCAACCGTCTTGTGCCTAGCGATGAAATGTCTGGGATACTCAAGGCACACGATTAGTCCGTAAATGTGTTGTCATCAATCACCAAAACACCTTAGGGATAAATATGCCCTTACAATCTCCCCCTTTTGGTGGATTGATGAAAATACGGGATTTGCACAAGGGAAATAATATTAAGCAACCGCAAACCCCTCCTCTCTAGAATATAGACGGGCTCCCCCTATATGTGTGCCAACTAGATGGGTTCTTTGGACTGCACGGCACACATACTAGGATCAAAGTTCCCCCTATATTATAGAGAAAAGGCATATCTAGTAATAGGAAGGCTAACACTAGACAAGATAGCACAAACATAAGTTAACTAAGATTGATAGAGTGCATATGTCTTACACCATATGTAGGATAAGTCCCGAAGGCACAAACCAAACAAAGGCAAACGAGGCAAACGAGGTTCAAACGACAAAGCAAACACACCAAGCACGACACAACGCAAATCCCTACACTCTCTCCCCCTTTGGCATCGAGACGCCAAAAAGGCAGAGAGGACACCTACACACATGGGGTGGCTCGGGCAGAGACGTCATCCCACTGCTCCTCGTGCTCCTCGTCAAACTCGGTGGCGGGGACAGTCTCCTCGATGTCCTCCTCAGAACTAGTCCACTGGTACCCCTGCTTGGCCATCCATGCAGCCTCGGGCGTGATGACATCCTCAGAACCGCCAAAGACATCCTCTCCAAAGATCCTCATGACCTTCTTGTCGCGGCGGCGACTCTCCTTGTCTGCCACGTGAGTCCTGTACTGTCCCTTTGCCTGCATGCAGAAGAGAGTCTTCATCTTGTCCTTTAACTTCTTGGCCCACGACGGCTCAAAGGAAGGTGTGGTAGACCTAGCAGCATGGTCCTCAGCAACATGCTCTGCACCAGCCTCCTCCTCACCAACAGCCCTCCTAGCAGAAGAAGCCTCAGCACGGGTGGTAGTGTTGGCCCAGTTGGGCTTGACGCGGAGACTGATGGGCTCATGCCGAATCCAGTCTGGAGCAAGGAACTCATCACCAGGGTACATCTTCTCCCAAGTTGTGGAGAGCAACAGAAACAGGTACGGTCCATAGATAGGTACCTTGCGAGTGAACGCCGCAAACCGAAGCTCACACCACATGATGTGTGAGACATCAAGTGGCTGAGTCTGAGATAAACGTGCCTCTGCACACAGGAGCAACATGTCCACTAGATAAGAATGAACCTTGTCCTTGTCGCCAATGCGTGGGAACAAAGTGTTGCGGAAGATGCGATGCATGATATCCAGAAAGGAGTTTAGCACCCAAGTCGACTTGCCATTGGGGAGCACCTTATCAACAAGGAATGGCTGAAGCAGGTTCTTGTTAGCAGACTCAGAGTTGGCGTGGGGGCGAACACCAACGGGCGTGTGAAGCCCGTCATCAGGAATGTGAAGCAGATCCATGAACTCCTTCCATGTAGCAGACAGCTGATGGCCGTTGGTCATCTAGGTCATCCTCCGCTCATCCCCGGGATGAAAGTAAACTGAGGCAAAGAACTGACAGATAAGCTCAGGGTCATAGTCAAGGTGAAAGGAGATCGCAGGCTCAATAGCAAACTACTCCACCAAGTCTAGAGCCTCTCCAAAATAGTCATGAAACTTGTCCTTCCGCATGTGATTCATGTCTATCCACTTGACATCCACGAAGGTATTCTGCTTGTTCTTGATCATATCCAGATAGATGAGAGCCTGTTGCTTGGTCCAGAACAACTCGGTGCCTCTGAGGATAGCCCGAGGATTCACATAGGGATTGATCTTCCAGCGTTCAACATACTCATTGACTGAAATCTCATCCATGCCCTTAGCAGGTTCCTTTTGCTTGCTGGCAGTGGTCTTGACATTGCGCTTGGGGGCATTGGAGCCCTCTGGTGCTTCATCTTGGGGATTGCGCAGACTCTTGGAGCCAGTGTCACGACTGGGATTGGAACGGCGAGAGCCACCACCCTCGATTTGGGAGTAGCCTTGTGCTACCAAATGAGCCTTGTTGCGAATGATAATCCCATGGGAATCTTGCTTGTTCTTAAATATCCACTTGGTTCCAATGACATTGTGGTTCCCCGTCGGTCTTGGCACCAATCTCCACACTTTGTTGTGCTCGGAGTTGTTGAGTTCTTCATGCATGGCATTGAGCCAATCCGGATCTTCGAGCGCCTCATAGACCTTGTGGGGTTCGACACAAGAGACAAACGCGTGATGCTCACAATAGTTTGCTAATTGTCTACGAGTGCTTACCCCCTTTCTTAAGCTTCCAAGCACATTCGTCATGAGATGATCCTTGGTGGAGAGCTTGGAAGCAACCTTGGCGGCACGATGCTCCAATTCCTCCTCGGGGGTGAGACGAGGAGTGGTCACTTGATCATCTTAAGCATTGTCTTGAGCTTGTTCTTGTTCTTGAACTTGCTCAGAGGAGAGAACTTGACCTTGGACATCACTTGATGTGTCAACACCGTCTTGAGCATGATCTTGCCCTTGGTCATGTTCTTGAGGATGAGGGCCTTCATGTTGTTCTTCGGAAGCGTGTGGGCCTTGGGTTGGTGATGGCTTGTAGCGACCCGACCTCAAACGATCAAGCCTCTGTGTATCCGTGCCATCCCTGGATCGGTATGCTGGCACACACAGTAAATCAATGTATATATCAAAGTGCAATCACATGTATAAATAACATAAAACTGATATATACCTCATAAGTCTCAGCGGAAACAAACATAAGGGTGTGGAGTCCATCAACGCCAACGGCAAGTTGAGTGTAGACCGTAACCCTACAACGTAACTCTTACTCGTTGTAGAAAATTCCTGCAACATAAGACGTTGCAGCCCTGTAGGTCAGTACATTGAATGTACTGGCAAGCCACATCATAAGAATAATGAACCTATTGTACATGCAATTTGGCTGGTGGAAAGCTCTAAGTTTGGTTTTTGCATAAAGCTAGTTTTTCCCTAGAATAAAAGATATTATTCTACCACTGCAGTATAGCATAGGATGAGTTGGTAAACCCAACGTAATCCATTCCCAAAGTTTCATTTAAAACCTAACTATTTAATTAAGAGTGATGAGATCTCTCAGCATTTCCACTACTAGATGCTCAAGTTGTCCGTAACTGGGGACACGACTAATCGATTAGGTTTTAACACTCTGCAGAGGTTTGCGCACATTTCCCCACAAGACTCGATCGCCTCCCTTGAAGTTCTCGCACTGCTTGGCGTTTGAGAATAGGATGACCGAGACATAGTCTTTCGAAAATGTTCCCCCTTAACCCACGGGTAGGCCGGTACACCTACATCATTCTACATCTACTAGCCCATCCCGGAAGGGGTCACACTAACTACTCAACTAAGCCAGAGCCCATATTGGCTTGTGGCTGCACACGTAAGCTTCTAGACATGAGAATACGATTGATCTCTTTGAGCTTGGGCGGACGGATCACTAGTGGTGCACCACCATGGATTTCCCATGCATGCTCCCACTGTACTTCGCCACCATTCAAACCAAACCTCCGCCCAGGTAGTTCATTAAGTTATCTTGGTTCTACTTACTACTTTGTCACTCATCTCTCACAATGAACACTTCCCAATCCACGTCTACATTGGCGAGGCAAAATTAAACTTACGCGGTGGTGACAAAGGTATATGGTTCAAACCTACCTCAATGAACTACTAGGTAACAACATAGCCATCTGGCAACAATAAATCCTACCATGCAATCCTACCACAAAAGGACTAAGTGCATAATATAAAAACATAGGTAATTGGAAAAATGGTCAAATGTGAACTTGCCTGGTAATAGTTGATGAAGATTATATCACTCTCAGAAATTTACTTAATAGAACTATTCGTCACTCTCCGATGAAAATCTATAAAGTCAAACATTGCATTCACATAAGCAATCATTTCAGAGAACCAAATAACATGCAACATGAAAAGACTCGGAAAATCCAAAGGAACACACAACACACTTAACTATCAAAAGTAAATACTAAGTGCAAAACAACATGTGACATAGGGTGCAAAGATGTGATGTGTACTAAAGTGCATACAAAGCATAGTACTAAAACTATCATAGATAGATCATAGTTGTGTGAAAAATGTGTGACAATGGTCCAAGTGGTAGGGTTTGGCTACGGTGACATGGTGCAAAAAGAATCACATCAATCGGAGCTACGGTTTAGGAGATATGGCCAATTGAAGTTTGAATTCAAACCTGAATAAATTCAAATTTGAAATTGGCCAAAAGTTTTCAAAGCTGGTTCTCTGGATAAAGCTATTCGAGACGAACATTTTGCCGCTGGTTTCATCGAATTTGGAGTTACGGTTAAAAAGTTGTGGCTATTCTAAGTTTAGGGGCTAATCTGCTAATTCCAGGGACTGAACGGTGAAGAAAGTTATCACAAACAAGTCCTGTCCACGTGGCAGATTTCTAAAGGCTGTAAGTTGTTCGCTTCGATGCTTATAGAGCGAACAGCCGCTAAATAGAAAAAAAAATAACAACCACGGCTAAATAAAACAAAATAAACCAAGATCGGTTTATCTGAATGGGTCGGTTTAATCTAAACCGCGGTTAACCGCATGGTTTTTTTAAGAAAAGAAAATGCACGAGGGGCTGGGCGGTGGCTCACCGAGCAACGACGGCGGCGTCAGTGGCGTTGGGCGGTGGACGGGGCGGCGACTCCGGCTGTCCTCGGCGGCAGCGAACGGGTCGGGGAGGTGTGGCGCGGTGCTAGCGGTCCGGTGGTGTAGTCGGCGGGCGGTGGGGTGCCAGCGACAAGCAGAGGGAGGCGGCGGCGTCCGGAGCTCCGGTGAGGGTGCGGCACGTCGGGGCGGCAACTACGGCGAGTTCCGGCGACAGCAGAGGCCACCGGAAGATGCGGCGCATCCAGGGCGTTCGGGTGCTGGTGTTGCGGGCCGTCGGCGGCGTCCAGACAGGCGGAGGAAGGGCAGCGGCGCTCCGCTCACTCCGGCGAGGTCGGACGGAGCGGGCGGTCGTTGCCGCGGGACCTATGGGCCAAAACCATGTCAACAAGATTTCCTAGGATGGGGCAACTCGATTGACAAAGATATGGAGGTCAGGGAGTGCTCACTAGAGACGGAATGGACCGTCGAAGACCTCGGCTCCGGCGAGATGCGAAGTGATGGGATGGCGGCTAGAAGCGGCGTGGGGAGCAGCAAGACGGTGAGACCGAACGAGGAGCCTCGGGGGCTTCTTATAGGCGCGGAGAGAGGACTCGGGAGCGAGGGATAAGCTCTATCCCTAGAGCTTCGGCCGGCGGGTGCGTGTGCGTGCTCATCCAGCGGGAGGAGTGAGAGGTTGGGGGTGACGGGGTGGGGCCCTCCTGGCAGCTGCATGCGAGCGAGAGGGAGACGAGGAGCGAACGGACGAGGTGGAGGCCTTCGGGCGCGGGCAAGCCTAGCCGGTCGAGGCACTGGGCCAGTTGGCCAGTTGGCCAGTGGGCCGCGCGGCTGGGTGGCTGCTGGGTCGGCTGGCCAGCGCGTGCGTGCGTTTTTTTTTTAAATAAAAGTTTTTCTCTTTTTTTAACAATCAGAAAAACAAACAAACTGAGTAATAATAAAAAAACTATATAGGCATATTATATACCAAAATGCTCAGAAAAATACCCCGAATAAGATGAACTATTTTCAAGTTCAACTAAATTCTATAAAAATTCATAAAAGTCAAACGGTGCTACTATTGCATTTAAAATCAATAAAAATCATTTTTTTAAAATAGAAAAATGATTTCAAATTTATTTTCTCCTAATTTTCCATTGAAGGGAATCATTTTACCCTTATTTCCATTTATTTATTTTTAGGAGAAAAATATTTTGAAAATAAACTCAAATAACTCCCAATTGGATTTGAATTTGGAATTTCAAACAACTTCAAATGGAAAAATGAGTTTCAAATAACTTCAAAGTGACTTCCAATTTATTTCTTTGAAACTTCCAACTCTCTTTCTTCAATTATGAAGAAGTCATTTTATCTTCTCACATGAACTCATTGAGTTTAAAGTTTCTAAGTTTGAAATATTTCAAATGGAATTCAAATCATTTTCAAACCCCTTTTCATTTCTTTAAATGGAAGAAGTCATATTATCTTCACTCTAGGATCTTGTGATGAAATGAATTTGAATTCTTCGAGATCAAAATGCAAGATGAAAGTTTTGGGAAAGTCCTTTTATTCCCTCTCATTCAACTTTCAAAAAGTTTCAATTTCCACTCAGTTTCACACAATCAATCACACAAAAATCAAACAAACAATCACAACTATTTATTTAATATAACATTCCAAAATTTAGAATTTTGGGATGTTACATGGCTCCACTTGAGTGGAGCATTGTCCTTCTCCTTCGGCCACAAGGGGTTCCTCAATGGGTAGGATAAAGCCAACACCCATTCTTCGTATGGCTTGAGGAGGAATTTCGTCACCTACATCACAAGTGCCACTTTGCTCCACTTGGGAGCCGTTATTCTCATCAAACTCCATGTTACACGTCTCCTCAATAAGTCCCATGGATTTATTGAGGACACGGTAAGCATGAGAGTTTGTAGCATAACCAACAAATATGCCCTCATAAGCTCTAGCCTCAAATTTAGACAACCGAACACCTTTCTTGAGAATGAAACACTTACACCCGAACACCCGAAAGTACTTGAGGTTGGGCTTGTTACCGGTGAGTATATCATATGGAGTCTTGTTCAAGCCCTTGTGGAGGTAGAGCCGATTGGATGCATGACACGCGGTGTTGATGGCTTCGGCCCAAAAGTTGTACGGAGACTTGAACTCCGCCATCATGGTCCTTGCCGCATCCATCAACGTCCGTTTCTTCCTCTCTGCAACACTGTTTTGTTGAGGGGTGTAAGGTGCTTAATATCGATGCTTGATCCCCTCATCACTAAGAAACTCATCCAAGGTGTAGTTCCTGAACTCGGTGCCGTTGTCACTTCTTATTGTCAAGATCTTTCCATTGTGTTGACGTTGTGCTTCATTTGCAAAGTCAATGACGGTTTGTTGGGTCTCGCTCTTCCTCTTGAAGAAATACACCCAAGTGTATCTTGAGTAGTCATCCACAATCACCAAGCAATACTTCCTACCCCCAAGACTATCGAAGGATGGAGGACCAAAGAGATCCAAGTGAAGGAGCTCCAAAGGCATCTTTGAGTAAATGATAGTCGTGAGAGGGTGAGCCTTCTCATGTAGCTTTCCTTCGATACAAGCACTGCAAGCACAATCTTTAGCAAAACTAACATTCGTTAGTCAACGGACATGGTCCCCCTTGAGAAGACTTTGCAAAGATCTCATATTGACATGGGCTAGACGACGATGCCAAAGCCATCCCACATCAACTTTAGCCATTAGGCATGTCGCGGTCTTAGTGGGTCGCTCCGAAAAGTTAATCACATATAGACCATTCTCGACATGCCCAACAAAGGCTACTTTAAGAGTCTTGCTCCACAAGAGGGCCACGGTCTCGATATCAAAGAAAGTGGCAAATCCCATGATTGCAAGTTGACAAACAGAAAGTAAATTGTATGCAAGGGACTCAACAAGCATGACCTTCTCGATCGTGAGATCATGAGAGATGACCACCTTGCCAAGTCCCAATACCTTAGAAGATGAGGTGTCACCCCACTCGACATTGGTGGGCATAGATGGAATCTTGTGCACGTCCACCACCAAGTCCTTGCTTCCGGTCATATGATTTGTAGCTCCGCTATCGAGCAACCATGATCCCCCACCGGAAGCAAACACCTACAAGAGATTAATGCTTGGTTTTAGGTACCCATTTTGTAATGGGTCCTTTGATGTTAGTAACAAGGGTCTTTGGAACCCAAATAGACCATTCAATGTATTCATGAAGAGAACCAACGAATTTGGCATAGACATGCCCATCACTAGCACGGCATAACACATAAGAAGGATTAAAGTCGCCGGCTTTGATGCGAGGAGTGACATTGTCCCTTTTGACAATGCCACCCTTCGCATTGTTCTTCTTCTTCTCCTCGGAGGCACTTTCTCCCTCCTTCACAAAGGTTTGCATGAGAGGAGGAGGTCGTTTGGTCTTGTCATTCTTCTTCTTGTTCTTGGAGTCGGGCACGTACCCAACCCCTTCCTTGGCTACAACTCCCTTTTGGTTGATCAAGAGATCATTGAGGTTCTTCTTGCCTTGTATGCAAGTCACAAGACCTCTCTCAAGTTGCCCCTTTAGCTTAGCGTTCTCCTCAACGAGATGCACATGCTCACAACACGGGTTAGTAGCATTTGCATTATCAATGAACATCATACGAGGGAAAGTGGCTTTTTCCTTGGTTAGCTTTACTTGAAGTTGATCATGAGACTCTTTGAGGCTAGCATGAGCATCCTTCAAGACCTTGTGAGCCTTGTCAAGTAGATCAAACTCCTCTTTGAGTCTAGCAAGATCAACCTCAAGTTCGGCCTTCTCGGAGTTTAGCACATGAGAAACAATGAGAACATGATCATAATCTTTCTTTAACTTAGCATGATCAACATTGTGTGACTCCTCAAGAGCCAAACGAAGACCACGCTCTTCCTCAAGAGCATTGGAAAGATCCGAAATCTCATCGTCATAGTCATGACTATGCCCTTCCATCTTAGTGATGGTATCTTCGTGAGCCTCGATCATGTCATTGGCTTCACCAAGTTGTTCCAAGAGAGCAACAAAGTGCTTCTTGGATTTACCCTTAAGTTTGCCCATAAAGGCCTCAAACTCATTTGCCTCCACATTAGCTCCCTCATGTTCGTCAATGCTATCCGTCGAAGGATGATTAATGATGGTAGTTTTGATGTTGGGGGTTACCTTGTTGGTGGCTTTAGCCATGAGGCACTTGGCGGTGATGCTCTCATTGGGTGAGTCGAGGAGAGACACCCGTGGAGTCGTCGCAATGGCAACTGAGGCCATGGCAGCCAACTCACCATCTTCATCATCGTCATCATCCTCATTGTACTCTTCTTGTACCACCAATGCCTTGGGAGGAGTCTTCTTGGTGAAGTTGCTCTTGTTGATGAACGACTTGGCCTTGTCCTTTCGGATGAGCTTGCCACCATTGTCTTCCCTCTTCTCATACGGGCACTCCACAACAAAATGACTCACATTGCCACAATTGTAGCAAGTCCTTACACGTTGCCTGCTCTTCGTGCCACTTGAGTTGTTTTTGTTAAAGTTTGGCCTCGAGTTTTTCTTGCTCCAAAATTGCCTTGAAGCGAGTGCCATGTGTTCATGATATGCATACTTTGTATCTTCGGGGTTGCTCTCATCTTCTTCCTCTTCTTCTTCTTCAACAGAGAGCTTGGCCTTCAATGCAAGGTTGGGCTTCTTTGCCCTTTGAGAACGAAGCACCGCATTGTCGGCGGTCTTGTCCAAAATGTTCATGGCCACAAACTCATCCAACACTTCGCTTGAGGTCAAAGTGTGGAAGTCCGGTCTTTGACGAATGACGGAGGACATGGCCTTGTGGTAGGGCATCATTGCCTTGAGGAATTTGCGCTTGATCCAATTGTCATCCGTGTCCTTGCTCCCGTGATCTCGGAGTGAGACCGCGAGTTTGGTTACTCTCCGATAAAGCTCACGAGGTTCTTCATCTTCTTTCATTGCAAACTCATCGGCCTCATCTTGCACCACTTCATAGTTGGAGCGTTGAATGCTTGCGCTTCCCCGGTAGAGAGAGACAACACAAAGCCATGCGTCTTTGGCCAAGGCGAAGGGCCGAAGATGAGGTAGGTCTTCGGGTGGGATTGCATCTTGAATGATGAAGAGAGCATTCTCATTGAATTGATTATCCGCGGCTTCTCGAGGTGTGAAGTTGCTTGGATCATGCGGATAGAAACCTTCTTCAATGATTCTCCAAAGATTAGTGTTCACATGATTTAAATGACGTTTAAAGCGGTAAACCCAAGAATCAAAGTCCTCATTTTTCACAATCTTAGGGGGAGGATCGGCATGATTCAAATGAGTAGAAGGAACCGGTCCACCATAAACAAGTGGTGGTTCCACATGAGCAAAGATATCGGTGCCATTCTTACCACTAGAAGAAGGAGCCTTTTCACTACTAGCTTCCCCCTTATCGGAGGTAGCATCCGTCACCTTGTCGGTGGGATTGCCCACTTTCAACGGTGTGGTGGATAGTTTAAGCCCTTCAAGGAATTTAGTAAACATGCTTTCAACCTCGGTCGTCATGGTGGTTTTCAATGTCTCCAAGGCCACATTGAACTCCTCACGAGAGACCGAGGTTTCCCCATCGCCCGTGGACGAGATCGGATTCACACCGGAGTGTTCCTCCACACCATCTACGGTATCAACCATACTCTTCGGATGGTAAAGTCCTTAATAAAGAGATGAGGCTCTGATACCAATTGAAAGGATCGATATGGTTTACTAGAGGGGGGTGAATAGATAACTAACAATTTTTAGCTTTTCTTTAACAATTTAAACTTTGCATCAAAGTAGGTTGTCTAGATATGCAACTAGGTGAGCAACCTATATGATGCAACAAGGATAGGAACACAAGAAAGCAAGAGATATGACACAAATAAGCTTGCACAAGTAAAGGCACGAGATAACCAAGAGTGGAGACGGTGGAGACGAGGATGTGTTACCGAAGATCCTTCCCTTTGAAGGGAAGTACGTCTCCGTTGGAGCGGTGTGGAGGCACAATGCTCCCCAAGAAGCCACTAGCGCCACCATACTCTCCTCACGCCCTCACACAATGCGAGATGCCATGATTCCACTATTGGTGCCCTTGGAGGCGGTGACCGAACCTTTACAAACAAGGTTGGGGCAATCTCCACAACTCAATTGGAGGCTCCCAACGACACCATGAAGCTTCACCATAATGGACTATGGCTCCGCGGTGACCTCAACCGTCTAGAATGCTCAAACACCCAAGAGTAACAAGATCCGCAAGGGATTAGTGGGGGAAATCAAATTTCTCTTGGTGGAAGTGTGGATCGAGGCCTTCTCAACCACTCCCGAGCAAATCAACAAGTTTGATTGGCTAGGGAGTGAGATCGGGCGAAAATGGAGCTTAGAGCAACAATGGAACTTAGGGTTGGAAGAGATGAGTCAACGGGGAAGAAGGGGACCCCTTATATAGTGAGGGACAAATATCCAACCGTTATCCACCTACCAGCCCGCGGCCAGCGGTACTACCGCACCAGGCAAGCGGTACTACCGTGGGGCCACGCGGTACTACCGCTTGCTGCCAAGCGGTACTACCGCAAGGTCACGCAGTACAACCGTGCAGGCCCGCGGTACTACCGCTGCACCAGCAACGGCTAGGGTAGACCTGTGGCACAAGTGCTGAGGGCGGTACTTCCGCGGGCGCGGTACTACCGCTCCCCCTTGTCGTACTACCGCAAGGCAGGAATCCCCTAGCCAGGGAAGAGAGAGGATAAGGAAACAACCGTGCCTACTTCCGCTGAAAAACGGAAGAAGCAAAAACCCGACACAGCACTACCACAGAGGGGCGGTACTACTGCCTGGCAGCTGAGCACGGTACTACCGCGGAATGAAAGCGGTACTACCGTGGTAGGCGCGGATGTAAAAAATTACATCCGCCCCTACTACCGCGGGGAGCGGTACTAGCCTGGTGGGCCACGGTAGTGCAGCTCCAGGGGAGCGGTACTACCGTGGGCACCTGCGGTACTACCGCGCCGCAGCACGGTACTACCGCTCACCTGGGAGCAGTACTGCCGCAGGCCAACACAGCAGCCAGAAACAAGGTGACGAGATAAGCAACGGAGGAAGCTCCAAGGTGCAAGGGAAAGGAGGGGACAAGGAAGAAACGTGTACGTGATGATTCCACCCAAACCTTTCCGACGCGGACCCCCTCTTAATAGTACGGCTTTCCTACGACTCAAATCCATCAAAAAGAAACGTAGAAAAGACGCCGTCTTCAACAGTCTTCAAGGGGCACCCAACCGTCTTGTGCCTAGCGATGAAATGTCTGGGATACTCAAGGCACACGATTAGTCCGCAAACACATTGTCATCAATCACCAAAACACCTTAGGGATAATATGCCCTTACAGCCTGCACCCCCTTTACTCTTTGGTTGTTGCAACTTTGGCCATGCCTTCCAATGAACCTTTCTCTTTCCATTTGCAGCTCCCCTATAGAAATTCCGGACCATATTAGTTATGTCATCACAAACTGAAAAGGATAATTTAAATATCCCCATGATATAAGTACGCAAAGCTTGAGCTACTGATTTTATTAAAACTTCTCTACCAGGTTGAGCTAACACTAGTAGAAAAACTACTTTACATGAGACACATTAGTCCTGGTTTGTAAATGAACCGGCACTAATGATACCATTAGTCCCGATTCGAACGGCTATGCATTAGTCTCGGTTCATTTGTGACCTATAGTACCAGTTGGTGGCTCCAACCGGTACTAAAGGGGTGATGACCTTTAGTATGGGTTGGTGGCTCCAACCGGTACTAAAGACCCCCCCCCTTTAGTACCAGTTGGAGCCACCAACCGGTACTAAAGGTGATGCGTTGCCACCCGCAGTGTATAATGTTTAGTCCCACCTCGCTAGTTGAGAGGAGCTCGCACCGGTTTATAAGCCCCGTCGCGGCTACTGTGTCGAGCTCCTCTCTAAGCAGGCCTTTGTGGGCCTATTGCAAGTCTTCTGCCATGTGGGGCCTACTGGGCCGTACGGACCTGCATCCTGGCCCAACTAGAGGTTGGGTTTCTAGTCGTATGCAGGCCGTGCCGGCCCAGTAGGCGGGCTTTTTTCCTTTATTTAAAAAAACATAAAAGAAACCCAGACCACGGCACGCCTCGTGCCACGTGGTGGGCCTTTGGTTCCGGTTCGTGTTGAACCGGGACTAGGGGGGACCTTTAGTCCCCACCCTTTAGTGTCGGTTCCAGAACCGGTACTAAAGGTCCTTACGAACCGGTACTAAAAGTCATTTTTCTACTAGTGTACATGGCCATCACCCCATTGCACTAATCTCTTCATTAGCTGAGCTTGTAGGTTTTGGAACTTTCCTCTTGACATACGCCCGTCCGGGGTAGGTAAACCCAAACATTTCTCTTCAAAATTACCATCAGGAATATTCAGGGCATCTCTCACTTCATCCTGTACATTCAAAGGACAAGCGTCTCCAAACAGAGTGGAACATTTGTTATAGTTCAGTAGTTGTCCCGTCGCCAAAGCATATAGATCCAGACATGATTTCACCCTCTCCGCCTGCTCATGGGAGGCCTTGAAGAATAAAAGTGTGTCATCCGCAAACAAGAGATGTGAGATCCCTGGGCCTCTTCTACAAATTTTAACTGGCACAATCTCCTGTATTTGCACCATGTTCCTTGAAATTGCAGACAAACCATCAGCAACAAACAAAAAAAAGAATGAAGAAAGAGAGATCCGCTTGTCGTATCCCACGCGACGGTGCAAATGAATCTAAGGGGGTTCCTAACAAAAGTAACTCTCCGACGGATATCCTGTAGCTACCTCTTTCGTATTGTATATATTCCCTACCCTCACAAGCATAACAAGTTTTGGATATTTCAAAGTGAAATATATATATATGCGGACTGAAAGTAGTGACCGTGTCTACATACATCAGATTAAAAAAAAGCTAGAATATATTATACCCCTCTGTAACGAAATATAAGACGTTTTTTGGTGCAGTTGACTAAAAGACACACCCTACATTTTGTTACAGAGGTTGTACTTATTTGTGAATCAGATGGAGTACTTTTACCAATTGAACCACGAGTATACCCTAGTAACCCTACCCGACCGAACAGGCCAGCGTACTTTAGGTCCAAACCACGAGCCAGCAGCATGACCCGTTTATTTATTTTAGGGGAAGCATGTCTCTCCGGTTGGTAGAAGAGCAGAAACATGCAAGAACCGGAGTCAACGTAGAGCGCATGGGGACAAAACGAAAGCGGAAAAGGTCTCGCAGCGCAGTAATTGTCCGTGGACCGGATCGTCAGAAATCGCCGGCAGCTTTGCGAGCACGCACGGTTACTTTGACTAAACCGTCTGCCGTCTCGTTGGCGCACACATGGACCTGTGTCCGGCAGGAGGCCGAGCTGGGTCGCCGAGCTCGCGTCCCTTTCACACACACCACGACGACGACGAGGGAATCGGCCCGCTCGGGCCGAGGGGGTGGAGTGGAGACCACGGACGTGCCGCCGGTCTCCGGCCGGCTCGTCACGTCGGGGAAGGAAATGCTCTCCGGCGAAAACACCAGAGGGGAAAAGAGGACGAAAGCCGCGCATGTTCGGCTCGTCCTTTGATCCAGGACAGCAATCACTCCAGAGTATAGTACGTATGTACTGTACTAGCGAATCGCTGATAGCCATAATTAACGGAGTGGAGCATTTTTAAGGTTGCTACCGAGGAATAATGGAAGCCTTTTAGTAGAAGCTGGGAGCCCTAGTTGTTGTTGCAGGGTTTGCGTACATGCAGTGCAACCCAGGACCAGCGCGTGTCGGGTCGGGCCGGTCGCCACCGAACGCGACGCGCAGGCGTGCTCGCTACTCACTCACGGGCTCACGGCACGCCGCACCGGCACGCACGGTACGGCGGGGCCGTCGTCGGTACAACTACAAGAAGAAAGGCGGCAGGAGGCCGCGGCGGGGGGCACGCAGAGCAGAGGGGGAAAGGCAAGGCGACGACCACGGCCCCGAGAAAGCAGAGGAGAAAAGCGCCGTCGTCGTCTACCACCAGTCCACCACGTCGGTCCATCCTCGCGTTGGAAGGAAGGACCATTTAAAGCCCCCGTTCCCACCTGCGAACCCGCCCCCACTACCCCGTCCTCCGCGCCACTCATCCAGGGGAGCTTTCCTTTCCTCTGCCTGCTCCCCCACCCCCACCCCAAATAAATTCCGTGGCGTTTCTTGATCTGTTCGTTACTCCGGCGACGCGGCGGCGGAAGGTTGCCGGCTGTACCGCGGTTCTGGCGGCCGTGCTGCTCTGAAAATCGGTTGTTCCGGCGGTTTCTTGATCCGTCGCCCGCCCGCCCGCCCGCCCACTGAGTTCGCGGAAAAGGTCGCCGTAGCTTTTCGTTCTTTCCCCCGTCGCGGCAACGGTTGTCCCGTGCTCTGCCGCCCAAAACCCTCCCTCCCCCCTTCCCTGCCGATCACGGTTCCGCGGCTGGCTGCTGTCCCGATCTGTCCTAATCGGCGGAGCTGGTGGGCGACGTCAGGGTCTCGTCTCCTTTCTGTTTGCTGGTGGCGAGCGCCATTTATTACTCCCCAGGTCAATCCCGACTTGTTCTTGACACCTGCCGTGCTTGCCCCGTGACCACCACGCCTTTCGGCCGAGCCTTCAGTCGGTTTCCTCTTGATTCTTCCTGTTCCCCTCTATCCATCCAATGCGGCCGTGAGGAGCCTCAAAGCGGAGGGAGGGAGGAGCGCGCCAACTTGACCCGCCGGCGAGCTCGCCGTGTATGGTTTGACGTGTTTGGTGGTGCCCTGCTAGTGCGCCGCCGAGATGGGCTGCGTCGCGTCCAAGAAGGCCGTCGTCTCTGTCACTCCGGCGGTCGACTCGTCCGGCGTGTTCCGTGACCGCGCGCCGGAGCCCGCTGCCGTCTCCGCCTCTTCCCTGCGCAGCTCGGCTGCTGCAGCGGCGGCGGCGAGGTTGGTGGAAAAGAAGGACGACGAGGAGGAGCCGGGGAAGGCTGTGGTCGCCGTGGCGGCCGCGTCCCGGAGCTTCCGGCTGCGGAACCTCCGGAGGAGCCTTGAGGGGGAGCAGGTGGCCGCCGGGTGGCCGTCCTGGCTTAGCGCCGTTGCCGGGGAGGCCATCCAAGGCTGGATCCCTCTCAAAGCCGACTCCTTTGAGAAGCTTGAGAAGGTACTGTGCCGCTTTCGCTTCAGCTCTCCTGCCAGATTCAGTTTAATAGGTCATTTTCCGTTGCAAGTTTTATTCATGCATGGGAATTCTTAGAAGGTAAACGGCTATTGGATTTGCTATTTGTGGATGGATTGGTAGGCATCTTTATGGAATCTTATATTATGTGTTACAGTTAGTATAGTACTGTACTGCTTTGCTGGGTGATGTATTAAGACATGAAGAATAAACTAGTACTAGGATTGTGTTGTGGTGATAATGATCAGAAGGGAGGTAACACGGGGGATTTGGTGTCTCCTACTGTCAGCTATGACAAGTTTTAGTTGTCTTTTGCTGGTGGGAAATTACACTTTCTAGTTTCTACCATTTAGTCTATGGGGTCATTGTCAAGCTGGTAACAAGGCAGTCACTGACTACTGATTTGGTGCTAGTGTATATTTGCAGCAATCAGGATGAAGCTGTGGGTTACATGATGAAATTGTCTTTTTGTGGTTTTGTTGTTGTTGTGATGTACAGTTTCTAATCGGCGCTTTTTTTCTCCAATTACACACATCTGTGCAGGTTGGGCAAGGCACATACAGCAGTGTATTTAGGGCGCGGGATCTTGACACTGGAAAGATTGTCGCACTGAAGAAGGTGCGATTCGACAATTTTGAGCCCGAGAGTGTTAGATTCATGGCGAGGGAGATACAGATATTGAGAAGGCTTGATCATCCAAATGTCATGAAGCTGGAAGGCTTGATTACTTCTCGGTTATCATGCAGCCTTTATCTAGTGTTTGAATACATGGAGCATGATCTTGCTGGACTTTGTTCCTCCCCTGACATCAAGTTCACTGAAGCACAGGTTTGTCCATTTTGAAGAAGTGTATTTGTATCGCTCCTTCGGTACAACTTTGACATTACACTGTGTTGACCTGGCATTTTTTCCTTGATTCTTATTGCAGGTTAAGTGCTACATGAACCAGTTACTGTCAGGACTTGAGCATTGTCATTCACGCCGCATTGTTCACCGTGACATCAAGGGTGCCAATCTCCTTGTGAATAACGAAGGAGTTCTAAAAATAGCTGATTTTGGTCTTGCTAATTACTTTGACACAAGTAAAAACCATCCTCTGACCAGCCGGGTTGTTACATTGTGGTACCGACCACCTGAACTATTGCTAGGGTCAACTCACTATGATTCAGCTGTTGATTTGTGGAGTGTTGGGTGCGTATTTGCCGAGTTGTTTCGTGGAAGACCTATCTTACAGGGAAGAACTGAGGTAATTTAGTTTGCTTGCACTAACCAGTACAGCTCATTGTTTATATCCTCCTTAGTCCTAAGGATAGGTTGATATCTGAGGTTCCTTGTTCTCCTATACTTGTATGTATGAATTGTCTAGTTTACCAGGTGTGGGCTCTTTGGGGATCTGTCAAAGCCTTATTCGAGCAACATGGTCATGCTGAGTATTGAGTAATTAAGTACTAAGATAAAAAAGTAAATGTAGGCTTTTTGACTAATTTACATCAACATGGTCATGCTGAGTATTGAGTAATTAAGTACTAAGATAAAAAAAAGTAAATGTAGGCTTTTTGACTAATTTACATCAGTAATATGGTGGGAAATTGATATGTACATTGTCGTACTGCTGATGTTATTAAATGCTATAATATGAATAATTGTGGTTGTGATGTCAATGAGCTTTCACTGTTACCACATCTAGTTTTCTGCTTTAGTTATGCCCTCTATAACATAGTTATCCCAGACATTACATGTTCCAACCTGTCCCCATTATAGCTTGCTGACTCTCAAGGTATTGTGTTCTATGTGTCAATGGCGTAAAATCTCTTTCATGTTTCAGGTAGAACAATTGCATAAGATCTTTAAGTTATGTGGCTCCCCCGCTGATGACTATTGGAAGAAGTCAAGGTTGCCTCATGCAACAATATTTAAACCTCACTGTCCTTATCTAAGTACCCTTCGAGATGTTTTTAAAGAGGTGCCGGAACATGCATTCAGTTTACTAGAAACTCTTCTGTCGGTGGAGCCATACAAGCGTGGTACTGCATCATGCGCCCTTACATCCGAGGTAAAATCCCATCATGCGATATCACATATTTGTATGTATAATGATGAACGATTGGAAACCATAGTATGTATTGAATTTTTTAATTGCACCTGCCAGTTTGTGCTACATCGAGTTCACCACTAATTCTAACCTATGTTTTCCTTCTCTGTATGCGTCAATATGGGATATTTTTTTTTTGCTCATACAGTTAAGAAGCAGCAGTTCTAACATTATTTCTGGATCATTGTGAATATCTAATTGTGATCGCATATGTTGATTTTTCACTGATTGTTCATGCAACAATGTTTACTATTATTTTTGGTGTGACTATAGCTTGCATCTTCCATATATGTAGAATGGTGTTATCATTGCTATGAAATGCTTAGGTGTAGTCTGAGGAAAGTATTCTTTTTCATCACTTAATAGTGCTGGTGTCCATGCATCCACAGTTTCCTGACAGCAGATACCCAATGCTGGAACGGGATGATGATTGCATGTTTGTCCAGTGGCATCATGTCCGAAATTGACTTCCTTCCCATGCAGTTATACTGCCACTTTGTTTACAATGCATTAATCTTTTGCATATAACTTGTGTACTGTAGTACTTTGATTTCTAGTATCCTTGTTGCGAATTAATCTTATTTATATCTGTTGTAAAATTGTTAGACTGGCTTGTCGAATCAAACTAGTAAAAGAACACCTTATTATTAATTTAATATCTTGTGTTTTCTTTTGCTGGAACAGTTTTTCAAGACAAAACCTTATGCATGCGAACCTATAAGCTTGCCTCAGTATGCACCCAACAAGGAGATGGATGCGAAGTTACGAGAAGAGTTACACAGGTGGGCTTTGTTTAAATTTGGAATCATTTGTTCCAGAAAATAAGTTAAAACTTATTTATCTCTTAAGTCAAGTACTCTATTATTGCTTCTAAAGGGTATGCTTCATAAGTATCAAAGGACCATCCAGCACTACAACATTTTTCTTTCCGGAAGTCGAACAAAAAAATTCGAACACTGCCAGAATCTATAACAACTAACAATCCTATTTCCTTTTTGTTACTTTTCAGAAGAAAGGCCAGTAGCAGAGGGCATGGGCCAGAAGCATCAAAGAAGTCATCAAGGCTAAACAGAGCAGCAAGAGAACAAAGTGCAGTCAACAGGCAAACCGAAAACAAAGAGGTATTCTTTTTTTATACATGACAGGATGCATTCACTAATATCAGCAGTTGCTCTATTCTTTTGATGATGACACCACTCGTTAAAGCTCTTATGTCCTTTCTATCTTCAGGAGTCCAAAACCAAACCAAAGGTAACCAAGGATGGTGCAATGCAGGTTCATACGAAGGTTAATGGTGATGCTAGGCTATTCACAGACACACAACTGGTTCCCGGGGCCCAAGTTAAAGAAAGGGCTCGTCATGCTAAGAATGATTCACGGGAGGAAATCCCTTTCTCCGGGCCCTTGATTGTTTCGTCATCCAGTGGCTTTGCATGGGCCAAAAAACCGGAGGGTCGTTCTTTTACCAGATCACGGAACAGATCTAGTTCAAGAGGCGAATTCACTGACGTAGATTGGGACAACAAGCCACAAGCTAAAGAGAACATTGGATTGGAGGAACAACATAGCAGAGACGTGCATGTAGCACGTGTCAACTCCAGGGTCCAAGAGCCTCAGGAGGTCGCAAAGCGTGCAGTTCTGAAGAAGTGGTCACAGTTAGAGCGTCCAGATTCATTTGATTCTCGCGACACTTACCACTCTCAGAATTTTTCGAATGCAATATATCTTGGGGATGCTCTCTCATCGAAAAATAGCATGAAGGTGAGGCATTGATTTATTTGATAGTTTCTGTTTCTTTCATATTAAGGAAGATGCAAGTAATGTGTGCTATTTGAAACTTCAGGATGACCACTATCAAGGAGGAGAAAGGGTTGAATATTCAGGCCCTTTATTGTCCCAGTCCCACAAGGTTGATGAACTATTAGAGAAACATGAGCGTCACATTCGGCAAGTGGTCCGAAAATCGTGGTTCAGGAGAGGTATGTGGTTTCATAAATCAATGGATACTTGTTACCTAATTTTGTCTAACCTACTCAAATACTCTGTTTTTGTTCTTTCTCTGTATGGAGATCTCGTAATTGTGGGTTAGACATTTACCGAAGCGTCAATAAAATTATACCACAATCTATACACTTCAAGTAGTTTTTTGTATTCGGATTTCAAGTACTAATTCGTTTATCTAACTGTTTTAGTTCTTCTTGTCGCTTTACTAACCTGAAAGAAACACTTGAGTATTCTGCTGAACCTGATACCCAGCATGCTGCTATAACAGACACTTAAGTGTTTTGCTGAACCTGATACCTCATAACATGTGTTGCTGGCAAACCAATCACTAGCTGGTGTGGATAGAATATTTGGCTATATTTTAATTGGGAAATATTTTCAGGAATCTAGTCAGTATAGGAAATGCATGCTAATCCGAAGGTTTTGAAATGATTTTTTTTATGTTCATACGACCACTACCTGTAGTTGTATTGTGCAAACTCACAGCGCTGTAATAAGCGAATAAATTGGGTAGGGAGGAGTGCGGTACCCTTCAACTGTTATGGTTTCTATTTTCCATTGCATCTGCTTCTTGATCTGATAATATTGTACTATGACTTTGAGTCAAATATTGTACTATGACTTTGCATCTGATGACTGCCTGGTGTTATTACATTGGCAACAGGAATAAAGTGAGGGGAAAAGCATGACCATTTTTTCCATCACAGAAGCTGCACGCAAGGCACGGGTACATAGCGAAGGGGCTTGTCGTCTGAATCAGGAACTTGCATGACATGTTTCATCTTGGCTGCGTTTGTCCATAACACGACATCGTTGACTCGAAGACCACCACTGCTGGGAACATTATGATTCCCGGGCTCACGGCAAAATCAAGCATAACTGCATCCACCGGAGGATAACTCCGGCATGTACTTAGAAGACTGAAAACGGCTATGCCATTTCAATTTTCTTCTTCTTTTCCACTGTTTTTGTGCTTAGGAATAACAGCTGACGAATGCGGTGAAATTCGGGGTTTGCGTTGAGTTGAACCAGTCAGCCATTTGTGTAGCTGAATCAATAACCACCACGCGATGGCGCAATGATGATTCTTGTATAGCTACTAGGTAGCCTTTGCAAAGGGTAACTAAAAATTGAAGCACCTCTCTCACTCACTTGCGATGATGGATAATTCTGATCTGGTTTAGCACTTTCCTGGGTACTGCAAGCCTGGACTATGGTGTTGGTATCTGAAGAGAAACTTGGAACTCTGGTGCTGGTGCAGCAACCAAGGTGGTGCCGTGGAAGGAGGGCGCCCCTAATCACCATCGCCGGCTCTCTTCCCTTTTGCTCTCGTTGGAACAAGCCTCGCTCCCCTCTTTCCCTCCTTTTCTTCTTCTACCCTTTCCACATGCAACCAAACAAATGGAAATCTTCGAAGTTCACAGATTAGTTGAAGCTTTGAATATGCCAAACTTTCAACCAAAAGATTTAGATGCTTTCTACTAGATCAACACTAACTTTTGACCAAAGTCGTAACAATATTTGACAAATTAAATTTCAAATGGAAGAAATCAGCTTCCAACCCCAACGGTAACAACTTCCAACTTTGGTTTTACCATGAAAAAATATATTTGGGCTGCCTCTGTTGCCTTTTTTTAACACGGTACAGATGCAGACGCTCATGCATACACGCATATACTCATCCCAATGAACGCAATCATGCACATCCTACCCCTATGAGCACCTCTCCATCAGACTGTCATCTTGAGATTGATGAAGTCGCCACATACGCCTTCGTTTCGACGGGAGCGTCTCCTTCCATTGAACGCACATCACTGAAAGGCCTGCAATAAATCCAAAAAAATGCGAACACCAACATCAAGTCTAGAACTTGAACCCTGATGGGATGGGGATACCACAGTCCTCCTAGCCATCCAACCACGGGTTGGTTTACCATTGCCTTTGTTGTTGTTGATGGTGTGGGATTATGTGTATGTTGAAGGCAGTGGCCCCTTATACGACGCGGTATGATGCTCTGGATACCTTTTTCACGACTGGAATTGTAACGTTTCATGAGCTCGTTAAAGAGAACAGACGAGAGGGGTGGGCGGTGAGCACAAGGCGTGTGAGAAGAGTGCAAAAGGAGAGAAAAATAAGGAGTTGCAGTGATATTCTGGTGAGCGCATCATAATCAAATGATGGTAGTGATGGTTGGTGCACAAGAAGAATAGAAGTGGGCATGTAAGAAATGGTGCTAATCTTTTTTTGGGAATATAAATGATGCTAATCGTAAAATGTAAATACATGCTTTTTTTAGAATCAATGCCCTTTATTTAATAGTCAAGGCGACTGGAATGCCAACAACAATGGGTGAAAAAAGCCACACAGGAAAGTAACCTTCTCAACCCATTGACAAAAGTTCTAAGATCTTGCAAAATTTCATCATGAAACCACATTTGTGGAAGTTGTGGCAAAAAAAAAAAATCAATGTTTCGAAATGCTTTCGAAAATAGCATTTTCAGACTATTGATTTTGTTTTTTTGCCATGACTTTCACAAATGTGATTTCATGACAAATCTCTGCAAGTTCTTATAACTTTTGTCAGTTTTTGTCACACAAAAAAATCAGATTTTTTGAATTGTTTTTTCTTTTTACTGTTCACGAGAGCTCATTTGAGCTCGGGCTGAGAAACTCCGCATCCCACACGACAGCCAATCTACAGGATATATGTAGCAAGATTATGTGCCTCTACACTTTAGAGGCTCTACTCATGAATAAAATCTACAACATTTAACTACACTAGTAAGCATGCACGTGCAACGCACGACTGATTTGCATGTTTTTTTATATCCTAATTGAGCTTCTTGACGCCAGCGTTTTCAAGCATGGAGCGACATTTATTTTTCCTAGCTGCATCTGATACCATGCAGGATGGACACCACAAAAATCAAACCAAAAAAAGCAACATAGAAAGAAGTCTTACAAGGATACAAACCCATAATTCACAAGATGGCCAAGACAGCCAGAGCCGAGGTGTAAGGTGGATGTGCTTCTTCGGCCGCCTTCATTAACCCAGTCGCACTCATTTGCTAAATAAACTTGGCTGCACTGAATGATACAAATACATGGACTAAAGGGGCTAGTCTAATTAATTAGTATGGACAAACCCAGGCAGATGTAACATAGTTATATCCAGACGCTGGGCAGTGATGCTTATTGTAGATCTTTTATATGATGACATGTTTTCTAAAAAAAACATGAATGAACATACTTCCATTTATCATAATGATTGTTCAGATTAGCAACCCCAAAGCCTTTACAAATCTTCATAATGCTCAGCTCCACTAAAATAAGTTGATGCATGAGAAACAACGTTGACTAATTCTTTATGGAAACAGCTGACTAACAAAAAAAAAGTTTTGAAGATAAAAATGTTCACAACCTGATGCTCCTCCCTCTCAGAGCCGACAGCAATAAAGCAAATTAGTTTTTACACACAGCTTGTTAATGCCTCATTAGACGCCAATACTACATCAGGCTTAGAGCTGCTATACCTTCTATCTTCAACAAGTCAAAACTTACTGCATGAGAGAAAATATAACTTAGATTTTTCAAAAGTATAGATAATGTTGGCAAGAGCAGATAGGAAATAATCACCTGGGTGAGTCTGCTCATAGCTTAAGATGGTATGGGCATTAATTAATGACAATCTAAATATTCGATAGCAGTGAAAGAGGAGGTACAAAATAAATTAAGATGCTCCCAGCAAAAAAATTACATTAAGATGCGGTCAATGAGCTGATACCTGCGTTTTAAAAAACGCTAATATTCTTGGGCTGCTGTACTCTTTATTGATGGTGCCCAAAAGAACAAGGTAATACAAAAATCACAGTAGAGATGTACGTTGCTCTCTGCCTAAGCCTGCTAGGGACGATGTATGCAACATATTTCATATAGGGAAGTGGAAAACGGTAGAAAACACTCACGTACATATTGAACAAAAAGATGTTGCCTATTCCCGCAAAAAAAAATGTTGCCTAGATAGAATGTTTTGCATGGCAAATCCAATATGTAAACTGCAAGCAAACAATGAAATGAGTTTGATAATAATATCAAATTTGTATCCAGTCACCAAATGTACAAAAAAAAAATCAAACGCTTCTGGACAATGGTCATCGTTCAACTGAGTCTCGTACTGCGTGGCCGCTCGCCTCGGAAAGAAGATTAGCAGCAAGAAAGGACCGATGGTGCAAATATGTCATTGTGTGAGAGAGAAAAATATCAGAGAGAGACAGAAAAAATGTACCTAGAGGTTGCATTCGTATTCGACTGGTTTTGGGGTGGATTATTGCTACGCGTGTTCCAGAACATGAATGGTTGCCCCGTCCCTTCTCCGTTGGATGCATGCAGCTGATCACCAGCACTAACAGACGATTGACGACGGAGGCCGCCCGCCAGCGAGGGAAGGAGCACCTACCCACAAACAGCAGGAACAGAACGGCAGAATCGACAGCCAACGACATCGATACATCGGAGGAGAACCGTGACCTAGGATAGGAGACAGCGAGCAAGGGCAGAGAAAGGTAGACTTGAAGGCCTGGAGGGCCAGAGCGAAAATGCTCCACTTACGGACTCAATCTATGCCCAGAGTCCTACGGACGGACGTGCTGCCTCCTAATTCACCCCTCCCACCCTGATTTGCAGGGTGGGGCCTCCTTCCCCCAAATTAGGTGAGGCCAGCTCTGCCTGTAGGTCTTCTTCCGTGCAAAAATGCCCGTAGCTGTAGGATTGCTCGGGCCAGAGAGTCGCGCGGGTAGGAGATGCAGCGGGCGGAGCAGCACAAGGGACAGCGGCGGCGGTGAAACCCTATCGCTCGTGCGCTTAGAGGAGTCATTTTCCTCGAATAGTGACGTGAACAGTAGATCCGTGATTTTTGCACAACGTAACGTAAATAGCAGGCCCGTAATTTTAGCACTCTCCAGTCAGGTTTATTAGTCTGTTCGTGATCCTGAGATAATCCGGGAATACAAACCGTCCGCGTAATTAATCAGCCCTTAATCACATGCATCCGCCTCGCTCTTTCCTAGTATGTGCCCCATGCATTCATTATATCTTCTCTCCATCCAATCTTTCCTCTCTTTTTTTGCGTGGTACGTAATCATCCCTTTTAATTCGTCATTAATACTTAAGCAGACCGAACCAATCCATGATAACGCCGCTGCATGTAGGCCACAAATCACGTGAATCAATTTATTCCTTTATTTTCTGGTCGCGCGATATATGGCAGGGTTGCGGACGCAGTGGTTTTCAGCCTGGTGGAGTACGGCCAGCCTAGGTAAATTGTTAAGCGTACATCAGATCACGATTAGATTAATGATGCCTGTTAGATTGAGTCATCTGGGCTTAATCCTGTGGTGGTAATGTGTCCATAGACATTTGCTTGGGTGCGCGTAGAAAAGATAATGTTTGATTGTTTATCTCTACTCCTAATGTCTCAGTTGGTAGGTCGCGTTCCGGGTTTTATTTTCGTCCCACCTCATCCGGTCTTTTTTGGTACTTCTTTGGTACTTCCCCCCACCTCCCGCTCAGCCGAGACGGTTTATTTTCGCTGGTTTATTTTCGTCATCCTCCCACCTCCGTTTTTTTTTCGTCCCTGGGATCGATCCCTCGTGCCCTCGATGCGCTCGATGCGCTTGCCCGCACGAACGTGGCTCCGTCCCTCCCCGCATCCAGCCTCCTAGCTACCCCTCGTCTCCCCGCCTCCAGCCACACCCGCCGCCGCACCCTAATCCCCGATCTGGCTCTCCACCTCACGACGACGCCGTTGCCCTCTCCGTCCTCCTCCACAAGACGTCACCATCGCCGCCCCTCCTCCGTGATTCGGCCATGGCCACCACCGACGCCCTCCTCTCCATCGCTGCCGCCAACCCTCAACCTCCATCGATCTCCTCCTAGATCGACAAAGGGAGACCTCCACCGTCACCGTTCTTCTTCCTCCCCGACCTCCCGTCGTCGTTCTCCACGGATCTGGCCGTGGCCACAACCGATGCTGTCGGTTCCATGGAGGAGCTCACCCCGGCCTTCTCCACGGATCTGGTTGATCTGAAGGCGGGCGGCGAGGCGGGGCTCACCGAGCGAGGTATCCAGGCGGGGGTCGTCGGTGACGACGATGAAGGCCGGATCGAGGGATCCAGCGACCTAGGCAGGAGCTCCCCGGACCTGAGCGACGGCGGACGGGCGCGTGAGACGGAGTGATCTGGTGTGGTGGCGTGAATTCCTTGCAGGTAGAGGCGGGTCTCCATGGCTGGCAAGGAGAGCTCCAAACCATGGCGGGGCTTTAGTTTTCCCTGTTAGAAAAGAGAGAAAGAGGAAGATTCAGGGAGGAGGAGAGGTTGTGACGCCCCCGATTTAATCGTACACTAATCATACACGCAAACGTGTACGATCAAGATCAGGGACTCACGGGAAGTTATCACAACACAACTCTACAAATAAAATAAGTCATACAAGCATCATATTACAAGCCAGGGGCCTCGAGGGCTCGAATACAAGAGCTCGATCATAGACGAGTCAGCGGAAGCAACAATATCTGAGTACAGACATAAGTTAAACAAGTTTGCCTTAAGAAGGCTAGCACAAACTGGGATACAGTTCGAAAGAGGCGCAGGCCTCCTGCCTGGGATCCTCCTAACTACTCCTGGTCGTCGTCAGCGGGCATCACGTAGTAGTAGGCACCTCCGGTGTAGTAGGGGTCGTCGTCGACGGTGGCGTCTGGCTCCTGGGCTCCAACATCTGGTTGCGACAACCAGGAAGAAGGGATAGAGGGAAAGGAGGAGAAAGCAACCGTGAGTACTCATCCAAAGTACTCGCAAGCAAGAAGCTACACTACATATGCATGGGTAAATGTGTAAAGGGCCATATCGGTGGACCGAACTGCAGAAAGCCAGAATAAGAGGGGGATAGCTAATCCTTTCGAAGACTACGCTTCTGGCAGCCTCCGTCTTGCAGCATGTAGAAGGGAGTAGACTGAAGTCCTCCAAGTATCATCGCATAGCAATAATCCTACCCGGCGATCCCCTCCTCGTATCCCTGAGAGAGAGCGACCACCGGTTGTATCTGGCACTTGGAAGGGTGTGTTTTATTAAGTATCCGGTTCTAGTTGTCATAAGGTCAAGGTACAACTCCAAATCGTCCTGTTACCGAAGATCATGGCTATTCGAATAGATTAACTTCCCTGCAGGGGTGCACCACATACCCCAACACGCTCGATCCCATTTGGCCGGACACACTTTCCTGGGTCATGCCCGGCCTCGGAAGATCAACACGTCGCAGCCCCACCTAGACCAACAGAGAGGTCAGCACGCCGGTCTAAACCTAAGCGCACAGGGGTCTGGGCCCATCGCCCTTAGCACACCTGCACGTTGCGTACGCGGCCGGAAGCAGAACTAGCCCCCTTAATACAAGAGCAGGCTTACGTTCCAATCCGGCACGCGCCACTCAGTCGCTGACGTCACGAAGGCTTCGGCTGATACCACGACGCCGGGATACCCATAACTACTCCCGCGTAGATGGTTAGTGCGTATAGACCAAATGGCCAAACTCAGATCAAATACCCAGATCTCGTTAAGCGTGTTAAGTATCCGCGAACGTCGACCAGGGCCAGGCCCACCTCTCTCCTAGGTGGTCTGAACCTGCCCTGTCGCTCCGCCTCAAAGATCCACTCGCGGGTGCGCCTCAAGCCGACCCGTCTTTAGTCACCACATGTATCATGTATAAAGTATATAGTATATACCCGTGATCAACTCCCGAGTGATCACGGCCCGATAGTATAGCATGGCAGACGGACAAGGATGTAGGGCCACTGATGAAAAACTAGCATCCTATATTAAGCATTAGGATTGCAGGTAAGGTAACAACAGTAGTAGCAAGGACAGGCTATGCATCAGTATAGGATTAACGGGAAGCAGTAACATGCTACACTACTCTAATGCAAGCAGTATAGAGAAGAGTAGGCGATATCTGGTGATCAAAAGGGGGGGCTTGCCTGGTTGTTCTGGCAGGAGAGAGGGGTCGTCAACTCCGTAGTCGTACTGGGTAGCAGCGGCGTCGGTCTCGGTGTCTAGCGAGAGAAGAGGGGGAAGAAACAATAAATATAATGCAAACAAATGCATGACGATGCATGACATGACAAGTATCGGTGCTAGGGGTGCCCTATCGCGGTATGAGGTGATACCGGTGAAGGGGGGGAACATCCGGGAAAGTATCCCCGGCGTTTCGTGTTTTCGGGCAGAGGAGCCGGAGGGGGAAAGTTGCGAGTTCGATAGGTTAGGGAGGCGTGGCGGACGAACGGGTTGCGTATCCGGAATCGTCTCGCCGTTCTGAGCAACTTTCATGTACAAAGTTTTTTGATCCGAGCTACGGTTTATTTTATATTAATTTTAAAAGATTTAAATCAATTTTAGGATTTATTTAATTAATTTAACCAACATTATCCAGAATAGTGTCTGCTGACGTCATCATGACGTCAGCATGACGTCAGCAGTCAACAGGGAGTTGACTGGGTCAATCTGACGTGTGGGTCCCGCATGTCATACACTGTTTACTCTAATTAGGATCTAACTAATCTAATCACAGTTTAATTAACTCACAATACTTAATTAGGTTAACTAAACAAGATTAATTAAGTTAATTAATTCACTAATTAATTAATTAATTATTAATTAATTAATTTTTTTTTTATTCCCTTTTTTTTGCTCTGTTTTTTTATCGTTCTGGGGCCGGGCCTCACATGTCAGTGGCCCAAAGGGCCACATCGATTCGGGCGCGCTGGTTACGGGCGCAGGCACCCAGCCCGATTGGCAAATGCCCAGATGGGCAGGGGGGCCGGCCACGGGCACGGCAAGCCCGGCCGCCTGGGACGACAGCGGCAGCGGCGAGGCGAGGCGGGGCGATGGCGCGGGCGGCGGAGGAGCAGAGCAACGGAGCAAGGCCGAGCGCGGCGGCCGCGGCAGGGGAGCCGCACGGGGAAGCGGGGAGGGGCCGGGGGCGGGACGGCCCGGTGCGGGCGACGGTGGCGCCGGAGCGCGTCGAGCGGCGACGGCCGAGGCGACCTAGGGGGAGAGGAGGGCGAAGGGGGTAGCTCACGGGGGGGGGGGGAGTAGGGCAACGGGGCAGTGGGCTCGGGGGCGGTCGGGGAAGACCGGCGAGGAGGAGGACGAGGAGGCGTTCGGCGGCGACGGGGCGGTCCGGCGACGAGGGCGGCGGGCGACGAGGTCGGGGGCGCGGCGCTGGAACGGCGGCCTCGGCACGGGACGAGGAGGAGGCCGAGGCACGCGGGGCGGTGGCAGCGGCACGGCGGCGTCTAGAGGAGGACGGGGAGCGCGGTGGCGGTGGCGATGGTGAACGGCGGCGGGGCGACGGGGATCGACGGCGGCGTCGGGCCGATGGGATCGGGGGGGTTCGCCCCGATCCAGATCGGGCAGAGGAGGGAGAGAGAGGAGTGCGAGGGGGGGAATGGGGATCGTGCTAGGGTTCGGTGCCCCCACGGGGTTATAGGCCAGGGGAGGGAGTGGGCCGGCCTGGCAGGCCACTGGCCGGGCCGAGGGGGGGGGGGCGGCCCGTTCGGTCGGCTGAGGCCAGCTGGGCCACTTGGCCCAGCGGGGGGGGGGGCTTTCTCTTTTTTTGTTAGTTTAGTTTTTTTTCTTTTATTTATTTTCTTTTCTATTTTAATTCATTTTAAGTATTTAGGTCTTTTATAAAGGCATGGATCCCACACCATAAATTCCTAGGCATTTATTTGCACACCCCGAACATTTTGTCTTAAATTTTGAAAAGTTTTTATTCTTTGGTTGATTTTGAATTTGAATTTGAATCAGTTTCGAACTAGCACGAGACTAGGAACAGTAATCGAGGTGACGTGGCATCATTAGCAGAGGTTCACTGTAGCTTAATTATCCGGGCGTTACAGAGGTAGAGAGAAGAAGGTGCAGGTGCGAGCTTGGGGAAGAGGGAGCCTAACATGTGCGTACATCCTTGCTCCTTTTCTTCTTTCAGTTTTAGGTACTTTCCAGCAGTACATCCTTGTTCCTTCTCTTCTTTCGATTTTAGCTACTCTCCAGTATTCAATTCTGTCAGCAGTTCTCAAGTAAATGAACCGTAGAGAATCAGCTAGATATTTTACTACTGTAAGCTGTGGAGTACTGAGAATGGCATTTATATTGCTGCAAATGCAATATATGATTTATGCAGCAGAGAGGATGCCGCAAGGGGAGAGGAATGGTGCAGTGAGATTGAGGAAGACAGGACACATCGGGACCCGGGAGCTCGAGAAGAGGCTCAATCGATCTCGACAAGAAGTGATCTTCCCTTGGTGACAGTACTAGATGGCCTCTCTAGACTCCTGTCATAGACCTTGGTATGTGTATATATTTCATTTCTTCAACGGTTTATTGATGCACGAGTAAGCTTGCAAAGCGACCTGGGTATGTGGATAGTTTTCACTTCTTCAACGGTTCATTAATGCAGGAGTAAGCTTGCGACCTAGGTATGTGGATAGATTTCACTTCTTAACGGTTCATTGATGCACGAGTAAGCTTGCGACCTGGGTATGTGGATAGATTTCACTTCTTCAACGGTTCATTGATGCACGAGTAAGCTTGCAAAGCGGCATCCTGCTTATCTAGCTTTCTGTCCATGCAACTGGTAATGACTGTGCAAGAGCCAAGCTTTAATTTTTTTATACATCCGGCCTCTAATCCCTGGCTATTAATTATATATTTAAGCAAACACAAGATGACGAGACATCATTTAATTTTAAGAGAATCAATAAATTATTGAAACTGAAATAGTCATATATATGATGGTTTGATCTGTCGGCCTTTTATGTTTTTTTTTCAGAAACATAAAAGATATAAGAATCTCATCTCCTTCTGGCGGAACGGCAGAGGGCTTGGCTGCTACCAGGGTGATCCAAAGGGTGTATCTAGGTAGCATGTTTGTGGCCTCTTGCACTAATATGATTAATGGTAGCTTCTATTCCATGACATGATTTTTGCAACTGTAACAATATGTTTCATGCAAGAGGACATAAATTTGCATCCTATTTTTCTGTCCAGTTAGTTCCAAATTACAAATGTTTGTGCTATCACTGACAATTTGGTGGAAAAAGATGAGTCGTATATACACCCAGTGTAAGCTTTCACATCAGCCGTTGCTCTTGATTGTCTTTGCAAGTCCATAGATATAATTTCTTATGATTTTCCTTTACTCATAGTAAGTACTGAATATTTTGTGCTTCAACCCTTTAGGTGTTAATTTCTATGATGTGGCTAGCAAAGTTGGCAACAGGTACAGTATAACGATCATGATCTGCAGAGGGATATCACCTAGGTGCATAAATCATAATCATTCAGTTTTTATTTGGCAAGCTGGAGCTACCTGGAACTTTCAATTTTGGTGCCAAGATGGATGGATTCAACTGGGTGACCCACAGTCAGGTATTGTTGTTCAGTTATCCTGAGGGTAATGTGGATATGTTCTATTTGAGATCAAGCTTGGTATTGCTAGAAAATATATATGTGATGTGCACTGAGATTTCAACTATATAATATCAGTGATAAAACACGCCGTTTCCCTTGCTATTCATGATCACTTGAACTAGATTACCGTTTAATAATATTTCTATCTTGCACCATGAGTGTTGTTCAGTGGCAATATTCGCTCCGCCGAAGGTAATAGTGATGCACCTTTGCTAAGAAGGTTCTTTCCTGTTCAATGCAATGACAAGACGCTGAAACATCATGGTGTCCATGCTAAAGGATAATGATTCACCCCCTGGCTTCTTATTGTTGTATCATCTTGGCAGGGCGTGGCCGCGGCTGCGGCGCGGGCAGCAAGGACGAGCGCCGCAAGGGAGCCGATGGGCATGGGCGTGAACCGGGGAGAGGAGACCATGGCGGAGGAGATGAGAGAAGGCCACTGTCTTCTTCTCCCCCCTCTCCGACCAGAAACCCCTATTTATCCATCCGACGAGAGAAGACTGCAGGCGGAGGAGAGGAGACGCGGGTGAGGTAAGAGGAGCCAAATCCCCATCATGCTCCTCCCCGCGCGCCGCCGACCCACCAGCGGCATTCTTTCTGGTGTGCTAGGTAACCGAATCCACCTACCCCTACTCGTACCTTTTTGGGGGGATTTTGTTGAACTGTTTTGGGGCTTTTGGTTTGGGGGTGATGTTGACATTATTGTTCGAGGAAGGGGAATGGCTTCTTGTGCGCTCAGTTTGTTGTTGTCTGCAGGGAAAACAAACAACAAGATGGTGGTGCGGGTCTTCGGGTATGGGTCCCTGATCTGGAACCCCGGCTTCGATTTCAACGAGAAGATCCTGAGATTCATCAAGGGCTACAAGCGAACGTTTAATCTCGGTATTCTTGGTTGCGCCTAAATGATTTGAAGAAAATCTGAACCTGTAACTGTAGTTCTTGGTCTGAAGATATCACATCTCAACTTTTCTTTCCCCGCAGCTTGCATTGACCATAGAGGCGCACCACAGAATCCATCCAGGACCTGCACCCCTGAATCCGAAGATGAAGAAATATGCGTAAGTTGATTGCATCCATTAATCAAATATCTACAACACATTGTACTGATGTGCTGAAGTTTTGATGATTTCGATTGGTCGCTGACATAACCTCCTATTTCTCCTTTTATTTATAGGTATTCAACGTGAGGAATTTCATACTTTTGGGGTGGTGCTAGCAAATATAGTGATCAAAGATAGTGATGAGAAAGGGTGGAGCTGAGTATGCCACACATGGATATGATTATTCCCCGTATGTTCTTTTTGGCAATCCACTTCATCACTGACTCATCTGTGTATGGGTGAGCTAACAAGCCTGTATTATGTCTTCCCTCTTTCTTTGTAAGTGAAGGATTTCAGATTGCTGCGCATTATTCAACTGCTATACTTGTGAAAGAGAAACGTGCTAAACTATAGTACTCCCTCCGTTGCATGATGAGTTTCAGCGACTCTTATTTTGGGAAGGAGGGAGTAGTAAATTACTTTTGTTTTTTTCTTTGTTGATGTGATAATAATTAAGTTAAAAGTTATGTCATCTTTTATTTCACTAATAGGGTAGAGCCAAGGTGGCATAAGTGTGTGGCTACGGATTACATCACGGATTATGTGCTACTTTATTAGTTGAAGTCTCTTTGTTCGGTTAGTTCTCTAAAACAAAATCATTTCTCCTGGTGTATATGTTTCTTGGCAACATTTGGTGTAATACTAATCTTCCAGAGATTGTTGTAAGAAATAACTATATTTAGTATCTTTATCTCATCAATGGGCTAATTCTATAAAAAGAACTAATAAGGAGATTTCTTAGCAGTACTATATATGTTTGGAGCAATGAGGTAATTTTATCCTATGTTACTTTCTTTCTCTTGCATTTCCTAATTTTGTTTTCTACTCCATTTTTTCAGGTTCCAAAGTTTGGCCACAACTAGCTTGATTCGGAGACATTTCGTATTAGGAGTTAAACTTTGGTTTGGAGGCATTGAGCTTTGCCAGTAACTAGCTTTGTTACTTGGTATACTTCTGTCAGCATTCAGGTAAACAACTATCTACCACATTGTTTAATCTGTGGTTTACCCGGTGCCAAGTGTACTATATTGCTAGATTTAACTTTAACCTATGTGTTGCTCCGTATGTATCTCGGCATAAATGGTTCATCATACTAGGATTTAATGTAGTGATCTTACTTCTGTTGCTTCTTGGTGAATATAAATTATATTGCGTTTTCATGGAAGCAGGAGCCCCGTAGTTGTGTAGCGGGTCGCGGGAGAGGCAGCCGGTGAGTGCGAGCTGGACGAGAAAGTGATGCCTGCGATGGCGAACCATGCCGGCGGGCAGGGCAGGGTCGACGCTCTAAATGTACTGCCTGACAGCTTGTCTTAGTCTTAATAAAAGTGCATATCTGCATCATCCTTTCATTTATTTGGCATATCCTACTTTAAAAAATATCCTTGACTCGCATTGATTTCAAATAACTGAAGTATCTTCTTTGCTCATGTTTCCACATAAAGCCCAATCATGTATATGTACTGATGGCAGCATGCATTCATGCATTCCAAGTTAGAGAGGTTCCAATGCTTTCCTTTTTTCACATCCGTACTTATCTTTGTATTGTTTAGCAACGAGATCAATAGTAGCACTTGGCCAGAATATGAATTTTTAGTGCTTCTGAATTTCAATGACAAGTGATACTGAATTTTAATTAAGTGCTTCTGATATGTCAATGACAAGTGGTACTGAATTCTAACTAAGTGCTTCTGAAATTTCTTGTGATGAATGGGTTTTCTGAGTGTAAGGCCCCGTTCGGTGTCCATCCGCTCCACTGCTCCGCTCCGGGAGCGGACGGAGCTGCAGTGAAAAGTCTTGGAGCGGGCGAAACGATGCTCCACAGATCCATGGATTTCAATGAGCCGGCGCATTGCCAAACGGGGCCTAAATATTGATGATTTGGTACAACATACAGGATTGCTATTTTTTGATGTGTTAAGGACTGCTAAGTCTGAATTTTAATGTATCAAATTCGGTAGTACTGAATATATAAATGCTGTTTGTACTCTTTAATGACTCGAACACAAATTGTTGTTTGTATGTCTAATGGCCGAGTCTCTCCTTTATGTTCTGTTGCGCTGAATGCCTGAGCGTCAAGTGTTGGGCAGTTTTCATGTCAAAAAGAAAAATGGGGGTTGTTTTCACTTGCGCCAATGTTTGGATGGCTGAACTGGGCGCATGTTGCTGTGAATGCAGTCACTGGATCCCAGTCCCGCCTGCCCTGGCTTCCATGGTATGCCTGGGAGCCGGACCAAGAACATGTGTAAGCCGGTCTATGAAAAGTGGTAAACAGCGAGACCATAGAGTACCAGCATGATGGGTCCATCAATAAATGATGACTGTTCCATGTCAGAAACACTGTACATAAAGCGCCCACCCTATATCAATACGGCTCATTATACCCTTTGATGGCAAATCCCTATGAGGACCGATGATGCAGATAATATGACTATATAGTAGTATGACCCATATTGAATTTTCAAAACTTCTTAGTGCATATTGTTTGTCTCAATTTCCATAAATTCAATGTGCAAGTTGCATTATTATTGTCCGATCTAAATTACATCTAAGACTTGAACAGTGAGTGATGCCTCCTTTAATGAGTGAATTATATGGAGCGTGCTACGCGTCCGCCGGCTGATCTTTTTAACAGATCAGCCGGGTCGCTAGCCAAAATGATGTGTTGCATGGAGCGGCTGAATGCGTCTTCACCATTGCAACACAGACTTTGTTGCAAAATTATTTTATTTTCGCAACACGAGTCTTGTTGCAGCAGCTGTTTTATCGCAATTTTTTCTTTTTTACCTGAGTTTTGCAATTTTTGCAAGTAAGGTCTTGTTGCAGAAAAATTTCTGCAACAGAGATTTTGTTGCAAAACATAAACCGTCATAGTCCATTGCAACACCGCGTCTGTTTCAGAAACATAGCACTTGTTGCAGAAGCGTGTTTGATGAAGGATGGTATGCTCGCCCTCAATTGGACACGTGTCACACAGGGAAGGTGGCGGACGCGGCCACTGCGATCCGCTGGGTGATGGTAAGCATTTCCCAAATTATATAGTGTAGTTGCATCTTCTATTCTGTTTGAGCATGTAGGTGTGTGCTTCCTCGCTTTTACCTTGTAAGTTGTCCTCAATTTGTTGTTTTTGTTTAGGTTTGGATTTTTTTCTTCAACCCGCAAGGCCCGTCCAGTTGTGAGCTATGATGAATTTGTTAAGCGTTGGAGGAGAACATTGCACATCCGAGCTACGTTGAATGTAGTGAGGCAACCATGAATTGGGTATTTCACATGAGGGAGGGGAGAGGAGAGGAACATTTTCATTTTCTTACTTTCGATGATAATTTCAATTCATAGTTTCTTTACAACACACGAGTGGTATTGGTGGGCTCATGATGAAAGTGGCGCCGGCAGAATCACTAGGCACTGGATGGGGAGGCAGTTGTCACCCTTGTCCCTCGGTGCTAGCCAGCCGTGGCGGCTTCACTCGCTTGCTCCCTGAGAATACGAGTTCATAGGGTCGTGAGTTGCTGCGGATTTGTTTTTATCCCTTTTACAGTATTTTTTATCTATCCCTAACATACTGAGTCATTTTGTAGCTTTGGTTTCCCATATATGCCAGCCTAAATATCCCATGGTCAACATATTTGCATGGTTAGTGGACATTGTCCCTTCATTTTGTATTCAGTGATGGATGAAAAGTTTGAAATGGCAATTTTGTTGTATTATTCAATTTGACCTAATATTAAGTTTTTTATATTGCCGATAGAAATAAATTTTTTTGCCTGATTTAGGAAGTGCACATAGGTAAGTCAGCATATTCTATAGCTCTTTCGGAGGTGAAAGCACATGCATGTTGCCTTCGAAATTGCTATCTCCGAAGCATACGCACATTGCACTAACAACTAGGCGGAGGTTCAGACATCATAGCTGTTAGTGACCGGTCCATTCGACCGTGCGTATAGGGACGGTTTGGGGTGTCAGGATGTCGATGCTCTCAAGTGGGGTGTGGTGGAAGTGGTTGGATCGACGAGTGAAGAGAGAACACAAAAAATTGGAGGAAGACCAGCAACAAGCGAGTTCAACTAAAACATAAATTTCTTGTTAGTTAATCGCAAAGGCACTCCCTTGGAACTAACATGCATCATGACCATACTAATACATTTTATTTGCATTATCATTATATATTCAAGATAATATTAATTTAGCAAATTGCAGAAATTTTTTTGGCTATTTTTTTGTTATGATCTGGTGGAATGGTAAAGAATTAGTTTCTGATTTGTACAGTGAGTATTCCCTGTTACACATATTAAGACCTTCAACCTGAAGGATTCATGCTAATTGCATATATTGCTTGTGCATGATGGGTACGAGTTGAGGAAGACGTTTTTATTATACTTGCTCAAATATTGTGTCAATGAAGATAAATACAACATTTCTGATATTGTGCGAGAATTTCTTAAGTGCATTAAATAGATCTTAATTTGTAACCGATTTTTAGGTAGATCATCGTTTTATATGTATGCATGGCCAAATTGACTTTTTGTTATCGATTTACATTGCAAGTGAAGTGGATTTAAATCATTACTCGATTGTGCCCATGCTATCTTTGTTTATATATGAAATTTAACATGCATTATGTTTACGTAATTCCAGCAAAATATTTCAAAAGCCCGTGGCAACGCACGGACATTATACTAGTTAGTAGTAGAGAAGTAGAGACTAGTTCTTTTAGGGTTGTTTTTTTAGACAATTTAGGGGTATTTAGTACACTAGTATTTTCTCGACCTGAATCACAGTATTTTCTTGTGTAGCCTTCAAAACTTAAGAATAGTCATGGGCCAATGGCCTGTGTTGCTCCGGCCCAGAGAAGTAGTGAAGTTGGCATCGCCGCGGGCCGACGCAATAGACGTGGCTCGGCTGGCAGGCCACGGCGCCAGGCCTCGGCCGCACTCGGGTGCGACCGCGAGTGAAGCGCGCCGGCCGTGCACCGCGGTCGCGCGCGTCGCGGTGTGGAGTACGAATGGAGGAACGGACGGACGATGGGTGCGTGCCTACCGACGACCGGGTGCCGGCCGCCGTGGATAAGCGGAAAGCGATGTGTATTTGGAGGCCGCTTTTAGGTGGGGGCTATTCTATTCGTGAACCCGCTGCTGCCGTCGCATCGCATCGCACCAGACAGACACAGATGAAACGAACTCCCCCGTCAGGATCAGACCTCAGACACCCTAACAACTTTGCTTTACGACTATAAAACCCAAATGCTCGATCCCATCTATTAAAGGACCATCGGTAAAATATCCTGATTTCCATTCCAGACTTTCAGAAAAGCGAAACAGGCCGATTCGGCATCACCTGATTCACACCCACACCGGTGCAGTACTCCCCAGAAACGTATTAAAGGATCATGAGGATCAGAGTACAGTACCATCGTAAAGTTAAAACCTTGGAGCCCGCGGGCATATTGAAAACAGTGGTGGTGATCATGGCCCTGGGCGAGTACACACACGCACACACTGCAAGTGTTTCTCGGGTAATTCTATACTGTCCATATGCTGTACGGTGCGGTGGGCTGGCTGGCTGGCCAATATTCCGGTTGCCGCTGAAAAGCGGAGGAGCAGCGGCATGTGCCCGGCTCCGGCCCCGCCGCGTGCAGCCCACGCCCAGCGGGCGCCTCCCTGCGTGCGTGCGTGAGGCCACCCTAGCTAGCTAGCTAGCGAGCTGCCCCTCTGCGGGCGCGACCAGCGACACCTACCGAGCAGTGGCGCCTCCGAAAAGCTGGACGCTGACGCCCCCCCTCTATCATTGCACCCACGCATGCAGCGCCAAATCGATCGCCGTATTATATGTGCCACGACGCGGGCTAATTTCCGAGCCAAGATCCCATCAGCCAGCTGATCACACTCCACTCGGTCGCCCGGCCGGCCGGGTTCCGCTTGGACGCGAGCGAGCTGGCGTGCTCTTCTCCCCGGTATGGATATTGGGCGATCGTATCGCTAATTCAGTTTAGAAGGACGTAGTCACGTCACGTAGGACTAGGCTTCGTGACTAGCGGGTAGGGCCGATGGACGGACGACGGCAATCATCGCTGCCCCTGACGGCGTTAGAGAAAAAGTGCGAAGGGATGCAGAGCGGGCCTCACCCTGTCAGACGCTCCTGCCATCTTTTTCGTAGGTGGCCTGTCGCGGTCGTTTGTACACCAAGCGTCCGTGCGTGCTACGCGGGGACGAGATGTACGTACGTAAGCGCGCCATTGCTGCAGTATGTGTACACGTACGCCTGCTATACAGCTATGGAAATGGTGAGGACTATACCCAGGGTGGCTACGTAGGAGTACGTGCGTAGGCTCGTGGCTCACGGGGACGGGGGCTGCCGCTCGATCGGAGTGGAGTGGATCCTCTCACGCACGCACGAGCAATTAATAAGTGGCAGTAATGACGCCGGATAAACGGCGTGATTATTGCACGCGTAATGCCCTGGATGCTGATGAGCAAATAATCACAATTAGCCGCACTGTTGAAACAACGTTGCCACAGCAGCAACACGCAGCGGGCGCATGAGTACTGATAAGCAAGATGATGATACGTACTACTAATTTCTTTTATTAAAATAAAATTGGAACAGGGTAAAATCATGCATCCCACATACTGTCTCGGTCCCATCATCTTGCGAGAGTGTGAGTTGTGATTAATTCGCGGTTGATTATTTATTTCTAGGATCGGAGCAGGGAGCGCCGGTGGTCTGGATTCATTGCACGCCCCCGTGACGCGTGTGCCGCCGCTTTTATTACGGAACGAGAGGATGCATGCATGCTATGCTATGCTACCCACACCCACCCGGTGGCCCGGCGCGTGCAGGTGCAGATGTTTCCATGCCCCTGCTATGCTATGCCACCGAGATTCGCCGGGCCGCGACATCGTACCGGTCAGCCACCCATGACGTGACGACGTCCCGCATGCCGCCGGGCCGCCACACGGCGGAGCTCCCCCGCGACGTGGAGATCTACCCACGCCCCGTCTCCACTCTCCACACACCTCCACTATTCCGCGCGTCGCCCCAGTATCTCGGAAGGCAAAACGGAAAGAAGAAAAAAGAGAAAGGAAACATCCCACGTCCCCGTACCGCTCAGCGCCATCCGCATCTCCGTACCGGAAGCCCCAAAACGCTATCGACAAACGCAGGCGTCGCCATCCCGTACACATCCGGTACGTACTCTTTCAGATCGCCCGCCTTCGCCGTATCTCCCAAGCTTCCGTCCAGCCTCGCCGTCGCCGTCGCTGCCCTGCACACCCCTTCCTGTCGACGGCGGCCGGTGAGTGAAGTGACCCACGCCGTGCGGTAACCTTTTCCGTTTTGACAATTGACCACGTTACAGTTTTTTCTCCCCACGTTTGGCGCGCGGCCCCTTTCTCCATGTCTGCACGTGTCTCCTCCCGGCCATCCACCACCACTTGTTCCCTTCTCGCTCCTCCGCATGGGATCCTGGGCGTGGGGCGCGGGGAGCCGTCCGTTTGTCGGGTGCTGAGCGATCTAGCCGTTGGATTTGCCGAGGTGGGTCTTTGCTTGCGGGTGAAGTTTTTCTGGAGACGTCTTTTCAACGGTTGTTGGCGATTTAGTTTCAGAACGGATACCTTGGTCACTTATTTATTTGGCGTATTTTGTAAAGCAGATAGATACGGTAAATAATGCCACCGCTAGAATAATGTGGAATTTCGTGGGTTCAATGTGGCGCTACGCTTTGAGCGTTACCAAATTTACTGCTTCACTGCAGCTTGAGCGTTACCAAATTTACTGCCTATCGTCCGAGACACTCCGGCAGCTTGTTACAGGCCACTTCTTCTTTTTGAATTGTTTGAATTGCTTCAATTAGCACGCATGCTGGACTGTTTTCCGAGGGAGCAGATTAGGTAACATCACAGCGAGCGTCAGTTTCCGCTGTTCTCTAACAGTGGGCTGATAACATGAGTTGAGTTCCACATCAAGGAGAGGCGACAATAATGCGTTGCTTGCCGGACCTAGCAGATAAGATGCTGCTGGGGTCTCCGTTTCTTGTCCTAATATTGTTGGTTGTTGGTGGTCACATTTTAATACAACTACTAGTACTACCACTATTGTACAATTGTTATGCAGCAATACGCTTTTCAAGCACCACGGATCCTTTTTTCCTTTTCCCGATTTATTTAAGAAGTGCACCCCGCTATGCCTCATCTGAAAACATAAATTATTTCATGTTCAGAGGAAAAAGTTATTCCATGATCCGTGAGGATGCATTGATAATCGCATTACAAACAAAATGCTGCTCCCGTTGGAGAGCTAGTATAGTACTACTACATAAAATGCACACTACTCTACTACTTTAGTACTCTAGTATTATAGTTTATTAATTAATTAAGAATAGAAGCAGCCGAACTGACCCTGGAGGCAGCTGGCACTACTACTATCTCTTCCCATCAAAGTATTTATAACCGTTCGCCCGTTACAGTCATACAAAAAAATCATCTCATCTTCTAATCTGTATTGTACTTCCTTTTTAGAAAGAACTGATGCACCACCTGAGCTCAAATACCTTCGGTACAAATGGCAGTAATATAATTTGCTCAGAATTGGCAGTAGAACAATTTGACCAGCACCACATGATCCTCCCAGAAAATAGCAAGTCCATGCACGTTCATGTCAACGATCTTCTTCTCACACCAACCTCCCCACTCATTAATCCCCGGGAACTTAGGGGAGCCACAGTGAAGAATCGTCGGGCTAAGGCCTCCTTTAGTTTATAGGAATTTCATAGGATTTCTATAGGATAGGATTTGCAAAAGAAAATTTCCTTTGAAGCCTTTTGATTTGTAAGAATGAATTTCTATTTCTATATAGAATAGGAATTAATCGTTCACATTTTGGAGGGAAAAAACATTAGCTAAGATTCAATGAAAAAATTTCTATCCTATGCATCAAATGACATCTCCTTCTCTATAGAAATTAAGATGCATGTCATCTCACTTCTTATGATTTTTCTATTCCTACAATATTCCTATCCTATGAATCAAAGGAGCCTAAACTCGGCCAGATCCGAGTCGTCCGTCCGTCGCCTCGCCTGCAATGGAAGGAAAGAGAAGGAAAATCCGGAGACGTCCGTACCGGCAGAGCCCCCGAGGCCCAATCCTCTCCGCGCCCGCACGCCAACCCAGGCCTAACCAGTCCACGTCAGGTCACTGACACTCCGTCCCCGCCGCAGCTGGCCCCAACGACCAGCGTCGCCGAGCAGAGCAGAGCACGCAGCCTCCACCGCTGTCACGGAAACATTCACCGCAGAAGGCGCCGAAAACAAAACGGAAAAAGCGCACGGGCCGCAGCAGTAAAACCTCGGCAAGGAAGGAAGCAGCTGCGGCGAGAGGGGAAAGATTAGCAGCGAGAGGGAGGAAGAAAGGGGGAGGAGGAGAAAGGGAAAAATTAAAGTAGAGTTTAAACAGCGAGAGGAGAAAGAGGCAGCGGCAGCAGTAGTAGAGGAAGAGGAGTCCCAATCGCACGGCGCCTCGACCGCCTGCTGCCTCCCCACCACCACCACCACCACCACCCCTACCGCCACCGCGGAACCCTAGGGCCGCCGCGGCGAGCGAGCGTCGGCCGCCCGCGCGAGATCTCGCCAGGGGGCGCGGCGGGCGTCGCCCACTGCCCCCAGCTCGCCGGCGGCGGGGGCGGGGCCGCCCCCATGCCTTTGGCGCCCCGATCGGAGCCGATCGGTGGCCGCTCGAGGCGTCAGAGGAGCTCGCCGGCCGCCGGGGAGGCGGAGGCGGCGGCGAGAGGGGAGGGAGGGGAAGAGGAGGAGGAGGATGGCGCTGTTCCGCAAGTTCTTCCTCAAGAAGACGCCGGATCGGCTGCTCGAGATCTCCGAGCGCGTCTATGGTATAATGCCCGCGTCCCTGGGTCGAGCCGTGCCGCCGGAGTGCGGGGATTTGCTTGTTCCGAGGGGGATTTTGGGCTTTTGCCGCGGCTTGGGGTTCGGGCTCCGGGGAACTGTTGCTTTCAGGGGATTTATCGCTATTATTTGAGCTGGAATTCAGTGCGTTCGGAAGCACTGCGAGCTAGATTTAGTAAATTTTGATGTTAAGTTGAATTCGCTCCAGTTCTGGGTCGTCAGTGTGCGCGCACAAGACTCAGATTTAGCTGCATTTGACCTAAATCGGCTTTATTTCTTTCCATATTCGAATTTTGTCTTGCCCTTGTCGGATGCTGGCCCTTAGGGAAGCTTTGGATTTAATTGCATTTTTTTTCTTATAAACATGCAACAATCATCTAGTAGTGCCTGCATTATTATGTCCACATTTTCAGTTGGTGCTCACTCCCTTTAACCTAGTTATTAGTTATAATGGCGTGCTTATCTCTTGATGAAACCATGCGGATAAAATACTTTGCTGTGTCTAGAAACATGAGCTTAGTACATATGCAGTATGAAGATGAGGTTCCTGGTAGCATGCCAGCACTTGATCTGTTCTCCATTTTTGTAGTCTTAGTTGAACGATGCAAATTTGAGCATGAGACCGTGCTAATTTCAATCGGTATGTTGGTTTCAGTGTTCGACTGTTGCTTCGCCGCGGAGGCCATGGGTGAGGATGAGTACAGGGATTACTTGAGTGGCATTGTTGCGCAGTTGCAGGACTACTTTCCCGATGCGTCATTCATGGTCTCCAATTTCTGGTCTGGGGACAAGAGGAGTCGGATTTCAGATATATTGTCTGAGTACGACATGACAGTCATGGACTACCCACAGCAATACGAAGGTTGCCCACTCCTTCAGCTCGAGATGATCCACCATTTCTTGAAATCATGTGAAAATTGGTTGTCAGTGGAAGGGCAGCAGAACATGCTTCTAATGCACTGTGAAAGAGGGGGATGGCCAGTGCTTGCATTCATGTTGGCTGGACTACTTCTATATCGGAAAACGTACACTGGTGAGCACAAGACTCTAGAGATGGTCTACAAGCAGGCTCGCAGGGACTTCATACAGCAATTCCTAAAGTTGAATCCCCAGTCTTCTCATCTGAGGTATTTGCACTATGTAACAAGACATGGAAGTGGTTCAGAATGGCCTCCAATTAGCCGGCCTCTCATATTGGATTCTGTAGTTCTCCACACAGTTCCTAGATTTGATTCCGAAGGGGGCTGTAGGCCGTATTTGCGTATTCACGGGCAAGACTCGAGTCCTGGTAACAAGAGTGCAAAGGTTCTTTTTGAGACGCCCAAGACCAAGAAACATCTCCAGCGGCATGGGCAGGTAATGATTACTCCTAAGCTGTGGAGATATTTATCACTACCCAAGTTCTACTCTGACAGATGGTTGCAATGCAGGCTGAAGTTTCGGTGAAAATTAGTGCTTCTTGCCGTGTTCAGGGAGACGTGGTTCTTGAATGCATCCACATTGGCGAAAAACTAGATCGCGAGGAAACAATGTTCCGCGTCATGTTCAACACTGCATTCATTCAATCAAATGTCCTTGGATTGAATCGTGATGATATTGATGCTGCGTGGAATGTGAATAATCAGTTCCCAAGGGACTTCCGAGCTGAGGTGCTAAATTCACCTGCTTCTATGCCTTTCTTCAATTTTCATTTCTGTTTGTCTCCTGTGCATTATGAAATCTAAGAATAGAGCTTCTGAACCAGGTACTCTTTTCAGACCCTCATTCCTTCAAGCCCGCTGCTGCATTAGAAGAGGTAGGCGACGACGGAGATGAGACTGACGTTGCTTCCGTAGATACAGGAGATGAGTTTTATGAGGCAGAGGAGGATTGGCATGATGCTAGGAGAGATCCAGATACTCAGTCAACTGACGGAAAAATTTCATTAGAAGTTGGCAACACAGAATCGGATGGTGGGGTGGCAGTTGAGGAAAACGGCAGCCTAGGGAAGCATGTGATTGATGAGGATGTGAAGATTATTATCTCTGAAAATTCAGGTAGCATGAATGACAATGGGCCAGCACCTGCTCCAACTTTGGAAAATCCAGGAGGTTTACAGCAGGCATGCAAGGTTCTCGAGAAGTCTAAACTAAGCAACATAAGTGACCAAGAGGACAATGCTGTGCAGGACATACAGGTGGTTGCTGCTTCTATAGATTCAGAAGGGCGCAAGTTTGGATCAAACTGTCAGGAGGATACGAAAGGTGTAATTGCACAAACTTTAGTTACTGCAACAGATCCAAGTTGCAGTGATGAAGTTCAGTGTCACACAGGTGAATCCATGAAAATATCGACATACACTGATCTGGACTACACTGCTTTCAGTTCTCCTAGAATATTATCAAGTGTAGACGAGGATATCCACTTAAGGACATTGCCAAATGAAGGACACCAGAATGGTGACATCAAGATTATTACCGAAAACACAGTAACTTTGGACAGTGAGCTACTGATCTATGAGGAGAAAGCAGTAGTTGATAATGGAAACTTTGTGCAGGAGGTAAAAACTGTTGTCAAGGAAGAGAGTGTTATTTCAAAGATAGACAGAACTGCTACTGAGAATATTGTCTCAGAAGATAATAACAGTTACAATGTAGAACTGGTTAAGGTTGCTGATACAGCTGACAGAAGACTGAATCATAGTAAATCGAAATCTGGTCTTGGAGATACCATACATGCGAAGAAAAGCAGTCTGCAGGATAGTATTGTTGTATTACCAGCTAATGAAATATCAATAGAAATGAAAGCCAAGCGAGAAGAGTTTGGTGGCAGACAGGATTTTGGCATGCCTCTTCCTCAAAGAAAAACAGAAGCTAGGGATGATAAATCCTTGTCCTCAGTATCAAAGAAGATACCAGTAGGTAATGCACCTGGGTCAGTGTTACTGGAGGCAATGCTTGGGCATAACGAACAACTGGAAGAACAATCAAAGCCGGCCAAACCAAAAACAATACGTAGATGGATCTCACCCAAGAAGGAATCTGAAACTGCCTCTGTGCGTAGGCCATCGCACCCTCCATCCAGATATGACAGTTCTCCAGCTGCACTAGCTATCCGTTCCGTGTCGACAGATAACAAAGGCAATTTTGTGAAAGGACCATCTCTAGTACTACCTGGAACGCTGTACGGCAATCACTTAACACAAGATGCAATGTTGTCTCCTCGATTCCCTGCACGACGACCCTTGTTGTCAGGTGCACAAGCTACGCCAAGAATCCAAGCTACAGCTCCTGCTCCACCCCCACCACCACCACCTCCATTTTATGCTTCTTCAAGTTCAGCTACACACCTAGCACCACCTCCTCCACCACCACCACCGCCACCACCACCACCACCACCGGCTTCAGTATGCTTGTCAAACATACCTCCTCCTCCTCCTCCTCCTCCTATGTCTTTTGGAGCACAAACACGGCACTTTGCACCTCCCCCTCCTCCCCCACCTCCGCCCCCAGGGTTAGGGGTCCGTGGAAGCATTCCACCACCACCTCCACCTCCGCCAAGGTTAAATGGCAGTGCTATTGCTCCACCTGCGCCTCCACCTCCACCACCGAAACCAAGTTCAAGTGCTCCGCCCCCGCCCCCGCCCCCGCCCCCACCGCCGCCTCCAGTTCAATCCTTCACAACACGTCCAGGTGCTCCTCCTCCACCACCACCTCCCCCGCTTCCGGTGACACGTTCTGGTGCTCCAGCTCCACCACCACCTCCCCCGCCTCCAGTGACACGTTCTAGTGCTCCACCTCCACCACCACCTCCCCCGCTTCCAGCGACACGTTCTGGTGCTCCACCTCCACCACCACCACCACCTCCCGCATCATATTCTACTGCTCCTCCGCCGCCACCACCACCTCCGATGACCCGTTCAGGAGCACCACCTCCCCCGCCCCCTCCTCCTGGTGCACGCCCTGGACCTCCACCCCCCCCACCCCCTCCAGGTGCACGTCCTGGCCCTCCACCTCCCCCGCCTCCTCCAGGCCGACCAGCAGCTCCACCTCCCCCACCTCCTCCAGGCCGACCAGGAGCTCCACCACCCCCACCTCCTCCAGGACGACCAGGAGCTCCACCTCCCCCACCTCCTCCAGGCAGACCAGGAGCTCCACCTCCCCCACCTCCTCCAGGCCGACCAGGTGCTCCACCTCCCCCACCTCCACCTGGAGCTGGAGGGAGAGCACCTCCACCACCACCTGCACCTGGAGGAAGGCTTGGTGGGCCTCCTCCACCTCCTCCTCCAGGTGGCCGTGCACCAGCTCCTCCTAGAGCACCAGGCGCTCCACCACCACCAGGAGGCAATCCTACAAACTCTTTAGGTAGAGGGCGTGGTGCTGTACGTCCTCCAGGGTCAGGTTTTGGGGCTGCAGCCGCACGCAAATCAACATTAAAGCCGCTGCATTGGGTCAAAGTGACAAGAGCTATGCAAGGCAGTCTCTGGGAGGAATTGCAGCGAAATGATGACCCACATAGGTAATTTTCTGTCCTCTTGATTAAACATTTAAACATATACTTTCATCTCAAGTATGCTTATTATACATGCAACATTTCCAATGATATACTCCCTCCGTTCCTAAATATAAGTCTTTTTAGACATTTCAAATGGACTACATACAGATGTATGTAGACATATTTTAGAGTGTAATTCACTCATTTTGCTCCGTATGTACACTTGTTGGAATCTCTGAAAAGACTTATATTTGGGAACGGAGGCAGTGGTTGCTACTTGTTATAAGGTTGAATTCAGACTTCTTAGTTTTAATGCTGTACAGTACATGATTGTAGGATCAATTTTAGACCAAGCCATTGTTCAATATCTTGTAAAGCACTATGCCATGATGATCACATCACCTTAATATCATCAACGTCTTTTGATATTTTTTATCTTAATAATGTGGGAAACTGTTTTCTGCAGTGTATCGGAGTTTGATTTGTCAGAGCTCGAGAGCCTTTTTCCAGCAGCCGTACCAAAAACGGATAACACCTCCAAAACCGACAGAAGAAAATCTCTTGGATCAAAGCCAGAGAAAGTTCAGCTGGTAAGTAAAATGCTAACATTTGGTACTCCCTCTGATCCATATTACTTGTCTTAGATTTGTCAAGACACGTTTTAGTGTTAGATACATCCGTATCTTGACAAATATAAGACAGGTAATATGGCTCGGAGGGAGTAATGAAATTCGCAGTATAAAATTTAACTCATTATAGCATGAACAATTTCAGCATTCAGCAATAGACTGTGATTTCTGCCTTGTAATTTCAACTCTTTAGAGTAACTAGATATTCTTTCCCTTTTTGGCGGTGAGAGTACTAGATATTGTAGTGCGAGATTTCTTCGCTTTTTATTTTCTTGATGATATGATTGCTACCATTTGCTTAGGTACATTGTTACTTAACCCTATATAGCATAATTAGATATTACAGTGTATAGTTTTGAGAAAGAACTAGTCTCCCCATCTGATATCCCATTGTAAGCCATGTTTCATCTAATCTGGTAGTATATGTAAATAGATTGAGTTGAGGAGGGCAAACAACACGGAGATCATGCTTACAAAAGTGAAGATGCCGCTGCCAGACTTGGTGGTAAGAATTTGAGCAATGAAAACAAAGATAATATTAAGTATGACATGATAAGATTATTTATTTAGTCACTAAATTTTCAACAGAGTGCGGCACTGGCACTTGATCAGTCTACCTTGGATGTTGATCAAGTGGAGAATCTCATAAAGTTCTGTCCTACGAAAGAGGAAATGGAGCTTCTTAAGGTGAGTATAGTGCAATGTTGCCTTGCCTCCTTTGTGATCCCATTTTAACACAGCGTCACCTTCCATTTTTCCTGTCAGAACTACACCGGAGACAAGCAACTTCTTGGGAAATGTGAACTGGTAATGATTATCTATGATCTATGACGTTTTTATTCTTTTTGTGGTACTTAATACCAGTATCAGAATGTTTACTGATGTTGTTCTTTCTGAATTTGATCGCCCCAGACTTCTTGAAACATGAAAAACACAACATCTCATATTTGGTTTGGCTTAATCGATCATTATTTTAATTTTACATCAAAACATAGCAACATTAGTCAAAGACATTTATGTTTGTGAGCCTTCTTTTGACTCAAAAGTCCAAGACTCAAAGATCATTTACATCCATTCCTTTGTTTGATCAACATTATCCTGGGCATTTAAAATAGCCAGGTTGGATCTAACGTACACATGTGAGCCTGTTAGATACGAGTGTTAAACCTAATTTTGCATGAAATGTTCTTAGGAGTTAAGCACAACAGTTATGCTTACCTATTTGAGTATATCAGTATCCAACAAACTATTGCATTTTGTTGCAGTTCTTCCTAGAACTGATGAAAGTCCCACGAATGGAGTCAAAACTGAGAGTATTCTCCTTCAAGATCCAGTTTGGTTCACAAGTCGCAGATCTTGGGAAAAGTTTGAAAACCATAGACTCTTCATGTAATGAGGTATGTTGAGAGTTAGGCATATTGATTTGCAATTAATCTTCACCTGCTGTCTATTAAGTCAAATTCAATTGTATCAGATACGAAGTTCTCTCAAGTTGAAGGAAATAATGAAGAAAATACTGCTCCTTGGAAATACGTTGAACCAGGGAACTGCTAGAGGTAATAAGAACTGCCCTTCCCATGAATGAATATATGAATTTTGTAAGCCTTTTTTATAGCTTGTTTGACAGTATTCTATCATATTAAGGTTCTATTTTTTATACAGCATCCTTTAAGAGTAGGATTAACATATTTTGGTGTATGATGCATTGCAAAGATGATGTGAAGGGAGTTGCACCACTTGAATATTATGTGTGCATACTGTCTCGAGCTAGTCAGTGTCATGCCAAATCATAAAGTTCATATTTTGTCTTACATTACATTAAGTTTGCGGGAACTCCATACAACAACAACAAAGCCTTCAGTCCCAAACAAGTTGCGGTAGGCTAGAGGTGAAACCCATAAGATCTCGCAACCATAAGATTCAAGAACTCCGTACGTTCCTCCAAAATGGGCAATTCGGATTAGAGATTTAGAGAAGGATTACACAGAAACTTCTGTACGGGACCTGTGAAATGAATAGCAGTGATCTTGTAACATTAAGGCATTGACAACTGAAGTCATTAATTGGAGATAGAAATGCATGTGGAGGAAAAGTATCATTCGCTGCCAGGTTCATATCTATATATTTTCTTACAGGTGCTGCAGTTGGCTTCCGGTTGGATAGTCTGCTAAAACTTACAGATACCCGGGCAACAAACAATAAGATGACATTAATGCACTACCTCTGCAAGGTATGCCTTTTACCTGGTCTGTGCTGTTGAGTTCTCATGTGTGTGTTAGTACCCTTTCACCAATAGGTAACTTGTATTGCAAACTCTAATCCATGGCCCGCATTTATTTATTTGTTAAGTGTCATGAAATTCGCTCAGAGCAATGAAGTGTCAGTTCTCATGTGTACGTTAACATCCTTGCACCAATGGGTAACTTGTAGTTGTAAACTATGATCCATGGTCTGCATCAAATTATTTATTCGTTCAGCGCCAGGAGATTCGTTTAAGGCATGAAGTTTTAATTCGATTTCATGGTGGAACTTTGGTTGGCATGGTGTGTTTAATCAACAGAATGGCAGATGGCTATGGCCTGGGCTAGTAACTAGCATATTTCTGGATTTCTGTGACTCTCCGCTGCAAAGTGGATATGGAGATCGGATAAATTAAGGTTTCGGGGTCTTCAGAATCCTAGATATAAGCAAAGCTACATGAAACCTAACAGTAACTCAATAAGCCCTAGTCTTTTATCGAGATTGTATTATGCAACTTCATGTAAGTTTGTCAAGCAGTATGGGTTCATCTAATAGTTAAAGCAGTGGCAGAAATCGAACAACTTTGAGCACGTCAGTGTTCAGTCTGCATTGAAATACTAAACCAGTAACCAGGTTATAATACGAACAACTTTGACCTTCAGGTTTCTGAATGTGTTTGTTATTGATTTTAATTGACTTTGCATGACAGTAAAATACATACTCCATTTAGTTTATGCAATGTGCCAGTTCTGTATCGTAAAGCAATCTACAATCTAAGCATCTGAGCACGGTCACTTGTAGTCCTCGGTCTAATAAACTATAGTTAAGTCAAATGATTTACACATTACCACATTGGTCTCTGTCTCCTATATGCATGCTAACAGAAAGAACATCTTAATATCAGGTGCTTGCTGCAAAATCACCACAGCTTTTGAACTTCCATGTGGATCTTGTTAGTTTAGAAGCTACATCAAAGGTTTGCGTTTTTCTCGTCATATTCTATCAGTTCACTCGCAAAAAATTGAAAAATCTATCAGTTAACTATGTAGCATATGTATTTTTCTGTTCATTTAAGATGCACATGCTTTCGTCTTATTGATGTATTTGAACAGATACAACTGAAAATGTTAGCAGAAGAAATGCAAGCAGTCAGTAAAGGGCTGGAAAAAGTTGAGCACGAGTTTAAAGCTTCAGAAAGTGATGGTCCAGTGTCAGAAATTTTCCGTGAGGTCAAACACTGTCTCATTTGAATTTCAGGTTTTAAAGTTGTTTACATATAGTTAGCTGGTACTCTGACCTTAGAAGTGAATACATCCCTGTAGCTCGAGTGCTCAAACAGTCAGATATGCATTAGCTTTAACAGGATAAATCTGAAGCCAAATTTAGAGGATGTGATATATAATAGCGCAGGTTCCTTTGTTAGTTACCTGATGTTTTGACTCCGCAAGTATTTCTGCATCGTATTTTGTAGATAAATTACCTGATCGTAAATGCGAACCCCATGCCTTAACAGGCTGTTTATGTTCAGTATCCTGAAGGTTCCCTGAATAGTAATTATAATCACAAACTGCGTGCGCATGCATTTCCTTCACTTAATAAATCTTATATGCTGAGTTCCTGATTGTGTGAAGTTGTGGAGTGCATATGAATGTCATTTGGTCTAAACTGGTATTACTTGATTCTGTAGAAACTGAAAGAGTTCACTGACAATGCTGGAGCAGATGTGCAGTCATTGTCTTCATTGTTCTCTGAAGTGGTATGTTTCGTTGTTCGGTTCTATGAAGATTACTTGCCATACATTCTTCTTGTATTTGATTTTCTCGTTTCATTGTTTTGGCAGGGAAAAAAGGCTGATCAATTGATCAAATATTTTGGTGAGGACCCTGTCCGTTGCCCATTTGAGCAAGGTATGATACCAGTTTTATTGATTCATCTTAATGAGTGTGTGCTTGTTATATATTTTTGTAATACCTCTAAAGGTTTATTTCTCATGGAATTTCTACTCAATTGCATATGGTACTTGGGCATGCTCAAACACACTTTCTAGGATATGAATTATTTTCTGAGGATGCAATGGGTTGAAGCATATCTGATCTGTGCAATTTTAGCCATGATGTTCTGTGTGTTTGCTTGCTAACATGCCTCACATTTACTCTATCGTGACCATCCTCTTGCAGTTATGTCTACCCTGTTGACATTTGTAACAATGTTCCGGAAAGCACACGAGGAGAATATCAAGCAAGCCGAGCTTGAGAAGAAAAAAGCTCAAAAAGAGGCAGAAGCAGAGAAGTCTAAGAATGCTCAGTTGGCCAGTAAAAATGTATTGATCCTTTTATTTTATATGTTTTGCAGTTTACTCAACCTCAAGCGTTCGTTTATTTATGTTTTTTGATGTGCTCATAGGACTCGAAAGCATCGAATCCAAGCCGACAAGCGAAACAAACGTTAGAGAAAACAAGATCTACAAGTAGGCGAGGAAAAGATGGTGGGTGATCTGAGAGACCAACTCCAGTGTTGTGATTTTGATCTGCCTGCGGGGCAAATGCATGCCCTGTCGGATGCATGCGAAGGACCATGGATTCGCACCGCGTCTTTGAAGGCGAGAAAAGGCGTGTGAATGGACGCAATGACCAGTGGAAGTAGAATGCATCGAAGCAATTGTACAGTACAACAGTACTCCCACCACGGTATGGCACACAGAACTTTAGTTTGAAACAATATACTGAACTGTGCTGGTCTAACTAATTTTTTCTTGCCAGCAGGTCTCACTGGCAAATGGTCGACTATTTTTTCCCTTCGGCCAGCAGGTGTTCAGTGCCAACATCTGGCTGCTGTAAAGAGCTAACTGTGAAGCTAACTTCATTCTTTTTTTCTTACCCGTGCTATGTTACTTGTTCTTTCTAACATCGGTGGCCAAGTACAGCCGTAGCTTTAGGAGAGTGCAACCAAGGCACAAAGGTGCGAATTGTACAAATAGGAGTAGGGAAAGGGTAGAAGCAAAGAATATGTTCCTGGCATGGTAGTAAATATGAGATGTAAACGCACTCGTAGTGCAGTTAATCGTATTTTTTGTAGCTAGGGTGTCATAGTTTTGATGATCGGTTCGGTTGTATGGCTACTCTTATCAGCCACGCTGGAGGTGCTGCCGTTTTTTTGTTCCACGTGCATGATAACAAGATGGAAGACCCTTCTGGAATCATATGACCTTTTGTTACATGATATGATAGCCTGATCTGTCTAAAATGGCTGAGTTTCCTTCTAGCTTTGTTGACGACCCTTTGTTGGACGGAGTTTCTTGTTTGTGATTGCCAGTCACTCGTGCGGTTGAAAATGCCAGGATGGCTTGTCGCTCTCTTCAAGCAGACATATTTTTGTGTGTCATAGGAAGAAGACAGTTTACAGCTGCATGCGAAGAAGTTGTCTGGAAAATAACAACTTCTTTGTCAGGGGTTCATGGCCCTATTATGCTTGTCTCCGCGAGTGGCGGTCACAAGAGGACAATGGCTTTGGGTGAAACAAGCAGCTGGCTGTGATTCCTTGTCCCGTACTGTATCAGCCCCAAGACCATGGCATTCCCTGTCCCATGCATTATCACGTGCTCTACTCCATCGAAATGTTCGCCCTCATTATCCAGGGCTGACAAAGAAATTATTTTTTTTGCTCACCGTAATAAGTCACCAGGCAACCGTTTTTTTGTCTTTGGTCGCAGTGCATTCTCATTGTCGCCCTGACCCTAGAAATCACGGGAGGTATCAGGTATCTCATCCCATCTTGCCAATTGCCAAATGCCAACCCCTAAAGACATGTAAAGACTTGAGTATCATAGCTCTCATAGTCTTGTTGCATGTGCAAAGCTCGTTGCCGTCTCTAAGCTTGCAACCTTATTGAAACCCAAGAGCTTCTAGAGAAAAATTGTCGATGTAGCATATCACCACCCTGAAAAAGAACTCGTTGAAGAAGGCCTGTAGAACACCCGAGGTACAAAAAATTCACACGTTCCTCGACTAGGCCAGAGGCTAGGCAACCTTCGCCGTCAGTCGAAACTGGAGCGCACAGAAGGAAAAACCAAACCCGGAAAACGATCTAAAGACACATGATTTTCCACCCTAAAGTTTTAACAGGATACACACATCAAACTTGGAAGTCATTACACTTGATTTAATCGGCGACGACTCTTCTCAACCTCAGCTTTCAAGTCCTCCAACCTCTTCTGGCCCTCTTTTGACTTTTTGCCGCTAGAAATTGCGTAGGGTACCACTGTTCCCATTCCAAAAACGAAAGCCACCGTCATATAGACATGGCCGATAGGTTCGAAGTCAACAGTTGGCAGCTTATTCCAAATGGAATAACAGCGGTGTCCCTGCAGCATGAACCACGGTCACTACATGGACCATAAAGTACAGTTTTGCAGCAACAAAACAAATCATAAAAACACGTGATCAACCTGGGAAGTAATAACATCCGCAGTTGCACACTTGCATTGCATTTGCATGGCACCAATAAAAGAACAACATCAATAATTTGTAACGTATCTATTAGTAGTTGCTACATGGGGTACACAAGAAGAAGTCTAAAACCTGAAATTTGCCTAATACCTTTCCGAAACATGTATACCTATCTTATTTAAAGCGTTCGTTAAGTAATATGAATCCTAGAGTTTTGGCAGAATACTAGTGAATTTGTCAAAATGGACGTGGAACATCTGCATAACTCCCTGGAATACTAGTGAATTCGTCAAAATGGACGTGGAACATGTTATGACTACCTACAAATTTTTTTACTAGCTGAAGGTCAGAAAATATACCAACCTATATCTGTTGTTGCTAGGCCTAGAACATACAATCTTAATCTGAGACTTAGACATTAAGGGAGGCTGACGCGGAAGCGTCAGACACTCTAGCATAGAATCCTCTATCATACGGTTATGGCTCAGCTCATGCTTCCTGTTATGTCCAAGATTCTTACAACCTTCGATGCTGTGCCTAGACAAGGACAATTTGCTAATCTGATAGCACCAACGAAATCATCCAGGGAGGATGACGATGAAACCCCGGCACAAAATCCTTCATTGACGCATCCTTTGAGTAGATCGACCGAGAGAGTATTGTGCGAACCGTGAAGCTGGAGAGAAGCCGCTTGCCCAGGGTGTCTGCAGTTGGGTTTCCTTCTGCTCGAAGAACCGTCTGGGAGACGGCGGCTACCCGTGCCAACACCGAACACACAATTGCCATCGCCATCTCCTAGCCGATGCCTGGCGGCGCGATGGGGGGCTGCCGCCCGTGTCGCCTAGGTTACGCGACGCTGGGGCCGAGCCGGAATGGCGGCGGTATACTGTCTCACACTACTTAAGTTTAACAGGATATATAGATCAAGCTTGAAAGGCATCACACTTCATTTAACAAATACAGCAATATTGCCATATGTTATCTTCATCAATGACTCTTCTGACGATCAGCCTCGTAAGCCCTCCATTCAGCCTTCCAGTCCTCCAACTCCTTGGCGCTCTCTTTTGCCCTTTTGACGCTATAAATTGTGTAGGGTATCATTGTTCCCATAAAAAAAGTGAAAGCGAACAGCATCGGAATAGGACCGACAGGATAAAAAATCTCAGAAGAATGCAGCTTATCCAAAATGGAATAAAAGTCGCGTCCCTGCAGCATGAACCACATTCACTACATGAATATTATAGAACATATATAAAAGCAAAAGGTACAATTTCATAGCAATAAAACAAAGTATAAAAATACGTGATCAACCTAGGAAGTAATACATCCACAGTTGTGTTGCATGTCACCAATGAAAGAACAACATCAATAATACCATAGATTAAATCCTACTCCTTCCATTCGTAAATATAAGACTTTTTACAAATTCCAATATGGACTACATACAGAGCAAAATGAGTATGATCCAAGTATTGTTGGGCAGTAACAATAATAACTGCCCAAGTATTGTTGATTAGTAAGGTTGTCCAACCGCAGTAGCCAAGGAGGCCCAGCCCGTATGATCCAAGACTGATATAAACAGAGGTGAAAGGATCCAAAGTTGGAAGCTTGCAAACTGGGCTATTATTATAACTATATATATAATTTTGGTTTTGTGTGCACTTGATGAGAAGAAATCCGCCAGAGATCAATACTTGAATAGGTACTACCATTCAAGGAGCATCTTGGTGGTGCCCATGGAGGTACACACGAATTAAATTAGAAATGCAAGAAAGTCCTCATACTTTGAATGCCAACAAGTATACATGTTCAAATCGTAGAAGTGAAATTTATGTAACGGAAGGAGCATGGGGTCTCACCATCCATTTTAAGCACAATAATTATTTTATGTCAAAGAGAAAGACTAATCTTTTAGTAGTTGATGTAAAGATCTCTAAAACCTGAACTTTGCCTGATACCTCCCCGAAACATGTGTACCTATCTTATTTGAAGCATTCGTTAAGTTTGAAACATCTGCATATCTCCCTTGAATTTGTTAAAATGGACGTATAACATGGAGTATTACCTAATAATAATAAAGTTACTTGAGGTTCCCAAAGGAAAAAACAGCTTGATGTCAAAAGATGTTCCAACCTATATACCTGTCGCTAGGCAAAGAATCGTACAATCTGAATCTTAGATATAGCAACCTATATACTTGAGGTTCATCTCATGTTTCGTGCTATGCCCACGATTCTTGCAACCATTTATGTGGTGCTGTAGACAAGGCGTTTTGCTAATCTGATAGCACCAACGACTGGAAATCATCCAGGGAGGATGACGATCAAACCCTAGCACAAAATTTTCCATTGACGGTTCCTACTATGGGTAGATCGTCCAACAGAGTATGGTGCGAACCTTGAAGCCGGAGAGGAACTGCTTGCCCAGGGTGTCCGCAGTTAGGTTTCGCCTCCTGCTCCGCCATGTCAACGTCTGGCGTGACCGCCCTACTGGCGAGCTGCTCCTCCGCCTGCAGATGCTCCTGGAGGAGGTGGTGGTTGTAGGCGGCGTCGGCCTGCGCCTCCCAGAATTACTCCTCCCGCTCCTCCCGTAGCATGTCCAGTTAATGGGCACGGGCCCCACCGATGGTCAAGGTGCAGTGCACTGGCGAGGGTGGCACGGAGGAGGAGGAGGGCCGCACGGAGGAGGAGGATGGTGCGCCGACTCGTCGGCGGCGGCCGCATCCTCCATTGGGACGTTGTCATCCTCCGGTTGCCGGTCGGCCAGCCAGCCGGCAACAATGGCGGCCATCTCCTTCTTCTGTTCCGGCGTCAGCCCGTCCTAGAGAGATTTGGCGGGGGAACAATCCATGATGGGAGTGGTGTGGAGAGGGATCGGAGGCGGATGACTATGGCTATGGCCTGGGGCAACGGTTTATCTAGCAATGGCAGGCGGCAAGGGATGGACCGGTGGCGCCAGAGGAGACGCCTCGGCAACCGTGTGCCATCAATGTGGGAGGCAGGCGGACGGACGAGTGGCCGTTGTGTCGTTTGAACGTGCGGCAGTCGCCTGCACCGGTAAGCGGCGCGGGCGGTGCTCTCTCGGCCGGCGTGCCGCTTCAATGCCGACGCTAGTGAGCTGTCGCGTCCGCTCTGGCCGGGCATGAATGCGGTCGCTGACGCTCTAGAGCGGCGTTGACCGGATACGCGCGGGAGAAATCGCGTCCGGACCGTTCTACGGACCGATACAGAACCGCGGTGGATGGATTTCTCGGTCTGAAAGGTTGCGGAAGGTTTAATTCTCCGTGTTGGAGATGCTCTTATCAATGAGGTAATAGCATCACATGTCCTTGAACTTGTCTAGGATGTGATGATTTGGTCCTCAAACTTATAAAAGTCAACTATTTGGTCCTAAAACTTATCACTCATGTCTTATCAATGAGGTAATAGCGCCAGTTGCCTTTTACAAGTTTGAAGACCAAATCATCACATTCTAGACAAGTTCAAGGACTCACTGGTGCTGTTACCTCCTTATCAATAGTCCACAGTGCAATCTCTGCATTCGTTGAGGCAAAAGCTGTACCGTGCAATAATTCATTGAAGCAGTGCATACTTTCCTGCTCTTGCAATACCTCATGGGCTCATCGCATGTATAGAATGGGCCATCATGGCTAGGGTGATTTTCCTTGCTTATGCATGGGATTCAACTGTCAATGGCGATGGCATGATGAGACTAATTCAACCCTGTCCAAAGTGGCAGGCAAAATGAGTACTCGAAATTAGGCGATTCATATGCCACCACGGCTTTTCCAAAGTTGGTTATTGTTTTTGCCTCTTCCCTTGCGATGATTATGATCATAGAACTTTTGACGTTCTCAGCGAGTTAAATATGCTCTTGCTTAAGATGTTCTCAGGTCTTTTGCTGGATGCCCCACTGACATGTGGGTTCTATGATCACACGGGCCACCTGTCAGTGAGACGTGAATGCCAAATATCAAATCATTATTCCGTCGAGCGGCAAATGCCTGAACTTCTTATTTTGCACGGCTTTCTAGACTGGTTATGAGGTCCTGGGTCCCAATTTTTTTTCTTGATTACTATTCAGACACATACAGCGCATAATGGTCTCGGTAATTATCTTTGTAAGTCTGAAGTTACATCAATTTAGCCTAGTTTCACATAGTTTTTGATACATTTTACATATATTAAGCTAAATTCAGCTTTTGTTCTTGTCTCTTCTCATTTTCCGTTTATGCTCCGCCACTGCTTGCATCCTCTCTTTTTTTGGTTCAGCTTGCATCCTCCTAAACCACAGATATTCTTCACTCATTTTCCATCTGGTTATGTCTGTGGATCTTTACAAAGCCCATATAGAGAGAGCTAGTCAGTGGCTGCAAGGAGGACAACAACAGCAAAGGACAAACACGCACACCAACCCAAGAAAGGCATTAACTCAAGACCAATTTAGTAGTTGAGGCGTCAGAGATCTCCGGGGTCAAGGATCATGGCATGTGCTGCTCAATGCGCTCGTAAGTCCTATTAAACTAAGCTGATGGAATCTTCAACAAGATGATCATATGAGCTTAAGTAGTTCTTTAATAGAGGTGGCTAACTGCTTGTCAGAGCATGGTGTACCATGCCACTGATGTTGTCGAATTTGTCGTGTTTTTGGAACTGAAATTCAGCATGTCGCTCCATCAGGAGTGGTTTTGCTGATCTTCATTTAAGTTTGTTCTTTGGTGATGTCTGCTAATGGTAGAAAGAGAAAGTTTGACGTATAAGGTTGCTAAATAACGGTTTGAATTTGAACCCTTAGGTCAATTTTGTGTGCTCAGCACTGATATACATGAGTTCAACAGCAGTTCACTTTTACAATCCCTAAGGATGAGACCCTTGCGTTCATCCGAAATCTGTTAATGATCTTTTAGATTTAGAAGCAGAGCGGGCTTCTAAAATAATTCGGAACCTCGCATCAGTTAAACCTATGAATGACGATGACATGAACAATTTAGGAATTGTAGCCCTTGAAAACATTTGCAATAATCTCTTGCCTAGTGAGGAGGACGAAGATGAGGAGGGGACGGAGACTACGGACACTGTAGAGCCTCTAATGATGGAGGGCACTGTCTCATGTTCTGCCGATCCTACGTTCCCGAAGGGTGATGGGGAGAAGCCCAAGCGATCCTGAAAATGGAAAATTTATCCTACTTCGGCGGTTCGTAGAAGTGCTAGGGTTAAGCTTAAGAAAAAAAAATTCATGATGACTTATGAAAGGAATCTTTTGAAATAGCAGAGGTCTAGCTGACTTGGCTAAACGTAGGTTCTTGGCGGAGACAACGATAAAGCAACATTTAGATTTTATTGCACTTTTGGAAACACGACGAGATAAATTTACCTCACAGTTCCTTGGAACTCTATCCAGAGGAATTGATTTTGATTGGCACGTCTTACCTCCTAGAGGAAGATCTGGTGGGATATTACTAGGGGTTCGGTGTGAAACACTTGAGGTGCTTAACGTGGTTCAGGGTGATTTTGCGGTCAAGTTTCGGGTGAGATCAAAATTGTATGGTTTCCGATGGTCTCTTGTGGCTGTATATGGGGCAGCACAACTTGAACTTAAACCAGATTTTTTAGCCGACCTAGTGCGGATATGTCGAGATGAAACTTTGCCAATCCTAGTCGGTGGGGACTTTAATATAATTCGGAGGAGAGATGAAAAGAACAATGACAATTTTGATGCACGTTGGTCTATGATGTTTAACATGATTATCGAGAGTCTTAATTTGAGAGAAATTGAGCTCACCGGTAGACAATTTACGTGTGCCAATTTGTTACCCACTCCGATTTATGAGAAGTTGGATAGGGTACTCGCTAGTGTGGAATGAGAACAAAAGTACCCATTGGTGTCGGTTCATGCGATGTAGAGAGCGATCTCAGACCACACACCACTTCTTGTAGACTCGGGAGAGGCTACACACATTGCAAACAAGAATGCTTTCTCTTTCGAGCTAGGTTGGTTCAAGAAAGAAAACTTTTTGGAGGTCATTGCACGCGAATGGGCAAAGCCTGTTAGTGGAAGAACTAGTATTGAGAGATGGCAAAATAAGATCAGACATCTAAGACAGTTTTTGCGAGGTTGGGCCAGAAACAAGAGTGGGATTTATAAAAAGAAAAAGAACGGCTTACTCAATTAATTGAAGCACTAGATTTAAAAGCTGAAAGGAATCTCCTTACAGTTAATGAGAAAAACTCCAAATTCGAAGCTAAGCAAGGCTTACGAGCTCTTGTTAGAGAAGATGAGCTCAAGTGGGCACTGCGTGCTAAAGTGCTTAAGGTTGTTCAAGGGGATGACAATACACAATTCTTCCATATGATTGCGAATGATAAACATAGGAAAAAGAAAATCATACAACTTGAACAGGACGAGGGGACAATTGTGGGGCATGAGAATTTGAAAGCTTATATTTCTAATTACTACAAACAACTTTTTGGGCATCCGGAAGCAAGCACTGAAGGAAATATGCCCTAGAGGCAATAATAAAGTTATTATTTATTTCCTTATATCATGATAAATGTTTATTATTCATGCTAGAATTGTATTAACCGGAAACATAATACATGTGTGAATACATAGACAAACAGAGTGCCACTAGTATGCCTCTACTTGACTAGCTCGTTAATCGAAGATGGTTATGTTTCCTAACCATGAACAAAAGAGTTGTTATTTGATTAACGGGATCACATCATTAGAAGAATGATGTGATTGACATGACCCATTCCATTAGCTTAGCACCCGATCGTTTAGTATGTTGCTATTGCTTTCTTCATGACTTATACATGTTCCTATGACTATGAGATTATGCAACTCCCGTTTGCCGGAGGAACACTTTGTGTGCTACCAAACGTCACCACGTAACTGGGTGATTATAAAGGAGCTCTATAGGTGTCTCCAAAGGTACATGTTGAGTTGGCGTATTTCGAGATTAGGATTTGTCACTCCGATTGTCGGAGAGGTATCTCTGGGCCCTCTCGGTAATGCATATCACATAAGCCTTGCAAGCATTGCAACTAATGAGTTAGTTGCGAGATGATGTATTACGAAACGAGTAAAGAGACTTGCCGGCAACGAGATTGAACTAGGTATTGAGATACCGACGATCGAATCTCGGGCAAGTAACATATCGATGACAAAGGGAACAACGTATGTTGTTATGCGGTCTGACTGATAAAGATCTTCGTAAATATGTAGGAGCCAATATGAGCATCCAGGTTCCGCTATTGGTTATTGACCGGAGACGTGTCTCGGTCATGTCTACATTGTTCTCGAACCCGTAGGGTCCGCACGCTTAAGGTTTCGATGACAGCTATATTATGAGTTTATGCATTTTGATGTACCGAAGTTTGTTCAGAGTCCCGGATGTGATCCCGGACATGACGAAGAGTTTCGAAATGGTCGAGACATAAAGATTGATATTTTGGAAGCCTATATTTGGATATCGGAAGTGTTCCGGGTGAAATCGGGATTTTACCGGAGTACCGGGAGGTTACCGGAACCCCCTGGGAGGTATATGGGCCTTAGTGGGCTTTAGTGGAAGAGAGGAGAGGTGGCCAGGGCTGGGCCGCGCGCCCCTCCCCCCTAGTCCGAATAGGGCAAGGAGAGGGGGGCGGCGCCCCCCCTTCCTTCTCTCTCTCCTCTTTCCCCCTCCCGAATCCTATTCCAACTAGGAAAGGGGGGAATCCTACTCCCAGTGGGAGTAGGACTCCTCCTGGCGCGCCCTCCTCCTGGCCGGCCGCACCCCCCCTTGATCCTTTATATACGGGGGCAGGGGGCACCCCTACACGCAAGTTGATCCACATGATCATATTCTTAGCCGTGTGCGGTGCCCCCTTCCACCATAATCCTCGATAATATTGTAGCGGTGCTTAGGCGAAGCCCTGCGACGGTAGTACATCAAGATCGTCACCACGCCGTCGTGCTGACGGAACTCTTCCCCGACACTTTGCTGGATCGGAGTCCGGGGATCGTCATCGAGCTGAACGTGTGCTAGAACTCGGAGGTGCCGTAGTTTCGGTGCTTGATCGGTCGGGCCGTGAAGACGTACGACTACATCAACCGCGTTGTGCTAACGCTTCTGTTGTCGGTCTACAAGGGTACGTAGATCACACTCTCCCCTCTCGTTGCTATGCATCACCATGATCTTGCGTGTGCGTAGGATTTTTTTTGAAATTACTACGTTCCCCAACAGTGGCATCCGAGCCTAGGTTTTATGTGTTGATGTTATATGCACGAGTAGAACACAAGTGAGTTGTGGGCGATATAAGTCATACTGCTTACCAGCATGTCATACTTTGGTTCGGCGGTATTGTTGGACGAAGCGGCCCGGACCGACATTACGCGTACGCTTACGCGAGACCGGTTCTCCCGACGTGCTTTGCACAAAGGTGGCTAGCGGGTGACAGTTTCTCCAACTTTAGTTGAACCAAGTGTGGATACGCCCGGTCCTTGCGAAGGTTAAAACAGCACCAACTTGACAAATAATCATTGTGGTTTTGATGCGTAGGTAAGATTGGTTCTTGCTTAAGCCCGTAGCAGCCACGTAAAACTTGCAACAACAAAGTAGAGGACGTCTAACTTGTTTATGCAGGGCATGTTGTGATGTGATATGGTCAAGACATGATGCTAAATTTTATTGTATGAGATGATCATGTTTTGTAACCGAGTTATCGGCAACTGGTAGGAGCCATATGGTTGTCGCTTTATTGTATGCAATGCAATTGCACTGTAATGCTTTACTTTATCACTAAGCGGTAGCGATAGTTGTGGAAGCATAAGATTGGCGAGACGACAACGATGCTACGATGGTGATCAAGGTGTCGCGCCGGTGACGATGGTGATCACGACGGTGCTTCGAAGATGGAGATCACAAGCACAAGATGATGATGGCCATATCATATCACTTATATTGATTGCATGTGATGTTTATCTTTTATGCATCTTATCTTGCTTTGATTGACGGTAGCATTTTAAGATGATCTCTCACTAATTATCAAGAAGTGTTCTCCCTGAGTATGCACCGTTGCGAAAGTTCTTCGTGCTGAGACACCACGTGATGATCGGGTGTGATAGGCTCTACGTTCAAATACAACGGGTGCAAAACAGTTGCACACGCGGAATACTCAGGTTATACTTGACGAGCCAAGCATATACAGATATGGCCTCGGAACACAGAGACCAAAAGGTTGAGCATGAATCATATAGTAGATATGATCAACATAGTGATGTTCACCAATGAAACTGCTCCATCTCACGTGATGATCGGACATGGTTTAGTTGATTTGGATCACATGATCACTTAGAGGATTAGAGGGATGTCTATCTAAGTGGGAGTTCTTAAGTAATATGATTAATTGAACTTAAATTTATCATGAACTTAGTCCTGGTAGTATTTTGCAAATTGTGTTGAAAGATGTTAGTAGCAATGATGCGGATTGGATCCGTGATCTGAGGTTTATCCTCATTGCTGCACAGAAGAATTATGTCCTTGATGCACCGCTAGGTGACAGACCTATTGCAGGAGCAGAAGCAGACGTTATGAACGTTTGGCTAGCTCAATATCATGACTACTTGATAGTTTAGTGCACCATGCTTAATGGCTTAGAATCGGGACTTCAAAGACATTTTGAACGTCATGGACCATATGAGATGTTCCAGGAGTTGAAGTTAATATTTCAAGCAAATACCCGAATTGAGAGATATGAAGTCTCCAACAAGTTCTATAGCTAAAAGATGGAGGAGAATCGCTCAACTAGTGAGCATGTGCTCAGATTGTCTGGGTACTACAATCGCTTGAATCAAGTGGGAGTTAATCTTCCAGATAAGATAGTGATTGACAGAATTCTCTAGTCACCATCACCAAGTTAGTAGAACTTCGTGATGAACTATAATATGCAAGGGATAACGGAAACAACTCCCAAAGCTCTTCGTGATGCTGAAATCAACGAAGGTAGAAATCAAGAAAAAATATCAAGTGTTGATGGTTGACAAGACCACTAGTTTCAAGAAAAGGGCAAAGGGAAGAAGGGGAACTTCAAGAAGAACGGAAAGCAAGTTGCTGCTCAAGTGAAGAAGCCCAAGTCTGATCCTAAGACTGAGACTAAGTGCTTCTACTGCAAAGGGACTGGTCACTGGAAGTGGAACTGCCCCAAGCATTTGGCGAATAAGAAGGATGGCAAGGTAAACAAAGGTATATTGGATATACGTGTTATTGATGTGTACTTTACTAGTGTTTATAGCAACCCCTCGGCATTCGATACTGGTTCAGTTGCTAAGAGTAGTAACTCAAAACGGGAGTTGCAAAATAAACAGAAACTAGTAAAGGGTGAGGTGACGATGTGTGTTGGAAGTAGTTCCAAGATTGATATGATCATCATCGCACACTCCCTATACTTTCGGGATTAGTGTTGAAACTAAATAAGTGTTATTTGGTGTTTGCGTTGAGCATGAATATGATTTGATCATGTTTATTGCAATACGGTTATTCATTAAAGTCAGAGAATAATTGTTGTTCTGTTTACATGAATAAAACCTTTGATGGTCATACACCCAATGAAAATAGTTCATTGGATCTCGATCGTAGTGTTACACATATTGATAATATTGAAGCCAAAAGATGCAAAGTTAATAATGATAGTGCAACTTATTTGTGGCACTGCCGTTTAGGTCATATCAGTGTAAAGCGCATGAAGAAACTCCATACTGATGGACTTTTGGAACCACTTGATTATGAATCACTTGGTACTTGCGAACCATGCCTCATGGGCAAGATGACTAAGACTCCGTTCTCTGGAACAATGGAGCGAACAACAAACTTGATTGGAAATAATACATACTGATGTATGCAGTCCAATAAGTGTTGAGGCTCGCGGCGGGTATCGTTATTTTCTGACCTTCATAGATGATTTGAGCAGATATGAGTATATCTACTTGATGAAACATAAGTCTGAAACATTTGAAAAGTTCAAATAATTTCAGGGTGAAGTGGAAAATCATCGTGACAAGAAAATAAGGTTTCTACGATCTGATCTCGGAGACAAATATTTGAGTTACGAGTTTGGTCTTCAATTAAAACATTGTGGAATAGTTTCACAAACTCATGCCACCTGGAACACCACAGCATAATGATGTGTCCGATCGTCATAACCGTACTTTATTGGATATAGTGCAATCTATGATGTCTCTTACCGATCTACCACTATCGTTTTGGGGTTATGCATTAGAGACAGCTGCATTCACGTTAAAAATGGCACCATCTAAATCCGTTGAGACGACACAATCTGAATTATGGTTTGGCAAGAAACCAAAGTTGTCGTTTCTTAAAGTTTTGGGTTGTGATGCTTATGTGAAAAAGTTTCATTCTGATAAGCTCAAACCCAAATCGGAGATATATGTCTTCATAGGATACCCAAAGGAGACTGTTGGGTACACCTTCTATCACAGATCCGAAGGCAAGACATTCGTTGCTAAGAATGGATCCTTTCTAGAGAAGGAGTTTCTCTCGAAAGAAGTGAGTGGGAGGAAAGTAGAAAACTTGATAAGGTAATTGTACCTTCTCCCTTATTGGAAAGTAGTTCATCACAGAAATCTATTCTTGTGACTACTACACCAATTAGTGAGAAAGCTAATGATGATGATCATGTAACTTCAGATCAAGTTACTACCGAATCTCGTAGGTAAACTAGAGTGAGATCCGCACCAGAGTGGTACAGTAATCCTGTTCTGGAAGTCATGTTACTAGACCATGACGAACTTGCGAACTATGAGGAAGCGATGATGAGCCCAGATTCCGCGATGGTTTGAGGCCATGAAATCTGAGATATGATCCATGTATGAGAACAAAGTATGGACTTTGATGGATTTGCCCGATGATCGGCAAGCCATAGAAAATAAATGGATCTTCAAGAGGAAGACGGACGCTGATAGTAGTGTTACTATCTACAAAGCTAGACTTGTTGAAAAAGGTTTTTGACAAAGTTCAAGGTGTTGACTACGATGAAATTTTCTCACTCGTAGCGATGCTTAAGTCTGTCCAAATCATGTTAGCAATTGCCGCATTTTTATGAAATCTGGCAAATGGATAAATAAAGCTACATTCTTTAATGGATTTAAAGAAGAGTTGTATATGATGCAACCAGAAGGTTTTGTCAATCCTAAAGGTGCTAACAAATATGCAAGCTCCAGCGATCCATCTATGGACCGGTGCAAGCATCTCGGAGTTGGAATATACGCTTTGATAAGTTGATCAAAGCATATAGTTTTATACAGACTTGCGGTGAAGCCTGTATTTACAAGAAAGTGAGTGGGAGCACTATAGCATTTCTGATAAGTATATGTGTATGACATATTGTTAATCGGAAATAATGTAGAATTATTCTGCAAAGCATAAAGGAGTGTTTAAAGGATTTTTTCAAAGAAAACCTCGGTGAAGCTGCTTACATATTGAGCATCAAGATCTATAGAGATAGATCAATACGCTTGATAAGTTTTTTTTCAATGAGTACATACCTTGACAAGATTTTGAAGTAGTTCAAAATGGAACAGTCAAAGAAAGAATTCTTGCCTGTGTTACAAGGTGTGAAATTGAGTAAGACTCAAAGCCCGACCATGGCAGAAAATAGAATGAGAATGGAAGTCATTCCCTATGCCTTGGCCATAGGTTCTATAAAGTATGCCATGCTGTGTACCAGACCTATTGTATACCCTACACTAATTTTGGCAAGGGAGTACAATAGTGATCTAGGAGTAGATCACTGGACATCGGTCAAAATTATCCTTAGTGGAATAAGGATATGTTTCTCGATTATGGAGGTGACAAAAGGTTCGTCGTAAAAGGGTTACGTCGATACAAGTTTTGGCACTGATCCGGATGACTCTTAGTCTTCATCTGGATACATATTGAAAGTGGGAGCAATTAGCTAAAGTAGCTCCGTGCAGAGCATTGTAGACATAGAAAATTGCAAAATACTTACGGATATGAATATGGCAGACCCGTTGACTAAACTTCTCTCACAGGCAAAACATGATCACACCTTAGTACTCTTTGGGTGTTAATCACATAGCAATGTGAACTAGATTACTGACTCTAGTAAACCCTTTGGGTGTTGGTCACATATCGATGTGAACTATGGGTGTTAACCACATAAAGATGTGAACTATTGATGTTAGATCACATGGCGATGTGAACTAGATTATTGACTCTAGTGCAAGTGGGAGACTGAAGGAAATATGCCCTAGAGGCAATAATAAAGTTATTATTTATTTCCTTATATCATGATAAATGTTTATTATTCATGTTAGTATTGTATTAACCGGAAACATAATACATGTGTGAATACATAGACAAACAGAGTGTCACTAGTATGCCTCTACTTGACTAGCTCGTTAATCGAAGATGGTTATGTTTCCTAACCATGAACAAAAGAGTTGTTATTTGATTAACAGGATCACATCATTAGAAGAATGATGTGATTGACATGACCCATTACATTAGCTTAGCACCCGATCGTTTAGTATGTTGCTATTGCTTTCTTCATGACTTATACATGTTCCTATGACTATGAGATTATGCAACTCCCGTTTGCCGGAGGAACACTTTGTGTGCTGCCAAATGTCACAACGTAACTGGGTGATTATAAAGGAGCTCTACAGGTGTCTCCAAAGGTACATGTTGGGTTGGCGTATTTCGAGATTAGGATTTGTCACTCCGATTGTCGGAGAGGTATCTCTGGGCCCTCTCGGTAATGCACATCACATAAGCCTTGCAAGCATTGCAACTAATGAGTTAGTTGCGAGATGATGTATTATGAAACGAGTAAAGAGACTTGCCGGTAATGAGATTGAACTAGGTATTGAGATACCGACGATTGAATCTCGGGCAAGTAACATACCGATGACAAAGGGAACAACGTATGTTGTTATGCGGTCTGACCGATAAAGATCTTCGTAAATATGTAGGAGCCAATATGAGCATCCAGGTTCCGCTATTGGTTATTGACCGGAGACGTGTCCCGGTCATGTCTACATTGTTCTCGAACCCGTAGGGTCCGCACGCTTAAGGTTTCAATGACAGTTATATTATGAGTTTATGCATTTTGATGTACCGAAGCTTGTTCAGAGTCCCGGATGTGATCACGGACATGACGAAGAGTTTCGAAATGGTCGAGACATAAAGATTGATATATTGGAAGCCTATATTTGGATATCGGAAGTGTTCCGGGTGAAATCGGGATTTTACCGGAGTACCGGGAGGTTACCGGAACCCCCCGGGAGGTATATGGGCCTTAGTGGGCTTTAGTGGAAGAGAGGAGAGGTGGCCAGGGCTGGGCCGCGCACCCCTCCCCCCTAGTCCGAATAGGACAAGGAGAGGGGGGCGGCGCCCCCCCTTCCTTCTCTCTCTCCTCTTTCCCCCTCCCGAATCCTATTCCAACTAGGAAAGGGGAGGAATCCTACTCCCGGTGGGAGTAGGACTCCTCCTGGCGCGCCCTCCTCCTGGCCGGCCGCACCCCCCCTTGATCCTTTATATACGGGGGCAGGGGGCACCCCTACACACACAAGTTGATCCACGTGATCATATTCTTAGCCGTGTGCGGTGCCCCCTTCCACCATAATCCTCGATAATATTGTAGCGGTGCTTAGGCAAAGCCCTGCGACGGTAGTACATCAAGATCGTCACCACGCCGTCGTGCTGACGGAACTCTTCCCTGACACTTTGCTGGATCGGAGTCCGGGGATCGTCATCGAGCTGAACGTGTGCTAGAACTCGGAGGTGCCGTAGTTTCGATGCTTGATCGGTCGGGCCGTGAAGACGTACGACTACATCAACCGCGTTGTGCTAACGCTTCCGCTGTCGGTCTACAAGGGTACGTAGATCACACTCTCCCCTCTCCTTGCTATGCATCACCATGATCTTGCGTGTGCGTAGGAATTTTTTTGAAATTACTGCGTTCCCCAACAAGCACGGTGGTCCTAGATGAATCTGTTTGTGGAGATATCCCTCAGCTTCAGGTAGAGGAGAATGATATTCTAGCTGCACCGTTTACGGAGAAGAAGGTCTTGGATGCAATCTCACAAATGAAACCGAATAAAGCACCGGGACCAGATGGGTTTCCAGCTAAATTCTATAAGAAATGTTGGCATATTATTCAGGGTTTGTTTAGGTCTCAGTCGACCGAGACTTCACGAAGTCTTAGTCGGCTGACGTCACCTTTTTTTTGGCCTTTTTGCTTTATTGTCCAGCCCATACTATGTCATCTCTGGTTGCTTTTTGGGCTGCCCCATTTGTCTTTGCTTTGTGTGTTTTTCAGCTGAGTTGGGCCAGAGATTGGGCAGTATTTTTGTTCCGTTCTGCTGCTCCATTGACTACGTGTGGTGCACCGGCCGAATGTATTAGTTTGTTGTTCGTGAAAAAAATTAACATGCGGTAAGTATCAATTTTGTCCGGTTTTACTTTTCATTTTTCTCCTTCCATTCTTATTTATACTATTTTTGTTTCTAGAAAATGTAAGCATTAGTCGTGATATTTATTTAAGAAATATGTTCATTTTTTACAAATATTAATCATGTATTTAAAAAAATTAGAGTGCCATTAGATAATGTACAATATTGTTTAAAAATATTCATCATGAAATTAGAAAAATGTTTAGCATTATTTAATGATGGTTTTACCTTGCATTTTTTCTTAGATTGAGTCTCATCTATTTGTAATTTTGCTATCATCCACAAATTGACAATGGTAATACTAACAAAATAAGAGAGCCAATCATATTCAGTTACACATGCGCTGCAGAGGTGCAACTGGATTGGTGTGTCACGTTTAAAAAAAATAAAAACACCTCTTTTTAGAGAAACAAAAAAATTAAAAAAATATTAAATAAGAAAAACAAAGTAAATAATGGGGTGTGGATACGGTCCAGTCGATTGGGATTTAAATAAGTCTTAATCAGCAGGCATCCTAGTGTCAGACATACAACTGGCCCACTCCCTCTCCCGCCGACCCTCTTACAAAACAAAGGTCCAGTTGCAACCATGTTGGGGAACTGAAAGCACAAGTGCTCCTTGGGTGGTTTTGGTAATTAATGTCAACATATCTCTTGTTGGACTAACACTTTTACCTAGTATGTTTCAGATAAGTTCAACAATGGAGTGACATGGACTAGAGGATGTGGAACCCATTCAAGATGCTAAGGACAAAGGATTGGCTCAAGCTTCAAGATCAAGACTCTACATTTTCTATTTTAGTGATCCAAGATCACATTGAGTCTATAGGAAAAGCCAATACTCTCAAGAGGGGATGAGGTGTTGCTTAATGGCTTGCTTGCTCAAAGTGCTTAGTGATATGCTCCAAAACCCTCAACTACCTTCCCACATCCACATATGACCTAAACCAAAAGTCAAACTCGGCCCCACCGATTCTATCTATCCGGCGCCACCGAGTTTCAGATGTCATAGCCACTGCCACAAACCCTAGCAAATCGGTTTCACCGATAGGGATCTCGGTCTCAACGAGATGGGATTGTAATCTCTCTGTGTATGTCCATTACCAAAATCGGTCTCACCGAGTTTGAGCAATCGGTACTACCGAGATTACAATGCAAACCCTCTGGTTAGCTTATTACCAAAATCGGTCCCACCAAGTTTGTGTAATCGGTCTCACCGAGTTTACCTGACCAACTCTCTGGTTAGCTTATTACCAAAATCGGTCCCACCGAGTTTGTGTAATCGGTCACACTGAGATTACGTTATGCCCTAACCCTAACCATATCGGTCCTACCGAGTTGCATCTCAGTCCCACCGAAAATCCTAACGGTCACTAGGTTTGCTGAATCGGTCCGACCGAGTTTAACCATTCGGCCCCACCGAGTTTGGCAAATTGTGTGTAACGGTTAGATTTTGTGTGGAGGCTATATATACCCCTCCACACACTCTTCATTCGTGGAGAGAGCCATCAGAACATACCTACACTTCCGATACACATTTTCTGAGAGAGAACCACCTACACTTGTGTTGAGGTCAAGATATTTCATTCCAACCATATGAATCTTGATCTCTAGCCTTTCCCAAGTTGATTTCCACTCAAATCTTCTTTCCACCAAATCCAAATCCTGTGAGAGAGAGTTGAGTGTTGGGGAGACTATCATTTGAAGCACAAGAGCAAGGAGTTCATCATCAACACACCATTTGTTACTTCTTGGAGAGTGGTGTCTCCTAGATTGGCTAGGTGTCACTTGGGAGCCTCCAACAAGATTGTGGAGTTGAACCAAGGAGTTTGTAAGGGCAAGGAGATCGCCTACTTCGTGAAGATCTACCGCTAGTGAGGCAAGTCCTTCGTGGGCGACGGCCGTGATGGAATAGACAAGGTTGCTTCTTCGTGGACCCTTCATGGGTGGAGCCCTCCGTGGACTCGCGCAACCGTTACCCTCCGTGGGTTGAAGTCTCCATCAACGTGGATGTACGATAGCACCACCTATCGGAACCACGACAAAAACATCCGTGTCTCCAATTGCGTTTGAATACTCCAAACCCTTCTCTTTACATTCTTGCAAGTTGCATGCTTTACTTTCCGCTGCTCATATACTCATTGCATGCTTGCTTGATATGTATTGTGTTTGTTAAACTTATGCTTAAACTCCACTTAAACTTAAGAATATTAAAAACTGCAACTTTTGGCACTTAGTGTCTAATCACCCCCCTCTAGACACCTCTTCTCGATCCTTTCAGGGACATGCAGTTGCGGTCGGGTGCGGCGCTTGCAGCTGCGGGGTTCTTGTCAAGATTGCAACTAACATGCCCCCTCTCCCGGCATCCCCTCTAATAGAACAAAAAAGTCCAATTGCGGTCGGGTTAAAAGACATGCAGTTGCGGTCGAATGCGGCACTTACAGTTGTGGGGCTGTTGTCGGGCTTGCAACTGGCCCACCCCATCTCCCGGCGCCCCCTCCGACAAAGCAAAAGTCAAGTTGCAACCATGTTGGGGGACATGCAGTTCCGGTCGGGTGCAACACTTGCAGTTGCGGGGCTGTTGTCGGGCGTGCAAGTGGCCGGCCCCTCTCCCGGCGCCCCCTCTGACAAAACAAAAATCGAGTTGCAACCATGTTGGGGGACATGCAGTTGCGGGGCTGTTGTCAAGCTTGCAACTGGCCCGCCCCTTTCCCGACGCCCCCTCTGACAAAACAAAAGTAGAGTTGCAACCATGTTGGGGGACATGTAGTTGCGCTCGGGTGCGGCACTTGCAGTTGCGGTGCTGTTGTCGGGCTTGCAACTGGCCCGCCCCCTCTCCCGGCACCCCATCCGGCAAAACAAAAGTCGAGTTGCAACCATGTTGGGGGACATGCAGTTGCGGGATCGGGGTAACACTAGACAAGCAGTGTTGCGTGAATCTTACGGAAACAGTGATCTAACAGCCATATATGTGTATCGGGACTTCAGTTAAACTCAATCGACTAAATTTTAGCAATCCAGGTAATAAAATTTCAACTATCGCAACCAACATTTACTTACAAAGCATCTGATGGATGTGCAACTGAAAATGATTAACAAAAAATTGGTAGGAAATTTCGTTGCTAAAATAGGGCTGCTAGAAATTTAGAAAATATGCCAAAATCAAATAGAATAAAACACAACATCAAAAAGCAAGGACAAAAGGAAAAATTAAATTAAATAAAAACGAAAAAAATGAAAATGGATAAGCAAATAATAAGTAAAAATAAATAAAAGGAAAGTTAAAGACTTATATAAATTAAATGAAAAGTAAAACAATAAAAAGAAGAAAAAGGTAAAGAAAAAAAGAAAAAAGAAAATTTCTTTTGGGAAAAAGAGAAGCCATCGTGACTTCCTCTCCTACAGGCAAAACTCACTTGTGTAGGGCGAGAAAAAGAAACAAAACAAAGTACTTTTCTTGTAGGCTGACAAAAATAACTAAAAAAACACACTCGGGAAACTTGGGCTGCACAACAAAGGGAACAAAACCCAGAAGAAAAATAAAAGAAAGGCTCTCTCATCTCCACCGGCCCGTGTAGAGAGAAAGAAAAGAGTTGGTTTGAGCCAACGTACACGTACACACGGATTGTTATCGACTGAGACTTCGTAAAAAATTAGTCGACTGGTATTTAGCGTAGCTGTTTTATTAAAGATGATCTTATGCCTATGTTTCATGATTTCTTTAACAGTCATCTAGAGCTATTTCATCTTAACTTTGGCATGATTACGCTATTGCCAAAGAAAGAAGAAGTAGTTCGGATCGAACAATTCAGGCCCATATGTCTTCTTAATGTGAGTTTCAAAATTTTCACAAAGGTGGGTACCAATAGATTGACACATATTGCTCATTCAGTGGTACAACCGAGGCAGACAGCGTTCATGCCAGGGCGACACATACTTGAAGGGGTGGTCGTCTTGCATGAAATGCTACATGAAATCCATTCGAAGAAGCTAGATGGGGTTATCTTCAAAGTGGATTTTGAGAAGGCATATGATAAAGTTAAGTGGCCTTTCCTTCAGCAGGCCATGCGCATGAAAGGATTTAGTGAGACTTGGCGGAACCAAGTGGGTTCTCAAGTCCAAAAGGGTAGTGTCGGAATCAAGGTTAACGATGACATCGGTCATTACTTTCAGACACACACAAGGGTTTGAGACAAGGAGATTCCATGTCTCCTCTCTTGTTTAATATAGTGACCGATATGTTGGCCATTCTTATTGGCAGAGCCAAGCAGCATGGTCAAGTGGAGGGATTAGTTTCTCATCTGGTTGATGGAGGAGTATCCATCTTACAGTACGCTGACGACACTATCTTATTCATGGAACATGACATTGCAAAAGCGCGAAATATGAAACTTATATTATGTCTCTTCGAGCAACTGTCTGGTTTAAAGATAAACTTTCACAAGTGTGAGTTGTTCTGCTTTGGGAAGGCCAAAGACGAGAAAGACACATATAGACAATTGTTCGGGTGTGAATTAGGTTCTTTACCATTTAGTTATTTGGGCATACCGATTCATCACTGTAAGTTATCTAATAAAGAATGGAACTGTATAGAAGATCGAATTGAGAAAAAGCTGAGCTGTTGGAAGGGCAAGCTTATGTCTTATGGAGCTCGGCTAGTGCTGATTAATTCGGTACTGACTAGTATGCCGATGTTCCTATTATCGTTCTTTGAAATTCTGAAAGGGGTACGAAAGCGACTTGATTTCTTCATATCTCGGTTCTTCTAGTAGTCAGATGAGTCCAAGAGGAAATACCGACTCGCGTGATGGGATATCCTTTGCTAAACAAAAGACCAGGGGGGTCTCGGTATTGAGAACTTAGAAATCAAGAATAAGTGCCTTATGAGCAAATGGCTCTACAGGTTAGAGACAGAGCCGGAGGGCATGTGGTATAGATTTTGCGCAATAAATATTTGCAGTCGAAAACGCTTGCCCAGATTACCATGAGACCAACTGACTCGCCATTCTGGAAAGGGCTTATGAGAACGAAGGACTTGTTCTTTCATAGGGTCAAATTCTTGGTTGGCAATGGGATGTCAACAAGATTTTGGGAGGATGCGTGGTTAGGAGAGACGCCCCTGGCTGTACATATCCAACCCTTTATAACATTATGCAAAGGAGGATTACGTAGGCACAGTTTTCCAAACGATTCCGTTGAATATTCAATTCAGACGCGCGTTAGTTGGTGAGAGATGGACTGCCTGGATGCACTTGGTTCGGAGATTGATATATGTTCAACTCTCTGACCAGCAGGATTTGATGCAATCGAAATTAGCTAAAAATGGGTTTTTACGGTGAAATCTTTATATGGATTTGATTAATTCTGGCCCAGTCTCAAGATCGTTGCATATTTGGAAAATTATGGTTCCTTTGTGTATTAATTTTTTTATGTGGTTTGTCCACAAACAAGTAATACTCACTAAGGACAACTTAATCAAGAGGCGATGGGTAGGTAGTTCACGGTTTTGTTTTTGTGATCATGATGAAACAATACAACATTTATTTCTTAAATGCACATGATGTCTACTACACAACCTTCTTCTTGTAGACGTTGTTGGGCCTCCAAGTGCAGAGGTTTGTAGGACAGTAGAAATTTTCCCTCAAGTGGATGACCTAAGGTTTTTCAATCCATAGGAGGCGTAGGATGAAGATGGTCTCTCTCAAGCAACCCTGCAACCAAATAACAAAGAGTCTCTTGTGTCCCCAACACACCCAATACAATGGTAAATTGTATAGGTGCACTAGTTTGGCGAAGAGATGGTGAAACAAGTGGTATATGGATAGTAGATAAAGGTATCTGTAATCTGAAATTATAAAAACAGCAAGGTAGCAAGTGATAAAAGTGAGCGTAAACAGTATTGCAATGCGTGGAAACAAGGCCTAGGGTTCATACTTTCGGTAGTGTAAGTTCCCTCAACAATACTAACATAATTTGATCACATAACTATCCCTCAACATGCAACAAAGAGTCACTCCAAAGTCACTAATAGCGGAGAACGAACTAAGAGCTTATGGTAGGGTACGAAACCACCTCAAAGTTATTCTTTCCAATCAATCCGTTGGGCTATTCCTATAAGTGTCACAAACAGCCCTAGAGTTCGTAACACCTTAAGACACAAATCAATCAAAACCCTAATGTCACCTAGATACTCCAATGTCACCTCAAGTATCCGTGGGTATGATTATACGATATGCATCACACAATCTCAGATTCATCTATTCAACCAACACAAAGGACCTCAAAGAGTGCCCCAAAGTTTCTACCGGAGAATCACGACGAAAACGTGTGCCAACCCCTATGCATAGGTTCCCAATGTCACGAAACCCGCAAGTTGATCACCTTAATATACATCAAGTGGCACGTGATATCCCATTATCACCACAGATATCCACGACAAGACATACATCAAGTGTTCTCAAATCTTTAAAGACTCAATCCGATAAGATAACTTCAAAGGGGAAACTCAATTCATTACAAGAGAGTAGAGGGGGAGGAGAAACATAAGATCCAACTATAATAGCAAAGCTCACGATACATCAAGATCATGCCAAATCAAGAACATGAGAGAGAGAGAGAGATCAAACACATAGCTACTGGTACATACCCTCAGCCCCGAGGGAGAACTACTCCCTCCTCGTTATGGAGAGCACCAAGATGATGAAGATGGCCACCGGAGAAGGATTGCCCCCTCCGGCAGGGTGCCAGAACGGGTCTAGATTGGTTTTCGGTGGCTACGGAGGCTTCTGGCGGCGGAACTCCCGATCTAATCTCTGTTCTGGAAGTTTTAGGGTATATGGAGTTATATAGGCAGAAGAAGCACGTCAGGGGAGCCACGGAGGCCCCACGAGGTAGGGGGGCGCGCCCTAGGGGGGTGGGCGCGCCCCCCACCCTCGTGGGCAGCTCCCGTATCTTCTGACGTGGGGTCCAAGTCCATTAGGTGTGTTTCCTTCCAAAAATAACTTCTCCAGTTGATTTCGTTCCGTTTCGACTCCGTCTGATATTCCTTTTCTTCAAAACACTGAAATAGGCATAAAACAGCAAATCTGGGCTGGGCCTCCGGTTAATAGGTTAGTCCCAAAAATAATATAAAAGTGGATAATAAAGCCCAATATTGCCCAAAACAGTAGATAATATAGCATGGAGCAATCAAAAATTATAGATACGTTGGAGACGTATCAAGCATCCCCAAGCTTAATTCCTGCTCGTCCTCGAGTAGGTAAACGATGAAAAAGATAATTTTTGATGTGGAATGCTAGTTGGCATAATTTCAATGTAATTCTTCTTACTTGTGATATGAATATTCAGATCCGAAAGATTCAAGACAAAAGTTCATATTGACATAAAAATAATAATACTTCAAGCATACGAACAAAGCAATCATGTCTTCTCAAAATAACATGGCCAAAGAAAGTTATCCCTACAAAATCATATAGTCTGGTTATGCTCTATCTTCACCACACAAAATATTTAAATCATGCACAACCCCGATGACAAGCCAAGCAATTTGTTTCATACTTTTGATGTTCTCAAACTTTTTCAATCTGCACGCAATACATGAGCGTGAGCCATGGACATAGCACTATAGGTGGAATAGAATGGTGATTGTGGAGAAGACAAAAAGGGAGAAGATAGTCTCACATCAACTAGGCGTATCAACGGGCTATGGAGATGCCCATCAATAGATATCAATGTGAGTGAGTAGGGATTGCCATGCAACGGATGCACTAGAGCTATAAGTATATGAAAGCTCAAAAAGAAACTAAGTGAGTGTGCATCCAACTTGCTTGCTCATGAAGACCTAGGGCAATTTGGGGAAGCCCATCATTGGAATATACAAGCCAAGTTCTATAATGAAAGATTCCCACTAGTATATGAAAGTGACAACATAGGAGACTCTCTATCATGAAGACCATGGTGCTACTTTGAAGCACAAGTGTGGTAAATGGATAGTAACATTGTCCCTTCTCTCTTTTTCTCTCATTTGTTTTGGGCCTTCTCTTTTTTATGGCCTTTCTCTTTTTTTGGGCCTTCTCTTTTTTTATGGCATTTCTCTTTTTCTTTATTTTCGTCCGGAGTCTCATCCCGACTTGTGGGGGAATCATAGTCTCCATCATTCTTTCCTCACTGGGACAATGCTCTAATAATGATGATCATCACACTTTTATTTACTTACAACTCAAGAATTACAACTCGATACTTAGAACAAGATATGACTCTATATGAATGCCTCCGACGATGTACCGGGATGTGCAATGATGCATGAGTGACATGTATGGAAGAATTATGAATGGTGGCTTTGCCACAAATACGATGTCAACTACATGATCATGCAAGCAATATGACAATGATGGAGTGTGTCATAATAATGGAACGGTGGAAAGTTGCATGGCAATATATCTCGGAATGGCTATGGAAATGCCATAATAGGTAGGTATGGTGGCTGTTTTGAGGAAGATATATGGTGGGTTTATGGTACCGGCGAAAGTTGCGCGGTACTAGAGAGGCTAGAAATGGTGGAAGGGTGAGAGTGCGTATAATCCATGGACTCAACATTAGTCATAAAGAACTCACATACTTATTGCAAAAATCTATTAGTTATCAAAACAAAGTACTATGCGCATGCTCCTAGGGGGATAGATTGGTAGGAAAAGACCATCGCTCGTCCCCGACCGCCACTCATAAGGAAGACAATCTATAAATAAATCATGCTCCGACTTCATCACATAACGGTTCACCATACGTGCATGCTACGGGAATCACAAACCTCAACACAAGTATTTCTCAAATTCACAACTACTCAACTAGCATGACTCTAATATCACCATCTCCATATCTCAAAACAATCATCAAGCATCAAACTTCTCATAGTATCCAACACACTCATAAGAGAATTTTATTATTCTTGAATACCTAGCATATTAGGATTTTAAGCAAATTACCATGCTATTAAGACTCTGAAAATAATATAAGTGAAGCATGAGAGTTCATCTATTTCCTCAAAATAAAACCACCACCATGCTCTAAAAGGTATAAGTGAAGCACTAGAGCAAATGACAAACTACTCCGAAAGATATAAGTGAAGATCAATGAGTAGTTGAATAATTATGCAACTATGTGAAGACTCTCTAACATTTAATAATTTCAGATATTGGTATTTTATTCAAACAGCAAGCAAAGCGAAATAAAATGACATTCTAAGAATAGCAAACATCATGCGAAGAAGCAATAACTTAGGATCAACCGATACTGACCGATAGTTGTTGAAGAAGAAAGGTGGGATGCCAACCGGGGCATCCCCAAGCGTAGATGCTTGAGACTTCTTGAAATATTATCTTGGGGTGCCTTGGGCATCCCAAAGCTTGAGCTTTTGTGTCTCCTTAATTCCTCTGATATCACGGTCTCCCTAAATCTCAAAAGATTTATCCACACAAAACTCAACAAGGACTCGTGAGATAAGTTAGTATAAACCATTGCAAAAACCTTATCATACTCTACTGTAGCAAATCACTAAAATTATTATTCAACATTGCATACTAAATGCCTCTGCATATTTAATAGTCCTATCCTCAAATAGAATCATTAAAGAAGCAAACATATGCAAACAATGCAAACATAATAGCAATCTGCCTAAACAGGATAGTATGTAAAGAATGCTGCAACATCCATACTTCCCTAGCTCCAAAAATTATGAAATAAAATTCCCACTGTAGTAAATTTATCAGAGCTTAATATGCAAAAGGTTTCAACATTTTATCACATTCTGACTTTTCTAGGGAATTATTGCAACAACGGTAAACTTTCTGTTTTCAAACAGCAACATGTATACTTGTAACATAGGCATAGTAAAGGCTATCAATGCCACTTTTATTGAAATAAAAGATGCAAAACATTATTATAAATAACAGCAAGCAAATTCTAACAAAATAAATTGACGCTCCAAGCAAAACACATATCATGTGGCGAATAAGAATATAGCTCCAAGTAAAGTTACCGATGAACGAAGACGAAAGAGGGGATGCCTTCCGGGGCATCCCCAAGCTTAGGCTCTTGGCTGTCCTTGAATATTACCTTGGGGTGCCTTGGGCATCCCCAAGCTTAGGCTCTTTCCACTCCTTATTTCATAGTCCATCGAATCCTTACCCAAAACTTGAAAACTTCACAACACAAAACTTAACAGAAAACTCGTAAGCTCCGTTAGCGAAAGAAAACAAAACACTACTTCAAGGTACTGTAATGAACTCATTATTTATTTATATTGGTGTTAAACCTAATGTATTCCAACTTCTCTATGGTTTATAAACTATTTTACTAGCCATAGATTCATCAAAATAAGTAAACAACACATGGAAAATAGAATCTGTCAAAAACAGAACAGTCTGTAGTAATCTGAATCAAACGTAAACTTCTGAAACTCATAAAATTCTCAAATAAATTTCTGGACCTGAGGAATTTATCTATTAATCATCTTCAAAAAGAATTAACTAAATAGCACTCTCTAAATAAAAATTGCAGCAATTCTCGTGAGCGCTAAAGTTTCTGTTTTTTACAGTATGATCAACAAGACTCTTCCCAAGTCTTCCCAAAGGTTCTACTTGGCACAAAAACTAATTAAAAGCATAAAACCACATCTAAATAGAGGCTAGATGAATTATTTATTATTAAACAGGAACAAAAAGCAAGGAACAAAAATAAAGTTGGGTTGCCTCCCAACAAGCGCTATCTTTTAATGCCCCTAGCTAGGCATGATGATTTCAATGATGCTCACATAAAAGATAAAAATTGTAACATAAAAAGAGCATCATGAAGAATATGACTAGCACATTTAAGTCTAACATACTTCCTATGCATAGGGATTTTGTGAGCAAACAACTTATGAGAGCAATAATCAACTAGCATAGGAAGGCAAAACAAGCATAACTTCAAGATTTTAAGCACATAGAGAGAAAACTTGATATTATTGTAATCCATACAAGCATATGTTCCTCCCTCATAATAATTTTCAGTAGCATCAGGAATGAATTCAACAATATAACCAGCATCTAAAGCATTCTTTTCATGAATAATAGTGGGAGAAAACTCAACAAAATAACTATCATGTGATTGAGAATTAAGATCAAGATGACAAGTTTCATAGTTATTATTATTCTTTAAAGTATACGTGTCATCACAATAATCATCATAGATAGGAGGCATGCTTTCATCATAGTAAATTTGCTCATCAAAACTTGGGGGACAAAAAATATCATCTTCATCAAACATAGCTTCCTCAAACTTGTGGCTTTGCATATCATTGGCATCATGGATATTCAAGGAATTCATACTAACAACATTGCAATCATGCTCATCATTCAAATATTTAGTGCCAAACATTTTATAGATTTCTTCTTCTAGCACTTGAGCACAATTATCCTTTCCATCATACTCACGAAAGATATTAAAAAGGTGAAGCGTATGAGACAAACTTAATTCCATTTTTTTATAATTTTCTTTTATAGACTAAACTAGTGATAAAACAAGAAATTAAAAGACTCGATTGCAAGATCTAAAGATATACCTTCAAGCGCTAACCTCCCTGGCAATGGCGCCAGAAAAGAGCTTGATGTCTACTACACAACCTTCTTCTTGTAGACGTTGCCGGGCCTCCAAGTGCAGAGGTTTGTAGGACAGTAGCAAATTTCCCTCAAGTGGATGACCTAAGGTTTATCAATCCGTAGGAGGCGTAGGATGAAGATGGTCTCTGTCAAGCAACCCTGCAACCAAATGACAAAGAGTCTCTTGTGTCCCCAACACACCCAATACAATGGTAAATTGTATAGGTGCACTAGTTCGGCGAAGAGATGGTGAAACAAGTGGTATATGGATAGTAGATAAAGGTATCTGTAATCTGAAATTATAAAACAGCAAGGTAGCAAGTGATAAAAGTGAGCGTAAACGGTATTGCAATGCGTGGAAACAAGTCCGAGGGTTCATACTTTCGCTAGTGTAAATTCCCTCAACAATACTAACATAATTGGATCACATAACTATCCCTCAACATGCAACAAAGAGTCACTCCAAAGTCACTAATAGCGGAGAACGAACGAAGAGCTTATGGTAGGGTATGAAACCACCTCAAAGTTATTCTTTCCAATCAATCCGTTGGGCTATTCCTATAAGTGTCACAAACAGCCCTAGAGTTCGTACTAGAATAACACCTTAAGACAAAAATCAATCAAAACCCTAATGTCACCTAGATACTCCAATGTCACCTCAAGTATCCATGGGTATGATTATACGATATGCATCACACAATCTCAGATTCATCTATTCAACCAACACAAAGGACCTCAAAGAGTACCCCAAAGTTTCTACCGGAGAATCACGACGAAAACATGTGCCAACCCCTATGCATAGGTTCCCAATGTCACGAAACCCGCAAGTTGATCACCTTAACATACATCAAGTGGCATGTGGTATCCCATTGTCACCACAGATATACACGGCAAGACATACATCAAGTGTTCTCAAATCTTTAAAGACTCAATCCGATAAGATAACTTCAAAGGGGAAACTCAATTCATTACAAGAGAGTAGAGGGGGAGGAGAAACATAAGATCCAACTATAATAGCAAAGCTCGCGATATATCAAGATCGTGCCAAATCAAGAACACGAGAGAGAGAGAGAGAGATCAAACACATAGCTACTGGAACATACCCTCAGCCCCTAGGGAGAACTACTCCCTCCTCATCATGGAGAGCACAGGGATGATGAAGATGGCCACCGAAGAAGGATTGCCCCCTCCGGCAGGGTGCCAGAACGAGTCTAGATTGGTTTTCGGTGGCTACGGAGGCTTCTGGCGGCGGAACTCCCGATCTAATCTCTGTTCTGGAAGTTTTAGGGTATATGGAGTTATATAGGCAGAAGAAGCACGTCAGGGGAGCCACGGGGGCCCCACGAGGCAGGGGGCGCGCCCTAGGGGGGTGGGCGCGCCCCCACCCTCGTGGGAAGCTCCCGTATCTTCTGACGTGGGGTCGAAGTCCATCAGGTGTGTTTCCTTCCAAAAATAACTTCTCCAGTTGATTTCGTTCCGTTTCGACTCCATCTGATATTCCTTTTTTTTCAAAACACTGAAATAGGCATAAAACAGCAAATCTGGGCTGGGCCTCCGGTTAATAGGTTAGTACCAAAAATAATATAAAAGTGGATAATAAAGCCCAATATTGCCCAAAACAGTAGATACTATAGCATGGAGCAATCAAAAATTATAAATACGTTGGAGACGTATCAGCCCACTCGCCAAATTGCTTTGGAGAACGATTCATATAGACTTCAACATCAATCCTCCAGTTGACATTGAGTCGTTGTTTGGAACGTGGTTAGCTGGGGTTGAACATACTACTGCGGCTCGTATTCGGATTGGAATATGTGCGCTTCTGTGGGCTATATGGAACTGTAGGAATGATTTGATTTTTAACAGACAATACACTTTAACTTCTTGCAGGTCATCTTCAGAGCTACCGCATGGATCCGTACGTGGTCCTTACTCACTCCTATGGACTCCAGGGAGCCTTTGGTTACTGGGTGCAACCAGTGGGAGATGGTATCACGGGCTATATTCAACTGGTTCGTATGACGGTCGCATAACATGATAGGAGTCTAGGAAGTTTATCCTTCATATTGCCGTACCGGTTGTGATTGTCAGCATGTATTTTCCTTTTATTATTTCGCTTCGCTCCGCTTGCGAGCTGTAATACTTTTATGACTTTATGATACTTCATGGCTTTTTTAATAAGATGGCTGCATGCATCATTATAATGCAGAGGCCGAGGATACGCCTCTATTTCCAAAAAAATAATCTAGGCATAAGGTTTTAAGCTAGCTGAATATGTTGTAATCGTAATTTAGTTAATTTTCCTTATGTTGCATACCTCGAACTGGAGGCTGGTGCCTAGGACTTGTGAAGTTGGGATGATGACGTTGAGCTCCAAGACATTCTCAATTACTGAAATGAAATCGGGTCTCGGGAAAAAATCTGTTAATCATAATTGTAATATTTATATTTGAACTATCTTCGCATTTCAAAATTTTAGTCACCTAAGATTTGATATGTTAATTTTTTAAGTGTTGCGGACTTTAAAAATATAGGGATGACCTACTCCTGTATCCAGATCCAAAGACGAGTCCAAACATTACACAGACATATATTTTTCCATTTTGAGGATCGGTGTTGAAGATGCTCTAAAACCCTAAGTGGATTTTGATATAGAATGACAAGCAACTAAGGAACTAATATGAGTTCTAAGTTACCTAAAAAATGAGTTCTAAGTGTTAAAATAGATTTTAGTCCCAAGTGTGAACGTTACTAATGGCCTGCAAGAGATATATGATCGTTTAGCAAAATCCGTGGAAGTATCCAATTAGTTATCATTCCCAACCAGTAGTGGAGGAAGTATTAATCTTATGGGACAAATTTCCCCCCTAATTTGTGTCAACTCTCATTTTTACCCCTAAAAAATAGTAAATTTGCCCCTCTTTCGTCTGGTGCCCTTATGAAAATACCCCTACGCGTCGTTTTCGTCCGGTCAAAGGTCTTTGACTGTTGGTGATGATTTCTTCAATCACTGACAATTCTTTACCAGCAAACGTCTACCCACAACACACACAACTTATTAGGAGGAATTGTCTTTGTTATTATCGGTCTTCCCACACAATTCTTATTACTCACATGTTTGCTGGGTATCACACACATCTTGTTAAGCTGAATCGTTTGTGTTCTTCTGGATCATCGCAATTAGTTCGTCCGAGTGACCTGTATGCCATCTATCGCACACATCTTGTCCTGGGTAATCATTTGTGTTGTTTTCGCTTCTCGCAAACAATTCATCCGGGTGACCTGTATGCCGTATATCACACACATCTTGTCCTGGGCAATCGTTTGTGTTCTTTTTCGTTCATCGCAAACAATTCATCCGAGTGACCCGTATGCCGTCTATCGCACATACCTTGATCTATCTAACAGTTTCTGTTGTTTTGTCTCATCGCAAACAACACGTATGTATCAACTGTATGCCACATATCACACATGCGACTCTTTTCTGGATCGTATTTTATGGCTCCGCCATCGCACATGGTTTGTCTTATTGGGACGGTTTTATTACGACTCCGTTTGCGATTCATGCATCGCACATAGTTTCGTTGAAGGGTCTTTGATTCATGTGTCGCCTTAGCAGCATCCTGCACTAGTGCTTGTTTGTTAAAATTAGTACAAAGTTGAGTCATCTATTTTAAAACGAAGGAAGTATGTTTGAATGATTATTCGAAAGTAGCCCATAGTCGGAATTCATGTGAGGACACATATGCATATTAATATTAGACTAGCACATGTATTGGTCGATGACCATGTTTCACGGAGCATGGACATGGAGACGTCGAACGAGTAACGTGGCCTATGCATGTTAGGTACATGGGGTTGGACACGCTAAACTTGACACATAGCAGGGTTGCTTTTGATTGTCTCTTATAATGTGTATGTTATGTTCTTAGACCTGAGATTATTGTATGTACTTGAGATTTGTAGTGACTTACTTAGGGGTTGCCAAATGCTACTTCGTACCTGGATAGTTATAAAGGCTGGTTACTTATTTCTGATGAAGCATGCTACACGACATGATCAATCGAGATGGGATTTGCCCCTCTCTAAAACGAGAGATATCTCTTGGGTACTCAAGTCAGCAGATCTACAAATGCATGACCGTGCTACTTAAGGTTAAATAGTTAACCTAGTAAAGAATTCCGAGTCACTTAATTGAGAAAGAGCGGTCGAGCATGAGCTTGACCAATATCATGAGACAAAGGGAAGAATATCATGTATGCAACATTGTGTAGGGTCATCCGATATGATCTTTACTCACGTCTTGTAGTTGGCATGTCTTGCTAGAGTCCACTACCAACTAGTGATGGAGTCGTAGTACTCGGGTTATGTACAAAGTAGCATGAACCTACAAGGTGACACACTTGAAGGACCGAAGTCGAAATGGATTCAGCTGAAGGATGTATAAGAGAGTGAGTTGTTTGGGCCCTGAGCCAATTAGGGAAGGGAGCGACAAACACTAGAAGGATTTGCCCCTTCACTACTAGGGAAAACCTTATAGACAGGGGCTTATTAGTAGTGATTTTTGAAAGGTAACGTTGCTACTAATTATTAGTAGCGCTTGGCCGCAGAAAGCGCTGCTACTATGCGTTTACCGGTAGCGCTGTAGTTACAAAACACGCTACTACTATAATTGCCAAACCGTTTGCCAGCAGGCTAGGTATACTAGTAGCGCTGGTGTGCAAAAAGCGCTACTGCTATTGTACGTAGCAGTAGCGCTTTCCTCTGACCAACGCTACTGCTAAATTTAGCCCCCTCCTAGACCAAAGTTTAGTCCTACCTCGCTCCGTGAACAGAATTTTTACCACCTTAAATATGGTGCTTCTCAAACCATCACAACCACTTGGTCTTTATCAAACTCTATGTGTTGGATCTGTGGCTGCAATAGGAATCTTCGCCGGTTCTTAAACTGGCGAGGATTCCTATTGACAATTCAGATTCTACACAAAAAGATCGATGATGACCAATGCATTTTTTAATTTGATGCCTTAACGATCATAGCCTTAGTTGTAGCGCTGGTTAAGAAAAAGCACTACTGCTATTGATCGTAGCAGTAGCGCTTGTTAGAAACAAGCGCTACCACTAAAGCCCTTATCCAAAACCGCCCGCGCGCGCGTCCCCTCACTCCCCCCTCACACTCACATCGTACGTCGCTCCGTCGCCGTCGCCATCATCCCTCCTCCTCCGTCGTCGTCATCCTCCTCCACCCCAAGGTGCCTCCCTCCTCCTCCCTCTCCCTCGGCGGCCCCCTCCTCCTCCTCCCTCTTCCCCGGCGGCCCCCTCCTCCTCCTCCCTCTCCGGCGGCCCCCTCCTCCCTCTTCGGCAGGCCCCTCCTCCTCCTTCCCCTCCTGCTCTCTCCTCCTGCTCTCTCCTCCTCCACCTCCTCCCTCCTCCTCCTTCCTCCTCCACCTTCTCCCACCTCCACCTCCCCCTTTCTGTAAATAGAATAGGAAGTTTTTAGAATTTTTAGATTTTTTAAGTAAATGTAGGGTTTTAGTATATTCTGTTTTAGAAAATCTGAATAAGTAATTTGAATATAATAAAATATGAAATTAAATTTTTTTAGTAAATGTAGGTCTTTGGAATAGAATAGGAAATTTTTAGAAATTTGAATAAGTAATTTTGAATAGAATAAAATATGAAATTGAAAAAAATAGGTAAATGTAGATCTTTTGAATAGACTAGGGAATTTTTAGAAAATTTGAATATGTAAATTTGAAAAGAATAGGAAATTATAAGTAAATTTGAATAAGAAAATTTGAAAAGAATAGGAAATTATAAGTAAATTTGAATAGAATAATTCAATGTAGCTTATGGAGTTTCACTAAGTCCTAAGATGACGATAATAATGTTTTTGTTTATATTTTGTTTTTGCAGAGATCAAGGAGCCCCTGCATCATCCCCGCCGCCGTCCCCGTCACCGACCCCCTCCCACCTCGATCGAGGTGAGACCAGAAACCCCATGTTGTTAATTTAATTTAGGTATTTTAGGTGTTTAATCTTAGAATAACATAGTATGAACCCTAGTTATGATCGAAGCATGTTTAAAATGTAGGTTTTTAATTAGGTATAGTTAATAGAATTTAGGTGTATATCTTGAATGCTTATTGAATGCTCATATGATGTAGATATAAACATGTATATCTTGTGTTGCTAAAATAGTATGTGCTTGCCCAAGTGGCCGGCCATGTTTGCAGGTTACACCTCCTATAGTGGCCTATGTTTTGCCAGAGTGTTGATTAATTTCCGTTCCGGCAAATTTGAGGCGCTCGATATGTCCTTTTTCAAAGGTCATGCCGGATTTTTCCGTGAATTCTGGCATGACTTGTGCTAGAATATGTAGGAAATATCAAGTGGCCTGGATTTTCTCGAAAAATAATTAAACGACATTTCGGGTTGACTTTAAGTCTGTCGAGGCTCCATCACCGAAGGTCGAAAAATCAGTGAGGGAGTATATCCACCATATATGAGAGAGGACGAAGAAGCCCTACTGTTGTCGTGGGGGTCGTTTCTCCTTCTTTTCCTTGTGCTAGACCTTTGTTATGCACTAGGGAAATGAGGAGTAACGACCATCACCGACGGTCGCAAATGTCAGGGAGGAATCAGTGAGGGAGAGTCTCCACCATATAGACTCGGCAAACCGATAGTCAACCCGTGATGAATAATAATGATCTAATTTATTTTTTATAGTACATATATTGAATTGTACAAGTTTAATCTTTGAATTATGAACGTAGGAAATGTCGTCATCGGGCGATGAAAGTCTCCCGGGGGAGTGCAGCTGGTGCAACGACGACCGAGGTCTGTGCGACAGGCCTCACCTGGACGAAGATCGGCGCTTCAGCATTAAGCTCCAGGAGACCTTTGATGTTGAAATGGTACACAACGACGAAAAGTGTTTTTTCATAATTAAGCATGACTTCAACTATTTCAACGTGTAATTTTCATCTTTTACAATTTGAGTAGCTTATCCCATGCCATGCAAGACGCTATGTCTTGGAGAGGATGGGTTTTGAAGACCATGAAAATTTCGAAACAAAGAAAGTTCACCTAAGGACCCATCATGATGTGGATTTTGAAGTAAATCTGTATAATTCTGAGAGAGTAACCCATTTTGGTTGCAAAATTTGGGAATCACTTTGCAAGATGTATGGTTTTTATGAGGGTATGCTTGTCACTATGGATCTTGATGATCCTAACATCGACCAAGACAATATGGACATTTGGGTCCTTGTTGATACGCTTCCAATTCTACCACTATGTGAGTTTCTCAAACATAGTTATTAACTAATTTATATTGTTCATTTCAAAATAGTTGACAACTTATTTCCATTGACAGCTTATTTTCATTGTTTAAACAATGTGCGGAACATGGTAGACAGAACCTACTACACCGATGGCTCTGAGTTAACTTATCAGGAGAAAAATCATCTGGTCGCATTTTGTACTGATCTTGAGAATTACAATATCTATTATAAAACTCCTCCACATTATGGTCAATACATGCCACTAGTGCACGTGTTGAACTACGGTAACATCCATGGAGATGTCATGGCAAGATTTTTTAGTATTGCGGCATCCGTGCATCTTTTGCATAAATTCTTTTAAAACTTAACTACATTGCTAACTACGAGGTTATTACTATGATTGTGTGCCTCATCTGATGTATCAGAATGGTCACCTTGATGTTTTGAACATATGGCCAGGTCATCATACGAATCTCACCTGTCCATATTGGATTTCTAAAAGAAGTGGAGACATGAAAAATAAAAAAATGGAAAAAATGTATGGACAGTCGTAAGGAGGTACTTGGTTGCAACATTATGCGAAAGGCAAGAATTGAAGACAGGATAATCTCCATTCCCCATAATGGAGAGTCAGGGCCTATCTTGTTTTATGCTATTTTACCTAAGAGAAGGTAGTAGGTCCTAGTTAATAATACTCATGATCATGTGCTAAGAACAACTAAGTAGGATTGGTTAGATGACTATGATGATGATGTGGTATCGAGTAGAAGTTGTATGATCGGTGATGATGAGTATGACTTGTTATTATGATACCAATGATGAGTTATTTATTATTATGATCGATGATGCATGATGCTAAGTTGTTATATGAGCATGATTACTTATTATATATAACAGTGGGTGAAATGAACCTGGATTAGATTCAAGTGAAGCCAACATGTGGTGCACATCGAAAGTACTACTAATCCAAACTAGATCAAGTTTGGATTAGAGTAGTACTTTCGACATGCACCACATGTTGCCTCCACTTGAATCTACTCCACGTTCATTCCACCCACTGTTATATATAATAAGTAATCATGGTCATAAAATCATATGATGAAAGTACTGTATATAAAACCACACAATGAAAATAAGCTACATTTTTAAAAATACAGGAAAATTTAGCAGCGGCGCTTTTTAGAACAAGCGCTACTCCTACTTACAAGTAGCAGCAGCGCTTTTTAGAACAAGCGCTACTGCTACTAGTTAGCTGTAGCGCCTTAGTGGTAGCGCTGGACCCAGCGCTACTGCTATGCATATTTCAAGCGTTACTATTAGGGTTTTCCCTAGTAGTGCTTATAAATGAGGGAGTGAGAGGAGCGCGTCTCCTCGAACAACCTATGACACGCCACCCCACCTCCACCACTCTAGCCTGGGGTTTTAGAAACTAGGGCACCTCCAGCTCCTTTGACCGTTATTTGGATTTTCTAGCAAAAAGAGCATGGTGCCTCCATGTTTGGTTTTGGTAATTGATGACAATCCTTATGGACTAATGATTGCTTTGAGTTATACTTTAAGGTTTGTCCATAGGCAATGTTTGAAGACCATATGTTGGTTTCAAGGTTGAAAGAAGAAGATTATGCATTGACCAAGGTGTTAATCATGGAGTTGTCCAAAGATTGGTCATGTGAGAGTTGAGCCTATCACAAGCATGTCTTGAAGAACAAGATTGTGTGAACATTCATGTTTACCTTCAAGACACCTGATACGTCTCCAACGTATCTATAATTTTTGATTGTTCCATGCTATTATATTATCCATCTTGGATGTTTTATATGCATTTATATGTTATTTTATATTATTTTCGGGACTAACCTATTAACCTAGAGCCTAGTGCCAGTTTATGTTTTTTTTCTTGTTTTTGAGTTTTGCAGAAAAGGAATATCAAATGGAGTCCAAATGAGCTGAAAATTTACAGCGATTTTTATGGACCAGAAGAAGCCCCCGAAGCACAAGAGTTGGGCCAGAAGAGTCTTGAGTCAACGACAAGGGTGGAGGGCGTGCCCCCTACATTGTTGCTGCCTCATGGACCCCCTGACTTGAAACCGACGCCAAAAATTCCTATAAATCCAGAAACCCCTAGAAAGAAACCTAGATCGGGAGTTCCGCCGCAAGCCTCTGTAGCCATGAAAAACCAACCGGGAGCCCATTCCGGCACCCTGCAAGAGGGGGAAACCATCACCAGTAGCCATCTTCATCATCCCGGCGGTCTCCATGACGAGGAGGGAGTAGTTCATCCTCGGGGCTGAGGGTATGTACCAGTAGCTATGTGTTTTATCTTTCACTCTCTCTCACTTTCTCTCTCTCTCTTGTGTTCTTGATTTGGCACGATCTTGATGTACCGCGAGCTTTGTTATTATAGTTGGATCATATGGTGTCTCCCCCTCCATGTTCTTGTGATGAATTAAGTTTTACCTTTGAGGTTTCACTATTATCGGATTGAATACTATTATGGATTTGAGAACACTTGGTATGTCTTGCGTGGGATACCCGTGGTGACAATGGGGTGTTCTATTGATTCACTTGATGTATGTTTTGGCACTCAACTCGCGGATTCCCAAGGTGACATTGGGGTAATCCATGCATAGGGGTTGATGCATGTTTTCGACCTTGTTTCTCCGGTAGAAATCTTGGGGCACTCTTTGAGGTTCTTTGTGTTGGACTGAAATATTATGATTCTAAAGTTGTTTGATGCATATCGTATAATTGACCCATGGATACTTGTGGTGACATTGGAGTATCTAGGTGACATTAGGGTTGATTGATGTGTGTCATATGGTGTTATTTTACTACTAACTCTAGGGCTGTTTGTGACACTTATAGGAATAACTCAATGGATTCATCGGAAAGAATAACTTTGAGGTGGTTTCGTACCCTACAAGAAATTTCATCTTATGTTCTCTGCGATAGGAACTTTGGAGTGAATTTTGTCGCACATTGAGGGATTGCCATATGATCTAATTATGTTATCATTGTTGAGAGAACTTGCACTAGTGAAAGTATGAACCCTAGGCCTTGTTTTCAAGCATTTCAATACCGTTTTCGCTCACTTTTGTTACTAGTTACCTTGCTGTTTTTATATTTTCAGATTACGAAAACCTATATCTACTATCCATATTACACTTGTATCACCATCTCTTCGCCGAACTAGTGCACCTATAGAATTTACCATTGTATTGGGTGTGTTGGGGACACAAGAGACTCATTGTTATTTGGTTGCAGGGTTGTTTGAGAGAGACCATCTTCATCCTATGCCTCCCACAGATTGATAAACCTTAGGTCATCCACTTGAGGGAAATTTGCTACTGTCCTACAAACTCTACGCTTGGAGGCCCAACACGAGTCTACAAGAAGAAGGTTGCATAATAGACATCAAGCTCTTTTCTGGCGCCGTTGCGGGGAGGTGAGTGCTTGAAGGTATATCTTTAGATCTTGCAACTGAATCTTTTAGTTTCTTGTTTTCTCACTAGTTTAGTTTATAAAAGAAAACTACAAAAAATGAAATTGGGGTTGCCTCATATGCTTCATCTTTTTAATGTCTTTCATGAAAATGATGGAAAGGAAAATTGTGCCCAAGTGTTAGAGGAAGAAGTCAGTAAAATGTTTGGCACTAAATATTTGAATGATGAGCATGATTGCAATGTTGTTAGTATGAATTCTTTGAATATCCATAGTACTAATGATGATTGCACTAGTCATGATAAAAATGTTTCTGATAAGCATGTCAATTTTTGTGGAGTGCATAGAGTTTGCAATTACATACCAAAAAGGGAAGATAGATTTTGCAAGAGGCGTAAGTATTTAGAAACTAAATGGTTGCAAGAGAGGCTAGATGTTTGTGCTAAAAGATTTAATTTTTCTCGCAGTCCTTGTGAACTTTGCAATGAATGTGGCCATTTAAATCTCCAATGCAAATTGTTTATTGATCGAATCATGTCCAAAAATTGTGATGACTTTATTTCCCTTGCGCATCATAATGAACTTAGTTTTCTTCTGGCATATGAAGAAATGAAACATATAACTAGGGATATTCCAGAATATAACCTTAAGAGATTTCTTGATTTTGATCTAGAGGAAATTTATATGTATTGTGTGGTAAATTGCATTGAGAATCCTTATATTGACAATTACTTAAAGACAAGAAAACAAATAGAAGATGAAGAGAATATTAATGAAGGGGAAGAGGTTTCCCAATATCCTCCTATTTTTTCTTATGATGAATCAGGTAACGAGGAGGAGTGTTTTATTCAACAAATCTCATCAATAAGGAGCTCCAAAAAGGTGATTAAACCCACACATGATGTGGAGAAGAAAAAGAAAAGATGGAGAAGCAAAGGTAAAACGGTATCCCCCCCAAATGATGTTGCTCCTATTATTGTTATGCCTATTACTCTTTGTGATGATTATGATTGGGAAAGTAATGATACTTGTTATAATCTTGAGAATATCTTTGGCACCAACTTAGAAAATTGTGATGATAATAATTGATATACTATTGGTGTTATTCATACTATTAATGATGAGAGTGATTATGCTTATGATATGCAAAACCACAAGCTTGGGGATGTTATGTTTGATGAGAATGACATGTTCAAAAATTTATTTGCTGCAATTAATGTTTGTCCCAAGCTTGGGGATGTTATGCTTAATGAAGATGATAATTTTAGCCCCCCCAAGTTTTGATGTGCAAATTTATTATGATGATAGCATGCCTCCTATTTATGATGATTGCAATATTTATGAAAGTGGGTTTGGAAGAGTGTCAACTTTAGATAATAATCATCTCACTATTTTGGAGGGTGTTGAATCTTATTATAATGATAAAAGTGGATTTGGAGAGGTCATGACTTTATTTAGTAATGATTCCACTATTTTGGAAGAGGTTTCAATTGATTATGATGAGAACGAAGTTGCTACTTATGATGATTATTGTGATGACACTTATGTTATAAAAAGTAGTGATGATTATACTTATAAAACTTGTCATGATTATGATTACCCTTTTTCTGAATATTACTCTTCTAATGTGGAAACAATTTATAGTATCAAGTTTCTTATGATACTCCCACTATTCCGAATGAGAAGAATTTTGCTTTTGTGGAGAGTAGTAAATTTTCTATGCTTGTGGATCATGAAAATAATGCTTTATGTGATGTTTATATTGTTGAATTCATTCATGGTGCTAGTGAAAATTATTATGAGAGAGGGATATATGCTTTTACTTATTGCAATAATATCAAGTTTCCTCTCTTTGTGTTGAAAGTTTTGAAGTTGCACTTGTTTTGCATAGGTGATTCTTGTTCCCATGAATTGTTTGCTCACAAAATACCTATGCATAGGAAGTGGGTTAGACTTAAATGTGATAGTAATATGCTTCATGATGCTCCCATTATGTTTCAATCCTTATCTTTTATGTGAGCATCATTGAAATCATCATGCCTAGCTAGAAAGGCATTAAAGAAAAGCGCTTGTTGGGAGACAACCCAATATTTACCCCTACTGTTTTGGTGTGTTCACATGATTATGCTGCTGTAGTAATCATGTATTGTAGCTTTTGTTTCAATAAAGTGCCAAGTAAGACCTTTGAGATGGTGTATGGTGATAGTTGATTTGATCTTGCTGAAAAACAAAAACTTTTGCGCCTAGTAAAATAAATTTTCATTTTCTACAGGAAAGTGCTAAAATACTGATTATTTATATACAAATTTCATAGATTGTCCTAATTTTTTAGAATTTTTGGAGTTACAGAAGTATGCAAAGTTTCCAGATTACTACAGACAGTTCTGTTTTTGACAGATTCTGTTTTTCATGTGTTGCTTGCTTATTTTGATGAATCTATGAGTAGTATCAGAGGTATGAACCATGGAGAAGTTGTAATACAATAGATATAACACCAATACGAATTAAAATAAGTTCACAACAGTACCTAAGTGGTGATTTGCTTTATTATACTAACGGAGCTTACGAGTTTTCTGTTGAGTTTTGTGTTGTGAAGTTTTCAAGTTTTGGGTAAAGTTTTGATGGACTACAGAATAAGGAGTGGCAAGAGCCTAAGCTTGGGCATGCCCAAGGCACCCCAAGGTAATATTCAAGGACAACCAAGAGCCTAAGCTTGGGGATGCCTCAGATGGCATCCCCTCTTTCGTCTTCGTTCATCGGTAACCTTACTTGGAGCTATATTTTTATTCACCACATGATATGTGTTTTGCTTGGAGAGTCATTTTATTTTATTAGGATTTGCTTGCTGCTTGAATAATATCCCAAGATCTGAATTTTTTTAATGTTAGAGAGTCTTCACATAGTTACATAATTATCCGACTACTCATTGTTCTTCACTTATATCTTTCGGAGTAGTTTTTCATTTGCTCTAGTGCTTCACTTATACCTTTTTAGAGCACGGAAGTGGTTTTTATTTTGAAGAAATTGATGAACTCTCATGATTCACTTATATTATTTTGAGAGTCTTTAAACAGCATGGTAATTTGCTTTGGTTAGGAATTTAGTCCTAATATGATAGGCATCCAAGAAGGATATAATAAAAACTTTCATATAAAGTGCATTGAATACTAGGAGAAGTTTGCTTCCTTATGATTGTTTTGAGATATGAGGATGGTGATATTAGAGTCATGCTAGTGAGTAATTGTGGATTGTAGAAATACTTGTGTTAAAGTTTGTGATTCCCGTAGCATGCACGTATGGTGAACCGTTATGTAACGAAGTTGGAGCATGAGGTATTTATTGATTGTCTTCCTTATGAGTGGTAGTCAGGGACGAGCGATGGTCTTTTCCTACCAATCTATCCCCCTAGGAGCATGCATGCAGTACTTTTTTCGATGACTAATAGATTTTTGCAATAAGTATGTGAGTTCTTTATGACTAATGTTGAGTACATGGATTATACGCACTCTCACCCTTCCACCATTGCTAGCCTCTCTAGTGCCGCGCAACTTTAGCCGGTACCATACACCCACCATATACCTTCCTCAAAACAGCCACCATACCTACCTATTATGGCATTTTCATAGCCATTCTGAGATATATTGCCACACAACTTCCACCGTTCCTTTTTATTATGACATGCTCCATCATTGTCATATTGCTTTGCATGATCATGTAGTTGACATAGTATTTGTGGCAAAGCCACCATTCATAAAATTCATACATGTCACTCTTGAGTCATTGCACATCCCGGTACACCGTCAGAGGCATTCATATAGAGTCATATTTTGTTCTAAGTATCGAGTTGTAATTCTTGAGTTGTAAGTAAATAAAAGTGTGATGATCTTCATTATTAGAGCATTGTCCCATGTGAGGAAAGGATGATGGAGATTATGAGGAAAAATAAAAGAGGCCAAAGAAGCCAACAAAAAAAGAGAGGCCAAAGAAGAAAAAAAAAGAGAGAAGGGGCAATGTTACTATCCTTTTTCCACACTTGTGCTTCAAAGTAGCACCATGATCTTCATGATAAAGAGTCTCCTATGTTGTCAATTTCATATACTAGTGGGAAATTTCATTTTAGAACTTGGCTTCTATATTCCAATGATGGGCTTCCTCAAATTGCCCTAGGTCTTCGTGAGCAAGCAAGTTGGATGCACACCCACTTAGTTTCTTTTTGAGCTTTCATACACTTATAGCTCTAGTGCATCCGTTGCATGGAAATCCCTACTCACTCACATTGATATCTATTGATTGGCATCTTCATAGCCCGTTGATACGTGTTGATGTGAGACTATCTCCTTCTTTTTTGTCTCCTCCACAACCACCATATTCTATTCCACCTATAGTGCTATGTCCATGGCTCACGCTCATGTACTGCGTGAAAGTTGAAAAGGTTTGATGTAATGCCCCAGATGTAACTTACCATATTTGTACTCCGACTCTTGCCATTTTCGGCTCTAAGTTATGAGATTCCCTCGTGGTTGGGTTTTGTCTTTTTTTGCATTTTTTCCATGTCATGCATTGCATATCATGTCATCATGTGCATCTCATTTGCATACGTGTTCGTCTCATGCATCCGAGCATTTTCCCCGTTGTCCGTTTTGCGATCCGACACTCCTATGTCCTCTGGCACCCCCTTTTGTCTCTTTTCATGAGTGGGTGTTAAACATTCTCAGAATGGACCGAGATTTGCCAAGGGGCCTTGGTACACCACCGATAGACCGCCTGTCAAGTTTCGTGCCATTTGGAGTCTGTTTGATACTCCAACGGTTAACCGGGGAACCGTAAAGGCCTCATGTGTGTGTTGCAGACCAACACCTCTCCAGAGTGGCCCAAAAACCCATCCAACCCCCTCCATCCTCTCGTCCGTTCGATCATGATCGCGTGGCTGAAAACCGCACTCCATTGGGACTCTCCTAGCTCGCTCTAGCTATAAAAACGTCTCCTCCTCCATTCCCGGACGAAACCCTAAAATTCCCCTCCGCTCCGCCGGACACGTCCGGGCGACGCCGGACAAAGTCGCCGCCGCCCCGCACCAACCCGCGTCCGCCACCTGTCGCCTCGCCGCCGCCCGCCGCAGCTGGCCCGCGGGGCCCACAGCCGGCCTGCGCGCGCCGCGGCTCCCCGCGGCCCGGGCTCGAGCGCCCCGCCGCCGCCTCGCTTCCCCACATTCGCCGGCCGCCGCCTCCCGTGCCCTGCCGGCGCCCCGTCGCCGACGAGCTCCGCGCCGCCGCGCGTTCGCCGCCCCGCCGTGCCGCGCCCGCTCCCGCGCCTCCCGGCCGGAGCCCGCTCCTCCTCGTCGCCCTCGTCGCCGGGAGCTGTCCGGCGAGCCCCCTAGCTCCGGCCACTGCCTCATCTTCCTCTCCGGTGGGAACTCTGGTGACCTCCCCGATGAACCTCGAACCACGTGCCAGATCCAGATCTGGGAAACCCTAGGTTGACCCCGTTTTTCCCTAAGTCACTAACATTTTCAGCTCATGTTCTTTGCATCATAACTCCGCATCCGTAGCTCCGTTTTGGGCGTGCAATATATCAAAATGTTCATCTGGATGTGCTATTCTTTTTGTTGCATTTGTCCATGCTTGTTTGAGTCCATCTTGATTCCCAAATAGTTGATGCAAGAGTGCTATAAAATGTTAGGTGCTGATTCTTAACAGATCTTGAGCATTTGTCATTTTTGCCATGATTATTGTGTGCTGCATATGGGCATGAGCTCTACATGTGTTTTGGGCTATGCCATGCCATCTTTACAGGGGTGTATGCCATGTATTTTGTGATCAACGTGGTGACTAGGACATGCATGCAAAGTAGGTCTTGTAATATTGCTGATTTCAGGGACTTAGAATTTCACTAAGTCATTTCCCTGCTGTTATTTTAATGCCATGTATTCATGTTGCTTCAGTGAGATCCATGCTTCTTTTGAGTATGTTCAGTAAGGATGATTTTGACATATGGTTGACTCTATCCATCCATGTCCCTGTTTGCATTTATGAAGTGCCCTAGCATGACTCAATCTTGCTCTACTTTTGCTATAAAATGTTCCTGGCAGATTGTTTACGTGTTAATCAATTTGGCCAAGGTTGTTGTAGTTGATCCATGCATGCTATAAGTTTGTTCTTGCTTTGGTTAGCTTCATGATCATGTCGTCTTGCTGGTAGTATGCTTAGCTTGTCATGCAATGCCTTGTGATGAGTGCATCGAGCTCGCAAACGTGCCTTCATAATTCTGTTGATACCATGTCCAGTTTTCTGCTAAGTCTGAATCTGTTAATGAAACTTGCGATGTTTACACGGGTGCCATCATATCTTCTGATCCTTTTTGGCTTATGGTCAGTAAGGGACTTTTGTTATATGCTTTTAGTAGATTCATGCCATGCCTTTGTTTGCTATGTTCTATTCCTATAGCATGTTGTTATCTTGCTCTAAACATTGCTTCCTGATGTGAATTCCTGACATGTTGTTATTTCCACTAAGTCTGTGAAGCTGATATCTTTTGCACTTTTGCCATGCTTGTTTGAACCTACTATTGTGTGATTTAGCCGTAGCTCAGTGTTCATCTTTTGTCAAGCATCTTGAGTAGATCACTTCCATGTGCTTTGTTGCTATGTTGGAGTGCAGTAGCTTAGTTTATTGTTGCATTCTAGATGACATCGTGCTGGTAATCGCAGAAGTGTGCCATCATTATTTTGCTTGCCATTTGCAAACCGTGCATCCGATTCCGGTGATCTTTATATCGATTTCGACCGAAATCAACTCATCTTCCCAGAGGTGTACTTAGTTTGCCAAGTTGAGGCCTGGTTCAATCTTTTCCTTTCGGAGCAAGCATATGCATTGCATATAACATCCCACATATCATGCCATGTTTTGCATCATGTTGCTTGCGCATTGCACCGTGGTTGATTGTGGTTTCCTTTGCTTGTGTTCTTGCTTTTGGTAGAGCCGGGAGACGAGTTCGTGATTCAGGAACCCGATTAGTACGCTTACGAGGATCAGGCTTTCTTCAACCCGGAGAACTTTGCAGGCAAGATGACCATACCCTCGAAATCACTTCTATCTTTGCTTGATAGTTGCTCGCTCTTTTGCTATGCCGCGATACCTACCACTTGCTATATCATGCCTCCCATATTGCCATGTCAAGCCTCTAACCCACCTTTTCCTAGCAAACCTTTGTTTGGCTATGTTACCGCTTTGCTCAGCCCCTCTTATAGCGTTGCTTGTTGCAGGTGAAGATGGAGTTTTGTTCCTTGTTGGAACATGTTTATTGTTTGGATATCATTATTATATCTTGTTTACTTTAATGCACCTATATACTTGGTAAAGGGTGGAAGGCTTGGCCTTATGCCTGGTGTTTTGTTCCACTCTTGCCGCCCTAGCTTCCGTCATACCGGTGTTATGTTCCTTGATTTTGCGTTCCTTATGCGGTTGGGTTATAATGGGAACCCCTTGACAGTTTGCCTTGAATAAAACTCCTCCAGCAAGGCCGAACCTTGGTTTTACCATTTTCCACCTAAGCCTTTTTCCCTTGGGTTTCATGGACTCAAGGGTCATCTTTATTTTAAACCCCCGGGCCAGTGCTCCTCTGAGTGTTGGTCCAAACTAGAGCATCGTGCAGGGCCGTCCCTTGGCAACTTGGGTTACGTTGGCTCCTGTACGCTTAGCTTATCCGATGTGCCCTGAGAACGAGATATGTGCAGCTCCTATCGGGATTTGTCGGCACAGCGGGTGGTCTTGCTGGTCTTGTTTTACCATTGTCGAAATGTCTTGTAACCGGGATTCCGAGTCTGATCGGGTCTTCCTGGGAGAAGGAATATCCTTCGTTGACCGTGAGAGCTTGTGATGGGCTAAGTTGGGACACCCCTGCAGGGTTTTGAACTTTCGAAAGCCGTGCCCGCGGTTATGGGCTGATGGGAATTTGTTAATGTCCGGTTGTAGAGAACTTGAAACTTAACTTAACTGAAATGAATCAACCATGTGTGTAGCCGTGATGGTCTCTTTTTGGCGAAGTCCGGGAAGAGAACATGGTTTCGTGTTATGCTTGAACGTAAGTAGTTTCAGGATCATTTCTTGATCTTATAGCTTCTCGACCATGCTTTGCTTCTCTTCTCACTCTCATTTTCGTAAGTTAGCCACCATATATGTTAGTCCTTGCTCCAGCTCCACCTCACTACCTTTTCTGACCCATAAGCTTAAATAGTCTTGATCGCGAGGGTGTGAGATTGCTGAGTCCCCGTGACTCACAGATTACTTCCAAAACCAGATGCAGGTGCTGATGATGCCAGTGCACGGGACGCGACCGAACTCAAGTGGGAGTTCGACGAGGATTCAGGACGTTACTATGTTTCCTTTCCGGACGATCAATAGTGGAGCCCAGTTGGGGTGATTGGGGATCTATGCAATTGGGGTTGTCTTTATTTTGGTTCCGTAGTCGGACCTTGATTGTATCTGGATGTTGTAATGCTATATTTATGTATTGTGTAAAGTGGCGATTGTAAGCCAACTCTTTATCCCTTTCTTATTCAGTACATGGGATGTGTAAAGATTACCCCTCTTGTGACATGCCTACTATGCGGTTATGCCTCTAAGTCGTGCTCCGACACGTGGGAGATATAGCCGCATCATGGGTGTTACAAGTTGGTAATCAGAGCCTTCCCCGACTTAGGAGCCCCCTGCTTGATCGAATCGTTGACGTTGTTGAGTCTAGAAAAATGTTTTGAGTCTTATAGGTTTATATATATATATCGGAGAGTAGGATTCTTTTTACTCCTCAGTCCCTTCGTCGCTCTGGTGAGGCCTCCTGACATAGAGTTTTGACTCTTCTCTCCTCAAATTTCATGAATTTTTTTAGGATCACGCGGGTATCTTGGAATCGTTTCGATGGTTTTGTGACGAGAACATTGTTCTTGGTGCCTCCTGACATTTAGGGGTTGTGGCAGTGTCCCGGGGAGTTGAGCTCCGAGGTGTTGTCGTCACAATTTTATCGTTGCGGTTCTAGAATACCTGAGTTTGCCGACATCGAAAATCTCCTTTATGCAGTTGTTGGTGAGATAACCTCGACGCCACCTAGTACTGGGGTGGGAGTTCGGGAGTATTGCCATAACTCGTATAAGGGATGCTTTTCGAAGGTTGAGGTAAATGATTTCCGAAGGTTTCTTGGTTATGTGTTGAAGGATGGATACAACTGGATGTAGGATTTGCTAGTTTTGGGTGAGATATTATGCTTCCCCTGTATCCCCAACACCTCATTGCATAACCAGAAAGTTTCGGGAGTTTCATAGGTGGGAATTCATGTAGCTCTAGTATTTCTTCCCGCAGATATTTGGTTCGTGATTGGGTAATCCTTACCAATTATTTGTTCATATCCGTACCTTGTTGATTTTATTCTTCTATCTCTATTTAAGTGGCTTCTCAACTTATGGAAGTGTGATGATTTACTTTGGAATTCATTCGTTCATTCTTGTTCGAATGTTAAGGCTATATGTTGCAATTTTGATCCATTGATTCAGCTTGAATATATGTCTTTCAAGATGCTAACGGATGTCACCCTCTTCAGGATGGCTCCTCCAATGTGTCAGAATCTGGAACCTCCACCACCACCTCCACCACCGGAGGCATGACATGCTGTCATGGCCGCTACCAACCCCAACACGCAGATGCTTATGCAACTCTGGCAAGAGCGTAACCGAGGAAATCAAGGCCAAGGCAACAAATCAAGCTCAGTTTGCTACCCTCAATCAGTTCCTCGCAAACCAGCCGAAGTCCTTCAGTGACTGTGTTGAGGCCACAGACGCTGACAATTGACTCGTGGATATCTGCAAACATTTTGAGTGTAGCAACGTCAGGCCCGAGGACTTTGTCAAGTTTGCTTCGTTCCAACTCAAAGACCAAGCTGCTGAGTGGTATCAACAATACAAAGATTCCAGAGGAGGTCGTGTGATTACCTGGGATGATTTCCGCCGGGACTTCAAAGCTCACCGCATTCCTCAAAGTGTTGCTGAGAGTAAGCGTGAGGAGTTCCGCAATCTGAAGCAAGGCAGTATGTCTGTTTACCAATACAACATCCTATTTCAGAGGCTCGCTCGCTTCGCTAAACAAGACGTCCCTGACGAGAAGAGCATGATTTATCAATTTAGAGGTGGCCCCAGAGAAGATCTGCAACTAGCTCTTGTGCTTTTTGAGCCGAAAGAGTATGATGAATTCTACAACATGGCACTAAAGCAAGAAGCTGCTCAGCTCAAGTGCAATGCTTCTAAGAAGAGAGTCAGGGATGCAACTCAATCGTCTTCTTCATCTCAAGTGGCAGCTAAGAAGCAAAAGTTCTGGTTGCCTCCTCCTCCTCCGTTCCGTCAGCCTTATCAGCAGAAGGGTAAAGGTGGCAATGGATCTTCCCACCCACCCAACCCAGGCTTTCAGAACAAAGCTTCGTCTCATGCTCCAAGGTCAAGTGCTCCGTATCACCGTCCGCTCTCAGAGGTTACTTGCAACAAGTGTCAGCAAAAAGGACACTATGCAAACAAATGCTTCAACCAGAGGCGCCTTTCGCCTCCTCCTCCTGTGAGATCTGCCAGCAATGTAGTGGTCAAGCATAATCCCAAGTTTGCAAAGGTCAATATGATGAACGCAGCTCAGGCAGAGGACTCTTCAGAAGTGATCATGGGTAACTTTCCAGTTAACTCTACTCCTGCAAAAGTCCTTTTTGATACTGGTGCATCGCATTGTTTCATGTCAAGATCATTTGTTTCAAAGCATGACTTCGTTTCGGAAATGTTGGGTAAACCCATGGGAGTGGTTTCTCCGGCCAAGTCTATGAGGGCTACCATGTTGATCCTGAATGTTTCTATCGAGATGGGTGATTACAGATTTCTGTCTTCTCCAATGGTTCTTGGTGACTCAGATATTGATCTAATTCTCGGCATGGACTGGCTTTCTAAGCACAAGGCTCAGCTTGATTGTGCTGCCAGGCAGATTCAATTGACACACTCGTCTAAGGATGTGATCATTTATGCCGCTCGTGATGATACCATTCGACTGTTTTCTCTCAATGAGAAGGGCGAGTTGAATGCCATCTCTCAGATTCCAGTCGTTTGTGAATATCAAGACGTCTTTCCAGAAGAGCTTCTAGGAATGCCTCCTCACCGGCCAGTCGAATTCGTCATTGATCTTGAGCCTGGCACGGAACCTGTTTGCAAACGTCCTTACAAGCTTGGACCAGAAGAGTTGAAGGAGCTGAAGAAACAACTCGATGTACAAGAGCGTATGGGTCTGATCCGACCGAGTTCTTCTCCATGGGGTTGTGGTGTTCTTTTTGTCAAGAAGAAGGATGGCACGGACCGACTTTGTGTCGACTACCGCCCATTGAACAAGAAGACAATAAAGAACAAGTATCCACTTCCCAACATCAATGAGCTATTCAAACAACTCAAAGGTGCTCAAGTATTCTCCAAGCTTGACCTCCGTATGGGCTATCATCAGATTCGCATTCGTGAACAAGATATCCCCAAGACAACATTCATAACAAGCTATGGTTCTTATGAATATACTGTCATGTCTTTCGGCCTTGTCAACGCTCCTCCAACATTCTCTCGCATGATGAACTTCATGTTCAACCCCTACACAAATGATTTTGTCTTGGTGTATCTCGATGATATTTTGGTCTTTTCCAAGAACAAGGAGGATCATGCCAAGCATTTGAGATTGGTGCTGGACAAACTCAGAGAACATCAGTTCCATGCGAAGTTTTCAAAGTGCGAGTTTTGGCTCGATGAGGTTCTCTACCTTGGGCATATCATCTCCGCCAAGGGCATAGCTGTTAATCCTGAGAAGGTGTCTGCAATTGTGAATTGGGAACCACCTTAGAATGTCAAGCAGCTCCGCATCTTTCTTGGGCTTGCAAGCTATTGTCGAAGATTCGTTGAGAATTTCTCTAAGATTGCAAAGATTCTTTCCAACCTCCTCCAGAAGCATGTGAAGTATGTCTGGACGCCTGAATGTGACATCGCTTTCAACACCCTGAAAGAGAAGCTAGTCACAGCTCCAGTTCTGACTCCTCCTGATGAATCCAAACCATTCGAGGTTTTCTGTGATGCTTCCCTGCAAGGTCTCGGTGCTGTGTTAATGCAAGAGAAGAAAGTTGTGGCCTATACCTCTCGCCAGTTGAAGCCCAACGAAAAGAACTACCCCACTTATGACCTCGAGTTGGCGGCAGTTGTCCATGCTCTTTTAACATGGAGACATCTCTTGTTGGGAAGGAAAGTGGACATCTTCACTGATCATAAGAGCCTCAAGTACATCTTCACTCAACCCAACCTCAACCTCAGACAGACTTGTTGGGTCGAAATGATTCAAGAGTATAATCTGAGTATTGAATATACTCCAGGCAAGGCCAATGTCATTGCTGACACTTTGAGCAGGAAGGCTTACTGCAACAGTTTGATTCTCAAGCCCTTCCAACCGGATCTTTGTGAAGCTTTCCGCAAACTTAATCTCCAAGTTGTTCCTCAAGGATTTCTTACCAACCTCCAAGTCTCTCCTACTTTGGAAGATCAGATTCGTGAGGCACAACTTCTTGATGCAATGGTGAAGAAGGTGAAAAATGGGATTGCCAAGAGCCAACCCAAGTACAAGTGCTATCGCCTTGATGACAAAGATACTATTTTCTTCGAGGATCGAATTGTTGTTCCTAAAGGTGACCTTCGTAAAGTCATTATGAACGAGGCTCACAATTCCCTCCTATCCATTCATCCTAGAAGTACAAAGATGTACCATGACCTCAAGCAGTCATATTGGTGGACTCGAATGAAGCGAGAAATTGCTCAGTTCATGAATGAATGTGATGTCTGCAGAAGAGTGAAGGCAGAACACCAACGGCCAGCTGGTCTCCTCCAACCTCTTGCCATTCCAGAATGGAAGTTTGACCATATTGAGATGACTTCGTGACTAGATTTCCAAAGTCCAAACATGGAAATGATGCTATCTTTGTTGTCATCGACAAGCTTACTAAAGTGGCTCATTTTCTTCCTATCAAAGAATCTATCACAGCAGCTCAGTTGGCAGAGCTATATACCTCCAGGATTGTCTCTTTGCATGGCATTCCGGAGTTGATATCTTCAGATCGTGGAAGCATCTTTACTTCTAAGTTCTGGGACTCCTTTCAGAAGGCCATGGGCACCAACATTCCCTTCAGCACAGCCTTCCATCCTCAAACTAGTGGACAAGTCGAGCGAGTCAATCAAATTCTTGAAGATATGCTCAGGGCTTGTGTCATTTCTTTCGGTATGAAGTGGGAAGATTGTCTTCCATATGCCGAGTTCTCCTACAACAACAGCTTCCAAGCGACTTCGGGCAAGGCCCCATTCGAGATTCTCTATGGCAGAAAGTGCCGTACTCCTCTTAATTGGTCAGAGACTGGTGAACGCCAACTTCTTGGCAATGACTTAATCACAGAAGCTGAAGAAATGTGCAAAGTCATTCATGAAAATCTCAAAGCCGCGCAATCGCGCCAGAAGAGTTACTATGATAGCAAGCATTGTGACTTGGCTTTCGAGATAGGAGACCATATCTACCTCCGCGTATCTCCAATGAAAGGTACTCGTCGCTTCGGTATCAAAGGGAAGCTTGCCCCTAGATACGTGGGTCCTTTCAAGATCATTGACAAAAGAGGCGATCTCGCCTATCAACTTGAACTTCCGTCCAACTTTGCAAACGTGCATGACGTGTTTCACGTGTCTCAGCTTCGCAAGTGTTTCAAGACTCCTGACCGCACCATCAACTTCGAAGAGATTGATCTCCAAGAAGACCTGTCTTATCATGAGCATGCCGTCACTATTCTTGAAGAAACTGAGCGCAAGACTCGCAAGAAGTCTATCAAATTCCTGAAAGTGAAGTGGTCACATCATTCCAACTGAGAATCCACCTAGGAACGCGAGGACCACCTTCGTTTCGAATATCCGGAGTTCTTTCAGTCCTAGATCTTGGGACGAGATCCTTTCGTAGTGGTGGAGTGTTGTAACGCCCCGGATGTAACTTACCATATTTGTACTCCGACTCTTGCCATTTTCGGCTCTAAGTTATGAGATTCCCTCGTGGTTGGGTTTTGTATTCATTTTGCATTTTGTCCATGTCATGCATTTCATATCATGTCATCATGTGCATCTCATTTGCATGCGTGTTTGTCTCATGCATCCGAGCATTTTCCCCGTTGTCCGTTTTGCGATCCGACACTCCTATGTCCTCCGGCGCCCCCTTTTGTCTCTTTTCGTGAGCGGGTGTTAAACATTCTCGGAATGTACCGAGATTTTCCAAGCGGCCTTGGTACACCACCGGTAGACCGCCTGTCAAGTTTCGTGCCATTTGGAGTCCGTTTGATACTCCAACGGTTAACCGGGGAACCGTAAAGGCCTCGTGTGTGTGTGTGTTGCAGCCCAGCACCCCTCCAAAGTGGCCCAATAACCCATCCAAACCCCCTCCATCCTCTAGGCCATTCGATCATGATCGCGTGGCTGAAAACCGCACTCCATTTGGACTCTCCTAGCTCCCTCTAGCTATAAAAACGTGTCCTCCTCCTCCATCCCCGGACGAAACCCTAAAATCCCCCTCCGTGCCGCCGGACACGTCCGGGCGACGCTGGATAAAGTCGCCACCGCCCCGCACCAACCCACGTCCTCCACCTGTCACCTCGCCGCCGGCTGCTGCCGTCGGCCTACGGGGCCCACATCCAGCCCGCTCGGCCCGCGCGCGCCGCGCCTCCCCGCGGCCCGGGCCCGAGAGCCCCGCCGCCGCCTCGCTTCCCCGCGTTCGCCAGCCGCCGCCTCCCGCGCCCTTCCGGCGCCCCGCCGCCACCGAGCTCCGCGCCGCCCGCCGTGCCGCGCCCGTGCCTCCCGGCCGGAGCCCGCTCCTCCTTGTCGCCCTCGTCGTCGGGAGCTCTCCGGCGAGCCCCCTAGCTTCGGCCACCGCCTCTTCTTCCTCTCTGGTGGGAACTCCGGCGACCTCCCCAACGAACCTCGAACCGCGTGCCAGATCCAGATCTGGAAAACCCTAGGTTGACCCCGTTTTTCCCTAAGTCACTAACATTTTCACCTCATGTTCTTTGCATCATAACTCCGCATCCGTAGCTCCGTTTTGGGCGTGCAATATATCAAAATGTTCATCTAGATGTGCTCTTCTTTTTGTTCCATTGTGACATGCTTGTTTGAGTCCATCTTGATGCCCAAATAGTTGATGCAAGAGTGCTATAAAATGTTAGGTGCTGATTCTTAACAGATCTTGAGCATTTGTCATTTTTGCATCGATTATTGTGTGCTGCATATGGGCATGAGATCTACATGTGTTTTGGGCTATGCCATGCCATCTTTACAGGGGTGTATGCCATGTATTTTGGTATCAATGTGGTGACTAGCACATGAATGCAAAGTAGGTTTCGTAATATTGCTGATTTCAGGGACTTAGAATTTCACTAAGTCATTTCCCTGCTGTTATTTTAATGCCATGTATTCATGTTGCTTCAGTGAGATCCATGCTTCGTTTGAGTATGTTCAGTAAGGATGATTTTGACATATGGTTGTGCTCTATCCATCCATGTCCCTATTTGCATTTATGGAGTGCCCTAGCATGACTCAATCTTGCTCTACTTTTGCTATAAAATGTTCCTGGCAGATTGTTTACGTGTTAATCAATTTTGCGAAGGTTGTTGTAGTTGATCAATGCATTCTATAAGTTTGTTCTTGCTTTGGTTAGCTTGGTGAACATGTCGTCTTGCTGGTAGTATGCTTAGCTTGTCATGCAATGCCTTGTGATGAGTGCATCGAGCTCGCAAACATGCCTTCATAATTCTGTTGATACCATGTCCAGTTTTCTGCCAAGTCTGAATCTGTTAACGAAACTTGCTATGTTTACATGGGTGCCATCATATCTTCTGATCCTTTTTCGCTTATGGTCAGTAAGGGACTTTTTTTATATGCTTTGCGTAGATTCATGCCATGCCTTTGTTTGCTATGTTATGTTCCTGTAGCATGTTGTTATCTTGCTCTAAACATTGCTTCCTGATGTGAATTCCTGACATGTTGTTATTTCCACCAAGTCTGTGAAGCTGACATCTTTTGCACTTATGCCATGCTTGTTTGAACCTGCTATTGTGTGATTTAGCCATAGCTCAGTGTTCATCTTTTGTCAAGCATCTTGAGTAGATCACTGCCATGTGCTTTGTTGCTATGTTGGAGTGCAGTAGCTTAGTTGATTGTTGCATTCTAGATGGCATTGTGCTGTTAATCGCAGAAGTGTGCCACCATTGTTTTGCTTGCCATTTGCAAACCGTGCATCCGATTCCGGTGATATTTATATCGATTTCGACCGAAATCAACTCCAGCGGCGCACTTGATTTGCCAAGTTGAGGCCTGGTTCAATCTTTTCCTTCCGGAGCAAGCATATGCATTGGATATAACATCCCGCATATCATGCCATGTTTTGCATCATGTTGCTTGCGCATTGCACCGTGGTTGATTATGGTTTCCTTTGCTTGTGTTGCTTTGGGTAGAGCCGGGAGACGAGTTCGTGATCGAGGAACCCGTTGAGTACGCTTACGAGGATCAGGCTTTCGTCAACCCGGAGAACTTTGCAGGCAAGATGACCATACCCTCGAAATCACTTCTATCTTTGCTTGCTAGTTGCTCGCTTTTTTGCTATGCCGCGATACCTACCACTTTCTATATCATGCCTCCCACATTGCCATGTCAAGCCTCTAACCCACATTTTCCTAGCAAACCGTTGTTTGGCTATGTTACCACTTTGCTCAGCCCCTCTTATAGCGTTGCTAGTTGCAGGTGAAGATGGAGTTTGTTCCTTGTTGGAACATGTTTATTGTTTGGATATCATTATTATATCTTGTTTACTTTAATGCACCTATATACTTGGTAAAGGGTGGAAGGCTCGGCCTTATGCCCGGTGTTTTATTCCACTCTTGCCGCCCTAGTTTCCGTCATACCGGTGTTATGTTCCTTGATTTTGCGTTCCTTACGCGGTTGGGTTATAATGGGAACCCCTTGACAGTTCGCCTTGAATAAAACTCCTCCAGCAAGGCCCGACCTTGGTTTTACCATTTGCCACCTAAGCCTTTTTCCCTTGGGTTTCGTGGACTCAAGGGTCATCTTTATTTTAAACCCCCGGGCCAGTGCTCCTCTGAGTGTTGGTCCAAACTAGAGCACCGTGCAGGGCCGTCCCTTGGCAACTTGGGTTACGTTGGCTCCTGTATGCTTAGCTTATCCGGTGTGCCCTGAGAACGAGATATGTGCAGCTCCTATCGGGATTTGTCGGCACAGCGGGTGGTCTTGCTGGTCTTGTTTTACCATTTTCGAAATGTCTTGTAACCGGGATTCTGAGTCTGATCGGGTCTTCCTGGGAGAAGGAATATCCTTCGTTGACCGTGAGAGCTTATGATGGGCTAAGTTGGGACACCCCTGCAGGGTTTTGAACTTTCGAAAGCCGTTCCCGCGGTTATGGGCAGATGGGATTTGTTAATGTACGGTTGTAGAGAACTTGAAACTTAACTTAACTTAACTAAAATGAATCAACCGCGTGTGTAGCCATGATGGTCTCTTTTCGGCGAAGTCCGGGAAGAGAAAACGGTCTCGTGTTATGCTTGAACGTAAGTAGTTTCAGGATCATTTCTTGATCTTATAGCTTCTCGACCGTGCTTTGCTTCTCTTCTCGCTCTCATTTGCATAAGTTAGCCACCATATATGCTAGTGCTTGCTGCAGCTCCACCTCACTACCTTTTCCGACCCATAAGCTTAAATAGTCTTGATCGCGAGGGTGTGAGATTGCTGAGTCCCTGTCACTCACAGATTACTTCCAAAACCAGATGCAAGTGCCGATGATGCCAGTGTAGGGGACGTGACCGAACTCAAGTGGGAGTTCGACGAGGATTCAGGACCTTACTATGTTTCCTTTCCGGACGATCAACAATAGAGCCCAGTAGGGGTGATCAGGGATCTATGCATTTGGGATTGTCTTTATTTTGGTTCCGTAGTTGGACCTTGATTGTATGTGGATGTTGTAATGCTATATTTATGTATTGTGTGAAGTGGCAATTGTAAGCCAACTCCTTATCCCTTTCTTATTCAGTACATGTGATGTGTAAAGATTACCCCTCTTGCGACATGCCTACTATGCGGTTATGCCTCTAAGTCGTGCTCCGACACGTGGGAGATATAGCCGCATCGTGGGTGTTACATTTGAGAACACCAAAAGTATGAAACAATTGCTTGGCTTGTCATCGGCGTTGTGCATGATTTGAGTATTTTGTGTGATGAAGATGGAGCATAGCCACACTATATGATTTTGTAGGGATACCTTTATTTGGCCATGTTATTTTGAGAAGACATGATTTCTTATTAGTATGCTTGAAGTATTATTGTTTTATGTCAATATTAAACTTTTGTTTTGAATCTTATGGATATGAACATTCATGCCACAATAAAGAGAGGATTACATTGATAAATATGTTAGGTAGCATTCCACATCAAAAATTCTGTTTTTATTATTTACCTACTCGAGGACGAGCAGGAATTAAGCTTGGGGATGCTTGATACGTCTCCAATGTATCTATAATTTTTGATTGTTCCATGCTATTATATTATCCATCTTGGATGTTCTATATGTATTTATATGCTATTTTATATTATTTTTGGGACTAACCTATTAACCTAGAGCCAAGTGCCACTTTCTGTTTTTTCCTTGCTTTTGAGTTTTGCAGAAAAGGAATATCAAATAGAGTCCAAATGAGATGAAAATTTACGGTGATTTTTTATCGACCAGAAGAAGCCCCCGAAGCACAAGAGTTGGGCCAGAAGAGTCCCGAGTCAACGACAAGGGTGGAGGGCACACCCCCCTACCTTGTCGCTGCCTCGTGGACCCCCTGACTTGAAACCGACGCCCAACATTCCTATAAATCCAGAAACCCCTAGAAAGAAACCTAGATCGGGAGTTCTGCCGCCGCAAGCCTCCGTAGCCATGAAAAACCAATCGGAAGCCCGTTCCGGCACACTGCCAGAGGGGGAAACCATCACTGGTGGCCATCTTCATCATCCCGGCGGTCTCCATGATGAGGAGGGAGTAGTTCACCCTCCGGGCCGAGGGTATGTACCGGTAGGTATGTGTTTGATCTCTCTCTCTCACGCGCGTTCCTGATTTGGCACGATCTTGATGTACCGCGAGCTTTGTTATTATAGTTAGATTATATGATGTTTCTCCCCCTCCATCTTTTTGTGATGAATTGAGTTTTACCTTTGAGGTTTCACTATTATTGGATTGAATACTATTATGGATTTGAGAAAACTTGATGTATGTCTTGTGTGGGATACCTGTGGTGACAATGGGGTGTTCTATTGATTCACTTGATGTATGTTTTGGCAGTCAACTCACGGATTCCCGAGGTGACATTGGGGTAATCTATGCATAGGGGTTGATGCATGTTTTCATCCTTGTTTCTCCGGTATAAATCTTGGGGCACTTTTTGAGGTTCTTTTTATTGGATTGAATAATATGATTCTGAAGTTGTTTGATGCATATCGTATAATTGACACACAGATACTTGTGGTGACATTGGAGTATCTAGGTGACATTAGGGTTGATTGATGTGTGTCATATGGTGTTATTTTACTACGAACTCTAGGGCTGTGTGTGATACTTATAGGAATAGCTCAATGGATTGATTAGAAAGAATAACTTTGAGGTGGTTTTGTACCCTACAAGGAATTTCATCTTATGTTCTCCGTGATAGGAACTTTGGAGTGACTTTTGTCGCACATTGAGGGATCATTATATGATCTAATTATGTTATCATTGTTGAGAGAACTTGCACTAGTGAAAGTATGAACCCTAGGCCTTGTTTTCAAGCATTTCAATACCATTTTCGCTCACTTTTCTTACTAGTTACCTTGCTGTTTTTATATTTTCAGATTACAAAAACCTATATCTACTATCCATATTACACTTGTATCACCATCTCTTCGCCAAACTAGTGCATCTATACAATTTACCATTGTATTGGGTGTGTTGGGGACACAAGAGACTCTTTGTTATTTGGTTGCAGGGTTGTTTGAGGGAGACCATCTTCATCCTATGCCTCCCACGAATTGATAAACCTTAGGTCATCCACTTGAGGGAAATTTGCTACTTTCCTACAAAACTCTGCGCTTGGAGGCCCAACATGAGTCTACAAGAAGAAGGTTGCGTAGTAGACATCAACACATCTTAATGAAGAGAGAAGATAAGATTCAAGGTTGATCAAGACTAAGTACAAAGAGTGATTCAAGTTGATGAATACACAAAGCATAGAATTTATACCGAGTGGGATCAAGTGATATCATGGTATGGCAAGCATTGTCTATTGTGCTTTGTGTACTAAACCATGACCTTTGTGAGGTTTCTTTATGGGGTTAGGTATGTTTCCATGGATTAGGATGACATCAAGTGGCGATCGTCATCAAGGTTGTGTTGTGCAAGTTCAAATGGAGCATGATGAAGAGATCACATGCTTGAAGCCTGCCATCCATTGTGGTGAAAATGGACATGTGAAGATGTGCCGAAGAGAGGTCTACCCATAGTGTAGTATGGGTGAGAAATCTACTAGTCTTCATCGAGTCAACGCAATCAAGAAAGGTGGTCCAACTTGAGAAGGCAAGATCGTCATCATCTAGCTCAAGTGGATTATGTGCAAGCAAAGGTATGTACTTTTTAGGTTCTCTATTTTATCAGTTTCATGGGGTTAGTTGGAAGATCGGGTTATAGGATTGATTACCGTACTATCGAGGGGGGCTCTCAATTGAGTAGCATGATTGTATCATTCATAGATAACTCAAACCATTGCATCCTTGGCATCATATTTCTTGGTTCTTGTTTGGCTTTTCTCCTTGTGACTTTTGGAGCTTGTGGTCATCTTCACGACGAGCTCAAGTACATTGAAAACGGATTTCGTATGCACCATCTATTATATTTTCGATGTTGGAGTTTTGCCGGTTCCTCACCGATGGAGGTTTCACACCTCTATATCATTGGCATGTTACTCTTGTTGTTAGCTTTCCATCAAGCTTGAGTTTGTCTAAAATCATAGTTCATTTGCAAAAGTTGTGGTAGTTTTGGTCTTACTTGTTTTTATCTATTGTGCATTGGACTTTTGTTTGAGGCCAAGCAATAGTACCGCTGGTACAGACGGTAGTACCGCTTAGGTGGTACTTCCGCTGGTCAGTACCGTGGCTAGTGCCGCTTGGTGTTGAGCCTTTTGTTGCTCCCTCTGTCCCACAACATTTCGCGACTGTACTGCTTACTACCCACGGTAGTACCGCTTAGGCGGTACCTCTACAGGTTACTACCACAACTACTTCCGCTTGTGCTGAAGTCGTCTGTATGCCCTCTGACAATTTGCAGTAGCACCACTAGCACTAACAGTAGTACCGCTTCGTGTTGTACTTCCGCTCTGGTGCGGTGCTAACTATCACCGGCTTCTCTTGCCCCCATGAAAATTCATGGTACTACCGCTTGATGTAGGCGGTAGTACCACTCGGGCATAACTATCACTCTACTACCTCACTGGTAGTCGTGGATCATGCTAAAACTGCCATGCCAAGCGGCAGTACCGCTCCTCTGATCGGTAGTACCGCTTAAGGCATAGCTAGTGCATAACGGTTGGATTCTTGGGGCACTATATAAGGGGGTCTTCTTCCCCATTGTCCCAACGGTTCTTTGCAAGCTTTCTCCTCCAATGTTGACCTCCAAAAGCTTTGCTTTCTCTCAATTCTGCCTATGATTCTTGCATTTTTTGAGGGAAAAGAAAGAAGAGATCTAGATCTACATTTCCACCAATCCATCTCTCCACTAAGTGAGGGAAACCCTTTGGATCTAGGTCTTGGAGTTGTTTGTGTTCTCTTCTTCGTCCTTCGTCTCATATTCCTCCATAGCATTAGTTGTGGTGGTGGGATTTAGGAGAGAAGGACCTAAGCACTTGGTGTGCTCTTGCCATTGCATTTGGTGCATAGGTTTGAGTTCTCCACGGTGATACATGGAAGTGAAAGTTGAGAAGCTTATTACTCTTGGGTGTTTGGACACCCTAGAGCTTGTGCGTCTTGAGTGCTTGGGCGCCCTAGACGGTTGGTCGTGTCACAGAACTCACTCATTGTGGTGTAAAGCTCTGGGCAAGCTTTGGGGTCTCCAATTAATTGTGGAGATTGTCCCGAGCAATTTGTATGGGTTAGGTGACTGCCCCCAGGGGTTGCCAATTGTACGGGTTCGGTGACCACCCCCAAGGATTGCCAATTATATGAATTCATGACCGCCCTCAAGGGCCCCTTAGTGGAATCACGACATCTTGCATTGTGCAAGGGTGTGAGGAGAATACAGTGTGATGTGGAGCATCCTTCCATCATCTCCATGGACTCTACACTAACACATCAAGCACCACGTGGACCTATGACAAGAGCTCGAGCATGTGATACGTCCATTTTGCATCATGTTTTCCTACTATTATTTATATTGTTTTTAGTCAATATAACACTTTATGGCGTAATTATAATGCATTTTATATCATACTATGCAAGGTTTACACAAAGAGGGAGAATACCGGCATTTGGAATTATGGACCTGAAAAAGCTATGTCAGAGATACCTATTCTGCACATCTCCAAACGACCTGAAATTTTACGGAGATTTATTTTGGAATATATAAAAAATACTGGAGAAAAGAAATACTGGAGGAGGCCACCCAGGTTTCCACTAGGCACCAGGGCGCGCCCACCCCCAGGCGCGCCCTGGTGGGTAGTAGGCTCCCTGGCCCACCTCCAATGCCCATCTTCAGGTACATAAGGTCTTTTGACCTAGAAAAAAAACAAGGACATGACTTTTGGGACGGAGTGCCGCCGTCTCGAGGCGGAACTTGGCCAGGAGCACCTTTTCTCTCCGGCGGAGTGATTCCATGGGGGATACTTCCCTCCGAGAGGGGGAAATCGAAGCTATCGTCATCACCAACAACCCTCTCACCTTGGGAGGGCCAATCTTCATCAACATCTTCAATAGCGTCATCTCATCTCAAAACCCTAGTTCATCTCTTGTGTTCAATCTTTGTACCGGAACCTCAGATTGGTACCTGCGGGTGACTAGTAGTGTTGATTACATCTTGTAGTTGATGCTAGATGGTTTATTTGGTGGAAGATTATATGTTCAGATCCATTATGATATTTATTAATCCTCTGATATTGAGCATGAACATGTTGTGTGAGTAGTTACTTTTGTTCTTGAGGACACGGGAGAGGTCACGTTGTAAGTAATCATGTGAATTTGATATTCGTTCGATATTTCGATGATATGTATGTTGTGATTCCCTTAGTGGTGTTATGTGAAGGTCGACTACATGACACTTCACCATCTTTGGGCATAAAGGAATGCATTGTGGAGTAGTTATTAGATGATGGGTTGCTAGAGTGACAGAAGCTTAAACCCTAGTTTATGCGCTATTCCGTAAGGGGCTGATTTGGATTCACATGTTTAATGCTATGGTTAGATTTTATCTTAATTCTTCTTTCGTAGTTGCGGATGCTTGCGAGAGGGGTTAATCATAAGTTGGAGGCTTTCTCAAGTAAGAACATCACCCAAGCACTGGTCCACCCACATATCAAATTATCAAAGTAGTGAACGCAAATCAAACCAACATGATGAAAGTGAGTAGATGAAATTCCCGTGTACCCTCAAGAACGCTTTGCTTATTATAAGAGACCGTTCTGGCCTTTCCTTTGCTACAAAATGGATTGGGCTAACTTGTTGCACCTATTGTTACTATTGCTACTTGTCACTTGTTACAGATTATCTTGCAATCAAACTACCTGTTACCGACAATTTCAGTGTTTGCAGAAATTACCTTGCTAAAAATCGCTTGTCATTTCCTTCCGCTCCTCGTTGGGTTCGACACTCTTACTTATCGAAAGGAATATGATTGATCCCCTGTACTTGTGGGCCATCAAGACTCTTTTCTGGCGCCGTTTCCATGGAGTGAAGCGCTCTTGGTAAGTGGAAATCAGTAAGGAAAAGTTTATATAACATGCGGAAATTTACTGTTACTTGTTATGATGGAAAACAATCCTTTGAGGGGGTTTGTTCGGGCTATCTTTACCTCGACTGGAGACACAAAGAGTTTCCCCTCAACCTACTGCACCTACTAGAAATATTGGTTATTAGATTCCTTTGAGTATGATAGAGAATCTGCTAGCTAATCCTTATCCAGGAGATGGAACACTACATCCTGATATGCACCTAATCTATGTGGATGAAGTTTGTGGATTATTTAAGCTTGCGGGTTTACCCATAGATGAAGTCAAGAAGAAGGTTTTCCCTTTATCTTTGGGAGGAGAAGCATTGATATGGTATAGGCTATGTGATGATATTGGAGCTTGGAATTGGAATTTCACCAAAAGTTTTATCCTATGCATCTAGTTCATCGTGATCGGAATTATATATATAATTTTGGGCCTCGTGAAGGAGAAAGTATTGCTCTAGCTTGGGGGAGGCTTAAATCAATGTTATATCCATGCCCCAATCATGAGCTCTCAAGAGAAATTATTATACAAAATTATTATGCTCGGCTTTCTCATAATGATCAATCCATGCTCGATACTTCTTGTATTGGTTCTTTTATGAAGAACACTATTGAATTTAGGTGGGATGTTTTGGAAAGAATTAAATGCAACTCTGAAGATTGGGAACTCGAAGAAGGTAAAGAGTCAAGTATTATGCTTGAATTTGATTGTGTTAAATCTTTTATGAACACCGATGCTTTTCACAAGTTTATCACTAAATATGGACTTGACTATGAGATAATAGTCTATTTTTGTGAATAATTTGATACTCATGTTGATATCCCTAAGGAGAAGTGGTTTAAATATCACCCCCTATTAAAGAAAAGATCGAGGAGCCAGTTATAGTTAAGGATGAAACTATTGTTTACAACGTTGATCCAGTTGTGCCTACTTATATTGAAAAACCACCTTTCCCTGTTAGGATAAAGGAACATGCTAAAGTCTCAACCGTGGTTAACAAAAGTAATATTAGAGAACCTAGACCCTCTGAACAAACTAAAGTCAAACCTAGTATTGCTATGGTTAAAGATCTCTTGGTTGATAATGTTGATGGACATGTTATTTATTTCTGTGCTGAAGTTGCTAGAATTGCCAAACCCGATACTAAAGATAAGAACAAGCCTGTTGTTGGCATGCATGTCGTCTCAGTTAAAATTGGAGATCATTGCTATCATGGTTTATGTGATTTGGGTGCTAGTGTGAGTGCTATTCCTTTTACCTTTTATCAAGACATTATGAATGATATAGCACCTGCTGAAATAGAGGATACTTATGTCACTATTAAACTTGCAAATAGGGACACCATCACACCACTTGGGATTGTTAGAGATGTTGAAGTCTTGTGTGGGAAAATAAAATACCCCACTGATTTTCTAGTTCTTGGTTCTCCAAAAGATGATTTTTGTCCCATAATATTTGGTAGACCTTTCTTGAACACTGTCAATGCTAAGATAGATTGCCATAAAGAAACTGACAGTGTCAATTTTGGCGATGTATCTTATGAGTTTAATATCTCTAAGTTTCGTAGGCAACCCCATGATAAAGAATTGCCTAGTAAGGATGAAATAATTGGTCTTGCTTCTATTGCTGTGCCTCCTATTGATCCACTAGAACAATGTTTGCTAGACCATGAAATTGATATGAATTTGCATCAAAGAAATGAAATAGATAAAATATTCTTTGAACAACAACCTATCCTTAAACACAATTTGCCTGTTGAAACTCTGGGAGGTCCTCCTCCACCTAAAGGTGATCCTGTGTTTGAATTAAAGCAATTACCCCACACATTGAAATATGCTTATCTTGATGAGAATAAGATATATCCTTTTATTATTAGTGCTAACCTTACAGAACATGAAGAAAAGAGATTATTAAAAATTCTGAGGAAGACCCGTGCTGCTACTGGATATACTCTTGATGATCTTAAGGGCATAAGTCCCACTCTTTATCAACACAAGATTAATATGGAACCCGATGCTAAACCCGTTGTTAATCACCAATGATGATTGAATCCTAAGATGAAAGAAGTGGTAGGAACTGAAATACTAAAGCTTCTGAGAGTAGGTATAATGTATCCCATAGCTGATAGTAGATGGGTATGTCCTATTCATTGTGTCCCTAAGAAAGGAGGTATTGCTGTTGTTCCTAATGACAAGCATGAACTCATTCCACAAAGAATTGTGACTAGCTATAGGATGGTAATTGATTTTAGAAAATTAAATAAAGCCACTAGAAAAGACCATTACCCTTTGCCTTTCATTGATCAAATGTTAGAAAGATTATCTAAGAACACACACTTTTGCTTTCTTGATGGATATTCTGGTTTCTCTCAAATACCTGTATCACAACCTGATAAAGAAAAAACCACTTTTACTTTCCCTTTTGGAAATTATGCTTATAGACGTATGCCTTTTGGTTTATGTAACACACCTGGTACCTTCCAAAGATGTATGACTGCTATATTCCTTGATTTTTTTGAAAAGATTCACTGGTGCGCATCGGTCCTGAACAAACGGTTTTTAACCCCTTTCCGCGATGGCCTTTGGAACCGTCGCCAAGTGAGTGTGTGCGATAGGGGGTCCTTCCCACACGACCCAGAAACCGTCGGGGATATGGAACAGTGATCCAGAGTCTTTCCAAAATGTAATCGTGTGCGATGCAGCACACACTAAATTGGTATCGATGATTAAGCATTTCTAATGATGCAGTGAAACCATACGATCTATCGTAACGAACCGTTTGGGAAACAGTATGTAAGGCACACGGGCCAACATATGAACTATGTGCGATTTGTGCCCTATCGCACACGAGTTTTCTGCGTAACCCATCTGCCATGCTAGACTCCATCGCACATGTTTTCCAACAATTACTGTCTGCGATAATGTTCTATCACAAATGGTTCAGGAGCCCCTTCGCACACATACAAGTGCTGCAGACCATTTGTGATTTGTTAGGTATCACCGACGGTTTCTGCAAGAGTGACGTGTGCTTTTCGTTTGGGATCCACACGTTTCCTGAAAAAATACGACTGGGATTGTATTTTGCATTGGGCATGGTTTACTCCCAGTTCTCGTGTGCGATAACATGATATCACAAATGGTTCCGGAGAACCTATGCACACGTAGTAGCGCTGCAAATCGTTTGCGATCTGCTGTGTATCACTGACGGTTCCGCTATGATTGACGTATGCTTTCCGATGTGGACCACACACACTCATTTAGTTGAACCATGTGCGGAGCAATTGCCAGGTTAAAATAAAAATATCCCATTTTGAATTGGCACGCAAAAAGCAAATTCGCCACAATATTCAGTTGAACAAATAAACAAAAATATCCAATTTTGAATCGGCACACAAAAAGCAAATTCGCCACAATATTCAATTGAACAAATAGTGTCCACAGGAAGAACATTCATCAGATTTCGCAACAATTGCAATTGAACATATGGTAGCTAAATTCCAATGATTTGTCCACACATATATGCATTACATAATTAATCATAGTGTACAAAATACGAAGACCTCATCAGATGGAAAACAATGGATCCATGTGCTATATCTTTAGCGGCTAACTCTTACTCAATGTTTCAGGAGAACGCATGCTGAAATCTTCATTATCACTAGTGGGATTGATGTAGTGATCCAGGAAGAAGTCACTGATAAATCTCCAAACCATCAGCAATTCACCATCCGGGAGCGGTTCAGGGGTCCTCGGTTTTAAGATGAGCTGCAATATTTTTAGATCAGAATGTGCCATATGAGTGGAGTAGAAGATATTAATTAAGATAGACTTACTGGTACTAATTCGCGAGGATCATCACAACTATCAGCAGATTTGCAGATGGAGATCATGTGTCTGCAAACATAGTATCCACAAAGGTTGGTCCCTGCTTCTTGCTGAGGACACTAAAATTTTGTGTACAAAATTAATCATGTATTTGTCCTGTTAGGGACAACCTAACTGGTGTTAGATGTATTATTTTTTCTTTGGACAAAATAGAAAGAGGTTTATTTAGAAGCTTGAACATTTGAGTAGCATAGGGAAAGGTATTTGCAGACTGTTGGATTTTTTTTGAAAATAATGGATTTCATTGTGTTACCGGAGAGACGATCTCGTGCTGCAGAGGTAGTGTCGTCTTGAATAGGTTCCCTATTTTAGTTTCCCGCAATGCGAGCACACTGCAAATGATGATGAATTTTGACAACATCAATTATTGAACCAGATATGAATGCATATTAATTTCAACATCATAGAATTCAATACATGTCCAAGAATTGCTGAAGATGCGCCAGATCCTGAGCGTTTGTTGACTCTCCGAGAGAATCGATGTAGTAAACTGTGTTCTTGTTTTGGAACAATGAATACCAATATCCAGTGATTGCTACATATTAAGAAAGCCATGAACTTACGAATGATGTCGAAATCTGAAAGAAAATCATTGTATGTGTGGTTGTTTACTTGACTTACCGTTCATGATATGGCCATAGAAATGATTCTACATGGGACATGTTTTCAAAGATACGGACGACCGTGTTAATGGCCCAGTCCCGTCGGTTCTTTTCATATAATGTTGTGCCATTTGCTAATACAGGATCTATGAAATACACATTCTCACTTTTGTCTTCTCTGCGCGTTCAATCCCCTGAGAGGAATAAAATGCAGTTAGCTGTTTATCTTACAACCTTGTATGGATAAGTTGATCAGAGTTTGTTATGTACTTACAAAATCGCACATCTAACAAGAGTGGCATCGAGCACGTTGAAGTTGAAGAAGAGATGTAAGTCCTCGAAACTCACAATGATGGAACCTGCATCGTGTTGGAAATGATCTTTATTGTAGTAGACTAGCAAATGGTGATGACCTTATGACATTTGATCCATACAATATTCATGTAACTCACGGCAACTGGAGATGCACTCATCAAAGTATTTGCCAACAAGAAATAGCTGGCCATGGACGTAATTGCGTGCTTCAAGTACGCCTGCTTTATTTTTAGCAAGCAACAAACATACTTCTGCATCACCCATGGCGTCAGAAATAATATTACTCCCCGATTCGAACACGCTGCTGTTAATTTGGTTCTGGGCGATGAGTGCTTTAAGTAAGAGGCAATCGTTCTCTTTCCTCTTCACTCTCCCGCTGCGCTTCCTCGTGGTCGTGGGTGTAGCCTTTTTGGCCACTTCCTTCTTGGTACTTGAAGTATTTCTGGCAGAACGTCTGGTTGCCTGCAGGGTAGACTGCCGAGCAGATGGTGAAGCTTGGACGGACTACTTAGCAGACGGTTTATCTATGCCGGACCGCTGAGCTGGCGGTGCTGCTGTGACGGACTGCTGGGCTGTAGGAGCAGAGGCATCAAACTGCTGACCATGCATTGAAGCTATGTCGGGTTTCTGCGAAGGTGGTGCCAACTTGTCGGTGTGCTGAGGAGGCCGTGCCAACGCGTTGGTTTGCTGAGAAGGTAGTGTTGACGCATTGGTATGATGATCACGCGCCTGTGGACCAACAGACTGATGAGCAGTCGGTTCCGGACCTACAGACTGCTTAGCAGGCGGTTCCGAAGCATCAGACTGCTTAGCAGTCTGTTCCGCCAGGTTGGTCTACAGAGCATGTGCTGTAGCTGGGTCTCCCCCCGCTGCTTCAGCAGCCGGCATCTGAACCAGTGGTGCGTCATCAGCAGTTGTAGGCCTTGCCACTGGCTGCTTTGGGGCGAAGGATGACATGGCCTGTACGCCACAAAGTCGGTACGGCTGATCACAGGTTGATGCATCAGCCCGCGAGAGCTGCTCTGGCAAGGAGAGCGTCACCGATTGAGGGGCGACAATGGTTGCTCTTGGCGGGGCTTCAGGAATCTCATCGATGAACTCTATTTCCTTTCGTGGCCACTGGATGTGATGTAACAGTGTTTCTCCCAAGGTCCTTTGCTCATCGAAGTCTCTTAGGACATTCTTCAGGGCAAATTCATTGAATCCAGGCTTTACTTCAGTCACGTAGCACTTCACACAGCCCGACTTCAATGGCACATTGTCCAAGAAGAGGCCATCTTCCAAGAAGGGTGAGCAAACCCAGGCTGTTGCACATTTTAATGTACCTTCATAATGTGTAAGCACGCCCTTCAGTCCATCTTTCATTCCAGATAGATCATATATAGCATCATCACGAGCAGCTGCAATCTCAGTGTCGATGGGGTTAGCTGATGCACAACTACTCTTGTGCAGTGTTGTCGTCACGCAATAAGCAGCATCATCCATGCCCGCCTCCCCTCCCATCTGCTGGCTATCTGTCAGTGTTAGAGTCTTACATCATCATTGACTCCTCAACATCCTTTCGAACAGCCGGATAAATCTCCTTCTTCAACTTTTCAAACAATGCATTCTGCTTCATTTCACTCCTCGCTTTTTTCATGCTGAGTGTGAAAGCCCTCTTGTGCAGGACATTAACACCTATACCCCTTGCACGACTAGGGGGCTCTTTTGTGTCCAGAGCAATGGACAGAATGTCACATGGCCCTGAGTTCGTGTAGAACCTTCCGGGGATCTTGGAAGCCTCTACCATCACTTCATACAGTTTGGCGTCACGTGCGTTTTCAAAGTAATAAGTTCCATCATCACGCCTCTTTGCACGTGCCTGCAAGTAGTCTCTGGCGCATTCGCCCTTGATTTTACTAAAGGCCAGATTCCCACCCGCCTCTACTGCTTCTTTTTCCTCTTGTTCCCATATCAGTTTCATGCCATAGTATCCTGCCACACCCATACGGTGGGGGTGTATGTTCTTCTTCTGAAGTTCCGATTGCTTGAAATTCTTCGCAGCAAATCTGGAGTTGCCCTGACCCTTTTGAATTCTGCCCAGTCTACCTTTGTAATTTGGGGGTATGCGGGGATTGGGTCCTTGCCTTCACTCAAGTACTTCTTGTACAACACGTGCTTCCAGTTTCTCCAAGCATTCCTAGCCTTCTTCAGTGCAGCGTGTTCCACCTGCATTCTCCACTGCTCTAGAACGTTGAAGTGATCCATGATCTCCCGGACTATTCTTCGCCGTGTTTCTGTGTCAACCTTTCGAAACCCCGGCAAATTAATGTTGAGCCTTGCCCTGCCAACAAATCCACACACACTCTTGAACCTCATGCGTGCTTTATCTGGTTTAGTTGGAGCCCAGGACTTTAAATCAATCTTGGTTACTTCATATACACTTTAGGCTGGTGTGTGGGCTTCCTTGGAGCGTTCCTGCATGTCCTGACCGGAAGGGTAATTGCTGCAGCTCTATCCCGTTCAAGACTACTTGATCCCTCACAATTTGCTGAAGACCTAGGGTTGTCCGCATCAGATGAATATATATGGCCTGAATGAGTGATGTCGCTGCTACTCGGCATCTACAGAGAACACATACGAAACTCAGGAAATGAGGATAAGCATAAAACTAACAACTTGGTATCAAGCTTTCTAAACATGCCATGCAATAATTTAGAAAATGTACGGCTAATTTGTTAAGTTTGTGTGACTCGCGCGCCCGTGATCTGTAAATAGGCAGTGACTTATTGGAACAAATACAACTTACATGTAGTAAGGAAGGTAGATAATGAACATATATACGCTCTCCGTTATTTTATAGCCAATTTGGGAACATACGGAACTAAATTGGAAGAGGGATTGCGAGGAAATATGCCTCACCGCGATGGAGAGCAGTAACTAACATGCTTCTTAATGCAAACCTGGCCGGACCACAGGAGAGGCGAGGGTTACTGCATCGATATGCTCGAGGGTGGTTGGCGAGCAAACGAAGACGACGAGGCGTGGGCCGCCGCATGTTGGGAACGACAGTCGAGGTAGGCTTCAGGCTGAAGAGTGGGCACACGGCCAGCATGAGCACGACGGCGCCGGAAAAGGTTCTGCTGTGGATTTGGGGGAGGGGGAGCTGGCGAAGGAGATTGGGTGGACTAGCTGAGTGAAACGCGGGCGGACGGTGGGGGGGGGGTGTTGGCGGCCTAGGTGAAAAGGGTGAAAAATATCCCCGGTCGCCTTGCGCGCGGAAAGGCCTATGCAAACGGTTGCCTCTAAGCGCTCGTGTGCACAAACAGAATAATTTCGTTTGAAATGAAGACGTACTAATTTTGAAATGAAGACGTGAGTTCATCGTTTCGCCTCTAAATTTTTCGCACGTAAACCAATCACAATTTTACCACGGGTTTGATTTGCTGGCGCATTTCAGGTCTCGTGCGCTATATGTAAGACATTTTTTGGCATTTACCATGCATGTTGGCATATAAATCAATTCCTAGCTGGACTGCATTTCCTGTCGAAAGGGATGAGGATTGCCATTCGATCTAGGAGCATCCAACGGTGCAGACGTACGATCCATGGGGTTTGGGTTCTGGCCAATCATAACGCACGACTCAGATTGCACGCGTGGTAGAGGGGTGGGGGTGGGGGGTGCATCGTCCACGGTTTAGTGGACACACGGCTTTCGTGAGTGAACCGTGTGCTATTTGAAAACATTTACATGACCTAACATCATATTTTTGTTCGAATGAAAACATGAGTTCATCGTTTTGCCTCCAATTTTTTTCCACGGTAAGAAATCATGAGTATAGTGGAGAGTGTCATATACTAGTATCATGAATATACAATACATATGATACTACATTTAATTAATTATAGCGCATAGTATAATACATAGAGATAGTATCATATATAGATCATATTTATTGCCATGCATGACACAAATTAGCATCGCATTTAACATGATACGGTATCTACCTATTATATGTTACTCTAACCCTCTATATATATATTTAATTCTTTGCCACATCAGCATACTTGCTATTTCCGAGTGCATGACATCATCGGCTATGATACCACCACTATGGCCAGCCTTATATAGTGGGGAGTATCATATATACTATATATATAGTATCATGCATATGATACAAGTGTATGATACTACGTACGTAGTGCATATATAGTATCATAGAGTAGTACTAGCTCCCTCTGTAAACTAATATAAGAGCATTTAGATTACTAAATAGTGACCTAAACGCTCTTATATTAGTTTACGGAGGGAGTATATATCATAGATGACCGTATTTATGAATTGAGCCCTATAAGGCTGGTTGTAATGGGGAGCATTATATATATACTAGTAGTATCATGCATGCATATATATATATATATGATAGTGTAGCTAGGATACTACTTCCGTAATGCACAGTATCATAAGTTAACATATTAGGTTGCCTTACTAATTGTCATGCATCACACAAAGTAGTAGTACAACATTTAATATGACACGGTATCATGATATGATACCACATCCTCTCTTGTGTGCCACATCATCCAAAAAGTCTAGTTGGCATGCATGATACCACTTATGATAATACCATTACAACCAGCCTAAACCGGAAAGGAAGGGGAGTATGAGACTAGACACAATGGAGAGTAGTACACTAGTAACATACACGTATCCTTAGACTATATATGTTACTACCTTCATAGTGGGTAGTAACATAAGTGTAGTGTCATGCAAAGCTTCATTTCTTAGGTTACAGACTCATATTTCATTGGGACATGCATGTGATGCTACAGTAACTAGCTAAGTTACTGAAACTATCTCTCTCCTCATTAACTTATTGCCACATAAGCAAGTTTGCTGAGTTGGAGTCGGTGTTACTGCTGAAGTTACTCCCACTGTGGCTAGTCTGATACTAGCTAGTCGTCTATGATATACTAGCTACCTCACTAAGAGCATGGCTAATAATACAGCCAAGGGTCAGCTATAAGAAGTTGCCATGTCATATACAACCAACCTCTTAGCGGGCATGTACAATAATAAGTTTTATATACGTATTAGTTTATCAATAGTTGGCCCACCTTACATCCTCACAAAGTGTCTTGGGTCTCATGTTGCAGCTGGCTCTACTAACCAATAGCCCACTTCTCTTCTCTTTCCTCCAACTAATAAGCACACTTATATTACTCTATTCCTTATAGCCAGACTACCCACAGTGGGAGTAACATAGGTAGTAACATCACACATATCTAGATAAAATAGATGATGTGGCAAGCAATAAATGAAGAAATGGAGGAAAGTGGATATGTGTGATGCTACTACCTATGTTACTCCCACTTTGGGTATAGTCTTAATTAGACTACCCACAGTGGGAGTAACATATATAGGTGGTAACATCACACTTATCTAGGCAAAATAGATGATGTGGCATGTAATTAATGAAGAAAGAGAGGCATGTGTTAACATAGCTAGTTACTGTAACATCACACATTTCAAGAAAAGATGAGTCTACAACCTAATAAATGAAGTGATGCATGACACAACACATATGTTACTACCCACTGTGGAGGTAGTAACATAGACTAGTAACATATGCATGTTACTACTCTAAGTTACTCCCTACTGTGACTAGTCGTACTATAGTATGAGACTACCCACAATGGGAGTAACATAGGTATATAGTAACATCACACATATCTAGATAAATTAAGTAGATGATGTGGCAAGCAATAAATGAAGAAAGAGAGGAAAGTAGTGACATAGCTAGTTACTAGTAGTATGAGTAACATCACATGTACATATCAAGGCAAGATGCGTCTATAGCCTAATAAATGAAGTGTTGCATGTTACCACACATATATGTTACTCCCCACTATAGAGGTAGTAACATAGACTAGTAACACATGTGCATGTTACTAGTCTATGTTACCACCCATTGTGGCTAGTCTGAGTAGCATCACACATCTCAAGGCAAGATGAGTCTATAGCCTAATAAATGAAGTGTTGCATGTTACTACACATATGTTACTCCCCACTATAGAGGTAGTAACATAGACCAGTAACATTCTATGTTACTACCCATTGTCGCTAGTCTTATGTCACTCTATTGTGCACTTACTTGCTCTAATGCATAGTATCATAGAGTAGCTAGCTAGTATCATATGTAGTACTTTATTATATTGTCATGCATGACACATAGTAGCATAACATTTATTATGATACGGTTTCATGATATGATACTTAACACTCTCTTTCTTCATTTAATTAATTCTATGATGGCTCATCAAAATTGCCTAGTTGGCATGCATGATATATACTAGCTATGATGCCCCCTTACTATCAGCCTAGCAAAGGTGTACATATCATTTGTGCGTCGCTTTGTGAGTTTTCATCCGTTTGTTCGAGAAGCGGGGAGAAGTTTCAAACATTTTGGCCGTGAGGTGCGGCCACTGACATAGGCCTAGTTGGTATTTTAATTACAGAAAATTCAGATGGAGTTCGGACATCATCAAAATCGATGTGTGCTTGTGGCGTGCTCTCACGACCATGTGGAAAAAATTGGTAAAGTTTGGCACAAGTTTTGATGACCGCTCCTTCCAAACCGGAGCATCTCACATGAAGGATCATGGTTTTCCAAAAGGAGACGTGTCAATTCAAATTCCTGTGGTCGGTGACTTCATCGTTTGGCCTCATAAAAATTCCCACGGTACGCAATCACCATTATACCACGGGTTTGATTTTCTGGCGCATTTCAGGTATCGTTAGCTATATTTAAGACATTTTTTGAGATTAACGTGCATTTTGTGCATAAAAATAAAATTACAACCGGAACTGCATGTGTTGTTGAAAGGGATGAGGATCACCGTTCGATCTGGGAGCATCCAACGGTGCAGACATACAATCCGTGGGGTTTGGGTTCTGGCGAATAAAATAAGAAAGCACGACTCAGATCGTGGGCGGGGTGCGGTTTGGTCGGCACATGACTTTCATCAACGAACCGTGTGCTATTCGCAAACCAGATTGCTTATTTTTGTTCACACATACTGTAGTGAGATCGATTGAGTGTGCTACCTCTATGATATAATAATAATAATAACAAAAAATAGTCCATATTCATTGCCTGAGCTGATAGCATATCAAGGTCAACATATTAACAGTTCTTACATTAACAAAAAACCAGGCATAACTCACAAATTCAGTACATGCGACAGTTCTAAATTGAACGAATTAAGTTGCAGGGTAGGCATAAAGACTAGTCTTATGGCTTAATTCCCATGTACATGGGGGAACCGGGATCATTAAGTTGACCCCGAATGAACTTGGGGTTTTTGATGATTTTACGCTTCTCTATTGCACTGGTGCACGATCCCTTGGCTGGCAACTCATCAAATTCATCGTACTCGTCCTGATCAGCAACATCATTGACACCCGGTACCCTTCTCTTCCCATGCATCGCTAAATGTCCGTTCTTATGCAAGGGGTCTTCCACAAAGAAAATCTGGGTAGCATCGTTGGCAAGAATGAATGGGTCCACGTGATATGCCATCGTTGTCCTGTTAACACAGGTCTTCCTGTACTCATCAATCCTTACCTGACCAAGAGGGATCCATGCGCACGTGAATAATGCCACCTTAACTTTCACATAGTCAAGCTCCCAAATCTCTTTGGTGGTTCCATGGTATACCCTTTTATCAGCTTCATTTATAGTCATGAATTCTATTCAAAAAGAGATGTTCGGATATGAGGTCTTCTTATCACGTTTTTCAATGTAGAATGTGTATCCATTTATGTCATATGCTTGGTACATCAACACCGTAGGTGATGGCTTTTGTGCCAACCACGTAGCAATGTCATCAATGGATCCTTTTGCCAAACGATTCTCCAGCCATTCGGCATAGTTCTTGGTGTGCTCCTTCATCTCCACCTCTGATGAAGGCACCATTGGTAAGAATCTTTGGCGTATCTCCGCCAAGTGTTCTTCGGCATAAGCGATGAGAACTGGGCTGTTAAGCAGTACTGTCAAATGGGCTTTCTCTGCCAATTCTCCGGGTGCAGCCATTTGCGTGCCAGCAAGGACCAGCTTACCTTTCAGCCTTCCCTCATGCCGAGAGAGGGGAAAACCTATAGGTCTTTGTTTCATGTATTCAGTGCAAAACTCAACCACCTCTTCCGCAGTATAACCTTGTAGGATGCTTGCCTCTGGATGGTTTCGGTTACGATAAAAGCGCTTCAGTATTCCCATGAACCACTCGAAGGGATACATATTGCAAAGAAACACAGGACCACAATACTTTATCTCGTCGACAAGGTGCACAGTGAGATGGACCATGACATCAAAGAATGACGGTGGGAAAAACATCTCTAGGTTGGACAATATTCTTCAGGATCTACAACTTTCTGCCATAGTTTGTTGAAGAAATCACAAAGGTCAATGAGTGTGTTTCTTATATATTTGTCCATCAGATTCCTGATGGCCACCGGGAGGATTTGTGTCAACATTACGTGGCAATCATGTGACTTCATGTGTCCCAACTTAATTTTACCTGAGCTCACATCCACGAGACTTCTGTTGTTTGCGCAGTAGGAAGAGGGTGTCTTAACTGACAACAAATAGGTGAAGAACTGTGTTGCTTCTTTTGTACTGAAATTGTAACTCTGGCGAGCTTTGATAAATTTTTCATCATCTTCTGCTTCACTCTTGCGTTGCGATTGATCAGCAAGCATATCGAGCCATGAACCGTCACCATCCTTTCTTTTACCTTTAATCTTAAGCAGAGTACCAAGGATGCTTTCACATACATTCTTCTCTACGTGCATGACATCGATACAGTGACGTACACGTAGAATCTCCCAGTAAGGTAATTTACAGAACACCGATTTCTTCTTAAACACTTGATCCTTGGGTGTTAGTTTCACCATCAAAGGGTGGTTCTTGCCAAGCACAACATTATTTTTTTAGCCATGTTGTGGACCACCTCCCCGTCATAGGGTCTTGGGGTCACACCTGCCTCTGCCGTACCATCAAATTTAGCTTTCATCTTTCAGTATGAGTGATTCATCCGAAGAACCTACGATGATGCAAATACACTGTTTTGTGCGAGTTGGGAAGTCTTCTGCTAGCTGTCCTATCCATGCATGTGACACACCCTACATCTCCCCTTGTTTTCTGCCCCGATGTGCTGCCTAATGCCGGCATACCTTGAAAGGTGCGCACCGGCATTGCATGTCATTACAAAAAAAGACACATCCGTGACATTTTGGGCCGAACGAATTTTTTTGTCATACTTATGACACTTCTATGACGATAATTGTGACAAAACCCGGTATCATCATAGATGTGGTGGGGTCCTACTTCTATGACAAAAAATCATGACCGAAAATGGGCTTTTCATCCTGGGTGGGCCGGAGACGCAGCTGCATGACATTCTTTGGGCCGTCCATGACGGAAAAAACCATGGTAGAAGCGAGGGCGAGGAAAATATCGGGGTGTTCCCGGTTACGGTGGGTGGTCGGGGCCGAGCGATGCGCATTTCTCTCGTACTCGCACACGCGTGGGTGCGAGGCGTTGGGCTCTAACTGAACCCGAGCGAGGTGTTGGGCACTAACTGAACCCGAGCGATTGCACTGCAGGCTACGCGTTACTGAACCCGAGCGATCGATCGATGACTGTTAACTGAACCCGATCGAGCAATTCCTTCGCTACTACTGCTAGCTGAAGCCGATCGATGCTGCCTCTGGATGAACAGTGAGCGTTGCGGGGGGGGGGGGGGGGGGGGGTTGGATGAACAGTTCCCGGTGGGGGTGGTTGAACAGGACCCCGTGGTGTTGCCTATGGATGAATAGTACCTCGATCGATCGAGCCGGTTGGGGCTGGATGAACAGGACCCCGTGGAGGACAGGATGAACAGGACCACCCCGTGGAGGGAAGGATGAACAATAGACGGTGGAGGGCTGGATGAACAGTAGCCCGTGGAGGGGTGGTTGAACAGGAGCCCGTGGAGAGGGCTGGTTGAACAGTAGCCGGTGGAGTAGCGCGCGGTGGAGGCTAGATGAACAGGAGCCCGTAGATGAACAGTCGCATGTGGAGGCTGGAGGAGGTCGACGGTGGATGAATAGTAGCCCGTGGAGGCTGGAGGGGGTCGATGGTGGAGATGAGCATGACCCCCGTTTCGACCGTAGCGCTCCAACACAAATCCGTTTCCTCCGTTTTGCGGTATGCCACACCCCTCCCGATCAACAAGACCCCCGTTTCGACCGTAGGAGGTCCGTTTCCTCCGTTTTGCGGTGCGCCAGACCCCTCCCGATGAACAGGATCCCGTTTCGAACGTGGCCGGTCGAACACAAGGCCGTTTCCTACGTTCTGCGGTATGCCAGGCCTCGTTTCCATCGGCTGCTTCGTCCAAGCCCTCCCGATGAACACGGCGATGCATTCCGTTCCGACCCAGCCGGTTGGCTCCCCATGAACACGACGATGACGCTATTTCTCCGTTCCGACCCAGCCATGTACACAAGCCCTGGCCGTACGTATGCGCGAGTAGGCGTTCGAGACCCCGCCCGTATGTACGTACGTGACCGTATTTTCTTTCTTGCACACTGGCCGCTGTACGTACGTGTACATGCTACGTGCGCGCCTCTACAACGACACGTGCGCGCCTCTACATCGACCAGTATGTACTTACATGTTTGCGACCAGAATGACAACGCTACGTACGCTTCGACCAGGTGGGTCTCGACTGTCAGGCACTTCCTTGCATGCGAAGATGTAGCTGGTGGGTCCCAACAGTTAGGGGGGCGAATCGTTTTTTTTGCCTGGACGCACTTCCTTGCGTGCGAAGATGTAGCCTGTGGGTCCCAGCAGTCAGGGGAAACATTTTTTTCACGAAATATGGTGGCCCGTCCGGTGGGTCCCTGCTGTCAAGTGGAGGAATAATTATTTTGTGCATAATAAGGAGGCACTTCCTTGCTGTGGTCATGGACCCAGATGTCAGCCTCTCCACGTACAGTCCACGTCCGATAGAAGCCGTTCCTTGACCACGTTGACCACGCCGCACCGAGAGCACCAGGGTGATGGACGATGGCGAGGCCTAGGAAGGGGGCGACGCGGAGGCGGGGAAGACGCGGCAATGGAAGCCCGCACGGAGTGGAGTACGAGGGTTCACTGGTTCGGCTGCGGTGTGAGGCTGCCGTCGCCGCAGGGCCTGGCCAGCGGTGGGAATAGTAGGGGGCGATGAGGCCTCTGCGGCAGCACAGCCGGCCACGGGAGGCAGGAGAGTGCGACACGACTGGCTGCTTTGGGCGGCTGGAGCAAGAAGACCAGAGGTTGAAGAAGCACTACGGCCGTTGGATGGACATCGTACAGTCACTGGAGCTAGAATCGTTCATATTGACTAAGTTGACAAAGCACTCCGTCCCCGTCAACTTAGTAGGCCCACAAGTCAGCCTCCCACCAAGGTGGGTCCCAACTAGCAGGGGGAATATTCATTTTTTTGTGCATAATAAGGAGGCACCTCCGGTGGGTCCGAGCTGACAGCGGGGGGAACGTTTTTTCGTCTAATACGTTGGCCCGTCCGGTGGGTCCCAGCAGTCAGGGGGGGAAACATTTTTCGCCAAATACGGTGGCCCGTCTGGTGGGTCCCCACTATCAGGTGGAGGAATAATTGTTTTCCACATAATAAGGAGGCACTTCCTTGCGGCTGCTGTGGACCCAGCTGTTAGCCTCTCCACGTACAGTACTCTTCCGATGGAAGTCGTTCCTTGACCACGTCGACCACGCCGCGCCGAGAGCACCAGGGCGGTGGACGACATCGAGGCCTAGGAAGGGGACGACATGGAGCCGGGGAAGATGCGGCAGTGGATGCCCATGCAGAGAGGAGTACGAGGGTTCACTGGTTCGGTTGTGGTGTGAGGCTGTCGTCGCCGCAGAATAACAGGGGGTGTGGGTGAGTGGAGGGATGCCATGGCCAGCGGTGGGAGTAGTAGGGGGCAGTGAGGCCTGCGCGGCAGCACGGCCGGCCATGGGAGGCAGGAGCAGGCGGCACGACCGGCGCTGCTATGGGCGGCTGGAGCAAGAAGACCAAAGGTTGAAGAAGCACGACGGCCTTTGGATGGACATTGTACGGTCACTGCAGCTAGAATTATTTATATTGACTAAGTTGACAAAGCCCTTGGTACGCGTCAACTTAGTAGGCCCACAGGTCAGCTTCCGAAATGGTGCGCCCCAGATGTCAGGGGGAGGAATCATTTTTTGGGCGGGTGAAGCTAGAATATCCGAGATTGAAGAAGAAGCACGGCATTCGTTGGATGGACATCCAACGGCCACTGCTGCTAGAAGCGTGTGTTGACTATAAGTTGACAAAGCCTTGCATACGCGTCAACTCTTTTTTTTGAGGGGACGCGTCAACTTAGTAAGGCCACAAGTGTGTGGCAGAGAACTTATAGCCCATTTGAGATTTGTAAGAATGTGCGGCCAATTTTTGAATTCTAATGGAATTTACTACAACCCATTTACATTTTGTTAAAAGTACATCCCATTACAACCAACCGTTCAAAATAGAATTCAATAAAAATTTCCCACATTTTGACGGGATCCGAAATATTTTTATCCCAGAATTTCTAGTCAGATTAAATACAATTTCAATATAAATTTATATTACGTAAAAATCCAACGAAACATTGCACTCGCAACAATTAATGAAATTAAAATTTTCAATATCCAAAAATAATATTTTATAAAGTAATTACGTGTTTGGTGCATTTTTTATAGTTACTGCCCAGTTTTTATAATTACATCACATTTATTATTTCTTAAAGCCCATTTTCTTGTTAATCCTAATGTATCCATCCTAGGAAAGATTTGCAGTCCAGCGGGGCGGAGAATAACAACTTGACCTTGCCTGGGTATTCCTAAAAAAAGTATAGCTGGGCTAGCCATTTTCAGCTTGAAAAAAAAATAATATCTAGGCTAGATATCTGGCTTGGGCTAGACAGGCCACATCCCGCTCAGTTAATAACTGCAGCGATGTTTTCGTTGTTGTTCAGAGGAGAAAAATTAATATCTGGGCTAAACATCGCTCAAGAAAAACTCTACAGTGCTCACACCTCAAAAACACAAATACTGCTTGAGCTGCTTGGTCCCAGCTGTCGGCCGCTTCTGGTGCAATTCTGTCATTTATTGACTACATAGGTTGACAATGGTGTGGGACCCTGATGTCAGGAAACCAGGAGGAAGCAAATTTTTTTTGTTTTATATACTAATAAGGAGGCACTTGCGTACGTGCGGCTATGGCCCTGGTGGGTCCCTACTGTCATCCTATCCAAGTAAAGTCATCTCCTCATCCTCATGTCCGTTGACCATGTTGACAACGTGAGATGGCGGCGCCACTACGAGCGCAACAACTCGAAGGACGATGGAGAGGGCCTCACGGGCCCTACGGATGGTCTGATACAACGCCCGCTGCTCATTCGGGAAGCCAGGATCGTAGGGCCACATGTCCGCGACGGCATTGTCGTTCGCTTGTTAACCGATGCTCGTTGAGGAGACAGAGGTTGCAGCATAGGTCCTCCTGCGCTGGTAGCTCTTCCGCCATTAGGGCGTCGAAGTGCGGCCGCACCTGCTCTGTGGTGAACACGGCATGAACCGGCTTGGACAGTGGCGCCGGCTCCTGGTCGGAAGCTATGTCCATCGTCTGATTGTCGTCGCTCAGCTCGGCGAGGTAGCTGGCGAGCTAGCATGTCCGGCTGCTGGACCGAGTCTGGCTGCCCTGGCCCACCCAGACCGCCTCCCTCCCCCCCGCGCGCTTTTCGCCCGAAACGGCCAGTGCCGCTCGCCCCGCTTCCCGGTGCATGCGATTGCTCCAAGTGCCGTCTGTCCATCCTTCTGCCGCCCACATTAATGATACGCGGTTGCCGAGGTGGCTACTCCGACGCCACACGTCCGTCCCTCCGCCGCCCACCATTGCTATATAAACTGCTGCGCTGGCCATAGCCGCAGTCATCCGCATCCGTTCCTATTCTCCTGTCCACACCACTACCGCCCACCATGGCTTCCTCGCGCTCCAGCGCTCTTCGGGACGGGCGGACGACGAACCACAAGGAGATGGCAGCCATTGCTGCCGACTGGCTGGCCGGCAGGCAGCCGGAGGACGACGACTTCCCAATGGAGAACATGGTAGTCGATGATCCGGCGCCAACCCCCTCCTCCGCGCCATCCTCACCGGTGCATTGCACCATGACCATCGGCGAGGACTGTGCCCAATATATGGACACGGTGAGGCAGAAGCGTGAGGAGCAGTTCCGGGAGGCGCAGGCCGACGCCGCCTACAACCACCATCTCCTCCAGGAGCACCTGCAGGCGGAGAAGAAGATCACCGCGGAGCGGGTGGAGCAGGAGGCGCTGCTCGACTTGTACCGCTTCGCCCGTGAGGGCCGCCTCGAGCGCTGGTGGTACTGCATTCGGGAGGACGAGGCAGAGGACAATGCCGGCTCCGATGAGTCCCTGCTCTGGTGGCATCGACTAGGCCTTGCGGTGCAAACAGCGAGGCAGAGGACAGCGCCGGCTCCGCCGAGGCCCCACACTGCCGGCAACCGGGGGGGGGGGGAGGGAGGATTTCCCCCGCTCTGCTGAGGCGCCGCCCGCCGGCAATGAGACATAGGACATCGCCAGCTCCGCCGAGGCCCCGCCCCGCTGCCAGCGAGGCCGCGCCACACAGAAAACGAGGAAGAGTAGAACATGGTAGGTCGCCGCCGCCCGGGTCCAAGTAAGGCCACCGCTGCTACCCTCGGTTGAAGCCAAGCTAGGCGGGTTGACCACTGACGGCCGGTTAGCTTCTTGGCGGCAACGTGGAGTCGGAGAGCTATGTTGGAGAAGGACGCTGCTTCTACTTAACTGCTGGTGCAGTTGGCTGACTGACTGATAACCCACAAGTATAGGGGATCGTAACAGTTTTCGATAAGTAAGAGTGTCGAACCAAACAAGGAGCTAAAGGCAGAACAAATATTCCCTTAAGTTCTATCGACCACCGATACAACTCTACACGCGCTTGATGTTCGCTTTACCTAGAACAAGTATGAAACTAGAAGTGCTTTGTAGGTATTGTTGGATAGGTTTGCAAGATAATAAAGATTACGTAAATAAAAAGTAGGGGCTGTTTAGGTAAAGACACAACTAAGTTAGTTTTAGTAAAGAGCTTTTTGTTACGAGAAAGTTATTTGTCCCTAGGCAATCGATAACTAGACCGGTAATCATTATTGCAATTTTATTTAAGGGAGAGGCATAAGCTAACATACTTCCTCTACTTGGATCATATGCACTTATGATTGGAACTCTAGCAAGCATCCGCAACTACAAAAGATCATTAAGGTAAAACCCAACCATAGCATTAAAGCATCAAGTCCTCTTTATCCCATACGCAACAACCCCCTTACTCGGGTTTGTGTTTCAGTCACTCACGCAACCCACTATAAGTGAATCATGAACATATTGCAACACCCTACAGTGGGGATCCCTCACGCTTGCACGACACAGAGAGCATCATAGGACAACACCAATAATAAAACATGCAACTCAAACCAATCACGATAATCAAATAACACATAGGACAAAACAGATCTACTCAAACATCATAAGATAGCCATACATCATTGGGAAATAATAGCGTTGAGCACCATGTTTAAGTAGAGATTACAGCAGGTAAGAGAGAGGTTACACCGCTGCATAGAGGGGGGAAGAGTTGGTGATGATGGCGGTGAAGTTGTTCGTGAATATTGCAGTGATGATGATGGCCACGGCAGCGTTCCGGTGCCACCGGAAGAGAAGGGGAGAGGGGGCCCATTCGTCTTCTTCTTCCTTGACCTCCTCCCTAGATGGGAGAAGGGTTTCCCCTCTGGTCCTTGGCCTCCATGGCGTGGGAGGGGCGAGAGCCCCTCTGAGATTGGATCTGTCTCTCTGTCTCTCTCTGTTTCTGCGTTCTCAGATTCTACCTGAAATTTTAACATGATCTCTATCCGAAAATTAGCTTTCTTGCAGCGAAAGAAGGGCTCCAACCGCCTTAATGGGTGGCCACGAGGGTCAGGGGCGCACCTGCCCCCTGGGGCGCGCCCCCTGCCTCGTGGGCCCCTCAAGCATCATCTCCCGTTGATTTCACTTCCCAAAAATCACATATATTCCAAAAAAAATTCTCCGTCCGTTTTTATCCCGTTTGGACTCCGTTTGATATGGATTTTATGTGAAACAAAAAACATGCAACAGACAGGAACTGGCACTGGGCACTGGATCAATATGTTAGTCCCAAAAATATTATAAAAAGTTGCCAAAAGTATATGAAAGTTGTAGAATATTGGCATGGAACAATCAAAAATTATAGATACGACGGAGACGTATCAGCATCCCCAAGCTTAATTCCTGCTCGGCCTCGAGTAGGTAAATGATAAAAAAGATAATTTTTGATGTGGAATGCTACCTAGAATAATCTTGATTACATATCTAATCATGGCATGAATATTAAGATACGAGTGATTCAAAGCAATAGTCTATCAGTTGACATGAAAACAATAATACTTCAAGCCTACTAATAAAGCAATGAGGTCTTTTCAAAATAACATGGCCAAAGAAAGTTATCCCTACAAAATCATATAGTCTGGCTATGCTCCATCTTCTTCACACAAAATATTCACATCATGCACAACCCTGATGACAAGCCAAGCAATTGTTTCATACTTTTGACGTTCTCAAACCTTTTCAACTTTCACTCAATACATGAGCGTAAGCCATGGACATAACACTATAGGTGGAATAGAATATGATGGTGGAGGTTGTGTAGAAGAAGACAAAAAAGGAGAAAGTCTCACATCGACGCGGCTAATCAACGGGCTATGGAGATGCCCATCAATTGATGTCAATGTGAGGAGTAGGGATTGCCATGCAATGGATGTACTAGAGCTATAAGTATATGAAAGCTCAAACTGAAACTAAGTGGGTGTGCATCCAACTTGCTTGCTCATGAAGACCTAGGGCATTTGAGGAAGCCCATCGTTGGAATATACAAGCCAAGTTCTATAATGAGAATTCCCACTAGTATATGAAAGTGATAACTCAAGAGACTCTCTATATGAAGAACATGGTGCTACTCCGAAGCACAAGTGTGGTAAAAGGATAGTAACATTGCCCCTTCTCTTTTTTATCTCATTTTTTATTTTTTTTTATTTTTTTGGGCTTCTCTTTTTTTTCGTCCGGAGTCTCATCCCGACTTGTGGGGGAATCATAGTCTCCATCATCCTTTCCTCACTGGGACAATGTTCTAATAATGATGATCATCACACTTTTATTTACTTATAACTCAATATTACAACTCGATATCTAGAACAAAGATATGACTCTATATGAATGCCTCCGGCAGTGTACCGGGATGTGCAATGATCTAGCGTAGCAATGACATCAAAAAACGGACAAGCCATTAAAACATCATGCTAGCTATCTTATGATCATGCAAAGCAATATGACAATGAATGCTCAAGTCATGGATATGATGATGATGGAAGTTGCATGGCAATATATCTCGGAATGGCTATGGAAATGTCATGATAGGTAGGTATGGTGGCTGTTTTGAGGAAGGTATATGGTGGGTTTATGGTACCGACGAAAGTTGCGCGATACTAGAGAGGCTAGCAATGGTGGAAGGGTGAGAGTGCGTATAATCCATGGACTCAACATTAGTCATAAAGAACTCACATACTTATTGCAAAAACCTATTAGTCATCGAAATAAAGTACTACGCGCATGCTCCTAGGGGGATAGATTGGTAGGAAAAGACCATCGCTCGTCCCCGACCGCCACTCATAAGGAAGACAATCAATAAATAAATCATGCTCCGACTTCGTTACATAACGGTTCACCATACGTGCATGCTACGGGAATCACAAACCTCAACACAAGTATTTCTACTAATCCACAACTACCCACTAGCATGACCCTAATATCACCATCTTTATATCGCAAAACTATTGCAAGGAATCAAACACATCATATTCAGTGATCTACAAGTTTTATGTAGGATTTTATGACTAACCATGTGAATGACCAATTCATGTCATCTCTCTAAATAGATATAAGTGAAGCAAGAGAGTTTAATTCTTTCTACAAAAGATATGCCCATGCTCTAACAAATATAAGTGAAGCAAAAGAGCACTCTCCAAATGGCGGTTGTCTATGTGAAGAGAAACAGGCAATCCAAACTTCAAATGATATAAGTGAAGCACATGAAGCATTCTATAAAGCCATACTCAAAAGATATAAGTGAAGTGCAAAGAGCATTCTATAAATCAACCAAGGACTATCTCATACCAGCATGGTGCATAAAAGAAAAGTGAAAACTAAATGCAAAAGAAGCTCCAAGATTGCACATATCGCATGAACAAAATGAATCCGAAAACATACCGATAATTGTTGAAGAAAGAGGGGATGCCTTTCGGGGCATCCCCAAGCTTAGATGCTTGAGTACCCTTGAATATTTACTTGGGGTTCCTCGGGCATCCCCAAGCTTGAGCTCTTTCCTCTCTTCGTTCTTCTCACATCGAGACCTTCTCGATCATCGAACACTTCATCCACACAAAACTTCAACAGAAAACTCGGCAAGACCCGTTAGTATAATAAAGCAAATCACTACTCTAAGTACTGTTGCAAACCAATTCATATTTTGGTTTTGCATTGTGTCTACTGTAATATAACTTTTCCATGGCTGAATCCACTGATATATATATTGATAGTTTCATCAAAACAAGCAAACTATGCATCAAAAACAGAATCTGTCAAAAACAGAACAGTCTGTAACAATCTTAACATTCACCATACTTCTGATACTTGAAAAATTCTGCAGAAATTAGGAAAAATAAAAAATTTGTATAGAAAGACAGTGCAAAAATAATCAGAACCGTTTGACGTTCCAGCTAAAAATATAAAATCGCGTACTACAGCCAAAGTTTCTGTCCTGCACTGTACAAACCATCAAGCAAATGTAAACATCCTAAAGGCAAACCTCGGCACATTATTTTTATAATACAATGGAATTGTACAAGAGGATACTTATTTTTGTTGAAAAGTTTCTGTAATCAAGATTCACAAAGTTTCAGTGAGCATGAACAAAGTTCAAGGAGCTCTCCCACTTCAACAATGCTTGTCTTTCTCACTTTCACTTTCCTTTTTGAAAAAGCTTTGGGTTCCCCTCTTTATTTTTGTTGTTTTAAAACTATATGAAAGCACTCAACAGAAATAAATGACTCTCTAAAACTTCCGGGTTGTCTCCCTGGCAGCGCTTTATTTAAAGCCATTAAGCTAGGCGTATAGTGCTCAAGTAATGAATCCACCCGGATCCCAAGGTATATCAAAGCCAATTTTAATTAACAATGATTTGTAATTTAGTAGTGAGCACAAAGCAACATATATCATGTAATGACAAAGTCTAACTATCTTCCTATGCATCGGCATGTCATAACAAAACAATTCATGCAGACATAGTAAAGGCCAATGCATAGTATAAACAATTTCTTGCAATTTTATCATGTGGGAAACATAGAGAGGTGGAGATATAGTTCCTCTCTCATAATAATTGCAAGTAGGAGCAGAAAGCACATGCATATTATATCTATCAAAATCATCATGTGTAATAGTAAAACACAACCCATCAATGTAATCCTTAATAAGTGCAAACTTCTCCGATATAGTGTAGTTGGGAGAATTCAAAAAGATAATAGGACTATCATGCGTGGGTGCAATAGCAACAATTTCATGTTTAACATAAGGAACTATAGCAAGTTTATCTCCATAAGCATAATTCATATTGGCATCTTGGCCACAAGCATAGTAAGCATCATCAAAAAGGGATATTTCAAAAGAATCAACGGGATCATAACAATCATCATAGCAATCATCCTTCGGTAAGCACGAATTGAAATTAAACAATGTATGAGTTGAAGAGTTACTCTCATTAGAAGGTGGGCACGAGTAGCTAATCCGCTCTTCCTCCTTTTGTTCTTCGCTCTCCTCCTCATCTTTTTCATCCAATGAGCTCACAGTTTCATCAATTTCTTCCTCCATAGACTCCTGCAAAATATTAGTCTCTTCTTGGACAGCGGGGTAGTCCTCAATATATAGTTCAACATAGGCATTAGAAGCATAATTATCATAGCAATATTTAAGTATGTCAAAATTTTCAGATTTGTAAAGAGTAGCATTATACGTTTCAATCAAAGACGCAATTTCATAAGCACCCTTAAAAGCAACAAATTCTTTAATTTGTTGAACATCATAGTAACTACAAACACCCTTAGCATACAAAGATACGATTCCATTATCACTAAACTCACATTGATAGGGAAGGTGTTTCTTAGGGTTTTCAGAGCAACAAGTAATATAATATATTTCGCATAAATTCCAAGCATAGCATTGCAAATGATGAATTTGACCCAGTAAAATTTTCCCTTTTTCAGATATTCGGTGTCGCACATAACAAGCATGCTCATCTAAAGATTTGCCCTCAACTAAGCTAGTTGGGGTTTCAGCACGAGCACATAGGGATCGAAGATGATCCAAGTAATAAGCTTCAGCAGTGTGATAGATTTTGAGTGGTTCTTCAACCATTGGTTTAGTAGGTACAACTAATTTTTTTGGTATTTTGCGTTTCCTACCCATAAATAAAGATAGAAAACAACTAAGAGCAGAAAATAAAAATTACTTAGTGATAAAGCAAACAAGCACACACGAGAATATTCACCCCACGCTATTGCTTCCCCGGCAACGGCGCCAGCAAAAGGTCTTGATAACCCACAAGTATAGGGGATCGCAACAGTTTTCGATAAGTAAGAGTGTCGAACCCAACGAGGAGCTAAAGGCAGAACAAATATTCCCTCAAGTTCTATCAACCACCGATACAACTCTATGCGCGCTTGATGTTCGCTTTACCTAGAACAAGTATGAAACTAGAAGTGCTTTGTAGGTGTTGTTGGATAGGTTTGCAAGATAATAAAGATTATGTAAATAAAAAGTAGGGGCTGTTTAGGTAAAGACACAACTAAGTTAGTTTTAGTAAAGAGCTTTTTGTTACGAGAAAGTTATTTGTCCCTAGGCAATCGATAACTAGACCGGTAATCATTATTGCAATTTTATTTGAGGGAGAGGCATAAGCTAACATACTTTCTCTACTTGGACCATATGCACTTATGATTGGAACTCTAGAAAGCATACGCAACTACTAAAGATCATTAAGGTAAAACCCAACCATAGCATTAAAGCATCAAGTCCTCTTTATCCCATACGCAACAACCCCCTTACTCGGGTTTGTGTTTCAGTCACTCACGCAACCCACTATAAGCGAATCATGAACGTATTGCAACACCATACAGCGGGGATCCCTCATGCTTGGGCGACATGGAGAGCACCATAGGACAACACCAATAATAAAACATGCAACTCAAACCAATCACGATCATCAAATAACCCATAGGACAAAACGGATCTACTCAAACATCATAAGATAGCCATACATCATTGGGAAATAATATATACCATTGAGCACCATGTTTAAGTAGATATTACAGCGGGTAAGAGAGAGGTTACACCGCTGCATAGAGGGGGGAAGAGTTGGTGATGATGGCGGTGAAGTTGTTCGTGAAGATTGCGGTGATGATGATGGCCACGACAGCGTTCCGGCGTCACCGGAAGAGAAGGGGAGAGGGGGCCCCTTCATCTTCTTCTTTCTTGACCTCCTCCCTAGATGGGAGAAGGATTTCCCCTCTGGTCCTTGGCCTCCATGGCGTGGGAGGGGCAACAGCCCCTCCGAGTTTGGATCTGTCTCTCTGTCTCTCTCTGTTTCTGCGTTCTCAGATTCTACCCTTTCACCGTTTCTTATATTCCCGGAGATCCGTAACTCCGGTTGGGCTGAAATTTTAACACGATCTCTATCCGGAAATTAGCTTTCTTGCGGCGAAAGAAGGGCTCAAACCGCCTTACGGGGTGGCCACGAGGGTCAGGGGCGCACCTGCCCCCCTGGGGCGCGCCCCCTGCCTCGTGGGCCCCTCGAGCATCATCTCGCGTTGATTTCACTTCCCAAAAATCACATATATTCCAAAAAAAATCTCCGTCCATTTTTATCCCGTTTGGACTCCGTTTGATATGGATTTTCTGCGAAACAAAAAACATGCAACAGACAGGAACTGGCACTGGGCACTGGATCAATATGTTAGTCCCAAAAATATTATAAAAAGTTGCCAAAAGTATATGGAAGTTGTAGAATATTGGCATGGAACAATAAAAAATTATAGATGCGACGGAGACGTATCACTAACACGTGGGCCCAACAGGCATCTGGGCCACATGTCAGTTACGCAATTGCACCTGCAGTTAAGTCACTTAAGCTTCTGTTCGGCTGAGCAGGACAAATGTGGGTAGGTTCGGTTAATTAATTATACCTCCAGCGCACCCCTTTTTAGTTGAAGAATGTATGGAATGTAATGAAATCCGGCATGTTTATATGAAATCCGACCATGTATGAATGAATTAATTTCGATTAGTTCGAATTCTTGTATCACTGGCATTGGATGAACATGCAAAACAATACGTACTAGCATTATTCCCAAGGTTATCACCTCGTTTGCAGCAGTTTCACATGTACTCCCTCCGGTCCTTTCTAGTCTGCATACAAGTTTTGTCTGCAGTCAAAGTATCTCTACTTTGACCAATCTTATAGAAAAAAGTATGCACTTTCACAATGTGCGAAGTAAAAAGGAACAGAAGGAGTACAAAGAGTTTGAGCAGCTTTTTAGTGTTCCTGTACATTGCAATCAAACACACAGGCCTGGCAATTCATAGAGAACATTCAAAACAATCGATGATTATGCATCTCAGCGATTCACATGTCAGAGCCAATATTTACTTCACAACTAAAGAATAAACAAAAAATGGATCGACGTTGCTGACAGCAAAGGGCGTCCCATTCAAAAATATCAAACGCATGTCTTCTTGCTAAAATCAATGAGCAAAATTTGACAAGGTTTTCCCATTCCAAAATATCAAATGCCTACGATTGTGGAATGAGCAGGGTTTGCCATCAGTTCAGACATTGACATGGCACCTCGTGCTAAATAAACCAGCTTTTCTTTTTGTGTAGTTCCACCAAAATCAACCAAATTCGTGCATATCTTGTATGATTTCGCCCTTATATGTTGCAACACCTTGAAATGAATGAATGATTCGATGTATTCATGAACATTTTGTGGTGGAAATGAATGATTCGATGTATTCATGAACATTTTGTGCAGTTCCCATTGAAATCAAGCTGAGCACCCTGTTTGCACAAATACAAAAAAGTGGTTAGTATAAAGCAAACTGTACTATGAATTGACAGTTTAAACATGCACTGACATGCTCCATGTAGAGCACACTTCTCGAAAAATGGAACTCACCGGAAAGAATCCTAGAACAACATTGTACTCGCGCATCACAGCAAGAAAATGGAGATTTGTCAGTCCTTCTGAGCTGAAGTTAGTTTGGTCTTGTGGGGGGTAATGTAACCATCCTTCAACTGCTCCTTCTGATGAGAAGATAGACATGGCTTCTTCATCCTGGCATAATCGGAACTAGTCACTTCACGTACTCCATATTCTTCTTCAGAGGAGGATGATCCTGTTATGCAAAGACAAGATGATAACTAAATGCTAGCATCCCTGTTTTCTCGAAAAAAAGGAAAGGAAATATTTAAAACAACACAATGAAGCACTTCTCAAGGACAATACCACTTTTTGATGACAATATCTAAATAGTAGCACAACACCAATAGAGATAACAAAGCTCAATCATATGGATCAAATCAGTGGGCGAGTACCAACCTTTGTCAGGAGGCTTATTGTGTAGATCATACGGATGAAGCACTTCTTCGGAACCATCTGTTGCTATCTACTGTGGTGGCCATGCTTACTATATACTCCTCGATTAGATTAATGTTTCCAACATCTTCTTGTGCGGTTCCACTAAAATATATGGTATCTTCAAAGAAGATCCCTGTTTGCACAATTAGAGATAATTATGTATTACATTAAGAGTGGCATCAAATCAGTGGCAAAACAATTGATCGTTCCAGCCATAGCAATAAATTAAGATGTAAAACTATATCATTACTTGTGTCATCACAGTTCCAATGCTTCATTATAGCACCAGGAGTTGATTTTTGTTTTTCTTCCGCTTGTTCTTCCCCTTCATCACTTGGTTCAATAACAGACAAGCTTCGCCTTCAATGTAAGATTTGGCATGTCAATTAGGTTGCACAAGTATAGCACTAAACAATGACATTAATTTTCTGATGAAAGTGGCAAAATACAGGCCAACAGTTGTGAAATATCCTTATCTTACCTCAATGGGATATTGCGGTGCACATACGGATTGGAAGTCTTGTCTCCATTTGTGCAGTTCACTAAAATCAAGCAACATTACCATACAAGTAGCACAACATATGAAAGCACACTGTAGAATCATGTGAAAGAAGGCTAGTACTGACCTCTGATGACGCGGAATTCAAACAACTCACAAGAAGAAGATCTGAACCAAATTTGCCAACATGGATAGGAAGTAAGATCTCCTCTTGTGCAATTCCACTAAGATCAAGCAATAAACCAACATTGTCGGTGTGACATTTTGGTTGAACTGCACAAAACACTCTTAAAACAATAGTGTTTTGTGCAGTGCAACAAAAGGTCACAATGGCAACGTGGTGAAGTAGATAACCTTGTTTACACATAGGTGCAAAGGAAACAACTAGTGGTCAATAACGGTGGATGACACAGAAGCCAACAAAAAGAAGCATCTACCTTACCTAAATGGGAAAGAAAGCAAGATATTAGCATTTCTCAAACGGTGGCATTGATTAATATTAACAGAGAGATTATATTAACAATAAAATTCATTAAACATGTAAATTGCTTTTAACTGTGGCATTGCATCAATTTTCTAGCGGCATTATTAGAGGGTGCTTGTTTACAGGGACATTTTGGTGGAGGGACTAAAAAAACTCCGTGTCAGTCCCATCTAAACCAAATAGGAGGGACTTTTAGGGACTAAAAGTGGGCATTTGGGACTAAAGAAAGAAGACCCTGAGGGATAGTCTTTTTGGGACTTTTTCCAACAGTTGCCCCTGCCATGCATCGCACCTTGTCTCTATTAGTTCATTACTAGGGGTAACATGGTCTTTTAGCATGTCATTTAATAACCTCTAGTCCATGTTTAGTCCCTGGAACCAAGCAGGTAGGGACTAGGGAGTTTTTAACCAAACAGGGCCTTATATTAACAACAGCTAAAGAGTTGCACGGGACAGTGGACGCACCAGCACCATGTGCATCTATCGATGTACTGGGGTGATGCACAGTCTGTTGCAACAAAGAACAAACAACCAAGGAGCATATTTGTGTTGGTCCTAGTTTTGTTATCTTTAGACACCTTTCCCTATGTGAGCGCAGCAAATCTAGTCCTGCTCAAACTCTACAACCTTGTCCCCCAAAACAAAAGATCAGTTTGTTACAGATGTGCGTACTGTGTTTGTCATTGTTTTCCCTTTTCGACCAAAGTAGGTGCTGGATAGCGAGTCTGTACTAGTATTTTCCCCACTTCCTTTCCTCTGTGAACCACGTCCTAGATTTATGCTATACAACTTTCCCCACTACTTTCCCCCATTCCTGCCCTCTTTGAACCACGTCTTAGATTCATGCGATACAACTTTCCCCACTACTTTCCCCCTACCTTTCCTTTTTGAACCACGTCCTAGATTCATGCTATACAACTTTTCCCACTACTTTCCCCCATTCCTTTCCTCTTTGAACCACGTCCTAGATTCATGGTATACAACTTTCCCCACTACGTTCCTGTTTGATCCAACACCTAGATTCGAGTGCACAAGCGGAAAAAGCCCACATGCAGCTAGAGAAATGCATGTGGAATAAGTAAATTATACCTTAAGGTTCTTGGGGTGTGGTTCGGTGGGCGACTGGAGGCCGTTCGACCCACACTATGTACGATGGCGAAGAAGAAGGGGTCGGAGGCCCTCCCGCGCCGCTGCTGGGTGAAAGTGAACAGCTGCGCCGGTAGTGGATTCCCTCCCCCCTCGCCGACGGCGACAGCGTTAAGCCTCGTTCCCTTCCCGGCGGATGGATTCGGCCGGCTCTTTGACCAGCAGTGAGGGGAGAGAGAGAGGCCAACGAAGTCTTGTTTAGATCTGGAGAGGGTGAGAGAGTGTGAAGAGAGCAACTACAAGCAGACCAGCAGTGAGGGGAGAGTGAGAGGAAAATGAAGTCTTGTTTAGATCTGGAGAGGGTGAGGGAGTGTGAAGAGAGCAACTACAAGCGTTGAGGCTCCAGCGTGTATATATATATATATATATACTGGGGAGAGTGTGAAGAGTGCTAACCCTAGAAAACAAGCGCCGAGGCTGCAACTTATACGTGATGAGGTGATTATACGGTCACTACGAGATTGTATAGCTCCGTATCCATCCATTTTGACCAGTAGCACGTTACCTCTCTCCACGTAGTATGTTGGGTCCCACCAGTCAGAGGGTGAAAAAAACAAATTAATAAGAAAAATTAAAAGCGCCAGCGGTGTATCTTACCTCACACATCTCGCTACTACTCGGGAACACTGTCCAATTGATGCCTCTGTTCGCTCACATACTATTTTAAGTGAATCCTTATTATAACATGCACTCAATTTTGGGCACTTGTATTCGACCTAAGTCAGTGTGCCACCATATCTCGTACGACTCCTTCCGTCTAGGTGTAATAAGTCACGGTAGAAGGTGCAGCGGGACCAAGGTGCAAGCAGATTGGAGGAGAAGGAGAAACTTGACCGGTCATTCCTCCAATCAAAGCCTTGATTTCTGTCTCTAAACGCAACAATTAATCCAAACAACTAAGAGATGCCGTTTTAGCTACCATGCAGGGCCACGTATTAACTCGCATGCAAACCGACTTTGATTTCTTGACTGATCAACACGTAGTTGCGCTCAATGCATTGGGTTTCCAGGGGAGATAACAAGGCAGAGTAAGGAGCGTTTTGTTACATTGCTTAGGCTGGTCATAGTGGTGAGTAACTTGGACTAGTACAACATGCATATGTTACTGTCTATGTTTTTTGGAAGCCTACTAGTCTATGTTACTAGTACGCGAAGTTTGCTGTCAGAAGTGAGCCGATCTGGCTCTCCTGAGCTAGCAAGGTTTTTCTAGCCCACCCAAGCTAGCTGGCCCACAAAAGCTAACATATTTTAACAGTTACAAACGCCTAACCTTGCCCGGCTATGCTATAAGCTATTCTTGCTAAGGATCCAAACGCTCCCTAAATAACAACACTCGCTAGCAACGAGGCCGGGAGGGGATTGAGATGCGAAGTTAATGGACGACGCCTAAACATTTTGGGAATATCTGATTTTCGTACGATGACTTAACACCTAGACGGAGGGAGTACTAATCCTTAGTCCAGGTTTGATGGAATATTCGTCACCTCTTCTCTTCTTGTACGTACTCCATTTGTATCTCACTTCATGTGGCTTCGCACTCGCATGATTTTCCTATTCTATGAACCTATGTGTGCGTGTGCGTGTGTGTGTTTAACAGCATGTGTGTGTTAGAGAGAGCGACAGATCAACCTACTCCTACAGAGAGATGGTGTGTAGTGTATGATTTTAGCCACCAGAGTCGGTGCGTCCTCTCATTTTCGGGCGTCCAGTAGGGACAGGCGGACAGCTGCCACACCCGCTCCTGACTAGCCTAGCCCACCCAAAGCCCCTCCATCGCCCGCGCGCACTTCCCGCCCGAAACGGTCAGTGCCGCATTCATGCCTGGGCAGAGCGGACGCGACCTTTCACTGGCGCCTACGTTGAAGGGAGAAGCGGATTCAAGAGTGATGGTTGCTTTTTCCGTCCAACTTACTGCTGGGTCTATGTGATTTGACGGCTCATTGGTCATTATTACTGAGTTGGTAGGACCGCTGGATGTCCCATGCTTTCGGCGAAAGGAGGTACTACTAGATTACAATTTTCTCCATTCTTACGGTGGAGGAGTGCAAGAGCAGTGGAAACACGCAGGCCCAGTGATTACATGGCCCACCTCACACTATCACCATATTTTCTGGACACCGTGCGACACCTAACTCTTTACATAGTACTCCCTCTGTTTCTAAATATAAGTCTTTGTAGAGATTCCACTAGGTGGACTACATACGGAACAAAATGAATGAATCTACACTTAAAATGCATCTATATACATCCGTATGTGGTTCATGGTGAAATCTCTACAAAGACTTATATTTAGGAATGGAGGAAGTACTTGTATAGTACGTAATGTAATTTATTAGCGAAATAGTACAATGCGGTATGTGCGATTCAAGATTACTGGGACTAGTTGATGAGACATAAACTCATCACAAATACAGTACATAGAAGCCAGTAGAGGTATGTGTGGGGCAAAGAAGTAGAGAAATATCCACATGGAGTGATGTGGTGTAACGCCCCGGACACGCCCACCGGTGGTCGTTACTCCTGGCGGGATCTAGACTGGCCCCATAGATCAATACTAGTCTTTTCTACGCACTTTGTCCTCACTCGTGCGCACTCGGGAGCAACTTCCCGGTCGGCCACCCATCCTGAAAGTACTCCAAGCTGAGCACGCTTAACTTTGGAGTTCTGTCAGAATGGGCTCCCAGAAAAGAAGGAATTCCTTATTGATATGAGTAGTCTATCATCCCTAATAAGCCAGGCTATCACATGTGGGCAGCTGGAGCAGTGGTGCAAGCCGGCTGTAAAGGGTGTTGTACCTGAGGGATGTCGGGACGTAGCTCAACCTAGAGGAGGGTGGCGGGAGGAGGCAACTACCCATGTCACGGCAGTGAGCAATGGACGAAGGCAACCTGACCGGCTTTGTGAGAGAGAATGGTGGGGACCCCTGATCGGGACATGCCGACAGTGGGTTTTCGCCGTCGGCAACGGCGAACGCATCTACACTAAGCATCCACCCCTTCCCCCGGCGGACGTGATCCGCCAGGATGTTAGAGATGTGGCCACAGTGGTTTTGTGCGAGAGAGTGTGAAAACTGAAGAGAGCAACCCCAGCAAGCAACCGTGTAGGCTCGTCCTGCCTATGTATATACTGGAGTGGTTTCCTTTTCTCTCCATATGAACTTATTTATATTGTATACGTGCCACTAAAGAAAAAAACTTTATTTATAAATGACGCGGCACCTACTACTCGTTCTCCTATAAACCTTGCGCTTGGCTTCTCCAAACTATTAACCTTGCGATTGGCTCTTCGCTCTTCGCCTCTTCGGGAAGTCGAGTAATAATGGTACTACAGTATATATCGTTCTGGCTATATGGGACCGAATGAATTGCTGCACGTCCACCACGTGGCGAGGGTCGAGGGGCGAGGGCGAGTGCGTACTATTACGTCCGTTTCAATATGGACTACATACAGAGCAAAAGGAGTGAATCTACACTCTAAAATATGTCTATATACATTAGTGTTTGGAGTATGTACTAGTAGTTCATATTGAAATCTACTAAAGGACATATATTCCAAACAATATGATAATCTCTCTAACCAAGGTAGGCACGAGGAGTAAACGGAGGGAGTACTAGTAAAATTTTCTCCTCGTCCTGCGAGCCACCGCGCGCATGGGCGAGGGAGCGGGCATACTAAGCAAGCTTCTCCTCGTTCTGCGAGTTGACGAGACACATTTCGAAAAGCACTCCAGTGTATAGAGCCTTGCCTCTAAGGTAGGCCCCACATGGTTTGCCTCTTTTTTAACATAACGCGTCAAGTCGCAATTTGTTTGTTCACCCGTGGTAGACGATCCTCCCTCCATCTAGTGGACAACCAGTACATGTGTCAAGTTACCACGTGGGCTGCCTTTTCATACAAAAATGAGCTCCACCGTGTACCCGCGCGGGTGTGGTTGGGAAAGAGACAGGAGTATGTGCGTCGTGCGTGCACCTCTTCTCTTCGTGCACGCCCACCACCTACGTGGGTGTCTGTGAAAGGGACTATAGAGATACAAACCTAGACATAATGCGTTGTCCATCCCCATGCCTCCGCCCAGTCCGACCACCAGTCACCACCACGCCCCACTCCTCGTCTTATCTCTCATCTTTCTCCCTCCATTTTTATATACAAGGCCACTATCAAAATTACAATTTGTAGATATACAAGGTCACTAACACTAATCAATGCAATATTAATGGTGTTTGCCTCGTAGTACTACTAGCAAAGGAGGACATTAATTATCCCTTGCATGCATGCGAGAGTGTGAGCATTGGCTTGATGTGCATGAAAGAGAAGAATACACATTAATTTACATGTCAAACAAGGAAACAAGGTGGCTTGCAACATTGAGTTAGAAGACATTAATTTTTGCCTTGGTACCTCTAATATGGGTTTGTGGCCTTGTATACAAAAATGGAGTCCGATAAAATTCTTGAGATACCATTTATCCGATAAAATTCTCGAGCAATCATTAGTTTTTACAAAATGGGATTACTCCTGCATGGGTCAATCACAACAAGTGTTTTGTAAAAAAATGCATCTTGATGTTCCGTGCAATGCACGGGAATCTTGCTAGTCCATGAAAACAACACATGGCAAAATTCCACGGCGAACGAGGGATTTGAATTTGTTGGGAGGGGTTGTTTGGAACTTTCCCAGGGTAGCCAAAATATTGGCGACCCTTTTGTCCACCGGTGCCTTTGCCACCGATGAATGAAGAATGGCTCGGGTTCTCATGCATCCTCCAGCGCACACGTTGGAGATGAGCTCGCACGAGCTTTTTGTCCCACCACGCCGCCCGAGCCGCTCGTAGGCCGACCGGCGACCGGCAAATTATGCCATCCAACCATAGCCGCACACATTATGACAGCAAGTCAACCAACCGGACGAAATTCACGCAAACATGGCGATATTTCATATAAACAACGGCGGAAATCATATAAGATATCGGATTTTCATACAAACATGACGGAGGGAGCACACCTAGACGTAGGGAGTAGTAAAATTTTCGTAAGGTGACTTACACACCTAGACGGAGGGAGTAGTAAAATTTTCTCCTCGTCCTGCGAGCCACCGCGCGCGTGGGCGAGGGAGTGGGTGTAAGGCATAGTAAGCAAGCTTCACCTCATCCTGCGAGCCACCGCGCCTGTGGGCGGGGGAGACGGCGTACTAAGCAAGCTTCTCCTTGTTCTGCGAGTTGACGGGACACATCAAAAGTACTCCAGTGTATAGAGCCTTGCCTCTAAGGTACGCCCCACATGGTTTGCCTCTTTTTTTTAACATAACACGTCAAGTCGAAATTTGTTTGTTCACCCGTGGTAGACGATCCTCCCTCCATCTAGTGGACAACCAGTACACGTGTCAAGTTACCACGTGGGCTGCCTTTTCGTACAGAAATGAGCTCCACCGTGTACCCGCGCGGGTGTGGTTTGGAAAGAGATGGGAGTACGTGCGCCGTGTGTGCACCTCTTCTCTTCGTGCACGTCCCCCACCTACGTGGGTGTGTGTGAGAGATACAAACCTAGACAAATGGCATGTGTGTTCGTGAATGTATTTGTGGGAATATGTGTCGATGACATCTCAAACAAAATTTTGCATGCAATGTGTGTGAAATGGAGGCCTATCCATATCATATATAGACGGTCGGGCGATCCACAAGAAGAGAGGGAGGTGTCATAGATATCGATAGAGTCGAAGAGAGGATCAAGTGGGTGGGTGCGAGATCGATGAAGAGAGCCATCGAAATTGTGTGTGTGTGCAAGTCAAAGATATAGGGCGACTGACCTAGCTACCGGAATGTCAGAGGGCACATGTCAAGTTTGTGTGTGGCAGGGAGACATGACTAGAGCGCTCGATGTATCGGTGTGTGTGTGCGAGAGGGTGGGGTGAGATGTAGGTAGAGTCCTAACTATAGAGGTAGAACGACTCGTATATGTGTTGAGAAGGAGAGACCCAGCTATGTCTTGAGGGAGATCGGTCGACGTCCATACATAACTGAAGGACGGGAAATAGGATGGGACAGAGAGAGAGAGGAGAGAGAGAGAGAGAGTGAGGGAGAGGGGTAGAGTGCTAGATGGGTGATGGAGTTGCTTCTCGAAGATGGTGGGAGAGGCCTACTAGACAAACTGAGGGTGGAACTACAATATTATCAATAAGAGTGGGGATGTGTTTCTGTGTGTGCCTGTGCGTGATAGATTTGTTGGGACACATCAATGGATGATGAAGGGGAACCATGTGTTAGGTAAGCAAACCTAACTAGACCGGTAGATCAATTGTTGTTTGTCAGAGGAAGGGAGAGACACAACTAATGAGGTAGATCGATCGACGCGTGGGAAAAAACGAGTTATAAGGACCTAGCTAGCTATATGTATAGCGGGAGATCGGTCGGTGTACGTCCATTTGTTAGAGGCAAATAAGGCCCGGCAAGATGGATAGACAGAGAGAATGGGGCTAGGAGGTGGTGCGAGAGGCCCAACTACTAGCTAGATAGGGGGAGGAGTGTGCGGTTGTGAGATCGATGAAAAGAGGAGCGAGAGTTTACATGTGTGTGGGATCGTATGAGAGACATGAGGCAAGGACACATAAAGGAGAAGATCGAAGGTGCATGTGTATGTTGTAGGCAGACATCGCTGGAGAGGTTTATCGATCGGTGTGTGTCGGAAAGGAGTTGTGGAGACTGTGGGAGAACGACCTAAAGAAAAAAAATGAATGTGCGCGATGGATAGAATGCCGAGGGAGGGGGAGGGCGAGGAGGGTGTGTGCATGCACGAGAGAAAGTTAGTGGTAGCTACAAAGGTTAGAGGATTGTGTGGTTGTAAGAGACTAACAAAGATCATAATTTGATATGAAAGTGGACTCATATATTTGAACAAGAGATCATAGTGTTTTAAACATATGCATGCATGAATATAGCGGTGATACGCGTGTTGTGGTTTTGCACATGTTATACCATAATGTGATAATGCATGGCATTTGCAACTCACAGCTAAATGTCGAACAATCTAAACCATACTATACATCGAACAATCTCACATTTTATTTGAATTTGTGGTAATGTGTGGCGTTTGCAGCTTACAACTAAATATCGAACAATCTAAACAATACTATATATCGAACATTCTCACATTTTATTTGAATTTGTGGTAATGTGTGGTGTTTGCAACTCACATCTAAATACTTGTAGGCATAGGGGGCGGGGCACCATGCATAATGTGATAAACACATTATACATATGAGACATGGTTTAGTTTGTGAATATCTAGCTAGAGCTTGAAATGTACTATGATTTGAAATCAACATAAAGTGGATTCAAAAAATCGAGTTCGAGTTCATATAGTACACATAGTTCATATGCAACTCGATACTAATCATGTGGTGTGCTGTGAAGATACTACACAAACGATGGTTTAACTTGACAATAATGACGATTGTACATCTTATTAAAACAAAGAAACGAATTCAAATGCTTTGACTTCACAACAATCATTATTGTAGATCTTATTCAAATAGAGAAATGAATTCAAATTTAGTTCATATTGAAGCGGTAGTATATACGTTTGGAATGCACTAAAACGTTCATTTGAGTACTAGGTTGCATGCATTATACACGTAGCGAAATATTTTAATTGAACATAACATGAATTCAAAGTTTTGAATGAAATTTGTAGTGCGAATTGATTTGGTACAGTACACGTTAGGCTTGTCTGGAAATTTCAACCCGCGCCTTGTTAGCCCGAAATATTTAAGATATATCTTTGTCTCGTTGTGCTCCGACAACTCCCTCCATCTCAACCCGCGCCTTGCTATTCCAAAATTACAACGCGCGCGAAAACTCCCACCTCCTGTGAAATCCCGACACACGAAATGCCCGTTGTCGGTGTCAAAACCGGTGGATCTCGGGTAGGGGGTCCCGAACTATGCGTCTAGGCCGGATGGTAACAGGAGGCAGGGAACACGATGTTTTACCCAGGTTCGGGCCCTCTTGATGGAGGTAAAACCCTACGTCCTGCTTGATTAATATTGATGATATGGGTAGTACAAGAGTAGATCTACCACGAGATCAAGGAGGCTAAACCCTAGAAGCTAGCCTATGGTATGATTGTTGTATATATTGTATATCTATCGACTAGCCTGGCCTCGGTTTATATAATGCACCGGAGGCCTAGGATAACAAGAGTCCTAGCCGAATACGCCGGTGGGGAGAAGTCCTTGTCTTGATCGCCAAGTCTTGTGGAATCTTCCTTGTATGCGGTAGCCGTCCGAACTGGCCCATGAGTATACAGCCACGGGGGTCCTCGGCCCAATCTAATAGATCGGGAGGCGACGTGGTGAGTACCCCCTAGTCCAGGACACCGTCAGTAGCCCCCTGAACCGGTCTTCAAGTTAGGGACGCTTCTTGATTCTTCCGAACTGTTCTTCAACTTCGGTTGCTGGTCTTGAAAACTGGTTCAACAAATCTTCTTTATCTTCGATCTTGAGGATCGCCGAAATGCATTCGACGAGTTTACACGTCGGGTATCCGAGGAGCCCCATTAAGTTTCCGGCCTTTATCAATGCCTTGTTTATTTTTATGCCACACCTCGGGTTTGAAGTTGTTCCCGGGAGGCAGGGTCCTCTTGTGTCCGAGCTCCAACGCCGGACTGCATTCGAGGTATCTTTTGTAGCCGAGCACCAACGCCGGACCGCTTCCCAGCTCTAGCGCCAGAATGTATCCGAGCTCCAACGCCGGACTATGTATCCGAGCTCCAACGCCGGACTGTATATCCAAGCTCCAATGCCGAAATATATCCGAGCTCCAACGCAGGACTGTGTCCAGGCTCCAATGCCGGACTATATCCGAGGTGTCATATCACCTTAGTTCAAAAAAGTTGAAGGAGTTTAGCCGAGCTTAATGCCGGAAATGCCCTCTATGGAGCCAGCCACTAGCGCCCGAGCTTTATGCCGGACTGCTTCCGAGGTGGCGCACCACCCCGATTGTGGGCCAATTTTTTGTCAATATTTTTTATTATTGCAATTTATTCTCTGCCGAGATATATGGCCAGTAGCCCTCAAGGTGTGTATTGGTCTAAAACCTGAGATGCACCTGAAGGATGACGTAAGACCGCTGATCCCAGTAGCCGCTGAGACTCAGGTTGATTTGCAAAATCGGCCTGAGGATCAAGTCCTAGCTCAGCAGAATACTTCGGGACACAAAAAGCGGCGTGCTCAGTCCTCAAGACTCAGGTTGGGTGCGACCGACCAACCTGAGGATCAAAATCTCCTCGGAAACTATATTGCACATAAAATTTTCTGCATTGTACAAGCAATGCAGTAGCCCCCGAGACACTGGTCGGGTGGCAACACCAGATCAGGGGATTGATGTGCCCCTTTAATATTTGTAAATAATAAGCCCGAAGCCCAGTAGCCTCCGAGCCATAATGCGGGCACGGGTGGCCGAATTAAGGATCAATATCCATAGTAAAATAACAAATTATGTGTAATGACTCTATGTATCCAAGTACTTTACGTCATTAATGCTCGGATCCGCATTATACAAAACTTTGTTGACCGACCATCGGCTTCCACCTCCTTGGCCAGTAGCCGAGGAGTGTTTGTCCTACTTTATAAAGCCTTTATGAGGGCAAAGATTTACGACAAACAAGGCAATCTGGCCACACGGTTTTATAAACAAAGGTACGCAGAGAGATATGTTATATTACTGTTTAACAGAAGAAATGTATTCCAAAGAAAATAGTCCCGCTATCGGTTCCTTTCTTTGGGTCGTCATGCTAAGCATGATCATGAAACCTCAGCTCGAATGTAAGAGCAAAATATCGAGGATTTAGTTTGGGAGGCCAGTTAATAGCCCCCGGTAGTGTTCGGCGACAGTCGAGGTCAAGCCGTAAACACTTCGGCCAATGTTATGAATGGCCCGTCATAGTCATCGGACCGCTGACCAGTTTACGCTTATTGTGACAGTCAGTTTTTGGCTTTCTCCACTAAGGTGCTTAACCATGTGAGCTGGAAGCACAATCGCAGTGGTTCTCCCTTTGCACGCCTAGCCGAACAAAACGGAACGTAGGAAGCAAGTGCAGGAGCCGGGCAACCCAACTATTGACCGAAGACACAATTCGAAACCGATGCATATATAGCAATATCTGAGAATGTTTTTGCCGAATCCCTAAAGGTGTCCGGCGTTGCACTGCGAGACTAATGCTGGAAAAGCACAAATAGTTTAAAAGTGCCAAAAAGCTTGGAAAACCAAGAAACGTCAGTAAAAACATGACGTCCGAACAAGATCAAGTGTTCGGTGCCAATCCGAAAATTGGTCTTAGAAAAAAGAAGTGCTTCTGTCGTCCTCTAACATGACACGTCCTATCTCAAGACTTCGAGCGGGTCAGCCGACGGCTTCAACCTCCTATCCCGAGGGCGGAGTACTTCTCATTAGGCCAGTTTAGCAAACTAAACTCTAGCGGCTTTGAGAGAGAAATTAGGCTCCTCGGCTAGTGACCGCACACTCGCGTCAAAAAAAGGAGTGATAAATAATAATAATAGAACTTTGCAACGACTGAGAAGAAGAACACTTATTATAAAATGGCTCAAATAAACTTAAGAGCCCCCAAGTGACTTGGGTAGAAGAATGATTGCATGTACCGAAGTACTTATATCGTATCTATGTTCAACTGAACTTTAAACGCGTCTTAACCGACCGTCGGCTTCTCCCTCTTCGGTTAAGGACCGAAAAGTGTTATGTACTCCATCGGTCGAGAATATCGACGGTGTTTCCAATAACCAGGCAATCAGGCCATAAGGCTATAACAGACAAAGCGCGCTCAGGGAACTTATGCTATATTACTGCGAAGAGTAAGAAGCATCTTCGAAGAAAATAGTACCCCCACCGATACCTTTCTTCGGTGCTCATTGTTATTATGAGACTTGTGCAATAGATTTTTTGTACTCATCAGTTCCGTTGTATGCCGACCATCAATGAATAACTATAAGAGCGCTAGCTTTTGGCTTCACCCAGTCTGAGGTCCGGCTCGGGTGACCCGATCGTGACAATCGCAGAGGTGCTCCCTTTACTCCCTAGCCGAACAATCGGGAACGTAGGGGTAAACACAGGAGCGAGGCAACCCAGCTTGCAAATCGCTTAAGTCAATATGGTGCATATTGTGGCGTAATACACGAACAAGGAACGAAGCCGTACAAGTATAATCATATGCAACAGGAAAAGCTTCATAAAGGAAGCCCCCAAGTAAACGGGGTATTTGAATTTATGCGTCACAAACAAAGTTTGGACAAGGAAATTTTTTAGAAGCAACTTTTTTCCAAAAAAGTATAATGCTTGGTCGAACCGAACGCAAGTTAGAAATTAAAGCTTTGAGCATGAAAGCGACTTAGCTGGTTAATGTGTTCGGTATTGATGACGCGGTCCGAGCTTGATGCGGGGCAAGGTTCCATCCCCCAAGCCGGTCCCGAGGTGGCGGAGCAGAGAGCTTGACACGCCGAAGTGGTGACATAGCACGATCAATGCAGACCGGCAGAGTGACGCCGAAGTCCCCGGATCATTTTCCTGTGCACAAAAAATAGTGCAAACCGGAGATAATAGTAATAATGATAATTAAAAAAATGTTGCATAATAAATAATTTATGCAAGGTGAGGAATAGAAGAAATATGGCCTGGCGCCGAAGCCAATGTCGATGCAGGGCGTCGGCGTGATGTAGTAAAGGCGTGGCAAAGCCTGAATTCATAGGTCGGTCTGAGCTCCGGATGCGGCGTTCGCCGGACTATGTACGGAAACTGATCGAACCACCACGCGACTGTCGTTAATGCGGCCACCATTTGATGGACCTGTGTACATATGATGGACAAACCAGAGTAATAATTCCTTGGGAAAATGAACCCAAACAAGCAAAAAATATTAGGATTGATAGAACCGGGTTTATTCGTCGTAGCCATCCGAAGGAAGGTGATTCCCAAAATTGGGACTCGATCCGCACACCCATTGCCTGATGGGCGCTAAAACGACAGCATGGCAATGCTGGTAAAGGTTGGCTCGCTGAGGCAAAGCCCTCGGCTCAGCTAACGTGACGGAGCTGGTCGGCTAGTGACGCCGAAGTGTCCGGAGTAGGTTGATGAAGAGATGGCGAAGCCCTCAGTCCAGCCGAGATGTCGAAGTAGGTCGGCGTAATGGACACCAGCTTGAAGAAGCAATAGTGCGGCCCTGTCGATGCAGGTCGTGACGTGGTCAATGCCGGCGTGATGAAGCGACCGTGCGGCGATGCCGGTATGTCCGCTCCGTATAATCCGTGGGGCGGCGATGTTGGTGATGATTTATCCTTCGCGATGCCAGACTCTTGTTCGGCATGCCGAGATGATGATCCGAAGAAGTTGAGCTCGGCTCAACAAAATGACGCCGTGTCTAGCGCAGGTCGGCCGCCGTGGAGTAATATTGCCGGACTGGTTTGACACCAGCATGATGTTGAAGATCATGTTCAAAAGATCTTAAAGTTAGTGGGATGTGTTCGGGAACAAAACACAATACCCCATATAAAACTTCCTTCAAAAGGGATGTCCGAGTTCATAAAAAAGATGAACTCGGGTCGGATTCGTTTTCGCGCAGAAAACAGGTCCGAAAAGTGATGCACTAATCGGAAGGTTCCCGGAGTTTGTACAGTCGGATCGAGCTAAAATTTTGAGAGGTGTTAGATATAGGAATTCCGCAGCCGATCAACGGTTGGATCTTCCAAAGGACGTCCGAGCTAGAAGCTGGACACCACGCCCTAAACTCATCCAAATTCCCGTCCAGATTTGACAGGGCTCCGGTATATCGTGGATTGCCAGAGATTCCTCCGTCGGAACTCGACGAAATTTTCCAGGGTTGTTGTAGACTCAATTCCGCACAATTCCACAAAAGCGATCGTCAAAGCGATACTCGAGGAGGTGGTGGGGGCAGATACGAGTTCGCTGTCCAGAAAAACAGCACGGTCGCTTGAGGGCAATGTTGACGTTGAGCCCCCGAGCTCCATAGATGATTTCTCTGTGATCTTGATAGAGATCGGAGTTGATGTTTGATGAAGGCCCTCGTCCGGACATGGTCATCCGAACACGGGGCGCAATTATTGGTCGAACCAAGGTGACCAGTCGAGCTGGTGACGAAGATGCCGAAGTCGCAGTTGATCTGCAGGCGAGTCATCGATCTTTTTGTCGATCACACAGCGGAACTCTCAATGAAAGCACCAATGTCGGTGTCAAAACCGGCGGATCTCGGATAGGGGGTCCCGAACTGTGCGTCTAGGCCGGATGGTAACAGGAGGCAGGAAACACGATGTTTTACCCAGGTTCGGGCCCTCTTGATGGAGGTAAAACCCTACGTCCTGCTTGATTAATATTGATGATATGGGTAGTACAAGAGTAGATCTACCACGAGATCAAGGAGGCTAAACCCTAGAAGCTAGCCTATGGTATGATTGTTGTATATATTGTATATATTGTATATCTATCGACTAGCCTGGCCTCGGTTTATATACTGCACCGGAGGCCTAGGATAACAAGAGTCCTAGCCGAATATGCCGGTGGGGAGAAGTCCTTGTCTTGATCGCCAAGTCTTGTGGAATCTTCCTTGTATGCGGTAGCCGTCCGAACTGGCCCATGAGTATACGGCCACGGGGGTCCTCGGCCCAATCTAATAGATCGAGAGACGACGTGGTGAGTACCCCCTAGTCCAGGACACCGTCACCCGTGATACCCCTGAACCGAAAGAACCGCCTCAAATCGGTGGGGGTATTTTTGTAACTTACCCCACATTTCGGACAAGCGCGTCCCTAAGCCATGGTTCCCCACTCCCATCCCATCCACCCACCCATTCATACACCGAGGCCGGGAAAACCCGCGAAGCCCCACACCCTCCTCCGTCCGCCACCCAGCCGGAGCCTCTTCCCCGACGACGTCGTCCACAACAACACCTCGACGTCCGTCATCCATCGTACCGGATGAGGATCCATCGTCGATCTGGTCGTCCCGCCGGTTCATCCACCCCGTCCTCCACCTCCAAGGAGCTGCCCCGATGTCCCCCTTGTCTTTCGGGCCACCTCCATTCCCACACCGTTGTCTTCACCTGCACCACCGGAAGAGCATCATCATCATCGTTTCCTCGGATGAAGCTAGGGACTAATCGGCGGCACCAAAGAGGTTGTACACTAATCGCCGCATTTTCTTCTTGATTCGATCTCAAGGTGCTGCCGGCGCTCGGTCCTGAGCTGACACGGCGCGGCTCCATCCACGATGGCGTCGCCGGCCACTTCCTCCACGGCGTCGCTCCCTCGGCGGCGGCGTACACATCAGTAGGAGCTTCTGCTGCTTTAGCTCCCGCTCGCGCTGCTGCTCTGCTCTTGCTCTTGGTCCCCTGCCTGTTCTGCTCTTGCTCGCCCTGCTGCTCTCGCTCTTGCTCTTGCTTGCGATGCTGCTCCGATTTAGCTACACTTTAGTCGACTGAATCGACTTTTGGGTTAGTCGATTTTCAGGGGGTGGGGGGGGGGCTCGCCGGAGTTAAGGAAGAACCAGCGGCAGCGGGGAGGGGGGCTCGCCAGAGAGGTACCCCACAATCTATCTTAGGGTTCAGGGTGGGGGCAGTGGTCGCCGGCGGTGGTGGGGCGGTGGCTTGGGGATCGCCGGAGAAAAAGCTTGGCATGGGGGGCCCTACAGAGATGGCCGGGGCGGCGGTGGACCAGCGGTGGGGAGTGTTTTTGGGGCGGGTGGGGCGGCGCACCGCCGGCCGCGGGCGGCGGGGGGCGATTGTTTGGCCGGTGGTGGCTGGCGGCTCAGGGGGGTGGAGGTTGAAGATGAACTGCAGGCCCTTGATTTCGTATCCAATGGCTGCGAAATCGACTGACCAGAGATGAAAAAGTCAGTCGACTGATGTGTAGCCTCACCTCTAGTGCGTTCAGTTTCGACAGTAAAATTTAGTTTCGACAGTAAAATTTAGTTTCGACAGCAAAATTTAGTTTCGACAGTTAAGTTCAGTTTCGACAGTTAAATTCAGTTTCGAAAGTTAAGTTCAGAGATGAGCGGCTGATGTATACATCTAGCACTTTGTGGTTATGTATTTTACGTCATCTATTGGAGATGCTATTAGAATTCCACTCAGGTTAACGTTGTCTCAATTGTCCTGCTTCAGCCTCGGCGTCGTACAACTCACCGAAGCTGCTTCAACTACGAAACCCTCCATCACAGCGGAGGAGTACCTTGGGCTCCATCTCCAGACGCCTAAGATCTTCTTCCCCTCCTTCGACAGCCAAGTCAGCCGGAGCATCCTCACCGGCCAGCCCAATCACGCCGAGATCGACATGGCTTCGCCAAAGAGGTTGTACACTTGTTGCATATCTTTTTTACGCTACATGTTATATATATTATCCACTGAGCACATGGAGTAACGGGAAATACGATCATTTTATCCTACTATATGACAAGCAGTGAGGTACCAGGCAAGTTAGCTATCTGTGATGGACTCTTGAACGCCATCATTATTTATCTCTACGCGTTTGAGCTGTGCATTTGTCGATGGCCCTGGGAGTTGAGCTAGTAGGGCAGTGCCCTGGGTCCAAAGTAATAGAAGTAGCACAAAAACATTTTTTAGTGTAGGATTTTCCTTGCTCAAGCCTGCCTACTGGAATCGCTAGTGCTTGAAAGGAAAAGTGAATGAAAAACATAGGAATTGGAAAGTTTCGTATGGTACTACTTTTCATGAATTTGGTGCAAAGGAATGGAGCAAAGGAAAACTGTAGGATTTGTTCCTTTAGTGTCTCCTTGAAAGAAAAACCGTAGGAATTTTAATTTCCACTTGTCCTCCTTTTTAAATTCCTATTCATGAAGCACAAGACTAAGAGATAGTAGCAAAATAGCTTTATAACGGTACATTTTCTTGTGGTTTGACTTAATCTCACCATGCTTCTTTGCATCCTGTGATCTTCCAATTCTTGTGAACCAAACACCCAGATTGGCAGAAATCCTCTGTTTTTAAATTCTCTGTTTTGCACGTGCATTCCTATCCTATTCCTGTCTATTTCCTATCCCTGCATTGTTAGAATCCTCAAATTCAAACAAGCCCTTGCACAATTACTTCTATTATAGATATGTGTCAAAGAAAACTTTGTGTGGTTTGTCCTGCTCCTGCAGTGTTGTGATCCACCCAGCTCAGCTGCTCCAACGACGGAAGGGTTCACCACAGCAGGGATCCGCTCTCCAGACTGTATTTCACCTCCTCAGATCTTCTTCCCCGCCGCCGGCAGCCACGACGACTGCTTTACCATCATCAACTGAGCAGATGACCTTGAGGACTACACGGGTCCGCAAGAGAGGTCGCACTCTTCCGTGTCTGCTTACGTTATGCATCGCTTAATATGATGACATGCTACTTTAGCATCGTGTTCACCTATTAGACTCCGAGTCAGGTCCAAACTTATGCTGAAACTTGAGTTTTTGAATGGTTGTGGGGTACATATTGGGGCAGCAATTAGTACTATATGTCTACTATATGGTTAATCTCGGGTGTCTACTATGAGTTTCATGTTGGGTGCAAACAAACATTAAAGGAACCATTATCTGTATTTTTTTAACTAAAGCTATTATCTGCCTGCTATCATTGGTTTTGGATCTATCCACAGTTTGCTACCATCACCCTGGATTTGTGCATGCACTCCTTACATAATCTCACTATGTTTTATTCCTATGCATGTCAGTTATTGTACACAATGGAACTGAACATGTAGAGCAAAAGAGATGAGCCTTGTGTGGCAATAAAATTTCATGCAGACGTCGCTCCATAGTGGGCGCAAAGGCAGCCCCCCTCCACCCATTTCAGATCGTAATTGAGAGGAAGATAGATGTTCTGAGGGGGATTCAGAAGCAGAAGACCACTCCTATTTACCCCATGAGGTCTTCGCTCTAACATGGCATGCTGATGTTGGTTATATCATTGTGACGCCCGGATAATTAGACTATAGTGATCCCAAGCTAATGATGCCACGTCACCTCCATTACTGTGATTAAACTCACGTTGATTCGAACCCGATTCAAATTCAAATTTAAAACATAGGCAAACAACAAAAGTTTCCAAACTTTAAAACTAAAATGTTCGGAGTGAACTAAATAATGCATAGGTAATTATGGTGGAGAAACCAAACTTTGATAAAGTGTTTAAAGGCTCTAAGATAATTAAAACAGTAGTTAAAACAATTAAATACATGCCTATTGAATTTTATAGAATATTAAACTATTTTATTTTCGGTTGAGAATTAAGGTGGCAGTAGTATATTTATAAATACAAATTTAGGTGCTAGTGTTTTTATAAAACTGTAATAAAAGGGAACTTAAAATAAAACAGAAAAGAAAATAAATAAAAGAAAAGAAAATACAAAAGAGAAAAACTAAACTAACAAAAAAGGAAAGAGAAGCCCCCCCCTGCTGGACCGCGGCCCAGCTGGCCATCGGGCCAACCAGGCCGGCCCAGGTCGGCCCCCACGTCCTCTCCCTTATCCACTCCTCCCCCCCCCCACTCCCCACCGACAGCCCCCACTCCCCTCCCCCGAAATATCCCCCTCTCCCCCGATCTGGATCGGGAGGAGACCACCGCCGTCCCCCCCCCGAACCACCCAACGCCGGCGCTCCGCCAGCCCCCACCCGCATCGCCGCCGTCGCCTCGCCCCGTCACCAACCCCGAGGTCGCCGGATCGATCCGCGCCGCCCCTCGCCGATTGGGCGCCGCCGCCCGAAGCCCGCGCAACCACCACCGACGTCGTCCTCGTCCTCTCCCTCATCGGACCCCCCCCCACCGTCCCCGAGCCCACTGCCGTTACCCTACTCCCCCCCCGTGAGCTCCCTCCTCTCCCTTCTCCGTCACCGGCGCCGTACCCCCCCCGTTACGCCATTGCCGCCCCGCCGTGGGCCGCACGCGCCGGCTGCGCCCTGGCCGTGCGCGCGCACGCGCCCCGCGCTCATCGTGGCCCTCGCGCCCGTGGCCGCGCCCTCTCCCCCCTCCTCCCCGTGGCCGCACGATGCCTGCGGTGGCCGCCGCCGTCCGCCGTTCCGCTCCGTGCCCGCCCCGCTCCGGCCAGCCACCTCCTCGCTGTGGCTCCCCCGTACCGGCGACCGCGCCCGCGCCCTGCTCCTCCCATTTTTCCCGCCGTGGCCTCGCCACTGCCACGCTGGCGAACCCCCCCCTCTCTCGTCGTGGCCCTGACTGGTTGCATCCAGTGCGGGCGCCCGCTGCGCCCAGCGCACCTCGCCGCAGCCCCCGTTGCCCCAGCGCCTCCTTTGGCTCGGGCCGGCGCCCGCCCCTACGCCCGCACGCCCGACCCGCAAGGCCACTGTGCCTCAGACAAACGGGGCCCACCCCCCTGTGAACGAAAATGAAATAAGTAATAATAATAAAATGGTTTTAAAAATAATAATAATAATAATAAATAAATTAATAAATATATAAGTAAAACAAATAATAAAAATGAATTTAATTAATTAATTAATTAATTAACTAAATTAATTAAGTTAATTAATCCTGTTTAAATTAATCTAATTAGATAATTAAATTAACGAAACAGTAGTTAATTAAGTAACAGCCCCTGACAGGTGGGACCCACCTGACAGGTTGACCAGGTCAATGGTCAACGTTGACTGCTGACATCATTCTGATGTCATGCTGACGTCATCATTTACTATTCTGGATAATGTTGGATTAAATAATTAATTAAATTCCAGAAATTAATAAAATCTTTAGAAAATCATATCTTTTAATCCGTAACTCGGATTAAAATATTTTCAACATGAAAGTTGCTCAGAACGACGAGACGAATCCGGATACGCAGTCCGTTCGTCCGCCACACACCCCTAACCTATCGAACCCGCAACTTTCCCCCTCCGGCTCCTCTGCCCGAAAACACGAAACCCCGGGGATATTTTCCCGGATGTTTCCCCCCTTAACCGGTACCACCTCATACCATGTTAGGGCACGCCTAGCATCGTTACTTGTCATGTCATGCATCCATATGCATCTGTTTACATGGTATTCATTGTTTCTTCCCCCTCTTCTCTCCGGTAGACTACGAGACCGACACTGCTGCTGCCCAGTTCGACTACGGCGTTGACGACCCCTCTCTCTTGCCAGAGCAACCAGGCAAGCCCCCCCTTTGATCACCAGATATCGCCTACTCTTCTCTATACTGCTTGCATTAGAGTAGTGTAGCATGTTACTGCTTCCCGTTAATCCTATACTGATGCATAGCCTGTCCTTGCTACTACTGTTGTTACCTTACCTGCAATCCTAATGCTTAGTATAGGATGCTAGTTTTTCATCAGTGGCCCTACATCCTTGTCCGTCTGCCATGCTATACTATCGGGCCGTGATCACTCGGGAGTTGATCACGGGTATATACTATATACTTTATACATGATACATGTGGTGACTAAAGACGGGTCGGCTTGAGGCGCACCCGCGAGTGGATCTTTGAGGCGGAGCGACAGGGCAGGTTCAGACCACCTAGGAGAGAGGTGGGCCTGGCCCTGGTCGGCGTTCGCGGATACTTAACACGCTTAACGAGATCTGGGTATTTGATCTAAGTCTGGCCATTTGGTCTATACGCACTAACCATCTACGCGGGAGTAGTTATGGGTATCCCGGCGTCGTGGTATCAGCCGAAGCCTTCGTGACGTCAGCGACTGAGTGGCGGGCGCCGGATTGGAACGTAAGCCTGCTCTTGTATTAAGGGGGCTAGTTCTGCTTCCGGCCGCGTACGCAACGTGCAGGTGTGCTAAGGGCGATGGGCCCAGACCCCTGTGCGCTTAGGTTTAGACCGGCGTGCTGACCTCTCTGTTGGTCTAGGTGGGGCTGCGACGTGTTGATCTTCCGAGGCCGGGCATGACCCAGGAAAGTGTGTCCGGCCAAATGGGATCGAGCGTGTTGGGGTATGTGGTGCACCCCTGCAGGGAAGTTAATCTATTCGTATAGCCGTGATCTTCGGTAACAGCACGACTTGGAGTTGTACCTTGACCTTATGACAACTAGAACCAGATACTTAATAAAACACACCCTTCCAAGTGCCAGATACAACCGGTGATCGCTCTCTCACAGGGCGACGAGGGGAGGATCATCGGGTAGGATTATGCTATGCGTTGCTACTTGGAGGACTTCAGTCTACTCTCTTCTACATGCTGCAAGACGGAGGCTGCCAGAAGCGTAGTCTTCGAAAGGACTAGCTATCCCCCTCTTATTCCGGCTTTCTGCAGTCCAGTCCACATATAATAGCCTTATTCCAGTTGATACCAATGCATACATATGTAGTGTAGCTCCTTGCTTGCGAGTACTTTGGATGAGTACTCACGGTTGCTTTCTCCTTCTTTCCCTCTATCCCTTCTACCTGGTTGTCGCAACCAGATGTTGGAGCCTAGGAGCCAGACGCCACCGTCGACGACGATTCCTACTACACCGGAGGTGCCTACTACTACGTGCTGCCCGCTGATGACGACCAGGAGTAGTTAGGAGGATCCCAGGCAGGAGGCCTGCGCCTCTTTCGATCTGTATCCCAGTTTGTGCTAGCCTTCTTAAGGCGAACTTGTTTAACTTATGTATGTACATCAGATATTGTTGCTTCCACTGACTCGTCTATGATCGAGCTCTTGTATTCGAGCCCTCGAGGCCCCTGGCTTGTAATATGATGCTTGTATGACTTATTTTATTTGTAGAGTTGTGTTGTGATATCTTCCCGTGAGTCCCTGATCTTGATCGTACACGTTTGCGTGTATGATTACTGTACGGTCAAATCGGGGGCGTCACAATCATGCATATGGTGCCTTGCATTGCTTACTTTATACATCAAATATGTCAACTGCTTAGTTTAGACATGCTTTGTGTGAATGCCATCTGTTTAGTTTATTCATCGTTTATGTGAATTATGCAATGCCATCTTGTTTAGCCAGGCATCATATATGTGAATTTTGCAATGCCATCCTGCTTAGCCAGTCATCTTATATGTGAATTATATCAGGCCATCCTTTTTTTCGTTACGTATTACATTTGTCAACAATGTTAGTACATTCAACTACTCTTCATGTGGATCAGCCATTTGACACGGTAATGGGAAATTATGGAGTGAAAAAAAGGTCTTCAGAGCAGACTATGTTATCTGACGAAGCGCATATCTCACTGGTTACAGATAGCTCCTCAGAGGAGGATTTATCCCCCCCCCCGAGGTGTATCCTCTAATTAACTTGACAAGGTTATGTTGCTCATATCATGCATATGGTGTCTTGCATTGCGATGTCATTTGATTAGTTTAGACATGCTTTGTGTGAATGCCACCTGTTTAGTGTCTAATTACTATATATGTGAATTATGCATTGCCATCTTGTTGCAAGACATTGTATATGTGAATTATGCAATGCTATCTTGTTGCAAAGGCATTATATATGTGAATTATGCAATGCCATGCTGTTGAGCCAATCATCATGTATGTGAATTATATCATGCTATCATTTTTTTGTATTACGTGTTCCATTTGTCGACAACGTTTGTATATTCAACTACTCTTCCTGTGCATCAGCCATTTGAAGCGGTGATGGAAGTATCTGGAGTGAAAACAAGGTATTCAGAGCAGACGATGCTACCTACTGAAGCAGACATCTTGTTGGATACAGAGAGCTCCTCAGAGGAGGATTCAGAGACTAATGACCAATCCTATTTCCCCCTTGAAGTCTATGCTCAAACTTGGCAGGGTTATATTACCCATGTCATGCATGTTGTCTTGCATTGCTTAGTTTATACATCATATATGGATTACCATCTGCTTGCTTGCTTACTATATAAATCATATATTTGAATTATATCATGCCATCATGTTTACATACACAACATCTATCTGAATTATGGCATGGCAGCCCATTTAATAAAGACATCATATAGTTATATCATCTCATCCTGTTTAGTGTTTACAGTCATCATATTTTGAATTATGTCATTCTATCCGGGAATTATATCATGCTATCATGTTTCCATAGGCGACATGTATGTGAATTATGGCATGCCAACCTATTTAATAAACACATTATATAGTTATATCATGTCATCATGTTTACATAGTCATCATATTTTGAACTATGTCTTTCCATCTTTTTTAGTTAGCCATCATAATGTGAAATTGTATCATGCTATCCTGTTTAGTTAGCCATCATATATGTGAAATTGTGTCATGTTATCCTGTTTGGTTAGAAAACATAAATGTGAATTATTTCATGCTCTCTTTTATTCCCCACTATCCATTGCACCTGTCTATCATACAATGTCTGTACATTCAATTACTTTTCTTGTTTATCAGCCATTTGAATTGGAGAGGGTGATGGTAGTATCCAAGGGAGTAACAGCACGGTCTTCAAAAAAGATAGTGCTACCAGTTGATGCAGATAGAACCACGGTTGTACTTGCCCAAGAACCAGCCCCGCCACACATAACCCAGACTCTCGCAGATTGTACCCCTACCCAGTTGGACAGAGAACCAGCTACACCCCTTCTAACCCCAACCCCAGCAGATAGTAACCCAGTTCCAGTTGACACATCACCGTCTCCACCATAGAGCACCCAAACACGAGCAGTTAGTAAGGGAACTGTAGTGCCCAAAGCACGAGGACCACCACTCCGAATCCCAACTCAACGCTTAAAGGAGAAGTAGAATTGTTTTTAGGTCAGGTTCTGTAGCTATGGTTCATACTCCTTTGCTCTTGCATCACTGTATTTACTTTGACCAACTATTTTCAAATTTGAAGGATGGAATTGAAACTCCAATGGCGCAACCGGTATGTTTTAAACTTGTTTCTTTAACTGGTTTGCTGTTTTAACTTGCTCTATATTGATTTCAGTTTCAATTGAATAAACAGTTATGTTCTCATGTCATGCACATTACAAGTGTCCCTATAGTTTCCCACACTTATATTCTGTCTATTCTGCTTTGTCTTGAACAAATATTATTTGAACTGTGTCTCTATCTTGATTTGTCAACAAAAACTAGAATGATATAGACCATAAAGTGACCATGGTACATAGATATATCTTTGTTTCATGCTGTTATCCTGTGCACTTTACTACTGAACTGATTTACCAAAATGAGTTTCATATACAACATGGTAAACCTGTGACGTGTCTACTTGTTTCTATTTTAGAATGCGGACAAAATATTGGAGAACAATACCTCATTATGCAATGGTGAAGGAAGTAATGCAGATAAGGTTCAAGATAGTGAGACATCCCTGTTGGTCAAAGCTGGTAAAAACTACGTTGACGACAGTGAGAGAACCCAGAAGTCCTGTCTTGATGTAGTGTTCGAGTTACTGGCCACTACTGCTGGCACAAGCTCTTCGAACTCACTGCCTGAATCAGTTCGTCTTCTTGAGTCTCAGCTTCAAGTTGAAAGACATCGATCAGATGTGTTGCGACAGGAAGCTGAAGGACTGAGGAAGTCCCTGCAGAATTCAGATGCATACTTTCTGGTGCAACAGCAAGCGCTGGAGGATTTAAGCGCCAAACAAGAGAAAGTTAATAAGCTTGCTAAGCATCTTGCCAGCATTATGGGTACCCAGGATATTGTTTCTTGAGATCTTCTGAAGTGGTTTCAGTTCTGGACTTGTTTTGCTGCGGCGTTTATTTGCACTGGTCGCCAACTTTGACAACCAGTGTATGTGATATGCTGCTTTGTTCCGTATATTTGCACTGATGGCAAACTTTGATGCCCAGTGGATGTAATATGTGTAATAGCCGTGATAGCCTAGAGTAAGTTGCTTGCTTATTTATTTCCTTGTTGTCTTGTTTATTTGTTTGCTTGTAGTCAGTGATGTTCTTTTTCCGCAGTTTGCTAGTGGCTGCAATAACCTATTTTTTAAAACTAGGCAACAATAACCATGGGCTACATATTTACTGTAGTGACACTTGGCCTTCTACGGGCCGTAGAAACAATGGGCCATCTACGGGGCGTAGAAACAATGGGGCTTCTACGGGCCGTATCATGAATGGGCCTTCTACGGGCCGTATAATCAATGGGCCTTATACGGGCCGTATGATCGATTGTCCAAACATGGGCCAATAACATACTGCTTTATGGCCATAAACGGGCTAGAGTTGCAATCGTCCGTTCATGGGTCGACCATAATGGTCCGTCGTTAATCGGCCGTATTTGATGACGCTATGAAAATGTCCCAACGTATTAACGGGCCACAAACGGGCCGACTGTAAGCACGGGCTGAATTTGGCCCACAAGCAGAAAATGACAGTAACGGGCTGTAAGTAACCGAATGCTGGAAATGAGTGATACGTCCATTTTGCATCATGCTTTTATATCGATATTTATTGCATTATGGGATGTTATTACACATTATGTCACAATACTTATGCCTATTCTCTCTTATTTTACAAGGTTTATATGAAGAGGGAGAAAGCCGGCAGCTGGGATTCTGGGCTGGAAAAGGAGCATATATTAGAGACCTATTCTGCACAGCTCCAAAAGTTCTGAAACTTCATGGAAGTCATTTTTAGAATATATAAAAAATACTGAGTGCAAGAAGTTCCAGAGGGGGCCACACCCTAGCCACGAGGGTGGGGGTGCGCCCTACACCCCTGGGCGCGCCCCCTGCCTCGTGGGCCCCCTGGTGGCCCTCCGATGCCAATCTTCTGCTATATAGAGTCTTTCATTGAGGAAAAAAATCATAAGAAAGCTTTCGGGACGAGACTCCGCCGCCATGAGGCGGAACCTTGCCGGAACCAATCTAGGGCTCTGGCGGAGCTGTTCTGCCGGGGAAACTTCCCTCCGGGAGGGGGAAATCATCACCAACGCTCCTCTCATCGGGAGGGGGCCAATCTCCATCAACATCTTCACCAGCACCATCTCCTCTCAAACGCTAGTTCATCTCTTGTATCCAATTCTTGTCTCTAAGTCTGGGATTGGTACCTGTGAGTTGCTAGTAGTGTTAATTACTCCTTGTAGTTGATGCTAGTTGGTTTATTTGGTGCAAGATCATATGTTCAGATCCTATATGCATATTAATACCCCTCCGATTATGAACATGAATATGCTTTGTGACTAGTTACGTTTGTTCCTGAGGACATGGGAGAAGTCTTGCTATTAGTAGTCATGTGAATTTGGTATTCGTTCGATATTTTGATGAGATGTATGTTGTCTCTCCTCTAGTGGTGTTATGTGAACGTCGACTACATGACACTTCACCATTATTTGGGCCTAGAGGAAGGCATTGGGAAGTAATAAGTAGATGATGGGTTGCTAGAGTGAAAGAAGCTTAAACCCTAGTTTATGCGTTGCTTCGTAAGGGGATGATTTGGATCCATATGTTTCATGCTATGGTTAGGTTTACCTTAATACTTTTGTTGTAGTTGCGGATGCTTGCAATAGAGGTTAATTATAAGTGGGATGTTTGTCCAAGTAAGAACATCACCCAAGCACCGGTCCACGCACATACCAAATTATCAAAGTACCGAACGCGAATCATATGATCGTGATGAAACCTAGCTTGACGATAATTCCCATGTGTCCTTGGGAGCGCTTTCTTCTATATAAGAGTTTGTCCAGGCTTGTCCTTGCTACAAAAAGGATTGGGCCATCTTGCTGCACTTTATTTACTTTTGTTACTTGTTACTCGTTACAAATTATCTTATCACAAAACTATCTATTACCTATAATTTCAGTGGTTGCGGAGAATACCTTGCTGAAAACCGCTTATCATTTCCTTCTGCTCCTCATTGGGTTCGACACTCTTACTTATCGAAAGGACTACGATAGATCCCCTATACTTGTGGGTCATCAAGACTCTTTTCTGGCGCCGTTGCCGAGGAGTGAAGCACCTTTGGTAGGTGGAATTTGGTAAGGAAAAATTTATATAGTGTGCTGAAATTTACTGTCACTTGTTACTATGGAAAGTAATCCTTTGAGGGGCTTGTTCGGGGTATCTTCACCCCGACCAGTAGAGCATAGAGTTGCTCCTCAACCTATTGAACCTACTGAAAATTAAAATGTCTGCTTTGAAATTCCTTCGGGTATGATAGAAAAACTGCTAGCTAATCCTTTTGCAGGAAATGGAACATTACATCCTGATGAGCACCTAATATATGTGGATGAAGTTTGTGGATTATTTAAGCTTGCAGGTATGCCCGATGATGTTATCAAGAATAAGGTCTTCCCTTTAGCTTTGGAGGGAGATGCATTGACATGGTATAGGCTATGTGATGATATGGGATCATGGAACTACAAACGATTGAAATTAGAATTTCATCAGAAGTTTTATCCTATGCATCTTGTTCATCGTGATCGTAATTATATATATATAATTTTTGGCCTCGCGAAGGAGAAAGCATCGCTCAAGCTTGGGGGAGGCTTAAGTCAATGTTATATTCATGCCCCAATCATGAGCTCTCAAGAGAAATGATTATCCAAAATTTTAATGCTTGGCTTTCTGATAACAATCGCACCATGCTCGATACTTCTTGTGCTAGCTCTTTTATGATGAAGACTATTGAATTAAAATGGGATTTATTGGAAATAATTAAATGCAACTCTGAATATTGGGATCTCGACGAAGGTAAGGTGTCAGATATGACACCTAAATTTGATTGTGTTAAATCTTTTATGGATACCGATGTTTTCCGTAAATTTAGCACTAAATATGGACTTGACTCTGAGATAGTAGCTTCTTTCTGTGAATCTTTTGCTACTCATGTTGATCTCCCTAAGGAGAAGTGGTTTAAATATCATCCTCCCATAGAATTAAAAGTAGCTGCACCTATTAAAGTTGAAGAAAAGACTATCCCTTATAATGATCCTATTGTTCCTACTGCTTATGTTGAGAAACCACCTTTTCCTGTTAGGATAAAAGATCATGCTAAAGCTTCAACTGTGGTTCTTAAAAGCAATATTAGAACCTATAAACCTCCTAAGCAAGTTAAAGTTGAACCTAACATTGCTATTGTTAAGGATCTCTTGGCTGATAATATTGATGGGCATGTTATTTATTTCTGTGATGAAACTGCTAGAATTGCTAAACCTTGTGCTAAAGATAAACATAGACCTGTGGTAGCCATGCCTGTTATTTCTGTTAAAATGGGAGATCATTGTTATCATGGCTTGTGTGATATGGGTGCTAGTGCTAGTGCAATACCTATTGACTTATACAACGAAATTATGCATGATATTGCACCTGCTGAGTTAGAAGATATTGATGTCACAATTAAACTTGCCAATAGAGATACTATTTTACAAATTGGGATTGTTAGAGATGTTGAAGTCTTGTGTGGGAAAACTAAATATCCTGTTGGTTTTCTTGTTCTTGGTTCCCCACAAGATAGCCCTTTTCCCATTATATTCGGTAGACCCTTCTTAAACACTATTAATGCTAGGATAGAGTGCAAAAAGGATGTCGTTACTATTGGTTTAGGTGATATGTCTCATGAGTTTAACTCTTCTAAATTTCGTAGACAACACTGTGAAGAAGAGTTGCCTAGTAAAGATGAAATTATTGGTCTTGCTTCTATTGCCGTACCTCCTAGTGATCCTTTAGAACAATATTTGCTAAACCATGAAAATGATATGTATCTGAATGAAAGAAGGGAAATAGATGAAGTGTTCTTTAAACAGGGACCTATTCTGAAACACAACTTGCCCGTTGAAATCTTAGGGGATCCTCCTCCACCCAAGGGTGATCCCGTGTTTGAGCTTAAACCATTGCCTGATACTCTTAAATATGCTTACCTTGATGAAAAGAAGATATATCCTGTTATTATTAGTGCTAACCTTTCAGAGAAGGAGGAAGAAAAAATATTGAAAACTCTGAAGAAGCACCGTGCTGGTATTGGATATACTCTTGACGACATTAGTCCCTGATACGTCTCCAATGTATCTATAATTTTCGATTGCTCCATGCTATATTATCTACTGTTTTAGACATTATTGGGCTTTATTTTCCACTTTTATATTGTTTTTGGGACTAACCTATTAACCGGAGGCCCAACCCAGAATTGCTGTTTTTTGCCTGTTTTAGGGTTTCGAAGAAAAGGAATATCAAACGGAGTCCAAACGGAATGAAACCTTCGGAAACGTGATTTTCTCATCAGATAAGATCCAGGAGACTTGGACCCTCCGTCAAGAAAGCCACGAGGTGCTCACGAGGGGAGGGGGCACCCCCCTAGGGGGTGCCCCTGCCTCGTGGGCCCCTCGAAGCTCCACCGACGTACTTCTTCGTCCTATATATATCCACGTACCCCCCAAACGATCGGGGACGGAGCCAAAAACCTAATTCCACCACCGCAACTTTCTGTATCCACGAGATCCCATCTTGGGGCCTGTTCCGGAGCTCCGCCGGAGGGGGCATCGATCACGGAGGGCTTCTACATCATCATCCAAGCCCCTCCAAGGAAGTGTGAGTAGTTTACTTCAGACCTACGGGTCCATAGCTAGTATCTAGATGGCTTCTTCTCTCTTTTTGGATCTCAATACAATGTTCTCCCCCTCTCTCGTGGAGATCTATTCGATGTAATCTTCTTTTTGTGGTGTGTTTGTTGAGACCGATGAATTGTGGGTTTATGATCAAGTCTATCTATGAATAATATTTGAATCTTCTCTAAATTCTTTTTTGTATGATTGGTTATCTTTGCAAGTCTCTTCGAATTATCAGTTTGGTTTGGCCTACTAGATTGGTTGTTCTTGCCATGGGAGAAGTGCTTAGCTTTGGGTTCAATCTTGCGGTGTCCTTTCCCAGTGACAAAAGGGGCAGCAAGGCACATATTGTATTGTTGCCATCGAGGATAACAAGATGGGGTTTTTTATCATATTGCATGAAACTATCCCTCTACATCATGTCATCTTGCTTAAGGCGTTACTCTGTTTTTAACTTAATACTCTAGATGCATGCTGGATAGCGGTCGATGAGTGGAGTAATAGTAGTAGATGTAGAATCGTTTCGTTCTACTTGTCTCGGACGTGATGCCTATATACATGATCATACCTAGATATTCTCATAACTATGCTCAATTCTGTCAATTGCTCAACAGTAATTTGTTCACCCACCGTAGAATATTTATGCTCTTGAGAGAAGCCACTAGTGAAACCTATGGCCCCTGGGTCTCTTTCTCATCATATCAATCTCCATCACTTTACTATTGCTTCGCTTTTACTTTGCTTTTACTTTACTTACTTTGCATCTTTATACCAAAAATACCAAAAAATATTATTTACCATCTCTATCAGATCTCACTTTCCTAAGTGACCGTGAATGGATTGACAACCCCTAAGCGCGTTGGTTGCGTTGAGCTATTGTTTTTGTGTAGGTACGAGGGACTCGAGCGTAGCCTCCTACTGGATTGATACCTTGGTTCTCAAAAACTGAGGGAAATACTTACGCTACTTTGCTGCATCATCCCTTCCTCTTTGGGGAAATCCAACGCAGTGCTCAAGAGGTAGCAAGAAGAATTTCTGGCGCCGTTGTCGGGGAGTCTGCGCAAAAGTCAACATACCAAGTACCCATCACAATCCCTATCTCCCGCATTACATTATTTGCCATTTGCCTCTCGTTTTCCTCTCCCCCAATTCACCCTTGCCGTTTTATTCGCCCTCTCTCTCTATCCTCCCTCTCTTTCTCTGTTTGCCTTTTTGCCCGTTTGCTTTTTGTTTGCTCGTGTGTTAGTTTGTTTGCTTGTCGTTATGGCTAGTTCTTTACCTTCTGCCTCCATGTCTGAAATTTGGGATACTATTGTCGATAATAATTTTGATGCTCCTACTAAAGAACCCACTATCTCACATATAAAAAGATTTCGTGTTGGTAGCGGTAATATTATTGGAAAAGGAGTTATTCAAGATTTATTTACTTGTGCCGTTGCTATACCCTCTATGGGAAATTCTATTCTTCATAGAACTAGTAGTCTTGCGGACGCTATTGCCATGCTTGTAGTTGAACTTAAGAGGCAATTCATGCACTTGCATCCTTCTATACAAAGGATTTTCCTAGAATTTTCTAATATTGAGCATTCTTCTGTTAAGCGTGCCGTTAATATCTTTTTGGTTCATGAGTTTCGATTCATAATTAAAGAGGCCAAAGAAATTTTTGCGCATTATAGGGTGGATGCTTGCCGTCCTCCCATAGAGACTATCCTCTTTGATCAAGAAGAAATAATGCGTTTTCAATCTCTAGACTATGTTGCTTTCAATGAAAATCTTAGAAAAAGGGTTCCTACCAATGTTTTAGTTGATAGAATTTCTGAACTTAATGATGATTTAGCTATTCGAGATAATGAATTGGGATATTCTCTTGAATATAGGCTCACAAAGTTCTGTCAAAAGAATGCTTATAATGATGAATTGGTTGTGCAATATGAAGGACCAAAGGAGGAACCTATACCTCCCAAGGTTGATCTTGGAGACTTTTGTCCCAACAAATTTTAGCCCTTTCGATTAATTTTGCTTGCCTCAAAGAAAACTTTCTGCTGAACGTAGAGAATATGAAATGAGTTTTAACAATCTATCTTATTATTATGGCAATACCTAGATCTATTCTTGCTTGTTATGCCTAGCTAGGGGCGTTAAACGATAGCGCTTGTTGGCAGGCAACCCAATTTTATTTTTATTCCTTGCTTTTTGCTCCTGTTTAGTAATAAATAAATTATCTAGCCTCTGTTTTGGTTGTGTTTTTGTGTTTAATTAGTGTTTGTGCCAAGTAGAACCGTTGGGAAGACTTGGGGAAAGTCTTGATTGAACTTGCTGTAAAAAACAGAAACTTTAGCGCTCATGAGAACTTCTGTCATTTTTAATTGGAAAGTGATATTTAGTTAATTATTTTTGCAGATGATTAATATATAAATTCCTCACGTCCAGCAATTTATTTTAGAATTTTTGAGGTTCCGGATCTTGCGCTAGCTACAGATTACTACAGACTGTTCTGTTTTTGTCAGATTCTGTTTTTCGTGTGTTGTTTGCTTATTTTGATGAATCTATGGCTAGTAAAATAGTTTATAATCCATAGAGAAGTTGGAATACAGTAGGTATAACACCAATATAAATAAAGAATGAGTTCATTACAGTACCTTGAAGTGGTCTTTTGTTTTCTTTCGCTAACGGAGCTCACGAGTTTTCTACTTTAAGTTTTGTGTTGTGAAGTTTTCAAGTTTTGGGTAAAGATTTGATGGATTATGGAACAAGGAGTGGAAAGATCCTAATCTTGGGGATGCCCATGTCACCCCCAAGATTATCTAAGGACACCTAAAAACCAAAGCTTGGGGATGCCCCGGAAGGCATCCCCTTTTTCGTCTACTTCTATCGATAACTTTACTTGGAGCTATATTTTTATTCACCACATGATATGTGTTTTGCTTGGAGCATCTTTTATGATTTGAGTCTTTGCTTATTAGTTTACCACAATCATCCTTACTGTACACACCTTTTTAGATAGCCATACATAATTTGGAATTTGTTAGAATACTCTATGTGCTTCACTTATATCTTTTGAGCTTTATAATTTTGCTCTAGTGCTTCACTTATATCTTTTAGAGCACGGTGGTGGATTTGTTTTATAGAAACTATTGTTCTCTCATGATTCACTTAGATTATTTTGAGGGTCTTAATAGCATGGTAATTTTCTTAAAATCCTAATATGCTTGGTATGCAAGATTAATAATAAAACTGTCTTATGAGTGTGTTGAATACTAAGAAAAGTTTGATGCTTGATGATTGTTTTGAGATATGGAGGTAATAATATCAAAGTCATGCTAGTTAAGTAGTTGTGAAATTGAGAAATACTTTTGTTGAGGTTTGCAAGTCTCGTAGCATGCACGTATGGTAAACGTTATGCAACAAATTTGAAACATGAGGTGTTATTTGATTGTCTTCCTTATGAGTGGCGGTCGGGGACGAGCGATGGTCTTTTCCTACCAATCTATCCCCCTAGGAGCATGCGCGTAGTGCCGTGGTTTTTGATGACTTGTATATTTTTACAATAAGTGTGTGAGTTCTTTATGACTAATGTTGAGTCCATGGATTATACGCATTCTCACCCTTCCACCCTTGCTAGCCTCTTCGGTACCATGCATTGCCCTTTCTCACATTGAGAGTCGGTGCAAACTTCGCCGGTGCATCCAAACCCCGTGATATGATACGCTCTTTCACACATAAAACCTCCTTATATCTTCCTCAAAACAGCCACCATACCTACATATTATGGCATTTCCATAGCCATTCCGAGATATATTGCCATGCAACTTTCCATCATTCCATTCATCATGACACATTCATCCTTGTCATATTGCTTAGCATGATCATGTAGTTGACATAGTATTTGTGGCAAAGCCACCGTTCATAATTCTTTCACACATGTCACTCTTGGATCATTGCATATCCTGGTACACCGCCGGAGGCATTCATATAGAGTCATCTTTGTTCTAGTATCGAGTTGTAATCATTGAGTTGTAAATAAATAGAAGTGTGATGATCATCAATATTAGAGCATTGTCCCAAGTGAAAAAAAAGAGAAAGGCCATAAAAAAGAGAAGGCCCAAAAAAAGAGAAAGGCCATAAAAAAGAACAGGCCCAAAAAAGAGAGAAAAAGAGAGAAGGGACAATGATACTATCCTTTTACCACACTTGTGCTTCAAAGTAGCACCATGATCTTCATAGTAGAGAGTCTCTCATGTTATCACTTTCATATACTAGTGGGAATTTTTCATTATAGAACTTGGCCTGTATATTCCAACAATGGGCCTCCTCAAGTGCCCTAGGTCTTCGTGAGCAAGCAAGTTGGATGCACACCCACTAGTTTCTTTTGTTGAGCTTTCATACATTTATAGCTCTAGTGCATCCGTTGCATGGCAATCCCTACTCCTTGCATTAACATCAATCGGTGGGCATCTCCATAGCCCATTGATTAGCCTCGTTGATGTGAGACTTTCTCCTTTTTTGTCTTCTCCACATAACCCCGCTTCATTATATTCTATTCCACCCATAGTGCTATGTCCATGGCTCGCGCTCATATATTGCGTGAAAGTTTATAGGTTTGAGATTACTAAAGTATGAGACAATTTCTTGGCTTTTCATCGGGGTTGTGCATGATGATAGCATTCTTGTGTGACGAAAATGAAATATGACTAAACTATATGATTTTGTAGGGATGAACTTTCTTTGGCCATGTTATTTTGAGAAGACATAATTGCTTAGTTAGTATGCTTGAAGTATTACCATTTTTATGTCAATATGAACTTTTGTCTTGAATCTTTCGAATCTGAATATTCATACCACAATTAAGAAGAATTACATTAAAATTATGCCAAGTAGCACTCCGCATCAAAAATTCTGTTTTTATCATTTACCTACTCAAGGACGAGCAGGAATTAAGCTTGGGGATGCTTTATACGTCTCCAATGTATCTATAATTTTTGATTGCTCCATGCTATATTATCTACTGTTATAGACATTATTGGGCTTTATTTTCCACTTTTATATTATTTTTGGGACTAACCTGTTAACCGGAGGCCCAGCCCAGAATTGCTGCTTTTTTGCCTGTTTTAGGGTTTTGAAGAAAAGGAACATCAAACGGAGTCCAAACGGAATGAAACCTTCGGAAACATTATTTTCTCATCAGATAAGATCCAGGAGACTTGGACCCTCTGTTAAGAAAGCCATGAGGTGCTCACGAGGGTAGGGGGCGCCCCCCCTAGGGCGCCCCCCTAGGGCGCGCCCCCTGCCTTGTGGGCCCCTCGAAGCTCCACCGACGTACTTCTTCCTCCTATATATATCCACGTACCCCAAAACGATCGGGGACGGAGCCAAAAACCTAATTCCACCCCCGCAACTTTCTGTATCCACGAGATCCCATCTTGGGGCCTGTTCCGGAGCTCCGTCGAAGGGGGCATCGATCATGGGGGGCTTCTACATCATCATCCAAGCCCCTCCGATGAAGTGTGAGTAGTTTACTTCAGACCTACGGGTCCATAGCTAGTAGCTAGATGGCTTCTTCTCTCTTTTTGGATGTCAATACAATGTTCACTCCCTCTCTCGTGGAGATCTATTCGATGTAATCTTCTTTTTGCGGTGTGTTTGTTGAGATCGATGAATTGTGGGTTTATGATCAAGTCTATCTATGAATAATATTTGAATCTTCTCTGAATTCTTTTATGTATGATTGGTTATCTTTGCAAGTCTCTTCGAATTATCAGTTTGGTTTGGCCTACTAGATTGGTTGTTCTTGCCATGGGAGAAGTGCTTAGCTTTGGGTTCAATCTTGTGGTGTCCTTTCCCAGTGACAAAAGGGGCAGCAAGGCACGTATTGTATTTTTGCCATCGAGGATAACAAGATGGTTTTTTTATCATATTGCATGAAACTATCCCTCTACATCATGTCATCTTGCTTAAGGCGTTACTCTGTTTTTAACTTAATACTCTAGATGCATGCTGGATAGCTGTCGATGAGTGGAGTAATAGTAGTAGATGCAGAATCGTTTCGGTCTACTTGTCTCGGACATGATGCCTATATACATGATATTCTCATAACTATGCTCAATTTTGTCAATTGCTCAATAGTAATTTTTTTCACCCACCGTAGAATATTTATGCTCTTGAGAGAAGCCACTAGTGAAACCTATGGCCCCCAGGTCTCTTTCTCATCATATCAATCTCCATCACTTTACTATTGCTTTGCTTTTACTTTGCTTTTACTTTACTTACTTTGCATATTTATACCAAAAATACCAAAAAATATTATTTATCATCTCTATCAGATCTCACTTTCGTAAGTGACCTTGAAGGGATTGACAACCCCTAAGCGCGTCGGTTGCGTTGAGCTATTGTTTTTGTGTAGGTACGAGGGATTCGAGCGTAGCCTCCTACTGGATTGATACCTTGGTTCTCAAAAACTGAGGGAAATACTTACGCTACTTTGCTGCATCATCCCTTCCTCTTCGGGGAAATCCAACGCAGTGCTCAAGAGGTAGCAGTCCCACTCTATGTCAACAGAAAATAAATTTGGAGAAAGATGCCAAACCGGTTATTGATCACCAACGGCGACTGAATCCTAAGATGAAAGAAGTGGTAAGAAAAGAAATACTAAAGCTCCTTGAGGCAGGTATAATTTATCCCGTTGCTGATAGTCAGAGGGTAAGTCATGTCCATTGTGTTCCTAAGAAGGGAGGTATTATTGTCGTTCCTAATGATAAAGATGAATTGATTCCGCAAAGAATTATTACAGGTTATAGGATAGTAATTTATTTCCGCAAATTAAATAAGGCTACTAAAAAGGATCATTACCCCTTACCTTTCATTGATCAAATGCTAGAAAGATTATCCAAACATACACATTTTTGCTTTCTAGATGGTTATTCTGATTTCTCTCAAATACCCGTTGCTACCTCTTGAGCACTGTGTTGGTTTTCCCTTGAAGAGGAAAGGGTGATGTAGCAAAGTAGTGTAAGTATTTCCCTCAGTTTTTGAGAACCAAGGTATCAATCCAGTAGGAGGCTACGCGCGAGTCCCTCGCACCTGCACAAAACAAATAAATCCTCGCAACCAACGCGATAAGGGGTTGTCAATCCCTACACTGTCACTTACGAGAGTGAGATCTGATAGATATGATAAGATAATATTTTTGGTATTTTTATGATAAAGATGCAAAGTAAAATAAAAGCAAAGTAAAAAAGCAAAGGAAATAACTAAGTGTTGGAAGATTAATATGATGAAGATAGACCCGGGGCCCATAGGTTTCTCTAGTGGCTTCTCTTAAGAGCATAAGTATTTTACAGAGCAAAGTAAAAAAGCAAAGGAAATAACTAAGTGTTGGAAGATTAATATGATGAAGATAGACCCGGGGCCCATAGGTTTCTCTAGTGGCTTCTCTTAAGAGCATAAGTATTTTACGGTGGGTAGACAAATTACTGTTGAGCAATTGAAATTTAGCATAGTTATGAGAATATCTAGGTATGATCATGTATATAGGCATCACGTCCGAGACAAGTAGACCGACTCCTGCCTGCATCTACCACTATTACTCCACACATCGACCGCTATCCTGCATGCATCTAGAGTATTAAGTTCAAGAGAACAGAGTAACGCCTTAAACAAGATGAGATGATGTAGAGGGATAAATTCATGCAATATGATAAAAAAACCATCTTGTTATCCTCGATGGCAACAATACAATACGTGCCTTGCTGCCCCTACTGTGACTGCGAAAGGACAATGCAAGATTGAACCCAAAGCGAAGCACTTCTCCCATTGCAAGAAAGATCAATCTAGTAGGCCAAACCAAACTGATAATTCGAAGAGACTTGCAAAGATAAGCAATCACACATAAAAGAATTCAGAGAAGATTCAAATATTGTTCATAGATAAACTTGATCATAAACCCACAATTCATCGGTCTCAACAAACACACCGCAAAAGAAGATTACATCGAATAGATCTCCACAAGAGAGGGGGAGAACTTTGTATTGAGATCCAAAAAGAGAGAAGAAGCCATCTAGCTAATAACTATGGACCCCGAAGGTCTGAGGTAAACTACTCACACTTCATCAGAGAGGCTATGGTGTTGATGTAGAAGCCCTCCGTGATCGATGCCCCCTCCGGCGGAGCTCCGGAACAGGCCCCAATATGGGATCTTGTGGATACAGAAAGTTACGGCGGTGGAATTAGGGTTTTGGCTCCGTATCTGATCGTTTGGGGGTACATAGGTATATATAGGAGGAAGGAGTATGTCGGTGGAGCAACAGGGGGCCCACAAGGGTGGAGGGCGCGCTTGGGAGGGGGGTAGGCGCGCCCCCTACCTTGTGGCTTCCTTGTTGGTTGCTTGACGTAGGGTCCAAGTCTCCTGGATCTTGTTCGTTCCGAAAATCACGTTCCCGAAGGTTTCATTCCGTTTGGACTCCGTTTGATATTCCTTTTCTTCAAAACCCTAAAATAGGCAAAAACATCAATTCTAGGCTGGGCCTCCGGTTAATAGGTTAGTCCCAAAAATAATATAGAAGTGAATAATAAATCCCAATAATGTCCAAAACAGAATATAATATAGCATGGAGCAAACAAAAATTATAGATACGTTGGAGACGTATCAAGCATCCCCAAGCTTAATTCCTGCTCGTCCTCGAGTAGGTAAATAATAAAAACAGAATTTTTGATGTGGAATGCTACTTGGCATAATTTCAGTGTAATTCTTCTTAATTGTGCCATGAATATTCAGATCCGAAAGATTCAAGATAAAAGTTTAATATTGACATAAAAATAATAATACTTCAAGCATACTAACTAAGCAATTATGTCTTCTCAAAATAACATGGCCAAAGAGAGTTATCCCTACAAAATCATATAGTCTGGCTATGCTCTATCTTCACCACACAAAGTATTTAGTTCATGCACAACCCCGATGACAAGCCAAGCAATTGTTTCATACTTTTGACATTCTCAAACTTTTTCAATCTTCATGCAATACATGAGCATGAGCCATGGACATAGCACTATAGGTGGAATAGAAAGGTGGTTGTGGTGAAGACAAAAAGGGAGAAGATAGTCTCACATCAACTAGGCGTATCAACGGGCTATGGAGATGCCCATCAATAGATATCAATGTGAGTGAGTAGGGATTGCCATGCAACGGATGCACTAGAGCTACTTTGCCGTCCGCCATGGCGGACGGCAAAGGCATGAACGGCGGACGGCAAAGGCCTTTGCCGTCAGCCGCGGACGGCAAAAGGCTCCGGCAATGTAGGCTTCGGTAAACAGCTACTTTGCCGTCTGCTACTGATGGCAAAGTCTTTACCGTCCGCCGCAGACGGCAAAGAGAGCTCGGCAGACGGCAAAGAAGGCGGACGGCAATAATTGCGCTGTCAGTCCGTTAAGTGGCTAACGGCAGGCCTTTGCCGTCCGCCGCTGACGGCAAACTTTCTAGTGTCTTTGCCGTCCGCCGTGTGATGTCATCTACACGTCACTACATGGCATGTTCTTTGCTGTCTGCCACTGATGGCAAAGTCTTTGCCGTCTGCCACTGTAGGCAAACTGGCCAAATGGGTCAGCTCCCAGGAAGCACAGCTGGATGCCACGTGTCTTCTTTGCCGTCCGCGGCAGACGGCAAAGAGTTCGTTGCCGTCGGTGGCAGACGGCAAAGAGCCTGCATATTGGCTCTTTTATCTGTTTTTTATTAAATCCAACAATTTTCATCACAAATATAGATGACATATATAGATATATTTCAAAAGGCCATTACAGAGCAAACATATAAGATATCCAACCATATATATTACATGCATCCAACACATAACTTCATCATAGTTCCATCATACATAACAAGTTCAACATAGAGGCATCCAACCATATATATTACAATAGTTTCATCCAACGATACATGCATAGTTCAACGATACAAAAAGAAACAGAGAAAGGGATAAGGAGCACTCCATCTATGCAAGCTTTCGTCAAGTGAATGAACTCTGCAAAATGAAAAATAAGAAAGTTAGAACAAGAAGAGTAGAACAAGAAGAAGAGTAGAACAAGAAGAAGACTAGAACAAGAAGAGTAGAACAAGAAGAAGACTAGAACAAGAAGAGTATGTCATTTATGAGCTAACTTACGTGAAATGGATCATATATGAGCTAACTAAGTTGAAATGGGTCGTTTATGAGCTAGCTAAGGTGAAATGGATCATTTATGAGCTAACTTAGTTGAAATGGGTCGTTTATGAGCTAGCTAAGGTGAAATGGATCATTTTTGAGGTAACTAACGTGAAATGGATCGTTTTTTAGCTAACTTAGGTGAAATGGATCATTTATGAGCTAACTTAGTTGAAATGGATCGTTTTTGAGCTAACTTAGGTGAAATGGATCATTTATGAGCTAATTTAGTTGAAATGGATCTTTTTGAGCTAACTTAGGTGAAATGGATCATTTAAGAGCTAATTTAGGTGAAATGGATCGTTTTTTAGGTAACCTAGGTGAAATGGATCGTTTATGAGCTAAATTAGTTGAAATGGATCGTTTATGAGATAACCTAGGTAAGATTGGTCATTTTGGAGTTAACCTAGGTGAAATGGGTCATTTTAAAGCTAACGTAGGTAAAATGGATCATTTAGGAGCTAATCTAGGTAAAATGGGTCATTTTTGAGCTAACTTGGATGAACTGGATCATTTATAAGCTAACCTAGGTAAAATGGGTCATTTTAGAGCTAACTTAGGTAAAATGGATCGTCTATAAGCTAACAAAGCTAATTATGCAATTTTTGACATAAGTAAGCTAAGTACAGATTGTTTTAGAGCTAACTTAGGTAAAATGGATGGTTTTGGAGGTCAGTAAGCTTATTAAGTCATTTTGGAGGTGAAGAAGCTAAGTCTAGGTCATTATGGTAAGCATTGGAGGAAATAAAGCTAAGTCTAGGTCTTTATGCATGTGTTAAGCAAAACACTAGATAAACTTACCAAGATGTAGGAGGTGTAGGAGCGGGGTGGCTCGTGTCGGTAGCTGGAGAAGGATCGTGCGATGCTTGTCTGGAGTTACGCTGCACCAAAGATCATTTCCAATGTCTTGTTAGCATGATGACACTCAAATGTTAAGACTAGCAAGTAATGTCCATTCAATAAAACTCACCGTGGTCCCAGGAGCAATCACTGGCATCGGCGGAGCGGTCTGACTTGTCTTCTCGCACACAGACTGCACATTTGGTTTTGACGACTCAGTCATACTAGTTAGTAATGAGACAAACACTACATGAATGTTTTGGCTAATCTGCAGAAGAAACTTACCACAAGGAGCTCGTACATGGCCCTTGCCTGCATGTCATTCCGTGCCCTCTCCTCCTCCATCATCTTTGCCGTCCTCTCCTCCAACTCCCGCTGCCTCTCTGCCGCCTCCGCCAGAAGTTTCTCCGTTCTATCTCTCTCACTCTATATAGCAGCCTGCAACACCACTCACATGACCATTTGTAATCATTGATGGAAGCGCACAGAATGTAATGGAGAAAGATAACTGAGTACGTATCACTAACCTTGATGGCGAGTTGCACTGGCCGTTCACGAGGCCTTATCTCAGGAGCGGAGCTCGACTGGCGCGCCTTGATCTCCGGGAGAGTGCTAGGACAACGGATAAGTCCATCTCCAATGGCTATGGAGCCATGGGACCTCCCGCCACCAGATATCATCAACAGCTCTGGATCAATGGGACCCTGGCTCGGGTTAAAGTCCTCCCCTTTCCTCGCCTTCCCCTCATCTCTATATCTCACGAGCTTGTTGTGGGAGGAGATGTTGGTGAAGTTGTTTGCATCATCGAGGTCAGACTAAGAGAAAGCCTTGACTTTCTTGAAAGAGGCAGTGTGGGCCATGGCATACAGGTCGTACACCTCTGGCACCTTATCCGCCTTATTGTAGCGTGCCTGAAAGAGAGAAACAATGAAAATTAGTAATTAAAGGGCTCAAGCTAGCATGATGAATGAATTGCATGAATCATGAAGCAAACCACATACCCAGTTGCACCCGAACTGATATAAGTTGGAGCTGCCTTGATGGTGTGGCACACCTTCCATTTGGGCACGTTTGTCCTTGGCCTCGTTGTGGAGGGCTAGCCATTGTGGAGAGCACCACTCATCGACCAAAACCTCCCAACAATCCATCTGATCCGCACACCATCTCGGAGGCGCCTAAGTTAGCAAATAGAAACTTGAGCGCTACGGCTAAGAATTACTAAATGAAGGAACTTAAGTAGAGAAGGCCTTAAGAATTACCTTCATGTACTGCTCCTTACTCAGGAACTTATCGCGGCACGCCGGCTTGGTCTTCTTGATACCACGCAAGGCGTAGTAGTCTCGAACAGCCTGCACCCGAGCCTCGTGCCCTAAGTTCTGGAGTAGGCGCTTGCAGACGTTCTCGATAACATGTGCCGCGTCCTCCTCGTATCCCTCCTCACACCTGTAGAATGTCTGCAATCAAATGAGACAATATTGATTAGTACAATTAATAACTAGCTAGTTGAAGATTTTTAAATGTGTAAAGGAGAAATTACCCAAAACTTTCTGATCACCATGTCTGCCCTCGTGTCGCACACAACACCGTCGATAATCTCATCCGGCGGGGCCGGGGCAGCCACGTAGTGCTCCCAGCTCAATCCAAGCTCTGGAAGCCGACCCTCACCAGGCAACCTGACAAACCCCGGGAAGTTTTGCCGGCAAAGAACTCCAAGGACGGAGTTGGGCCGGCGGACACTATGATGGTGGTCCCAACCCCTGCAGCATGACAAGGCCAACACATTAGTTATTTGAAAAAACATGAATGCACAAGGTACAAAAATATTAAATGCACTTACGTACCTCTCCCCATCAGGGAAAATCAACCACCTCTGCTCGCGGGTCACGGGCACGGACGGGAGCCGTGTAGCACCACGCTGGTAGACGGTGCCCCCTCCTCCTCAAGATCAGTCGGCTCCCCACCATCATCAGCATGGCCACTCAGCTCCTCGGGCTGATCCGGCCAGGTACCCCATCCGGACGTGTGCTCCTCCGGGGTCACGTGGGCCGAACTCTTGTGGGCCGAAGGCCAGTCGACCCGAGGCTCGTGGGCCCAAGACCCGTGGACCGGAGGCTCGTGGACCGGAGTCCATGTAGCCTCCTCCTCGGACGAGTCCACCCTAGCAGTCACGTGCTCGGGTGAAACAGCCGGGGGTGGCGGCGAGGAAGGCGCCGTAGCCCTACCTCCTCTCCCACGACCACGTGCCCCACCTCCTCTCTTCCTACCTCGAGCTCGTCCCCTGCTGGGCACCGCGGTCGACGAAGAAGGGCCCGGCGGTCTGGCCATACTGTCCAGCAATGCTCGGCGGAGAGGTGCGTCTGGAATGGAAGACCTCAGACCACGCTCTCGACCAGCGCTGGGGCGGGGGCGCTGGGGCGGCGAGGGGGGGGGCGCCGGGGCGGGGGGCGCTGGGGCGGCGGCGGGGCGGGGGGGTGCCGGGGCGGCGGCGGGGGGCGCTGGGGCGGCGGCGGGGCGTGGTGCGACGGGGCGGTGGAGGTGGGAGAGAGAGAGGGGGGTGTGGGGCGCGGCCCCGTTAACGTTACGTGGGGCCTCCCTCTTTGCCGTCCGCCAACCTTTGCCGTCCGCCAACCTTTGCCGTCCGCCTCCTTGCTCTTTGCCGTCCGCTAGCGGACGGCAAAGAGGGGGGCCCGTCAGGGTTTTTTTTGCAGCTCGTCAGTGGGGCCCCTCCCTCTTTGCCGTCCGCTAGCCGACGGCAAAGAATCTTTGCCGTCCGCTAGCAGACGGCATAGAACTGGCTGATGGCAAACTTTGTCTTTGCCATCAGCCAGTTCTTTGCCGTCTGCTTTTTGGAAGCTGATGGCAAAGAGCTTCTTTGCCGTCCGCTAGCGGACGGCAAAGAACTGGCAGATGGCAAACTAGCTAATTCCAGTAGTGTAGCAGTCCCACTCTATGTCAACACAAAATAAATTTGGAGAAAGATGCCAAACCGGTTATTGATCACCAACGGCGACTGAATCCTAAGATGAAAGAAGTGGTAAGAAAAGAAATACTAAAGCTCCTTGAGGCAGGTATAATTTATCCCGTTGCTGATAGTCAGAGGGTAAGTCATGTCCATTGTGTTCCTAAGAAGGGAGGTATTATTGTCGTTCCTAATGATAAAGATGAATTGATTCCGCAAAGAATTATTACAGGTTATAGGATAGTAATTTATTTCCGCAAATTAAATAAGGCTACTAAAAAGGATCATTACCCCTTACCTTTCATTGATCAAATGCTAGAAAGATTATCCAAACATACACATTTTTGCTTTCTAGATGGTTATTCTGATTTCTCTCAAATACCCGTTGCTACCTCTTGAGCACTGTGTTGGTTTTCCCTTGAAGAGGAAAGGGTGATGTAGCAAAGTAGTGTAAGTATTTCCCTCAGTTTTTGAGAACCAAGGTATCAATCCAGTAGGAGGCTACGCGCGAGTCCCTCGCACCTGCACAAAACAAATAAATCCTCGCAACCAACGCGATAAGGGGTTGTCAATCCCTACACTGTCACTTACGAGAGTGAGATCTGATAGATATGATAAGATAATATTTTTGGTATTTTTATGATAAAGATGCAAAGTAAAATAAAAGCTAAGTAAAAAAGCAAAGGAAATAACTAAGTGTTGGAAGATTAATATGACGAAGATAGACCCGGGGCCCATAGGTTTCTCTAGTGGCTTCTCTTAAGAGCATAAGTATTTTACAGAGCAAAGTAAAAAAGCAAAGGAAATAACTAAGTGTTGGAAGATTAATATGATGAAGATAGACCCGGGGCCCATAGGTTTCTCTAGTGGCTTCTCTTAAGAGCATAAGTATTTTACGGTGGGTAGACAAATTACTGTTGAGCAATTGAAATTTAGCATAGTTATGAGAATATCTAGGTATGATCATGTATATAGGCATCACGTCCGAGACAAGTAGACCGACTCCTGCCTGCATCTACCACTATTACTCCACACATCGACCGCTATCCTGCATGCATCTAGAGTATTAAGTTCAAGAGAACAGAGTAACGCCTTAAACAAGATGAGATGATGTAGAGGGATAAATTCATGCAATATGATAAAAAAACCATCTTGTTATCCTCGATGGCAACAATACAATACGTGCCTTGCTGCCCCTACTGTGACTGGGAAAGGACAATGCAAGATTGAACCCAAAGCTAAGCACTTCTCCCATTGCAAGAAAGATCAATCTAGTAGGCCAAACCAAACTGATAATTCGAAGAGACTTGCAAAGATAAGCAATCACACATAAAAGAATTCAGAGAAGATTCAAATATTGTTCATAGATAAACTTGATCATAAACCCACAATTCATCGGTCTCAACAAACACACCGCAAAAGAAGATTACATCGAATAGATCTCCACAAGAGAGGGGGAGAACTTTGTATTGAGATCCAAAAAGAGAGAAGAAGCCATCTAGCTAATAACTATGGACCCCGAAGGTCTGAGGTAAACTACTCACACTTCATCAGAGAGGCTATGGTGTTGATGTAGAAGCCCTCCGTGATCGATGCCCCCTCCGGCGGAGCTCCGGAACAGGCCCCAATATGGGATCTTGTGGATACAGAAAGTTACGGCGGTGGAATTAGGGTTTTGGCTCCGTATCTGATCGTTTGGGGGTACATAGGTATATATAGGAGGAAGGAGTATGTCGGTGGAGCAACAGGGGGCCCACAAGGGTGGAGGGCGCGCTTGGGAGGGGGGTAGGCGCGCCCCCTACCTTGTGGCTTCCTTGTTGGTTGCTTGACGTAGGGTCCAAGTCTCCTGGATCTTGTTCGTTCCGAAAATCACGTTCCCGAAGGTTTCATTCCGTTTGGACTCCGTTTGATATTCCTTTTCTTCAAAACCCTAAAATAGGCAAAAACATCAATTCTAGGCTGGGCCTCCGGTTAATAGGTTAGTCCCAAAAATAATATAGAAGTGAATAATAAATCCCAATAATGTCCAAAACAGAATATAATATAGCATGGAGCAAACAAAAATTATAGATACGTTGGAGACGTATCAAGCATCCCCAAGCTTAATTCCTGCTCGTCCTCGAGTAGGTAAATAATAAAAACAGAATTTTTGATGTGGAATGCTACTTGGCATAATTTCAGTGTAATTCTTCTTAATTGTGCCATGAATATTCAGATCCGAAAGATTCAAGATAAAAGTTTAATATTGACATAAAAATAATAATACTTCAAGCATACTAACTAAGCAATTATGTCTTCTCAAAATAACATGGCCAAAGAGAGTTATCCCTACAAAATCATATAGTCCGGCTATGCTCTATCTTCACCACACAAAGTATTTAGTTCATGCACAACCCCGATGACAAGCCAAGCAATTGTTTCATACTTTTGACATTCTCAAACTTTTTCAATCTTCATGCAATACATGAGCATGAGCCATGGACATAGCACTATAGGTGGAATAGAAAGGTGGTTGTGGTGAAGACAAAAAGGGAGAAGATAGTCTCACATCAACTAGGCGTATCAATGGGCTATGGAGATGCCCATCAATAGATATCAATGTGAGTGAGTAGGGATTGCCATGCAACGGATGCACTAGAGCTATAAGTATATGAAATCTCAAAAATAAACTAAGTGGGTGTGCATCCAACTTCCTTGCTCACGAAGACCTAGGGCATTTTGAGGAAGCCCATCATTGGAATATACAAGCCAAGTTCTATAATGAAAAATCCCCACTAGTATATGAAAGTGATAACATAGGAGACTCTCTATCATGAAGATCATGGTGCTACTTTGAAGCACAAGTGTGGTAAAAGGATAGTAGCATTGTCCCTTCTCTCTTTTTCTCTCATTTTTTTGCATTTGGGCCTTTTTTATGGCCTCTTTTTTTCTCGTCCGGAGTCTCATCCCGACTTGTGGGGGAATCATAGTCTCCATCATCCTTTCCTCACTGGGACAATGCTCTAATAATGATGATCATCACACTTTTATTTTCTTACAACTCTAGAATTACAACTCGATACTTAGAATAAGATATGACTCTATATGAATGCCTCCGCTGGCGTACCGGGATATGCAATGACTCATGAGTGACATGTATGAAAGAATTATGAACGGTGGCTTTGCCACAAATACAATGTCAACTACATGATCATGCAAAGCAATATGACAATGATGAAGTGTGTCATAATAAACGGAATGGTGGAAAGTTGCATGGCAATATATCTCGGAATGGCTATGGAAATGTCATGATAGGTAGGTATGGTGGCTGTTTTGAGGAAGGTATATGGTGGGTGTATGATACCGGCGAAAGGTGCGCGGTATTAGAGAGGCTAGCAATGGTGGAAGGGTGAGAGTGCGTATAATCCATGGACTCAACATTAGCCGTAAAGAACTCACATACTTATTGCAAAAATCTATTAGTTATCGAAGCAAAGTATTATGTGCATGCTCCTAGGGGGTATATTGGTAGGAAAAGACCATCGCTCGTCCCCGACCGCCACTCATAAGGAAGACAATCAATAAATAAATTATGCTCTGACTTCATCACATAACAGTTCACCATACGTGCATGCTACGGGAATCACAAAATTTAACACAAGTATTTCTCAAATTTACAACTACTCAACTAGCACGACTCTAATATCACCATCTCCATATCTCAAAACAATTATCAAGCATCAAACTTCTCTTAGTATTCAAAACACTCATAAGGAAGTTTTTACTAATATTGAATACCTAGCATATTAGGATTATTTAAGCAAATTACCATGCTATTTAAGACTCTCAAAATAATCTAAGTGAAGCATGAGAGATCAATGGTTTCTATAAAACAAATCCACCGATGTGCTCTATAAGATATAAGTGAAGTACTAGAGCAAAACTATATAACTCAAAAGATATAAGTGAAGCACATAGAGTATTGTAATAATTTCCGAATCATGTGTGTCTCTCTAAAAAGGTGTGTACAGAAAAGAAGATTGTGGAAAACTAACAAATAAATACTCAAATCATACAAGACTCTCCAAGCAAAACACATATCATGTGGTGAATAAAAATATAGCTCCAAGTAAAGTTACCGATAGAAGAAGACGAAAGAGGGGATGCCTTCCGGGGAATCCCCAAGCTTTGGCTTTTAGGTGTCCTTAGATTATCTTGGGGGTGTCATGGGAATCCTCAAGCTTAGGCTCTTTCCACTCCTTGTTCCATAATCCATCAAATCTTTACCCAAAACTTGAAAACTGCACAACACAAAACTTAAAGTAGAAAATCTCGTGAGCTCCGTTAGCAAAAGAAAACAAAAGACCACTTCAAGGTACTGTAATGAACTCATTATTTATTTATATTGGTGTTAAACCTACTGTATTCAAAATTCTCTATGGTTTATAAACTATTTTACTAGCCATAGATTCATCAAAATAAGCAAACAACACACGAAAAACAAAATCTGTCAAAAACAAAACAGTCTGTAGTAATCTGTAGCTAGCGTGAGATCTGGAACCTCAAAAATTCTAAAATAAATTGCTGGACGTGAGGAATTTATCTATTAATCATCTGCAAAAATAATTAACTAAATATCACTTTCCAAATAAAAATGGCAGCAGTTCTCGTGAGCGCTAAAGTTTCTGTTTTTTACAGCAAGATTAACAAGACTTTGCCCAAGTCTTCCCAACGGTTCTACTTGGCACAAACACTAATTAAACAAAAAAACACACAACCAAAACAGAGGCTAGATAAATTATTTATTACTAAACAGGAGCAAAAAGCAAGGAATAAAAATAAAATTGGGTTTCCTCCCAACAAGCGCTATCGTTTAACGCCCCTTGCTAGGCATAAAAAACAAGGATAGATCTAGGTATTGCCATCTTTGGTAGGCAATCCATAAGTGGCTATCATAATAGATTCATAAGGTAATTTAATTTTATTTCTAGGAAAGTGTTCCATGCCTTTCCTTAACGGAAATTGGAATCTAATATTTCCTTCCTTCATATCAATAATTGCACCAATCGTTCTAAGGAAAGGTCTACCAAGAATAATAGGACATGAAGGATTGCAATCTATGTCAAGAACAATAAAATCTACGGGCACATAGTTGCTATTTGCAACAATAAGAACATCATTAATTCTTACCATAGGTTTCTTAATAGTGGAATCCTCAAGGTGCAAGTTTAAAGAGAAATCATCAAAATCACGGAAACCTAACACATCACACAAAGTCTTTGGAATCGTGGAAACACTAGCACCCAAATCACACAAAGCATAGCATTCATGATCTTTAATTTTAATTTTAATAGTTGGTTCCCACTCATCATAAAGTTTTCTAGGGATAGAAACTTCCAACTCAAGTTTTTTTCATAAGATTGCATCAAAGCATCAACGATATGTTTGGTAAAAGCTTTATTTTGACTATAAGCACGGGGAGAATTTAGCACGGATTGCAACAAGGAAATACAATATATCAAAGAGCATCTATCATAATTAAATTCCTTTAAATCCAAAATAGTAGGTTCATTAACATCTAGAGTTTTGATCTCTTCAATCCCACTTTTATCAAATTTAGCATCAAGATCTAAAAACTCCGAATTTTTGGAATGCCTTCTAGGTAAAGGTGGATCATAATCAGTCCCATCATTATAAATATTCATATTGCAAAACAAAGATTTAATAGGGGACACATCAATAACTTTTATATCTTCATCTTTATTATCATGGAAACTAGAAGAACACCCTCTTATAAAGGAATCTTTCTTAGCACGCATCCTAGCGGTTCTTTCTTTGCACTCATCAATGGAAATTCTCATGGCTTTGAGAGACTCATTGATATCATGCTTAGGTGGAATAGATCTAAGTTTCAAAGAATCAACATCAAGAGAAATTCTATCAACATTCCTAGCCAACTCATCAATCTTAAGCAATTTTTCTTCAATCAAAGCATTGAAATTCTTTTGCGAAGTAATAAATTCTTTAATATTAGATTCAAAATCAGAGGGCACCTTATTATAATTTCCATAAGAATTGTTGTAGGAATTACCATAATTATTAGAGGAATTACTAGGATACGACCTAGGATTAAAGTTTCCTCTATACACGTTGTTACCAAAATTATTCCTACCAACAAAATTCACATCCATAGATTCATTATTATTATCAATCAAAGTAGACAAAGGCATATCATTAGGATTAGAATAAACACTTTTATTAGCAAATAATTTCATAAGTTCATCCATCTTTCCACTCAAAACATGAATTTCTTCTATCGCATGCACTTTCTTATTAGTAGATCTTTTAGTGTGCCATTGAGAATAATTAACCATAATATTATCTAGGAGTTTAGTAGCTTCTCCTAAAGTGATTTCCATAAAAGTGCCTCCCGCAGCCGAATCTAAAAGATTTCTAGAAGAAAAATTCAATCCGGCATAAAAATTCATCCACAAATTCTAACCATGTGTTTGGCAATTACGTATCATTAATTTCATCCTCTCCCATGCTTGTGCAACATGTTAATGATCAAGTTGCTTAAAATTCAGAATATCGTTTCTAAGAGAGATGATCTTAGCGGGAGGAAAATACTTAGAGATAAAAGCATCTTTGCACATATTCCAAGAATCAATACTATTTTTAAGCAAAGCCGAAAACCAAGCTTTAGCACGATCTCTAAGAGAAAAAGGAAATAGCTTCAATTTAACAATAACATTGTCCACATCTTTCTTCTTTTGCATATCACACAAATCAACGAAGCTATTTAGATGGGTAGCGGCATCTTCACCAGGAAGGCCAGAAAACAGATCTTTCATGACAAGATTCAGCAAGGCATCATTAATTTCACAAGATTCATCATCGGTAAGAGGAGCAATCGGAGTGCTAATAAAATCATTATTGTTGGTATTGGTAAAGTCACACAATTTAGTGTTATCTTGAGCCATCGTGACAAGCAAGCAATCCAACACACAAGCAAACGAGGAACGGGCAAAAAAAGGCAAATAGAGAAAGAGAGGGAGAATAGAGAGAGAGAGAGGGCGAATAAAACGGCAAGGGTGAAGTGGGGGAGAGGAAAATGAGAGGCAAATGGTAAATAATGTAATGCGGGAGATAAGGGTTTGCGATGGGTACTTGGTATGTTGACTTTTGCGTAGACCTCCCCGGCAACGGCGCCAGAAATCCTTCTTGCTACCTCTTGAGCACTGCGTTGGTTTTCCCTTGAAGAGGAAAGGGTGATGCAGCAAAGTAGCGTAAGTATTTCCTTCAGTTTTTGATAACCAAGGTATCAATCCAGTAGGAGGCTACGCGCGAGTCCCTCACACCTACACAAAACAAATAAATCCTCGCAACCAACGCGATAAGGGGTTGTCAATCCCTACACGGTCACTTACGAGAGTGAGATCTGATAGATATGATAAGATAATATTTTTGGTATTTTTATGATAAAGCTGCAAAGTAAAATAAAAGCAAAGTAAAAAGCAAAGGAAATAACTAAGTGTCGGAAGATTAATATGATGAAGATAGACCCGGGGGCCATAGGTTTCACTAGTGGCTTCTCTCAAGAGCATAAGTATTTTACGGTGGGTGAACAAATTACTGTTGAGCAATTGACAGAATTGAGCATAATTATGAGAATATCTAGGTATGATAATGTATATAGGCATCATGTCCAAGACAAGTAGACCGACTCCTGCCTGCATGTACTACTATTACTCCACACATCGACCGCTATCCAACATGCATCTAGAGTATTAAGTTCAAGAGAACAGAGTAACGCCTTAAACAAGATGAAATGATGTAGAGGGATAAATTCATGCAATATGATAAAAACCCCATCTTGTTATCCTCGATGGCAACAATACAATACGTGCCTTGCTGCCCCTACTGTCACTGGGAAAGGACACCGCAAAATTGAACCCAAAGCTAAGCACTTCTCCCATTGAAAGAAAGATCAATCTAGTAGGCCAAACCAAACTGATAATTCGAAGAGACTTGCAAAGATAAGCAATCATACATAAAAGAATTCAGAGAAGATTCAAATATTGTTCATAGATAAACTTGATCATAAACCCACAATTCATCGGTCTCAACAAACACACCGCAAAAGAAGATTACATCGAATAGATCTCCACAAGAGAGGGGGAGAACTTTGTATTGAGATCCAAAAAGAGAGAAGAAGCCATCTAGCTAATAACTATGGACCCGAAGGTCTGAGGTAAACTACTCACACTTCATCGTAGAGGCTATGGTGTTGATGTAGAAGCCCTCCGTGATCGATGCCCCCTCCGGCGGAGCTCCGGAACAGGCCCCAAGATGGGATCTCGTGGATACAAAAAGTTACGGCGGTGGAATTAGGGTTTTGGCTCCGTATCTGATCGTTTGGGGGTACGCAGGAATATATAGGAGGAAGGAGTACGTCGGTGGAGCAACAGGGGGCCCACAAGGGTGGAGGGCATGCCTGGGGGGGGGGGTAGGCGCGCCCCCTACCTCGTGGCTTCCCTGTTGGTTGCTTGACACAGGGTCCAAGTCTCCTGGATCTTGTTCGTTTCGAAAATCACGTTCTCGAAGGTTTCATTCCATTTGGACTCCGTTTGATATTCCTTTTCTTCGAAACCCTAAAATAGGCACAAAAAAACAGCAATTCTAGGCTGGGCCCCGGTTAATAGGTTAGTCCCAAACGTAATATAAAAGTGAATAATAAAGCCCAATAATGTCCAAAACAGAAGATAATATAGCATGGAGCAATCAAAAATTATAGATACGTTGGAGACGTATCACCTGTGTCAACTGATGATCAATCTAAAACCACTTTTACTTGCCCTTTCGGTACTTTTGCTTATAGACGTATGCCTTTTGGTTTATGTAATGCACCTGCTACCTTTCGAAGATGCATAATGGCTATATTTTCTGATTTTTGTGAAAAGATATGTGAGGTATTCCTGGATGATTTCTCCGTTTATGGATCCTCTTTTGATGATTGCTTAAGCAACCTTAATCGAGTTTTGCAGAGATGTGAAGAAACTAACCTTGTCTTGAATTGGGAGAAATGCCACTTTATGGTTAATGAAGGTATTGTCTTGGAGCACAAAATTTCTGAAAGAGGCATTGAAGTTGATAAAGCTAAAGTTGATGATATTTAAAAGATGCCGTGTCCCAAGGACATCAAAGGTATAAGAAGTTTCCTTGGTCATGCCGGTTTTTATAGGAGGTTCATTATGGACTTCTCAAAAATTTCTCAGCCTCTGACTAATTTATTACAAAAATATATACCATTCGTCTTTGATGATGATTGTGTAGAAGCCTTTGAAATACTTAAGAAAGCATTAATCTCTGCACCTATTGTTCAGCCACCTGATTGGAATTTACCTTTTGAAATTATGTGTGATGCTAGTGATTATGCTATAGGTGCTATTCTAGGGCAAAGAGTCGATAAGAAATTAAATGTTATTCAATATGCTAGTAAAACTCTAGACAATGCCCAGAGAAATTATGCTACAACCGAAAAAGAATTCTTAGCAGTTGTATTTGCTTGTGATAAGTTCAGACCTTATATTGTTGATTCTAAAGTAACTATTCACACTAATCATGCTGCTATTAAATATCTTATGGAAAAGAAAGATGCTAAACCTAGACTAATTAGATGGGTTCTCTTGCTACAAGAATTTGATTTGCATATTATTGAGAGAAAGGGAGCTGGGAACCCTGTTGCAGACAACTTGTCTAGGTTAGAGAATGTTCTTGATGACCCACTACCTATTGATGATAGCTTTCCTGATGAACAATTAAATGTCATAAATGCTTCTCACACTGCTCCATGGTATGCTGATTATGCTAATTACATTGTTGCTAAGTTTATACCACCTAGTTTCACATACCAGCAAAAGAAAAAGGTTTTCTATGATTTAAGACATTAATTTTGGGATGACCCACGTCTTTATAAAGAAGGAGTAGATGGTGTTATTAGACGTTGTGTACCTGAGCATGAACAGGAACAGATCCTACGCAAGTGTCACTCCGAAGCTTATGGAGGACACCACACTGGAGATAGAACTGCACATAAGGTATTGCAATCCGGTTTTTATTGGCCTACTCTCTTCAAGGATGCCCGTAAGTTTGTCTTATCTTGTGATGAATGTCAAAGAATTGGTAATATTAGTAGACGTCAAGAAATGCCTATGAATTATTAACTTGTTATTGAACCATTTGATGTTTGGGGCTCTGATTATATGGGACCTTTTCCTGCCTCTAATGGGTATACACATATTTTAGTTGCTGTTGATTACATTACTAAGTGGGTACAAGCTATTCCAACTAGTAGTGATGATCATAACACCTCTATTAAGATGCTTAAAGAAGTTATTTTTCCGAGGTTTGGAGTCCCTAGATATTTAATGACTGATGGTGGTTCACATTTTATTCATGGTGCTTTCCGTAAAATGCTTGCTAAGTATGATGTTAATCATAGAATTGCATCTCCTTATCACCCACAGTCTAGTGGTCAAGTAGAATTGAGTAATAGCGAACTCAAATTAATTTTGCAAAAGACTATTAATAGATCTAGAAAGAATTGGTCCAAGAAACTTGATGATGCATTATGGGCCTATAGAACTGCATATAAAAATCCTATGGGTATGTCTCCGTATAAAATGGTTTATGGAAAAGCATGTCACTTACCTCTCGAACTAGAACATAAGGCTTATTGGGCTATTAAAGAGCTCAATTATGATTTCAAACTTGCCGGTGAGAAGAGGTTATTTGACATTAGCTCACTTGATGAATGGAGAACCCAAGCCTATGAGAATGCCAAATTGTTTAAAGAAAAAGTTAAAAGACGGCATGACAAAAGTATACAAAAGCGTGAATTTAATGTAGGTGATTATGTATTACTATACAACTCTCATTTAAGATTTTTTGCTGGAAAGCTTCTCTCTAAATGGGAAGGTCCTTACGTTATCGAGGAGGTCTATCGTTCCGGTGCCATAAAATCAACAACTTCGAAGGCACAAATTCGAAAGCGGTGAACGGTTAAAGAATCAAACATTATATCTCAGGTAATCCTATAAATATTGAAACCAATGTTATTGAAACCGTAACCCTGGAGGAATACATAAGGGACACTTTCCGGAACATTTCAGACTCCGAAAAGGAATAGGTATGTGGTATGGTAAGTAAACCAACTCCAAAACAGTTCTAATGGCAATTTTTCTCCGTTTTGGAATATTTAGAAAAATAGAAAAATAAGAAGCAGTCCGGGAAGGACACGAGTGCTCCACGAGGGTGGAGGGCGCGCCCCCCTACCTCATGGGCACCTCGTGTGCTCTCCGGACTCCGTTTTCTTGCACGATACTTCTTTTGGTCGGTAAAAATTCATTATATAATCTCCTGAAGGTTTTGACTCCCATATCACGCAAAAATCTCCTGTTCTTGTTTCGAGCTGTTTTCTGCCAGGGTTGTCAAAGCCAAGCATCATGTCGTCTCCCTCCTCCTCCAACAATGAGGGCAACGATGCTTGGCTAATGAAGATAGAGCTGAAGAGAGAAGAACCATGGAGATCAACAAGGATGAAGGGATCAAGAAGACCACGGAGGAGCAAGTTCCGGCAACAAAAGACATCCTTCAACTTGATCACAATCTTCTTACCCCAACTGAGATTGAAGCTTTCAAGATGATTGAGTTAGCTCGTATACAAAATAAGTATCTCACACGCGAAAATATTTTGTTGAAGGAGCATATCATCGCACTCAAAGGCATTATCCGCAAGTTAGAAGACCTCCTATGTTTGATGTGCGACTATCCATCATCACCACCATCTTCTTCACCAACAAAATAGATATAATCACATGGGTAGGGGCACTCCCCTTGGCAACTGCCAAGCTTGGGGGAGTGCCCTGGTATTGTATCACCATCACTTCTATCTTTACCCTTTTTCTTAGTTCGATCCTTTTGGTAATATCTTGATCTTGTGGCATAAAGTTTTAGTATGATCTAGTTGTGAGTTTTGCTTTATGATCCTTCTATGTAATCGAGTCCGTGAGCTATATATAATAAAGATTAGTGTTGAGTCAAGGGCTTGATTATTTTGCCATGATCTCGAGGGAATAAAATAAAAGAGAAGAAATAAAAAGAAACAAAGAGATCATATGGATCTTATGGAGATTAATGAGCTCACATATAAAGAGTATGATGAATAAAAGTTGTTGAGAGTTGACACACATAGTTTTGGTCATCGTTACAATTAATATGAAGTAATAAAGAAAGAGAGGTCTTCACATATAGATATACTATCTTGGACATCTTTTATGATTGTGAGCACTCATTAAAATATGATATGCTAAAGAGTTGATGTTGGACAAGGAAGACAACGTAATGGGTTATGTTTTCTTACATCTAAGATAATTTATATTGCTATGGATCATCCAACATGTTTGAGCTTGCCTTCCCCCTCATGCTAGCCAAATCCTTTGCACCAAGTAGAGATACTACTTGTGCTTCCAAATATCCATAAACCCAGTTTTGCCATGAGAGTCCACCATATCTACCTATGGATTGAGTAAGATCCTTCAAGTAAGTTGTCATCGATGCAAGCAATAAAAATTGCTCTCTAAATATGTATGACTTATTAGTGTGGGAGAAAATAAGCTATATACGATCTTGTGATATGGAAGAAATAAAAGCGACGGACTGCATAATAAAGGTTCATATCACAAGTGGCAATATAAAGTGACGTTCTTTCGCATTAAGATTTTGTGCATCCAACTATAAAAGCGCATGACAACCTCTGCTTCCCTCTACGAAGGGCCTATCTTTTAATTTTATCTCCTATCTTACATAAGAGTCATGGCGATCCTCACCTTTCCTTTTTACATTTTATCTTTTGGCAAGCACAATATGTTGGAAAGATCCTAGTATATATGGCTAATTGGATGTGAGTTTTCATGAACTATTATTGTTGACATTACCCTTGAGGTAAAACGTTGGGAGGCAAAACTATAAGCCCCTATCTTTCTCTGTGTCCGATTAAAACTCCATACCCATAAGTATTATGTGAGTGTAAGAAATTGTGAAAGACTATATGATAGTTGAGTATGTGGACTTGCTGAAAAGCTCTTATATTGACTCTTTCCTATGTTATGATAAATTGCAATTGCTCCAATGGCTGAGATTATAGTTTGTTGGTTTTCAATGAAGTTTTTGATTCATACTTGAAATTGTGATTGAATTGTTACTCTTGCACAAGAGATCATATGACAATAATTATATAAGATGTTGTTCTAAGAATGATCATGATGCCCTCATGTCTGTATTTTATTTTTATCGACACCTCTATCTCTAAACATGTGGACATATTTTTTGATTTTGGCTTTCGCTTGAGGACAAGCGAGGTCTAAGCTTGGGGGATTTGATACGTCCATTTTGCATCATGCTTTTATACCGATATTTATTGCATTATGGGTTGTTATTACACATTATGTCACAATACTTATGCATATTCTCTCTTATTTTACAAGGTTTATATAAAGAGGGAGAAAGCCAGCAGCTGGGATTCTGGGCTGGAAAAGGAGCAAATATTAGAGACCTATTCTGCACAGCTCCAACAGTCCTGAAACTTTAGGAAGTCATTTTCAGAATATATAAAAAATACTGAGCGCAAGAAGTTCCAGAGGGGGGCCACACCCTAGCCACGAGGGTGGGGGCGCGCCCTACCCCCTGGGCGTGCCCCCTACCTCGTGGGCCCCCCGGTGGCCCTCTGATGCCCATCTTCTGCTATATGGAGTCTTTTGTTGAGGAAAAAAAATCATAAGCAAGCTTTTGGGACGAGACTCCGCCGCCACGAGGCAGAACCTTGGCGGAACCAATCTAGGGCTCTGGCGGAGCTGTTCTGTCGGGGAAACTTCCCTCCGGGAGGGGGAAATCATCACCATCGTCATCACCAATGCTCCTCTCATCGGGAGGGGGCCAATCTCCATCAAGATCTTCACCAGCACCATCTCCTCTCAAACGCTAGTTCATCTCTTGTATCCAATTATTGTCTCTAAGTCTGGGATTGGTACCTGTGGGTTGCTAGTAGTGTTAATTACTCCTTGTAGTTGATGCTAGTTGGTTTATTTGGTGGAAGATCATATGTTCAGATCCTATATGCATATTAATACCCCTCTGATTATGAACATGAATATGCTTTGTGAGTAGTTACGTTTGTTCCTGAGGACATGGGAGAAGTCTTGCTATTAGTAGTCATGTGAATTTGGTATTCGTTCGATATTTTGATGAGATGTATGTTGTCTCTCCTCTATTGGTGTTATGTGAATGTCGACTACATGACAGTTCACCATTATTTGGGCCTAGAGGAAGGCATTGGGAAGTAATAAGTAGATGATGGGTTGCTAGAGTGAAAGAAGCTTAAACCCTAGTTTATGCGTTGCTTCGTAAGGGGCTGATTTGGATCCATATGTTTCATGCTATGGTTAGGTTTACCTTACTACTTTTGTTGTAGTTGCGGATGCTTGCAATACAGGTTAATCATAAGTGGGATGTTTGTCCAAGTAAGGACAACACCCAATCACTGGTCCACCCACATACCAAATTATCAAAGTACCGAACGCGAACCATATGATCGTGATGAAACCTAGCTTGACGATAATTCCCATGTGTCCTCGGGAGCGCTTTCTTCTATATAAGAGTTTGTCCAGGGTTGTCCTTGCTACAAAAAGGATTGGGCCATCTTGCTGCACTTTATTTACTTTTATTACTTGTTACTCGTTACAAATTATCTTATCAAAAAACTATCTATTACCTATAATTTCAGTGCCCTCAGAGAATACCTTGCTAAAAACCGCTTATCATTTCCTTCTACTCCTCATTGGGTTCGACACTCTTACTTATCGAAAGGATTACGATAGATCCCCAATACTTGTGGGTCATCAATGAGCCCAAGAATAAATGGGCCTTGAGAAGGCCGAAAGATAACATGGGTTGGAAACGGCCCAACGAAATAATGGGCCGTTAATGGGTATAAAGTGATACACTGTTCATTACGGGCCAGTTTTACCACAGTCCGTTAATGGGCCGAGGGTTACTAAGGGCCTCATATGGGCCAAATGACGTAGTGGGCCATACATGGGACGGAAGTTAAAATGGGCTGGAATTATATTGGATGGCCCAGATGACGCTACTCAGCCTAATTTGGATATGCCGTAAACGGGCCCTGGGTTAGCGGGCTGTAAATGGGCTATATGCGAACAGGCCATTAACAGGCTTGCCATGGGCCGGCCCGCCACCTTTTGACCAAGTCAAATGGGCCGGCCCGCCACCTTTTAACCAAGTCAAATGGGTCGGCCTTTTCACAGGAATGGGCCTCTATTGGGCCATGCCATGTGTCGATGTATCATAGGCGCTTTGGGTCTAATGAGTGGATGACATCTGTTCCAACGGTGAGCCGACACGTGTTTCCTCCAGCCAATGATGATTTTACATGTGGAAAATCCCTATTGGTCGGGGCTGTTAACGGGTTATCGGATCCAAAACCGGACCCGATAGCTTGACGGTGTTCTGTTACGGTGGATGCCACGTGTCGCTCACCCTTTACGAAAGCACTTCTGTGACAAGCGATTTATCGTCATGGAAGTGGACACTTCCGTGATGATAATTTTGGTAATGTCATGGAACACTTCTACGACAGCACAGGTATGACTATCTTGATTTTGTCACAAAATTGTCATGGATGTACATGCATGACAGAAAACATGACCTACTGTGACAAACACGTATCATCACGGAAGTGTATTTTTTTGTAGTGTGTAGATAAAAAATCTCCTTTCTATAAGCATCATAACATTTTATAGCAGGCGCATCTATCCACACTGTCAGCAGTTCTTCTACCAGTAGGTGAAAGTAAATGTCGATGTCATTTCTAGGTTGCTTCGGACCTTGGATAATCATTGACATCATAATGTATTTTTCTTGATACACAACCAAGGAGCTAGGTTATATATGCACAGAAGCACCGGCCATGTGCTGTGATTGGTGCTTATATCGCCAAAAGGATTCATCCCGTCAGTACACTCCCCGAGCCTTATACTTCTAGGATCCTTGGCAAAATTTTCAAACTTGTTGTCAATTAATTCCCACTGAGCCCCATCTTTCGTGTGCCTCATAAACCTATCCGCAATTTGCTCATCATGATACCACCGCAACCTCTTTGCCTCTCTAGGGTTTGCAAACAAATGCCTCAACCTTGGAATTAAAGGCAAGTACCAAACAACCTTGAACGGGATTCCTGTCTTGATCTCGTCATCCAATTTGTACTTGTCCTTTGCTCTCCCGCGCTTGTATCGTGCATGTTTGCATGTGGGACATGCACAATAATCTTTGTACTCACCACAGTACAATATACAATCATTCACACAAGCGTGTATCTTCTATACTTCAAGTTCCAATGGGCAAACAAATTTCTTCGCTTCATCCGTGCTTCTGGTGAGCACATTATCTTCCGGAAGAATTTCTTTCAAAAGACCTAACATCTCTGTGAAGCCCTTGTTTGATACACCATTTTTTGCTTTAAATCTGAGAAGCGCCAGGGTGGCACTCAACCTGGAATATTTCTTTTTGCAACCTGGATACAATTCTTTCTTGGAGTCCGCATCAATGGTTGGCAGATCCTTGTACCCAATCATATCCTTTTCTAGGCCCTCGAAATCTGCAATCATAGCAGCAAAATCTGGCATATCAAGATCATTTTCAACTATGTGGACGTCTTTGTTTTCCAGTGGGCGTTTCGGCTTTCCGGTGTTCCATTGGTAGCTTGACGCCTCTGCCCTGATGTAAGATTCAACATCCATGTGACACTGATCGGGGTTTGGCATCTTGCTGCCCTGGGTATCTTCATCCATGACCTCCTCTTCACCATGTCTGGTCCAACGTGTATATCCATCCATGAATCCCCTAGAAACTAAGTGCATCTGGACATCTGCAACTTCATGTGACACTGTATTGGCACAATCAGTACATGGACACAGGATGTAATCTGCATCACCAATTCTTCTCTTTGTACTTTCAACCAAATTCATGAACTCTGTCATGCCACTGATAAAATATGCGGTTTTCCGATTATTCATCCATCGAGATCGTTCCATCTGCAGCAAACGAATGGTAATTAAAAACAAAACAACAACATTAATACATGGATTAACTGCTGCCCAGAGATGCGTGCATAAATGACAAGGTTTTATTTTAATAATTACTGAGGGCGCTCCATGTTGTTATCCAGACGTGCAATGACAAAAATTAATGGCCAGTCAATTCACACGCAGAGATACTAGCACAACACTACACTTAGGAATTGAATACCTTAATTAAGCCACTCACGAAAAGAATAGCTTAATTAATTAGCCGCGCGGCGACCTCCACCCAGCAGACAGACAAGAGCGATGCGGCGGCATGCCAAGACAGCAGGGTCGAGGAGCAAAGATTAGTGCGCCTGCCGTCTGAAGTTCGACCTCCACTATCCCGCCATCGACCATGATGGATGTGCTCGAATCACGCCTCCGCTGACCTCGATGGTTGAGCTCCTCCTATCTCCCGCTGCAGACCGAGGATTGACCTCCTATGACACTGCCACCGCCCACCGACCGAGGATTGACCTCTTCTCCGGTAGCCGCTGCCTAGGCCACCGCCGCCATCTCTATATGCAAAGCGGCTGATTTTTTACGGATATCCGCGGAGCGGCTGTTCACACGGTATCTCACCGTAACTCAATTATATGGACAGGGTAGTGATAACCCACAAGTATAGGGGATCGTAACGGTTTTCGAGGGTAGAGTATTCAACCCAAATTTATTGATTCGACACAAGGGGAGCCAAAGAATATTCTCAAGTATTAGCAGCTGAGTTGTCAATTCAACCACACCTGGATAACTTAATATCTGCAGCAAAGTATTTAGTAGCAAAGTAATATGATAGTAGTGGTAACGATAGCAAAAGTAATGGTAGAAAAAGTAATATTTTTGGTGTTTTGTAGTGATTGTAACAATAGCAACGGAAAGTAAATAAGCGAAGAACAATATATGGAAAGCTCGTAGGCATTGGATCGGTGATGGAGAATTATGTGGGATGCGGTTCATCATGTAACAATCATAACATAGGGTGACACAGAACTAGCTCCAATTCAACAATGTAATGTAGGCATGTATTCTGAATATAGTCATACGTGCTTATGGAAAAGAACTTGCATGGCATCTTTTGTCCTACCCTCCCGCGGCAGCAAGATCCTAGCGGAAACTAAGGGATATTAAGGCCTCCTTTTAATAGAGTACCGGACCAAAGCATTAACACATAGTGAATACATGAACTCCTCAAACTACGATCATCACCGGGAGTGGTCCCGATTATTGTCACTTCGGGGTTGCCGGATCATAACACATAGTAGGCGACTATAGGCTTGCAAGATAGGATCAAGAACTCGCATATATTGATGAAAACATAATAGGTTCAGATCTGAAATCATGGCACTCGGGCCCTGGTGACAAGCATTAAGCATAGCAAAGTCATAGCAACATCAATCTCAGAACATAGTGGATACTAGGGATCAAACCCTAACAAAACTAACTCGATTACATGATAAATCTCATCCAACCCATCACCGTCCAGCAAGCCTACGATGGAATTACTCACACACGGCAGATAGCATCATGAAATTGGTGATGGAGGATGGTTGATGATGACGATGGCGACGGATTCCCCTCTCCGAAGCCCCGAACGGACTCCAGATCAGCCCTCCCGAGAGAGTTTAGGGCTTGGCGGCGGCTCCGTATCGTAAAACGCGATGAATCCTTCTCTCTGATTTTTTCTCCCCGAAAGTGAATATATGGAGTCAAGGTTGAGGTCGGTGGAGCGTCAGGGGGATCACGAGGCAGGGGGGCGCGTCCCCTACCTTCGTGGATAGGTGGAGGCCCCCCTGACGTGGATCTTCCTTCCAGTATTTTTTATATATTCCAAAGTAATTCTCCGTTGATTTTCAGGTCATTCCGAGAACTTTTATTTTTGCACAAAAATAACACCATGGCAATTCTGCTGAAAACAACGTCAGTCCGGGTTAATTCCATTCAATTCATGCAAGTTAGAGTCCAAAACAAGGGCAAACATGTTTGGAAAAGTAGATACGATGGAGACGTATCAACTCCCCCAAGCTTAAACCTTTGCTTGTCCTCAAGCAATTCTGTTGATAAATTAAAAGTGATAAAGAATTTTTTTTACAAACTCTGTTTGCTCTTGTTGTTGTAAATATGTAAAGCCAGCATTGAAGTTTTCAGCAAAGATTATGAACTAACCATATTCACAATAACATCTAGGTCTCATGTTTACTCATATCAATGGCATAATCAACTAGCGAGCAATAATAATAAATCTCGGATGACAACACTTTCTCAAAACAGTCATGATATGATATAACAAGATGGTATCTCGGTAGCCCTTTCGAGACCGCAAAACATAAATGCAGAGCACCTTTAAAGATCAAGGACTGACTAGACATTGTAATTCATGGTAAAAGAGATCCAGTGAAGTCATACTCAATGTAAACTAATAGTAATGAATACAAATGACAGCAGTGCTCTTCAACTGGTGCTTTTTAATAAGAGGACGATGACTCAGCATAGAAGTAAATAGATAGGCCCTTCTCAGAGGGAAGCAGGGATTTGTAGAGGTGCCAGAGCTCGGTTTTGAAATAGAGAAGAATAATATTTTGAGCGGCATACTTTCATTGTCAACATAACAACCAAGAGATGGCGATATCTTCCATGCTACACACATTATAGGCGGTTCCCAAACAGAATGGTAAAGTTTATACTCCCCCTCCACCAACAAGCATCAATCCATGGCTTGCTTGAAACAACGAGTGCCTCCAACTAACAACAGTCCCGGGGGAGTTTTATTTGCAATTATTTTGATTTGATTTGCATAAAGCATGGGACTGGGCATCCTGGTGACCAACCATGTTCTCGTGAGTGAGGAGCGGAGTCCACTCCTCTTGAGAATAACCCGCCTAGCATGGAAGATACAGACAGCCCTAGTTGATACATGAGCTATTCGAGCATACAAAACAGAATGTTTATTTGAAGGTTTAGAGTTTGGCACATACAAATTTACTTGGGACGGAAGGTAGATACCGTATGTAGGTAGACATGGTGGACTCATATGGGACAACTTTGGGGTTTATGGAATTGGATGCACAAGCAGTATTCCCGCTTAGGACAGGTGAAGGCTAGAAAAAGACTGGGAAGCGACCAACTAGAGAGCGTCAACAGTCATGAACATGCATTAAAATTAATCAACACCGAATGCAAGCATGAGTAGGATATCATGCACCATTGTAGCGACCTGACCCGAATGGATCACGTCTACTGTGCTACGGTGTCATCCCTGGATCAGTAATGCTGACACCACACAGTACATCGAGGTTTTATAGCAGAGTTGCAATCACACACTTATTACATCGATGGCTCAAAAAAAAAACTTCTTACAATAAATATGACTTAAGGCCATATTTTAAAGATAACAGCGGAAGACTTGGAAGATAAATGGGTCCATCAACTCCAGCGGCATCACTGAGTATAGGACCACGACCTAAACGCACCTCAATCTTCGTCTGAAAAGTCTGCAACATTAACGTTGCAGCCCGAAAACGGGTCAGCACATGGAATATGCTGGCAAAGTAACACATAGAGAGTAATGGAATGAAACAGCTATACTACATGCATATATGGCTGGTGGAAAGCTCTATGATTACAGTTTTGCATAAAGCCAGTTTTTCCCTACTGCAAAGGAATAAATTTTATTTACTATCATGGTGGTTGTGAAACATTGAGAATGGTTGACATCATTCTCAATCCCAATTAAAAGTAATTAAAACCCAATAACATTAATTAGAAGTAACATGTTGAGATTCACAATGATATTCAAGTACTAGATACTCAAGTTGTCCATAACCGGGGACACGGCTAATCATGATTAGTTTGTTACTCTGCAGAGGTTGCGCACTTTTCCCCACATGACTCGATCGCCTCCGTTTGTTTTCTCGCACTGCATGGTGTTTGAGAAACGGATGACCGAGACATAGTCTTTCAGAAGCACTAGCACCTTACATGTGGGGTAGACCGGTACACCTACATCCCCTACATCTGCTAGTCCACCCCGTAAGAGTTCGCACAACTTAGTCAACTATGCCAGAGCCCATAGTAGCATGTGGCTGCACACGGAAGTTTCTAGCATGAATTATCTTATGATCCCTTTGAGCCTGGGTGGCAGTCCGGAAAAAAAACAGGCAAGTCCTGATAGACATCAGGTGCCTCAATCCACCCAGATGTGTGTTTAAGTTGCCACCTTAGATAAACCATTAAAATTATCAATCTCACATCTGTCATGGATATCACTCACCCAATCCACGTCTACTAGCATAGCATGGCATAATAAGTAAACGTAGAAGTAACTCCCAAAGGTTTCATAATAATACAGGTAATAGGTACTACCTCATCTACTTCCCATCCCACAGTTTAATTAGATCCTAATCATGCAATGTGTGAGGATTGATCTAATGCAGTAAAACATGGGTTGTAGAAAAGGTATGATCAAAGTGTTACTTGCCTTGCTGATGATTCGCGAGTCCTAGGGTTTCGAAGTAACAAGCGGCGCAATCCGGGTAATCTATCGCAGACAAACAACAAGCATAAAATAAGTACTCATCTAATGCACAGGTAAAACTCGAACAAGAGAACGAACCAGGTAGTTCAACTTAAGAACTCCGGTTGCAAGAAAGAACGAAAAACAAACGGCGGAAGAAAACAACTCGGTTCTAGCAAGTTGAAACTAGGTCAAAATTTTACTGTAGCAAAAGCTTGTTCAAGTTGATTAGACGGAACGGCGGTTTCGAGACGAAACTCCAGGCGCTTGAATCACCTGATTCCGATAAACGAGCGAAAAGATAGACTAGAAAGAAGATCGGATCTGAGATCGCGATCGCGGAATAAATCCGACGAAAAGAAAAAAGAAGAACGGTTAAACGAACGGACGTTCGTTAACCTAGAAGAATCCGGTGATCACGTTCGTTAGGACGAACAGTCCGGCGAACGGTCCAAAGCAACTAAATCGGAGAAGAAAACGAATCCGATCTAGGGTTTCGGAGAAGAAAAACCGAACGAAAAACCGATCTAGAAAACCGAAACGGTTTAGAGAAGAAAAGAATCGGAACGATTAGAAGAAAACGATCTGGGAAAAAGAATAGATGTAGCGCGGGGCAACCTTGGCGAGGTCTCCGGTGAGGGGCTCCAGCGGCGTCGGCATAGGGCGGCGGCGTGGGCAAGGTGCGGCGGCGGCGCGGGTGTGGCGGCGGCGCGGGTGTGGGGTGGCGGCGGTAAGGTGCGGCGGCGGCGCGGGGTGTGGGGTGGCGGCGCGGGTGAGGCGGCGCGGCGGCGGTGAGGTGCGGTGTGGAGGAGAGCTTTGATTTGATGTGTTTAGAGGGGGGGTGCTTGGGTATTTATATTGGGGAGGGGAGGTGTTTACTTGGGGTAGAGGACAAGGAATTAGAATAGGAGTAGGAAAGATCTAGAAAATAAACGGAGTAGGACTAAAGAAAACGAAATAAGGAAAAGGGGACAAGGGGGCGCCCTAGAATCCTAAAAGGATTCGGTCCTAGCAAGAGGCGGCGGCGGCCGACCGGCTCCTGGCTCGGCGCCTGGCGCCTGGGAGCGCGGCGGTAGGTGGCTTGGCTTGGGCCTTTGGCCCAAGGCGCTGCTCAATTTTTTTTTTCAAATAGTTTCCTCGCGCAGAAAAAAAAACAAAAAAGGGATCTAAACGAACTCCGAAAAATCTAAAGTAAATTTTCCCCGACTCCTAAAAATGAGCCAAACAAAATGAACTTTTCTCCGGACCTAAAATGCAATTTTTGAAAACGCGCATTTTTCCCTATCCAAATAAAATGCAAATAAACACCGGAAAGCAAAATTGATCTATTTATTATATCTTCATTTTTCCTAAATTTGGGAAAGTCATATTATTCCCTCTCTCATATATTCTGACACCGGAAAAATTATTAAAGACAAAATAAATAAATCAAATGATCCTATTTTCAAAATTCGAGAGAACTCTCAAATATGAAAATAACGAAATCTCAAACTCTCTCCGAGGGTCCTTGAGTTGCGTGAAATTTCTAGGATCAACCAAAATGCAAGAAAATATGATATGCATATGATCTAGTGTATAACATTCCAAATTGAAAATTTGGGATGTTACAAACCTACCCCCCTTAAGATGAATCTCGCCCTCGAGATTGGGGTTGGCTAGAAAATAGGTGAGGGTGGTCTTGGAGCAAATCTTCTTCTCTCTCCCAGGTGGCTTCATCCTCTGAATGGTGGTTCCACTGAACTTTGCAAAACATGATAACCTTGCTGCGAGTAACTCTACTGGCAACATCGAGAATCTTGACTGGCTTCTCCTCATATGTTAGGTCATCCTTTAACTGAATTGCTTCTAATGGCACTGTATCTCTTAGCGGTACCTCCGCCATCTCGGCGTGACATTTCTTCAGCTGAGAAACATGGAATACATCATGAACTCCTGACAGTCCTTCTGGTAGTTCCAACTTATAAGCGACTTCTCCCATACGTTTCACGATCTTAAACGGTCCAACGAAACGTGGTGCTAACTTTCCCTTAACTCCAAAACGCTTAACTCCTCGAAGTGGGGATACTCGAAGGTAAACTCTGTCTCCGGTTTCGTAAACTGTCTCCTTGCGTTTAGAATCTGCATAGCTCTTCTGCCTGGACTGGGCTACCTTGAGCCTATCGCGAATCAACTTAACCTTCCGTTCTGACTCCTTAATCAAATCTGGTCCAAAGAATTGACGGTCTCCAACTTTGTTCCGGGACAACGGTGTCCTGCACCTCCTTCCGTATAAAGCTTCGAAAGGGGCCATCTTCAAACTGGTTTGGTAACTGTTGTTATAAGAAAACTCCGCGTACGGTAAGTTTTCGTCCCAACTTGATCCATAATCTAGTGCACAAGCTCTCAGCATATCTTCCAAAATCTGATTGACTCTCTCGGTCTGTCCATCTGTCTGCGGATGAAAAGCTGTGCTGAACTCTAGTCTGGTTCCTAAAGTTTCATGCAACTGATTCCAAAACTTTGAGGTAAATTGGGTTCCTCTATCTGATACGATACTCCTCGGAACTCCATGCAAACAAACGATTCTAGTCATGTATATCTTTGCCAACTTAGCACTGGTGTAAGTGGTCTTAACTGGAATGAAATGTGCTACCTTTGTCAAACGATCAACTACTACCCATACTGAGTCATATCCGGCTTTTGTCCTGGGTAGCCCTGTGATAAAATCCATGCCTATCTTATCCCACTTCCATTCGGGTATCTGCAGTGGTTGTAACAATCCTGCTGGCTTTTGATGTTCTGCTTTTACTCTCTGACATCCGTCACAACTGCTACATATGCTGCAATATCCTCCTTCATTCCGGTCCACCAGAATGTTTCCTTCAAATCCAAATACATCTTGGTATTCCCTGGGTGAATCGAATATGGTGAATCATGTGCCTCCTGCAAAATCAACTTCCTGATCTCCGGGTCATTGGGCACATAAACACGGTCCTCAAACCATAAGGTGTCGTGCTCATCCTCACGAAATCCCTTTGCTTTTCCTTCGCTCAATTTCTCCTTTATAGCAGCAATCTCTTTGTCAGATTTCTGAGCTTCTCTGATCTTATCCATCAATGTTGATTGAATCTCCAATGCTGCTACATAGCCTTTCAGAACTATCTCTAAGCTTAGTTCACGAAGGTTTTCTGCTAATTCCTTTGGTATTTTCCCCGTCATTATCATATTGACATGGATCTTACGGCTCAATGCGTCAGCTACTACATTAGCCTTTCCAGGATGGTAATGCAATCTCATGTCATAATCCTTGATGGGCTCCAACCATCTCCTTTGTCGGAGGTTCAACTCCTTCTGCGTGAAAATGTACTTCAAACTCTTATGATCCGTGTACACCTCACAATGATTTCCAATGAGGAAATGTCTCCACGTCTTCAATGCATGCACTACGGCTGCTAACTCCAAATCATGCGTGGCATAATTCAACTCATGAGGCTTCAGTTGTCGTGATGCATACGAAACAACTCTCCCTTCCTGCATAAGCACTGCTCCAAGTCCTCGACGTGAAGCGTCGCAATACACCTCATAATCCTTGGTCTGATCTGGCAAAATCAATACCGGTGAGGTAACCAATCGTTTCTTCAACTCCTGGAAACTAGCCTCACACTCCTCAGTCCATTTGAACTTAGTATCCTTCTTCAACAACTCAGTCATAGGCTTTGCAATCTTTGAAAAGTTCTCAATGAATCTCCGGTAGTATCCTGCGAGTCCAAGAAAACTCCGGATCTCTCCAACTGTTGTTGGTGCTTCCCATTCGGTTAAGGTCTCAACCTTTGTGGGGTCAACTGCTATACCTTCTCCGGATATAACGTGTCCGAGGAATCCAACTTCCTTCAACCAAAACTCACATTTGCTGAATTTGGCATATAACTGATGTTCCCTTAATTTCTCCAAAACCAAACGCAAATGTTCCTTATGCTCCTCTTCATTCTTTGAATAAACCAAAATGTCATCGATGAACACTACGACGAACTTATCCAAAAACTCCATAAACACTTTGTTCATCAGGTTCATAAAATAGGCAGGTGCGTTAGTCAATCCAAATGACATAACGGTATACTCATACAGTCCATATCTTGTGGTGAATGCTGTCTTAGGTATGTCCTGCTCTCGAATCTTCAACTGATGGTACCCTGACCGCAAATCGATCTTGGAAAACACTTTAGCTCCTTGCAATCGATCAAACAGATCGTTGATCATTGGCAGTGGGTACTTGTTCTTGATGGTTACTTCATTCAATCCCCGATAATCTACAACCATCCTTAATGATCCATCCTTCTTTTCCACTAGAAGTACGGGTGATCCCCAAGGTGAAGAACTTGGGCGAATGTAACCTTTATCCAATAACTCCTTAATCTGATTCTTAATTTCCACCAAATCCTTTGCTGGCATCCGGTACGGTCGCTTCGATATTGGGCCTGTACCTGGCAATAACTCAATCAAAAACTCAATGTCTCTATCCGGTGGCATGCCTGGTAATTCCTCAGGAAATACATCAGGAAAATCCTTTACCACTGGTACTTCCTCCTGCACAACTCCTGATAAGCAATTCACTTGTGTCCTGTTTGGCACATGCCGGGATACATACTTGATCCTTCTTCCTTCTGGTGTGGTAAGCAAAATTGTCTTACTGGCGCAATCGATGTTTCCTCCATACATCGACAGCCAATCCATACCAAGAATCACATCCAGACCTTGGGATTCCAGAATAATTAAATCCGTTGGGAATACATGCCTTCCTATACTCAATGGTACTTGAAAACATCCTTGTCTGGCCATGTATTCTGCTCCTGGCGAGCTTACTAGCATAGGTGTTTTAAGAATCCTAGTGGGCAGGCTATACTTTTCCACAAATCCCCTTGATATGTATGAATGCGATGCACCAGTATCAAAAAGAACGAGTGCAGTAAATGACTTAACCAAAAACTTACCGATTACTGCATCAGGCTGATCTTCAATCTCCTCCACATTAACGTGGTTCACCTGTCCCCTATTGAAAGGGTTCGGCTTCTTCCCATAGCTTCCATTGCCATTTCCATTCTGGCCTTCAGGACATTCATTGGCATAATGTCCGGTATTCGAACACTTGAAACAGGTGACTTGACTCAGGTCTCTCTTGGTTGGGGTTGATGGGGTTGTTCGGTTCTGGCCGTTGCTTCCTCCATTCCCATTACCATTCTTGTGGCCATTATGGTTGTGCGAACTACCTCCTCCATGGGTATGCTGAAACTTAAATCCCGGTTTAGGGGTAAAACGGGGCTTCTGCTGGGCTCCAGAGTTATACTTCCCCTGTCCATACTTCCTCTTACGGTTCTCAATCTGCTGTTGCTTCCCTTCAATCATGATGGCACGATCTACCAGCTCCTGGTAGTTGTTGAAACTTGCTACCATCAACTGCATGCTTAGTTCATCATTCAATCCTTCCAGAAACTTCTCCTGCTTGGCTGCATCCGTAGCAACGTCATTTGGGGCATAACGGGCTAGCTTACTAAACTCTTCCACATACTGGCCAACAGTCCTTCCTCCTTGGCGTAAGTTGCGAAACTCACGCTTCTTTATGGCCATAGCTCCTGCTGAAACATGGGCGGTGCGGAAAGCTTGCTGAAACTGATCCCATGTGACAGTGTCAACTGGGTAAGTGGCTGTGAAATTCTCCCACCATGCTGCCGCGGGTCCGTCAAGCTGGTGTGCGGCAAACTTCACTTTCTCACCATCCGTGCATCCTGCAGTGGTCAACTCCCTTCCTATCTTGCGGAGCCAATCGTCTGCTACTATTGGCTCGGTGCTACTGGAAAACACCGGCGGATTCAGCCTAAGGAAACGGGCTAAGTGGTCAACAGGTGGTGGTGGTGGGTTGTTGTTGTTTTTCTGCTGATTCTGAACTAACATCTGCATCAATTGATTCTGCTGCTGGATCAACTGGGTGAGCTTCGGTGGAAATCCATTGTCACGTCTCGGAGGCATCTGAGGGTTTAGAAAAGACGAGAATTAAGAATAGAGGGGTCTAAAGGGAAAACACTACCCATATGCACATGAGGCAAATGAACACAAAATCACTTCAATCAATCAAACAAGGGCTTACAATCGGTCTAAAACTATCGCAAAAGTGCTCGACTATAATGTTTACATGGGGGAATACTACTACTATCTGGTGGTCATCTAGAAATTTGAACTGGCGGAAGACTCCATGATATCTGCTCCAGCTTCGTCTTCAAAGTCGGGTTCACTTGGATCCGAATCGGTGTCGTCGATGATGATGTAGTTGTCCGGACATGTGACGTACTCGTCGTCCTCCTGGGATGCTAACTTCCTCTTGAGTTCTTCAATCTCCTGCTTAAGATCGCCATTGTGCCTTGCTAGAGCTACGATCTCGTCCATGTAGTCCTTGCGTGTAGACTTTAGTTCTCCTTCTAGCTCGATGATCCTTGCCTTCGCATTCTTCAACTCTACCATATCCTTGCACATCTGGTTCTCGTGGCGTCGAATGTGCTGGTTTAACTCCTGGATGAAAGATGCAATGGATCTATCCTTCTTGGTGCTGACTAACTCCCATTGTTCATCACGGCGTCCGCAAATCTGGTAGATAGTGTCCTTGATGTCTTCTTGATAAACTTCTCCAATGCGTCCTATGCTGATATGAGCTGCCATGCTCCTTCCTAGACTCCAGGTTGGTGCATTGAAAACACTATCTATGGGCTTCGTGATTGGCGCGAATGTTCTTCCCGGAACGTGAGCTTGAATCTTCCAGCGCTCCTCTTCAGGCAGAGTGGCGTTGAAGGTTCCCGTGAAGCTTGGTAATCCAATGTTCAGGTACTTGGTGACTTCCTTCAGGTGATATCCAAATGGTGTGCCTTCATCTGGTTGAGCATACTTAATCTTCGCGTGCGTCATCCTAAAAGAGTAGAAAAGATGAGGAGTTAGAAAATGAGAAGAGAAGGGTGATCTATGGCTTTAACTTAGTGGTCGTGTCCTACAGTCAGCGTGTGCTCTGATACCATCTCTGTAGCGACCTGACCCGAATGGATCACGTCTACTGTGCTACGGTGTCATCCCAGGATCAGTAATGCTGACACCACACAGTACATCGAGGTTTTATAGCAGAGTTGCAATCACACACTTATTACATCGATGGCTCAAAAAAAAAACTTCTTACAATAAATATGACTTAAGGCCATATTTTAAAGATAACAGCGGAAGACTTGGAAGATAAATGGGTCCATCAACTCCAGCGGCATCACTGAGTATAGGACCACGACCTAAACGCACCTCAATCGTCGTCTGAAAAGTCTGCAACATTAACGTTGCAGCCCGAAAACGGGTCAGCACATGGAATATGCTGGCAAAGTAACACATAGAGAGTAATGGAATGAAACAGCTATACTACATGCATATATGGCTGGTGGAAAGCTCTATGGTTACAGTTTTGCATAAAGCCAGTTTTTCCCTACTGCAAAGGAATAAATTTTATTTACTATCATGGTGGTTGTGAAACATTGAGAATGGTTGACAGCATTCTCAATCCCAATTAAAAGTAATTAAAACCCAATAACATTAATTAGAAGTAACATGTTGAGATTCACAATGATATTCAAGTACTAGATACTCAAGTTGTCCATAACCGGGGACACGGCTAATCATGATTAGTTTGTTACTCTGCAGAGGTTGCGCACTTTTCCCCACATGACTCGATCGCCTCCGTTTGTTTTCTCGCACTGCATGGTGTTTGAGAAACGGATGACCGAGACATAGTCTTTCAGAAGCACTAGCACCTTACATGTGGGGTAGACCGGTACACCTACATCCCCTACATCTGCTAGTCCACCCCGTAAGAGTTCGCACAACTTAGTCAACTATGCCAGAGCCCATAGTAGCATGTGGCTGCACACGGAAGTTTCTAGCATGAATTATCTTATGATCCCTTTGAGCCTGGGTGGCAGTCCGAAAAAAAACAGGCAAGTCCTGATAGACATCAGGTGCCTCAATCCACCCAGATGTGTGTTTAAGTTGCCACCTTAGATAAACCATTAAAATTATCAATCTCACATCTGTCATGGATATCACTCACCCAATCCACGTCTACTAGCATAGCATGGCATAATAAGTAAACGTAGAAGTAACTCCCAAAGGTTTCATAATAATACAGGTAATAGGTACTACCTCATCTACTTCCCATCCCACAGTTTAATTAGATCCTAATCATGCAATGTGTGAGGATTGATCTAATGCAGTAAAACATGGGTTGTAGAAAAGGTATGATCAAAGTTTTACTTGCCTTGCTGATGATTCGCGAGTCCTAGGGTTTCGAAGTAACAAGCGGCGCAATCCGGGTAATCTATCGCAGACAAACAACAAGCATAAAATAAGTACTCATCTAATGCACAGGTAAAACTCGAAAAAGAGAACAAACCAGGTAGTTCAACTTAAGAACTCCGGTTGCAAGAAAGAACGGAAAACAAACGGCGGAAGAAAACAACTCGGTTCTAGCAAGTTGAAACTAGGTCAAAATTTTACTGTAGCAAAAGCTTGTTCAAGTTGATTAGACGGAACGGCGGTTTCGAGACGAAACTCCAGGCGCTTGAATCACCTGATTCCGATAAACGAGCGAAAAGATGGACTAGAAAGAAGATCGGATCTGAGATCGCAATCGCGAAATAAATCCGACGAAAAGAAAAAAGAAGAACGGTTAAACGAACGGACGTTCGTTAACCTAGAAGAATCCGGTGATCACGTTCGTTAGGACGAACGGTCCGGTGAACGGTCCAAAGCAACTAAATCGAAGAAGAAAACGAATCCGATCTAGGGTTTCGGAGAAGAAAAACCGAACGAAAAACCGATCTAGAAAACCGGAACGGTTTAGAGAAGAAAAGAATCGGAACGATTAGAAGAAAACGATCCGAGAAAAAGAATAGATGTAGCGCGGGGCAACCTTGGCGAGGTCTCCGGTGAGGGGCTCCGGCGGCGTCGGCGTAGGGCGGCGGCGTGGGCAAGGTGCGGCGGCGGCGCGGGTGTGGCGGCGGCGCGGGTGTGGGGTGGCGGCGGTAAGGTGCGGCGGCGGCGCGGGGTGTGGGGTGGCGGCGCGGGTGAGGCAGCGCGGCGGCGGTGAGGTGCAGTGTGGAGGAGAGCTTTGATTTGATGTGTTTAGAGGGGGGGTGCTTGGGTATTTATATTGGGGAGGGGAGGGGTTTACTTGGGGTAGAGGACAAGGAATTAGAATAGGAGTAGGAAAGATCTAGAAAATAAACGAAGTAGGACTAAAGAAAATGAAATAAGGAAAAGGGGACAAGGGGGCGCCCTAGAATCCTAAAAGGATTCGGTCCTAGCAAGAGGCGGCGGCGGCCGACCGGCTCCTGGCTCGGCGCCTGGCGCCTGGGAGCGCGGCGGTAGGTGGCTTGGCTTGGGCCTTTGGCCCAAGGCGCTGCTCAAATTTTTTTTTTCAAATAGTTTCCTCGCGCAGAAAAAAAACAAAAAAGGGATCTAAACGAACTCCGAAAAATCTAAAGTAAATTTTCCCCGACTCCTAAAAATGAGCCGAACAAAATGAACTTTTCTCCGGACCTAAAATGCAATTTTTGAAAACGCGCATTTTTCCCTATCCAAATAAAATGCAAATAAACACCGGAAAGCAAAATTGATCTATTTATTATATCTTCATTTTTCCTAAATTTGGGAAAGTCATATTATTCCCTCTCTCATATATTCTGACACCGGAAAAATTATTCAAGACAAAATAAATAAATCAAATGATCCTATTTTCAAAATTCGAGAGAACTCTCAAATATGAAAATAACGAAATCTCCAACTCTCTCCGAGGGTCCTTGAGTTGCGTGAAATTTCTAGGATCAACCAAAATGCAAGAAAATATGATATGCATATGATCTAGTGTATAACATTCCAAATTGAAAATTTGGGATGTTACAACCATGAACATAAATATCGTAGAGGCTATGTTGATTTTGTTTCAACTACATGCGTGAACATGTGCCAAGTCAAGCCACTCGAATCGTTCAAAAGAGGATACCACCCTATCATACCACATCACAACCATTTTAATAGCATGTTGGCACGCAAGGTAAACCATTGTAAGATCCTAGCTAATTAAGCATGGCATAAGCAACTATAATCTCTAATTGTCATTGCAAACATGTTTATCCATAATAGGCTGAATCAGGAATGATGAACTAATCATATTTACAAAAACAAGAGAGGTTGTGTTCATACCAGTTTTTCTCATCTCAATAAGTTCATCATATAATCATCATTATTGCCTTTCACTTGCACGACCGAATAGTGTGGATAATAATAATAGTGCACGTGCGTTGGACTAAGCTGGAATCTGCAAGCATTCAATAAACAGGGGAAGACAAGACAATATGGGCTCTTGGTTAAATCAACAATAATGCATAAAAGAGCCACTTCAACATTTTCATTATGGTCTTCTCCTATTAACCCCCAAAGAACAAGAAACAAATAAAACTATTTACACGGGAAAGCTCCCAACAAGCAAAAGAAGAACGAGAAATATTTTTGGGGTTTCTTTTAAATTATTACTACTACAACATGAAAAGTAAACTAACTAAAAGCTACAACTAATTTTTTTCTTAAGGTTTATCAAACACACAAGAAGAAAGCATAAAAAGGAAAATAAACTAGCATGGATATTACCCATGTTCAAGAATTCATCCAATTAACCAGTTAACTTGCCGATTAATCCCTACTCATAGGGTCACCGAGTAGCCGATAAACCGAAAAATCGTCCGATTAATTGATTAAATGGCCGATTAACTTGCCGATTAGCCGATTAATCCCCTACTCACTAGCCAACCGAGCAGCTACCAGTTAACGATTTCCTCAACAATGGATATTACAGTGAAAAAGTATGAGCACCGACAACTAGCATGAGCGTGTGAACATGAATGTTATGTCGGTGAGAAATACGTACTCCCCCAAGATTAGGATTTTGGCCTAAGTTGGTCTATGGCCACGGCTGGCCTGGCGGATATCCAAAGTTGTAGCTGGGGTCGTACTAAGATGCAGCGGCAATTGCCTGATGAGCTACAGCTTGGAGGCAAGTTGTCTCTGCCCTCCTCTCATACTCGGTCGCCTCCTCCCTGGTTATAACATATCTCCCCTTTGCCTGAAAGTCAAAGAAAGTAAGAGCAGGGAGAGCGATGTGATAGGTGTGTCGTCTGTCAAAGATTAGTCGGTACTGGAGAAACTGATTGTTCCTCTCAACAAACTGATGACGAACCATTGCCTCATAATCTAAATAAACAGAAGGCAACTCAATGTCATACCCAAGTATGGGTATATCAAGAAAATTAGCTAGACGGGTTGCATAAATTCCACCAAAGAAATCTCCATTAAATCTATTATTATGCAACCTACGTGCAACAATGGCTCCCAAATTATAATTTTTATTTCCTAATACAGCACTCCTGAGAACACTGAGGTCAGGGACACACATGTGACATGCTTCATCCTTACCATTTATGCACCTACCTATGAAGAGAGCAAAATAATGTATAGGAGGAAAATGAATGCTCCATATGGTAGCTTGTGTTATATCTCTAGATTCCCCCACGGTTATACTAGCAAGAAAATCTCTAAATTCAGATTTGCGAGGTTCACTAGTGCTGCCCCATTGTGGAAGTTTGCAAGCAGTGTTAAAATCCTCTAAGTCCATAGTATAATAATTTTCATAAAGATCAAATAGGATAGTTTGAGAATTGCATGATGATGAAAATTCAAACCTTCTCACAAAGGAATCAGTGAGATAGTGGTATTGGCGGCACTTATCTGCCTCAAAGCTCTCAAGATCGCCAGTGCGCACATACGCGTTAAATTCTTCCTTGATTCCTGCTCGATCCATAAAGTCCTCTGACGGCCATTCGCAAGCCCGCACCTGAGCTTCCCTCGGTGGTTCATCGTCGGCATCGCGTATTGCGAGCCTAGGTCCTTGCTTCCTTGAAGAACCACCTTGGTACATTTTCCTAAACATATTTCCTCCTCTGAAAAATTTCTGAAATTTTTAGTAACTTCAAAATAAAAGTGAACCAAACTCAACAAAATTGATAGCAACTACTCCACAAGTGCCTAGAAGCAATATCATGTGTTAAAACTACTTTGACCACATAAATTTGACATGCAAGCTCAAGAACAGGGTCACCTAAGCAGCAAAAATATGCAATGAATAAAGCACTAGAACAAAAACTTATTGGACCATTGGAGGAGTCACATACGAAAGAACAATCCCCCAAAGCAGTTTTGTGAATGGAGCTTTGAGCAAGGAGATCGAAAATGGCAGCAAGATGAGCTAGAACTTGGGTTTGAGCTGGCTAGTGATGTTTGTGGGAGGAAGAAGGAGTGTGTGGTAGCTGGAATAAGTGGAGGGGAGCCACCGTCGGCCCACGAGGCAGGGGGGCGCACCCAGGGGGTGGGCGCGCCCTGGACCCTCGTGGCCAGGTGCTTGCTCCCCCTGCTGTGTTCTCAGTGCCAGATATTCTCAAATGTTCTAGAAAAAATCATATTTAAATTTCAGGGCATTTGGACAACTTTTATTTTTGGGGTATTTTTTATTGCATGGATAATTCAGAAAACAGACAGAAAAATACTATTTTTTCTTTATTTAATATAAATAACAGAAAGTAAAAAGAGGGTATAGAGAGTTGTGTTTTCTAACTTCATCCATCTCGTGCTCATCAAAAGGAATCCATTAACAAGGTTGATTAGGTCTTGTTAACAAACTCATTTCGAGTAACATGAAACCGGAGAAATTTCGAATAACACTATGTTACCTCAATGGGGTTATGCACGTCCCCAATATTAAGAATATCATATTTCTTCTTGATAGTAGGTAGAGGAAATTCAAAACCTCCAATAGTAATTGTTGAAACTTTTCCAATAGAATTGATACAGTGGACTTGAGGTTGTTTCCTCGGAAAGTGTACCGTATGCTCATTACCATTAACATGAAAAGTGATATTGCCTTTGTTGCAATCAATAACAGCCCCTGCAGTATTCAAAAAGGGTCTTCCTAGAATAATAGACATACTATCGTCCTCAGGAATATCAAGAATAACAAAATCCGTTAAAATAGTAACATTTGCAACCACAACAGGCACATCCTCACAAATACCGACATGTATAGCAGTTGATTTATCAGCCATTTGCAAGGATATTTTAGTAGGTGTCAACTTATTCAAATCAAGTCTACGATATAAAGAGAGAGGCATAACACTAATACCGGCTCCAAGATCACATAAGGCAGTTCTAACATAATTTCTTTTAATGGAGCATGGTATAGTGGGTACTCCTGGATCTCCTAGCTTCTTAGGTTTTCCACCCTTAAAAGTGTAATTAGCAAGCATGGTGGAAATTTCAGCTTCCGGTATCTTTGTTTTATTAGTAACAATATCTTTCATGTACTTAGCATAAGGATTCATTTTGAGCATATCAGTCAAACGCATACGCAAGAAGATAGGTCTAATCATTTCAGCAAAGCGTTCAAAATCCTCATCATCCTTTTTCTTGGATGGTTTAGGAGGAAAAGGCATGGGTTTCAGAACCCATGGTTCTCTTTATTTACCGTGCTTCCTAGCAACAAAGCCTCTCTTATCATAACGTTGATTCTTTGATTGTGGGTTATCAAGATCTACAGCAGGTTCAATCTCTACTTCAATGTCATTACTAGGTTGAGCATCAACATGAACATCATTATTAACATTATCACTAGGTTCATGCTCATTACTAGATTGTGTTTCAGCATCAGAAATAGAGATATCATTGGGATTCTCAGGTGTGTCAATCACAGGTTCACTAGAAGCATGCAAAGTCCTATCATTTTTCTTTTTCTTCCTCTTAGAAGGACTAGGTGCATCAACATTATTTCTCCGAGAATCTTGCTCAATTCTCTTAGGATGGCCCTCAGGATACAAAGGTTCCCGAGTCATTTTACCACCTCTAGTCATAACTCTAACAACATTATCATTTTTCTTACTATTTAATTCATTGAGAAAATCATTCTGAGCTTTAAGTACTTGTTCTACTTGAGTGGTAACCATAGAAGCATGTTTGCAAATGAGTTTAAGTTCACCTTTAACCCTGGACATATAATCACTCAAGTGTTCAATCATATAAGCATTGCATTTTAATTCTCTACCAAAATAAGCGTTGAAGTCTTCTTGCTTAACCATAAAGTCATCAAACTCATCCAAACATTGGCTAGCAAACTTAGTAGGAGGGATTTCAGCTTTATCATATCTATAGAGAGAATTTACCTTTACTACCTGTGTCGGGTTATCAAGACCATGTGTTTCTTCAATATGTGATGGATTAAAACCATGTATTTCTTAAACAGGCGGTAAATTAAGACCATGTATTTCTTCAACAGGAGGTAAATTCTAAACATCTTTAGCTTTTATACCTTTTTCCTTCATAGATTTCTTTGCCTCTTGCATATCTTCAGGACTGAGAAATAGAACACCCCTTTTCTTCGGAGTTGGCTTAGGAGTTGGCTCAGGAAGTGTCCAATTATTTTCATTGGTCAACATATTATTCAATAAAATTTCAGCTTCATCTGGTGTTCTTTCCCTGAAAACACAACCAGCACAACTATCCAGGTGGTCTCTGGAAGCATCGGTTAGTCCATTATAAAAGATATCAAGTATTTCTTTTTTCTTAAGAGGATGATCAGACAAAGCATTAAGTAATTGGAGAAGTCTTCCCCAAGCTTGTGGGAGACTCTCTTCTTCAATTTGCACAAAATTATATATTTCCCTTAAAGCAGCTAGTTTCTTATGAGCAGGGAAATATTTAACAGAGAAGTAATAAATCATATCCTGGGGACTACGCACACAACCAGGATCAAGAGAATTAAACCATATCTTAGCATCACCCTTTAATGAGAACGGAAATATCTTAAGGATATAATAGTAGCGAGTTTTCTCATCATTAGTGAACAAGGCGGCTATATCATTTAATTTAGTAAGATGTGTCACAACAGTTTCAGATTCATAGCCATAGAAAGGATCAGATTCAACTAGAGTAATTATATCAGGGTCGACAGAGAATTCATAATCCTTATCAGTAACAATGATAGGTGAAGTAGCATAAGCAGGATCATATTTCATTCTAGCATTCAGAGTTTTTTGTTTCAGCTTAGCTAATAATTTCTTAAGATCACTCCTATCATTGCAAGCAAGAAAATCTCTAGCAGTTTCTTCATCCATAACATAGCCCTCAGGCACAACCGGTAAGTCATATCTAGGGAGAGAATCTTCATCATCACTTTCATCAATATTATCAGTTTCAATAATTTCATTCTCTCTAGCCCTAGCAAGTTCTTCATCAAGAAATTTACCAAGTGGCACAGTAGTATCAAGCATAGAAGTAGTTTCATCATAAGTATCATGCATAGCAAAAGTGGCATCATCAATAACATCCGACATATCAGAATTAATAGCAGAAGCAGGTTTAGGTGTCGCAAGCTTACTCAAAACAGAAGGTGAATCAAGTGCAGAGCTAGATGGCAATTCCTTGCCTCCCCTCGTAGTTGAGGGATAAATTTTTGTTTTCGTGTCTTTCAAATTCTTCATAGTGACCAGCAGATATAAATCCCAGGTGACTCAAAGAATAGACCTATGCTCCCCGGCAATGGCGCTAGAAAATAGTCTTGATAACCCACAAGTATAGGGGATCGCAACGGTTTTCGAGGGTAGAGTATTCAACCCAAATTTATTGATTCGACACAAGGGGAGCCAAAGAATATTCTCAAGTATTAGCAGCTGAGTTGTCAATTCAACCACACCTGGATAACTTAATATCTGCAGCGAAGTATTTAGTTGCAAAGTAATATGATAGTAGTGGTAACGATAGCAAAAGTAACAGTAGCAAAAGTAATATTTTTGGTGTTTTGTAGTGATTGTAACAATAGCAATGGAAAGTAAATAAACGAAGAACAATATATGGAAAGCTCGTAGGCATTGGATCGGTGATGGAGAATTATGCCGGATGTGGTTCATCATGTAACAGTCATAACATAGGGTGACACAAAACTAGCTCCAATTCATAAATGAAATGTAGGCATGTATTCCGAATATAGTCATATGTGCTTATGGAAAAGAACTTGCATGACATCTTTTGTCCTACCCTCCCGTGGCAGCGGGGTCCTAGCGGAAACTAAGGGATATTAAGGCCTCCTTTTAATAGAGTAAAGTACCAAAGCATTAACACATACTGAATACATGAACTCCTCAAACTACGGTCATCACCGGGAGTGGTCCCGATTATTGTCACTTCGGGGTTGCCGGATCATAACACATAGTAGGTGACTATAGACTTGCAAGATAGGATCAAGGACTCTCATATATTGATGAAAACATAATAGGTTCAGATCTGAAATCATGGCACTCGGGCCCTAGTGACAAGCATTAAGCATAGCAAAGTCATAGCAACATCAATCTTAGAACATAGTGGATACTAGGGATCAAACCCTAACAAAACTAACTTGATTACATGATAAATCTCATCCAACCCATCACCGTCCAGCAAGCCTATGATGGAATTACTCACGCACGGCGGTGAGAATCATGAAATTGGTGATGGAGGATGGTTGATGATGACGATGGCGATGGATTCCCCTCTTCGGAGCCCCGAACGGACTCCAGATCAGCCCTCCCGAGAGAGTTTAGGGCTTGGCGGCGGCTCTGTATCATAAAACGCGATGAATCCTTCTCTCTCATTTTTTTCTCCCCGAAAGTGAATATATGGAGTCAAGGTTGAGGTTGGTGGAGCGTCAGGGGGGCCACGAGGTAGGGGGCGTGCCCAGGGGGGTAGGGCGCGCCCCCACCCTCGTGGACAGGTGGAGGCCCCCCTGACGTGGATCTTCGTTCCAGTATTTTTTATATATTCCAAAATAATTCTCCGTTGATTTTCCGGTCATTCCGAGAACTTTTATTTCTGCACAAAAATAACACCATGGCAATTCTGCTGAAAAGAGCGTCAGTCCGGGTTAGTTCCATTCAAATCATGCAAGTTAGAGTCCAAAACAAGGGCAAACGTGTTTGGAAAAGTAGATACGACGAAGACGTATCAGGTAGTACATCACATACGGTTATGTAACGGAAACCGTGTCTAACCTACATTGTCTTCTTATACGGTTTGGTGCGGAAATCGTGTGTGACGTTGTAATACCCAACACTAACGACATGTACAAATAGTGTGTCGTATACAACATATATGTAGTGCCATTAGTAGTTCCCGACCGTTAGCTTATCTTCATAGTTTCCCCATTTGCCCCAAATCCTTGCATAGCCTCCAAATTCCCTCGTGTGGCACTGGCATTGGGGGAATGCGGACGAGTGGTGCTGATGGTTTCAGTGTGGCTGCTCCTGCTCGTATCGCCGCCATGACGGCGGTCGCCGCCGAGCACTTGCCTAAGGTCATCAGAAGGCAGGTGTACTACGGATCTGAATCGTCCTTTCAGGTTCCAATCTATCCCGATCTTTTTAGCATGTCCAAAGTATAGATCCTTGCTGAATCCATCCTGGATGACCCCCCCCCATGAAAGCGATCTGTCGCCGGATCCGGAGCTTGACTCTAGACTCCCGCAACATGAGTTCGACTTCGAGTTTTGCTCCACCAAGAAGTACCAAAAGCTGAGTTGTGTGCACGGGCATACTCCCGCTGGACGTGTATGCACGGAGGGATTCGACATTGGCAGGCGGTTTCTCAGTTTCCCCTTAGAGGTTAGTGCTAATTAAGTTCATCATTTTACTTCAGTTAATGCCACTGCTCATCCAGAATACTATTTAACATTGGCACGGATATGAGGCTTGTGCCTTTGTTAACTGGCTGGATGAAGAATGGCATGGCAAGGCTCTGAGTGTTATCACCAAGCTCGCAGAAGATAACGTAAAGCTGAAGAAGAAACTGGCTGATCTGGAATGTACAATCAGTATGATGAAGCAAGAAAGAATCAATCACAGGCAATAGATGAAAGTCAGAGACAAGAAGGAACTAGCATGTGTAGTTGTGGTTGTCGCATTAGCCATGTTCTATGCGCTGTTTGCAATGATGATTAAGGGTTTTGTTTGACAATATTGCTAAAGCACATCTAAGATGTGCTCTAAGTAATGCACATCTAGGTCCTATGCCATTGATGTTACGCGAAGATTCGTGCAGATATTTTTCTTTGTCTTTTTTCTTTTCCTTTCTAGTTTGATTATTACTGGCTTTATCAATAAGAAGAGCTCAATGTATTGCTTGCCAACTGTCCTACTCCGTTCATACCAGTACCGGTGCATAATCCCAAAACTCGTTCTTTGTTTTTGTCCTGAAAAAGGAAACCAGCCAAATAGCCAATAGGAGTCATGCGCAACCAACCCTAAAAAAAGGAGTCATGCACAACCCCGAGAATTTGGAGCGACTGGGTACAAATAATTGCGGTTGATTATATCAGCGCTTAGATAATACGTCAACCCTCGCTTCAATTGGCAGTTCCTCTTCTCAGCATACCCTGCTTAAGTGTCCACCATCTTCATCATCCCCGGCAGGCCGCTACACACAAGCACACACTCTGCAACCATGTCGAGCGATAGCGAGGACGACAGTTTGGCTAGTAGTCTGGCGCCCGATGATAGGTCAACATCGGAATCATCCCGCTCGTCTTCCATGAGTCCGACGTCAAGCCCAGACCTCGATTATATCCGGTTCATGGAAGGGACGCCGCCTCCAGAGTCGTCAGACGACAACCAGACGGACGAGGAGCCGTCGGAGGACAAAGAAGAGGACGACAATGATGATGAGGAGGAATGGTCGAACGAGGAGGAGGAGGACGACGACATCAACGACGATGACGACGGCGTCCGTGCTGAAAAGCCAACGATCAGTGGCAAGAAGCGTCCTCGCCAAGACGATGTCGTGGGGCCATCCAATAAGAACAACAACAAGAAGAAGGACTAAATTAAGCAGACTGTATATATCTCTGTTTATCATGTCAATCTCATCGCACACGGTTAGTAATATGTATTTGACAGAGATCTTCTACATTATCGCCAATATGTTGGTTTGTTGAACTGTGTGCCCTGATGAGCACACAATTCACAAAAAAGACTGTATGGGCTATCTATAATGACCGCACACAATTCTGATTACCGACCTGTTTGTCGGGTATCACACACATCTTGTTACATCAAATCATTTGTTTTCACCTCACTCATCGCAAATGGTTCATCGGACCAAACTGTATGCTGTATACCGCACACACACCTTGATCTGGCTACCCATTTATGTTGTTCTGTCTCATCGCAAACAGCTCGTACAGATCAACGGTATGCCCCTCATCGCACACGCAACTATAATCTGAACCATGTTTGATGTATCATTCATCGCAAACATTTTGCATCATTTCTGACGGTTTTCATACAGCATTGTTTGTGATTATTGCATCGCACACAGTTTCTCGAAGGGTCTCTAATCGTAGTGTCGCGTTAGCAGCATCCTGCAATAGTGATTGTTGAGGTTTTCATGGATGATTTCTCCATTTACGGAATTCTTTTGATGATTGCTTAAGCAACCTTGATCGAGTTTTGCAGAGATGTGAACAAACTAATCTTGTCTTGAATTGGAAGAAGTGCCACTTTATGGTGAACAAAGCCATTGTCTTGGGGCATAAAATTTCTGAATGATGTATTGAGGTGGATAAAGCTAAAGTTGATGCAATTAAGAAAATTTCATGTCCTAAAGACATTAAAGGTATTCATAGTTTCCTTGGTCATGCTGGTTTCTATAGGAGATTTATTAAAGACTTCTCTAAAATTTCTAGGCCTCTTACTAATCTTTTTCAAAAGGATGTTCTATTTGTTTTTGACGATGATTGTGTAGAAGCCTTCGAAACACTTAAGAAAGCTTTAACTTTTGCACCTATTTTTCAACCACCTGATTGGAACTTGCCATTTGAAATTATGTGTGATGCTAGTGATTATGTTGTTGGTGCTGTTCTAGGACAAAGAGTTGATAAGAAATTAAATGTTATCCATTATGCTAGTAAAACTCTAGACAACGCCCAAAGAAATTATGCTACTACTGAAAAAGAAATTTTAGCAGATGTGTTTGCTTGTGATAAATTCAGATCATAAATTGTTGATTCTAAAGTAATTTTCCACACTGATCATGCTGTTATTAAATACCTTATGGACAAGAAAGATGCTAACCTAGAATAATTAGGTGGGTTCTTTTGCTATCAGAATTTGACTTGCACATCACTGATAGGAAAGGAGCTGAGAACCCCGTAGCTGATAACTTGTCTAGGTTAGAAAATATTCTTGATGACCCACTACCTATTAATGATAGCTTCCCTAATGAACAACTATCTGTCATAAATGCTTCTCTTAATACTCCTTGGAATGCTGACTATGCTAATTATATTGTTGCTAAATTTGTAGCCCCTAGTTTCACATACCAACAAATGAAAAAAGTTCTTCTATGATTTAATACATTACTTATGGGATGACCCACACCTTTATAAAGAAGGAGTAGATGGTTTTATTAGATGTTGTGTACCAAAGCATGAATAGGAACAAATCCTACGGAAATGTCACTCTGAAGCCTACGGAGGGCATCATGCGGGAGATAGAACTGCACACAAGGTATTGCAATCTAGTTTTTATTGACATACTCTTTTTAAGGATGCCCGTAAGTTTGTCCTATCTTGTGATGAATGCCAAAGAATTGGTAATATTGGTAGATGTCGGGAAATGCCTATGAATTATTCACTTGTTATTGAACCATTCGATGTTTGGGGATTTGATTATATGGGGCCTTTTCCATCCTCTGATGGGTACACACATATTTTGGTTGCTTTTGATTATGTCACTAAGTTGGTAGAAGTTATTCCAACTAGCAGTGCTGGTCATAATACCTCCATTAAAATTCTTAAAGAAGTTATCTTCCCGAGGTTTGGAGTCCCTAGATATTTAATGACTGGTGGTGGTTGACACTTTATTCATGGTGCTTTCTGTAAAATGCTTGCTAAATATGATGTCAACCATAGAATTGCATTGCATTATCACCCTCAATCTACTAGGCAAGTTGAACTTAGCAATAGAGAAATAAAGCAGATATTATAGAAAACTGTCAATAGGTCTCGAAAGAATTGGTCTAAGAATCTTGATGATGCACTTTGGTCCTATAGAGCTGCTTATAAAAATCCGATGGGTATGTCTCCATACAAAATGATTATGGAAAATCTTGTCATTTGCGTCTTGAGTTAGAACATAAAGCATATTGGGCACTTAAGGAACTCAACTATGACTTCAAACTTGTTGGTGAAAAGAGGTTATTTGATATTAGCTCACTAGATGAATGGAGAACCCAAGCCTATGAAAATGCCAAACTATTCAAAGAAAAAGTCAAAAGATGGCATGACAAAAGAATCCAAAAGCGAGAATTCAAAGTTGGTGATTATGATCTATTGTGCAATTCTCGTTTTAGATTTTTTGCAGGAAAACTTCTTTCCAAATGGGAAGGACCATATATCATCAAAGAAGTTTACCGCTCTAGAGCTATTAAGATCAATAATGCCGAAGGCACTAATCCGAAGGTGGTCAATGGACAAAGAATTAAACACTATATTTCAGGTATGCCCATTAATGTTGAAACTAATATTATCCAAACCATAACACCAGAGGAACACATAAAAGAGACCTTCTAGAACACTCCAAACCCCTGAAAAGGAAGAGGTATGTGATATGGTAAGTAAACTGACTCCAAAAATTCCGCAAAAAAATTTCTGTGAGTTTTAGAATATTAGGAAAAAAGAAACACCCGAGAAGGCAACACAGGTGCCCACTAGGCACCAGGGTGCGCCGGCCCCACCTGGCGCGCCCTGGTGGGTAGTGGGCCCTTCGGGCACCTTCCCGACTCCATTTTCCTGTAGTATACTTGTTTCCCAAGATAAAAATTCTTTATGTATACCCCCGGGCGATTTGACCATCGTATCACGGAGAAATCCTCTGTTCTTGTTTCATGCTGTTTTTTCCAACAGATCTAGATTACCATGGCTGCACCAAGCTCTTCCAAGGACAAGTTCTTCGAGAAGGTCATCAACCCCTACCTAACGGAGGTGTTGAAGCACCCTCAAGCCATTGAGATGCGTGAGGGGGTGCTCCACATCCGGGATGTTCAAGGGCCCAAGAAGATGGGAAGCATGGAGGCCAGGCTCGAGGTGGTGGAGCAAGAGATTTTCAAGTGCCAAGGGATGGTGGAGCGGGGACTTAGGCCCCCTTTGTTTGGGCTACAGATTCCGGAGAATCAGCTGTGGCTTATATTGTAAGAATTAGATGTGGCTGTGGATTTTGAGAATCTGAATCTGAATGTTTGTTTACCCTGCTGTAGAAAAACCATATTGTTGTGAAATGTCCACAATGCCCAGAATCCACAATGCACAAATGGTCAGCGTAAACTTGCAAATCACAAGCTGATGACTTGATGAGAATCAATGTCGTTTGTGTCTTCTCGCTCCCTGTACGTAGCAGGCAACAACTTCAACACCAATGCCACGACGCGGTGCCCGCCACAACCACACCGTGCTAGTAAGTGGAGGAAGAGAAGGTCACCAAGAGGACATCACTCGTCCGCATGGGTTCAGGGTCGACTTCCGACCCCGTCGGCTGAGCACCGCCTCCCGGAAATACAAGGACGCTAAGATCATTTGCCAGCCGGCCCGTGACCACGCCTCTGCACAGGGCCTCCTCCCTCTGGCCTTAGCGCCTGGTCTTTTCTCGTAGCCTAGCAAGCTACGGCTCCAGCGGACAAGGCCGCTCAGGCAACACGGCGGCGTATCCCGGTGCGCACCACATCGTGTGTGCGCGGCGGCGTAGACCTGACATACAAGGAGGCTGCCACGGAGCTCACAGGCACAATGGAAGGATACGAATGACGAGGCCCTCTGGGAGGCCGACATCCATGGGAGCTCATAGACGCCACGAGAGCCCAGCCAGATCATCGAACCCCTCGTGCTGGGTGAGAGAGGCGGCGACTGGGAATCTCTTAGAAGAGATGAAGGGTGAGGGTTGTGGTGGTAATTTCTTTGTAATTTAGACTAGAAATAGGGGTAAGGGCCGAAAACGAATCATTTTATTTTGTGGGTTGGTGCAGAATCACTAGAATCATCAAAATCACCGCTTTTGGCTTCCCTTCATCGGTAGTGCATTTTTCAGAATCGATTATGAGAATCTAGACAGGAATCCGGTGTGTTTGTTTGTCGTTCTAATTTTGAAAGGCTAGAATCTGAGAATCAGAAGCTAGAGCCCAAACAAAGGCCACCTTAGTGCCAATCACTCCATCATCGTGGAATTCACCCGTGATCACAAGGAGGATGGCCGGTCAATGCAGGACATCGTCTTCACCTTCAACAAGCAAATCATTTTTTTGCAAAGCCAAATCTATGATCTTCAAAATCAAGTTTTCGAGTATGAAGCAAGATTTAAAGGTATGAGTTTAGCTGCCAGTTGCAAGACTCAGGAATCTCGTGCATCCTCTTATGATGGTGAACCCCTACCACGGAAGCCGGAGGACAAGCTTACCACATCATCACCACCACCATCACCAAAGAAGGAGACTTGAGCACACGGGTATGGGCACTCCCCTTGGCTTTCGCTAACCTTGGGGGAGATGCCCCGTTATCATATCACAATCACTTTTATTATCTTCGCCAGTTTTTAGTTTGATCTTTAGTTATTTCGTGCCTTAGTCTGAATAAAAGTTTAGTAAGATCTATTTTCGAGTGCTAGTTCCGTGATCTATCCATCTATGTAATCGAGTTGAGAGCTTTATAATAAAGATTAGTTTGAGTTTTTGCTTCTTTACTTTTATTGTTTCAATCAAAACAAAGGAAATAATGAAAAATATCATATGCTAATCTTATAGTAAGTAATGACATCACATAACGAAAAGTATAGGTGGTAAAATTTATTGAAAGTTAACAAACATAGCATTGGTCAATGATGCAATTCATGAAAGAATTTATAAGGGAAGAGAAGATTCACATGCAAATATACCATCTTGGACATCTTTTATGATTTTGAGGCCCCATTAAATATCTTATGCCAAATTGTTGACGTTGGACAAGGAAGACAACATAATGATTTATGTTTGTTCATATTCACATAGAAGTTATATTGCCATAGATCCTCCAACATGTGGTGCTTGCCCAATATCTTTGCTAGCAAAAAATCCACACTAAGTAGAGATACTACTTGTGCATCCAAAAACCTTAAACCCAAATCCATGTTTTGAGAGTCCACTGTACCTACCTATGGCTTGAGCAAGAGCCTTCTAGTAAGTTTTCATTGGTGCACAAGGCAATAAAAATTGCTTCTAAATGTGTTTGCTCCTTTAGTGTAAAGGAAAATAAGCATTGTACGAACTTGTGATGGCAAAGTAATAAAAGCGACGAACTGCATAATAAAGGTTGCTATCATAAGGGTCAATATAACATGACGTTCTTTTGCATTAAGAGATTGTGCATACAAAACCAAAAAGCCCATGACAACCTCTACTTCCATCTACGAAGGGCCTATCTTTTACTTTTATGTATTTACTTTATGCAAGAGTCAAAGTGTTTTCCTCTATTCCTTTTTATTTACTCTTTTGCAAGCATCATATGGTGGGGAAAGATCTAGGAACATATATCCAGTTGGATATGAGTGATCATGAGTTATTATTGTTGACATCACCCTTGAGGTGAATAAGTTGGGAGGTGAAACTATAAGCCCCTATCTTTCTATGTGTGCAGTTGAAACTTTTTGATCCATATATATGTTGTGAGTGTTAGCAATCACAGAAGACTAAATGATGGTTGAGTATGTGGACTTGCCAAAAGTCTCTAATACGAGACCCTTCCCGAAAATATGATGAATTGAAATTGCAAAGTTGACTGAGAATATAGTTTGTTAGTTTTCAATAAAGTTTATGCTTTATACTTTGATGATGTGATGAATTGTTACTTGCCTATGAGAAGTTTTATGATAAAGTTTATTGCTGTTATAATAATGATCATGATGCTACTATATCCGTATTTTATTTTTATCGACACGTCTCTCTCTCTCTAAACTTGTAGACATGATTCTCCAAATCGGATTTCGCTTGAGGACAAGCGAGGTCTAAGCTTGGGGGAGTTGATACGTCCATTTTGCATCATCTTTTCTTACTCTTATTTACAGTGTTTTTATTCAATATAACACTTTGTGGAGTAATTCTGATGCCTTTTCTCTCATAATATGCAAGGTTACACAAAGAGGGAGAATACCGACAGTTGGAATTCTGGACCTAAAAAAGCTATGTCAGAGATACCTATTCTCCACATCTCCAAATGACCTAAAATTTTACAAAGATTTATTTTGGATTATATAAAAAATACCGGAGAAAAAAATACTGGACGAGGCCACCTAGGTGCCCACTAGGCACCAAGGCACACCCACCCCCTAGGCGCGCCCTGGTGGGTAGTGGGCTTCTTGGCCCACCTCCGGTGCCCATTGGTACATAAGGTCTTTTCAGCCAGAAAAAATAAGGAGAGGACTTTCGGGACGGAGCTCCGCCTTCTCGAGGCGGAACTTGGGCAGGAGCACCTTTTCTCTCCGGCAAAGAGATTCCGCCGGGGATACTTCCCTCCGGGAGGGGGAAATCGAAGCTATCGTCATCACCAAAAACCCTCTCACCTTGGGAGGGCCAATCTTCATCAACATCTTCAACAACACCACATCATCTCAAAACCCTAGTTCATCTCTTGTGTCCAATCTTTGTACTGGAACCTCAGATTGGTATCTGTGGGTGACTAGTAGTGTTGATTACATCTTTTAGTTGTTGCTAGATGGTTTATTTGGTGGAAGATTATATGTTCAGATCTATTATGATATTTATTACTCCTCTAATCTTGAGCATGAACATGTTGCGTGAGTAGTTACTTTTGTTCTTGAGGACACAGGAGAAGTCATGTTGCAAGTAATCATGTGAATTTGATATTCGTTTGATATTTTGATTATATGTATGTTGTGATTCCCTTAGTGGTGTTATGTGAACGTCGACTACATGACACTTCACCATCTTTAGGCCTAAGGAAATGCATTGTGGAGTAGTTATTAGATGATGGGTTGCTAGAGTGACAGAAGCTTAAACCGTAGTTCATGCGCTATTCCGTAAGGGGCTGATTAGGATCCACATGTTTAATGCTATGGTTAGATTTTATCTTAATTCTTCTTTCATAGTTGCGGATGCTTACGAGAGGGGTTAATCATAAGTGGGAGGCTTGTTCAAGTAAGAACAGCACCCAAGCACCGGTCCACCCACATATAAAATTATCAAGTAGCGAACGCAAATCAAACCAACATGACGAAAGTGACTAGATGAAATTACCATGTACCCTCAAGAATGCTTCACTTATTATAAGAGACCGTTCTAGCCTTTCCTTTGCTACAAAAAGGATTGGGCTACCTTGCTGTACCTATTGTTACTATTGCTACTTGTTACAAATTATCTTGCTATAAAACTACCTATTACCAACAATTTCAGTGCTTGCAGAGATTACCTTGTTGAAAACCTCTTGTCATTTCCTTCTGCTCCTCGTTGGGTTTGACACTCTTACTTATCGAAAGGACTACGATTGATCCCCTATACTTGTGGGTCATCAGCACGCGCCATTGAAACCAAGGTGAACTCACTCTTACTTGAGATAGATATGGAAACGAATGGAACTTGGTGGCTACCTCTCCAAAATATGCTATGTGCCATTAGGTACGAAGATGAACGCCACCAAGCAGCTAAGGGACACCCCAAAGGAGGAGGAGAAGCAACCCAAGGCCACAAGGAAGAAGGATCGACAGAAGATGAAGACTGCACCTCCCAGGCACCCTGTGCCCCAGAGACCCCCACGAGGCTTCTGTAAACAAGATGCACCACGCCATGCGCACAGACTCGAGACCCCGTGCGCACGGTCCCTCGCCATTGTAGCACCCCGTGCGCATGGGCCTCCCAGGCTTCGGCCATGGATGCCCTTCCTTGCCTCCTAAGTCGTCCGCTTCCTCCCTCTAGCTATATATTTCGGGTCTAAGACATTTGTTAGGGTTAGCAAAGTATATGTGAGGCATTGACAAAGCTTTGCTCCTTCTACCACTCCTCTTGGAGATCAAGGCCTCTTAGGAGAGGATCCCCAAGTGGATTTCAAGGCCTCCTTTTGGAGAAGACTATCATCAAGACCTCACCTCCTTAGGAGTGGGAAGAACCTTACCTTTGTGCTTGTTTCCTTGGATTGATCTTGTATTCTTGTGGATCTCAACTTTGCTATTCTAGTGGATGTGTGACTGGGTCTTTATTTGAGTGAATTTCCTCTTTGTGTTCTTGTGTTCATCCTGTTTTCCCCTCCAAGTGTGAAAAGATATTCACTTAGGGTTCCTCCCTACAACATCTTGGTATCATGAGCCATGGTTGATTCACATCTCGGAGTCCCTACCCATCATATTCTAGCCTAATTTTGTTGTTTGTTGTCCCAATTCGAAAATCCCTAAAAAAATAACCCCAAAAATGTTCTTGCAATATGTTGGATCTTGTGAGATTTTGTTGATTTGGTCCACGAATTTCTTGTTTGACAAGTGGATCTACCCCTTACCACCATCCCTGGCCCCATCCATCCAACCATTGATTTTGGTTGGATTTTAAATTTTGTCCACGGATCCGAAGGTGTTCTTGCGCGGTAGAGCATCCCGTGGGCACGGGCCACCGGAACCCCGTGCACACGGGCTCCACTTACCCCGTGTGCATGGCCCCTACAGAACTATTCGGCCACAACCATTTTTGCCTCATTTTGTCATTCCACCACCACCATTCGCTTTCCGCACTACTTCCCGTTGGTGTTTGAGTTTTGGAGTTGCGGTTTCACCGTGTCCTAAGGTGTTTCGGCTACTTAGGCACAGTTCGACTTTGACATCACCGCCACTCGTCACCGACTCGGACTCTACATCGACATCAACCACTACATCTTCATACTACCACAAGCAAGGATGGTAACCTCGACGACATCTTACCATCATACCTTTCCTTTACATTTGATAGCCTCGAGCCATTTTGCGTCACTTACACTACAAAAAAATTACACTTCCGTGATGATACATGTTTGTCACAGTAGGTCACGTTTTCTGTCATGCATGTACATCCATGACAATTTTATGACAGAATCAAGATAGTCATACCTGTGATGTGGTAGAAGTGTTCCATGACATTACCAAAATTATCATCACGGAAGTGTCCACTTCCATGACGATAAATCGCGTGTCATAGAAGTGCTTTCGTCAAGGGTGACCGACACATGGCATCCACCGTAACAGGACGCCGTTAAGCTATCGGGTCCGATTTTGGATCCGATAACCTGCTAACAGCCCGGACCAATGGGAAATTTCCACGTGTAAAATTCTGATTGGCCGGAGGAAACACGTGTCAGCTCGTCAGTGGGTTAGATAGGCGCATATGATATGTCGACACGTGCGACGGCCCACCACTCGCCCATTTAGCTTACAAAGGCCAGCCCGTTTGACTTGGTCAAAACATAGCGGGCTGGCCCATGAAAGGCTCGTTAACGGTCTCTTCGCAAATAGCCCATTTTACGGCCCGGTAACTCAGGGCCCGTCAGGGCGTACACGAAACCGGCCCAACAACGTCATGTGGGCCGTCGAATATAACACCAGCCCGTTTCACTTTCGGCCCATGTATGGCCCACGACGTCTTTTGGCACATATGAGGCCTTCGTATCTTTAGGCCCTTTAGAGGCCCACGGTGACTCTAGCCCATAATGAACAGTAAATTTCTTTGTACCCATTAACGACCCATGATTCACATGGGTCGTTTCCAGCCCGTGTTAGCTTTTGGCCTACTGACAGCCCATGCCTTCTTGGGCTCCTTTCCGGCCATCGATTACTTCCGGCCCGTTACTGGCCTGTTCCCCTAATGGGCCAAATTTGGCCCGTGGCAAGAGTTGGCCCGTTTCTGGCCTGTTAACCCGTTGTGCCATTTCCAGCCCATCCTATATTCTAGCCCATTAACGACCCATTATGCCTGTGACATAATTAAGCCTTTGCTGTCCTCCGGCCTATTAACGGCTCGTTACTGTACTGGGCCGATACCAATTACGCCCGTTTATGGCCCATGTAGACCCATTTACCCGACGGCCCGAGGCCCACCGTTTCTACGGCCATGTTGGAGGCCCATTTAAAGACGACCCATAGGAGGCCCATGAATCCTACGGCCCGTAGCAGGATCAAGGTTACCATGGTCCGTATATGGCCCATGGTTGTTGCGGCCACTAGCAAACCAGGGAAAATGAAGACTAGGTGATAAATAAGCCCGAAACTAATGCTAGGCTATTAAGGCATCAGAGATCGCCACCAGTGCAAATATAGGGAACACCCTACACTATACAAAAATGGCCTGCTGTTTTCTTCTGCCAGTGGCTGCACGTTAAGAACAAATTTTATATCGCAACAAAACAAATTACAACTATAAAACAAAAGTAAGGTTGGCATAAAAGTTAACAGTCTGGCAGATAAATGCATCACCAGAAGTTCAGAAGCTCAGTTCATTTGACCTGACTGTTACGTTTTCATGTTGTATTGTCCGATGGAGCACCATAAACTTCGCCTTCATTTCTCCTTGGCTCCTGAACAACATAGCAAATTTCTAATAGTATGGTTTCAAAACCATGCATATCTTGACGACATCGAACAATGTCTGTCCTTGTTTCAGAAAGGGTCTCTATTAGGGAACGGACTTGTGTCTGGAGCGCAGATATAACATTGTTTTGAGCTTGCATATCTTGATCATGAGGCAGTTTGGACGAGATTGCCTTAACAACCAACCCAGTATTACGCAGGAACGTGCTTTTGGCACTGTTAGTGGACAGGTACTGACCCACTGCAGCAAGAGCTGACATTGCGGTTATAGTTGCCTCACCACCTTCAGAAGGTGGTGATTCCACCAATTTTTTCATAGCTTGCTGAAAAGTTGAGTTTTTACATTAGTAGTACCAGACCAAAAGATATTAAGGAGGCAGCAAAACCAAACAAAATAGCTTTGGTCTATATACAGAACTTATTCTGGTGAACCCATGTAAAATAGTAGTTGTATTTTACTGCAACGTACATAATAAAACCAGGTTCCAAACATATGACCATGTACCATGGCTAATGTATTGTCTATTTCTTCATATTGTATTGACATCTAAGGATAAAGAGACAAAGTTTATAATACGGTAAGCATAGTATCACATCATTCATATCACAAAACAACAAAGAACAGAAAAACAGGCAATTGTAACGTTGTGTGGGCAAGTCCAGCACAGAACTAGATTATAGGTCAAGATCAAAGGAACATCGCTTCTCTCTTTTAAACCTTGTAAGGTGCAATGATATGCTAATACAATTGTGTATAAAATTGAAAAGAGTAATAGACATTGGCTGCAAACCATGCAGTTCAAGGCACAAGTCAGAGTAAGTAGTAGTTACAAGGGATGAGGATTAAGGACTTACAACAGCGGCTTTGAGTGGTGTAGTCACGCCCTTCGTTTTGCTAGTGTGACAGTCCTTGAAGATTTCCACAACATTTGGTTCAGGTACTTTTTGGTCCTTGCGGGCTTTCCTCTGCATTTGGAACAAATCAATATAGATCTGATAATATGGTACAATGAAAAGAGTGAAACAGCAGCTAATTACAAGAGCCTCGCAGTGTGCAATATAGCTACGAGATCCCATCGTCTGTTGGAATTTCACTTCCATACGGTTGGCCTTGTTCTTTGAACAGTTCACCTACAAGAAGATAGATTGGTGTGGCACATGCGTAAATAGGACTTCAACATGTGATTTGATCACATATATATATAATGTACCTGATACTTCGGATCAGACCAGTGTTTAACGAGGCCTCTCCAGTCTTCATCCGATATGTTTTCCACTGGAGATGTTTGGGTAAGTTCACGGTTAGCCTTGCCTTCAAAGTGACTTTTCCTCAAGTTATACCGATACTGTCGCAGAGCAGACCTGAAAACATGGGTGCAAGGTTGTTTGGTTGCATCATCTTGGCTATCCAACTTGAACCTCATCTATTGAAAATTATGGGAGTCTCATTATCAGCAACCTAGAAAGTATTGGACAGAGCAAGCCAATATTATTACTTTCCATACATAACCATACTTACAGATAAATGGTCGAGGAAGGTGTTGAACTAGGTTCCGTATTTGTCATTCCTGCACTGAATCCATGTTGGGAGGATACGTACATGACACCTAACGGCAACCGCTGCCTCTGATACTAACTTGGCTGACTCTGTAGCATCACATGGCCTTTTTAAACCTGCCTCAAAACGGATCTCCATTCTTCCTCCTCTAGATTTAGTTAACCTATCAAGCATTATCCTTGATGTTTGTTTCCTCTTGCGCCTAGGTGCTAGTCCAACAACGACATAGGAAGTGTTAGTGTACATCAAACTGTGAGACTACATATAAAGACGCATGCAACTGTAACTTGACTCCAACAACTACCTTCTTGCTGTTGAAGCTCAGAAAGTTCATCTGATCTTGCCAACTCATCTTGTGTCAAGAGTGCTTTGGAAGTAGTGCCAGGTGGCAAGGGAGCTTGGGAACGTGCTACTAGCTGAGTTGACCAATGAGTAAATCGTGCAGCTTGTGGTACCGTGGAAGGTGTTGCAACAACTAGGGTTGTCTCTTCTTGTTTGGTGGCAGCTATTTGTTTCTGTTTGGCTTGTTCTGCAGCTCATGTAGCACGGGATACCCTGTTGGTACAATTTTCTGCTGGACTTTGACCTTCTATTGCACCATCAGTACCAGCAGAATCTGCAGGATTCTTCCGCTTCCCTTTCCCTATGATTCTGTGTTGCTTCCTTTTTCTCTGTGCCATGTTAAGTCAAGCCGACAAGAAAAATGAATAACAACTTAGTTCTTCATAACAAATTGATGCGTGATACAGATGAACTGAACTTTGATGTTAGACAACCACATGATAGGAGGATGTAATATGTACGAAAAACAAGACGACATGAGATAACCAGAACTATGATGTCTAAACTAAGGAGAAGGCATTTCACTAAATTAGAAGCAATGCAATGGAAGGTAGACACCATATGAAATATGCTACAAATATCGCTCTGCCAAGTTAACAATATCACACTGCCAAGCTAGAGAAAGCACATCGGATGCCGGTTTCGCTGGAAGACCCCCATTCGTCCCTGCCTTATTTTTTTCCGTCCTCTTTCTTAATTGTATTGCCTTGTCAAGTCAAACCCACAAGAAAAATGAATAAAAATTCGTTTTTCAGAACTCATTGATGCAGGATGCTGACATCACTACTTTAATGTATGGCGACCGTGTGATAGGACGATTGAATGTGTAAGAAAATAGGACAGCATTGCATATTCACAGCTATGATGTGTAAAATAAGCAGAAGGCATTTCAACAAATTAGAACCAATGAAAGCTAGACACCATATGAAAGATGCAACGAATATCACTCTACCAAGTTAAAATTGTCTCGTCATAAGTGCCATTTCAACAAATTAGAAGTAGTACAAGCTAGAAAAGAATGCGAGATGTAACCTATATCACACTCCCATGTCAAACGTGTCTTATGACAAGTGATTGTTGCAGGTTACACAATAGTAGTACTTTGATGTAAGAACATGGTATGATAGACAGATATTGTATGTTCTAGAAACAGGAACACGTGTCTTAATCACAAGTATAATGTGTAAAGTAAGCAAATGAAATTCAGCAAAATTAGAAACAAAACAAGCTAGACATCATACATAACATGCAACCACATATAACAGTGCCAAGTTAGAGGGAGCACCTGTGATGGTGCACTAGGGGATATGTAGTCATCACCAACACAGCTACGTTGAGTGTCTATGCATGTGTTGTCATGGAAATCATCTTGGGGGGATGGAGGAGTAGAATCTGTAGAGGCCCTCCGTTCGGAAGGAGCACCTTCATCCGCTGCCTTGCTAACTTCCTTCCGCTTTATTGATTTTGAATTGTCAAGTAAAACCGACAAGAAAAAGCAATAAAATTCACTCTTCAGAACTCATTCGTGCATGATACTGACAATCACTACTTTGATGTAAGGCAAACACATGATTCCAGGATGGAATAATATGAAAAATAGGATGGCATGGGATATTCACAACTGGTTGTGTAAACTAAGCAGAAACCATTTCAACAAAGAAGAAGCAATGCAAGCTAGACACCACATGAAATATGAAACCAATATGACTCTGCCAAGTTAAAAGCGTCCCATCATAAATGGCATTTCAACAAATTAGAAGCAGCGCATGCTATAAATCATATGAAAGATGCAACTAATATCACACTGCATATACTGAAGGTGTCTCGTCATATTGATTTATGCGGGATACAAAAAACAATAGTTTTATGTAAGGACATGCTTAATAGACAGATGTACTATGTACTAAAAACTGGGAGGCGTGTAACATTAACAGGTATAATGTATAGACTAAGCAGAATAGCACATGCAATTTAACCAGATTAGAAGAATTGCAATCTAGACACCATATGCAATATGCAACCACATATCACGCTGCCAAGTTAGAGCAAGCACCTATGATGCTAGTGTAGGGGAAATGCAGTAATCAACTATAGAGCTATGTTCACTATCTTCATATAGCCTTGTTGTTTCTTGAGAATCATGTGGGGAGGCTGACGCTGCATTCTTTAAATGAGGATCTTTTATCACAGTAGTCCACTGGCCTGACTGCCTCATCATAAGTGATTGATGAGGGATACACAAGAACATTAGTTTGATGTAAGAACATGGTTAATAGACAGATGTACTAGTATGTACCAAAAACGGGAAGGCGTGTCATATTCAAAGGTATAGTGTGTAAGCTAAGCAGATGCAATTTAACCAAATTGGAAGCAATACAAGCTAGACATCCAGCTGGAGTGGTGAGCATGATCATCTAGGACCTGAGAGCCTGGTGTGAGGCAGGCTGCTTCGCCACCATCGTGGCTTTTTAGTTGGCTTCTAGGTGATGCATGTCTGTGCTGGGCTTGTCACTGGCTCGGCCAGTGCCCTGACTAGCTATTTGTCTTCTGGTGCTCGCGGGATGGTGGTTCATGTAAATATATCTTTCCTTATCTTGATAAAGACCAACTTCGGCCTTTCGAATACAAGCTAGACACCATATGCAACATGCAACCACATATGACACCATGAAGTTAAAGCAAGCACCTGGGATGGTGGTACACGGCGAGCGAGATCATCAACTCCAGGGCTACGTTACCCGTCTCCATCTGCTGACACTACACCCTTTATAGTCTTGAAACGTGTCTGGCCTAGCCACCTACCACGCTGGAGCGACTTCTCTCTTCTATTTTCCGCTTCTGTCAAGGCAGGGTCTGAAATACCCTTGCATAAAAACGCAATAGTGAGAGTATGGGTGAAGTGTGTGCAGAACTAGTGCACTGTAAAAGTAGCAAATAGCAGGTGGCTGAAAAATAAATGACAGGAGACATATGATAGCTCTACAACATTGTATGGCAAACAAAATTAGATTCTACTCCATATGATTTTGTAATATATGAGCACAGGAAATGCAGGTACTCCTCCAGCACACCACCACATGTGGTCCTATCAAGATAACAGTCGACTAAAAATAAATAGGTCAGTCGATTTTTTTATGAACCATCCGATCTATAAGGAACGGGCAGATGGCCTTCGTCTACCTCCCGCCAGTCACTGTCGACGATCTTTCTTGAACCGCCAGCGACCACCGGCCCAGGCCCCTGCCTCCGCCACCCCGCCCTCTACTCGACCTCACACCACCGCCGTGCTTGGCAGCGTCCCCAGGCCATCCCTTTAATCCCGGCCGACCTCCAGATCGGGCGCCAGCAGCTCTAGGCCCCACACGCCCCTAAGATAAACACCGAGGCGCTACTTCCCCGGCGTAATAGGCAGACTAGCGCCTGTTACGCCGGGGAATGCTTCCGTTAATTGGGAATCAACTGACCAGGAATTGAAATCCAGGGGGCGACGGACCTTTAGCTAAGGTGAAATAGTATATGAGGAGAAACCTTGTGCATCGCGAGTTACTAGGAACATCTAGTATCAAGAAGAAGAGGTCAAGTAGTGTCTTCTCTAGGATGAATACCGTGCAAGCAGACACGTAAGATTTGCACGAATAAGGGAAGAGGAGTACCATTTTTTGTTGCCGGTGTGGTCTCCTCACATGTCGCGACGATCTTCTTATTTTTGCTAGGGGAACCGATGTTTCGTAGGAGGGTGAGGGAGTCCTGGACTAAGGGGTCCTCGGGCGTCCAGCCTGTTAGCCCTGGGCCAGACTGATGGGTTGTGAAGATGCGAAGACCGAAGACTACACCCGTGTCTGGATGGGACTCTCCTTGGTGTGGAAGGCATGCTTGGCGACTAAATATGTAGATTCCTTCCTTTGTAACCGACCTTGTGTAACCCTAGATCATACCGGTGTCTATATAAACCGGAGGACTTAGTCCGGAGGAGAAAAGACATTATCATAGCCATACAAGCTAGACCTCTAGGGTTTAGCCATTACGGTCTCATGGTAGATCAACTCTTGTAATACTCATATTCATCAAGATCAATCAAGCAGGACATAGGGTATTACCTCCATAGAGAGGGCCCGAACCTGGGTAAAACATTGTGTCCCCTGTCTCCTGTTACCATCGACCTTAGATGCACAGTTCGGGACACCGACATTGGTGCTTTCATTGAGAGTTCCACTGTGTCGTCGTCAAAAAGGTTCGATGGCTCCTTCAACCACCTGCAACGATGCTGCCCAAGGGGGAGTTTTCCTCCCCAGACAGATCTTCGTGTTCGGCGGTTTCACTGCGCGGGCCAACCTGCTTGGCCATCTGGAGCAGATCGAAAGCTACGCCCCTGGCCATCGGGTCAGATTTGGGAGCTTGAACTACGTCGCGGACATCCGTGGGGTCTTGATCTTCGCCGGATTCGAGACCGTGGCTACCACTCCTGGCCACCCCGAGGGACATGACCTAAATCTGTCATTGGACTACATCCAGGAGACAGCTCCCATAACCGCTCTGGCCTTAGATCCGGAGCAGGCTGTGCCATCCAAGGACGGGAAGCTCAACCCCGCCACGGAGGCCATATATTCCCCGGCATTGGAGCCGCACATAGACTTGATCTCACAAGATACCTGTGCCAGCGGAACTACGGACTCGTTTCCGACCGTATGTTCCGAATCATGTGAGCTCGCGGACGCCGAACTTGATTTTTTATCGATCTTCGAATTCAGCACCGCAGACATCTTCCAGCACTCACCTTTGGGCGACATGCTAAACTCGTTAAAGAATCTGTCCTTGGCGGAGGACTCATAGCCGAACTATATCTGGTTCGAACTAGGGGCTGATGATGATGAATTTTGCCCCCCACCCGCCACCCACTTCATAGCTACGGTCGAGGATTTAACCGACACACTTGATTACGACTCCGAGGACATCGACGGTATGGATGACGATGCCGGAGAAGAAGAGGCCCAGAACCCACCGTTCACCGAATGCTGGACGGCCACTTCGTTGTATGATGTATGCATGGTGGATGCACCAAAGGAGAATAGCGGCAATGACAAGGAAGATCCAGCTGAGGATAAACCTTCCGAAATACAATACAAGCGCCGGCGTCAGCGGCGCCGCTCTAAGTCATGCCGCAGTAAAGACAGCAACACTGGCACAGGAGAAGATAATACTCCAGAAGGTGCCAAAGACAACGAAGACCCCATTGAAGCAGCTAATGAAAAAGATGAACGGGAAGATGGGCAGGTTAGCCTTGGTAAACAGGCCACGCTCGAAGACTCAGGGACGGAAGTTATCTTCCGCTCTCCGAGGATGAGGTGAGCCTCGGCACCGACGATTTCATCGTGCCTGAGGAACCTCTAGAGAAGGAGCGCTTCAAGCGCCAACTCATAGCCACTGCAAGGAGCCTGAAAAAGAAGAAGCAGCAGCTTCAAGCTGATCAATATCTGCTCAATGATAAATGGACCGATGTCCTAGCAGCTGAAGAATACGGCCTCAAGCGTCCAACCAAAAGTTACCCAAAGCGCAAATTGCTACCTCAGTTTGACGAGGAGGCATTGGAATACATAGCACCATCGTACAATGCGGCTGACCGACCACCACGTGGTCGGGACAAAATGGCAACTCATGCCGAATACCAGCCCGCCCCTCCTCATCGCACAGGTAGGGGTAAATTAGCCCACGACCATACATATGACCTCTGGAAAAACCTGAAAAATAAAGCAGGACATACCAGATCAATCTACGGATCTCGAGGCCGTGCCTCGACATGCGACGACGGCCACCTATTCGAATGTCACAAACTTAGTCATGCGCAGGCTGAAAACCGCAAATGGACTCCATCAGACCTAGGTCGCGATACGGCCTGATATTGAGGCACCGCACACCCTCATTGCTTCATTGATGAGGTCATGGATCATGAATTCCCAGAAGGGTTCAAACCCGTGAATATAAAATCATACGATGGAACCACAGACCCCGTGGTGTGGATCGAAGACTTCATTCTCCACATTCACATGGCCCGCGGCGATGACCTCCACGCCATCAAATACCTCCCTTTAAAACTCAAGGGGCCAGCTCGGCACTGGTTAAACAGCCTGCCTGAAAATTCTAACAACAGTTGGGAGGACTTGGAAGAAGCCTTCCTCGACAACTTCCAAGGTACATATGTCCGGCCACCAGACGTTGATGACTTAAGCCACATAGTTCAACAACCTGGAGAGTCCGCTAGGAAATTCTGGACTAGGTTCTTAACTAAAAAGAACCAAATCGTCAATTGCTCAGATGCCAAAGTCCTAACAGCCTTCAAACATAGCATCCGCGACGAATGGCTCGCTCACCACCTCAGCCAAGAAAATCCAAAATCTATGGCGGCCCTCACGGCACTCATGACCCGCTTTTGTGCGGACGAGGACAGTTGGTTGGCCCGTAGCAAAAACAATGCAAGCGACGCCGGCACCCCCGAAGTTAAAAATAACAAAGACAAGTCTCGACGCAACAGATACAACCATTGAAACAACAGTGATAACACCGAGGATACGGCGGTCAATGCCGGATTCAGTGGCTCTAAGTCTGGTCAGCGGAAGAAGCCGTTCCAAAAGAACAATTCGGTCCCATCCATCTTGGACCGCATACTTGATCATCCGTGCCAGATTCATGGCACCCCGGACAAACCACCCAATCATAAAAGTAGAGATTGCTGGGTTTTTAAACAGGCCGGCAAATTAAATGCCGAGAACAGGGAAAAAGGATCGCAAAGCGAGGACGATGACGAAGAGCCCCGGCAACCGAACACAGGGGGACAAAAGAAGTTTCCCCCTTAGGTCAAAACGGTGAACATGATATACGCTACCCACATCCCCAAGAGGGAGCGCAAGCGCACGCTCAGGGACGTCTACGTGATAGAGCCAGTCGCCCCAAAATTTAATCCATGGTCGTCATGCCCGGTCACTTTTGATCATCGGGATCATCCGACCAGTATCCGTCACGGTGGTTCAGCCGCACTGGTCCTAGACCCAATAATTGATGGGTTCCACCTGACTCGTGTCCTTATGGACGGAGGTAGTAGCCTCAATCTGCTCTACCAGGATACAACGCGAAAAATGGGTATTAACACATCACGGATCAAGCCTACCAGGACTACCTTCAAAGGAGTCATACCAGGTGTAGAAGCCCGCTATACGGGCTCAATCACACTAGAGGTTGTCTTCAGATCTCCAGACAACTTCCTAAGCGAGGAGTTAATCTTCGATATCGTCCCCTTCCGTAGCGGCTATCACGCACTTCTTGGACGAACTGCATTTGCTCGATTCAACGCAGTACCACACTATGCTTACCTCAAGCTCAAGATGACCGGTCCACGCGGCGTCATAACGGTCAACGGAAATACGGAACGCTCCCTCCGTACAGAAGAGCACACAACTTCCTTAGCAACAGAAGTACAGAGCATCCTTCTCAAGCAGAACCTTAATTTGGCTGCCGAGCCCACGGACACCGTTAAGAGGGTCCGAACTACTCTGCAGCAGCAGAGGTCGGCTCGTCAGGAGCTCGACTAGCAATGCGGCCTCTGTCTCAGTCCCGATAAAGTGGCGGCATTCGTGCCACACGTACATAACTACGCACTCAAAATCCCATGGGCATCGACGGAGGCATAGCTAGCTTGTGGTCCATAGCATGACTCAATCGACAACGGATACACACAAACTTTCACTTTCACTTGTTTTCTTTTCAGGTCTCAATCCCACATACCCCATATGATGGTCTGGTCATCGGTCCTCTTGAAGGATAAACACACCAAGACGGCAAGAAACGCAGACATACGGGGACTTTTTAGGTGATTCTATTAACGATAACCCTACCTGTTTTTAGGACAAATTTGCAGCTCTCCCTTGGTTTCGGCATGTCAAATAGCATGTTGCTTACTGCACTACATGTATCAATGCGCTTTGACGTACTAATTAAATTACAATGAGAACTGTTCGCGGCTGGAGCTTTAGGACCCCAGCTTTTTACCTCTGTACCTATTCTGTTTTCTTTCTCTTTTTTCAGCTCCCCTGTAGATAACACTATCATGTAGCACCCGTACACTTTGGTACGTTTGATGTTTGCCTGGGGCTTCATAGCACCCCACATTACGACAACAAAAGTCCGAACACTTTTTTAAGTACAGTTTGGCACCCCGAATTTAGCATTATATGCATTGGCTCCAAATCATGTCTTTGGTCAATAGTTGGGTTGCCCGGCTCCTGTGCTTGCTACCTTACGTTCCGCTATATCGGCTAAGGTAGTAAAGGGAGAACTACTGCGATCGTGCCTTGGTTTATCAAAAGGAGCACCTTAGTAGAGAAAGCCGAAAACTGACTGTCCTAATGCGGCGAGAGTCGGTCAGCTGTTCGGAGGATGCAAATCATTGGACATTTCTTCCGCATTACGCGAAGGATCGGTACTTCCCGATCAGACGCTTATAACACTCTAGTTTGGATACTAGGGGCTGCGCCCATGTTTTCATTATAAAACTCCTATGGCTAAGTGAGGGCATTCAAGCCGCATAGTCTGGTTGCCTGGTTCGTTGCACTAAACAACTCCTTCGAGGACCATATAATTGGATCGAGATTGTTTAGATTCCATCCCGAACACCCCCGTACTACCTACGTGGGGGCAGAAGCCGACGACTGGACAACCCTCAGATTTCATACAACACGGCCGGACAGGAGGAAAAAATTAAAACGAATTATATTACACAACATCGTTGATTCATGTTACAGGACAGGATAATACGAATATTTTCATGGGAATATAACATCCTTCGCACATTGCTCTGCCACAAGGCGGGATCCCTCCAGGACACCATCAAAATACAACTCGGGACGGCGGTGCTCCTTGCCCTCAGGCGGCCCCTCGGTCATCAGCTTCTTCGCATCCATCTTCGCCCAGTGCATCTTGACACGGGCAAAGGCCATCCGGGCACCTTCAATACAGACCGATCGCTTTATGACCTTAAGCCGTGGGTAGGCACTAACAAGCCGCTTCACAAGTCTGAAGTAGCTGCTGGGTATCGGCGCGACAGGCCAGAGCCGGACTATCAGGTCCTTCATGGCTAGCTCGGACGCCTTATGCAGCTCGACCAGCTGTTTTAGCTGGTTGCTGAAGGGCACCGGATGTTCTAGTCCAAGATATTGAAACTAGAACAACTTCTCCGTAGAACTCCCTTCTTTGGCTCGATAGAACTCAGCAGCATCTGATACACTGCGTGGCAAGTCTGTAAACGCCCTTGGAGAGCTCCAAATTCGGGTAAGTAAAAGGAACGTTTTCCTTCACAGACTTGCTTTGCATAATGAAAGCCTTACCCGCCGTGATCTTCTTGGCGGCCTGGATTTCCTGAAGGGCGCTCTGGGCCTCGGCTCAAGCCTCTTGTGTGCTCTGGCGGGCCTTCGCAAGTTTGGACGACCGCGTCTTAGAATCACGCTCCAAGGACTCATACTTCTTTACGGCGTCCTGGAGCTCTTGCTGGAACTCGCTGACCCAGGCCTCGTGTTTCTCGCACACGGCGCGTTCCTTGGCCGCTTTGTCCTCGGCCTCGGCTAACGCCTTCTTGAGGGCTGCCACCTCGGTCGTGGCCCCTAATAAAACTCTTGACACTTTAGTCAACACGAAACATTCATCCTTCCTCAATTCACGCGCAGGTCACTGCATACCTTGGCTGTCCTCCAGCTGCTTCTTCATGAGGCCGATCTCTTTTTCGGCCCGCTCTAGGCTCTACTTCAGGCTAGAGACCTCCGTAGTATGAGCGACAGCAGCCAGCAGCGACGCCTGCTTATTCACATAGACATCTTATGTTAGACTCCTGCGAAAATTATTTTGATCCTTTGTTCAGCATTCCTTTCCGAACACCGAACAGAGCATCAAGGGCTACTGTCTACACTGTGATATCCTTTCTACAATTACATTACTTACCTCAAAGCTTGTTAAAAGGCTAGCACAGGCTTCAGTTAGTCCGCTTTTTGCAGACTGAACATTCTCGATTACCGTGCCCATAAGGACATGGTGCTGATCCACAATGGAAGCGCCTCGCAGCGCTTCTAGCAGATTATCCGGTGCCTCAGGTTGGTGATAACCCACAAGTATAGGGGGTCGCAATAGTTTTCGAGGGTAAAGTATTCAACCCAAATTTATTGATTCGACACAAGGGGAGCCAAAGAATATTCTCAAGTATTAGCAGCTGAGTTGCCAATTCAACCACACCTGGAAACTTAATATCTGCAGCAAAGTGCTTAGTAGCAAAGTAATATGATAGTAGTGGTAACGGTAGCAAAAGTAATATTTTTGATGTTTTATAGTGATGATAACAGTAGCAACGGAAAAGTAAATAAGAGAAGAACAATGTATGGAAAGCTCGTAGGCAATGGATCGGTGATGGAGAATTATGCCGGATGCGGTTCATCATGTAACAGCCATAACCTAGGGTGACACAGAACTAGCTCCAGTTCATCAATGTAATGTAGGCATGTATTCCGAATATAGTCATGCGTGCTTATGGAAAAGAACTTCCATGACATATTTTGTCCTACCTCCCGTGGCAGCGGGGTCCTATTGGAAACTAAGGGATATTAAGGCCTCCTTTTAATAGAGTACCGGAACAAAGCATTAACACATAGTGAATACATGAACTCCTCAAACTACAGTCATCACCGGTAAGTATCCCAATTATTGTCACTGAAAGTGCTAGTGATCGACTAGAGGGGGTGAATAGGCGATTTTTATGAAAGTCTTCAAAACATGGAAGTTTCGAAGACAAATGATAGAAATAAACCTATTACCATGCAGCGGAAGGTAGACTACACTAAGCTAGCCATAGTCAAGTATTCAATGAAATGAAACCAAAGACAAATAGCAGCTAGGCAGTATAGATCAGGATGGAAGATAGTATGAAGCCAATCAGAACAAGCAGTCACACAGTGAAGACAAATAACTAATGCAAACAGGCAATGACTTCACAAGGACCAATCAGCACATAAAGAGATGGGAAGGATGGAACCAGTGGCTCGTTGAAGACAATGATTTGTTGGACCAGTTCCAGTTGCTGTGACAACTGTACGTCTGGTTAGGGAGGCTGAGATTCAACTCAGAAGACCGTGTGTTCACCTTATTCCCCTTGAGCTAAGGACACCCAGTCCTCGCCCAATCACTCTGGTAAGTCTTCAAGGTAGACCTCCAAACCTTCACAGACTTCGTTCACCGGTGATCCACAATGACTCTTGGATACTCAGAACGCGACGCCTAACCGGCTGGAGGATTGACAGTCCTCAAGTGTAATATGTCTTCAGATCACACAGACAGGAAGACTTAAGTGATGCCTAACACTCTTTGGCTCTGTGTGTTTAGGGCTTTATCCTTGCAAGGAATTCTCTCTCAAAGGCTTCGAGGTGGGTTGCTCTCAAACGACAAAAGCCGTACACTAACTCTGAGCAGCCAACCGTTTATGGTTGTAGGGGGTGGGCTATTTATAGCCACTAGGCAACCCGACCTGATTTGTCTGAAATGACCTTGGGTCACTAAGGAACTGACACGTGTTCCAACGGTCAAATTTCAAACACACACGGCAACTTTACTTGGGATGCAAGCAAAGCTGACTTATCCAGCTCTGGATAAGATTTGCTTTCATTGTCTTCGCTCGAACACATAGGATTTCGGTTAAGCATCACTTCAGTCATTCTGACTGGTTCACTTGGACCCCACTTAACAGTATGGTGGTTCCTATGACTCAAGAAACAAGAATAAGAACGAGGAAACAACTAAGTCTTCGCGCTCCATAGTCTTCATGCAATGTCTTCTCTTGTCATAGACTTCAATGTGAATGTCTTCACATACCACCTTTGACTTCAATGTCTTCATACATTTTTAGGGGTCATCTCTGGTAGGAAAACCAAATCAATGAGGGACTTCTACCTGTTTTATCCTGCAATTCTCACAAACACATTAGTCCCTCAACCAGGTTTGTCGTCAAAACTCCAAAACCAACTAGGGGTGGCACTAGATGCACTTACAATCTCCCCCTTTTTGGTGATTGATGACAAACTGGTTGAAGTTTTCAACGGGGAATAAAATATGTGAAATTGTAAAGGATAGGGTATTATCTTCATAAGTGGCAAAGGCTCCCCGTGAAGATGTGCATATAAGTAATTTGCTCTTGGAATGCAAATGCAAATGGCAGGTTGTACTTGTGGAGATCCTCTTCAACTTATGATGACAATTCGTCATGCATGATTTGATGTAACGAAGATAATGACATGCATAATGAAAAATGGACGTCTGCAAAATGACCTAAGTGCGGAAGTTATCATCGCACATGCGGAATTTATCATCGCATCACAGAATAGCAAATAAGTAGCAGACGACCATCGAGTTTAAGTGTTACAACTCAAAGAACCAAATGTATCGAAAAGCAAGAGTTGTAAGCACTTGGTAAAAGTAGCAAAAGGTAAAGCAACCACCCATATGGACCCGCTTGAAGACTATCAACTCATATGCTTCTCCCTCTTTTGTCAGTAAAGACCAAAAAGGTTTGAAGACATAGAGCACCTACTCGATCCCATGAGGTGCAGGCGAGGCAGCAGGGTTGTCGTTGAGGTCCGGTGGTGCAGAAGAACTTGGTGCAGTGTCGACACGCGCTGAAGTTGGAGGAGGTGAAGTTGCATCATCTTGGTCATCGATGACTCTGGCATTCACTGTCGCAGCTGAGGACGAATAGTCAGAGTCCTCAAGTGAGGGAGTCCGACGCAAGTGAGCATTCTGTGGAGGAATTGAGTCAAACTTGAATCTTTCAGTGAAGCCATCGTCCTGCAGATCAACTTCAGCACTAAGCAAAGTCAAACTCTTCCACGACCTCCGACAGGTTTCATGAGTGACAAAGGCATTCTTGGTGGCAAGATTGTGTATGCGGTTGACATCCACCAAGAGGCTTTGCATCTGATGCTTGAGCCAGTCGTGATGCTTGTCCTGTTTTTGGTGTAGCGCGACGAGAAGCTCTCGGTCATTGAGAACACGAGATCGCCTTCGAGGCCTTTGCGCAATGGTGCTACCAGTGGCGTCAGTTTGAGCACGAGGGGCAAGTGTGTTGCCAGCCAAGGGATAAACACGCGAGACTGCCTGAACTCCTTCAATGGGCTGGGTGAAGCTTTGGTGATCAGCATTGTGAAGATAAATGGGATCCTTAGCAGGCTCTGGGTAAATAGCTTCAACAGACAGATCAACCTCTGGCAAGAAGACAAGATGATTGCGCGCAGACGGCTGATAGTTAATGGCAGAGTGAAGCTTGATAAGGCGCATTACCCATGGAGCATAGAACTTCAGACCAAAAATGTCGGAGCCAGATGCAGCCAACTGCCTAATGAAGAAGTCTTGAGCATTGAAGTTGATGCCATTGAAGATGTAGAAAACCAAAGTCTTCATTTCTCCTTCAAGCTTCGATGCAGATGAATGTCCTTTGATAGGCCATAGAGTTTTTATGAGGATGTGATAAATGGTGCGAGGCAGATACTCTAGGTCTTCAACAAAGAATTCAGATGGGTATTCAGCGTCGTGAGGCAAATGATTCATCATGCTCAACATTTGACTCATGTTGGGTTCTGGCTTCTGAAAAATGCTCTCCAAAGCATTCTGGTGTTGTTGACAACCTGGCTCATAGTATTCACCAGGAGTGGGCAGTCCTGTGAGCTCAATGATATCAAGAGCTTTGGCTTCATGATGGACATTGCCTGTCATCCACTCAAGGACCCAAGTCTTTGGATCCCTGTTGTAGCCTCGAATGTGAAGAGTTGCATATAACTGTAGCAGAAGCTCTTCATTCCAGTGTTCCTTATCTGTGACAAACTGCAGGAGTCCAGCGTCTCTGAAGCAATCCAACGCTTCTTCAAGGCAGGGCAGGCCAGCTATAGCTTCAGGAGACGCATATGTGGAAATATGCGCCCTTGATTGTATAAGACATAGGAATAGTAGCTGCACTGCTGATAGCTCCAGAACCGATCTGATGAAATGCGAGGTTTGGTGTAAGGGTTCTTGGTGCTATTGAAGAAGGTGTTGTGTGCCACGAAGCCATTCACATTGAAGACCCCAGGTGAAGTTTGCAGTGCCTGGGAATCGTGGAAGTCTTAGCATGGGCTTCTGGACGGGAGGTCTGTGCTCGACATGATAGTCAAATTATGGACCTGCAGCAGGTGGAGGAACTAGTATGGGCCATCGGACCATAACAGGCTGACCACGATCAAATGCCAGCTCAATTGTATGAGGTCTTGGAGGGGGTACAGGAGCATTCACATTGTCGTTGATATGGGCTTCAGGGGCCACATTGGCTTCAGGTGCTGTAGTATTGGCTTCGGGCGCTGTAGTGGCTTCAGGTGCATGCACTTCTGGCACCGCAGTAGCTTCAGGAGCCACATTAGCTTCAGCCATGACAATGTCATTGGCTTCAGTGTTGATGTTGGTGGCCGCCTCAGGATTGTTAACCTCCACTTCAGGAGCTGGAGGGTCGGACACTTTCTCCTCGAGAACAACATCTTGGTGGGACGGGGTGTAGCAACTCTTTCTACTTCAACTCGTGGTTCTTCTTCTTCATCGGCTGATGCAGCCAGAATATCTTCAGCCGTTTTGGCTTCAGACTTTGACACGTGCACAATGGGAGTGACTTGGGGCCTTGGTCCTTTGTGAAGCCTGCGTAATGCTGGCGACGCTTGCGGAGATGGTGTTTGCTGGGCCTCAAAGTCATCGTCATCTTGCACGGATGAGGTGACTTGTGGTTGGGGAGAACATGGGGTGTCTTGCCGTTGTGGGTGATCAGCCCACGATGCATCCTGAGCAAGTGGCGACAGAGGATGACCAATGCTGATGAGTTCGTTGTGCGTGAGCACAGGAGATGATACCAACTGGTGCTCGATCTGAGGAAGGACTTCATCATCTTCAACATTGTCGTGAGGACCAATGTCTTCAGCTGCGGTGGGGTCAACAGCTGGATTGTCTTCAGCTTCAGGAGCCTCTGTGGAAGCAGGCTCATGAACTATCACTTGGCGTTCTTGATGTTCAAACATAGGACAAGCCACTGAGATTGGCTCGACATCAAGGGGCTCTGTGGGAGCAGCCCGGTCTCTCTTCTTGGTTTTCCGTTTCTTGGTTGGAGGAGCATCATCAGTGGTGGCCTTGGTTTTGCGCTTTCTGGCTTCGGCTTCAGTTGCCCTTGTTTTCTTCAGTTCTGAAGCCGCTGTGGGGACCTTAGGCTTCGAGCCTGTCATACTGGCTGGTAAGACAATTGGATGTACTTCCTGCCTTGGTGCTTCGGGTTCTTCCACAGCTGGCTTCTTCTTCTTCTTGGCCGCCATTCGGGGGTCGATGTCTGGTCGCCCCAAAGCCTTGCGTTCACGAGAACCTTGTATCCCTGAACACATTTAGCAGCAAGATCCTTCATGCGTTCACGAGAACCTTTGGCTTCTTTTCTTTTTGTCCGGAATGCTTCCTTGAGCTCATGCATCATGACCTGGAAGTTCTGAATGTCTTCAACATTGAGCTTGGCCATATACTTCTTGAATTGAGCCTTTTCATAATCTATCTTATGCTTCAGCTCAACAATTTTCTAAGCTAGAGCTAGCTCAATAGCAATGGCTCCATGGAAGGCGACGCTGAGGCCAATGGGAAGCTGAAGATCATCAAAGCTGATGTTTGGGCTGTCAAACCACTCATCAATGAACTTGTTTAAGATTTCCACGTCAAAGAGAGGAAGGTCATTGAAGATTTATGCCTCCTGCTTGCTCTTGATCAACTGCTCAAGAGCGTCATCGCCAAGATCGTCGTTGCTGGATAGATCAACGGCGTCATCCTCGTTGCGCAGAACAGCAGCAGGGGTCAGTGCTTGGCTGGTAGGTTGCATGGGGATCTTCACTTTGGAGGGCTTGGAGATGCGTGACAGATCTTCAGACTGCACACTGTGTTCAGGAGGTGCAGTGGCCAGAGGCTTCGCCCGTGAAACCTTTGGTGCAGGGGCAGGCTTCGAAGCTTTAGGTTTCTTCAGCTTCTTTGGCTTCAGTGGTGCAGGCGCTTCGTCAGAATCGATGTCGTCTGCAGGTTGATCCACGACTGCCCCTTGAACCTTTATGTGAGTAATGAGACCTTCTAAGTTATAGAAGGGCCTAACCAGATTGGGTTCAGCTTCACGTGTGCCGTCAGCACGAGGAGAAGAGGGGCCTGGATTGAAGTCTAATCCCCATGACTTCTTGTTTTCTTTGGCCGAGTTCTTGGCAAACTGGAAGTTGTGCTTGAACAGATTGTCGTCACGACACCATAGCAATGAAGATGGGTCTGCATCTGCAGGCTGTGGTCCACGGACCATGCAAGGATAGAAGTCTTGTTCAATGGCTTCAGCTCTGGATCTGGGTTGAAGATTTCTGTACAAGATGTCTCCCCACGGTCGCTTGATGGCATTTTTCTCAGCATATTCCTGGGTCACAAACCTGTACTTGAACCATTGTTCTGCCCAATATCTTCGAATCCATTGGATTCGGGTTTTCCGCTGATTGTAGTCCTCCTCTGGATCTGTCTTGTACAGCTCATAGAGGTCAGGAGGCAAATCTCTTGAGGTGTTGCCACGACGCTGTCTGCCACCCTTCCTTGCAGATTTCTCTATTGCCATGAAGTGTAGACTGAAAGGCTTCAAAGCTATCAAAGTCTTCCGTCTATTGTTCAGACAAGAACTGGCTTCAGGAGAATTTATATGATGTTGTAAGAACTCTGAAAATGAATGCATACTATGAGAACCAAGGGATTCTCCCACGGACATGTGTCTGTGACAGCATTAAAGGTGCAAGGGAAGGGGAAGAGGTCATATGCATTCTTAGAAGATTTTGAAGATAAATCAGTTTAGAAGACATTGACCTCATAGTGTGAAGACATTCACTCATAGGTAGAGAGTTGGTTCCAGATTTGTACGAATCCACGAATAAGTACAAGTGAGGAATCTAACTACTTTGTGAAGCATAAGTGAATATACTAGGCATGTTATGAGATGCAGTATGAGATAGATCCAATTTGTGTGAACAGAAACTACTTGTGGTAGAAAAGGATGAATCTATCGGATCAAAAGGACTGTAAAAAGGAGGTTTTATTTACCACACGAGGAACTGCTAGACGGAGTGAGAGAGGAGGCCGAGTAGTTCGATCTTTCATGCCCTAACTTGGCGACGGAGGACACCTACGGCGACGGCGGAGAAGACGATGTCCGTGGCCGGCGTGAGGACGGTGTCGGTGAGGTCACGGCAGCTAAGCGCTTCGTCGCCAGCGTCGTCGAGGGCTAGAGGTGGCGCTAGGGTTTGTGTGAGAGTGGAAGAAGAAATAATGACTGGGGTGAGGCATGTATTTATAGGGACAGGGACAACATAGTGTTATTACATAGGTGCCCCTGGCGGTTCACATCTGAAGGACACGTGGCGATCATGCAACACATTGGAGGTTGTTCCACGTTCCCACGCACGCCTGGATTGTCAGGTTGTCATTCCCACTTCTCCAGGTTTCAGGTTGAAGGATTTAGCATTGAAAACAGATTAATGTTTGTCTCTGTGTCTTGTGCTGACAAGGACGCAGAGAAGACATTTTTACAGTGTCAATAGAATGCATATGATTTGGATAGATAGACTTAAGATAGAAGCATAGAGGGGTTAGGGTCCGATCACATTCACTTAGTTCAAAAGATTCAACGTGAAGACATAGCTATAAGTGAATGTTGTAGAGGACAGAAACCAAATTGAAGATAAACATGAGGCCATGTTAACATTGAAGACAAACAGAAAGCGAAGACTTTGCAAATGTAATGCCATGTGAAAAACACTTCTAAGGGAATAATTTGGTGGTGGTGTTACCCACTGTATAGGAAGTATTAGACCCAGACACGGCGCACAATTATCCTGGCGCTCCGAAGTCAATTCCACATTAATGTATTCACACTCAGAATGTAAGTCTTCATTGATTGAAGACATACGTTACTTCGTGTGTTGCACATCTAAGTCATCAACATGCATAAGTGTTAGGATGTGTGCCTGATCACAGGACATTTGAGGATTCCAAGATATTTAGCTCACACCGTAACTTGCAAAACCTCTTCTCATCCAAGGGCTTTGTGAAGATATCTGCCAGTTGCTCTTCAGTGTTTACGTGTATGATATCAATATCTTCCTTCATGACATGTTCTCTGAGAAAGTGATGACGAATTTCAATGTGCTTTGTCTTCGAGTGCTGAACTGGGTTGTTAGCAATCTTGATGGCGCTCTCGTTGTCGCAGTAGAGTGGTACTTGCTTCAGATGCATGCCATAGTCTTTGAGTGTTTGCTTCATCCATAGAAGCTGCGCGCAGCAAGATCCAGCAGCAATGTATTCAGATTCAGCAGTGAAGAGAGATACACAGTTCTGCTTCTTTGAATACCAACATACAAGTGATCGTCCCAGAAAGTGACATGTGCCTGATGTAGACTTGCGATCCACCTTATCACCAGCATAATCAGCATCCGAGAATCCAACTAGATCAAACTCTGAGCCCTTTGGATACCATAATCCTAGAGTTGGGGTGTGAGCCAAATATCGAAGAATTCGCTTCACAGCTAAGTGATGCAATTCCTTTGGTGCCGCTTGGAATCGAGCACACATGCAAACACTAAGCATGATATCTGGCCTAGATGCACATAAATAAAGCAAAGAACCAATCATGGAGCGGTATACCTTTTGATCGAACTCTTTACCATTGTCGTCGGGACCCAGATGGTGTTTAGCTGGCATTGGCGTCGTGTAGCCTTTGCAGTCTTGCATTCCAAACTTCTTCAGGCAATCTTTGAGGTACTTCTCTTGAGATATGAAGATGACGTTGCGTTGCTGTCATATTTGAAGACCAAGGAAGAATTTCAACTCTCCCATCATGGACATCTGATATTGCTCTTTCATCATGTATCCAAACTCATCACTGTATTTCTGATTAGTGCAGCCGAAGATAATGTCATCCACATATATTTGGCACACAAACAGTTCACCATCATATGTCTTCGTGAAGAGAGTGGGATCCAGGGAACCAGGTTTGAAGCCTTTGCTCTTCAGGAAGTCTTTAAGTGTGTCATACCAAGCTCGAGGGGCTTGTTTAAGGCCATACAGTGCCTTGATGAGCTTGTAAACCATGTCAGGATGTTTTGGATCTTCAAAGCCAGGCGGTTGTGCAACATACACTTCTTCTTCAATCTTGCCATTGAGAAAAGCACTCTTCACATCCATTTGATACAGAAGAATGTAATGATGATTTGCATAGGCCAGCAGTATGCGTATAGCTTCAAGCCTAGCCACAGGAGCAAATGTTTCATCAAAGTCAATTCCTTCAACTTGAGTGTATCCTTGAGCAACGAGACGAGCTTTGTTTCTGACAACTTGACCATGCTCATCTTGCTTGTTGCAATATATCCATTTAGTGCCTATGATATTGTGCTTACGAGGATCAGGACGCTTGACCAGTTCCCATACATTATTCAACTCAAATTGTTGAAGCTCTTCTTGCATAGCTTGAATCCATTCAGGTTCCATAAAGGCTTCTTCAACTTTCTTTGGTTCAGATATTGAGACAAATGCGAAGTGTCCACAAAAATTTGCTAGTTGTGTTGCCTTTGAACGAGTGAGTGGACCAGGTGCATTGATGTTGTCAATTATTCTCTCAATCTGTACTTCATTTGCAACATGAGGATGAATAGGATAAAGATTTTGCTCTTGCTGAGCATTGTCATCGTTAGAAGGATTGTCTTCAGGTTGAGCATTGCTTTCAGGTTGATCAGGCGCAGAGATGATGAGTTCCTCTTCAGGCTGAGCTTCAGACAGTATGATTTCTCCAGTTCCCATAAGCTTGATGGTTTCACTGGATGGAACTTCATCTAGCACATTTGGCAGGTGCTCTCTTTGCGAACCGTTAGTCTGATCGAACTGCACATCCACGGTTTCAACCACTTTATAGTGAAAGAGGTTGAAGACTCTGTAGGAGTGTGAATCCTTTCTGTATCCAAGCATAAAACCTTCATGTGCTTTCGGTGCAAATTTTGAAGTGTGATGTGGATCCTTGATCCAGCACTTGGCACCAAATACTCTGAAGTAACTGACATTTGGCTTCTTACCAGTGAGGAGCTCATAGGATGTTTTGTTCAGAAGCTTGTGAAGATAAACACGGTTGATAATATGGCATGCAATATCAATGGCTTCAGGCCAGAACTTTCTTGGAGTCTTGTATTCATCGAGCATCGTCCGGGCCATCTCAATAAGTGTTATGTTCTTGCGTTCCACGACGCCATTCTGTTGCGGCGTGTACGGAGCTGAGAATTCATGAGTGATGCCCAAAGTATCAAGATAAGTGTCGAGGCCAGTGTTCTTGAATTCAGTGCCATTGTCACTTCTGATGTGCTTGATCTTGACGCCATAGTTGTTCATGGCTCAATTGGCGAAGCGTCTGAAGATATCCTGCACTTCAGTCTTGTACAGGATTATATGCACCCAAGTATATCTTGAATAATCATCAACAATGACGAAGCCATAGAGACAAGCAGTAGTAGTAGGAGTTGAGTAGTGAGTGGGACCGAAGAGGTCCATGTGTAGCAGTTCGAAGGGTTGAGTCGTTGTCATGATTGTCTTCAAGGGATGCTTGGCCCTCGTCATCTTTCCAGCTTCACAGGCACCGCATAGGTGATCCATCTTGAACTTGATGACCTCGATGCCTAAGACATGCTTCTTTGCAAGAGTGTTCAAGTTCCTCATGCCAGCATGCCCTAGTCTCCGATGCCAGAGCCAGCATTCTGAATCTTTTGCTAGAAGACATACGGCAAGCTGTGGTCCTGCTGAGAAATCTACCACGTACAAATCATCTTTCCAATACCCTTCAAAGACTAGAGACTTGTCAGATTCCATTAGAACAAGGCAACGATATTTTCCAAATATCACAATCATGTTTAAATCGCAAAGCATTGAGACAGACATTAAGTTGAAACCAAGGGATTCAACAAGCATCACTTTATCCATGTGTTGATCCCTTGAGATTGCAACTCTACCTAGACCCAATACCTTGCTTTTACCAGTATCAGCAAATGTGATGCGACTCTTGTCAGATGGACGTAAAGTTGAGTCCATGAGAAGACTTCGCTTGCCAGTCATGTGATTAGTACACCCACTATCAATAATCCATTCTGAAGCAGCTGGTGTCATACCCTACAGTGTAGTTAGGGGGATAGGCTTCACGAAGAGAATTGTGAAGCATAAACATTTGACGAGCAAGTGGATTATGAAAGCTTAGATCGAGGTTAGGACTGATAGGGCAAGTAGCAAGCGACTCAGGAACAAAATACATAATAAGACCATTTGGGCATTTGATCTTGCGCCCTACAAGATGTTTAAGGTCCCCAGCAATAGCTTCAGACGCATTTGATTTTCGGCTGGAGACCTTTCCCTGCAAAAGAGAGTTAAGCTTTCTTAGCCACCTACATCTTCAAGGGTGGCTTCGAAGCAATGAGTCTAAGTGCAACATCTGAGAACTTTGGCTTTGGAGCCCTAGCAAATAGTCTTGCAGGTGGACAATAGTACTCATAAGAATAAGTAGGGTAGTTCTTGGTCTTATGAACATGGCGGTTTGATGAAACGCGCTCATATTCATAGGCCTGAGTATGGTTTCCCTGCAAAACATTTGCGTTAGTGCGACTCAGGTGAGTCCTTTGTCTGTATGAAGCCTTTGGACCATATGAAGCCTGTGGTCTGGGGTTTGTCTTCTTCACTTGTGGTGTCATGACGACATTCACAGGAAGATTCTCCAAACACTTTTTCGGCACCCAGACTTTCTTCATAGGTGGCCCAATCCTGCAGTTAGTACCAATATACCTGGCAAACACTTCACCATTCTGATTCTTAACAGTTTATAGTTTGCATCAAAGGATTCATCAATAACAATGGGATTAGCACAAGTGAAGCCACATAGGGTGGATGGATACACTGAAGGTTCCTTCGCAGCAACCCATGTGGTTTTGGGGTATTGCTCAGGTTTCCAGTAAGAGCCATCAACATTCATTTTCCTTTCGAACCCAACACCCTCTTTACTAGGGTTTCGGTTCAGGATCTGCCTTTTGAGGACATCACATAGTGTCTGATGCCCTTTGAGACTTTTGTACATCCCTGTTTCAAGCAATATCTTCAACCTAGCATTTTCATTAGCAATAGCAGTGGTATCCTCAGCAGAGGGGTTAGTTACCACATCAACAGTTGAAGATATTGCAATAGTAGCAACAGTAGAACATCCAGCAACAGAAGTAGCATTTTCACGCTCAATGCATTTAAGACATGGTGGTTCAAATCCTTCCTGAGCGGAACTGATCTGTTTGGCGCGAAGTGACTTGTTTTCCTTTTGAAGATCTTCATGAGTCGCTCTCAATTTCTCAAGATCTTGCTTCCTTTGAAGATAATCATAGGAAAGCTTTTCATGAGTTGTTGAGAGCGTTTCATGACGACTTTCAAGTTCCTCATACTTAACATGAAGATTTTTTATGTCTTCAATTAAGGAATGAGATCGAGTCATTTCAGCGTCTAACAGATCATCACTTTTGTCTAACAGTTTTTGAATATGTTCCATAGCTTTCTGTTGTTCAGTTGCAATTTTAGCAAGTGTTTTGTAGCTAGGTTTGGAACCACAATCAGAGTCATCTTCACTGGATGTTTGATAGTGAGTAGTGCGTGTGTTCACCTTGGCACCGCGTGCCATGAAGCAGTAGGTGGGAGAGGAGTTGTCCTTGTCATTTGCATCGGCGTCGGTGATGAAGTCAGTGCCTTCAGTGTTGAAGATGGACTTGGCAATGTATGTTGTAGCCAGACTTGCAACGCCAGAATCGGACTCCTCCTCGGACTCCACCTCCGCCTCCTCAGAAGCGGACTCCTCCTTTGAATCCATTTCCTTGCCAACAAACACACGAGCCTTGCCAGATGATCTCTTCTTGTGTGATGAAGACTTTGAGGAATACTTGGAAGAAGACTTTGAGTATTTCTTCTTTTTCTTGTCATCAGAATCATATTCCTTGCTCTTCTTCTTGTTGTTGTTCTCATTGTCCCACTGCAGACACTCAGAGATGTAGTGACCAAGTTTTTTGCACTTGTGACATGTTCTCTTCTTGTAGTCATGAGCAGAAGCTTCATCATTCCTTGAGCTGGATCGTGAGCACTTTCTGAAGCCTTTATTCTTGGTGAATTTCTGAAACTTCTACACAAGCATAGCAAGCTCCTTTCCAATGTCTTCAGGATCATCCGAACTGCACTCAGATTCTTCTTTAGATGAGGAAACAACTTTTGCCTTCAAGGCACGAGTTCGCCCATAGTTGGGACCGTAGATGTCTCTTTTCTCAGAAAGCTGAAACTCATGTGTGTTGAGCCTTTCAAGTATGTCAGACAGATCGAGTGTCTTGAAGTCAGGGCGTTCTTGAATCATCAGGGCTAGGGTGTCAAACGAGCTGTCAAGTGATCTCAGGAGTGTCTTGACGACTTCATGCTTGGTGATCTCAGTAGCGCCGAGGGCTTGAAGCTCATTTGTGATGTCAATGAGTCGACCAAACGTGAGCTGAACATTCTCATTGCCGTTTCTCTTGAAGCGGTTGAAGAGGTTGTGAAGGACATTGATTCTTTGATCTCTCTGGGTTGAGACGCCTTCGTTGACCTTGGAGAGCTAGTCCCAGACTAGCTTAGATGTTTCCAGAGCACTCACATGGCCATACTGCCCTTTGGTCAGATGACCACATATGATGTTCTTTGCAGTGGAGTCCAGTTGAACGAACTTCTTGACATCAGCAGCGGTGACACCTTCACCAGCCTTGGGGACGCCATTCTTGACGACGTACCAGAGGTCGACATCAATGGCTTCAAGATGCATGCGCATCTTATTCTTCCAGTAGGGATATTCAGTTCCATCGAAGACTGGGCACGCAGCAGAGACTTTGATTATCCCTACAGTCGACATAGCTAAAACTCCAGGTGGTTAAACCGAATCACACAGAACAAGAGAGTACCTTGCTCTGATACCAATTGAAGGTGCTAGTGATCACCTAGAGGGGGGTGAATAGGCGATTTTTATGAAAGTCTTCAAAACATGGAAGTTTCGAAGACAAATGATAGAAATAAACCTATTACCATGCATCGGAAGGTAGACTACACTAAGCTAGCCATAGTCAAGTATTCAATGAAATGAAACCATAAAGACAAATAGCAGCTAGGCAGTATAGATCAGGATGGAAGATAGTATGAAGCCAATCAGAACAAGCAGTCACACAGTGAAGACAAATAACTGATGCAAACAGGCAATGACTTCACAAGGACCAATCAGCACATAAAGAGATGGGAAGGATGGAACCATTGGCTCGTTGAAGACAATGATTTGTTGGACCAGTTCTAGTTGCTGTGACAACTGTACGTCTGGTTAGGGAGGCTGAGATTCAACTCAGAAGACCGTGTCTTCACCTTATTCCCCTTGAGCTAAGGACACCCAGTCCTCGCCCAATCACTCTAGTAAGTCTTCAAGGTAGACTTCCAAACCTTCACAGACTTCGTTCACCGGCGATCCACAATGAATCTTGGATGCTCAGAACGCGACGCCTAACCGGCTAGAGGATTCACAGTCCTCAAGTGTAATAAGTCTTCAGATTACACAGACAGGAAGACTTAAGTGATGCCTAACACTCTGTGGCTCTGGGTGTTTAGGGCTTTGTCCTCGCAAGGAATTCTCTCTCAAAGACTTCGATGTGGGTTGCTCTCAAACGACAAAAGCCGTACACTAACTCTGAGCAGCCAACCGTTTATGGTTGTAGGGGGTGGGCTATTTATAGCCACTAGGCAACCCGACCTGATTTGTCCGAAATGACCCTGGGTCACTAAGGAACTGACACGTGTTCCAACGGTCAGATTTCAAACACACACGACAACTTTACTTGGGCTACAAGCAAAGCTGACTTATCCAGCTCTGGATAAGATTTGCTCTCATTGTCTTCGCTCGAAGACATAGGATTTCGGTTAAGCATCACTTCAGTCATTCTGACTGGTTCACTTGGACCCCACTTAACAATACAGTGGTTCCTATGACTCAACAAAGAAGAAGAAGAAGAAGAACGACGAAACAACTAAGTCTTCGCGCTCCATAATCTTCACGCAATGGCTTCTCTTGTCATAGACTTCAATGTGAATGTCTTCACATACCACCTTTGACTTCAATGTCTTCATACATTTTTAGGGGTCATCTCTGGTAGGAAAACCGAATCAATGAGGGACTTCTACCTGTGTTATCCTGCAATTCTCACAAACACATTAGTCCCTCAACCAGGTTTGTCGTCAATACTCCAAAACCAACTAGGGGTGGCACTAGATGCACTTACAGTCACTTCGGGGTTAATGGATCATAACACATAATAGGTGACTATAGACTTGCAAGTTATGATCAAGAACTCTCATATATTGATGAAAACATAATAGGTTCAGATCTGAAATCATGGCACTCGGGCCCTAGTGATAAGCATTAAGCATAGCAAAGTCATAGCAACATCAATCTCAGAACATTGTGGATACTAGGGATCAAATCCTAACAAAACTAACTCAATTACATGATAAATCTCATCCAACCCATCACCGTCCAGGAAGCCTACGATGGAATTACTCACGCACGGTGGTGAGCATCATGAAATTGGTGATGGAGGATGGTTGATGATGATGATGGCAACAGATTCCCCTCTCCGGAGCCCCGGACGGACTCCGGATCAGCCCTCACGAGAGAGTTTAGGGCTTAGCGGCGGCTCTGTATCGTAAAACGCGATGAATCCTTCTTCTCTGGTTTTTCTCTCCTAAAGTGAATATATGGAGTCCAGGTTGAGGTCGGTGGAGCGTCAGGGGGCCCACGAGGCAGGGGGGCGCGCCCGGGGGGGGGGCAGGCGCGCCCCACCCTCGTGGACAGGTGGGGCACCCCCTGATGTGGATCTTACTTCCAATATTCATTATATATTCCAAAATAATTCTCTGTTGATTTTCAGGTCATTCCGAGAACTTTTATTTCTGCACAAAAATAACACCATGGCAATTTTGCTGAAAACAGCATCAGTCCGGGTTAGTTCCATTCAAACCATGCAAGTTAGAGTCCAAAACAAGGGCAAAAGTTTTTGGAAAAGTAGATACGACGGAGACATATGAACTCCCCCAAGCTTAGACCTTTGCTTGTCCTCAAGCAATTCAGTTGATAAACTGAAAGTGATAAAGAAAAACTTTTACAAACTCTGTTTGCTCTTGTTGTTGTAAATATGTAAAGCCAGCATTTATGGTTTCAGCAAAGATTATGAACTAACCATATTCACAATGACATTTAGGTCTCATGTTTACTCATATCAATGGCATAATCAACTAGCGAGCAATAATAATAAATCTCGAATGACAACACTTTCTCAAAACAATCATGATATGATATAACAAGATGGTATCTTGCTAGCCCTTTCTGAGACCGCAAAACATAAATGCAGAGCACCTTTAAAGATCAAGGACTGACTAGACATTATAATTCATGGTAAAAGAGATCCAGTCAAGTCATACTCAATGTAAACTAACAGTAATGGATGCAAATGACCGCGGTGCTCTCCAACTGGTGCTTTTTAATAAGAGGATGATGAATCAACATAAAAGTAAATAGATAGGCCCTTCATAGAGGGAAGCAGGGATTTGTAGAGGTGCCAGAGCTCGGGTTTGAAATATATATGAATAATATTTTGAGTGGTATACTTTCATTGTCAACATAACAACCAAGAGATGGTGATATCTTCCATGCTACACACATTATAGGCGGTTTCCAAATAGAATGGTAAAGTTTATACTCCCCCTCCACCAACAAGCATCAATCCATGGCTTGCTCGAAACAACGAGTGCCTCCAACTAACAAGAGTCCCGGGGGAGTTTTGTTTGCGATTATTTTGATTTGATTTGCATAAAGCATGGGACCGGGCATCCCAGTGACTAGCCATTTTCTCGTGAGTGAGGAGCGGAGTTCACTCCTCTTGAGAATAACCCGCCTAACATGGAAGATACGGACAGCCCTAGTTGATACATGAGATATTCGAGCATACAAACCAGGATATTTATTTGTAGTTTTAGAGTTTGGCACATACAAATTTACTTGGAACGGCAGGTAGATACCGTATATAGGTAGGTATGGTGGACTCATATGGAATAACTTTGGGGTTTATGGAATTGGATGCACAAGCAGTATTCTCGCTTAGTACAGGTGAGGGCTAGCAAAAGACTGGGAACCGACCAGCTAGAGAGCGACAACAGTCATGAACATGCATTAAAATTAATCAACACCGGATGCAAGCATGAGTAGGATATAATGCACCATGAACATAAATATCATAGAGGTTATGTTGATTTTGTTTCAACTACATGCGTGAACATGTGCCAAGTCAAGCCACTCGAATCATTCAAAATAGGATACCACCCTATCATACCACATCACAACCATTTTAATAGCGTGTTGGCACACAAGGTAAACCATTATAAGCTCCTAGCTAATTAAGCATGGCATAAGCTACTATAATCTCTAATTGTCATTGCAAACATGTTTATTCATAATAGGCTGAATCAGGAACGATGAACTAATCATATTTACAAAAACAAGAGAGGTCGAGTTCATACCAGCTTTTCTCATCTCAATAAGTTCATCATATAAACATCATTATTGCCTTTCACTTGCACGGCCGAATAGTGTGGATAATAATAATAGTGCACGTGCATTGGACTAAGCTAGAATCTGCAAGCATTCAATTCAAGAGAGAAGACAAGGTAATATGGGCTCTTTTGTTAGATCAACAATAATGCATATAAGAGCCACTTTAACATTTTAATAATGGTCTTCTCCTCTCGATCCCCAAAGAAAAGAAATAAAACTATTTACATTGGAAAGCTCCCAACAAGCAAAAGAAGAATGAGGAATCTTTTTGGGTTTTCTTTTTAATTACTACTACCAGCATGGGAAGTAAACTAATTAAAGGCTACAACAAATTTTTTTATTAAGGTTTACTAAACACACAAGAAGAAAGCATAGAAAGGAAAATAATCTACCATGGATGATACAATGAAAAGTATGAGCACCGACAACTGGCATGAGTGTGTGAACATGAATGTAATGTCGGTGAGAGATACGTACTCCCCCAAGGTTAGGCTTTTGGCCTAAGTTGGTCTATGGCCACGGCTGGCCTGGCGGATATCCAAAGTTGTAGCTGGGGTCATACTGAGATGCAGCAGCTATTGCCTCATGAGCTGCCGCTTGGAGACGGGCCGTATCCGTCGTCCCTTGTACTCGTTTGCTCCTCCCTGGTTATAACATATCTCCCTTTTGCCTGAAAGTCAAAGAAAGCAGGAGCAGGGAGAGCGATGTGATAGGTGCGTCGTCTATCAACGATTAGTCAGTACTGGAGGAACTGATCATTCCTCTCAACAAACTGATGACGAACCATGGCCTCATAATCCAAATAAACAGGAGGCAACTCAATTCTCTAAATTCATATTTGCGAGGTTCATTAGGACTACCCCATTGTGCAAGTTTGCAAGAAGTGTTAAAATCCTCTAAGTCCATAGTATAATAATTTTCATAGAGATCAAACATGACAGTTTGAGAATTGCGTGATGACAAAAATTCAAACCTCCTCACAAAGGATGGTACTGGCGGCATTTGTCTGCCTCGAAGCTCTCAAGATCAGCATTACGCACATATGCGTTAAATTCTTCCTTGATTCCTGCTCGATCCATAAAGTCCTATGAAGGCCATTCACAAGCCCGCACTTGAGCTTCCCTCGGTGGTTCTTCGTCGGCATCGTGCATTGCGAGCCTGGGTCCTTTCTTCCTTGAAGGGCCACCTTGGTACATTTTCCTGAACATATTTCCTACTCTGAAAAATTTCTGAAATTTTAGTAACTTCAAAATAAAAGTGAACCAAACTCAACAATATTGATAGCAGCTACTCCTACAAGTGCCTAGAGGCAATATCATGCATCAAAACTACTTTTGACCATATATATTTGACATGCAAGCTCAAGAACAGGGTCACCTAAGCAGCAAAAATATGCAATGAATAAAGCACTAGAAAAAAAATTAATTGGACCATTGGAGGAGTCACATACCAAGGAACAATCTCCCAAGGCAGTTTTGTGAGAGGTGCTTTGAGCAAAGAGATCGAAAATGGAAGCAAGATGAGCTTGGGCTCGGGTTTGAGCTGGTTGGTGGTGTTTGTGGGAGGAAGGAGTGTGTGGTAGCTGGAATAAGTGGAGGGGAGCCACCGTGAGACCACGAGGCAGGGGGCGCCCAGGGGGTAGGGCGCGCCCTCCACCCTCGTGGCCAGGTGCTTGCTCCCCCTGCTGTGTTTTTAGTGCCAGATATTCTCAAATAATCTAGAAAAAAATCATATTTCAATTTCAGGGCATTTGGAGAACTTCTATTTTCGGGGTATTTTTTATTGCATGGATAATTCAGAAAATAGACATAATATACTATTTTTGCTTTATTTAATATAAATAACAGAAAGTAAAAAGAGGGTATAGAAAGTTGTGTTTTCTAAATTCATCCATCTCATGATCATCAAAAGGAATCCACTAACAAGGTTGATGAGGTCTTGTTAACAAACTCATTCTGAATTACATAGAACCGGAGAATTTTCGAATAACACTAGGTTATCTCAACGGGGATATGCACATCCCCAATAATAAGAATATCATATTTCTTCTTGACGGTAGGAAGAGGAAATTCAAAACCTCCAAAAATAATCGATGGAATTTTTTCAATAGAATTGATACTGTGGACTTGAGGTTGCTTCCTCGGAAAGTGTACCGTATGCCCATTACCATTAACATGAAAAGTGACATTGCCTTTGGGGCAATCAATAACAGTCCCCGCAGTATTCAAAAAGGGTCTTCCAAGAATAATAGACATACTATCGTCCTCGGGAATATCAAGAATAACAAAGTTCGTTAAAATAGTAACGTTCGCCACCACAACATGCACATCCTCACAAATACCGACAGGTATAACAGCTGATTTTTTAGCCATTTGCAAAGATATTTCAATAGGTGTCAACTTATTCAAATCAAGTCTACGATATAAAGAGAGAGGCATAACACTAATACCGGATCCAAGATCACATAAGGCAGTTCTAACATAATTTGTTTTAATGGAGCATGGTATAGTGGGTACTCCTGGATCTCCTAGCTTCTTAGGTATTCCACCCTTAAAAGTGTAATTAGCAAGCATGGTGGAAAATTCAGCTTCCGGTATCCTTTTTTTATTAGTAACAATATCTTTCATGTACTTAGCATAAGGATTCATTTTAAGCATATCAGTCAAACGCATACGCAAGAAGATAGGTCTAATCATTTCAGCAAAGTGTTCAAAATCCTCATCATCCTTTTTCTTAGATGGTTTAGGAGGAAATGGCATGGGTTTCTGAACCCATGGTTCTCTTCCTTTACCGTGCTACCTAGCAACAAAGTCTCTCTTATCATAACGTTGATTCTTTGATTGTGGGTTATCAAGATCAACAGTAGGTTCAATATCTACATCATTGTCATTACTAGGTTGAGCATCAACATGAACATCATTATTAACATTATTACTAGGTTCATGTTCATTACCATATTGTGTTTCTGCATTAGAAATAGAAATATCATTGGGATTCTCAGGTGTGTCAACAACAGATTCACTAGAAGCATGCAAAGTCCTATCATTTTTCTTTTTCTTCCTCTTAGAAGGACTAGGTGCATCAATATTATTTCTCTCAGAATCCTGCTTAATTCTCTTAGGATGGCCTTCAGGATACAAAGGTTCCTGAGTCATTTTACCACCTCTAGTCATAACTCTAACAACATTATCATTGTTCCTACTATTCAATTCATTGAGCAAATCATTCTGAGATTTAAGTACTTGTTCTACTTGAGTGGTAACCATAGAAGCATGTTTAATAATAAGTTTTAGTTCACCTTTAACATTAGCCATATAATCACTCAAGTGTTCAATCATGTAAGCATTGCATTTAATTCTCTACCAAAATATGCATTGAAGTTTTCTTGTTTAATCATAAAGTTATCAAACTCATCTAAGCATGGACTAATAAACTTAGTAAGAGGGATTTCAGCTTTATCATATCTATAGAGAGAATTTACCTTTACTACCTGTGTCGGGTTATCAAGACCATGAGTTTCTTCGATAGGCGATGGATTAGAACCATGTATTTCTTCAACAGACGGTAAATTAAGACCATGTATTTCTTCAATAGGAGGTAAATTCTTAACATCTTCAGCTTTTATACCTTTTTCCTTCATAGATTTCTTTGCCTCTTGCATATCTTAAGGACTGAGAAATAGAATACCCATTTTCTTTGGAGTTGGCTTAGGCGTTGGTTCAGGAATTGGATCAGGAAGTGTCCAATTATTTTCATTAGTCAACATATTATTCAATAGAATTTCAGCTTCATCGGGTGTTCTTTCCCTGAAAACACAACCAGTACAACTATCCAGGTGGTCTCTGGAAGCATCGGTTAGTACATTATAAAAGATATCAAGTATTCCATTTTTCTTAAGAGGATGATCAGGCAAAGCATTAAGTAATTGGAGAAGCCTCCCCCAAGCTTGTGGGAGACTCTCTTCTTCAATTTGCACAAAATTATATATTTCCCTTAAAGTAGCTCGTTTCTTATGAGCAGGGAAATATTTAGCAGAGAAGTAATAAATCATATCCTGGGGACTACGCACACAACCAAGATCAAGAGAATTAAACCATATCTTAGCATCATCCTTTAATGAGAACGGAAATATCTTAAGGATATAATAGTAGCGAGTTTTCTCATCATTAGTGAACAGGGTGGCTATATCATTTAATATAGTAAGATGTGCCACAACAGTTTCAGATTCATAGCCATAGAAAGGATCAGATTCAACTAAAGTAATTATCTCAGGGTCGACAGAGAATTCATAATCCTTATCAATAACAAAGATAGGTGAAGTAGCATAAGCAGGATCATATTTCATTCTAGCATTCAGAGTTTTTTTTTGTTTCAGCTTATCTAATAATTCCTTAAGATCACTCCTATCATTGCAAGCAAGAAAATTTCTAGCAGTTTCTTCATCCATAACATAGCCCTCAGGCACAACATGTAATTCATATCTAGGGGGAGAGTCTTCATCATCACTTTCATCAATATTATCAGTTTCAATAATTTCATTCTCTCTAGCCCTAGCAAGTTGTTCATCAAGAAATTCACCAAGTGGCATAGTAGTATCAAGCATAGAAGTAGTTTCACCATAAGTATCATGCATAGCAGAAGTGGCATCATCAATAACATGCGACATATCAGAATTAATAGCAGAAGCAGGTATAGGTGTCGCAAGCTTACTCAAAATGGAAGGTGAATCAAGTGCAGAGCTAGATGGCAGTTCCTTACCTCCCCTCGTAGTTGAGGGATAAATCTTTGTTTTAGCGTCTTTCAAGTTCTTCATAATGATAAGCAGATATAAATACCAAGTCACTCAAAGAATAGAGCTATGCTCCCCGGCAACGGCGCCAGAAAATAGTCTTGATAACCCACAAGTATAGGGGATCGCAACAGTTTTCGAGGGAAGAGTATTTAACCCAAATTTATTGATTCGACACAAGGGGAACCAAAGAATATTCTCAAGTATTAGAAGCTGAGTTGTTAATTCAACCACACCTGGAAACTTAATATTTGCAGCAAAGTGTTTAATAGCAAAGTAATATGATAGTAGTGGTAACGGTAGCAAAAGTAATATTTTTGGTGTTTTATAGTGATGATAACATTAGCAACGGAAAAGTAAATAAGCGAAGAACAATGTATGGAAATCTTGTAGGCAATGGATCGGTGATGGAGAATTATGCCGGATGCGGTTCATCATGTAACAGTCATAACCTAGGGTGACACAGAACTAGCTCCAGTTCATCAATGTAATGTAGGCATGTATTCCGAATATAGTCATACGTGCTTATGGAAAAGAACTTGCATGGCATCTTTTGTCCTACCCTCCCGTGGCAGCGAGATCCTATTGGAAACTAAGGGATATTAAGGCCTCCTTTTAATAGAGTACCGGAACAAAGCATTAACACATAGTGAATAAATGAACTCCTCAAACTATGGTCATCACCGGTAAGTATCCCGATTATTGTCACTTCGGGGTTAACGGATCATAACACATAATAGGTGACTATAGACTTGCAAGATAGGATCAAGAACTCTCATATATTGATGAAAACATAATAGGTTCATATCTGAAATCATGGCACTCGGGCCCTAGTGACAAGCATTAAGCATAGCAAAGTCATAGCAACATCAATCTCAGAACATAGTGGATACTAGGGATCAAACCCTAACAAAACTAACTCGATTACATGATAAATCTCATCCAACCCATCATCGTCCAGCAAGCCTACGATGGAATTACTCACGCACGGCGGTGAGCATCATGAAATTGGTGATGGAGGATGGTTGATAATGACGATGGCGACGGGTTCCCCTCTCCAGAGCCTCGAACGGACTCGAGATCAGCCCTCACGAGAGAGTTTAGGGCTTAGCGGCGGCTCTGTATCATAAAACGCGATGAATCCTTCTTCTCTGGTTTTTTCTCTCCGAAAGTGAATATATGGAGTCCAGGTGGAGCGTCAGGGGGCCCACGAGGCAGGGGGCGCGCCCCCACCCTCGTGGACAGGTGGGGCACCCCCTGACGTGGATCTTCCTTCCAATATTCATTATATATTCCTAAATAATTCTCCGTTGATTTTTAGGTCATTCCGAGGACTTTTATATCTGCACAAAAATAACACCATGGCAATTCTGCTGAAAACAGCATCAGTCCAGGTTAGTTCCATTCAAACCATGCAAGTTAGAGTCCAAAAAAAGGGCAAAAGTGTTTGGAAAAGTAGATACGACGGAGACGTATCAGTTGGACAGGGGTCACCGGCGGAATATGCATTCCCCTTCTTTCGAAGGAGGTTGCGTGTCAGATTCGGGAGCCGCATCAGTCTCCGGAATCGAGTCCGGCTGAGGGCCGGACCGAACACGGCCCTCCTCGCCACCAATCTCCCTGGGGATCGGCTCCCGCTGGTGTCCGGTGATGGAGGCATCGCCTTCTGGTGCCTCCTGAGCCTCTCCCTGGCCCGGGAACGTCCTTTGGGACAACACCTCCACGTCGTCCTTGGCCTTAGGGGAGTCAGCGGGCGGCGGTGACACGCTGGCCATCTCCTTTGAATCTAGCGAACCCTCTGTCGAGGATCGCAGGGAGCTGTCGCGAGCTGGACTGTGATGGCATAATTTAAACATATTAATATTACAAAATGGAAAGGCCGGGCATTTGGGCGTCCATAAGGTTTTTGGTACTTACGAGGTGGCCCGAGGCTTGGTCCGGGGCATCCGCTCCGGACTGCTATCGACATCCCACGCGAAGTCAGACGCAAGGGAGCCCTTCCCCCTCTTGGGCGCCTGCGCCTCCAAATTTGGGGAGGCCCCCCTTTTCTTCCTTCCCACTCTAGGGGGGGGAGTCGCTTTCTTCCTCCTCCTCGTCGTCATCTTCGGCGGCCGAAGAGCGAGTCCCGTCTTCAGACGTCACATCCGAAGCGCCGTTTCGGCGAAGGCTACTCCGGGCCCCCTTGGCCGTTTTCTTGGCCTTCTTCTCCGGCACGTCATAAGGCGCCGTAAACAGCATCTTCGTTAGAAGCGGGGTCTCTTGGTCTTCGGGCAGTGGAGCCGGACAGTTAATCTGCCCCGCTATGTCGATCCAGGCCTGAAAAAATTGATAGGAAGGCTTAGACTCCTTCTCAGAATATGTCGGTAAAGGCCATACCTTGAAAACATGAAAGAACTTACCGAATTAGCTTGGTGTTTTAAGCTAAGCCCGCGATCCTCGGTCGTAGGCGGTGGTGTCTCGCCGGCCTTGAAGAGCACTTTCCAGATGTCTTCGTGCATCGTGCCGAAGAGCTCTAGCGGCGTCTAGTGCTTGGCCGGATCGAACTCCCACAAATAGCAAGTCCAGCATTGGCACGGAAGGATCCGGCGAATGAGCATAACCTAAATCACGTTGACAAGTTTTATTCTCTTGGTTATCATGTTCTAGACGCACGTCTGGAGCCCAGTTAGCTCGCTCGAAGAACCCCGGGTTAGGACCTTCTCTTGCCAGGAGATGAGCCGCAGCGGACCTCCGGATCGAAATTTGGGGGCCGCCGCCCAGTTGGTGTCGCGTGGCTCGGTGATGTAGAACCACCCCGACTGCCACCCCTTCACCGTCTCCACAAAGGAGCCTTCGGGCCATGTGACGTTGGGGATCTTGCCCACCATGGCACCTCCGCACTCTGCTTGTTGGCCTCTCACCACCTTCGGCTTTACATTGAAGGTCTTCAGCCATAGGCCGAAGTGAGGTGGGATACGAAGAAAGGCCTCGCAAACGACTATAAATGCTGAGATGTTGAGGATAAATTTGGGGGCTAGATCATGAAAGTCCAGCCCGTAGTGAAACATCAGTCCGCGGACAAATGGGTGGAGAGGGAATCCCAGCCCGCAGACGAAATGTGTGAGAAACACAACCCTCTCATGGGGCTCTGGGGTAGGGACGATCTGTCCCTCGGCCGGGAGACGGTGAGCGATATCCTTGGCCAGGTATCCAGCCTCTCGGATCTCCTTGATGTCTTTCTTCTTAACAGACGAAGCCATCCACTTGCCACCAGCTCCGGATCCGGCCATGGTTGGAGTGCTTTCTTCGGCGGGGGAAGCTAGGGCTTGGGTGCTGGAGCTCAGGAATGGATGGACAAAGGAAGGAGAAGGCAGGGGTTAGTGAGGGCGAATCCTTATCCCCTTATAAAGGTCAAGAATGTCAAACGCCTTCCTACTTGCCTTAAAACTCGCCTATTCCCAAGGGCTGTATAAATGGCACGGTTGGGTTACCCACGCCCGTATTGATGAGAATCCCGTAATAAGGGGACACGATCTCTGCTTTGACAAGACGTGCCAATGGCAACCGCGTCTCGAAACGTGGAGCGGTAGACGAAAAACGGTTCGAAATTATGATCGGACAGAATGGATGTCATGTTACGAAAAGTTGTCAGCGGATTGGACTCGTGTAAAACTATATTCTCTCTGCGGCTGTGTGTGGTGTGTGTTACAGGTCCGGACACGTCGATACGTCCGAAGACTATTTTGGAATTCGAAAGAGGAACTCGCCTTGCAATGATGAAGATAGGCCTACGCGCCGGATACCTTGTCATTGAAGCCAGGTTCAGGGGCTACTGAGGGAGTCTTGGACTAAGGGGTCCTCGGGTGTCCGACCTGTTAGTTATGGGCCGGACTGATGGGCTGTGAAGATGCGAAGACCGAAGACTACACCCGTGTCCGGATGGGACTTTCCTTGGCGTGGAAGGCAAGCTTGGCGACTAAATATGTAGATTCCTTCTTTGTAACCGACCTTGTGTAACCCTAGATCCTCCCGGTGTCTATATAAACTGGAGGACTTAGTCCGGAGGAGAAAAGATATTATCATAGCCATACAAGCTAGACCTCTAGGGTTCAGCCATTATGATCTCGTGGTAGATCAACTCCTGTAATGCTCATATTCATCAAGATCAACCAAGCAGGACGTAGGGTATTACCTCCATAGAGAGGGCCCGAACCTGGGTAAAACATCGTGTCCCCTATCTCCTGCTACCATCGACCTTAGACGCACAGTTCGGGACCCCCTACCCGAGATCCGCCGGTTTTGACACCGACAGAGGGTGCAGGCTTGGATGAACCCATGGCCAAATTGTTGACTATGTTGTTGTGACCGTATGTCAGCGGAGGGGAAGCAGATCCAAGGCGGCAAAGGACGGCGTAGTAGGAACAGCTCCGGTGCGGTGGACGGTGGCGAAGTTGGAGCGGCAACGGTGAAGCGCAGGATGGCATGGTTGAACTGGCTCGGGTACGGACGGCTCGGCCTCGGCTTCAACTACTAGCCGTGGAAGGCATTGCGGTTAAGGTTGCGGTGGACGACGACGTTGGGGTATCGGCTCTGGCGTGATGGAGGAGGGCGGCGGTTGATGGGTGGGATGGGGTGGCGGACGGAGGACGTCGGGGTTTTGCGGCTGGTGGAGAGGTAGTTTTGGCGCCCATGGAGTACAAATGGGGAATCGGACAAGGGGCGGAGGGGGGGCTAAGGGAGATCCATGTTTCAGTCTGGGACGCGCTTGTTTTTGGCTTTTTTAAACAGATGGGACGCGCTTGTTTTATTTGGGAAAAGTACAAACTTTACCCCCCCCCCTCTTCAATTTCGGACCTACTACGGGTCGGGGGTAGGATGGTTATCCCAGGTGTCCCAAATAGTGGGCGGGAGCGATTTCGGCCACGCACATGTGTGCTTTGGCAGCCATTGTGTATGAATGTTTTCCAGAGGTGGTTGCGTGGCGTCTAGATGAAGCTACAAACCTACCCCGGTTTATACCTTTGGACGTCGGGCCAGTAGGTTTCATGTTTCGGAGTTAGAAAAGTAATTTCCTTCTACTACCAAACATTGGTCTCACGCAGTTTCGGGCGAGTAGAGGCTCTTTTGGCGCTTCGTTCGAAATTTTGAAACATAAGCATTCATGTTTAGAGTAATCTTGAACTTTGAGGATTGACCTAAATAGACAACATTAAATTTGACCTTGTATGTTTGAAAACCTCATTAAATTATCCGCTTCTTTTTGAAATTTTGACACTTGAAAATCCTATAACTATGATTATTTTGGAATGGAGGAGCTAAATTTGAATCTATTTTGTACACGACTATATATGCTATTATGTACAAAATCAAAGCAAAGATTGGTGCCCCCATAACTTAGGTATGATTTACAAATGCCATGATATCGAATTCAAATAATTGAATGGACTTCATGTTGAATTCAATTTTTTTAACCACCTTAAGTTGAATTCAAATGTATGCTAGTTCATAGCTAGCTATTTATAATGTACATTGTGTAACTTTCATATGTATAATGTGCTTTACACACACAACATGAACTATACTCACGTTCATATTCGATTGCTAAAGCGATGCATTGTCTGGAGTTCAAAATACTAGCTATGTGGATCAATTATGTCGAATAATAACATAGACATGCTCAAATTCGATAGAATCTAGGTGTCTGATGGATCAATGACCGTTCCTTACGCGAATTGCAAATATCATGATCCCATCCTAATATTTGGATACAATTTATATCTTTAATCAATGTGTACATCAGTCTTTTACGTGTAGTTTCACTCTCCATCGGTGGTCTCTCACACATGCTCACACACTCTCTCCCGAGGTGTCTTTCTCACAGACATGCTCTTGATATAACCCTCCCTCCCTCTCGTAACCATTTACAACTGTTTTCACTAACCATTATCACAAGCACTCTTCCTCTCACAAGCATACACACGCACAATCCCCATCGACCCTTTCTATATACATAGACCTGCCTACGTGTCTCCTATATGCACATTATCTTTAGGCCTGTCTCTCACGCATTGTCTCGCACCTCTCTTCCTAATCGACGAGTATGATTGTAGTAGAGCATTCTGTAGGATGCCCCTTAAAGTTAGGTTGGATGAATAGTAATATCAGAGATAAGGGGTTACCTTAGTCCGATAACCCAGGGTTACAAATCCTAGCTGGCTTTGTCAGTGGACACGGAGTCCTTCACAATTCTGCTATCGTTGTCTTGTACGACAAGTCATCCATGGGTCTCCCTAAATGCGTGACGGGCCGACCAATGTGGCGCAGGACGAAACTGAACCAAGGGACTCACCTCTGCCCCCGGATCTTGTTATATTCTCACACCCACACATACCAACACAGACACCACACAAAACAAATCTCCTCGTGCCTCTATCCCCTCCCCCCTTGCATATACACACTCAAGGGAATCTCTCGTCGTGACATCATATTAGTCTCTCTCTCTAGACCTCTCTCATTTCTCGTGCTATCTCTCCCACGCCCCCCTCCCCCCACCGGCCCCTCTATCCATGCCTCTCTCGAATACGTAATACACACACATACCTCTCTAGGCCCTGCCAAATACATCAACTACACATTCACACATGTTACATCACGTACCCCATTGATCTGAAAAGCCCTCTCTTCACGTTTATTTCGCATACAACATTCCTTTTGAATAAACTGTGGCCAAAAAATTATTGTAGAATTTCTACATATATACAACATTACAAAGTTATATGGAGGAGTATGAATGTTAATTTTCATTGCATGGTGCCCACAATGATATTTATTCCGCACTGTGATTTTTTATATTTTTATACTATATATAAAGTTAGTCATAATAAAGAGAAACGAAGAGCATCTCTCTCCCCATCGCATACACCCCCTCTACGATCGTTTCATGTACACACACAAAATATCTCTAGGTCCTCTAAAAGTAAGCCCCCAGCACATTCACGCATGTTTCATCTTTCTGTCGCGATATATACAGTGATGATCATTATATTTGGAGAGAAAGCACGATACGTGCATTGGACTTCAGAATCGACTCATTACGGTCACCATTTACGTTTTGTGGTTATTATACAGTCACGGGCTCACCGTACAGGTCTGTATTTGCTCAAGACACGACTAGTTGACCAGTTAAACGCTCCACGTGGTACCTCTAGTCTTCAATCACATTATCTAACTACCATTGGGCCGAACTATCAGCTTGTATCTACTCTTCTACACTCTTATAAAAACAGAGTTGGTGATGATGGTGTGCCTGCCATCCTGCAACATAGGCCGTCCGATTTATATCTGACGGATAGGAAGGAAACTATGGAAATTTTGCAAAAAGGTACCCACACACCTCTCCACATTTGCAAATAAGGCCTTCCCTCATCCATCCTTTTCTCTCACAAGATAAACTAGTCATGCAAATGCATCTTTCCATTCCAAGATATATTGCCATGCAACTTTCCACCGTTACATTTATGACACACTTCATCATTGTCATATTTCCTTGCATGATCATGTAGTTGACATGTATTTGTGGCAAAGCCACCATGCATAATTTATCATACATGTCACTCTTCATTCACTGCCCTTCCCGGTACACCGCCGGAGGCATTCATATAGAGTCATATTTTGTTCTAGTATCGAGTTGTAATCATTGAGTTGTAAATAAATAGAAGTGTGATGATCATCATTAATAGAGCATTGTCCCAAATAAAAAAAGAGAAAGGCCAAATAAAAAAGGAAAGTCCCAAAAAAGGAGAAAAAGGAGAAATAAAAGAAATAAAAAGGGACAATGCTACTATCCTTTTTCCACACTTGTGCTTCAAAGTAGCACCATGATCTTTATGATAGAGAGTCTCTTGTTTTGTCACTTTCATATACTAGTGGGAATTTTTCATTATAGAACTTGGATTGTATATTCCAACAATGGGCTTCCTCAAATGCCCTAGGTCTTTATGAGCAAGCAAGTTGGATGCACACCCACTTAGTTTCTTTTGTTGAGCTTTCATACATTTATAGATCTACTGCATCCGTTGCATGGCAATCCCTACTCCTTACATTGACATCAATTGATGGGCATCTCCATAGCCCGTTGATTATCCGCATCAATGTGAGACTTTCTCCTTTTTGTATTCTCCACACAACCACCATTATCATATTCTATTCCACCCATAGTGCTATGTCCATGGCTCACACTCATGTATTGCGTGAAAGTTGAAAAAAGTTTGAGATTACTAAAGTATGAAACAATTGGTTGGCTTGTCATTGGGGTTGTGCATGATGCGAGCATTTTTGTGTGACGAAAATGAAGCATAGCCAAACTATATGATTTTGTAGGGATAAGCTTTATTTGGCCATGTTATTTTGAGAAGACATAATTGCTTGGTTAGTATGCTTGAAGTATTATTGTTTTTATGTCAATATTAAACTTTTGTCTTGAATATTATGGATCTGAATATTCTTGCCACAATAAAGAAGATTACATTGATAAATATGTTAGGTAGCATTCCACATCAAAAATTCTGTTTTTATCATTTACCTACTCGAGGACGAGCATGAATTAAGCTTGGGGATGCTTGATACGTCTCCAACGTATCTATAATTTTTTATTGTTCCATGATATTATATTATCAACCTTGGATGTTTTATATGCATTTATATGCTATTTTATATGATTTTTGGGACTAACCAATTAACCTAGAGCCCAGTGCCAGTTTCTGCTTTTTCATTGTTTTTGAGTATCGCAGAAAAGGAAAACCAAACGGAGTCCAATTGACCTGAAATTTCACGGAGATCATTTTTTGACCAGAAGAAGCCCACGGAGTACCGGAGATGGGCCAGAAGAGTCCCGAGGCCACCACGAGGGTGGGGGTGCACGCCCTACCCCCCTGGGCACGCCCCCTACCTCTGGCCGCAGAGTCCCGAGGCCACCACGAGGGTGGGGGTGCACGCCCTACCCCCCTGGGCGTGCCCCCCTACCTCGTGGCCGCCTCGGGGACCCACTTGACTTGTTCCCGACTCCAACACCTTTTATATAACCCCAAAGCTCCAGAAAGAAACTTAGATCGGGAGTTCCGTTTCCGCAAGCCTCTGTAGCCACCGAAAACCAATCTAGACCCGTTCCGGCACCCTGCCGGAGGGGGGAATCCCTCTCCGGTGGCCATCTTCATCATCCCGACGCTCTCCATGACGAGGAGGGAGTAGTTCACCCTCAGGGCTGAGGGTATGTACCAGTAGCTATGTGTTTGATCTCTCTCTCGTGTTCTTGATTCGGCATGATCTTGATGTATCGCGAGCTTTGCTATTATAGTTGGATCTTATGATGTTTCTCCCCCTCTACTCTCTTGTGATGGACGGAGTTTTCCCTTTGAAGTTATCTTATCAGACTGAGTCTACAAGGATTTGAGAACAATTGATGTATGTCTTGCATGTGCTTATCTATGGTGACAATGGGATATTCACGTGATTTACTTGATGTATGTTTTGGTGATCAACTTGCGAGTTCTGTGACCTCGTGAACTTATGCATAGGGGTTGGCACATGTTTTCGTCTTGACTCTTCGGTAGAAACTTTGGGGCACTCTCTGAAGTTCTTTGTGTTGGTTGAATAGATGAATCTGAGATTGTGTGATGCATATCGTATAATCATACCCAAGGATACTTGAGGTGACATTGGAGTATCTAGGTGACATTAGGGTTTTGGTTGATTTGTGTCTTAAGGTGTTATTCTAGTACGAACTCTAGGATAGATCAAACGAAAAGAATAGCTTCGTGTTATTTTACTATGGACTCTTGAATAGATCGATCAGAAAGAATAACTTTGAGGTGGTTTCGTACCCTACACTAATCTCTTCGCTTGTTCTCCACTATTAGTGACTTTGGATCGACTCTTTGTTGCATGTTGAGGGATAGTTATATGATCCAATTATGTTATTATTGTTGAGAGAACTTGCACTAGTGAATGTATGAACCCTAGGCCTTGTTTCAATGCATTGCAATACCGTTTTCGCTCACTTTTATCATTAGTTATCTTGCTGTTTTTATAGTTTCAGATTACAAAAACCTATATCTACCATCCATATTACACTTGTATCAACATCTCTTCGCCGAACTAGTGCACCTATACAATTTACCACTGTATTGGGTGTGTTGGGGACACAAGAGACTCTTTGCTATTTGGTTGCAGGGTTGTTTGAGAGAGACCATCTTCATTCTACGCCTCCTACGGATTGATAAACCTTAGGTCATCCACTTGAGGGAAATTTGCTACTGTCCTACAAACCTCTGCTCTTGGAGGCCCAACAATGTCTACAAGAAGAAGGTTGTGTAGTAGACATCAAGGCAGACGCGCAAGCCTGGCGCCTCGAGCCTGCGCTCCTGCCATCTCTTCTTCATGGCCTTGTCGGGGGTGCGATGAGCGTGCCAAGGGCTCCTCCTATGGTCGTGGGTGGCGGTTCATTGGCTTTAGTCTTGGTTCCTTCTTCGAGTAACGAGCCTCAACCCCACCGGGTTCCTGTCGAAGCCCCGTCAGCGACCGGGGGGTGCCAGCCCCCAGCCCCCTACGGAGAGGGAGAGAGCCGCTTCGGATCCCGTCGGCGGCCCCCGCTATGGAGGACGGAATCGGCCACGCGCTCAAGCTTGCGCATGAATGGAGTGTCGTCCGCCACGAGCTCTTTCGGGAGGCGATGGGCGCGATGAGCCGGATTGGCAGGGAGCTCGCGGATATAGACGCACGCCTCGAGGCCGAGGGTCTTCGGCTGATGGAGGAGTGGCACAAATTAAAGGTGGCCATCAACCTTGGGCACCACCAGCGCGAGCTTGATAACGCGAAGGCCGAGGCGTCTCTTGCGACCTTGCATGAGGCCTGCGCTCGAGCCTTGGAAGAGGCCCGGGAAGCCGATTGCCGCCGCGAGATCGCAGAGAACCGCGCGTGGGAGCTCCAGGCCTGGAGCGCCTCCCTGGAGCGGCAAGTGGAGGTGCGCGAGGCCGCCCAGCGTCGATGAAGGGGACACCTGCCGAGGAGGAAGAGGCCCTGAAGCGTGAGGAAGCGCTGGCGCTGGAAGCCACGGAGCGCAGCCTTGAGCTTGAGCGGTTGGAGACGAGGGAGTGCCAAGTCGCCCAAGCGGAGGATGCTGTCGGTGCGCGCGAGGCCAGGGCTCAGGAGGAGGTCGACCGCCCGGTGGCCAAGGCTCGGGCGGATCTTGGGGGTAGGTATAACGCCCTCGATGCGGCTATATCTCCCATGTGTCGAAGCATGACTTAGAGGCATAACCGCATTGAAAGCAATGTCGCAAGTGAGGTAATCTTCACACAACCCATGTAATACATAAGGGAAAAGATACATAGTTGGCTTCCAATCGCCACTTCACACAATACATGAATAAAGCATTACATCATCCAGATACAAACAAGGTCCGACTACGGAACCAAAATAAAAGAAGACTACCCCAAATGCTACACAGATCCCCGATCGACCCCAACTGGGCTCCACTACTGATCGACTAGAACGAAACAACATAAAGGACAAGATCTTCATCGAGCTCCTCCTTGAGCTCGGTTGCGTCACCTAGAATGGCATCACCGGCACCTGCAAGCTGGTTTTGGAAGTATATGTGAGTCACGGGGACTCAGCAATCTCACACCCTCGCGATCAAGACTATTTAAGCTTATGGGTAAGGTAAAGGTAAGATGTGGAGCTGCAGCAAGCGACTAGCATATATGGTGGCTAACATACGCAAATGAGAGCGAGAAGAGAAAGCGAAGCACGGTCGAGAATCTATGATCAAGAAGTGATCCTAGAACAACCTACGTCAAGCATTACTCCAACACCATGTTCACTTCCCAGACCCCGCCGAGAAGAGACCATCATGGTTACACACGCGGTTGATGTATTTTAATTAAGGTCAACTTCAGGTTTTCTACAACCGGACATTAACAAATTCCCATCTGCCCATAACCGCGGGCACGGCTTTCGAAAGTTCAAATCCCTGCAGGGGTGTCCCAACTTAGCCCATCACAAGCTCTCACGGTTAACGAAGGATATTCCTTCTAACGGGACGACCCGATCAGGCTCGAAATCCCGGTTACAAGACATTTCGACAATGGTAAAACAAGACCAGCAAAGCCACCCAGATGTGCCGACAAATCCCGATAGGAGCTGCACATATCTTGTTCTCAAGGCACACCGGATGGGCAAGACGTCGGGTAAGCCAGCCCAGAGTTGCCCTTGTAGCCTCGGACATCGCTCAGTTGGACCAACACTTAGAGAAGCACTGGCCCGGGGGGGTTAACTAAAGATGACCCTGAGCCGGCCGACTCAAGGGAAGAAAAAGGCTAGGTGGCAAATGGTAAAACCAATGTTGGGCCTTGCTGGAGGAGTTTTATTCAAGGCGAACTGTCAAGGGGTTCCCATTATCACCCAACCGCGTAAGGAACGCAAAATCCGGGAACATAACACCGATATGACGGAAACTAGGGCGGCAAGAGTGCAACAAAACACTAGGGATAAGGCCGAGCCTTCCACCCTTTACCAAGTATATAGATGCATTAATTAAATAAGAGATATTGTGATATCCCAACAAAATATCCATGTTCCAACAAGGAACAAACTCCAATCTTCACCTGCAACTAACAACGCTATAAGAGGGGCTGAGCAAAGTGGTAACATAGCCAAACAACGGTTTGCTAGGACAAGGTGGGTTAGAGGCTTGGCTTAACAATATGGGAGGCATGATAAGCATGTGGTAGGTATCGCAGCATAGGCATAGCAAAAGAGCGAGCAACTAGCAAGCAAAGATAGAAGTGATTTCGGGGGTATGGTCATCTTGCCTGAAATCTCGCAAGGAAGAAGAACGATTCCATGAAGAAGACAAACGGACGTAGTCGAACGGGTCCTCACAAACGCGACGCTATCGGAACCAACCCGAAGAAGCAACACCGGAAAGAAGCACACAACATAGTAAATAACCACGACATAAGCATGGCATGATGCATAACCAAGTATGATGCATGTCCGGTTTAATGAAGCATGGCATGGCAAAATGCACAAACAATCCTACAAATTAAGTGGAGTTCAACATGCAACTCCGTTGCATATTGACGAAACACCACAACAAGTTATTTAGTTCGATCTCGTTTATGTACCCAACAATATTAAATGTTGATTAACATGGCAAGGGGTGAAGCACAACAAAACTACCTATCTAGTCAAGGTTAAATGAGGCCGGAAGCAACAAACAAAAATTCCGGTAAATCCCCATATGCATATATTAGGTTTGGAACTGTTATGCCCTAAACACAATTTTAGAGTTGTTAAACATGCAAAATGATGCCACCATGTTAAACTAGGCATTTTTCCACCCCATTTACATATAAAGTTTGTTAAAATCTGAGCTACGGTTATTTAGTTATGAATTAAATCATTTTAACATGGCATAGGAGCAAATTTAAACAAACAACATTTTAAACATTTTAAACATGGATGGAAATGACATATTATGGAACTACACAAAATTCTAAGCAACTTTCATATATAAATCATTTTAAACCAGTGGATATATGATGAGTTATTATATGCATGAAATAGGAGGGTTTTTCTGTAAAAAATGCTAACTCTGGAAAAATAGAAAAAACGTTCTATGTAAAAAAACAGGATACAGGCAGGATCTGGTTGGCGGCCCAGCGGAGAGGAGGGTCTGGCGCTCACCTAGCATGGCCAAGCCCAGTTCGGTGGGAGGAGGCCGGGCAGGCCGATTGCTGGGCCTGTGACCAAGGGTGCCAGCGATGCAGGGCGGTTGAGGCGCTCGTCCTCCTCGTGCCTGGCGCAGGCACAGGAGCAGAGACGGGGACGGCGGCGCCCGAAGTCAACGACAGGGCAACGGCGACTCCGGCAGGTGAGGGCGGCGGGGAGGACCGGAGAAGAACGGATCTGGGCGGAAACTTGCCGGATCCGACGAATCCGAGAGACGTCGGAAGCTGAGCGGCGACGAGGAGCTCCGGGCAGTGGCGCCATCCATGGCCAAAGAGAGAGAGCTGTAAGAGAAAGAGGAAGGGAAACGGAGGAAGGGAGGAGAGGGCGACCGGGATGTGACCTAGGCGACGTCGCGGAGCAGGGGTCACCGGCGACGACTCCGGCGTCTGGTCGGCGTGTGGTGGGGCTGGACGGTGAGAGGACCTCCTGCACGAGGCTCGGGAACCAGGGCGCGGGGCTCTCGGAAGCGGCGGCGGGATCGGGCTTCGATGGGCTCAGCGGGCCCCACATGGGTCTGGCAGGGCCGTGGGAGGTGGGAGGAGGCCAGGGGCGACGTGGCATCGTCCCATTGGCTGCGGGTGACCACGTGGTGGCAGCTGGCCACTAGGAGCGCGCCATGTGGCGTCGGCGAGGTGGGGTGCGGGAAGAGACCAAGGGCGGCGGCGACAAGTGGAGGCCAGGGAGGGGTTCGGCGCTGAAATTGAGGGGAGGGGGGCTAGAGGTAGGTGGAGGGCTAGGGATGCCAAAATGGCATGGAGGGGGTCTATATAAGGCAAGCGGGCTAGGGTTAGGGGGTTTGAGGCCGTTTCGGAGCCGTTCGATCTCGATCAGACGACCCGGAGCGGAGGGGGGTTAGACAGGTGGGCTAGTGGGCTGTGCTAGATAGAGATGGTCTGAGAAGAGAGGAGAGAGAGGCCCGACAACAGTTATCGGAGACTGAAGACGTCCGACGTTAGACCGACTATAATGTCGCTATAATTTAACGGTTGGGCTATCAAACGAACTCCGAATGCAATGAAACTTGACAGGCGGTCTATCTACTCTATAATAAGACCAGACGTCAACTCTCATCCTATTCCGAGAACATTTTCCGTCCACTTATAAAATACTATTTCGGACATGCCTCGCGTGCGTGCAAGTGTGTCTGGGCTCAGAACGGACAACGGAGAGAACTCGGAGAACCCAGATGAATGCAAGTTTTAAAAACATGATGATTCAATGCACATGATGACATGATAAGATGCAACATGCAAGCATATGACATGGCAACAACAGCGAATAACAGGAAGACACCTGGCACATCGGTCTCGGGGCATCATAACACTCCACCACTACGAGAGGATCTCGTCCCGAGATCTAGAATGGCACGGGAGGGAGAAACGGAAGAGAAAGAGAAGAGGTAAAACTAACTTGCTTCTTTGACAAATGAGTGAAACCAAAGAACCTTTAGAGGTTGAACAAATTCGAGAAAAGAATACAACGAAGGTGAACAAGGTCGAAAACACTCCGTTAGAAAAGAGGGACAAAGAACATTGCGAAAAACCTTGAGGTTGAAGGGCAAGATATATATTGAAACCACTCCGGTTAAGACAAGATAGAGAAGGATTAAGAATGATATAATTTGGACATCACTTCGACTGAGAAGGGGGTCAAAACTTGATAAAATGGGAAGAACTAAATCAGAGGGCACAACACACCGGTTAAATGGTCAAGCATGAAAAGAATATGATCTTGGCCAAAAATGGGGTGATGGAACGAAGAGAGCAACAACACAATGCCTTCGGAAGAAGGAATCAAAGGTAGATCGTCGGAACAAAAGAACAGAGAAGAAAAAGACAACTTCTTCCACAATTGAACTTAGAAAACATCCTTGCAAGAAAAGATTGCATGAGGTGTTGGGAAATCAACAACGAAAAGAATAAGCTTATAGTGGGCTTATGGAAAGCCTCTCAAAATTATGAGGTGAAATTCTGCCACTCACGGAAAAAGAATTGGATTGATAATAACAAGGAGACAAGAAACTTATCTCACTGTAAGGATTAATGAAGAACTTGGAGCATTTATAAGCACCATAATTAACAACAATCCTTAGGGAAAGTTTTAGGTGAAATATAACCCAAGGTAACTCCAATGACGAGATTGATGGATTTAAAATACCTCATTCTTAATAACATGTGAATCATGAAACATGAACTCAAATTATCAAGAATGACATAATACCACCTCCAATGATTCGGAAGAAAGAATTGCACTCCGGATAGCAAGATGAAGAATGCTTGAGTTCCTCTGAAAAGAATATCAATGAACACTTCGAGAAGGAATTACGTCCTTGATGAACCAACATGTAGAGCCTCCATGACGAACTCCGGTAATAAAAGAAATGATCAAACGAAATGAAAGAGAAGTTGAAACACAAGGTGAAGACTTGCAATGATTAGATGGATCTTCATGATGATAAAATTGAGAGAGCTTGGAACTCCGGGAAAAGAAAAGATAAAGCATTTCGAACCGAGAATGTGATAAGATGAACCTCCGGAATAAGGAATTAATCACTTGGATGAAAACAAGAATAAGAATTATGTTACGCGTATCCTTCACCAATTTAAATTGATGACAAGCAACAGATTGCATACAACTTATTCTCGTAGAAAGGATTAAGATAGATACAGCGTTAACTTGGAAAGGTCTTCAACAAACCACCGGTAGGATTGAAACAACGAATAAATTGATATGATACATGAAGGAAGAAGAATCTTGAACGAACCGCCATAGAAATTGCAAATGAACGAATAAAAGATAACGAAACACCAGGAAGAATTGAAAATGAACGAAGAAGCTAGAGGGGATTTAGATACATGAGAACGAAGAGATGACAAGCTGATAAGAGAATACTTGAATGATACGTCGGTAAGATTTAGAGAACGAGAGCTGAAAGGTGAGAATGAATAAATCCGAAATGATGGCCTTCAGAGGCACAAACTGAAAAGACTCCTGAATTGCTCCGGATGGGTGAAAAGAATACTCACAAACAATTATGAGAGGATGGCATCAAGCTAGAACTGAGAATCTTCACGAGAACAGATATGATATGGAGGAAAAAAATTCTTCTTCGGTCTTCAAAGTCTGAGAATGACGACGATAAACACCACCAAGAATTATTTAGACACTCCGGAAGAATCAAAACGAAAAGGCTAAGTCAACGATGAAAAGAATTTGACAGATTTTGGAAAAATACATATGACTGATGATAATTCATTCTTACGTCAAACTTTGAAATGAATTTGAGACTAACTCCGGGAGAATAAGAAGAGTCAGGTAAGATCCTGGAAAAAAACCTGTGGGTTAGGGCCCACTCAAAGAAACACCGTAGAACGATTTAAAAGAGAGAATGCAACGGTTGAATTAAAAGGCTTGAATGAGATAAACATCCTCAAAATAGGATTAACGGATCTTGAATGACAAGACGATCCTTCTGAGATATCTTCAGCACTCCGGAACAATTGAATAGCGAGAGGTGAATGATTAAGAATTGCACCGGCATGAGAAAACATTGAAACGAGGAAAGGATAGATCAACAAAGCTTGAGTTGAAACCATCGAAGATGAAAAGAATGAAGAATGACGAACTTGAAGCTCCATTAGAATCTTCCTGAGAATCACCGGATAAGAACATTGACGGAAAAGGAATGGAGAGACTTCACGAGAATATAAAGGATACTTGACTAAAACATCGGATTCCTTGAAGAAAAAGGGTGGGTGGGCTGGAAAAACAAAGGCAACTTGGAGACGGATGAAACAAACACCGTTGAGAAGAACTGATACTTGATCTAGCGGATGTTGAAATGATCGGATCCACTTGAAGAGAAAACACGCCGGTTGAAAAGGATTGGAAAGAAAATCTCGATGATCAAGAAGGATTAGTATTCGCATCGGGGTATGAGAACACCGCTTAGGAAAAAGTATGGAATCAACATTTGACTTCGAAGCAACTCGAATACCACAACTCAAAACAAAAACAAAGGATTGGCTTGCAAAATAAGCCAGAACAAACATATGATAGAGATTTCGCCCGAAGTTTTCGTGGTGGGGCCTACACGGACTCGATCGTACAGCACCATCATGTACAAGGCAGTGCACATGACATACGAAGCGTCCCCGAGTCGGCATAGCTAAGGACTCTTTAAGACACAACGAGACCACTGTAAAACCAACCGTGGATAGGCGGACCACTAGACGTCGAACCCCAATTTCATATCATACATCTGTCGGAAAGGTATTCTAAGAGCTACATGAATTCCCACTTATAAACTTCCGAAATTCTCCCGGTTATGCAATCAGGTGTTGGGGATACAGGGGAAGCATAATATCTCACCCAAATCTAGCAAATCCTACATCCAGCTGTATCCATCCTTCAACACATAACCGAGAAACCTTCGGAAGTCGTCTACCTCAACCTTCGAAAAGCATCCGTTATACGAGTTATGGCAATACTCCCGAACTCCCGCCCTAGTACTGGGTGGCGTCGAGGTTATCTCACCAACAACTGCATAAAAGAGATTTTCGATATCGGCGAAACTAAACTCAGGTATTCCAGAACTGCAACGATAAAATTGTGACGACAACACCTTGGAGCTCAACTCCCCGGGACACTGCCACAACCCCTAAATGACAGGAGGCGCCAAGAACAATGTTCTCATCACAAATTGATCGGAATGATTCCAAGATACCCGCGTGATCCTAAAAAAAATTAGTGAAATTTGAGAAGAGAAGAGTCAAAACTCTACGTCAGGATGCCTTACCAGAGCGATGAAGGGACTGGGGAGTAAAAAGAATTCCTAAACTCTTTGATATATATAATTCCTAAATGACTCAAAACATTTTTCTAGACTCAACTCGTCAGCTAATTCGATCAAGCAGTGGGGGCTCCTAAGGTCGGGGAAGGCTCTGATTACCAACTTGTAACGCCCTCGATGCGGCTATATCTCCCACGTGTCGAAGCACGACTTAGAGGCATAACCGCATTGAAAGCAATGTCGCAAGTGAGGTAATCTTTACACAACCCATGTAATACATAAGGGAAAAGATACATAGTTGGCTTACAATCGCCTTCACACAATACATGAATAAAGCATTACATCATCCAGATACAAACAAGGTCCGACTACGGAACCAAAATAAAAGAAGACTACCCCAAATGCTACACAGATCCCCGATTGACCCCAACTGGGCTCCACTACTGATCGACTAGAACGAAACAACATAAAGGACAAGATCTTCATCGAGCTCCTCCTTGAGCTCGGCTGCGTCACCTGGAATGGCATCATCGGCACCTGCAAGCTGGTTTTGGAAGTATCTGTGAGTCACGGGGACTAGCAATCTCACACCCTCGCGATCAAGACTATTTAAGCTTATGGGTAAGGAAAAGGTAAGATGTGGAGCTGCAGCAAGCGACTAGCATATATGGTGGCTAACATACGCAAATGAGAGCGAGAAGAGAAAGCGAAGCACGGTCGAGAATCTATGATCAAGAAGTGATCCTAGAACAACCTACGTCAAGCATTACTCCAACACCGTGTTCACTTCCCGGACCCCGCCAAGAAGAGACCATCACGGTTACACACGCGGTTGATGTATTTTAATTAAGGTCAACTTCAGGTTTTCTACAACCGGACATTAACAAATTCCCATCTGCCCATAACCGCGGGCACGGCTTTCGAAAGTTCAAATCCCTGTAGGGGTGTCCCAACTTAGCCCATCACAAGCTCTCACGGTCAACGAAGGATATTCCTTCTAGCGGGAAGACCCGATCAGGCTCGAAATCCCGGTTACAAGACATTTCTATAATGGTAAAACAAGACCAGCAAAGCCACCCAGATGTGCCGACAAATCTCGATAGGAGCTGCACATATCTCATTCTCAAGGCACACCGGATGGGCAAGCCGTCGGGTAAGCCAGCCCAGAGTTGCCCTGGTAGCCTCGGACATCGCTCAGTTGGACCAACACTTAGAGAAGCACTGGCCCGGGGGGGTAAATAAAGATGACCCTTGAGCCGGCCGACTCAAGGGAAGAAAAAGGCTAGGTGCCAAATGGTAAAACCAATGTTGGGCCTTGCTGGAGGAGTTTTACTCAAGGCGAACTGTCAAGGGGTTCCCATTATCACCCAACCGCGTAAGGAACGCAAAATCCGGGAACATAACACCGATATGACGGAAACTAGGGCGGCAAGAGTGGAAAAAAACACTAGGCATAAGGCCGAGCCTTCCACCCTTTACCAAGTATATAGATGCATTAATTAAATAAGAGATATTGTGATATCCCAACAAAATATCCATGTTCCAACAAGGAACAAACTCCAATCTTCACCTGCAACTAACAACGCTATAAGAGGGGCTGAGCAAAGCGGTAACATAGCCAAACAATGGTTTGCTAGGACAAGGTGGGTTAGAGGCTTGGCTTAACAATATGGGAGGCATGATAAGCAAGTGGTAGGTATCGCAGCATAGGCATAGCAAAAGAGCGAGCAACTAGCAAGCAAAGATAGAAGTGATTTCGAGGGTATGGTCATCTTGCCTGAAATCCCGCAAGGAAGAAGAATGATTCCATGAAGAAGACAAACGGACGTAGTCGAACGGGTCCTCACAAACGCGACGCTATCGGAACCAACCCGAAGAAGCAACACCGGAAAGAAGCACACAACATAGTAAATAACCACGACATAAGCATGGCATGATGCATAATCAAGTATGATGCATGTCCGGTTTAATGAAGCATGGCATGGAAAAATGCACAAACAATCTTACAAATTAAGTGGAGTTCAACATGCAACTCCGTTGCATATTGACGAAACACCACAACAAGTTATTTAGTTCGATCTCGTTTATGTACCCAACAATATTAAATGTTTATTAACATGGCAAGGGGTGAAGCACAACAAAACTACCTATCTAGTCAAGGTTAAATGAGGCCGGAAGCAACAAACAAAAATTCCGGTAAATCCCCATATGCATATATTAGGTTTGGAACTGTTCTGCCCTAAACACAATTTTAGAGTTGTTAAACATGCAAAATGATGCCACCATGTTAAACTAGGCATTTTTCCACCCCATTTACATATAAAGTTTGTTTAAATATGAGCTACGGTTATTTAGTTATGAATTAAATCATTTTAACATGGCATAGGAGCAAATTTAAACAAACAACATTTTAAACATTTTAAACATGGATGGAAATGACATATTATGAAACTACACAAAATTCTAAGCAACTTTCATATATAAATCATTTTAAACCAGTGCATAGATGATGAGTTATTATATGCATGAAACAGGAGGGTTTTTCTGTAAAAACTGCTGACTCTGGAAAAATAGAAAAAACGTTCTATGTAAAAAACAGGATACGGGCCGGATCTTGTTGGCGGGCCAGCAGAGAGGAGGGGCTGGCGTTCACCTAGCTGGGCCAAGCCCAGTTCGGTGGGAGGAGGCCGGGCAGGCCGATTGCGGGGCCTTGGAGCATCTGGGCCGGACCAAGGGTGCCAGCGATGCAGGGCGGTTGAGGCGCTCGTCCTCCTCGTGCCTGGCGTAGGCACAGGAGCAGAGACGGGGACGGCGGCGCCCGAAGTCAATGACAGGGCAGCGGCGACTCCGGCAGGTGAGGGCGGCGGGGAGGACCGGAGAGGAACGGATCTGGGAGGAAACTTGCCGGATCCGACGAATCCGAGCGACGTCGGAAGCTGAGCGGCGACGAGGAGCTCCGGGCAGCGGCGCCATCCATGGCCAAAGAGAGAGAGAGATGTAAGAGAAAGAGGAAGGGAAACGGAGGAAGGGAGGAGAGGGCGACCGGGACGTGACCTAGGCGACGTCGCGGAGCAGGGGTCGCTGGCGACGACTCCGGCGTCTTGTCGGCGTGTGGCGGGGCTGGACGGGGAGAGGACCTCCTGCACGAGGCTCGGGAACCAGGGCGCGGGGCTCTCGGAAGCGGCGGCGGTATCGGGCTTCGATGGGCTCAGCGGGCCCCACATGGGCCTGGCAGGGCCGTGGGAGGTGGGAGGAGGCCAGGGGCGACGTGGCATCGTCCCATTGGCTGTGGGTGACCACGCGGTGGCGGCTGGCCACTAGGAGCGCGCCATGTGGCGTCGGCGAGGTGGGGGTGCGGGAAGAGACCAAGGGCGGCGGCGACAAGTGGAGGCCAGGGAGGGGTACGGCGCTGAAATTGAGGGGAGGGGGGCTAGAGGTAGGTGGAGGGCTAGTGATGCCAAAATGGCATGGAGGGGGTCTATATAAGGCAAGGGGGCTAGGGTTAGGGGGTTTGAGGCCGTTTCGGAGCCGTTCGATCTCGATCAGACGACCCGGAGTGGAGGGGGGTTAGACAGGTGGGCTAGTGAGCTGTGCTAGATAGAGATGGTCTGAGAAGAGAGGAGAGAGAGGCCCGGCAACAGTTTTCGGAGACCGAAAACGTCCGACGTTAGACCGACTATAATGTCGCTATAATTTAACGGTTGGGCTATCAAACGAACTCCGAATGCGATGAAACTTGACAGGCGGTCTATCTACTCTATAATAAGACCAGACGTCAACTCTCATCCTATTCCGAGAACATTTTCCAACCACTTATAAAATACTATTTCGGACATGCCTCGGGCGTGTGCAAGTGTGTCTGGGCTCAGAACGGACAACGGAGAGAACTCGGAGAACCCGGATGAATGCAAGTTTTAAAAACATGATGATGCAATGCACATGATGACATGATAAGATGCAACACGCAAGCATATGACATGGCAACAACAGCGAATAACAGGAAGACACCTGCCACATCGGTCTCGGGGCTTCATAACACTCCACCACTACGAGAGGATCTCGTCCCGAGATCTAGAATGGCACGGGAGGGAGCAACGGAAGAGAAAGAGAAGAGGTAAAACTAAGTTGCTTCTTTGACAAATGAGTGAAACTAAAGAACCTTTAGAGGTTGAACAAATTCGAGAAAAGAATACAATGAAGGTGAACAAGGTCGAAAACACTCCGTTAGAAAAGAGGGACAAAGAACATTGCGAAAAGCTTGAGGTTGAAGGGCAAGATATATATTGAAACCACTCTGGTTAAGACAAGATAGAGAAGGATTAAGAATGATATAATTTGGACATCACTTCGACTGAGAAGGGGGTCAAAACTTGATAAAATGGGAAGAACTAAATCAGAGGGCACAACACACCGGTAAAATGGTCAAGCATGAAAAGAATATGATCTTGGCCAAAAATGGGGTGATGGAACGAAGAGAGCAACAACACAATGCCTTTGGAAGAAGGAATCAAAGGTAGATCGTCGGAACAAAAGAACGAAGAAGAAAAAGACAACTTCTTCCACAATTGAACTTAGAAAACATCCTTGCAAGAAAAGATTGCATGAGGTGTTGGGAAATCAACAACGAAAAGAATAAGCTTATAGTGGGCTTATGGAAAGCCTCTCAAAATTATGAGGTGAAATTCTGCCACTCACGGAAAAAGAATTGGATTGATAAGAACAAGGAGACGAGAAACTTATCTCACTGTAAGGATTAATGAAGAACTTGGGGCATTTATAAGCACCATAATTAACAACAATCCTTAGGGAAAGTTTTAGGTGAAATATAACCCAAGGTAACTCCAATGACGAGATTGATGGATTTAAAATACCTCATTCTTAATAACATGTGAATCATGAAACATGAACTCAAATTATCAAGAATGACATAATACCACCTCCAATGATTCGGAAGAAAGAATTGCACTCCGGATAGCAAGATGAAGAATGCTTGAGTTCCTCTGAAAAGAATATCAATGAACACTTCGAGAAGGAATTACGTCCTTGATGAACCAACATGTAGAGCCTCCATGACGAACTCCAGTAATAAAAGAAATGATCAAACGAAATGAAAGAGAAGTTGAAACACAAGGTGAAGACTTGCAATGATTAGATGGATCTTCACGATGAGAAAATTGAGAGAGCTTGGAACTCCGGGAAAAGAAAAGATAAAGCATTTCGAACCGAGAATGTGATAAGATGAACCTCCGGAATAAGGAATTAATCACTTGGATGAAAACAAGAATAAGAATTATGTTATGCGTATCCTTCACCAATTTAAATTGATGACAAGCAACAGATTGCATACAACTTATTCTCGTAGAAAGGATTAAGATAGATACAGCGTTAACTTGGAAAGGTCTTCAACGAACCACCGGTAGGATTGAAACAACGAATAAATTGATATGATACATGAAGGAAGAAGAATCTTGAACGAACCGCCATAGGAATTGCAAATGAACGAATAAAAGATAACGAAACACCGGGAAGAATTGAAAATGAACAAAGAAGCTAGAGGGGATTTAGATACATGAGAACGAAGAGATGACGAGCTGATAAGAGAATACTTGAATGATGCGTCGGTAAGATTTAGAGAACGAGAGCTGAAAGGTGAGAATGAATAAATCCGAAATGATGGCATTCAGAGGAACAAACTGAAAAGACTCCTGAATTGCTCCGGATGGGTGAAAAGAATACTCACAAACAATTATGAGAGGATGGCATCAAGCTAGAACTGAGAATCTTCATGAGAACGGATATGATATGGAGGAAAAAAATTCTTCTTCGGTCTTCAAACTCTGAGAATGACGAGGATAAACACCACCAAGAATTATTTAGACACTCCGGAAGAATCAAAACGAAGAGGCTAAGTCAACGATGAAAAGAATTTGACAGATTTTGGAAAAATACATATGACTGATGATAATTCATTCTTACGTCAAACTTTGAAATGAATTTGAGACTAACTCCGGGAGAATAAGAAGAGTCAGGTAAGATCCTGGAAAAAAACCTGTGGGTTAGGGCCCACTCAAAGAAACACCGTAGAACGATTTAAAAGAGAGAATGCAACGGTTGAATTAAAAGGCTTGAATGAGATAAACATCCTCAAAATAGGATTAACGGATCTTGAATGACAAGACGATCCTTCTGAGATATCTTCAGCACTCCGGAACAATTGAATAGCGAGAGGTGAATGATTAAGAATTGCACCGGCATGAGAAAACATTGAAACGAGGAAAGGATATGATCAACAAAGCTTGAGTTGAAACCATCGAAGATGAAAAGAATGAAGAATGACGAACTTGAAGCTCCATTAGAATCTTCCTGAGAATCACCGGATAAGAACATTGACGGAAAAGGAATGGAGAGACTTCACGAGAATATAAAGGATACTTGACTAAAACATCGGATTCCTTGAAGAAAAAGGGTGGGTGGGCGGGAAAAACAAAGGAAACTTGGAGACGGATGAAACAAACACTGTTGAGAAGAACTGATACTTGATCTAGCGGATGTTGAAATGATCGGATCCACTTGAAGAGAAAACACGCCGGTTGAAAAGGATTGGAAAGAAAATCTCGATGATCAAGAAGGATTAGTATTCGCATCGGGGTATGAGAACACCGCTTAGGAAAAAGTATGGAATCAACATTTGACTTCGAAGCAACTCAAATACCACAACTCAAAACAAAAACAAAGGATTGGCTTGCAAAATAAGCCAGAACAAACATATGATAGAGATTTCGCCTGAAGTTTTCGTGGTGGGGCCTACACGGGCTCGATCGTACAGCACCATCATGTACAAAGCAGTGCACATGACATACGAAGCGTCCCCGAGTCGGCATAGCTAAGGACTCTTTAAGACACAATGAGACCACTGTAAAACCAACCGTGGATAGGCGGACCACTAGACGTCAAACCCCAATTTCATATCATACATCTGTCGGAAAGGTATTCTAAGAGCTACATGAATTCCCACTTATAAACTCCCGAAATTCTCCCGGTTATGCAATCAGGTGTTGGGGATACAGGGGAAGCATAATATCTCACCCAACTCTAGCAAATCCTACATCCAGCTGTATCCATCCTTCAACACATAACCGAGAAACCTTCGGAAGTCGTCTACCTCAACCTTCGAAAAGCATCCGTTATACGAGTTATGGCAATACTCCCGAACTCCCGCCCTAGTACTGGGTGGCGTCGAGGTTATCTCACCAACAACTGCATAAAAGAGATTTTCGATATCGGCGAAACTAAACTCAGGTATTCCAGAACGGCAACGATAAAATTGTGACGACAACACCTTGGAGCTCAACTCCCCGGGACACTGCCACAACCCCTAAATGACAGGAGGCGCCAAGAACAATGTTCTCATCACAAATTGATCGGAATGATTCCAAGATACCCGCGTGATCCTAAAAAAAATTAGTGAAATTTGAGAAGAGAAGAGTCAAAACTCTACGTCAGGATGCCTTACCAGAGCGATGAAGGGACTGGGGAGTAAAAAGAATTCCTAAACTCTTCGATATATATAATTCCTAAATGACTCAAAACATTTTTCTAGACTCAACTCGTCAGCTAATTCGATCAAGCAGTGGGGGCTCCTAAGGTCGGGGAAGGCTCTGATTACCAACTTGTAACGCCCTCGATGCGGCTATATCTCCCACGTGTCGAAGCACGACTTAGAGGCATAACCGCATTGAAAGCAATGTCGCAAGTGAGGTAATCTTTACACAACCCATGTAATACATAAGGGAAAAGATACATAGTTGGCTTACAATCGCCTTCACACAATACATGAATAAAGCATTACATCATCCAGATACAAACAAGGTCCGACTACGGAACCAAAATAAAAGAAGACTACCCCAAATGCTACACAGATCCCCGATCGACCCCAACTGGGCTCCACTACTGATCGACTAGAACGAAACAACATAAAGGACAAGATCTTCATCGAGCTCCTCCTTGAGCTCGGCTGCGTCACCTGGAATGGCATCATCGGCACCTGCAAGCTGGTTTTGGAAGTATCTGTGAGTCACGGGGACTAGCAATCTCACACCCTCGCGATCAAGACTATTTAAGCTTATGGGTAAGGTAAAGGTAAGATGTGCAGCTGCAGCAAGCGACTAGCATATATGGTGGCTAACATACGCAAATGAGAGCGAGAAGAGAAAGCGAAGCACGGTCGAGAATCTATGATCAAGAAGTGATCCTAGAACAACCTACGTCAAGCATTACTCCAACACCGTGTTCACTTCCCGGACCCCGCCGAGAAGAGACCATCACGGTTACACACGCAGTTGATGTATTTTAATTAAGGTCAACTTCAGGTTTTCTACAACCGGACATTAACAAATTCCCATCTGCCCATAACCGCGGGCACGGCTTTCGAAAGTTCAAATCCCTGCAGGGGTGTCCCAACTTAGCCCATCACAAGCTCTCACGGTCAACGAAGGATATTCCTTCTAGCGGGAAGACCCGATCAGGCTCGGAATCCCGGTTACAAGACATTTCGACAATGGTAAAACAAGACCAGCAAAGCCACCCAGATGTGCCGACAAATCCCGATAGGAGCTGCACATATCTCGTTCTCAAGGCACACCGGATGGGCAAGACGTCGGGTAAGCCAGCCCAGAGTTGCCCCTGGTAGCCTCGGACATCGCTTAGTTGGACCAACACTTAGAGAAGCACTGGCCCGGGGGGGTTAAATAAATATGACCCTTGAGCCGGCCGACTCAAGGGAAGAAAAAGGCTAGGTGGCAAATGGTAAAACCAATGTTGGGCCTTGCTGGAGGAGTTTTATTCAAGGCGAACTGTCAAGGGGTTCCCATTATCACCCAACCGCGTAAGGAACGCAAAATCCGGGAACATAACACCGATATGACAGAAACTAGGGCAGCAAGAGTGGAACAAAACACTAGGCATAAGGCCGAGCCTTCCACCCTTTACCAAGTATATAGATGCATTAATTAAATAAGAGATATTGTGATATCCCAACAAAATATCCATGTTCCAACAAGGAACAAACTCCAATCTTCACCTGCAACTAACAACGCTATAAGAGGGGCTGAGCAAAGCGGTAACATAGCCAAACAATGGTTTGCTAGGACAAGGTGGGTTAGAGGCTTGGCTTAACAATATGGGAGGCATGATAAGCAAGTGGTAGGTATCGCAGCATAGGCATAGCAAAAGAGCGAGCAACTAGCAAGCAAAGATAGAAGTGATTTCGAGGGTATGGTCATCTTGCCTGAAATCCCGCAAGGAAGAAGAATGATTCCATGAAGAAGACAAACGGACGTAGTCGAACGGGTCCTCACAAACGCGACGCTATCGGAACCAACCCGAAGAAGCAACACCGGAAAGAAGTACACAACATAGTAAATAACCACGACATAAGCATGGCATGATGCACAATCAAGTATGATGCATGTCCGGTTTAATGAAGCATGGCATGGCAAAATGCACAAACAATCCTACAAATTAAGTGGAGTTCAACATGCAACTCCGTTGCATATTGACGAAACACCACAACAAGTTATTTAGTTCGATCTCGTTTATGTACCCAACAATATTAAATGATGATTAACATGGAAAGGGGTGAAGCACAACAAAACTACCTATCTAGTCAAGGTTAAATGAGGCCGGAAGCAACAAACAAAAATTCCGGTAAATCCCCATATGCATATATTAGATTCGGAACTGTTCTGCCCTAAACACAATTTTAGAGTTGTTAAACATGCAAAATGATGCCACCATGTTAAACTAGGCATTTTTCCACCCCATTTACATATAAAGTTTGTTAAAATCCGAGCTACGGTTATTTAGTTATGAATTAAATCATTTTAACATGGCATATGAGCAAATTTAAACAAACAACATTTTAAACATTTTAAACATGGATGGAAATGACATATTATGAAACTACACAAAATTCTAAGCAACTTTCATATATAAATCATTTTAAACCAGTGGATATATGATGAGTTATTATATGCATGAAATAGGAGGGTTTTTCTGTAAAAAATGCTAACTCTGGAAAAATAGAAAAAACGTTCTATGTAAAAAAAAACAGGATACAGGCAGGATCTGGTTGGCGGCCCAGCGGAGAGGAGGGTCTGGCGCTCACCTAGCATGGCCAAGCCCAGTTCGGTGGGAGGAGGCCGGGCAGGCCGATTGCAGGGCCTAGGAGCATCTGGGCCGGACCAAGGGTGCCAGCGATGCAGGGCGGTTGAGGCGCTCATCCTCCTCGTGCCTGGCGCAGGCACAGGAGCAGAGACGGGGACGGCGGCGCCCCAAGTCAACAATAGGGCAGCGGCGACTCCGCCAGGTGAGGGCGGCGGGGAGGACCGGAGAGGAACGGATCTGGGCGGAAACTTGCCGGGTCCAACGAATCCGAGCGACGTCGGAAGCTGAGCGGCGACGAGGAGCTCCGGGCAGCGGCGCCATCCATGGCCAAAGAGAGAGAGCTGTAAGAGAAAGAGGAAGGGAAACGGGGGAAGGGAGGAGAGGGCGACCGGGACGTGACCTGGGCGACGTCGCGGAGCAGGGGTCGCCGGCGGCGACTCCGGCGTCTTGTCGGCGTGTGGCAGGGCTAGACGGGGAGAGGACCTCCTGCGCGAGGCTCGGGAACCAGGGCGCGGGGCTCTCAGAAGCGGCAGCGGGATCGGGCTTCGATGGGCTCGGCGGGCCCCACATGGGCCTGGCAGGGCCGTGAGAGGTGGGAGGAGGCCAGGGGCGACGTGGCATCGTCCCATTGGCTGCGGGTGACCACGCGGTGGCGGCTGGCCACTAGGAGCGCGCCATGTGGCGTCGGCGAGGTGGGGGTGCGGGAAGAGACCAAGGGCGGCGGCGACAAGTGGAGGCCAGGGAGGGGTTCGGCGCTGAAATTGAGGGGAGGGGGGCTAGAGGTAGGTGGAGGGCTAGTGATGCCAAAATGGCATGGAGGGGGTCTATATAAGGCAAGGGGGCTAGGGTTAGGGGGTTTGAGGCCGTTTCGGAGCCGTTCGATCTCGATCAGACGACCCGGAGCGGAGGGGGGTTAGACAGGTGGGCTAGTGAGCTGTGCTAGATAGAGATGGTCTGAGAAGAGAGGAGAGAGAGGCCCGGCAACAGTTTTCGGAGACCGAAAACGTCCGACGTTAGACCGACTATAATGTCGCTATAATTTAACGGTTGGGCTATCAAACGAACTCCGAATGCGATGAAACTTGACAGGCGGTCTATCTACTCTATAATAAGACCAGACGTCAACTCTCATCCTATTCCGAGAACATTTTCCAACCACTTATAAAATACTATTTCGGACATGCCTCGGGCGTGTGCAAGTGTGTCTGGGCTCAGAACGGACAACGGAGAGAACTCGGAGAACCCGGATGAATGCAAGTTTTAAAAACATGATGATGCAATGCACATGATGACATGATAAGATGCAACACGCAAGCATATGACATGGCAACAACAGCGAATAACAGGAAGACACCTGCCACATCGGTCTCGGGGCTTCATAACACTCCACCACTACGAGAGGATCTCGTCCCGAGATCTAGAATGGCACGGGAGGGAGCAACGGAAGAGAAAGAGAAGAGGTAAAACTAAGTTGCTTCTTTGACAAATGAGTGAAACTAAAGAACCTTTAGAGGTTGAACAAATTCGAGAAAAGAATACAATGAAGGTGAACAAGGTCGAAAACACTCCGTTAGAAAAGAGGGACAAAGAACATTGCGAAAAGCTTGAGGTTGAAGGGCAAGATATATATTGAAACCACTCTGGTTAAGACAAGATAGAGAAGGATTAAGAATGATATAATTTGGACATCACTTCGACTGAGAAGGGGGTCAAAACTTGATAAAATGGGAAGAACTAAATCAGAGGGCACAACACACCGGTTAAATGGTCAAGCATGAAAAGAATATGATCTTGGCCAAAAATGGGGTGATGGAACGAAGAGAGCAACAACACAATGCCTTTGGAAGAAGGAATCAAAGGTAGATCGTCGGAACAAAAGAACGAAGAAGAAAAAGAAAACTTCTTCCACAATTGAACTTAGAAAACATCCTTGCAAGAAAAGATTGCATGAGGTGTTGGGAAATCAACAACGAAAAGAATAAGCTTATAGTGGGCTTATGGAAAGCCTCTCAAAATTATGAGGTGAAATTCTGCCACTCACGGAAAAAGAATTGGATTGATAAGAACAAGGAGATGAGAAACTTATCTCACTTTAAGGATTAATGAAGAACTTGGGGCATTTATAAGCACCATAATTAACAACAATCCTTAGGGAAAGTTTTAGGTGAAATATAACCCAAGGTAACTCCAATGACGAGATTGATGGATTTAAAATACCTCATTCTTAATAACATGTGAATCATGAAACATGAACTCAAATTATCAAGAATGACATAATACCACCTCCAATGATTCGGAAGAAAGAATTGCACTCCGGATAGCAAGATGAAGAATGCTTGAGTTCCTCTGAAAAGAATATCAATGAACACTTCGAGAAGGAATTACGTCCTTGATGAACCAACATGTAGAGCCTCCATGACGAACTCCGGTAATAAAAGAGATGATCAAACGAAATGAAAGAGAAGTTGAAACACAAGGTGAAGACTTGCAATGATTAGATGGATCTTCACGATGAGAAAATTGAGAGAGCTTGGAACTCCGGGAAAAGAAAAGATAAAGCATTTCGAACCGAGAATGTGATAAGATGAACCTCCGGAATAAGGAATTAATCACTTGGATGAAAACAAGAATAAGAATTATGTTATGCGTATCCTTCACCAATTTAAATTGATGACAAGCAACAGATTGCATACAACTTATTCTCGTAGAAAGGATTAAGATAGATACAGCGTTAACTTGGAAAGGTCTTCAACGAACCACCGGTAGGATTGAAACAACGAATAAATTGATATGATACATGAAGGAAGAAGAATCTTGAACGAACCGCCATAGGAATTGCAAATGAACGAATAAAATATAACGAAACACCGGGAAGAATTGAAAATGAACGAAGAAGCTAGAGGGGATTTAGATACATGAGAACGAAGAGATGACGAGCTGATAAGAGAATACTTGAATGATGCGCCGGTAAGATTTAGAGAACGAGAGCTGAAAGGTGAGAATGAATAAATCCGAAATGATGGCCTTCAGACGCACAAACTGAAAAGACTCCTGAATTGCTCCGGATGGGTGAAAAGAATACTCACAAACAATTATGAGAGGATGGCATCAAGCTAGAACTGAGAATCTTCACGAGAACAGATATGATATGGAGGAAAAAAATTCTTCTTCCGTCTTCAAAGTCTGAGAATGACGACGATAAACACCACCAAGAATTATTTAGACACTCCGGAAGAATCAAAACGAAAAGGCTAAGTCAACGATGAAAAGAATTTGACAGATTTTGGAAAAATACATATGACTGATGATAATTCATTCTTACGTCAAACTTTGAAATGAATTTGAGACTAACTCCGGGAGAATAAGAAGAGTCAGGTAAGATCCTGGAAAAAAACCTGTGGGTTAGGGCCCACTCAAAGAAACACCGTAGAACGATTTAAAAGAGAGAATGCAACGGTTGAATTAAAAGGCTTGAATGAGATAAACATCCTCAAAATAGGATTAACGGATCTTGAATGACAAGACGATCCTTCTGAGATATCTTCAGCACTCCGGAACAATTGAATAGCGAGAGGTGAATGATTAAGAATTGCACCGGCATGAGAAAACATTGAAACGAGGAAAGGATAGATCAACAAAGCTTGAGTTGAAACCATCGAAGATGAAAAGAATGAAGAATGACGAACTTGAAGCTCCATTAGAATCTTCCTGAGAATCACCGGATAAGAACATTGACGGAAAAGGAATGGAGAGACTTCACGAGAATATAAAGGATACTTGACTAAAACATCGGATTCCTTGAAGAAAAAGGGTGGGTGGGCGGGAAAAACAAAGGCAACTTGGAGATGGATGAAACAAACACCGTTGAGAAGAACTGATACTTGATCTAGGGGATGTTGAAATGATCGGATCCACTTGAAGAGAAAACACGCCGGTTGAAAAGGATTGGAAAGAAAATCTCGATGATCAAGAAGGATTAGTATTCGCATCGGGGTATGAGAACACCGCTTAGGAAAAAGTATGGAATCAACATTTGACTTCGAAGCAACTCGAATACCACAACTCAAAACAAAAACAAAGGATTGGCTTGCAAAATAAGCCAGAACAAACATATGATAGAGATTTCGCCTGAAGTTTTCGTGGTGGGGCCTACACGGGCTCGATCGTACAGCACCATCATGTACAAGGCAGTGCACATGACATACGAAGCGTCCCCGAGTCGGCATAGCTAAGGACTCTTTGAGACACAACGAGACCACTGTAAAACCAACCGTGGATAGGCGGACCACTAGACGTCGAACCCCAATTTCATATCATACATCTGTCGGAAAGGTATTCTAAGAGCTACATGAATTCCCACTTATAAACTCCCGAAATTCTCCCGGTTATGCAATCAGGTGTTGGGGATACAGGGGAAGCATAATATCTCACCCAAATCTAGCAAATCCTACATCCAGCTGTATCCATCCTTCAACACATAACCAAGAAACCTTCGGAAGTCGTCTACCTCAACCTTCGAAAAGCATCCGTTATACGAGTTATGGCAATAATCCCGAACTCCCGCCCTAGTACTGGGTGGCGTCGAGGTTATCTCACCAACAACTGCATAAAAGAGATTTTCGATATCGGCGAAACTAAACTCAGGTATTCCAGAACTGCAACGATAAAATTGTGACGACAACACCTTGGAGCTCAACTCCCCGGGACACTGCCACAACCCCTAAATGACAGGAGGCGCCAAGAACAATGTTCTCATCACAAATTGATCGGAATGATTCCAAGATACCCGCGTGATCCTAAAAAAAATTAGTGAAATTTGAGAAGAGAAGAGTCAAAACTCTACGTCAGGATGCCTTACCAGAGCGATGAAGGGACTGGGGAGTAAAAAGAATTCCTAAACTCTTCGATATATATAATTCCTAAATGACTCAAAACATTTTTCTAGACTCAACTCGTCAGCTAATTCGATCAAGCAGTGGGGGCTCCTAAGGTCGGGGAAGGCTCTGATTACCAACTTGTAACGCCCTCGATGCGGCTATATCTCCCACGTGTCGAAGCACGACTTAGAGGCATAACCGCATTGAAAGCAATGTCGCAAGTGAGGTAATCTTTACACAACCCATGTAATACATAAGGGAAAAGATACATAGTTGGCTTACAATCGCCACTTCACACAATACATGAATAAAGCATTACATCATCCAGATACAAACAAGGTCCGACTACGGAACCAAGATAAAAGAAGACTACCCCAAATGCTACACAGATCCCCGATCGACCCCAACTGGGCTCCACTGCTGATCGACTAGAACGAAACAACATAAAGGACAAGATCTTCATAGAGCTCCTCCTTGAGCTTGGCTGCGTCACCTGGAATGGCATCATCGGCACCTGCAAGCTGGTTTTGGAAGTATCTGTGAGTCACGGGGACTAGCAATCTCACACCCTCGCGATCAAGACTATTTAAGCTTATGGGTAAGGTAAAGGTAAGATGTGGAGCTGCAGCAAGCGACTAGCTTATATGGTGGCTAACATACGCAAATGAGAGCGAGAAGAGAAAGCGAAGCACGGTCGAGAATCTATGATCAAGAAGTGATCCTAGAACAACCTACGTCAAGCATTACTCCAACACCGTGTTCACTTCCCGGACCCCGCCGAGAAGAGACCATCACAGTTACACACGCGGTTGATGTATTTTAATTAAGGTCAACTTCAGGTTTTCTACAACCGGACATTAACAAATTCCCATCTGCCCATAACCGCGGGCACGGCTTTCGAAAGTTCAAATCCCTGCAGGGGTGTCCCAACTTAGCCCATCACAAGCTCTCACGGTCAACGAAGGATATTCCTTCTAGCGGGAAGACCCGATCAGGCTCGAAATCCCGGTTACAAGACATTTCTACAATGGTAAAACAAGACCAGCAAAGCCACCCAGATGTGCCGACAAATCCCGATAGGAGCTGCACATATCTCATTCTCAAGGCACACCGGATGGGCAAGCCGTCGGGTAAGCCAGCCCAGAGTTGCCCTGGTAGCCTCGGACATCGCTCAGTTGGACCAACACTTAGAGAAGCACTGGCCCGGGGGGGTTAAATAAAGATGACCCTTGAGCCGGCCGACTCAAGGGAAGAAAAAGGCTAGGTGGCAAATGGTAAAACCAATGTTGGGCCTTGCTGGAGGAGTTTTATTCAAGGCGAACTGTCAAGGGGTTCCCATTATCACCCAACCGCGTAAGGAACGCAAAATCCGGGAACATAACACCGATATGACGGAAACTAGGGCGGCAAGAGTGGAACAAAACACTAGGCATAAGGCCGAGCCTTCCACCCTTTACCAAGTATATAGATGCATTAATTAAATAAGAGATATTGTGATATCCCAACAAAATATCCATGTTCCAACAAGGAACAAACTCCAATCTTCACCTGCAACTAACAACGCTATAAGAGGGGCTGAGCAAAGCGGTAACATAGCCAAACAATGGTTTGCTAGGACAAGGTGGGTTAGAGGCTTGGCTTAACAATATGGGAGGCATGATAAGCAAGTGGTAGGTATCGCAGCATAGGCATAGCAAAAGAGCGAGCAACTAGCAAGCAAAGATAGAAGTGATTTCGAGGGTATGGTCATCTTGCCTGAAATCCCGCAAGGAAGAAGAATGATTCCATGAAGAAGACAAACGGACGTAGTCGAACGGGTCCTCACAAACGCGACGCTATCGGAACCAACCCGAAGAAGCAACACCGGAAAGAAGCACACAACATAGTAAATAACCACGACATAAGCATGGCATGATGCACAATCAAGTATGATGCATGTCCGGTTTAATGAAGCATGGCATGGCAAAATGCACAAACAATCCTACAAATTAAGTGGAGTTCAACATGCAACTCCGTTGCATATTGACGAAACACCACAACAAGTTATTTAGTTCGATCTCGTTTATGTACCCAACAATATTAAATGATGATTAACATGGCAAGGGGTGAAGCACAACAAAACTACCTATCTAGTCAAGGTTAAATGAGGCCGGAAGCAACAAACAAAAATTCCGGTAAATCCCCATATGCATATATTAGGTTTGGAACTGTTCTGCCCTAAACACAATTTTAGAGTTGTTAAACATGCAAAATGATGCCACCATGTTAAACTAGGCATTTCTCCACCCCATTTACATATAAAGTTTGTTAAAATCCGAGCTACGGTTATTTAGTTATGAATTAAATCATTTTAACATGGCATAGGAGCAAATTTAAACAAACAACATTTTAAACATTTTAAACATGGATGGAAATGACATATTATGAAACTACACAAAATTCTAAGCAACTTTCATATATAAATCATTTTAAACCAGTGCATAGATGATGAGTTATTATATGCATGAAACAGGAGGGTTTTTCTGTAAAAACTGCTGACTCTGGAAAAATAGAAAAAACGTTCTATGTAAAAAAACAGGATACGGGCCGGATCTGGTTGGCGGCCCAGCAGAGAGGAGGGGCTGGCGCTCACCTAGCTGGGCCAAGCCCAGTTCGGTGGGAGGAGGCCGGGTAGGCCGATTGCGGGGCCTTGGAGCATCTGGGCCGGACCAAGGGTGCCAGCGATGCAGGGCGGTTGAGGCGCTCGTCCTCCTCATGCCTGGCGTAGGCACAGGAGCAGAGACAGGGACGGCGGCGCCCGAAGTCAACGACAGGGCAGCGGCGACTCCGGCAGGTGAGGGCAGCGGGGAGGACCGGAGAGGAACGGATCTGGGCAGAAACTTGCCGGATCCGACGAATCCGAGCGACGTCGGAAGCTGAGCGGCGACGAGGAGCTCCGGGCAGCGGCGCCATCCATGGCCAAAGAGAGAGAGCTGTAAGAGAAAGAGGAAGGGAAACGGCGGAAGGGAGGAGAGGGCGACCGGGACGTGACCTGGGCAACGTCGCGGAGCAGGGGTCGCCGGCGACGACTCCGGCGTCTTGTCGGCGTGTGGCGGGGCTGGACGGGGAGAGGGCCTCCTGCGCGAGGCTCGGGAACCAGGGTGCGGGGCTCTCGGAATCGGCGGCGGGATCGGGCTTCGATGGGCTCGGCGGGCCCCACATGGGCCTGGCAGGGCCGCGGGAGGTGGGTGGAGGCCAGGGGCGACGTGGCATCGTCCCATTGGCTGTGGGTGACCACGCGGTGGCGGCTGGCCACTAGGAGCGCGCCATGTGGCACCGGCGAGGTGGGGGTGCGGGAAGAGACCAAGGGCGGCGGCGACAAGTGGAGGCCAGGGAGGGGTTCGGCGCTGAAATTGAGGGGAGGGGGGCTAGAGGTAGGTGGAGGGCTAGGGATGCCAAAAATGGCATGGAGGGGGTCTATATAAGGCAAGGGGGCTAGGGTTAGGGGGTTTGAGGCCGTTTCGGAGCTGTTCGATCTCGATCAGACGACCCGGAGCGGAGGGGGGTTAGACAGGTGGGCTAGTGGGCTGTGCTAGATAGAGATGGGCTGAGAAGAGAGGAGAGGGAGGCTCGGCAATAGTTTTCGGAGACCGAAAACGTCCGACGTTAGACCGACTATAATGTCGCTATAGTTTAACGGTTGGGGTATCAAACGAACTCCGAATGCGATGAAACTTGACAGGCGGTCTATCTACACTATAATAAGACCACACCTCAACTCTCATCCCATTCCGAGAACATTTTCCAGCCACTTATAAAATACTATTTCGGACATGCCTCGGGCGTGTGCAAGTGTGTCTGGGCTCAGAACAGACAACGGAGAGAACTCGGAGAACCCGGATGAATGCAAGTTTTAAAAACATGATGATGCAATGCACATGATGACATGATAAGATGCAACACGCAAGCAGATGACATGGCAACAACAGCGGATAACAGGAAGACACCTGGCACATCGGTCTCGGGGCGTCACAGTAGGTACAACCTGAAGTTGAAGCTCGTGGAAGCCGAAGCTGTGGGCAGGACTAATGCCCTCAGGTCGGGGCTGACTGAAGTGGAACATCGCGAGAAAGCTGCCGTAGCCTCCCTGACCTCAGTGCAAGCTGAGTTGGCTTCCGCTCGTGCCGAGCTGCTTTCCCTTCAGTAGTGGGTCGCCAGCGCCGAGTCCTCCGCGCAGTAGAGCAGGGAGGAAGCGCTCTGGCGGCAGACGGTGGAGAACGGGCACGCCCCATGCTCCAAAGCTTCAGGATCAGAGCCAGCGCGGTGCTGGGCGCCATCTGCGACGAAGATGCACCTCATCCCCACTCGAACGACTACGCCAGTCACCTCCTTTTCTTCACCGACGTGGTGACACGCCTGGAGAATCGACCCGAGAGGGCTCGCGTGCTTGTTGAGGAGAGGGGCCGTGGCCTGCTCAAGCGCGCGTTCTCCCGTGTCTTAAGCCACCTCCAGAATATCTCCCCAACTTCGACTTCAACGCCGCCATTGCCCCTATGCCCGAGGCCATCCGGGGTGACCTGGCGCGCTTGGTAGAGGACAATGTGGATGCTCTAGTTAGGGCCTTCACCTCCGAGGATGACGCGGTGGAGGTCGCCGCGGATGAAGGCGATGCGGGCGACGTCGGCAATGGTGACGGTGATGCCGGCGACGAGGATGGTGATGCCAGTGCTACCTCTTGAGCACTGCGTTGGATTTCCCCGAAGAGGAGAGGATGATGCAGCAAAGTAGTGTAAGTATTTCCCTCAGTTTTTGAGAACCAAGGTATCAATCCAGTAGGAGGCTACGCGCGAGTCCCTCGTACCTACACAAAAACAATAGCTCAACGCAACCAACGCGCTTAGGGGTTGTCAATCCCTTCACGGTCACTTACGAAAGTGAGATCTGATAGAGATGATAAATAATATTTTTGGTATTTTTGGTATAGAGATGCAAAGTAAAAGCAAAGCAATAATAAAGTGATGGAGATTGATATGATGAGAAAGAGACCCGGGGGCCATAGGTTTCACTAGTGGCTTCTCTCAAGAGCATAAGTATTCTACGGTGGGTGAACAAATTACTGTTGAGCAATTGACAAAATTGAGCATAGTTATGAGAATATCTAGGTATGATCATGTATATAGGCATCACGTCCGAGACAAGTAGACCGACTCCTGCCTGCATCTACTACTATTACTCCACTCATCGACCGCTATCCAGCATGCATCTAGAGTATTAAGTTAAAAACAGAGTAACGCCTTAAGCAAGATGACATGATGTAGAGGGATAGTTTCATGCAATATGATAAAAAAACCATCTTGTTATCCTCGATGGCAACGATACAATACGTGCCTTGCTGCCCCTTCTGTCACTGGGAAAGGACACCGCAAGATCGAACCCAAAGCTAAGCACTTCTCCCATGGCAAGAACAACCAATCTAGTAGGCCAAAGCAAACTGATAATTCGAAGAGACTTGCAAAGATAACCAATCATACATAAAAGAATTCAGAGAAGATTCAAATATTAATCATAGATAGACTGGATCATAAACCCACAATTCATCGGTCTTAACAAACACACCGCAAAAAGAATATTACATCGAATAGATCTCCACGAGAGAGGGGGAGAACATTGTATTGAGATCCAAAAAGAGAGAAGAAGCCATCTAGCTACTAACTATGGACCCGTAGGTCTGAAGTAAACTACTCACACTTCATCGGAGGGGCTTGGATGATGATGTAGAAGCCCTCCATGATCGATGCCCCCTCCGGCGGAGCTCCGGAACAGGCCCCAAGATGGGATCTCGTGGATATAGAAAGTTGTGGCGGTGGAATTAGGTTTTTGGCTCCGTCCCCGATCGTTTGGGGATACGTGGATATATATGGGAGGAAGAAGTACGTCGCTGGAGCTTCGAGGGGCCCACGAGGCAGGGGGCGCGCCCTAGGGGGGCGCCCTCCACCCTCGTAACCGCCTCGTGGCTTTCTTGATGGAGGGTCCATGTCTCCTGGATCTTATCTGATGAGAAGATCACGTTTCCAAAGGTTTCATTCCGTTTGGACTCCGTTTGATATTCTGTTTCTCCGAAACACTGAAATAGGCAAAAAACAGCAATTCTGGGTTGGGCCTCCGGTTAATAGGTTAGTCCCAAAAATAATATAAAATTGGAAAATAAAGCCCAATATAATCCAAAATAGTAGATAATATAGCATGGAGCAATCAAAAATTATAGATATGTTGGAGACGTATCAAGCATCCCCAAGCTTAATTCCTACTCGTCCTCGAGTAGGTAAATGATAAAAACAGAATTTTTGATGCGGGGTGCTACTTGGCATAATTTTAATGTAATTCTTCTTAATTGTGGTATGAATATTCAGATCCGAAAGATTCAAGAAAAAAGTTCATATTGACATAGAAATGATAATACTTCAAGCATACTAACTAAACAATTATGTCTTCTCAAAATAACATGGCCAAAGAAAGTTTATCCCTACAAAATCATATAGTTTAGTCATGTTTCATTTTCGTCACACAAGAATGCTCTCATCATGCACAACCCCGATGACAAGCCAAGCAATTGTTTCATACTTTAGTAATCTCAGACCTATAAACTTTCACGCAATATATGAGCGCGAGCCATGGACATAGAACTATGGGTGGAATAGAATATAATGAGGGGGGTTATGTGGAGAAGAAAAAAAAAGGAGAAAGTCTCACATCAACGAGGCTAATCAATGGGCTATGGAGGTGCCCACCGATTGATGTTAATGCAAGGAGTAGGGATTGCCATGCAACGGATGCACTAGAGCTATAAATGTATGAAAGATCAAAAAAAGAAACTAGTGGGTGTGCATCCAACTTGCTTGCTCACGAAGACCTAGGGCACTTGAGGATGCCCATTGTTGGAATATACAAGCCAAGTTCTATAATGAAAAATTCCCACTAGTATATGAAAGTGATAACATGAGAGACTCTCTACTATGAAGATCATGGTGCTACTTTGAAGCACAAGTGTGGTAAAAGGATAGTAACATTGTCCGTTCTCTCTTTTTCTCTAATTTTTTTGGGCCTTTTCTTTTTTTATGGCCTTTCTCTTTTTTTGGGCCTTCTCTTTTTTTATTCCTCACTTGGGACAATGCTCTAATAATAATGATCATCACACTTCTATTTATTTACAACTCAATGATTACAACTCGATACTAGAACAAAGATGACTCTATATGAATGCCTCCAGCGGTGTACTGGGATATGAAATGAACCAAGAGTGACATGTATGAAAGAATTATGAACGGTGGCTTTGCCACAAATACTATGTCAACTACATGATCATGCTAAGCAATATGACAATGATGAATGTGTCATGATGAACGGAATGATGGAAAGTTGCATGGCAATATATCTCGGAATGGCTATGGAAATGCCATAATAGGTAGGTATGGTGGCTATTTTGAGGAGGATATAAGGAGGTTTATGTGTGAAAGAGCGTATCATATCACAGGGTTTGGATGCACCGGCGAAGTTTGCGCCAACTCTCAATGTGAGAAAGGGCAATGCACGGTACCGAAGAGGCTAGCAAGGATGGAAGGGTGAGAGTGCGTATAATCCATGGACTCAACATTAGTCATAAAGAACTCACATACTTATTGCAAAAATCTACAAGTCATCAAAAACCTCGGCACTACGCGCATGCTCCTAGGGGGATAGATTGGTAGGAAAAGACCATCCCTCGTCCCCGACCGCCACTCACAAGGAAGACAATCAAATAACACCTCATGTTTCAAATTTGTTGCATAACGTTCACCACACGTGCATGCTACGGGACTTGCAAACTTCAACACAAGTATTTCTCAATTTCACAATTACTCAACTAGCATGACTTTTATATTATTACCTCCATATCTCAAAACAATCATCAAGCATCAAACTTTTCTTAGTACTCAACACACTCATAAGAAAGTTTTGTTATTAATCTTGCATACCAAGCATATTAGGATTTTAAGCAAATTACCATGCTATTAAGACTCTCAAAATAATCTAAGTGAAGCATGAGAGATCAATAGTTTCTATAAAACAAATCCACCACTGTGCTCTAAAAGATATAAGTGAAGCACTAGAGCAAAACTATAAAGCTCAAAAGATATAAGTGAAGCACATAGAGTATTCTATCAAATTCCAAATCATGTATGGCTCTCTCAAAAGGTGTGTACAGAAAGGATGATTGTGGTAGACTAACAAGCAAAGACTCAAATCATAAAAGACGCTCCAAGCAAAACACATATCATGTGGTGAATAAAAATATAGCTCCAAGTAAAGTTACCGATAGAAGTAGACGAAAGAGGGGATGCCTTCCGGGGCATCCCCAAGCTTTGGCTTTTAGGTGTCCTTAGATTATCTTGGGGGTGCCATGGGCATCCACAAGCTTAGGCTCTTGCCACTCCTTGTTCCATAATCCATCAAATCTTTACCCAAAACTTGAAAACTTCACAACACAAAACTTAAAGTAGAAAATCTCGTGAGCTCCGTTAGTGAATGAAAACAAAAGACCACTTCAAGGTACCATAATGAAATCATTCTTTATTTATATTGGTGTTAAAACTACTGTATTCCAACTTCTCTATGGATTATAAACTAATTTATTAGCCATAGATTCATCAAAATAAGCAAACAACACAGGAAAAACAGAATCTGTCAAAAATAGAACGGTCTGTGGTAATCTGTAGCTAGCGCAAGATCTGGAACCCCAAAAATTCTAAAATAAATTTCTGGACGTGAGGAATTTATCTATTAATCATCTGCACAAAGAATTAACTAAATGTCACTTTCCAAATAAACATTACTGCAGTTCTCGTGAGCGCTAAAGTTTCTGTTTTTTACAGCAAGTTCAACAAGACTTTCCCCAAGTCTTCCCAACGGTTCTACTTGGCACAAACACTAATTAAACACAAAAAACACAACCAAAACAGAGGCTAGATAAATTATTTATTACTAAACAGGAGCAAAAAGCAAGGAATAAAAATAAAAATGGGTTGCCTCCCAACAAGCGCTATTGTTTAACGCCCCTAGCTAGGCATAACAAGCAAGAATAGATCTAGGTATTGCCATCTTTGGTAGGCAATTCTTCAATGAGGCATCTATCTCCCTTAGGAATTTCTTTCTTTCTAGTGATTATCAAACTCTTAGGCACAAGATCGAAAAATTCATTTGTAGCCATTGGTTCCTTAATGATAGCAAACAGATTGGGATGAATACTTGTAGATTTAAGATCCACAGTTTCCTTACTAGATGATTCACCCTTATTTTTAGGAACATACATAAGCTTGGAAATTTTGGTAGGAGGACTTGGATTATTCTTTACGGAAGAAAAAGCGGTTCCCAAGTTTGTAATGATACCCTCAAGTTTATCGATTCTAGTGGAATCTAGATTTATTTTCTCATTAACTATGTGTTCCTTTTCCTTAATATTTTTCAAAGTCATTCCTACCCTAGATCCATATTGGGTAATTTGATTGTGGATCTTTTTATCTAGATTTTCAATTAATTTTATGGTAGCAACTTTATTTTCAATAATTTCAAGTCTTTGCATAACATGCTCCAAGGTTAACATAGTTCCATTAACCAAAAGAGGTGGTGAGCCAAATAAATCTAACATAGCATTATAAGAATCAAAAGTATGGCTACCCAAGAAATCCCCTCCTATAATGGTATCAAGGATATATCTATACCAAGGATTAGCACCTACATAAAAATTACGGAGAAGAACTGAAGTAGATTGCTTCTTGGTAGATCTATTTTGAGCATTGCAAATTCTATACCAAACATCTTTTAGATTTTCTCCCTCCCTTTGTTTAAAATTTAGAACTTCATTCTCAGGAGACAACGGAGAAGATATGAGACTAGCCATGACGACAAGCAAACAAACTAACACATAAGCAAACAAAAAGCAAACGGGCAAAAAGAGGCAAATTGAGAAAGAGAGGGAGGATAGAGAGAGGGGGGGGATAAAACGGCAAGGGTGAAGTGGGGGAGAGGAAAACGAGAGGAAAATGGCAAATAATGTAATGCAGGAGATAGGGATTGTGATGGGTGCTTGGTATGTTGACTTTTGCACAGAGTCCCCGGCAACAGCGCCAGAAATTCTTCTTGCTACCTCTTGAGCACTGTGTTGGATTTCCCCGAAGAGGAGAGGATGATGCAGCAAAGTAGCGTAAGTATTTCCTTAAGTTTTTGAGAACCAAGGTATCAATCCAGTAGGAGGCTACGCACGAGTCCCTCGTACCTACACAAAAAAATAGCTCAATGCAACCAACGCGCTTAGGGGTTGTCAATCCCTTCACGGTCACGTACAAAAATGAGATCTGATAGAGATGATAAATAATATTTTTGGTATTTTTGGTATAGAGATGCAAAGTAAAAAGTAAAAGCAAAGCAATAATAAAGTGATGGAGATTGATATGATGAGAAAGAGACCCGAGGGCCATAGGTTTCACTAGTGGCTTCTCTCAAGAGCATAAGTATTCTACGGTGCGTGAACAAATTACTGTTGAGCAATTGACAGAATTGATCATAGTTATGAGAATATCTAGGTATGATCATGTATATAGGCATCACGTCCGAGACAAGTACACCGACTCCTGCCTGCATCTACTACTATTACTCCACTCATCGGCCGCTATCCAGCATGCATCTAGAGTATTAAGTTAAAAACAGAGTAACGCCTTAAGCAAGATGACATGATGTAGAGGGATAGTTTCATGCAATATGATAAAAACCCCATCTTGTTATCCTCGATGTCAACGATACAATACATTCCTTGCTTCCCCTTCTATCACTGGGAAAGGACACCGCAAGATCAAACCCAAAGCTAAGCACTTCTCCCATGGCAAGAACAACCAATCTAGTAGGCCAAACCAAACTGATAATTCGAAGAGACTTGCAAAGATAACCAATCATACATAAAAGAATTCAGAGAAGATTCAAATATTATTCATAGATAGACTGGATCATAAACCCACAATTCATCGGTCTCAACAAACACACCGCAAAAAGAAGATTACATCGAATAGATCTCCACGAGAGAGGGGGAGAACATTGTATTGAGATCCAAAAAGAGAGAAGAAGCCATCTAGCTACTAAATATGGACCCATAGGTCTGAAGTAAACTACTCACACTTCATCGGAGGGGCTTGGATGATGATGTAGAAGCCCTCTGTGATCGATGCCCCCTCCGGCGGAGCTCCGAAACAGGCCCCAAGATGGGATCTCGTGGATACAGAAAGTTGCGGTGGTGGAATTAGGTTTTTGGCTCCGTCCCTGATCGTTTGGGGATACGTGGATATATATGGGAGGAAGAAGTACGTCGGTGGAGCTTCGAGGGGCCCACGAGGTAGGGGGCGCGCCCTAGGGGGGCGCCCTCCACCCTCGTGACCGCCTCGTGGCTTTCTTGACGGAGGGTCCAAGTCTCCTGGATCTTATCTGATGAGAAAATCACGTTTCCGAAGGTTTCATTCCGTTTGGACTCCGTTTGATATTTTGTTTCTCTGAAACACTGAAATAGGCAAAAAACAGCAATTCTGGGCTGGGCCTCCGGTTAATAGGTTAGTCCCAAAAATAATATAAAAGTGGAAAATAAAGCCCAATATAGTCCAAAACAGTAGATAATATAGCATGGAGCAATCAAAAATTATAGATACGTTGGAGACGTATCAGCCAGCGATGGGGACGATGACGCCTGCGATGCGTCTGAGGGCGACCCGGAGGACGCGGTGAGAGATATGTCCGATTGAGCCCGTGCTTCCTTGTTGCTGACCCTGTAAGTGAAAACTTGGGCACGACCCTGAAAGTTGTAAGAGCATTTTGGGAGGGGGAGCCCCTCATGTAAACAGATTACTGCCTCTATTCCTTAGGCCAAGCTGAAGATGTGTTTTTATGAACCTGCAAGTCACGTCGCGAGCTTACTACTGAAATTTACCTTAGTTAGGACCGGTTCCCGACCAGCTCGTGAGGTCGTGAGCTCCTGAAGGGCCTGCCAATCCGTCCGAGAGGGCCTCACCAGGAGCAAGCGCCAGCCATGGAAGGGTGTGCGCTGCGCGTCCAGCCCCCGCTTGTGAGGGCCTCGCGAGGGGGGAGGCAGCAGGTGCGAACTCCGAGTCGGGGCAAGGAACCAGATGTCAAGAAATCGAATGAACGCTAAAAGTCACCCCCCGCGCATACCAATGAAAATTCAACTTCAACTTAAATCCAAAGCCAGAAACAGGGCTACAGAAAAAGAGGTTAAGAGCAAATGGCCGCGTCCGGCACCTAGTCTAGTCTTCTTGTCTTCTCACCAGCACGGAGCTAAGTGTTGCCACTTGGACGTGGGAGGGAGCCCCCGAGGCCCGAGGGCGGCACTCCTGAGACTTCGGGTCATGTACAGCCCCACTCATTATTACGTGAGAGTGTCACGAGCGGAGATCTTCACAGGCGCGAGCCTTACTTCATATCGCCAGACGAGGGCCCCGCCTTGCGCCGCCCTCGGCCACCGTTGGTGCGACCGGAAACCAGGACGAAGCCAAGGGGTAAAGGGGATGCCAGTGGCGCCCTCGGCGACCATGGGTCCTCTGCCGGGGGAAGGCTCACTAGCACCTCCCCGACAGAGGGCCTACCTCCGGGGGACGCCTTGCTCCGCGTAATGCGGGGAGGGACCTGGCTCCCGGCCCCTCCCCTTTAGCCCCCAGTGCGCTCCTCTCGGTGGGAGGGAGGCCGTTGAGCTAGGGCTGCCGTCCGCCGTTGTGACCTGATCCTCCTGCGACCCATGGTTAGCATAAACTTGCTCCTGAGAGATTAGTGGTACCTTGTAGCTATTGTCACCGGCATGGTTGGCGAGGCTCCCGGGGAGCTCCTGGAAGGCCTCAGCTTCTAGCGCCTCCTCCTCCCAGCCTGGCTCGAGGAACGAGCCAGGGTCTTCTCCCAGCGCATACTCCTCGTCCATCATGCGGGGCACATAGGCCTCCGGGGACGTCGCCTCGAAGACCTCGCTGATGTTCCCCACGCTCCATGTTGCCAGGCCCAGCGCGCCGCCCTGAGGATGGTAGGGCGGCACTTTGCTGGGGCCGCGGGTGGCAACGCTCGTGCCCGCGCTCATCGGAGGTGATGCGGGTGTGATTGGGCCCCCGGTATTGCTGGTCGTGCCGGTGTCGATGAAGCCTCCTGGCGCACCTGGGGGCACACGAGTGCGGCGAGGCCTGCCGTGCGATCCGGCTGCGGCCTGAGGCGTAAGCAAGGAGCAGAAGGGCAGCGCTCCCAAGGCCACAACGTCCAGTAGCTCGGCAACGCGCTCCAGCAATGCATCCCGGCCGCTCTCCATCAGCCGGCATCGCAGCAACTCCCGAGCCACCGTGAGCGCGGCCCTCATGTTCGCTTGTTCCCGTCGGCTGTGCGACGTTGTGGCCGCAGCGTGGCTTGAAGCCCTTGCGGCTGCCCGCGCTTGTCATGGAGTAAGGGTGGATGGCGTCTGACTGCGCCGCCCGCGCCCCGCAGCGTTTGGCAGCGCGCGTGCCTCCTGGGGCGCAGGGTTGAGGTCTTCTTGGGCTGATGGAGCTGTCGGCGTTCTGGGAACGGGGGTCCCCAGACTTGCCTGCCTGCGGCGTGGCTCAAGTGGGGGCCCAGCGCGGCCCACCTTCATCAGCTCAAGCTCAAGACCCTCGCGAGGGGCCAAGCCTCGCGGGGCGGACGACGGAAAGCTTCCTCAAAGGCAGCCTCATCATGCAGGCTCGTGAGGAGGCGGAGAGATCAAGGCAGGGGTACCTCGCGAGGAGCCCGTGACGCAAGTCATGACGATCGAGACCAGGCGGGCGCCGGCCTGTGCAGTGTCCTTATTTCCCCTTTGGTGCAAAGGGGGCAAGCATAGGCCAAGGCATCGGGCAAAGGTTACCATTCCGGTGCAACAAGACCAAGACCAGCAGAGCGCCAGGACGGAGGTCACCGTGGAGCCCAAGACGGCGTCATCACCAGAGCTTTTGGCAACCGAAGACCACCTTTGGTCAGGATAACTTGTACTAGATGTTTCCCTTCAAAATGGCCAATAGTTGGCGCACTTCCCGCTCATTATTTGGGGAGAGGCCCAGGGCCCCTATAAATAGAGCTAGTCACCACAGAAGGAAAGAGAAACCCAGGGGATGAAAGAGAGACAACGAGAGATCTAGTAGAACCCTAGCAGAGAGAGAGAGAGGCGACTGAACTCACCCAAGCAGTTCATCGCACCAGCTCAAGAACACCTCTCGCGAGGCTGTTCTTCCCTTGTACTGTTCATCATTAGCCCCCGAGGCAATCCACCACACCACACACTGGAGTAGGGTATTACACCACAACGGTGGCCCGAACCAGTATAAACCTCGTGTCCCTTGTGTTGTTCGTTGTTTCCAGCTTAGATCACGCGAGGAGATTAGACGTAGATCGGTAGGGGAGAGATCTCCACGCGCACCCCAGTGTTCGAACCTCAAGGGTCTGCCGGAACCCGAAACCCAACATTTGGCGCGCCAGGTAGGGGTGCACCGGAATCCTTCTTCCTCCGCATCACGCTCCGTCGCCTCGCCGTTCAGATGTCAAGCGACCCGGCAGCCAACGCCGACCGCTGGGCAGCATGGCCCACCCACGCCGTGGCACCAGCCCAGGGCGACCTCAACCTTGCGCCTCAGGCACCCCGCGCTCCGCAGGGCGCGAGCGATGTGGCCAGACGCCGCCTGCCCTCACACCATGGCAGGTGCGGGCTGCAGCAAGGGCCTCAGACCACGCCATGGCCACAGCGCCGTACACCCGACGGGAGCAAGCGAATTCCAGGGCCGCGCTCACGGTGGCCCGAGAGCTGCTACGGTGCCGACTGCTGGGGGCGGCCGCGACGTGTTGTTGGAGCGAGTAGCTGAGCTCCTGGACGCCGCCGCCTCAGGAACACCTCCTTTCTGCGTCCAGCTGCCACCCCAGACCCAAGGCGGGCCGCATGGTGGCATCATGCGCGCGCACGCGACTTCTAGTGGACTCCAGGGCCCGTCCAGCGCCAACACCTCCGCCGGCACCGGGCGACAAGTCACGTAAGTCCCCTCTCAGGCCAACGAAGGGGTGCACGCCACGACCTTCGGCCTCGGCGGACCGCCACGCCATCACCCCCAAGACGGCGCTCCAAGCCAGGCTGCGTGGCATGCGGGGCGCTACGGCGAGGCGCATGGGGCGGCGACCCCGGAAGCTTATGTGCCCCGCATGGTGGATCAGGAGTGCGCACTGGAGGAAGATCATGGCTCATTCCTCGGGCCAGGCTCGGGCGATGAGACGCCAGAAGTTGAGATCTTTCAGGAACCCCAGGAGAGCCTCGACAACCGCACCGGTTGCGGAAACTATCGGGTACCACTCATCCCTCAGGAGCAAACTTATGCTAACCATGGGTCGCAGGAGATACAGGTCGCCGCAGCAGGTGGCTGCCCCAATTCTGCAGCCTCATACCCCTCGGGAGGAGGGCGCAGGGGGCTGCAGGAGAGGGGCCGAGATTCAGGTTCGTCCCCGTGGCGGTCGGAGCAAGGCGTTCTCAGGAGGTAGGCCCCCTGCCGGGGAGGTGCCCCAGGGCCTGCCCCCGGCAGGGGACCCGTGGTCGTCAGGGGAACTGCTAGCGACCACGCTGCCTCATTGGCGTCGTCCTGGTTTCCGGTCGCCGTCGATGGCGGCAGAGTGAGGCGCAAGGCGGGCCCCTCGTCTGGCGATATGAAGCAAGGCCGATACCTGTGAAGAAGACCCAGTGCCTGTGAAGCACGCCGCCCGTGACACTCACACATAATAATGAGTGGGGTTGTACACGCCCCGGAGTCTCTGGACAGCCACCCTCGGGCCTCGGGGGCTCCCGCCCATGCCCAGTGGCAGCACTTAGCTCCGCGCTGGTGAGAAGACGTCGAAGACTAGACTAGGTGCCGGACGCGGCCTTTTGCTTTTGCCTTTCCTTGTTGAAAAAGTTCTTCGATTTGGATTTAAGTTGGATTTGAGCTCGATGCTTGCGTGTGTTTGGGGGAAGGGGTGTTTAGTCTCGTTCGAGCAATCTCTTGCGTTCTGGTTTCGGCTTTGCGTCCCAAGTTAGCATCGGCTGCCCCCCTCGCGAGTCGGGTCGGGCCAGGCACGTTTACAACCAGGACCGCTGTTACCGCACCCTTTCCGGAGGTTTTCATCGCGGAATCTACAAGTTAATCAGAAGACACCCGAGGTGCGGCGGCCCCCGCAGGCCCGCTCGAGACTCGTCGGGGTCGGAAGGTACACAAGTCAGCTGACCCATCACCGGGCCAGTGGCTAATTTCACACGCAATGTTATACTTACCAGGGTACTAATTGCAAACATTTACATGAGGGGCTACCCCTCCCAAAATTCTCTTACATTCTTCAGGGCCAAGCCCGAACCTTCTTCGTGCAGAATAAACAGCAGTGACATGCGGTCAGTCGGACATATCACTCACCGCGTCTTCTTGGGCATCCTCAGAGGCATCGCTCGCGTCGTTGACATTGCCGCCACCACCAGCGTTTCCGTCAACGCCAGGCTCGTCCACAACACCACCTTCATTGGCGGCCACGACCACGCCATCATCATCAGACGCAAAGGCCCTGACGAGGGCGTCCACATTATCCTCCACCCATCGCGCCAGGGCACCCCGGACGGCTATGGGCACGGGTGCGATGGTAGCGTCAAAGTCAAAGTGGGGGTCCCTGTCCAGCAGATAGCTGAAGACGCGAGAGAATGCACGCCCGAGCAAGGCTCGGATCCTCTCTTCGACAAGCCAATGCGACCTTTTGGAGCGGTTCTCCAGAAGCGTCACCACATCGGTGAAAAACTAGAGGTTGCCGACATAGTTGACCTCGTGCGGCTCCTTAGCGGCAGCCTCGCAGATGTTGCCCAAAGCTGTGTTGGCCTTTTCTCTGAGCATTTTAAGCATGGGGGCATGCTCACACTCCAGAACCCGTCGTCGACGGATCTCGTCCTCATTCCACTGCGCGATGGCCTCGGCGTCATCAACCCTCTGACGGAGAAGAAGCTGCTCGGCCCAGGAAGAGGACAGCTCCGCCTATGCTGCGCTGAGGGCGGCTGCGGAGGAGTCCGCATGCCGCATCACTTTGGCCATTTTGGCCCTGAGGGCTGCGGTCCTGCCCTCAGCCTCGGCCTTGACCCAACCTCGTCTCATATTCGCGCTCGAAGGCTGAGCGAGCTTCGCCACGCGGCGATCGACTTCTTCCTGGGCCTGGGCTTCGCGCGCGACAACGTCATCCTCCGCCGAGCCACCAGGCGCTCCCTCGTCTCCAACCGCTCAAGATCAAGGTTGCGCTCAGCGGCCTCCAGCGTCAGCGCCTCCTCGTGCTTCAGAAGCTCCGCCCGATCAACATGGGCCCCCTCCACCGACTCAAGGGCCGCCTGGCGCAGTTCCACTTGCTGCTCCGGGGAGTTGCCCCAGGCCAGGAGCTCCCATGCGCGCTCCTCCGCATCCTTGTGTCGTCGGTCTGCTTCCCGAGCCTCCTCGGCGGCCTAGGAACAGGCCTCCCGCGAAGCTGCCAGCGACGCTTCAGCCTTCACGTTTTCGAGATCACGTTGGTGGCGTGCGAGGGCGATGGCTACCTTTAGTTTGCGCCTCTCCTCAGCAAGGCGCAAACCTCCGGCCCGAGGTGCATCATGCGGATTTGATAATGGGAGAGCACCACATTGAAGAAGGCGGAAAAGGGGGGAACCAGACCCGCCCATAGAGCATCGGCGAAGAATCGGACCTCCGTGACGATCCTATCAAGGGAGGCATGGGATGCAGGCCAGACCGTGGTCCTGCCGCACTCATTGAAGATAGTTGCAAGGGCGGAGCGGACCTTGTCCAAAGCTTCTGGATTGAGTATGATCGACCGGGCGACGGCGGGGGTCGCCGCTGGAGGTGTGCGGGGCGAAGGCGCGGGCTTCTTTCCCCTTCCTTTCTTCGATGGCGCCATGGCGGTGAAGAGGAGGAAGAACTCGAGCCGGATTGGCGGCGGAGTCTGGAGCTCGAATAAGAAGGAAAGGTAGGAGGCGGGCGAGCAGCGGAAAGGAGGAACAACTGTGTGCAACTACGGGTCCGCTTAGCCGGGTGCGTAGCAAGGCGTCGTGGGGAAGCGCAGACGCCCACGTCCAATCAATTGCCACACGGCGCCCGAGGCCGCAGGCTTTTTGGGCCCGCCGCGCTTCGTGCTTGCCTCTTCACTTCCCTGCTAGGCCAAGCCCGGGCGCGCCTTGGGCCCGGGGGCTACTATCGGTGTTCTAGGAACGGGGGTCCCCAGACTTGCCTGCCTGCGGCCTGGGGCGTGGCTCAAGTGGGGTCCCAGCGCGGCCCACCTTCATCAGCTCAAGCTCAAGACCCTCGCGAGGGGCCAAGCCTCGCGAGGCGGACGATGGAAAGCTTCCTCAGAGGTAGCCTCATCAGGCAGGCTCGCGAGGAGGCGGAGAGATCAAGGCAGGGGTACCTCGCGAGGAGCCCGTGACGCAAGCCATGACGATCGAGGCCAGGCGGGCGCCAGCCTGCGCAGTGTCCTTGTTTCCCCTTTTGTGCAAAGGGGGCAAGCACAGGACAAGGCATCGGGCAAAGGTTACCATTCCGGTGCAACAAGACCAAGACCAGTAGAGCGGCAGGACGGAGGTCACCGTGGAGCCCAAGACGGCGTCATCACCGGAGCTTTTGGCAGCCAAAGACCACCTTTGGTCAGGATAACTTGTACTAGATGTTCCCTTTAAAAATGGTCAATTGTTGGTGCCCTTCCTGCTCATTATTTGGGGAGAGGCCCAGGGCCCCTATAAATAGAGGTAGCCACCACAGAAGGAAAGAGACACCCAGGGGGGATGAAAGAGAGACAGCGAGAGATCTGGTAGAACCCTAGCAGAGAGAGAGAGAGAGGCGACTGAACTCACCCAAGCAGTTCATCGCACCAGCTCAAGAACACCTCTCGCGAGGCTGTTCTTCCCTTGTACTGTTCATCATCAGCCCCCGAGGCAATCCACCACACCACACACTGGAGTAGGGTATTACACCACAACGGTGGCCCGAACCAGTATAAACCTTGTGTCCCTTGTGTTGTTCGTTGTTTCCAGCTTAGATCACGCGAGGAGATTGGACGTAGATCAGTAGGGGAGAGATCTCCGCGCGCATCCCAGTGTTCGAACCTCAAGGGTCTGCCGGAACCCGAAATCCGACAGGCGCCGCCCGGGCCGGCCATGCTGCCCAGCGGTCGGCCTTGGTCCTCGGGACGTCGGATATCGGAACCACGGAGTGTCGGTGGATCAACTAGCGGAAGAGAAGCTCCGACGCACCCCTACCTGGCACGCCAAATGTCGGATTTCGGGTTCTGGCAAAACCCTTAAGGTTCGAACACTGGGGTGCGCACAAAGATCTCTCCTCCCTCTAGCTCGCACACTCCGTATGATCTCACGTCCTAGCTCCACGAACCCAAAGAACGAGAGACACAAGATTTATACTGGTTCGGGCCACCGTTGTGGTGTAATACCCTACTCCAGTGTGGTGTGGTGGATTGCCTCTTGGGCTGAGGATGAACAGTTACAAGGGAAGAACAACCTCCTAAAGAGAGGTGTTCTTGTGCTTGGTGAACTTGTGTGGTTGCCTTGGTGGAATGGATCCAGTCCAAGATGAGATCCCTCACCACGGTGGTGGCTAGTCCTATTTATAGAGGCCCCGGTCCTCTTCCCAAATATTAGGCGGGAAGGGATCCCACAACGGCTAATTTTGAAGGGAGGCAGCTAGTACAAGCTGTCTTGACAAAAGCAGTCTTCGCCTGCCAAAAGCTCTGGTGGTGACGCCGTCTTGGGCTCCATTGTGACCTTCATCCTGCTGTCCTGCTGGTCTTGGTCTTGTTGCACCAATATGGAAACCTTTGCCTGATGCCTCGGGACTCCTCGCCCATGCTTGCCTCTTTAGCACCAAAGAGGAAACAAGGACACTGCGCATGCTGGCACCCGCCTGGCTCCATTTGTCATGGATTGCGTCACGCAAACCTCGCGAGGTGTCCCTTGCCTTGATCTCTCCGCCCCTCGCGAGCCAGCCTGGTAAGGCCGCCCCTGAGGAGGTCTTACATCGTCCGCCTCGCGAGGCTTGGCCCCTCGCGAGGGTCTTGAGTGTTTGCTGGTGAAGATGGGTCGTATAGGGCCACCGGGGGAGCCACGCCACGGGCCGTAGGCTGGAAAGTCTGGGGACCCCCGTTCCCAGAACACCGACAATCTCCTCTTAGGAAGACCTTGGCAATTCAACCGCGGTGTCATCCACAATGGGCGTACCAACCACTATAGTTTCAAGATGAAGGGGAAAAGAGTACATGCTATGACCTATGTTGCCAAGCCAAGTGATCGCAGACAAGCAAGCATCCACCCATCATGGAGAGAATAGTGTGAGAGTGAACCACCAAAACGAGAGTGAGCGCCACAAGCCAAAAAAGAGTGACTCCATGATGAGCGACAAGAAGAACTTAGTGTTTTTGCTACCAAAAGAGACATGAGAGAAGTGTGTGAGAACCCATCTAGTGTCATACACTATGTCCTAGTGTGCAAAGATGAAGTGGCAAGGACTAACACTTCTAACCATCTTCCTCTAGTGTTGTCTAATTTGTTGCAGGAGTTTGTGGATGTTTTCCCCGATGATCTACCTCCCGGCCTTCCTCCACTACGAGGCATCGAGCACCGGATCGACCTCATCGCCGGCGCACCTCTACCAAATAAGGCTCCATACCGCATCAACCCCGAAGAAACTAAGGAGATACAAAGACAAGTACAACAACTCATTGACAATGGACATGTACGTGAAAGTTTAAGTCCTTATGCCATTTCAGTCATTCTTAATCCTAAGAAAGATGGTAGTTTCTGCATGTGTTCCGATTGTTGTCTAATAAATGCTATCACCGTTCGCTATAGGCATCCCATTCCATGCCTTGATGATATGCTAGATGAGCTTAGCGGCACCACCGTTTTCTCAAAAATTGATCTTAAAAGTGGCTATTACCAAATTCGCATTCAACAAGGTGATGAGTGGAAAACCACTTTTAAAACTAAATTTGGCTTGTACAAGTGGTTAGTTATGCCTATGGGTTTATCGGAAGCACCCAATACTTTCATGCGTGTCATGCATTATGTTCTTTGCCCATACATTGGTATATTTGTTGTGGTCTACTTTGACGATATACTTGTGTTTAGCAAATCTCTAAAAGATCATGTCACTCATCTTAGGGCCATTTTGCAAACTCTTAGAAACGAGCGTCTTTATGCCAATATGGAGAAATGCACATTGGTGTTGACAAGCTTGTTTTCTTGGGTTTTGCTGTGTCTTCTAAGGCTGTTCATGTAGATGAAGCTAAAATTGATGCTATTAAAACTTGGCCCTAACCAACCAATTTGCAACAAGTGCATAGCTTCCTTGGCTTAACTGGATTCTATCATCGTTTCGTTAAGGACTTTAGCACTATTGCATCACCTTTGTATGCCTTGAGTAAGAATAATGCACATTTTGTTTGGGGACCATCCCAAGATACCACATTTCATGAGCTTAAGAATTTGCTTACACATGCTCCATTGCTTGCATTACCCAATTTTGATAAAACCTTCGAAGTACATGTGATGCTAGTGGTAATGGCATAGGTGGAGTTTTGATGCAAGAAAAATGACCCATTGCATACTTTAGCGGAAAAAATTCTGGCGCTCAACATAACTATCCCATCTATAACAAAAAAATTGTATGCTTTAGTGCGAGCATTGCATGTTTGGGAGCATTATCTCCGCCCACATGAATTTGTCATACATACCGACCATGAGACACTTAACTACCTTAAAGATCAAACAAAGTTGAACAAACGACATGCTAAATGGAGTGAATTTATTGAATCTTTTCCTTATGTGATCAAGTACATTAAGGGTAAAGAGAATGTTGTGTCGGATGCTCTTTCCCGCAAGTGCATGTTAGTTACTCAACTTGAATAGAATGTTGTCTTATTTGAGCATGTTAAAGATCTATATACACATGATCCTTCATTTGCAATTCCTTATGCCAAATGTCTTGCTAACACTTGTTGGGATAACTATTACCTCAAGAATGGCTATCTTATGCGCACTAACAAACTTTGTATACCCGAGTCTTCTCTTCATTTGTTACTTTTGCGAGAGGCTCATGGCGGAGGACTCATGGGACATTTCAGGCGTGACAAGACCTTTGCCGCACTCTGCTCCAAGTACTTTTTTCCAAAGTTGTTTCGTGACGTCGCACGCTTCACCAACTGGTGCTCTACATGCCACAAAGCTAAGTCACAAGCTAAATCTCATGGTTTACATATGCCACTTCCCGTTCCATATCAACCATGGGAAGATATTATCATGGATTTTGTGCTTGGATTACCTAGGACTCAAAATGGAAAGGATTCAGTATTTGATGTTGTTGATCGATTCTCAAAAATGGCACGTTTCATCCCATGCAATAAGATAGATGATGATTCACATGTTGCAAATATTTTTTGTAGAGAAATCTTGAGGTTACATGGAGTTCCAATGACCATTGTGTTGGACCACGACGTTAAGTTCCTAAGCTACTTTTGGAAGACCCTATGCGCCAAGCTCGACATCAAGCTACTATTCTCGACGGCCTATCACCCTCAAACCAATGGCCAAACGGAAGTCACCAACCGGGCGCTATCTACTCTCCTATGCGTGTTGATCAAGAAGAACATCAAGGAGTGGGAGGAGTGCTTACCCATCCCTGAGTACGTCTACAACCACGCAAGACGCTCTACTACCGGCAAGCCCCCCTTCGAGGTCGTCTACGGCTTCAACCCGTTATCACCCTTGGACATCCTTCCTCTACCACTTCAAGAACGAGCAAACATGGACACAAGTGCAAGAGCAAGTTATCTCAAGAAGGTGCATGAAGATACAAGGTCCATAATCGAGCGCCAAGTACACCGCCTCGCCACCAAGCTCAACATCAATAAGACCGCAATGGTGTTCCAACCGGGCGATCTAGCATGGCTACATCTCCGCAAGGACCGCTTCCCCAATGAGCGCAAGTACAAGCTACTACCATGAGCTGATGGACCCGTCAAGGTGCTAGCATGATAGAATGACAATGCCTACAAGATCGACATCCCATGCGACAAGTACAATGTAAGAGACACCTTCAACGTCAAGGACTCGACCCCATACCATGGTGATGAAGATCATGATCCGAGGACGGATCTCTCCCAAGGGGAGGGGGAGATGAGCATCCTTCCATCATCCCCATGGACCCTACATCAACACATCAAGCACCAAGTGGACCTATGACAAGAGCTCGAGCACGCGCCATTGAAACCAAGGTGAACTCACTCTTACTTGAGATAGATATGGACATGAATGGAACTTGGTTGCTACCTCACCAAAATATGCTATGTGTCATTATATATGAAGACCAACGCCACCAAGCAGCTAAGGGACACCCCAAAGGATGAGGATAAGCACCCCAAGGCCACGAGGAAGAAGAAGGAGCGAAAGAAGATGAAGACTGCACCTCCCAGGCGACCCCGTGCCCACGGGCCCCCGAGACCCCGTGCGCACGGGCCACCCAGGAGGCTTCTGTAAACAAGACGCGCCACCCCGTGCGCACGGGCCCTCACCGTTGTAGCACCCCGTGCGACGAGCGTGTACCGTGCACACGGGACCCCCGTGCGCACGGGCCTCCCAGGCTTCACCCGTGGATGCCCTTCCTTGCCTCCCAAGTCACCCCCTTCCTCCCTCTAGCTATATATTTCGGGTCTAAGACATTTGTTAGGGTTAGCAAAGTATATGTGAGACATTGATGGACTTTGCTCCTTCTACCACTCCTCTTGGAGATCAAGGCCTCTTAGGAGAGGATCCTCAAGTGGATTTCAAGACCTCCTTTTGGAGAAGACTATCATCAAGACCTCACCTCCTTAGGAGAGGGAAGAACCTTACCTTTGTGCTTGTTTCCTTGGATTAATTTGTAGTCTTGTGGATCTCAACTTTGCTATTCTATTGGATGTGTGATTGGGTCTTTGTTTGAGCGAATTTCCTCTTTGTGTTATTGTGTTCATCCTCTTTTCCCCTCCAAGTGTGAAAAAATCTTCACTTAGGGTTCCACCCTACAACATGGTGGCCCTAGTGGCATATTGGGGAGCATTGTGCCTCCACACCGCTCTAACGGAGATTAGCATCCACAAGGGTGTGAACTTGGGGATACATCGTCGTCTCCGCGTGCCTCAGTTATCTCTTACCCGAGCCCATTATTTGTGCCTTACTTTGTGGTAGCTTTAGTGCTTGATGTTATATATCTTACTATCACATAGTTGTTTATCTTACTTAGCATGAGCTGTTTGTGCACATAGTTGAGCCTAGTATATTTAGGTTTTGTTCTTGATTAAACACTAGTTTTATTCCACATTTGTTCAAGCCTAAACCATAATTATTTTAAAGTGCATATTCACCCCCACCCTCTAGGCAACATCCACGTTCGTTCACTAGCATATGCACATCTCCACCCAGCCGAATGTTGATCACGTACTTGTGGGCTCTTAAAGGAGTTGCGGCTGTGACGCTTGGAATAACCTTTCAAGAGATCCGTGAGGAGGAGACATGCTTCACCAACTCTCATTTGTGAAACATGCTACAATGGTAAGCATCTGAACATGCTTCACCAAATCTCATTTGTGAAACATGCTACAGTGGTAAGCATCTGAACATGCTTCACCAACTCTCATTCCGCAAATGATGGTGAAGCATGTGGCCTATAACTGCAGCATGTTTGCTGACTGTATGTGGTAAAAGAATTTGCACTAGTGTAGCCATGTAGCCCACCTCATTTCCCAATAGTGAGAACTAAATGGGTGTGTGTGTGTACTTGGGGTTATGTACCCTTACGGTTCTTCTCTAATACAAAGATATACAACTCTCATGTGTGTTCAAGAAGAAGAAATCTAAACATATCAATTTGTTGAACCATCAATCTTCTTTATGCTTGGTTGAAATAGTATGTCCTAAAATTTTATTTACTTGATCACTAGCCTATTATGTTGTCACACCCTATAAAATGAGTTTGATTATCATTATTTGTAAGAAAGTTTGTTGTTTGAATGAACTAAAACATGAAGGAAATTTGCAATAATCAAACTAAAATTTTGAAATCTCTAAAATGGCGAAACAAATAACCCATTGTTGAGGATGACAAAGTAGGATATATAATTTTTCTTGGCCAAAAAAGATTATAACTTTGTTTCTAAAACTCCAAACCCTTGGTTACAAAGCAATAAATTAAATTTTGAGTCTATTAGACCACCTCTCATGTCAAAGTACTACTCCATCTGATATCAAGTAATATGGATCGAAGGGAGTAATAATAAAGATGTTTAAACCTGAAATCTAAAAAGTGCTTACGCACTATTTAGGCGAATCGAGCGGCCGGCTCTTGTCCGCATATTACGCTGACTCCCTCACTTATTGAATGCATGCATGGGCATATTTTGTCTCTTAGTGCATGTGATTGATGGCATTAACTACGATCAGACTTATACTATATGTGAATGGAAAAAACAGATCAACGTGTATTTATTTCAGATTTTCAATTTTTAAAAAACCCATATCTTTTAAACCACGCATCGAAATTCAGATCTGTCTTCATCATTGGATTCCTCGTGACGAGATCTTTGAAACTAGATCCCGCATGGGCATGTTTTCGATGCCAACTTTCGTGCTATATTGTGCAACTTTAGTACTGTATTGTGCAACTTTAGTATTACATCGTGAAACTTTTTTCAAAACCAATTTTTGGATCTGCATGATTCAATTTTCATGAGGTTGCAATGTAGCAACCATGACAACTTTGATGTGCAACTAGTCTACTATCCCGACCAACTATCAAGTAGTCGTTGTGCAACCCTCCTCCCTACTCGTGGATGCGTCGTTTTTCACTATCGGTGCACCCTACTCCCACTTCCCCTGCAAGCGATTTGTGCAACTTAGTCTATTGTTCAAGCCAACTGCCTATTAGTCAATGTGCAACTCCTTCCCCTTCCTATTTGTGGACACGTATTTTCAATTGACGGGGATAACAAACAGAGTTGCACATACTCTGCTAGGTAGTTGGCCAGAGCAACATACGAAGTTGCACATCTCACAAGCAAGGACAGTTGAATGGTAAAAAATTGACATTCATGAGGGTTGTGAAAAATTACATATACATAGAGTGTGGAAGTTGCGAATCTCACTAGCAGGGGTGGTTTGGACCGTGTGCTAGCAGGGAAACTACACATCCATGGGGTATATGATAAAGTTACAAATCACTGTTAGACAGTTGGCCGTGGCAGTATCCGAAGTTGCACAACCACTAATAGAAAGTTGGCGGATGCAGTAAATAGTGAAAGCACATCCACAGGCAAGCGGAAAGTTGCACGTCAATTACTAGGCAGTTGGCCCGAGCAACGGACGAAATTGCTCATCTCACTGGAAGGGGTAGTTTGAGGGGGTGGAGGTGACATTAGTGAAAACTGCACATCCACAGGGTAGGCGGAAAGTTGCACATCCACGGTCTGCTAGTTGCATATCGACTACTAGGCAGTTGCACAAAACGAGGTACTAAATTGTACATAAAAAAATTCACCAAAACATACCCATGCGGGATCTAGTTTCGAAGAGCAGGTCGTAAGGGTTCCAACGGTGAAAGCGGATCTTAATTTCGATGTTTGGTTCTAAAGTTATGGCTTTTAAAATGAAAAGGAACTCTAAATTAATGTGTTCACACCTGGTTGCTTTTCAATCCGTAATTAAAAACATGTTGCATGCCCTTTCTATCTTTTTTACAATAGGAAAGAATCTTTTCTTTTTTGTTTGATGAGGATATAAACTTGCTAAAAGTGGCAGCTGCTGCGGAGCGCTAGCGAGCGTCCTGCCGCTCGCTAGACGCGTCCATGTTTAAATATATCTTCAGATTTCCAAAAAAAGCCAGAAATATGAGAAATATCATCTCATGCGAATTTGGTTCTATGAAAAAACTAATGAAGGCATTTAAATATATTTTCAGATTTCCAAAAATAGCCAAAAACATGAGAAATATCATCTCATGCGTATTTGGTTCTATGATAAATCTACAAAAATTACCCAAGCTATATATCTTGGTATTTCAAAAATCATCTCATGCATATTTGATTCTATGAAAAGAAGAGGTGAGGCGATTCCTGGATGTGCACCACGTTGCACTATGGTGGAAGACTGAGGAGCCTCGTCTCCGGGTCCCATTATCCTCTCTCCTACCGCGAGGAGCTCCCGCTGAACGAAGACCTCCCGACCTCACTCCCACCCCCACTCCCACCATGCCGCTAATCCAATGCTCCCCGCGCGTCCTCCTCCTCCGCCGCCAACGCTTCACGCCGCACCACCCATTCCCCGCTTCCACTTTGGCCCTCCCCGTCCGCCGCTCCACCGCCCTCCGGGCCGAGCCGGAGCCCCAGCCGCAGCCGTCCACTTCCACTGCCGAGCCGCCGGGCACCTACGACGACAGCGGGGACGGCCCCGTGGAAATCCGCGCCCCGACGCTGTTCTCCGTCGACGACAACCCCACCCCGCTGCAGGTCGCCACGAGCGTCATGCTCACCGGTGCCATCTCCGTCTTCCTCTTCCGCTCCCTCCGCCGCCGCGCTCGCCGCGCCAAGGAGCTCGTAATCCTCATTCATTTCTACCTCCCACCACCGCTCTCCAGTACAATCGCACCCTACATTCCTACGCCGTTACGCTGATACTGGTGTGGGTGATTGGTGCAGAGGGTGCGGTCCGGTGGGATGAAGAAGCCCAGGAACCTGAGCGAGGAGGCCCTGGAGGCGCTGAGGATGGTGAGCACCTCGCCGGTGGAGACTAATAAACCGCCGTCGCCCGTGCAGGCGCTGCTCGGGGGAATTGCGGCCGGGGTCATCGCGCTGTTCCTGTACAAGTTCGCTAGCACCGTCGAGGCCTCGCTCAACCGGCAGACCATCTCCGACAATTTCTCGGTCAGCTCTCCACAATTGTGCTTGTTTCTTTCTGTATTTTGTACTGTATTTCTTTGTTCAAGTTACAGTGCTCGCCGAAATTTACACGAAACGCAGTTGTTTTACAATAGCAGTAAACTGAATGCCACGTATCAGTATGAATGAATTCTCAAGGGGCCTGCATACCTTAATAAAGATTAATTCTGAACATGTAAAGAAAAATTCAAATACATTTGATTGTATGAATCATGCTTTTAAGTTTTAACCCCAAAATACATAGGCATCAACCCACGCACAACCCTACACTGAATGATGTGGTGATCAAAACACATGAAAAGCAAAAATCAAGACACATTTGCCACAAGATTGTGAGGATTACCAGGGTAACATCCTGTGGTTTTTGATTCCTGGTTAGTAGTGCTGGAAAATGAATTACAGGAAAGGGCTAATTTCTCACAAAGTGAAATGCAGGGTTTACCATATGAATTATAACTAGGTCGCACGTTGTCTGATCTGATCGAATCTGTTTTTGTTTTTCTCCAGGTTCGCCAGATAACAGTAACAATAAGGTACACACAACTTCATCCATTTTCTGCTTGTTCTGTGTATTGCGTTGTTATCCTTCAGCGAGTCTAATTAAAAGAAAAATTGACTTTCCTCTGCAGAACAATTATAAATGGGCTGTGCTACCTAGCAACATTTGTGTTTGGAATCAACGGGGTGGGATTGATACTCTATTCCCTCCAGCTTACTTTTAACTCTCTCATGGACGATGACTCTAGCAGCTCATCCGTAGAGAAAATCAGCGAGCAATCCAGCACAATGGCTTCATCTAGTAGCTCCACAAGTGACAGCGTATCGGACAGTAGTGACTTGCAGCAGATCTCGGACAAGAGTAAAAACTCATCGGAGTAGCTGAGGCCATGCAATGCAGTTGCCAAAATTCAAGAGTACATACATAATAGGACAATCCTTCTGAGGAGCCATTATTCTCATCTTAGGCTCTACTGTCGTTTTTGAGTGCAAATGCTATGCTAATGAACTTTCAGTTAGGCTAGTAGTAAAATGTGGTGAAATATTTTGGATTGAACTGCAAAAATACATTTGGTAGTACAATGAATTGCCATCGGCCCAAAATTCTCGGCAGAAACTATTGTTCTACGGTTTGAATAACGTTAATTGCATTTCCTCACTGCTGGTGTCATCTTAGATACTGTTGCTGCCCTGTAATAGGTACAAATGCTGCTTGGTTTCATGCCAATATTTTGCATGCCAATAATTGGCAAGACGACATTTGACAAACCAAAAGTTGGCAACTGTCTTAGAGATTGGCAACAAAAATTAGTAGCCAACCAATTGGTTGCCAATTTTTGAACTTGCCAATACATTGGCATCAAACCGATAACCTCAGCAATGTCTAAGGGCAAGTGCTTTTTGGTTGCATCTGCACAAACAGTTTCTTCAGAGCTATCCAAAAGAAACTGTAGTGAAAATAAGCTCTAGAGAATCTCTAGTGTATAAGGCCGTGTTTGTTTGGGCTTTTGCTTCTTCTTTTGCAGCTTTTCTACTTTGGCCAGAAAGCCATAAAAGCTTCTAATAGGTGCTGCTCCAGAAGCACCTATTTAGAAGGTTTTATGGCTTTTGGAGCCAAATATTGTTATATTGATTTATCAAAAGCCATAAAGGCTGCAAAAACACCTATTTAGGAGCTTTTATGGCTTTTTGGTCATTGGTCAAAGAAAAAAAGATGCAAAAGCATAAGTAAAAGCCCAAACAAACAGGGCCTTATTGGTTTATGTGATCTTAGCTTATTCTGAGTTCTCTGATGAAAATTCAGTGATCTTGGACTGCAGTATGCTTATTCTGAGTTCATGGTGCACAGGACTTCCAAGTCCATTTAAGAAGAGGATATGTGTCTGATGGTGAAAACCCTCGATATGGGAGATCAAGCAGACCCCTTTTGTGATTCGGCCAAGGGCTAAACCACTCCAAGAAACTACTAACTAGGAACAAGGACACAATCATATACCTATGTTCAGCGCACCCGGAGGGAGGTGTTATACTTGATGGATGATAACATCGTTTGTTTCAAACTCGAGATGAGCTCTCTAGGTTAATTTGGGCAGTGCTCGGAAGGGCTCTAGGGCTATAGCTAGCTGCCGTGAGCACCCTTCTTCTTCTTCCTCTCCTCTCTATCTACCTCTCAAGTGTGGGTGGTTGAAAGAGCGTCGGATCCCTCCTATTAGCCTTGGTCGCCCCCCCCCCCCCCCTATATAGGTGATACGCCGTATCTACTTTTTCAAACATTTTTTGCTTTTATTTTGGACTCTAATTTGCATGAAACTAACCCGGACTAACACTGTTTTCAACAGAACTACCATGATATTATTTTTGTGCAAGAATAAAAGTTCTCGGATTGGGCTGAAAATTTACGAAGATTATTTTCAGAATATATAAAAATTATTGGCAAAGAGAACTATTGGAGGGGGCACCAGAGAGCCACGAGCTCAGGGGGCGCGTCCTGTGAGCTTGTGGGTCCCACAGGCCACCGTTAACCCTAACTCCAACTCCATAAGTATCGTCTCGAGGAGAAAAAATCAGACGGAAGGAACCATCACGTTTTACAATACGGAGTCGCCGCCACCTTCTGTTCTTCATCGGGAGGGCTGATCTGGAGTCCATTCGGGGCTTCGGAGGGTAAAATTCGTCATCATCAACCCTTCTCCATCAACAATTCCATGATGCACACCATTGGGAGTGAGTATTTCCTTCGTAGGTTTGCTGGACGGTGATGGAATTGGATGAGATTTGTCACGTAATCGAGTCGATTTGTTAGGGCTTGATCCCTAGTATCCACTGTGTTCTGAGACTGATGTTGCTATGACTTTGCTATGCTTAATGCTTGTCACTAGGGTCCGACTGCCATGATTTCAGATCTGAACCCTTTATGTTTTCATGAATATATTTGAGTTCTTGATCCTATCTGCTAGTTATATGCACTTGTTATTGTTCTGATCCGTAGACCCCAAAGTGACAATAGTTGAGATACTCTCCGACGATGATTGTAATTCGAGGAGTTCATGTATCCACCATGTGTTAATGCTTTGTTCTGATTCTCTATTAAAAGAAGGCCTTAATATCCCTTAGTTTCCATATGGACCCTGTTGCCACAAGGGGGGGTAGGAATGCAAGTTATTATTGTAAGCATGTATGACTATATATGGAATACATGCCTATATCGAATTGATGAATTGGAGCTATTGTGTATCACTCTAGGTTGTGACTGTTATATGATGAATATCATCCAACGCAAATATCCATCGTTGATCCAATGCCTACGCTTTTCTCATATTGATATTTGCCAAGTTACTGTTGTTGTTGTTGTTGTTGTTGTTGTTGTTGTTGTTGTTACAATCATCACAAACTGCTCATGTTACTATTCCTGTTACTGTTGTTGTTGTTGTTGTTGTTGTTGTTGTTGTTGTTGTTGTTACAATCAATACAAATTGCTCATGTTACTATTTCTACTGCTACTGTTACTGTCAAAACTATCAAACTACTGTGCTATTGAACACTTTGCTACGGAGATATTATTTCTCAAGTATGGTTGAACTGACAACTCAACTGCGAAGGCTCATAAATATTTCTTTTGGCTCCCCTTGTGTCTAATCAACAAATTTGGGTGAAATAATACCCTCGAAGATTGTCGCGATCCGCTATATTGTGGGTTATCAAGACCTTTTTCTGGCACCATTTCCGGGAAGCATAGCTCTATCTATTGAGTTCACTTGGGATTTTTACACTATGAAAAATCTAAAAGACACTAAGACCAAGATCATACCCTCTAAGACGAGGGGAGGTAAGGAACTGTCGTCTAGATCCGCACTTGATTCATCTTCTGTTTTAAGTAGGCTCACGACCCCACCACCTACTATTCATTCTGAAATGTCGCAAGTAGTTGATGATACTACTTCTGTTATAAATGGAACTTGTGATGATGCTAGTACTTTTCTAGATGATACTGTGCCACTAGGTAAATTTCTTGATGAACAAATTGTTAAAGCAAAAGAACTTGAAACTACTGAAACTGATGAAAACTATAATTCATCTATTATGCCTAGCTCTCCTACTAGAGTTGAAATGCCTAAGATATGTGATGGTTACGTTATAGATGGGGGGATAGCTAGAGAATTTGTTGCTTGTAATGATACAGATGGTGTTAAGAAATTACTGAGTAAGCTGGAAGAAAAAGTTATGATAGAGAGAATGAAATATGATCCTAAGTTTCCTACCTCTCCTATCTTTGTTACCTATAATGATTATGAATTTTTTATCGATCTTGAATTAATTACTTTGGTTGATTATGATCCTTTTCATGGTTATAAAACTGAAATTGTTGTGGCACACCTTACTAAATTGAATGATATAGCCACCCTATTTGCTCATGAGGAAAAAAAATTGCTACTACTGTATTCTTAAGTTGTTTCCTTTATCATTAAAGGGTGATGCTAAGAAATGGTTTAATACTCTTGCTCCTGGTTAAGTGCGTAGTCCCGAGGATATGATATATTACTTCTCTAAAAATATTTTTCTACTCATAAGAAACATGTTGTCTTACAGGAAATACTTAACTTTGTGCAATCTGAAGAAGAGGATCTCCCTCAAGTTTGGGGTAGGCTTCTCCAATTACGTAATGTTTTGCCTGATCATCCTCTTAAGAAAAATAAAATACTTGATATGTTTTACAATGGACTACGTTAAAATTGGTCGTGTAAAAATAAACAAATATTTATACATTTCCAAATGGTTTGAAACTTTGTGGGCCTCCTCATTATGATGCATAGTATTTGTGTGTCAATTTTCATAAATAACAAAATTCATTCACTGGCTATTAAAACTAGAAAACAGAGAAGAAAAATGAAACAGAAACATAAAAAGAAAAAGTACAACAGCCTATTGTGCCACTATGCCTCGAGTGCACCGTGCACGGCCTATCCCACCATCGTGTCGTCTCCTTCCCCTGTTCACCAGAGGTCCACCACGCACGCCGACGCCATCAACGTCCACGGGTCGTCCATCCTATGAGCTCCCCATGTGGATAAGACCACCCTTATGACCTCGAGGTGAAACCCTAGCTCACCCCCTCTCTCTCGCTCGCTCTCTTCTCCCCGCTCAAGACCAACGCCACTACCGCCATGGCCAAGCTCGCCGGCATGGCCACCATCCTCACTGCCGCCTGAGTCCGTGTACCTCCACTCCACTGTGGTCGTCTTTGTCGCCTGGACCCACGAGATCAAGCCGGAGAGCCCCACACCACGTGGATCGAGCTCTTCTTCCTACCTCGGCCATCGTCGTACATCGTCGAATCCGTCCACCGTATGCAGCTCCTAAGCTCTCAGCCACCTTGTGCTCCTCGTGAGCACCGCACATTCTACCTCTGTTTTGACTTTGTTTTGTTGCTTCTGGCCGCCGCGTCGCCGTTGCCGAAGCTCGTGCTCTTGGGCTTCCGAGGAACCCAACGCCGCCCCCGTTCACCTTGCCATGTCCCCTAGCGTCGGATCCGTCTACGCCCGACTCTGGCCTCCGCCTATCATTGCTACTCCGGCCAACCCCACAGCTGCCAGCACCACCATTCAACGCGCGACGCCCGAGGCATTCGAACGCGCCTAGCCCCGCATCCAGCCGAGGCCTGTGGCCTTTTCTGGCAAGAACCCAAGCCTCCGCCGTCGCTTTGGTCACCAGCGTTTCGCCCCCGGTGCGCCACCTGTTGCCGTGTCACTAACCGGTGGGCCTCCTATCATTAGCGCGTTGACTAAACCCCTTAAGCTACTGGCATGCAAGCCCAGTCATTGTAGCATTAGGTTTAACTTAATTAAAACGGTTGTCACTCTGTCACTGTCAGTAGGATCACCACCCTAATTAACTTAATTAGACTAAGTAAATTCTGTTAATACTAACTGTCTCACTAACTACTGGGTCCCGCTGGACCAGTTAACCAGTCAACCTACTGACTGGGCTAGCCCCAGTCAATGACTTGTGGGTCCCTGTTGACCTGGTTGACTAGTCAATAGGTCAACAATTGACCTACTGACTCAGCCCTTGGCCCCACCTGTCAGCCTCCAACACACATTGTTGTGTACACTGTGTGCACATAGCAATTTGTATTTAATACTTTTTGAATTAAAATAAATCTAGAAATTTAATTAAACTTTGAAAAAGCATATAAAATAACATATAAGTGAGATGAAAATATTTTATATATGGAAGTTGATCAGAAACAAAATCTAAATGTGCCATCTATATACCTATTAGACCCCTCTAACATAATGGACCTGGACATTTTGCATCAGGATCATCTTACCTAATCATACCTGGAGTCGGGAAATCATTGTCAGATGTTTTCCCTCTTCTTTTAAAATGTTTAGAACTGCATTAGAGCATAGCATTAACACACTTTGCCATGACATGCATCTGTGTTGCATTTGTATGCCCATTATTTATTTGTCCCCCACCCCTCTATTCTTTCGGTAGACTCCGAGACTTCCGCTGCCACCGATTACGTATATGTCGTTGATGACTCGTCCATCTCGGCAGAGCTTCCAGGCAAGCAAACCCCCTTGATCATTCTATTATCGCCTATTCCTTCTCTCTGTTGTTTGCATTAGAGTTGTGATATTGTTATGCTTTATCGGTAGATCCTATACTATTGCATAGTCTATCTTTGATACTATTGTTTATACCATACCTATTATCCTATATGCTTAGTATAGATATGCTAGAGTCCCATCAATGGGCCTACATACTTGTTCGTCTGACATGCTATACTATCGCACCGCGATCCCTTCGAGTGGTGATCACATATAAGCCTTATACCGCATACTATATATGTTACTTCGGTGGACTCCGAACTTCGGTGGCCTATGACATGGAGCGAGGTGGACTGCAACGAGATGTCGACGAAGACAAAGACTATTACTGCTTTGTATTATATACACTATACATGATACATGTTATGATTAAAGTCGGGTCGGCTCGAAGAGCACCCGTGAGAGTTTCTCTATGGCGGAGCGACAGGGCAAGTGGAGACCATCTAGGAGAGAGGTGGGCCTGGGTCCCGTCAATGTCCACGGTTATTTCATAATAACACACTTAACAAGATTGGGTATTTGATCTGAGACGGCCACTGACATGTACGCACTAACCGCTGCGTGGGATAATGGTTTATGGGGCCCTAGGCATCGTATGTTCGTTCTGAAAGCTCTACAGATGTCACAATGGAGCGGGCTGAGATGGTTATGTCTGGATCCAGAGGTGGGTTTGGTCCCCGGCCAATCACGCAACGTACACGAGTGCTTAGGGTGATGAGTCCATGACCCCTTCGCGCTTAGGATTTAGACTGCGTGTTGACCTCTCTGGAGAGACTAGGTTGGACGGCATGTCGATCATTAGAGGTCGGGCATTACCCATAAAAAGTGTGTCTGGCCAGAGGTAATCAAGCGTATTGGGGAATGTGGTGCACTCCTGCAGGGAAGCAATCTATTCGAAAAGTCATGTCCACAGTAACAAGACAACTTGGAGTTGTATCCCGACCTCTTACAACTAAAACTGGATACTTGATAAAACACACCCGATGACAGACAAATACCCCTAGAGATCGCTTTCTCACAGGATCATGAGGAGAGGATCTTTGGGCAGGTTATTGCTACGTGTATATACAAGATGATACCATATACGCTCCTTGCTTGTACTACTGAAAGATGTAGTCTTCGATATGATGAGCTTCCCCCTCTTATTCTGGCACTTTTGCAGTTTAGTCCATAGATATTAACCCATTCCTTTGATGCCGATGCATATCTAGTATAGATCTAATATAAGTCTTGCGAGTACTTCGGATGAGTACTCATCGTTGCTTTGCTACTCTTTTCATTTGACCCAGTTGCTGTAACAGCTGGTACTACCGCGGATGTAGGTTGCCCCGATGGTGCGTACTACATGGAGACCGATGACCGGGAGTAGTCCGGAGGTCCCAAGCAGGAGGCCTTGCCTTTCGATCTAGTGTCGTTGTTTTGCTCCGTCCTCTTAAGGAAAACTTGTCTAACTATGTCTGTACTCATATAATATTTGCTTTCATGAGTGATGTATTTCGAGTCCTCATGGCCCTGGCTTGTAATATTAAGTTTTATGTTTACATTTGTGTCATAGATTTGAGTTGTGATATTGATGTGAGTCACCGTTCATGATTGTGCATGATGCGTATATGGTCAGTGCATGATTGTAAATGGGTGCTCACATCATTGAGGGCATGATCCTTATGTGCGGCCTCTAGCGCGAAATGATGATCCCTTCTCTTTCTCCCTGACGATGAGGGAGGCCTCCTCCTTTGACTTGTTCCTCATTCATCATCTATTCATTCTCCTCCAAGAGCGGCACTCACTCTAGCCGCAGGGGACGCGACATGGCGACAAGATACGCAGCGGTGTTAAACTTAGAAGTAGATGTTGTGAGCTATTCGCTCATGACAATGGCCTTTTATAGTCGTGAGAGGCGGGCGACAGGAAAATGTGGTGAGCGCCGGAAAAATGTGGTGGGATTGGCCCCGGACAGTTGGCACGCGATGACTGCCATTAATTGACATGCTTCTCTATGCCATGGTTGTCTGTGCTATTGGCAGGGAGAGAGGATGAGTTGCACGGAAGGATGGGGAGGTGATACATCCATTTTGCATCATGTTTTCCTACTGTTATTTACAATGTTTTATGCATAATAATGCTTTTTGGAGTAATTCTAATGCCCTTTCTCTCATAATATGCAAGGTTTACACAAAGAGGGAGAATGCCGGTAGCTGGAATTCTGGACCTGAAAAAGCTATGTTAGAGTTACCTATTCTGCACATCTCCAAATGAGCTGAAATTTATGGAGAATTGTTTTGGAATATATAAAAAATACTGGAGAAAATAACTACCAAGGGGGCCACCTGGTGAGCACAAGACACCAGGGCACGCCAGGCCCCCCCAGGCGCACCCTGGTGGGTTGTGCTCAGCCCATCCCACCTCTGGTGCCCATCTTCTAGTATAGGTCATTTTGACCTAGAAAAAGTAAGGGGGGACTTTCGGGATGGAGCACCGCCGTCTCGAGGCAGAACTTGGGCAGGAGCACTTTTGCCCTCCAGCGGAGCGATGCCTCGGGGGAACTTCCCTCCCGGAGGGGGAAATCGAAGCCATCGTCATCACCAACCATCCTCTCATCTTTGGGAAGCCAATCTCCATCAACAACTTCAACAACACCATCTCCTCTCAAACCCTAGTTCATCTCTTGTGTTTAATCTTTGCACCGGAACCTCAGATTGGTACATGTGGGTGACTAGTAGTATTGATTACATCCTGTAGTTGATTACTATATATATGGTTTATTTGGTGGAAGAATATATGTTCAGATCCATTATAATATTTAATACCCCTCTGATCTTGATCATGATTATCATTTGTGAGTAGTTACTTTTGTTCTTGAGGTCATGGGAGAAATCTTGTTGCAAGTAATCATGTGAACTTGATATGTGTTCAATATTTTGATGATATGTTTGTTGTGATTCCCTTAGTGGTGTCATGTGAACATCGACTACACGACACTTCACCATCTTTGGGCCTAAGGGAATGCATTGTGGAGTAGTTATTAGATGATGGGTTCCTAGTGACAGAAGCTTAAACCCTAGTTTATGCGCTAGTTTGTAAGGGACCGATTTGGATCCAAAAGTTTAATGTTATGGTTAGATTTTATCTTAATACTTTTCTCGTAGTTGCGGATGCTTGCGAGGGGGTGAATCATAAGTAGGAGGTTTGTTCAAGTAAGAACAACACCTAAGCACCGGTCCACCCACATATCAAATTATTAAAGTAGCGAACACGAATCAAACCAACATGATGAAAGTGACTAGATGAAATTCCAGTGTACCCTCAAGAACGCTTTGCCTATTATAAGAGACCGTTTGGCATGTACTTTGCCACAAAAGGATTGGGATACCTTGCTGCAATTTACTTACCGTTACCATTACTTTCTCGTTACAAATTATCTTGCTATCAAACCACCTGTTACCGACTATTTTAGTGCTTGCAGAAAATACCTTATTGAAAACTACTTGTCATTTCCTACTGCTCCTTGTTGGGTTTGACACTCTTACTTATTGAAAGGACTACGATTGATCCCCTATACTTATGGGTCATCAACACTCTTTTCTGGCATGGTTGCCGGGGAGTGAAGCGCTCTTGGTAAGTGGAAATTGGTAAGGAAAAATTATTACTACGTGCTGAAATTTATTGTCACTTGCTACGATGGAAAATCATCCTTTGAGGGGTTTGTTCGGGGTATTTTCACCTCGACCGGAACCACAATTAGTTGCCCCTCAACCTACTGGACCTATGGAAAATATTGGTTATGAAATTCCTTTGGGTATGATAGAACAACTGCTAGCTAATCCTTATGCAAGAGATGGAACTGAACATCCTGATATGCACTTGATATATGTGGATGAAATTTGTGGATTATTTAAGCATGCAGGTCTATCCGGAGATGAAGCTAAGAAGAAGGTTTTCCCTTTATATTTGAAGGGAAAGGTATTGACATGGTATAGGCTATGCGATGATATTGGATCTTGGAACTTGAATCGATTGAAATTGGAATTTCACCAAAACAATTATCCTATGCATCTAGTTCATCGTGATCGGAATTATGTTGGGGAACGTTGCATGGAAAACAAAAAAAATTCTATGCACATGCAAGATCTATCCATGGAGATGCATAGCAACGAGAGCGGAGAGTGTGTCTACGTACCCTCGTAGACCGTAAGAGGAAGCGTTTATTAATGCGGTTGATGTAGTCGAACTTCTTCGCGACCCAACCGACCAAGTATCGAACGTATGACACCTCCGCGTTCAGCACACATTCAGCTCAGTGACGTCCTTGCCTTCTTGATCCAGCAAGACGAGCGAAGTAGTAGACGAGCTCCGGCAGCACGACGGCGTGGTGACGGTGGTGATAATGCTATCTTTAGAGCTTCGCCTAAGCAATCCAAAAATATGACCGAGGGACAAAATTGTGGAGAGGGGCGCCGCACATGGTTAAGAGATTGTCGTGGTTATGTGTGGCGCCCCTCCCACATATATATAGCTGGGGCGAGAGGGGAGGTAGATAGGAGGCGCCCCAAGTGGGGCCAAATCCCACTTGAGCTCCTGCCCCTAGCCGCCCCCCATGTTTGTGTGCGGGGGGAAGGCGGGGGGAGGTGGCACCCCCCCTCTTTCCTTTCTCTCATGAGAAGGGAAAGGCAGGAGGGGCCAACCCTCCCCTTTTCCTTCCCCTAGGGCCGGCGGCCAGGGGGGCGGTGCGCCAGCCCCCTTGTGGGCTGGCGTGTCCCTCCCCTTGGCCCATTAGGCCCATAGACCTCCCGGGGGTGTCCGGAACCCCTTCTGGTGATCCGATGACTACACGGTGCACTCCCGAAACTCTTCCAATGTCCAAATAATATCGTCCTATATATATCAATCTTTACCTTCGGACCATTCTAGAGCTCATCGTCATGTCTGTGATCTCATCTGGGACTCCGAACAACATTCGGTCACCAAATCATATAACTCATATAATACTATATCGTCAACGAACGTTAAGCAATAGCGGAACCTGGATGCCCATATTGGTTCCTACATATTGTACGAAGATCTTTATCGGTCGAACCGTAATGACAACATACGTAATTCCCTTTGCCTGTCGGTATGTTACTTGCCCGAGATTCGATCATCGGTATCTCTATGACTAGTTCAATCTCATGACCGACAAGTCTCTTTACTCGTTTCGTAATACATCATCTCGTAACTAACTCCTTAGTCACTTTGCTTGCAAGATTCTTGTGATGTGTATTACCGAGAGGGCCCAGAGATACCTCTCTGATACTCGGAGTGACATGTTCCAATCTCGATCCATGCCAACTCAACAGACACCTTCGGAGATACCTGTAGAGCATCTTTATGATCACCTAGTTACGTTGTGACATTTGATAGCACACAAGGTATTCATCCGGTATCTAGAAGTTGCATGATCTCATGGTCGAAGGAACATGTATTTGACATTCAAGAAAGCAGTAGCAAAAAACTGAACAATCATATGCTAAGCTAACAGATGGGTCTTGTTCATCACATCATTCTCCTAATGATGTGATCCCGTTATGAAATAAAAACTCATGTCTATGGTTAGGGAACCTTAACCATCTTTGATCAACGAGCTAGTCTAGTAGAGGCTCACTAGGGACACGGTATTTGTTTATTTATCCACACATGTATTTAAGTTTCCGGTCAATAAAATTCTAGCATGAATAATAAACCTCTATCATGATTAAGGAAATATAATAATAACCATTTTATTATTGCCTCTAGGGCATATTTCCATCAAATTATATATATATTTTTGGCCTCGTGAAGGAGAAAGTATCGCTCTAGCTTGGGGAGGCTTAATTCAATGTTATATTCATGCCCCAATCATGAGGTCTTGAGAGAAGTTATTATTCAGAACTTTTATGATCGGCTTTCTCATGATGATCAATCCATGCTCGATACTTCTTGTACTGGTTCTTTTATGAAGAAGACTATTGAATTCAGGTGGGATCTTTTAGAAAGAACTAAATGCAACTCTGAAGATTGGGAACTCTGTTGGGAATCATTGCATGGAAAACAAAAAAATTCTACGCACAGGCAATGATCTATCCATGGAGACGCATAACAACGAGAGGGGGAGAGTGTGTCTACGTACCCTCGTAGACCGTAAGCAGAAGCGTTTCACAACGCAGATGATGTAGTCGAACTTTCTTCGCGCTCCAACCGATCTAGTAATGAATTCACGGGACCTCCATGTTCTGCACACGTTCAGCTCAGTGATGTCCTTGGCCTTCTTGATCCAGCAAGACAGCGAGGTAGTAGATGAGTTCCGATAGCACGATGGCGTGGTGACGGTGATGGTGATGTAATCTCCGCAGGGCTTCGCCTAAGCACTACAAAAATATAACCGAGGGCGTAAATGGTGGACGGGGGCGTCGCACACGGCTAAGACAATGTTGTGTCCTTGTGTGGCGCCCCCTCCCCACATATATATATAGGTGGGAGGAAGGGAGGAGCAGCCAAAGGAGGCGCCCAAGTAGGAGGAATCCTACTTGGGGTCCCTCCCAAGCCGCCCCTCCCCTTTCCTTATTTGGAGTGCGGGGAAAGGCAAGGGAGGGTGGCGCCCCCTTCCTTTCGCCCATGATAGGGAAAGGCAGGAGGGGCTAGCTGATATGTCTCCAACGTATCTATAATTTTTTTATTGTAACATGCAATTATATTATCTGTTTTGGATGTTTTATATGCATTAATATGCTATTCTAGACTAACTTATTAACCTAGAGCTCGGTGCCACTTTCTGTTTTTTCCTTATTTTTGAGGTTCGCAAAAAAGGAATACCAAATGGAGTCCAAACGGAATAAAACCTTCGCGATGATTTGTCTTGGACCAGAAGACACCCAGGAGACTTGGAGTGCAAGTTAGAAGAGCCATGAGGCGGCCACAAGGGTAGAGGGCGCGCCCCCTACCTTGTGGGCCCCTCGGTGACCCCCTGTCCTAGATCTTCCTCCTATATATTCACATATATTCCCAAACCACCAGAAGCATCCATGAAAACACTTTTTCACTGCCGCAACCTTCTGTCCCCATGAGATCCCATCTTGGGGCCTTTTCCGTCATCCTGTCGAGGGGGATTCGATCATGGAGGGCATTTACATCAACTTTATTGCCCTTCTGATGAAGCTTGAGTAGTTTACCTCAAACCTACGGGTCCATATCTAGTATCTAGATGGCTTCTTCTCTCTCTCTTTAATTCTCAATACCATGTTCTCGCCGATGTTCTTGGAGATCTATCCAATGTAATCTTCTTTGCGGTGTGTTTGTCGAGATCCGATGAATTGTGGATTTATCATCAGCTTATCTATGAATATTATCTGAATCTTCCCTGAATTCTTATATGCATAATTTGATATCTTTGTAATTATCTTCGAACTATCGGTTTAGTTTGGCCAACTAAATTGGTTTTTCTTGCAATGGGAGAAGTGCTTAGCTTTGGGTTCAATTTTGCGGTGTCCTTTCCCTGTGATAGTAGGGGCAGCAAGGCACGTATTGTATTATTGCCATCGAGGATAAAAGGATGGGGTTTACATCATATTGCTTGAGTTTATTCCTCTACATCATGTCATCTTACTTAATGTGTTACTCTATTCTTCATGAACTTAATACTCTAGATGCAGGCAGGAGTGGGTCGATGTGTGGAGTAATAGTAGTAGATGGAGGCAGGAGTCGGTCTATTTGACACGGATGTGATGCCTATATTTCATAATCATGGCCTTAGATATCGTCATAACTTTGCGCTTTTCTATCAATTGCTCGACAGTAATTTGTTCACCCACCCTATTATTTGCTATCTTGAGAGAAGCCTCTAGTGAAACCTATGGCCCTTGGGTCTATTTTCCATCATATAAGTTTCCGATCTTCTATTTTCCATCGTATTAGTTTCCAAACTACTATTTTGCAATCTTTTACTTTTCGATCTATAAATCCAAAAAACCCCAAAAATATTTATCTTTTGTTTAGTTTTATCTATCTCTATCAGATCTCACTTTTGCAAGTGACTGTGAAGGGATTGACAACCCCTTTATCGCGTTCGGTGCAAGTTGTTTGATTGTTTGTGTAGGTATTGGTGATTTGTGCGTTGTCTCCTACTGGATTGATACCTTGGTTCTCTAACTGAGGGAAATACTTATCTCTACTTTGCTGCATCGCCCTTTCCTCTTCAAAGGAAAAACCAACGCAAGCTCTAGAAGTAGTAGGAAGAATTTTTGGCGCTGTTGCCGGGGAGATCTACGCCAAGTCAAGATCTATATCAAGCCTACCAAGTACCCATCATAAACTCTCATCTCATGCATTACATTATTCGCCATTTGCCTCTCGTTTTCCTCTCCCCCACTTCTAAAATGATTTTCGAAAAGATTTGCATTTTTATTCGCCTTCTTTTTCGTCCTTGTTTTCGTTTGCCCTTATGTATTACTTGGTTTATTTGCTCGTTTGCTTGGTATAATTGTGTGTTTATTGAAAATCAGAAGCAAATAGTTTATGGATCCTCATCCACTTGCTAATCTTTTTCAAAGATCCAACTATGATGAACCAATTGCTAGTGAGTTGTGCAATAGATTATCTTTATGAAGTTTTGCTTGGAATCCGTGAATCTAAAAATTGTGATGAAGTGCTTTATAAAGTGATTCACGGTAGATCCTTGAATGAAAAGCATGATTGCAATGATGTTATTATAAATTTTCTTAATGTAAATTGTGCTAATAATATGCAAAACCCCAAGCTTGGGGATACTAATTTTACTATGTCTACTACTTGTTGCAATGATCATGATTGGGTGATTATTCTTATGATCTTGAAAATTTATTTAAGCCCCATGATGAATATGAGATTGATAATAATGTTTGCAAAAGTATTGAAAGTGGGTTTGGAAGAGTGTCAACTTAAGATCCCACTGTCGGTGTCAAAACTGGCCGATCTCGGGTAGGGTTCCCGAACTATGCGGATGGGGATCGAAGGTAATAGGAGACAAGGAGGATACGATGTTTACCCAGGTTCGGGCCCTCTTAATGGAGGTAAAACCCTACCTCCTGATTGAATGTATTTGATAACTATAGGGGTTACAAGAATTGATCTACCTCGAGATCGTAATAGCTAAACCCTAGATGTCTAGCCTATATGATTTGTGTTAGCCTTACCAAACCTTCCGATTTATATAGACACCGGAGGGGCCTAGGGTTGTACAAAGTTGGTTAAAGAGAAAATAAATTACACATCCAGGCGTTAAGCTTGCCATCCACGCAAAGGAGAGTCCTATCTGGACACGGGGGAAGGTCTTCTATCTTGTATCTTCATGGCCCATCAGTCCGGCCAATGCTACATAGCTCGAAGACCCGAGTGTTGGGGAACCTAGTAATTTCAAAAAAATTCCTACACACACGCAAGATCATGGTGATGCATAGCAACAAGAGGGAAGAGTGTGATCTACGTACCCTTGTAGACCGGCAGCGGAAGCGTTAGCACAACGCGGTTGATGTAGTCGTACGTCTTCACGGCCCGACCGATCAAGCACCGAAACTACGGCACCTCCGAGTTTTAGCACATGTTCAGCTCGATGACGATCCCCGGACTCCGATCCAGCAAAGTGTCGGGGAAGAGTTCCGTCAGCACGACGGCGTGGTGACGATCTTGATGTACTACCGTCGCAGGGCTTCGCCTAAGCACCGCTACAATATTATTGAGGATTATCGTGGAAGGGGGCACCGCACACGGCTAAGAATATGATCACGTGGATCAACTTGTGTGTCTAGGGGTGCCCCTGCCCACGTATATAAAGGAGCAAGGGGAGGAGGCCGGCCGGCCCCTATTGGCGCGCCAGGAGGAGTCCTCCTCCTAGTAGGAGTAGGACTCCTACTAGGAGGGGGAAGGAAGTGGGGAGGGAGAAGGAAAGGGGGGCGCCCCCCCTCTCCTAGTCCAATTCGGACCAGGGGGAGGAGGCGCGCGGCCCACCCTGGCTGCCCCTCTCTCTCTCCACTAAGGCCCATATGACCCATTACTTCTCCCGGTAGGGTTCCGGTAACCCTCCGGCTCTCCGGTTTTCTCCGAAATCACCCGGAACACTTCCGGTGTCCGAATATAGCCATCCAATATATCAATCTTTATGTCTCGACCATTTCGAGACTCCTCGTTATGTCCGTGATCACATCCGGGACTATGAACTAACTTCGGTACATCAAAACTCATAAACTCATAATATAACTGTCATCGAAACCTTAAGCGTGCGGACCCTACGGGTTCGAGAACAATGTAGACATGACCGAGACACGTCTCCGGTAAATAACCAATAGCGGAACCTGGATGCTCATATTGGCTCCAACATATTCTACGAAGATCTTTATTGGTCAGACCGCATAACAACATACGTTGTTCCCTTTGTAATTGGTATTTTACTTGCCCGAGATTCGATCGTCGGTATCTCAATACCTAGTTCAATCTCGTTACCGACAAGTCTCTTTACTCATTTCATAATACATCATCTCGCAACTAACTCATTAGTTGCAATGCTTGCAAGGCTTTATGTGATGTGCATTACCGAGAGGGCCCACAGATACCTCTCCGACAATCGGAGTGACAAATCCTAATCTCGAAATATGCCAATCCAACATTTACCTTTGGAGACACCTGTAGAGATCCTTTATAATCACCCAGTTACGTTGTGACGTTTGGTAGCACACAAAGTGTTCCTCCGGCAAACGGGAGTTGCATAATCTCATAGTCATAGGCACATGTATAAGTCATGAAGAAAGCAATAGCAACATACTAAACGATCGGGTGCTAAGCTAATGGAATGGGTCATGTCAATTGCATCATTCTCCTAATAATGTGATCCCGTTAATCAAATGACAACACATGTCTATGGTTAGGAAACATAACCATCTTTGATTAGTGAGCTAGTCAAGTAGAGGCATACTAGTGACGTTTGGTTTGTCTATGTATTCACACAGGTATTATGTTTCCGGATAATGCAATTCTAGCATGAATAATAAACATTTATCATGATATAAGGAAATAAAATAATAACATTATTATTGCCTCTAGGGCATATTTTCTTCAGTCTCCCACTTGCACTAGAGTCAATAATCTAGATTACACAGTAATGATTCTAACACCCATGGAGCTTTGGTGCTGATCATGTTTTGCTCGTGGAAGAGGCTTAGTCAATGGGTCTGCAACATTCAGATCCGTATGTATCTTGCAAATCTCTATGTCTCCCACCTGGACTAGATCCCGGATGGAATTGAAGCGTCTCTTGATGTGCTTGGTTCTCTTGTGAAATCTGGATTCCTTTACCATGGCAATTGCACCAGTATTGTCACAAAAGATTTTCATTGGACCCGATGCACTAGGTATGACACCTAGATCGGATATGAACTCCTTCATCCAAACTCCTTCGTTTGCTGCTTCCGAAGCAGCTATGTACTCCGCTTCATATGTAGATCCCGCCACAACGCTTTGTTTAGAACTGCACCAACTGACAGCTCCACCGTTTAATGTAAACACGTATCCGGTTTGCGATTTAGAATCGTCCGGATCAGTGTCAAAGCTTGCATCAACGTAACCATTTACTATGAGCTCTTTGTCACCTCCATATATGAGAAACATATCCTTAGTCCTTTTCAGGTATTTCAGGATGTTCTTGACCGCTGTCCAGTGATCCACTCCTGGATTACTTTGGTACCTCCCTGCTAGACTTATAGCAAGACACACATCAGGTCTGGTACGCAGCATTGCATACATGATAGAGCCTACGGCTGAAGCATAGGGAACATCTTTCATTTTTTCTCTATCTTCTGCATTGGTCGGGCATTGAGTCTTACTCAATTTCACACCTTGTAACACAGGCAAGAATCCTTTCTTTGCTTGATCCATTTTGAACTTCTTCAAAATTTTGTCAAGGTATGTGCTTTGTGAAAGTCCAATTAAGCGTCTTGATCTATCTCTATAGATCTTAATGCCCAATATGTAAGCAGCTTCACCGAGGTCTTTCATTGAAAAACTCTTATTCAAGTATCCCTTTATGCTATTCAGAAATTCTATATCATTTCTGATTAGTAATATGTCATCTACATATAATATCGCAAATGCTACAGAGCTCCCACTCACTTTCTTGTAAATACAGGCTTCTCCAAAAGTCTGTACAAAACCAAATGCTTTGATCACACTATCAAAGCGTTTATTCCAACTCCGAGAAGCTTGCACCAGTCCATAAATGGATCGCTGGAGCTTGCATACTTTGTTAGCTCCCTTTGGATCGACAAAACCTTCTGGTTGCATCATATACAACTCTTCTTCCAGAAATCCATTCAGGAACGCAGTTTTGACATCCATCTGCCAAATTTCATAATTATAAAATGCGGCAATTGCTAACATGATTCGGACAGACTTAAGCATCACTACGGGTGAGAAGGTCTCATCATAGTCAATCCCTTGAACTTGTCGAAAACCTTTTGCGACAAGTCGAGCTTTGTAGACAGTAATATTACCGTCAGCGTCAGTCTTCTTCTTGAAGACCCATTTATTCTCAATTGCTTGCCGATCATTGGGCAAGTCAACCAAAGTCCATACTTTGTTCTCATACATGGATCCCATCTCAGATTTCGTGGCTTCAAGCCATTTTGCGGAATCTGGGCTCACCATCGCTTCTTCATAGTTCATAGGTTCATCATGATCTAGTAGCATGACTTCCAGAACAGGATTACCATACCACTCTAGTGCGGATCTTACTCTGGTTGATCTACGAGGTTCAGTAGTATCTTGTTCTGAAGTTTCATGATCATCATCATCAGCTTCCTCACTAATTGGTGTAGGTGTCACAGAAACTGGTTTCTGTGATGTACTACTTTCCAATAAGGGAGCAGGTACAGTTACCTCGTCAAGTTCTACTTTCCTCCCACTCACTTCTTTCGAGAGAAACTCCTTCTCTAGAAATTTTCCGAATTTAGCAACAAAAGTCTTGCCTTCGGATCTGTGATAGAAGGTGTATCCAATAGTTTCCTTTGGATATCCTATGAAGACACATTTCTCCGATTTGGGTTCGAGCTTATCAGGTTGAAGCCTTTTCACATAAGCATCGCAGCCCCAAATTTTCAGAAACGACAACTTTGGTTTCTTGCTAAACCATAGTTCATAAGGCGTCGTCTCAATGGATTTTGATGGTGCCCTATTTAACGTGAATGCGGCTGTCTCTAGAGCATATCCCCAAAACGATAGCGGTAAATCAGTAAGAGACTTCATAGATCGCACCATATCTAGTAAAGTACGATTACGACGTTCGGACACACCATTACGTTGTGGTGTTCCGGGTAGCGTGAGTTGTGAAACTATTCCGCATTGTTTCAAATGTACACCAAACTCGTAACTCAAATATTCTCCTTCACGATCAGATCGTAGGAATTTTATTTTCTTGTTACGATGATTTTCAACTTCACTCTGAAATTCTTTGAAATTTTCAAATGTTTCAGACTTATGTTTTATTAAGTAGATATACCCATATCTGCTTAAGTCATCTATGAAGGTGAGAAAATAACGATATCCGCCACGAGCCTCAACATTCATCGGACCACATACATCTCTATGTATGATTTCCAACAAATCTGTTGCTCTCTCCATAGTACCGGAGAATGGTGTTTTTGTCATCTTACCCATAAGGCACGGTTCGCAAGTACCAAGTGATTCATAATCAAGTGGTTCCAAAAGCCCATCAGTATGGAGTTTCTTCATGCGCTTTACACCGATATGACCCAAACGGCAGTGTCACAAATAAGTTGCACTATCATTATCAACTCTGCATCTTTTGGCTTCAACATTATGAATATGTGTGTCACTACTATCAAGATTTAATAAGAATAGACCACTCTTTAAGGGTGCGTGACCATAAAAGATATTACTCATATAAATAGAACAACCATTATTCTCTGATTTAAATGAATAACCGTCTCGCATCAAACAAGATCCAGATATAATGTTCATGCTTAACGCTGGCACCAAATAACAATTATTTAGGTCTAATACTAATCCCGAAGGTAGATGTAGAGGTAGTGTGCCGACCGCGATCACATCGACTTTGGAACCATTTCCCACGCGCATCGTCACCTCGTCCTTAGCCAATCTTCGCTTAATCCGTAGTCCCTGTTTCGAGTTGCAAATGTTAGCAACAGAACGAGTATCAAATACCCAGGTGCTACTGCGAGCATTAGTAAGGTACACATCAATAACATGTATATCACATATACCTTTGTTCACCTTGCCATCCTTCTTATCCGCCAAATACTTGGGGCAGTTCCGCTTCCAGTGACCAGTCTGCTTGCAGTAGAAGCACTCAGTTTCAGGCTTAGGTCCAGGTTTGGGTTTATTCTCTTGAGTAGCAACTTGCTTGCTGTTCTTTTTGAAGTTCCCCTTCTTCTTCCCTTTGCCCTTTTTCTTGAAACTAGTGGTCTTATTGACCATCAACACTTGATGCTCCTTCTTGATTTCTACCTCCGCAGCTTTCAGCATTGCGAAGAGCTCGGGAATAGTCTTATTCATCCCTTGCATATTATAGTTCATCACGAAGCTCTTGTAGCTTGGTGGCAGTTATTGGAGAATTCTGTCAATGACGCAATCATCTGGAAGATTAACTCCCAATTGAATCAAGTGATTATTATACCCAGACATTTTGAGTATATGCTCACTGACAGAACTGTTCTCCTCCATCTTGCAGCTATAGAACTTATTGGAGACTTCATATCTGTCAATCCGGGCAATAGCAACGTAGGAATTTTTTTGAAATTAACGAAGAACTTAGAAAGCAATAGCAACATACTAAGCGATCGGGTGCTAAGCTAATGGAATGGGTCATGTCAATCACATCATTCTCCTAATAATGTGATCCCGTTAATCAAATGACAACACATGTCTATGGTTAGGAAACATAACCATCTTTGATTAATGAGCTAGTCAAGTAGAGGCGTACTAGTGACGTTTAGTTTGTCTATGTATTCACACAAGTATTATGTTTCCGGATAATACAATTCTAGCATGAATAATAAACATTTATCATGATATAAGGAAATAAAATAATAACATTATTATTGCCTCTAGGGCGTATTTCCTTCACCGAGGACCCCATAATCCAGGACTCCCTCAGTAGCCCCCGAACTTGCCTTCGATGATGATCGGGTGTGATAGGCTCTACGTTCAAATACAACGGGTGCAAAACAGTTGCACACGCGAAATACTCAGGTTATACTTGACGAGCCAAGCATATACAGATATGGCCTCGGAACACAGAGACCGAAAGGTCGATCGTGAATCATATAGTAGATATGATCAACATAGTGATGTTCACCAATGAAACTACTCCATCTCACGTGATGATCGGGCATGGTTTAGTTGATTTGGATCACGTAACCACTTAGAGGATTAGAGGGATGTCTATCTAAGTGGGAGTTCTGTAGTAATATGATTAATTGAACCTAAATTTATCATGAACTTAATACCTGATAGTATCTTGCTTGTTTATGTTTGATTGTAGATAGATGGCCCGTGTTGTTGTTCCGTTGAATTTTAATGCGTTCCTTGAGAAAGCAAAGTTGAAAGATGATGGTAGCAATTATACGGACTGGGTCCATAACTTGAGGATTATCCTCATTGCTGCACAGAAGAATTATGTCCTGGAAGCACCGCTGGGTGCCAGGCCTGCTGCTGGAGCAACACCAGATGTTATGAACGTCTGGCAGAGTAAAGCTGATGACTACTCGATAGTTCAGTGTGCCATGCTTTACGGCTTAGAATCAGGACTTCAACGACGTTTTGAACGTCATGGAGCATATGAGATGTTCCAGGAGTTAAAGTTAATATTTCAAGCAAATGCCTGGATTGAGAGATATGAAGTCTCCAATAAGTTCTATAGCTGCAAGATGGAGGAGAACAGTTCTGTCAGTGAGCATATACTCAAAATGTCTGGGTATAATAATCACTTGATTCAATTGGGAGTTAATCTTCCAGATGATTGCGTCATTGACAGAATTCTCCAATCACTGCCACTAAGCTACAAGAGCTTCGTGATGAACTATAATATGCAAGGGATGAATAAGACTATTCCCGAGCTCTTCGCAATGCTGAAAGCTGCGGAGGTAGAAATCAAGAAGGAGCATCAAGTGTTGATGGTCAATAAGACCACTAGTTTCAAGAAAAAGGGCAAAGGAAAGAAGAAGGGGAACTTCAAAAAGAACAGCAAGCAAGTTGCTACTCAAGAGAAGAAACCCAAACCTGGACCTAAGCCTGAAACTGAGTGCTTCTACTGCAAGCAGACTGGTCACTGGAAGCGGAACTGCCCCAAGTATTTGGCGGATAAGAAGGATGGCAAGGTGAACAAAGGTATATGTGATATACATGTTATTGATGTGTACCTTACTAATGCTCGCAGTAGCACCTGGGTATTTGATACTCGTTCTGTTGCTAACATTTGCAACTCGAAACAGGGACTACGGATTAAGCGAAGATTGGCTAAGGACGAGGTGACGATGCGCGTGGGAAATGGTTCCAAAGTCGATGTGATCGCGGTCGGCACACTACCTCTACATCTACCTTCGGGATTAGTATTAGACCTAAATAATTGTTATTTGGTGCCAGCGTTAAGCATGAACATTATATCTGGATCTTGTTTGATGCGAGACGGTTATTCATTTAAATCATAGAATAGTGGTTGTTCTATTTATATGAGTAATATCTTTTATGGTCATGCACCCTTAAAGAGTGGTCTATTCTTATTAAATCTTGATAGTAGTGACACACATATTCATAATATTGAAGCCAAAAGATGCAGAGTTGATAATGATAGTGCAACTTATTTGTGACACTGCCGTTTGGGTCATATCGGTGTAAAGCGCATGAAGAAACTCCATACTGATGGGCTTTTGGAACCACTTGATTATGAATCACTTGGTACTTGCGAACCGTGCCTTATGGGTAAGATGACAAAAACACCATTCTCCGGTACTATGGAGAGAGCAACAGATTTGTTGGAAATCATACATAGAGATGTATGTGGTCCGATGAATGTTGAGGCTCGTGGCGGATATCGTTATTTTCTCACCTTCATAGATGACTTAAGCAGATATGGGTATATCTACTTAATAAAACATAAGTCTGAAACATTTGAAAATTTCAAAGAATTTCAGAGTGAAGTTGAAAATCATCGTAACAAGAAAATAAAATTCCTACGATCTGATCGTGAAGGAGAATATTTGAGTTACGAGTTTGGTGTACATTTGAAACAATGAGAAATAGTTTCACAACTCACGCTACCCGGAACACCACAACGTAATGGTGTGTCCGAACGTCGTAATCGTACTTTACTAGATATGGTGCGATCTATGAAGTCTCTTACTGATTTACCGCTATCGTTTTGGGGATATGCTCTAGAGACAGCCGCATTCACGTTAAATAGGGCACCATCAAAATCCATTGAGACGACGCCTTATGAACTATGGTTTAGCAAGAAACCAAAGTTGTCGTTTCTGAAAATTTGGGGCTGCGATGCTTATGTGAAAAAGCTTCAACCTGATAAGCTCGAACCCAAATCGGAGAAATGTGTCTTCATAGGATATCCAAAGGAAACTATTGGATACACCTTCTATCACAGATCCGAAGGCAAGACTTTTGTTGCTAAATTCGGAAACTTTCTAGAGAAAGAGTTTCTCTCGAAAGAAGTGAGTGGGAGGAAAGTAGAACTTGACGAGGTAACTGTACCTGCTCCCTTATTGGAAAGTAGTACATCACAGAAACCAGTTTCTGTGACACCTACACCAATTAGTGAGGAAGCTGATGATGATGATCATGAAACTTCAGAACAAGATACTACTGAACCTCGTAGATCAACCAGAGTAAGATCCGCACCAGAGTGGTACGGTAATCCTGTTCTGGAAGTCATGCTACTAGATCATGATGAACCTATGAACTATGAAGAAGCGATGGTGAGCCTAGATTCCGCAAAATGGCTTGAAGCCATGAAATCTGAGATGGGATCCATGTATGAGAACAAAGTATGGACTTTGGTTGACTTGCCCAATGATCGGCGAGCAATTGAGAATAAATGGGTCTTCAAGAAGAAGACTGACGCTGACGGTAATATTACTGTCTACAAAGCTCGACTTGTCGCAAAAGGTTTTCGACAAGTTCAAGGGATTGACTATGATGAGACCTTCTCACCCGTAGTGATGCTTAAGTCTGTCCGAATCATGTTAGCAATTGCCGCATTTTATAATTATGAAATTTGGCAGATGGATGTCAAAACTGCATTCCTGAATGGATTTCTGGAAGAAGAGTTGTATATGATGCAACCAGAAGGTTTTGTCGATCCAAAGGGAGCTAACAAAGTATGCAAGCTCCAGCGATCCATTTATGGACTGGTGCAAGCTTCTCGGAGTTGGAATAAACACTTTGATAGTGTGATCAAAGCATTTGGTTTTGTACAGACTTTTGGAGAAGCCTGTATTTACAAGAAAGTGAGTGGGAGCTCTGTAGCATTTCCGATATTATATGTAGATGACATATTACTAATCGGAAATGATATAGAATTTCTGAATAGCATAAAGGGATACTTGAATAAGATTTTTTCAATGAAAGACCTCGGTGAAGCTGCTTACATATTGGGCATTAAGATCTATAGAGATAGATCAAGACGCTTAATTGGACTTTCACAAAGCACATACCTTGACAAAATTTTGAAGAAGTTCAAAATGGATCAAGCAAAGAAAGGATTCTTGCCTGTGTTACAAGGTGTGAAATTGAGTAAGACTCAATGCCCGACCAATGCAGAAGATAGAGAAAAAATGAAAGATGTTCCCTATGCTTCAGGCATAGGCTCTATCATGTATGCAATGCTGTGTACCAGACCTGATGTGTGTCTTGCTATAAGTCTAGCAGGGAGGTACCAAAGTAATCCAGGAGTGGATCACTGGACAGCGGTCAAGAACATCCTGAAATACCTGAAAAGGACTAAGGATATGTTTCTCATATATGGAGGTGACAAAGAGCTCATAGTAAATGGTTACGTTGATGCAAGCTTTGACACTGATCCGGACGATTCTAAATCGCAAACCGGATACGTGTTTACATTAAACGGTGGAGCTGTCAGTTGGTGCAGTTCTAAACAAAGCGTTGTGGCGGGATCTACATATGAAGCGGAGTACATAGCTGCTTCGGAAGCAGCAAACGAAGGAGTCTGGATGAAGGAGTTCATATCCGATCTAGGTGTCATACCTAGTGCATCGGGTCCAATGAAAATCTTTTGTGACAATACTGGTGCAATTGCCCTGGCAAAGGAATCCAGATTTCACAAGAGAACCAAGCACATCAAGAGACGCTTCAATTCCATCTGGGATCTAGTCCAGGTGGGAGACATAGAGATTTGCAAGATACATACGGATCTGAATGTTGCAGACCCGTTGACTAAGCCTCTTCCACGAGCAAAACATGATCAGCACCAAAGCTCCATGGGTGTTAGAATCATTACTGTGTAATCTAGATTATTGACTCTAGTGCAAGTGGGAGACTGAAGAAAATATGCCCTAGAGGCAATAATAATGTTATTATTTTATTTCCTTATATCATGATAAATGTTTATTATTCATGCTAGAATTGTATTATCCGGAAACATAATACTTGTGTGAATACATAGACAAACCAAACGTCACTAGTATGCCTCTACTTGACTAGCTCATTAATCAAAGATGGTTATGTTTCCTAACCATAGACATGTGTTGTCATTTGATTAACGGGATCACATTATTAGGAGAATGATGCGATTGACATGACCCATTCCATTAGCTTAGCACCCGATCGTTTAGTATGTTGCTATTGCTTTCTTCATGACGTATACATGTTCCTATGACTATGAGATTATGCAACTCCCATTTGCCGGAGGAACACTTTGTGTGCTACCAAACGTCACAATGTAACTGGGTGATTATAAAGGAGCTCTACAGGTGTCTCCAAAGGTAAATGTTGGGTTGGCATATTTCGAGACTAGGATTTGTCACTCCGATTGTCGGAGAGGTATCTCTGGGCCCTCTCGGTAATGCACATCACATAAGCCTTGCAAGCATTGCAACTAATGAGTTAGTTGCGAGATGATGTATTACGAAACGAGTAAAGAGACTTGCCGGTAACGAGATTGAACTAGGTATTGAGATACCGATGATCGAATCTCGGGCAAGTAACATACCGATGACAAAGGGAACAACGTATGTTGTTATGCGGTCTGACCGATAAAGATCTTCGTAGAATATGTAGGAGCCAATATGAGCATCCAGGTTCCGCTATTGGTTATTGACCGGAGACATGTCTCGGTCATGTCTACATTGTTCTCGAACCCGTAGGGTCCACACGCTTAAGGTTTCGATGACAGTTATATTATGAGTTTATGAGTTTTGATGTACCGAAGTTAGTTCGGAGTCCCGGATGTGATCTTGGACATAACGACGAGTCTCAAAATGGTCGAGACATAAAGATTGATATATTGGACGGCTATATTCGGACACCGGAAGTGTTCCGGGTGATTTCGGAGAAAACCGGAGTACCAGAGGGTTACCGGAACCCCCCCCCGGGAGAAGTAATGGGCCATATGGGCCTTAGTGGAGAAAGACAAGGGCAGCCAGGGTGGGCCGCGCGCCTCCTCCCCCCTGGTACGAATTGGACTAGGAGAGGGGGGGGGGCGCCCCCTTTCCTTCTCCTTCCCCACTTCCTTCCCCCTTCTAGTAGGAGTCCTACTCCTAGTAGGAGTAGGACTCCTCCTTGGCGCGCCTATAGGGCCGGCCGGCCTCCTCCCCTTGCTCCTTTATATACGGGGGCAGGGGGCACCCCTAGACACACAAGTTGATCCACGTGATCGTTTTCTTAGCCGTGTGCGGTGCCCCCTTCCACCATAATCCTCGATAATATTGTAGCGGTGCTTAGGCGAAGCCTTGCGATGGTAGAACATCAAGATCGTCACCACGCCGTCGTGCTGACGGTACTCTTCCCCGACACTTTGCTGGATCGGAGTCCGGGGATCGTCATCGAGCTGAACGTGTGCGAAAACTCGGAGGTGCCATAGTTTCGGTGCTTGATCGGTCGGGCCGTGAAGACATACGACTACATCAACCGTGTTGTGCTAACGCTTCCGCTGTCGGTCTACAAGGGTACGTAGATCACACTCTCCCCTCTCGTTGCTATACATCACCATGATCTTGCGTGTGCGTAGGAATTTTTTTGAAATTACTACGTTCCCCAACAGGGAATACCCTACTTCCTGCTTGATTGTTCTTGATGATATGAGTATTACAAGAGTAGATCTACCACGAGATCAGAGAGGCCAAACCCTAGAAGCTAGCCTATGGTATGATTGTCTGTTGTCCTACGGACTAAAACCCTCCGGTTTATATAGACACCGGAGGGGGCTAGGGTTACACAAGGTCGGTTACAAAGGAGGAGATATACATATTTGTATTGCCTAGCTTGCCTTCCACGCCAAGTGAAGTCCCATCCGGACACAAGATGAAGTCTTCAATCTTGTATCTTCATGGTCCAACAGTCCGGCCAAAGGATATAGTCCGGCTGTCCGGAGACCCCCTAATCCAGGACTCCCTCAGTAGCCCCTGAACCAGGCTTCAATGACGATGAGTTCGGTGCACAATGTTGCCTTCGGCATTGCAAGGCGGGTTCCTCCTCCGAATACACCATGGAAGAGTTTGAACGCATGGATAGTGTCTGACCCTGTAAAATAAGTTCCACATACCGCCGTAGAGAGAATAATACTTCCATAAATCTAATCTGCTGACATGTTTTGATAGTATGACATCACTTCATGGCCCGGTTATTATTCGAACCGCTTTTCTCAACCATATCCGTACATATTGCTAGGCGGTTTTCTTGATATGTCTTGTCAAAGCAGAGATTGTGTTCCCCTTATCACGGGATCCTCATCAATACGGACGTGGGTAACCCAACCGCGCCATCAATTGCGGCGCCTGGGGAATAAGAGGTTTTGCCAGGCAAGTGGGGAGACTCATCGCCTCCTCCGCCCTTATAAAGGGACAAAGATTTACTTTTTACACCCACGCCTTCTTCCTTCTCGCTTACTCATTCCCGCACACTCGGGCTCTAGCACCCAAGCTCTCGTTCTTCTTCTCAAACCACTCCAAGCATGTCTGGAGCAGGAGGCAAGTGGATGGCTCCCTCCGTCACGGAGGAAAACATCAAAAAGTTATGGGAAGCCGGATACCTACCTGCGAGTATCGCACACCGGCTGCCGAATGCGGGGCAGATCGTCCCCATGCCCGAACCCCACGAGAGGGTAGTTTTTCATACCCATTTCGTCCACGGACTGGGATCTCCTCTCCACCCGTTTGTCCGCGGGCTCATGTTCTACTACGGGCTGGATTTTCATGATCTGGCCCCCAACTTCATCCTCAACATCTCGGCGTTTATCGTCGTGTGCGAGGCCTTCCTCCGCATCAGGCTCCACTTCGGCCTATGGCGGAAAACCTTCAATGTCAAACCGAAGGTGGTGGGTGGCCAGCAAGCAGAGTGCGGAGGCGCCATGGTGGGCAAGATGCCTAACGTCACCTGGCTCGAGGGTACCTACGTGGATACCATAAAGGGGTGGCAATCGGGGTGGTTCTACATCACCGAGCCACGCGACTCCAACTGGGCGGCCCCCAAATTTTGATCCGGAATCCCCACGCGGCACACCTCCTAAAAAAAGAAGGGCATGTCCTGGGGTTCTCCGATAGAGCTGACCGGACTCCAGACCTGCATCCGGAACATGACGAACAAGAAGATTAAGGTCGTCAATGTGGTCCAGGTCATGCTCCTCCGCCGGATCCTTCCGTGCTAGCGATGGGAATTTGTTTTGTGGGAGTTCGACTCGACCCAGCACCAGATGCTGCGAGAGCTCTACGACACGATGCACGAAGACGTTTGGAGGGTGCTGTTCAAGGGCGCCGAGATGCCTCCCTCCCTCACTGAGGACCGTGGACTCAGCGCAAAGCGCCGCGCCCATCTGGTAGGCTTTTATATCTCTCCGGGTATTTATGTGCCCTGGTTTGGTTATGTGCTGGATCTAAGATTTCATGTCATTGACAGGACTGGATAAAGACATCGGAGCAGCTTGATTGCCTAGCCCCCCTGCCGAAGATCCTGCAAACGCTCTTCTAACAAAGATGCTGACTCCGGCACCTTACGAGGTGCCGGAAAAGACGGCCAAGAAGAAGGCCGTGGGGACCCGAAAGGGTCTCCGGCGCAAAGTGGTTCTGTCGGACTCATCATCCGATGAGTCCGACGCGCACTCCTCCCACGGAAACGAGGAGGAGGAGAAAAGTTCTCCCCCCTAGCCGGGGGAGACAAGAAAAGGAAGGACGACCCATCCGGGGAGGCCGAAGGGTCCAAGAAGAGAAAGACCCTCCCTCCGGACAGTGCCACGACGGTCGCTGACAGCGGCAACGAGTGGCTGCCCAAGGACAAGCCCCTGGCGAAATCGTAAGTGTCCGGACACCATAGTACTTCATGGTATGCTTTATTGTACTGCCTTTGCTCATGCCGAACCTGATTATGCAGTCCGGCCCGAGCTCGTCTTGACGTACCCTCGTCGAGCGGCTCTTTGGGCTCGTCGGATATGAATAGTGGTTCTCCTCCGACGGCTTCCACCCCTCGCCCTACAGACAACGCCGAGGTGGTGTCTCAAAAGGCACCGTCCCAAGGGCAGGCGGTCCTGGGGGGTTCCTCATGGCGACCTCCCGGACCCTGGGTACCAAGGGAGCGAGGCTCCTACGGGCTTCGAGTTCGGGCCCCAGCCGGACACTGCGCCGGAACCTTCAAGGGTTTCGGACTCCGGCAGGCGGTCCCCCGTTAAGGGGGGCCAACCATTTGTGCCGGTGTCCTCTGTCCAACCAGAGGCATCGGACAACTTGCTGGAAGCGCTTCACATCGCTTCCATGGATGAAGAACACCGCACTATCATGAGTGCGGTGATTAAGAAGGTTTAGTCTGCCAAGAACGGATTGACCAAAGCTTGCGCCAGCCTCCTAACAGGCTTTGAGGTAAGCATTCAAAATATAAAAATATTACCGCTTAGATAGTAGCCCCTGATGCTCTGTTCGGCGTTTGCGAAGAAAAGCCGAATGGAGTATCAAATGATAACTCAGGAGTCTAATAAGAGTATGTCTATGTGTATGTGCAGGCTTCCCTGCTGGCCGCTGCCGCACGTACTGCGGAGGTCTCTGCACTGAAGCAGGCCCTGAAGCGGTCCGAGGACGAGCTCGGCCTTACCAAGGGGCAGCTCGAAGAGAGCAAAGGTAAGATATACCCCAGTTTATATAGTTAAAAAGAAGTTCGATGTAAAGTAATAGGATCATCATGAATTTGTCAGGGGCCACGACCGAAGTGGAGACCCTGAGGAAGGCGTTGTCTGCGGCCGAAGACAAAGTGGCCAAAGAACGTATTGAACGGGAGAAACAAGAAGCCCGAGTGGGCGAGGTGCAGCAAGAGCTCGAGGCTCTCGCCAAGAAGCACGAGTCCTTGGAGCTTGACTCCAAGACGCGGGAGTCTGAGCTCGCGTAGGCGCTTGAAAGCGTCCGGAGCGCCAAGGCCGAAGCCCACAAGGCCCTCCAGGAGATTGATGCGGCAAAGAAGATAGCAACGGGTAAGGCATTCAATATGCAAAGCAAGCATGTGAAGGAGACTTTCATTTTTCTTACCCGAGTTCGAAGCTCTCCAGGAGCGTTTGCAGATCTTCCTCGCAGTGTGCTGGATGCCGCAGAGTTTTACTGGGCTAAGGTGGGGAGCTCAACAGAGAAGTTGTTCTGGTCTCAGTATACTGGGACCGAACACCCCATGTCCTTGAGTGACCAGCTGAAGCAGTTGGTCGAACTTCACAAGGCGGCCAAACAGGCCATGAGGGGCCTTATAGTCCGGATGTGGCCTGGTGAGCCCTTGTCCGGCAGCTACTTCGGTCTGGTGAGGCGGCTGGTGGAAGCCTGCCCACGGCTTGAAGTCATCAAGCGATCCATCTGCATCGAAGGTGCACGCAGAGCTTTTGCCCGGGCGAAGGTGCATTGGGCGAAGCTGGATGCCGTGAAGCTTGTGAAGGAGGGGCCGCCGGAGGGCAAGGAGCATCACTGCCCCGAGAATTACTATGAGAGTGTCCTGAAGGGTTCCCGCTTAGTGACAGATGAGTGTGCCAAGGATGTAATTTTTGAATGAACATGCCCATGTCATCCTGTAATATGAAACGAGTTCTTATGCGCCATGCAACGCTTTCTTAATTTAAAATATTACCTTCTGTGCGGCCGTTTTATAAAGTCTGAGAGTTGGCCAGTCGTCGGCTTCTGCCCCCATGTAGGTAGTACTGGGGTGTTCGGGGTAAATTTGAACACTCTTTACCCCAATTTTGGGTCCCTCAAAGGAGGTGCTCAGCGCAATGAACCAGGCAATCGGACTATAATGTTTTATCACTCTCACTTAGCCATAGAAGTCTATGATTTTAAATTTTTGGCGAAGGCCCTGGTATTCGGAGGGCCGAATTTGGGGCGCTATACACGGCTAAGCCGGACAAAGCCGACTCCTCGCCCGAAGCGGAAAAAGTCTTTAAGGACTTGAGATCTCTCGAACAGCGACCAGTCTCTCGCCTTATCATGACAGTCAGTTTTTGGCTTTCTCTACTGAGGTGCTCGTCCGGAAGAACCGGGACACAATCGCAATAGTTCTCCCACCGCTACCTTAGCCGATATAGCGGAACATAAGGTACCAAAGCATGAGAGCCGGGCAACCCAACATTTGACCCAAGACATGATTCGGAGCTGATGCATATAATGCTATAAGTTCGGGGTGCCGCACTATCAAAAGTGTTCGGACTTCTTACGCCGTATTACGGGGTAAACGAGAGCCCCTGGCGTACTGACCGTACCCAAGCGTGCATGTGCGGAATGTCATAAATGGACATATAAGAGAAAGAGAAAAACTTAAATAATGCGATAACAGATTAATAATATGCATTGTTATTTGAATAATACGTCGAAGCGTACTGGTACAAGTAGTGCAATAAGCATAAAGTAGGACAATTCGAAATGTCCTATCAAGGCAAGCTACGCAATAATAGTGAAAAGCGGGTATATCAAGTATTACTAGAGACCACCTGGCGGTTCCCGTGTTCATCTTAGCTTCTTGCCGCCTTGGTTGTTGCTTTCGGAATGTGTCCGGTCGTCGGACTGCCGGAAAGGCCTTCCGAAGAGTTAGGCCCTGAAAGAGAAAGGGAATGTCGAAGGTATACAGCCCCTGGTGTGGTTGAGCCACAATGCGGGGCGTGTCCTGATTGTGCCCCCGCCTATGTCCATGGTATTTTCAATGCGTAGTTATGTACGCGCTGCACGAATTTCGTTGCTGCACTGAGACTGGGATGGGGGACGAATTGCTAGGCGAGCGTAGATCGCGCCAGGCATCCTGTTGCAGATTATTCTGGACTCGCTTGAAGGTGTCCGGGGGCTGTAACACCGAATGAGTGGTCTGTCTGAACAGGCTGCTTTGTGCCTCTGCTGCAAGGGCCGTAGTATGCTCTTCTGTATGGAGCGAGGCGTTCTATGTTTCCATTTACTGTTATGACCCCGCGAGGTCCTGGCATCTTGAGCTTGAGGTATGCATAATGCGGCACTGCATTGAATTTTGCAAATGCTATCCGTCCGAGCAGCACATGATAGCCACTGCAAAATGGGACGATGTCAAAGATTAACTCTTCGCTTCAGAAGTTATCCGGTGAACCGAAGACCACTTCCAGTGTGGTTGAGCCTATGCAATGGGCCTCTACACCTGGGATGACGCCTTTAAAGGTGGTTTTGCTGGGTTTGATCCTTGAGGGATCGATACCCATTTTTTGCACTGTATCCTGATAAGGCAGGTTCAGGCTGCTGCCTCCGTCCAAAAGGACTCGAGTGAGGTGAAATCCGTCAATGATGGGGTCTAGGACCAGTGCGGTGGATCCGCCATGACGGATGCTAGTGGGGTGGTCCCTGCGATCGAAGGTGACCGGACAAGCAGATCATGGGTTGAACTTCGGGGCGACGGGCTCCATCGCGTAGACGTCCCTTAGTGCACGCTTCCGCTCCCTCTTGGGAATGTGGGTTGCGTATATCATGTTCACTGTCTTCACTTGTGGGGGAAACCCCTTCTATCCTCCTGGGTTTGGCGGCCGAGGCACCTCCTCGTCATCGCTATGCAGCCCCTTGCCCTTGTTTTTGGCATTTAACTTGCCGGCCTGCTTGAACACTCAGCATTCTCTATTGGTGTGATTGGCTGGCTTGTTAGGAGTGCCGTTGATTTGACACGAGCAATCCAGTATGCGATCCAGACTGGACGGAGCCGGAGTATTTCTTTTGAATGCCTTTTTCCACTGACCGGATCTAGAGCCTTTGAATCCGGCATTGTATGTCGTATCTTCGGTGTTATCGCCGTTGTTGTGGCGCTTTGGTCTATTACGACGCTGCCTACCGTTAACGTCTTTGGTATTCGAGGTATCCGGATTCCTTGATGTCTTGTTGCTGCGAGCCAGCCAGCTGTCATCGCCCGTGCAAAAGCGGGTCATGAGTGTTGTGAGGGCTGCCATAGATTTAGGCTTCTCCTGGCTGAGGTGGCAGGCGAGCCACTCGTCGCGGATGTTATGCTTGAATGCCTCTAGGGCTTCTACATTCGGACAGTCTACAATTTGATTTTTCTTAGTCAGGAACCGTGTCCAGAATTGTTTGGCCGATTCCCCTGGCTGCTGGGTTATGTGGCTCAAGTCATTAGCATCCGGTGGCCGCACATAAGTGCCCTGGAAGTTGTCAAGAAATGCATCTTCCAAATCCTCCCAACTGCCGACGGAATTTGCTAGCAAGCTATTCAGCCAATGCCGAGCTGGTCCTTTGAGTTTTGGTGGGAGGTACTTGATGGCATGTAGATCATCACCGCGAGCCATGTGGATGTGAAGGAGGAAATCCTCAATCCATACAGCGGGATCTGTTGTGCCGTCGTATGATTTGATATTTACGGGTTTGAAACCCTCCGGGAATTCATGATTCATAACTTCATCAGTGAAGCATAGGGGGTGTGCGGCACCTCTATGCCGGGCTATATCCCGACGTAGTTCGTATGAGTCTTGTCTGCTGCATTCGGCCCGGCCGGATTTAGTCTTGGTGTATCCGACGCGACGATCATCGTCCCGTGTGGGCGCACGTGTTCGTGTCCCGTATATTGACCTTGCAATTTTTGCCTTGTTGTCCAAGATGTCTCGCGGGTCCTCTGTGTTGCCCCATGCCTTAGTATCTTTGACTGAGTGACGATGGGGTGCAGACTGAACTTTAGGCTAAAACGTCTCTCTGGCTCGGCCGCGTAGTGGCCGGTCAGCCACATCGTACACTGGTGAATGAGGTTTCAATGCTTCCTCCTCGAGGTGAGGTAGCAACCTGCGTTTGGGGTAACTCTTGGACGGGCGCTCAAATTCATGCTCCTGGGCCGCAAGGACTTCGGTCCATCTGTCTGCTAGCAAGTCTTGATCAGCTTGAAGCTGTTGCTGTTTCTTCTTTAGGCTACTTGCCGTGGCCATAAGCCGGCGCTTGAAGCGCTCTTGCTCGATGGGGTCCTCAGGCACGATAAACTCGTCGTCGCCGAGGCTCGCCTCGTCTTCGGAGAGAGGCATGTAATTGTCCTCCTCCAGTTCTCCATCTGTTGCCTGCTCTGGGGGCTAGCTTGTTCGTCCTCTAGCTCTGCACCGTGCTGGAGGGGATTGTTGTTGTCTTCGGTGCTATCTGGAATGTTATTATCTCCTGTGCCGGTATCACTGCTCTTGCTGTGGCGGGACTTAGAGCGGCGCCGCTGACATCGGCGCTTGGGTTGCTTTTTGGAGGGGTCATCCTCTGCTTTCTCATCGTCATTGGCTTCTTTGGGGGTGTCCACCATGTATATATCATATGAAGAGTTGGCGGTCCAGTGCCCCAAGGGCGGTGGATCCTGTTCGTCTCCGGCTTCGTCGTCCATACCGTCGAAGTCTTCGGAGCCGAAGTCGAGCATGTCGGTTAAGTCGTCGACAGTGGCTACTAAGTGGGTGGTGGGTGGGCGGCGAATTTCTTCGTCGTTCGCATCCCATTCTAGCCGGACATAGTTCGGCCAAGGTTCTCGTGACAGTGAGAGAGACCTTAATGAATTTAGCACATCCCCGAAGGGTGCGTGCTGAAAGATGTCCGCGGAGGTGAACTCCATAATCGGCACCCAATCGGACTCGACTGGCATGGATATGAGCGGCTCGGAGTCCATGGCCGGACATGAATCCAGTGGTTTGGCGACACGGCTCTCGTAAGGGGTGAAGTCAGTGTTCAGCTCTATCGCCACTGAGAGTGCGGCCTCCATGGCGGGGTCCATCCCTCCGCTCTCGGATGGCGCGACTTGCTCCGGATTAATGGACGGAGTGGCTGCGGATGCGATATCCTGAACACTATCCGACGGCAGAGTTACGTCATGCTCGTCAGGACTGTACGACGCGTCCGACATGGGCTCGAATCCGTCGAAGATCAAGTCTCCCCGGATGTCGGCCGTGTAGTTCAAGTTTCCAAATCTGACCTAATGGCCAGGAGCGTAGCTCTCAATCTGCTCCAGATGGCCAAGCAAATTGGCCCGCATTGCAAAGCCGCCGAATATGAAGATCTGTCCGGGGAGGAAAGCCTCACCCTGGACCGCATCGCTAGTGATGATCGAAGGAGCCATCAAGCCTTATGGTGACGGCACGGTGGAACTCTCAATGAAAGCACCAATGTCGGTGTCAAAACCGGTGGATCTCAGGTAGGGGGTCCCGAACTATGCGTCTAAGGTCGATGGTAACAGGAGACAGGGGACACGATGTTTACCCAGGTTCGGGCCCTCTCTATGGAGGTAATACCCTACTTCCTGCTTGATTGTTCTTAATGATATGAGTATTACAAGAGTAGATCTACCACGAGATCAGAGAGGCTGAACCCTAGAAGCTAGCCTATGGTATGATTGTCTGTTGTCCTACGGACTAAAACCCTCCGATTTATATAGACACCAGAGGGGGCTAGGGTTACACAAGGTCGATTACAAAGGAGGAGATATACATATCTGTATTGCCTAGCTTGCCTTCCACGCCAAGTAAAGTCCCATCCGGACACGAGATGAAGTCTTCAATCTTGTATCTTCATGGTCCAACAGTCCAGCCAAAGGATATAGTCCGTCTGTCCAGAGACCCCCTAATCCAGGACTCCCTCACCTCACATGATAGTTATTTTGTTGAGTTTGCTCCCACTACTATTCATGAGAAGAAATTTGCTTATGTGGAGAGTAATAAAAATTCTATGCTTGTAGATCATGAAAAGAATGCTTTATGTGATGGTTATATTGTTGAATTCATTCATGATGATACTAAAAAATATTATGAGGGAGGAATATATGCTTGTAGGAGTTGCAATAATATCAAGTTTCCTCTCTATGTGTTGAAAATCTCGAAGCTATGCTTGTTTTACCTTCCTATGCAAGTTGATTCTTGTTCCCATAAGTTGTTTAATCACAAAATCCCTATGCATAGGAAGTGGGTTAGACTTAAATGTGCTAGTCATATTCTTCATGATGCTCTCTTTATGTTTCAATTCTTATCTTTTATGTGAGCATCATTGAAATCATCATGCCTAGCTAGGGGCGTTAAACGTTAGCGCTTGTTGGGAGGCAACCCAATTTTATTTTTGTTCTTTGCTTTTTGCTCCTGTTTAGTAATAAATAATTCATCTAGCCTCTGTTTAGATGTGGTTTTATGTTTTAGTTAGTGTTTGTTCCAAGTAGAACCTTTGGGAAGACTTGGGTGAAGTCTTTGCGATCTTGCTGTAAAAAACAGAAACTTTTGCGCTCACGAGATTAGCTGCCATTGTTGACTGGAGAGTGAGATTAGGTAGATTCTTTTTGAAGATGATTAATAGAAAAATTCCTCAGGTCCACCAATTTGTTTCAGAATTTTTGAGGTTACAAAAGTATACGCTTGCTACAGATTGATACAGACTGTTCTATTTTTGACAGATTCTGTTTTTCGTGTGTTGTTTGCTTATTTTGATGAATCTATGAGTAGTATCGGAGGGTATGAACCATAGCGAAGCTGGAATACAGTAGATATTACACCAATATGAATTTAGAATGAGTTCACAATGGTACCTAAGTGGTGATTTATTTTCTTATACTAACGGAGCTTACGAGTTTTTTGTTAAGTTTTGTGTTGTGAAGTTTTCAAGTTTTGGGTAAAGATTCGATGGACTATGGAATAAGGAGTGGAAAGAGCCCAAGCTTGGGGATGCCCAGGAAGGCATCCCCTCTTTAGTCTTCTTTCATTGGTAACTTTACTTGGAGCTATATTTTTATTCACCACATGATATGTGTTTTGCTTGGAGTGTCATTTTTTCTTTTGTTTTGCTTGTTGTTTGAATAAAATACCAAGATATGAAATTCTTAAATGTTAGAGAGTCTTCACAGAGTTGCATAATTATTCAACTACTCATTGATCTTCACTTATATCTTTCGGAGTAGTTTGCCATTTGCTCTAGTGCTTCACTTTTATCCTTTTAGAGCATGGCGGTGGTTTTATTTTGAAGAAATAGATGAACTCTCATGCTTCACTTATATTATTTTGAGAGTCTTTTAGAACAGCATGATAATTTGCTTTGGTTATGAAATTAGTCCTAATATAATAAAAACGTTTATATAGAGTGCATTGAATACTATGAGAAGTTTGATACTTGATGATTGTTTTGACATATGAAGATGGTGATATTAGAGTCATGCTAGTTGAGTAGTTGTGAATTTGAGAGATACTTGTGCTAAAGTTTTTGATTCCCGTAGCATACACGTACGGTGAACCGTTATGTGATGAAGTCAGAGCATGATTTATTTATTGATTGTCTTCCTTATGAGTGGCGGTCGGGGACGAGCGAAGGTCTTTTCCTACCAATCTATCCCCCTAGGAGCATGCGCGTAGTACTTTGTTTTGATAACTAATAGATTTTTGCAACAAGTATGTGAGTTCTTTATGACTAATGTTGAGTCCATGGATTATACGCACTCTCACCCTTCCACCATTGCTAGCCTCTCTAGTACCGCGTAACTTTCGCTGGTACCATAAACCAACCATATATCTTCCTCAAAACAGCCACCATACCTACCTATTATGGCATTTCCATAGCCATTCTGAGATATACTGCTATGCAACTTTCCACCGTTCCATTTATTATGACACGCTTCATCATTGTCATATTGCTTTGCATGATCATGTAGTTGACATCGTATTTGTGGCAAAGCCACCATTCATAATTCTTTCATACATTCCCCTCTTGATTCATTGCACATCCTGGTACATTGCCAGAGGCATTCATACAGAGTCATATTTTGTTCTAAGTGTCGAGTTGTAATTCTTGAGTTGTAAGTAAATAAAAGTGTGATGGTCATCATTATTAGAGAATTGTCCCAGGTGAGGAAAGGATGATGGAGACTATGATTCACCCACAAGTCGGGATGAGACTCCGGACGAAAAAAAGAGAAAAAAGAGGCCATAAAAAAGAGAAGGCCCAAAAAAATGAGAGAAAAAGAGAGAAGGGGCAATGCTACTATCCTTTTACCACACTTGTGCTTCAAAGTAGCACCATGATCTTCTTGGTAGAGAGTCTCCTATGTTGTCACTTTCATATACTAGTGGGAATCTTTCATTACAGAACTTGGCTTGTATATTCCAATGATGGGCTTCCTCAAAATGCCCTAGGTCTTCGTGAGCAAGCGAGTTGGATGCACACTGTCGGTGTCAAAACCGGCAGATCTCGGGTAGGGGGTCCCGAACTGTGCGTCAAGGCCGGATGGTAACAGGAGACAAGGGACACGATGTTTTTTACCCAGGTTCGGGCCCTCTCGATGGAGGTAAAACCCTACTCCTGCTTGATTAATATTGATGATATGGGTAGTACAAGAGTAGATCTACCACAAGATCAAGGGGGCTAAACCCTAGAAGCTAGCCTATGGTATGATTGTTGTGTATGGAGTTGATTGCCTACGGACTATAACCCTCCGGTTTATATAGACACCGGATAGGGTTAGGGTTACGTAGAGTCGGTTACAATGGTAGGAGATCTTGAATATCCGCATCGCCAAGCTTGCCTTCCACGCCAAGGAAAGTCCCATCCGGACACGGGACGAAGTCTTCAATCTTGTATCTTCATAGTCCAGGAGTCCGGCTGAAGGTATAGTCCGGCTACCTGAACACCCCCTAATCCAGGACTCCCTCAGTAGCCCCCGAACCAGGCTTCAATGACGATGAGTCCGGCGCACAGATTGTTCGGCATTGCAAGGCGGGTTCTTCTCCAAATCTTGTGTACCTGTAGGAATAATGTCCGATTTTTGTAATGTAGTGCTCCTCGGCTTCCACGTCCAATAATGGCCGTCTTCCACGTGTTCAAACGAATGCGAAAAGCCGGGGTGTTTTTTCATCCACACCCCTAGCCGTATAAACGAGCCGCCTATTTAACAGGATGGGGATTTAGGTCCAAACCACATCTTCTCCGTTCCGCGAGTTATCATCAGAGCGCTTCCAGCAAAGGTCCATTCCAACATGACCAGCCGTCACAGCTCCTCCCCTCGCCCCTCCGGTCCCAAACCCGGGGACTGGGAGAGTTGCACCATTCCGCATAGCGAGTTAGCGTCACTTCAGGCCAAGGGATTTCTCCCTCAGGCATACATGGTCCCGGTCCGAGCCGGTCTCACCACCTACAATGGCGGAAAACAAGCGGAGAGCACCCCCAATCCTTCTAAAGGAGAGCGGGTGTGCCTCGTCCCCTATCTAATAAGGGGACTGGGATTTCCAATTCATCCATTTCTCCGAGGACAATACCTTGGTAGCCATCACGTCTGATTACCCAGGGTTAATCCCGGCCTCCCAGGTGACAGAAACCGGAGTCTCATTCCCTTGAGAGAGATTCTACTCTCACGTATTCCGGTGTTTCTGACGACAACCGTGTTTTGCAGGGGAGATTTCCGAGGCAGGAGGCCGAACCTGCGGCGGCTAGCCAACGAGGGGCCGCAGGGCCCCGTGGGGCAAAAAGGAATGTAGTCCGGACTGAGATGCCGGCGCAAAGGTATAGCGCACCCTCTGTTTCCCTAGTGTTATTCTGTCAGGGCATATTAACGTTCGTGCTATCTTCAGAACGAAGAGACCTCGCTGGACTACATCCGGAGAGGTTGCCAATCGCGCCTCCACCAGCCAGGCTCCAACGTCTGGCCAGGAAGCGGAGGCGAGCACAAGGCGCGCACTGGACGCTCCTCCGACAGAAGATGCGGACAGGCTGTCTGCCACAAAATCTGAACTGGAGAGTGCCATGAACAATAGGCGTCGCCGGACAGTTCTACGTGACGCTTATTTCTCCCAAGAGGCTTTAGATGCCTTTAATTCAGGAGATGCGTACCTCCGTGCTGCTCAAAATGGTTTAGCCAGAGCCACGGAGCAGTATGTAAAAGACATACGGGTAAGAAAATTTTGGTCAAATATATATATATACCAGTAGCCCCCGAGACTTGAAACAGTTAGAGCAACTGATTTAAGGATCATTTAATATGCAGCTTCTTACAGAGAAGAATACCGTACTGTCCCAGGAGCTGGAAAAGTGCAAGGCCCAACTAGAGGCCGCACTAGCCGCAGCAGGGGAGCCCAAAGAGACCCCCTCAGGTAAGATACACTTCGAAAGATTAGTATTGTGCGGTGTGGGTGCAAATCTGACAAATCATATTGCAGATGGCGCCGGACTAGATCCGGACAAGCAACAACTCTTACGCCGGCTAAAGGCCGGTGAGAGTATGTTGACAAAGGTGAGGCGAGAGAAGAATGATCTTCAGGATGCCAACACCAAGCTGGACGTCGAACTTAAAGATGTTCGTGGCCAGCTGTCGGACTCCACGAAGGAGAATCAGCGGCTTCGACGCGGCATTTTTAGTAAGTGCTTGAACGAACTTTGAAAAAAGAGTTCGGCGAGGAAGTCGACTAACAGAGTAATGTCTGTAGGTATGCTCACAGGTCGTCCTGCAGAGGAGATGCCCGGTTCTACGGGTGACCTTCTTCCCGAACTCATGCAACTGCACGAGTGAATTCGACAGGTGATGCGAGGCATTGCCCAAGCCTTATGGCCTGCCCACTCCATGCCCGAGGGCCTTGGAGAGCTTGCGGAGAAGCTGAAGGGAGCTCGGCGGCGCTTCCGGTTGTGGAAGATATCGGCCTGCTGACAAGGCGCTAGGGAGGCCTGGGCCATGGTGAAGACCCGTTTTACAAAGTCTGACCCAAACCACATGGCCGAGGTCGGACCAGTGGGGCCTGACGGGAAGGAGATCCCTGTAAGCTTAGTATACGGCCAAGTAGAGTTAGCCACGAAGTATTCCCAGCAGGACTGTAAATTAGACAGCTTGTTAGATGGTATAGAAGAGGAATACAATCAGTCAGAATGACTATGTAATTTTGAATTGACATGTGTAATGCCTTCTAGCCAGATTGTAGATCGTTTGTCGTTGCCGACCTTTTCGCTTCAACCTCGGGACCTGATGGTCCGGAGTGTGTCCGAATACCATAGCGGTTATATAAGAACCGTGGTATGCGTGGAGACCAGGCGTAGGGGTCGTTAGTGCTTTATCAGACAAGTGCCCAACTAGTTATGTTATATTACATGGTTAGTAAGAAACATCTTCCAGAGAGAATAGTTCCGTTAGGGGTTCCTTTCGCTGGGAGGCATGCCCTAAAGTGCATGTCCGGACTGCGTAAAAAGACGCAGAAAAAAGCATCTGGGGGCGCATAAAATGAGTAAAAAGATCATCTTTTATCTCACCGACCGAATATTCCCTTAAGAACGCTAGCTTTCGGCTTCACCCAGTCTGAGGTACACATCCAACTGACCCGACAGTAACAATCGCAGAGGTGCTCCCTTTACCGCCTAGCCAAACAATCAGGAATGTAGGGGTAAGCACAGGAGCCAGGCAACCCAGCTTGGCCAAAACTTAAGTCATATCGATGCATATAATGGTGAAGAAAAAGGTACATGCGGAAGTTTGACGCATGTGTTGGGCGTGAAGCCCGTATAAATAAGCTTCTGTTAAAGAAGCCCCCAGGTTTAATGAGCGCGAGTGGCACGTCACTAGATGAGCCTTTAAGGGCTATAAAAGAAAAGAGGGGAAGGAGAGAAATGTAAGACAGAAAAATGCAAAAAATGGACAGAGGAAGGAGACGAACACAGAGTCCGGCGGTAGGCATAGAATCTTCGGAGACGGGTGGCGTTCCACGGGTTCGGCTCGAGTCGGTTATCCGACGCATCTCGCAGGCAGTACGCCCCGCCAGTCAGGGCTTGGTCGATTATGAATGGACCATCCCACTTGGGCTTGAGTTTGTCCTTTTTCTTATCTGGCAGGCGTAGAACTAGTTCGCCAACATTGTAATTTTTGGCCCGTACTTCTCTGCTTTGATATCTTCGGGCATGCTGTTGATAAAATGCGGAATCGGCTTTTGCCACGTCACGCTCCTCCTCCAGGGCGTCCAAGTTGTCCTGCCGATCGAGCTCGGCTTCTCTTTCTTCGTGCATGCGCACTCTAGGTGAGTCATGAATTATGTCCCAGGGTAGAACTGCCTCTGCGCCGTACACCATAAAAAATGGTGTGTATCCGGTGGTGCGATTTGGCGTGGTCCGCAGCCCCCATAGCACGGAGTCGAGCTCCTCTACCCAGTGCGTGTTAGATTCCTTGAGGGACTGCACCAGTCTGGGTTTAATGCCGCTCATGATAAGACCATTTGCACGTTCGACCTGGCCGTTGGTTTGTGGGTGATAGACAGAAGCATAATCGAGCTTGATGCCAATGTTTTTGCACCAGAGTTTTACCTCGTCGGCGGTAAAGTTTGTACCGTTATCGGTTATGATGCTGTGGGGGACGCCATAACGGTGTACAACCCCGGATATGAAGTCTATCACAGGTCCGGATTCGGCCGTTTTAACAGGCTTGGCTTCTATCCATTTGGTGAATTTATCCACCATGACCAGTAGGTATTTTTTTCTATTGGTCCCACCTTTAAGGGGTCTGACCATGTCAAGCCCCCAGACCGCAAAAGGCCAGGTGATGGGTATAGTTTGGAGTGCGGTGGGTGGCATATGGCTTTGGTTGGCAAAAAGTTGGCAACCAGCGCATCGTTGGACTAGGTCCTGAGCGTCTGCCCGGGCCATCGGCCAATAAAAGCCTGTACGGAAAGCCTTGCTAACAAGGGACCGAGCAGCGGCGTGGTGACCACCGAGTCTGGCATGAATTTCAGCCAGAAGGTTCCGCCCTTCCTCTTCGGAGATGCACCTTTGAAGGACTCCGGTAGCGCTTTTCTTATAAAGCTCTCCCTCATGGACTCTATAGGCTTTAGATCGCCGCACTATGCGGCGGGCCTCGTTTTGGTCCTCCGGGAGTTCCTGCCTAGTAAGGTAGGCTAGGAATGGTTCTGTCCACGGGGCGATGACCGCCAATATTACGTGGGCTGAAGGTGTAATTTCATTGGCAGAGCCTCCAATTGTGTCAGATTGTTCGGCGTCGAGTTATGCGGCTGGGTCTGGGCTGTTATTTGCGGGTTCCCCCTCCCATGCTACAGATGGCTTGAACAATCTTTCCAAAAAGATGTTGGGGGCGACTGCATCGTGTTTTGCTCCGATGCGTGCCAGGACGTCCGCTGCTTGATTGTTTTCTCGGGCTATATGGTGAAACTCCAGCCCTTCGAACCGAACTGACATTTTTAGGACGGCGTTGCGGTAAGCTGCCATTTTTGGGTCCTTGGCATCGAAGTCTCCATTTATTTGGGATATCGCGAGGTTTGAATCCCCGCGTACCTCTAGGCGCTGGATACCCATGGATACTGCTATCCGGAGACCATGTAGGAGGGCCTCATATTCGGCTGCATTGTTGGAATCCGTGTACATGATCTGGAGCACATATTGGACTGTGTCTCCTGTGGGGGACATCAGGACGACGCCAGCCCCCAGTCCGGCCAACATTTTGGAGCCATCGAAATGCATAATCTAGTTTGAATATGTGCCGTACTCTTTAGGGAGCTCGGCCTCCGTCCATTCTGCGACGAAGTCGGCCAAAACTTGCGATTTAATAGCTCGCCGTGGCTTATAGGTTATATCGAACGGGAGAAGCTCGATGGCCCATTTTGCAATCCGGCCCGTTGCATCGCGGTTGTTGATAATATCGTTTAGTGGCACTTCCGAGGCTACTGTTATGGAACACTCTTGAAAGTAGCGTCGTAGTTTCCGGGATGCCATGAATACTGCATATGCAATCTTTTGATAATGCGGGTACCGTGATTTGCATGGAGTGAGGACAGTGGACACGTAGTAGACCGGCCTTTGAAGGGTGAATTTGTGTCCATCCGTTTCCCACTCAACAACGAGCACTGCGCTGACAACTTGGTGTGTTGCCGCAATGTATAATAACATTGGTTCGCCGGTGATTGGCGCGGCTAGGACTGGGTTTGTTACCAATATGGCTTTTATTTCATCAAGTCCGGCCGTGGCGGCATCCGTCCACTCGAAGTGTTCGGTGCGCCGAAGGAGGCGATAAAGGGGTAGTGCCTTTTCTCCCAAGCGGGAGATGAAGCGGCTTAAAGCCGCCACACACCCGGTTAATTTTTGTATTTGTTTAAGGTCCTTTGGGACATCCAATTGCGACAAATCTCGGATCTTGGCTAGGTTTGCTTCGATTCCTCTACCGGATACAATGAAGCCCAAGAGCTTTCCGGCTGGAACGCCGAAGACGCATTTTTCCGGGTTGAGCTTGATGTCATATTTTCGGAGGTTATCGAATGTAAGCCTCAAGTCGTCTACTAGAGATTCGACATGTCTTGATTTGACGAACACATCATCCACATACGCCTCCACTGTTTTGCCGATCTGATTTGCCAGACATGTCAGGATCATGCGCTGATATGTTGCCCCAGTGTTTTTCAGCCCGAAGGGCATTGTGTTGAAGCAGAATGGGCCGTATGGTGTGATGAATGCTGTTGCGGCTTGGTCTGATTCTGCCATCTTGATTTGATGGTATCCGGAGTATGCGTCGATGAAACACGACGAGTCGTGTCCTGCGGTGGCATCGATAATTTGATCGATACGGGGGAGGGGGAAGGGATCCTTTGGTCAAGCCTTGTTAAGGTCTTTAAAATCGACACATAGGCGCTAGGATTTGTCCTTCTTTGGTACCATCACCAAGTTTGCTAGCCAGTCCGGATGTTTTATGTCTCTAATGAATCCGGCCTCCAATAGCTTGGCTAGCTCCTCTCCCATAGCCTGTCTCTTGGGTTCGGAAAAACGCCGAAGGGCTTGTTTGACAGGTTTGAATCCTTTTAGGATATTTAAGCTATGTTCGGCCAGCCTGCGTGGGATCCCTGGCATGTCTGAAGGGTGCCAGGTGAAAATGTCCCAGTTCTCTCATAGGAACTCTCGCAGTGCGGCGTCTACATCAGGGTTCAGTCATGCCCCGATGGAAGCTGTTTTATTGGGGTCCGTTGGATGGACCTGGAATTTGACTATTTCGTCAGCTGGCTTGAAGGATGTGGATTTGGATCTCTTATCGAGTATCACATCATCCCTGTTAACCGTGGAGCGCAGCACAGTCAGTTCCTCGGCCACTAAGGCTTCGGATAGCGCCTCAAGGGCTAATGCGGCCGTCTTGTTTTCGGCGCGGAGTGCTATGTCCGGATCACTAGCTAGAGTGATAATTCCATTCGGCCCGGGCATCTTAAGCTTCATGTACCCGTAATGGGGTATTGCTTGGAAGATTGTGAATGCTTCCCGCCCTAGTAAAGCGTGATATCTGCTCTTAAATGGGGCCACCTGAAACGTGACTTCTTCGGACCTGTAATTATCCGGCGTGCCGAACACCACATCTAGTGTGATTTTTCCTGTGCAGCGCGCTTCCCGACTGGGGATTATTCCTCTAAAGGTTGTGCTGCTTCGCTCGATGCGGTTCCAGTCTATTTCCATTTTCTGAAGGGTTTCCTCATAAATGAGGTTCAGTCTGCTGCCTCCATCCATGAGCACCTTGGTGAGGCGAAAGCCGTCCACTATGGAACTAAGGACCAATGCGGCTGGTGCTCAGGCTATTCGGAATCTAGGTTCATCACTTGCGTTGAAGGTAATAGCAGTGTCGCTCCATGGATTTATTGTTGCAACTTGATAGACTTCGGCGAGGCTGCGGAGTGTTCTTTTTCGCATATTGTTTGATGCGAAAGTCTTGAAGACTGTGAGAACGGTACTGGTGTTCTCGGGCTGGCTTTCTGCGGCCTCCAGAATTAGGAGGTCCTCGCCAATTTTGGCCACCTGCCGGAGTATCCAACATGCTCTAAGGCTGTGAGTTGGTGTGGCGTCCTCTGTACTGTGAATTCTACAGGGTCCATCAAGCCACCTTTCCAGTACAGTTCCATGCCCTGTAGAGGGTTTTGGCTTTTTGATGTTTATCCCGGGTGTCCTATGATGATGCACCCTCTTAGTTCGGACGGGATTATTATTCAAGGCCGGATTATCCCAAAATTTTATTTCGGTTTTCCAGGCGCTTCCCATCGCACAGTATTTTTGTACTATGGACGCCAAGTCAGCGAAGCGTGTAATATCACGACGACTTACGACGTTAAGGATTCCCTCGTCCTTGCAATTACTGCAGAAAATTGAGATTGCATCTCCCTCGCGGCAATCCTTTATCCTGTTCATAACCAGGAGGAATCTGGCCTAGTAATGATGTACTGTTTCCTCGGGCTTCTGGCTGATTTGGGAGAGATCGCTTATGTTCGGGTGGGCGGGTGTCGTTGAATCTGAAACCTCACCCAATCCAAGATTCGGAGGCCGAAGAGTTTCCAAACTCTGAAGTTCGGATTCTTGGATGTTGTCCAACAAATCTAGCCCGTTGCCTGATCCTAAGCTCAGGTCTTGAGTTACATCCTCCTCTCCGCGGGTATCCGGCTTGGAGGAGTCGGGAATTCGGGTGTAGCTAGTCCTTAAAATAGATGAAGGGTCGCCGCACTGCGCCTCTACCACGACAACGTGGTGGGTGACTTGGGGAAAGTTAATTTCTCTTATATCGGGTTTAAGCCCAACCTGGTCGCAATTCGTAGCGACCCCCAGGGCGGCGATGCGATCCAAGAGATCGTTTATGGAAGAGAGCTCCATTGGATCTAGCTGCTCGACGAGCTCCGAGCTGACGTGTAGGTTGCTTTTGATGACCCGAGAGGTCACCGTCGGCACAACAGTCGAACAGGCGGTCATGAGAAAACCACCTAGCCGGAGGGTTTGGCCGACAGCCAAGGCTCCCTTAGCAACGGTGCCGTCTTTAAAGACGGGAGGAGGCATCCTTCCTGATTGTGACGGCACAGAGGAACTCTCAATGAAAGCACCAATGTCGGTGTCAAAACCAGCGAATCTCGGGTAGGGGGTCCCGAACTATGCGTCAAGGCCGGATGGTAACAGGAGACAAGGGACATGATGTTTTTTACCCAGGTTCGGGCCCTCTCGATGGAGGTAAAACCCTACTCCTGCTTGATTAATATTGATGATATGGGTAGTACAAGAGTAGATCTACCACGAGATCAAGGAGGCTAAACCCTAGAAGCTAGCCTATGGTATGATTGTTGTGTATGGAGTTGATTGCCTATGGACTATAACCCTCCGGTTTATATAGACACCAGATAGGGTTAGGGTTACATAGAGTCGGTTACAATGGTAGGAGATCTTGAATATCCGCATCGCCAAGCTTGCCTTCCACGCCAAGGAAAGTCCCATCCGGACACGGGACGAAGTCTTCAATCTTGTATCTTCATAGTCCAGGAGTCCGGCTGAAGGTATAGTCCGGCTACCCGAACACCCCCTAATCCAGGACTCCCTCACACACCCACTTAGTTTCTTTTTGAGCTTTCATACACTTATAGCTCTAGTGCATCCGTTGCATGGCAATCCCTACTCACATTGATATCTATTGATGGACATCTCCATAGCCCATTGATACGCCTAGTTGATGTGAGACTGTCTTCTCCTTTTTTGTCTTCTCCACAGCCACCATTCTATTCCACCTATAGTGCTATGTCCATGGCTCACGCTCATGTATTTCGTGAAGATTGAAAAAGTTTGAGAACATCAAAAGTATGAAACAATTGCTTGGCTTGTCATCGGGGTTGTGCATGATTTAAATATTTTGTGTGATGAAGATAGAGCATAGCCCGACTATATGATTTTGTAGGGATAGCTTTCTTTGGCCATGTTATTTTGAGAAGACATGATTACTTTGTTAGTATGCTTGAAGTATTATTATCTTTATGTCAATATTAAACTTTTATATTGAATCTTTCGGATCTGAATATTCTTGCCACAATAAAGAGAATTACATGGATAAATATGTTAGGTAGCATTCCACATCAAAAATTCTGTTTTTATCATTTACCTACTCGAGGACGAGCAGAAATTAAGCTTGGGGATGCTTGATACGTCTCCAACGTATCTATAATTTTTTATTGTTCCATGCTATTATATTATCAACCTTAGATGTTTTATATGCATTTATATGCTATTTTATATGATTTTTGGGACTAACCTATTAACCTAGAGCCTAGTGCCAGTTTCTGATTTTCCTTGTTTTGAGTTTTACAGAAAAGGAAAATCAAACAGAGTCCAATTGACTTGAAACTTCACAGAAATTATTTTTGGACCAGAAGAAGGACTTGGAGTAAAAGAGTTGGGCCATTAGAGTCCCGGGCTGCCCACGAGGGTGGGGGCGCGCCCACCCCCCTGGGCGCTCCTCCCTACCTCGTGGACAGCCCAGAGACCCCCTGACTTGTTCTCAACGCCAAAACCTCTTATATATACTGAAACTTCCAGAAAGAAACCTAGATCGGGAGTTCCGCCACCGCAAGCCTCCGTAGCCACCGAAAACCAATCTAGACCCGTTCCGTCACCCTGCCGGAGGGGGGGAATCCCTCTCCGGTGGCCATCTTCATCATCCTGGCGCTCTCCATGATGAGAAGGGAGTAGTTCACCCTCGGGGCTGAGGGTATGTACCAGTAGCTATGTGTTTGAACTCTCTCTCTCTCGTGTTCTTGATATGGCACGATCTTGATGTATCGCGAGCTTTTCTATTATAGTTGGATCTTATGATGTTTCTCCCCCTCTACTCTCTTGTAATGTATTAAGTTTTACCTTTGAAGTTATCTTATCGGATTGAGTCTTTAAGGATTTGAGAAAACTTGATGTATGTCTTGCATGTGCTTATCTGTGGTGGCAATGGGATATCACGTGATCCACTTGATGTATGTTTTCGTGATCTACTTCCGAGTTCCGTGACCTCGTGAACTTATGCATAGGGGTTCGCACACGTTTTCGTCTTGACTCTCCGGTATAAACTTTGGGGCACTCTTTGAAGTTGTTTTTGTTGGTTGAATAGATGAATCTGAGATTGTGTGATGCATATCGTATAATCATACCCATAGATACTTGAGGTGACATTGGAGTATCTAGGTAACATTAGGGTTTTGGTTGATTTGTGTCTTAAGGTGTTATTCTAGTACAAACTCTAGGATGGATCAAACGGAAAGAATAGCTTCATGTTATTTTACTACATACTCTTGAATAGATCGATCAGAAATGATAACTTTGAGGTGGTTTCGTACCCTACAATTATCTCATCATTTGTTCTCCATTATTAGTGACTTTGGAGTGACTCTTTGTTGCATGTTGAGGGATAGTTATATGATCCAATTATGTTATGATTGTTGAGAGAACTTGCACTAGTGAAACTATGAACCTTAGGCCTTGTTTCCTAGCATTGCAATACCGTTTACGCTCACTTTTACCACTTGCTACCTTGCTGTTTATATATTTTCAGATTACAAAAACCTATATCTACCATCCATATTGCACTTGTATCACCATCTCTTCGCTGAACTAGTGCACCTATTCAATTTACCACTGTATTGGGTGTGTTGGGGACACAAGAGACTCTTTGTTATTTGGTTGCAGGGTTGCTTGAGAGAGACCATCTTCATCCTACGCCTCCCACGGATTGATAAACTTAGGTCATCCACTTGAGGGAAATTTGCTACTGTCCTACAAACCTCTGCACTTGGAGGCCCAACAATGTCTACAAGAAGAAGGTAGTGTAGTAGACATCAAAGGCGCACGAGAAGACTGGGCCATGGTGAAGACACGCTTCTTGAAACTTCATCCGAATCATATGGCCCGAGTAGGACCATAGGGACTAGGTGGGAAGGAAATCCCTTTAAATTTAGTCTATGATCAAGTACTGATCGCTGTGAAATATTCGCAGGAAGACTGCAGATTAGACAGCCTTATAGACGGCATAGAGAAGGAATATGTTTTTAACTTAATGTATCAATGTACATTTACGATCAACCTTTAGTTTGATCCGAACATGTGAAATGATTTTGTCATCGCAGGCTTTCGGCTTTAACCTCCAGACTAATAATGTTGGAGTGTTTCCGGATACGTAGGACAAAAGGAAGTATCCTTCCGGAAACCAGGCAACCCAGTCATTGTGCTCGAACAAACAAAAAAATCGAGTTCGGGATGTATGTTATATTACGTATGTAAGAAACATCTTCCAAGGAAAATAGTTTCGTTAAAGGTTCCTTTCCTTGGGTCGGCATATTATGATTACACGTGCTAGGGCATGTGGTCCATAGTACGGAAAAACCATCTTGAAGTGCTTAGAGATGATTGCAATACAACAACAATCTATCATTTTAGTACCGACCAATTATTCCCTTAAGAACGCTAGCTTTCGGCTTCACCCGTCTGAGGTACATGTCCGGATAACCCGGTTGTAACAATCACAGATGTGGTCCCTTTATGCCCTAGCCGAACAATCGGGAACGTAGGGCATAAGCTTAGGAGCGAGGCAACCCAGCTTGGCAAAAAACTTAAGTCATAGAGGTGCATATAATGGCTAGAAAGGATGTATATCCGCAAACGACACATGTATTGTGAGATCTAGACTTGATATAATAATAAGCTTCTACTTACAGAAGCCCCCAGTCGTGGCGGGGTGTATACATTTAAGAATGTGTACCTCTCAAGTGTTCGGCCTATCCGAACACACCATGGGAAACGTATAAAAATGAAAAAAGGAAAAATTTGAAAAGGAGACAAAAGAACGAATAAGAAGCATGGCCGTACTTATGCGTAGAATCTTCGGAGCCGGGCCACGTTCCAAGGGTTCGACTCTAAGCGGTTATCTAATGCATTGCGAAGGCGGTAGGCTCCTCCCGTCAGAACTTCATCTATAATGAAGGGACCTTCCCATTTTGGTTTGAGTTTGTCCTTTTTCTTCTCTGGGAGGCGTAAGACTAGCTCCCCGACATTGTAAGTCTTTGCCCGCACTTCTCTGCTTTGGTATCTTCGAGCTTGTTGTTGATAGAATGCGGAACGGGCTTTTGCGACATCACGCTCCTCCTCCAGGCCATCTAAGTCATCCTGCCGATTGAGCTCGGCCTCTCTCTCTCTTCATACATGCGCACTTGAGGTGAATCATGAATAATGTCGTAGGGCAAGACAGCCTCTGCGTCGTACACCATGAAGAATGGTGTGTATTTGGTCATGTGGTTGGGCGTGGTCCGCAGCCCCCAGAGTACGGAATCGAGTTCCTCGACCCAGTGTTTATCTGACTCCTTTAGGGATCACACTAGTCTGGGTTTGATGCCGCTCATTATCAGGCCATTGGCCCACTCGACTTGATCGTTTGTTTGAGGGTGATATATGGAGGCGTAATCGAACTTGATGACCAGGTTATCACACCAATTTTTTACCTCATCGGCTATGAAGTTAGAGTCGTTGTCAGAAATAATGTTGTGCAGAACACCATAACGGTGTACGACACCAGATATAAAGTCTATAACCAGTCCGGCTTCAGCTATTTTTACTGGTTTGGCCTTTGTCCACTTAGTGAATTTATCCACCATGACCAGTAAATATTTCTTCTTATGGCTTCCCCCTTTAAGGGGTCCGACCATGTCTAGCCCCCAGACCACAAAAGGCCAGGTAATGGGGATAGTTCTTAGGGTAGTGGGAGGCATATGGCTTTGATTGGCAAAGAGCTGGCATCCTACACAGTGCTGTACAAGGGCATGTGTATCTGATCGGGCCATGGGTCAGAAGAAGCCTGTACTGCAGGCTTTGCTTACAAGGGCCCGAGCTACGGCATGATGGCCGCCGAAGCCAGCGTGTATTTCGGCCAAGAGCTGCTGCCCATCCTCTTCGGAGATACATCTTTGAAGAACTCCAGTAGTGCTTTTCTTGTAGAGTTCTCCTTCGTGAACTTTGTAGGCCTTGGAGCGTCGAACTATGCGATGGGCCTCATTCTGATCATTAGGGAGCTCCTGCCTATTAAGGTAGGCCAAGAAGGGTTCGGTCCGTGGAGCAATAACCGACGTGATTACATGAGCGGAAGTCATTGGCTCAGTGCCCGAGCCCCCGATGATATCTGAATCGTGTTCAGCGTTCGGGGGTGTGATCGGCGCCGGACTGGTATTTCCGCTCTTGTCTTTCCATACCACAGATGGCTTGAAAAGCCTTTCCAAAAAGGTGTTAGGCGGGACGGAGTCGCATTTGGCGCCCATTCGAGCAGGATGTCTGCTGCTTGATTACTATCTCGAGCCACATGATGAAACTCGAGCCCCTCAAATCGAGCAGATATTCTAAGTACGGCGTTGCAGTAGGCCGCCATCTTTGGATCTTTTGCGTCGAATTCTCCATTTATTTGAGATATCACGAGGTTCGAATCCCCACGCACCTCAAGGCGTTGTATGCCCATAGAAACGGCCATCCGGAGTCCATGCGGGAGCGCTTCATATTCGGCCGCATTATTGGAGTCCGTATACATGATTTGTAATACATAACGGACTGTGTCCCCTATAGGGAATGTTAGGATGACACCAACCCCCAATCCGGCTAACATTTTGGAGCCGTCGAAGTACATCACCCAGTTGGAGTATGTGTTGTACTCTTTAGGGAGTTCGGCTTCTATCTATTCGGTGACAAAGTCGGCCAACACCTAAGATTTAATAGCACGACATGGCTTGTATGTTATTTCAAATGGTAAGAGCTCGATAGCCCATTTGGCAATGCGGCCGGTGGCGTCTCGATTGTTTATGATGTCATTGAGTGGCACTTTAGAGACCACCGTGATCGAGCACTCTTGAAAGTAGTGCCGCAGCTTTCGAGATGCCATGAAGATCGCATATGCTATCTTTTGATAATGCGGGTATCGGGATTTGCATGGTGTAAGGACCACAGATACGTAGTATACTAGTTTTTGGAGTGGGAATTTGTGTCCCTCTTCCTCTCGTTTGACAATGAGCACAACTCTCACTACCTGGTGAGTTGCTGATATGTACGGTAGCATAGGTTCACTGACGTTTGGTGCGGCAAGCATTGAGTTGTTTGCTAACAAAGTTTTTATTTCTTCCAACCCGGCCGTTGCCGCATCCGTCCACTCAAAGTGATCGGTACGTCGGAGCAGGCGATAAAGTCGTAGTGCCTTTTCTCCCAATTGGGAGATAAAGCGGCTCAAGGCTGCCACACACCCAGCTAGTTTTTGGACCTGCTTTAGGTCTGTTGGTGTTGCCAATTGCGACAAGGCTCGGATTTTGGCTGGATTTGCTTCGATTCCTCTCTTGGAAACAATGAACCCGAACAGCTTTCCGGCTGGGACGCCGAAGACACATTTTTCCGGATTGAGCCGCATGTCATATGTTCCGAGGTTGTCAAATTTGAGGCGCAAGTCATCCACCAATGATTCGACATATTTAGTTTTGATGACTACATCATCTACATATGCCTCCACCATCTTGCCAATTTGTTTTTCCAGGCATGCTTGAATCATGCGTTGGTAGGTCGCATCGGCGTTTTTGAGTCTGAAAGACATAGTATTGAAGCAGAAAGGCCCATACGGAGTGATGAATGCCATAGCGGCTTGATCAGATTCCCTCATCTTAATTTGATGGTATCCGGAGTATGCATCGAGGAAGCACAGTGAATCTTGTCCTGCAGTTGCATCAATGATTTGGTCAATGCGGGTGTAACGGCCCGAGACCGTTGCGCCAGGTGTCTTCCAGTTATTCGCTGCTGTTGCCTTGTCATTTTTTTGCGTGTCATGCTTTTCATATCATGTCATCATGTGCATCGCATTTGCATACGTGTTCGTCTCATGCATCCGAGCATTTTCCCCGTTGTCCGTTTTGCGATCTGACACTCCTATGTCATCCAGTGCCTCCTTTTGCCTCTTTTCATGTGCGGGTGTTAAACATTCTCGGAATGGACCGAGATTTGCCAAGCGGCCTTGGTACACCACCGGTAGACCGCCTGTCAAATTTCGTGCCATTTGGAGTCCGTTTGATACTCCAACGGTTAACCGAGGAACCATAAAGGCCTCGTGTGTGTTGCAGCCCAACACCCCTCCAAAGTGGCCCAAAACCCATCCAAAGCCCCTCCATCCTCTCGGCCGTTCGATCACGATCGCGTGGCTGAAAACCGCACATCATTTGGACTCTCCTAGCTCCCTCTACCTATATATATGTGTCTCCCTCCGAAATCTCGCGGACGAACCCTAGATCTTCCTCCTCCGCGCGCCGGACATGTCCGCCGGCCACCTCACCCCGACCAATCGGCAGCCGCCATGTCACCCCGCCGCAGCTCTCCTCCAACCATGAGCCGCCACGTCAGCCGGCCTCCTCCCTCTCTCTCATTCGCGCTCGCCGCTGGTGTTGGGTTTCGTAGTAATTTCAAAAATTTCCTACGCACACGCAAGATCATGTGATGCATAGCAACGAGACGGGAGAGTGTTGTCTACGTACCCACGCAGACCGACTGCGGAAGCATTGACACAACGTAGAGGAAGTAGTCGTACGTCTTCACGATCCAACCGTATATATAGGTAGTGCTCCCACTCACTTTCTTGTAAATACAGGCTTCACCGCAAGTCTGTATACAGGCTTCAACTCATCAAAGCGTATATTCCAACTCCGAGATGCTTGCACCAGTTCACAGATGGATTTCTGGAGCTTGCACATTTTGTTAGCATCTTTCGGATTGACAAAACCTTCTGGTTGCATCATATACAACTCTTCTTTAATAAATCCATTAAGGAATGCAGTTTTGTTTATCCTTTTGCCAGATTTCATAAAATGCGGCAATTACTAACATGATTCGGACAGACTCAAGCATAGATACGAGTGAGAAGCTCTCATCGTAATCAACACCTTGAACTTGTCGAAAAAACCTTTTGCGACAATTCTAGCTTTGTAGATAGTAACACTACTATCAGCGTCCGTCTTCCTCTTGAAGATCCATTTATTCTCAATTGCTTGCCGATCATCGGGCAAGTCAACCAAAGTCCATACTTTGTTCTCATACATGGATCCCATCTCAGATTTCATGGCTTCAAGCCACTTTGCAGAATCTGGGCTCACCATTGCTTCTTCATAGTTCGTAGGTTCATTATGATCTAGCATCATGACTTCCAGAACGGGATTACCGTACCACTCTGGTGCGGATCTCACTCTGGTTGATCTACGAGGTTCAGTAGTATCTTGATATGAAGTTTCATGATCATTATCATTACCTTCCTCACTAACTGGTGTAGGTGTCACTGGAATAGTTTTCAGTGATGTACTACTTTCTAGTAAGGGAGCAGGTATAGTTACCTCGTCAAGTTCTACTTTCCTCCCACTCACTTCTTTCGAGAGAAACTCTTTCTCTGGAAAGGATCCATTCTTGGCAACGAATTTGCCTTCGGATCTGTGATAGAAGGTGTACCCAACAGTTTCCTTTGGGTATCCTATGAAGACGCACTTCTCCGATTTGAGTTTGAGCTTATCAGGTTGAAACTTTTTCACATAAGCATTGCAACCTCAAACTTTAAGAAACGATAGCTTAGGTTTCTTGCCAAACCATAGTTCATACGGTGTTGTCTCAATTGATTTAGATGGTGCCCTATTTAACGTGAATGCAGCTGTCTCTAATGCATAATCCCAAAACGATAGTGGTAGATCGGTAAGAGACATCATAGATCGCACTATATCTTAATAAAGTACGGTTATGACGTTCGGACACACCATTACACTATGGTGTTCCAGGTGGCGTGAGTAGTGAAACTATTTCACATTGTTTTAATTGAAGGCCAAACTCATAACTCAAATATTTTACCTCTGCGATCATATCGTAGAAACTTTTTATTTTCTTGTCACGATGATTTAATACTTCACTCTGAAATTCTTTGAACTTTTCAAATGTTTCAGACTTATGTTTCATCAAGTAGATATACCCATATCTGCTCAAATCATCTGTGAAGTTCAGAAAATAACGATACTTGCCGTGAGCCTTAACACTCATCGGACCGCATACATCAGTATGTATTATTTCCAATAAGTCAGTTGCTCGCTCCGGAGAACGGAGTCTTAGTCATCTTGCCCATGAGGCATGGTTCGCAAGCATCAAGTGATTCCAAAATCCCATCAGCATGGAGTTTCTTCATGCGCTTTACACCAATATGACCTAAACGGCAGTGCCACAAATAAGTTGCACTATCATTATTAACTTTGCATCTTTTGGTTACAATATTATGATTATGTGTATCACTACGATCGAGATCCAACGAACTATTTTCATTGGGTGTATGACCATATAAGGTTTTATTCATGTAAACAGAACAACAATTTATTCTCTTACTTAAATGAATAACCGTATTACAATAAACATGATCAAATCATATTCATGCTCAACGCAAACACCAAATAACACTTATTTAGGTTCAACACTAATCCCGAAATTATAGGGAGTGTGCGATGATGATCATATCAATCTTGGAACCACTTCCAACACACATCGTCACTTCACCCTTAACTAGTCTCTGTTTATTCTGCAACTCCCGTTTCGAGTTACTAATCTTAGCAATTGAACTAGTATCAAATACTTAGGGGTTGCTATAAACACTAGTAAAGTACACATCAATAACATGTATATCAAATATACTTATGTTCACTTTGCCATCCTTCTTATCCGCCAATTACTTGGGGTAGTTCCGCTTCCAGTGACCAGTCCCTTTGCAGTAGAAGCACTTAGTCTCAGGCTTAGGACCAGACTTGGGCTTCTTCACTTGAGCAGCAACTTGCTTGCCGCTCTTCTTGAAGTTCCCCTTCTTCCCTTTGCCCTTTTCTTGAAACTAGTGGTCATGTTAACCATCAACACTTGATGTTTTTCTTGATTTCTACCTTCGTTGATTTCAGCATCACGAAGAGCTTGGGAGTTGTTTTCGTTATCCCTTGCATATTATAGTTCATCACGAAGTTCTACTAACTTGGTGATGGTGACTAGAGAATTCTGTCAATCACTATCTTATCTGGAAGATTAACTCCCACTTGATTCAAGCGATTGTAGTACTCAGACAATCTGGGCACATGCTCACTAGTTGAGCGATTCTCCTCCATCTTTTAGCTATAGAACTTGTTAGAGACTTCATATCTCTCAACTCGGGTATTTGCTTGAAATATTAACTTCAACTCCTGGAACATCTCATATGGTCCATGACGTTCAAAACGTCTTTGAAGTCCCAATTCTAAGCCGTTAAGCATGGTGCACTAAACTATCAAGTAGTCATCATATTGAGCTAGCCAAACGTTCATAACGTCTGCATCTGCTCCTGCAATAGGTCTGTCACCTAGCGGTGCATCAAGGACATAATTCTTCTGTGCAGCAATGAGGATAAACCTCAGATCACGGATCCAATCCGCATCATTGCTACTAACATCTTTCAACACAATTTTTCTCTAGGAACATATCAAAATAAACATATGAAAGCAACAACGCGAGCTATTGATCTACAACATAGATATGCTAATACTACCAGGACTAAGTTCATGATAAATTAAAGTTCAATTAATCATATTACTTAAGAACTCCCACTTAGATAGACATCCCTCTAATCCTCTAAGTGATTACGTGATCCAAATCAACTAAACCATAACCGATCATCACGTGAGATGGAGTAGTTTTCAATGGTGAACATCGTTATGTTGATCATATCTACTATATGATTCACGCTCGACCTTTCGGTCTCCGTGTTCCGAGGCCATATCTGTTTATGCTTGGCTCGTCAAGTATAACCTGAGTATTCCGCGTGTGCAACTGTTTTGCACCCGTTGTATTTGAACGTAGAACCTATCACACCCGATCATCACGTGGTGTCTCAGCACAAAGAACTTTCGCAACGGTGCATACTCAGGGAGAACACTTCTTGATAATTTAGTGAGATATCATCTTATAATGCTACCGTCAATCAAAGCAAGATAAGATGCATAAAAGGATAAACATCACATGCAATCAATATAAGTGATATGATATGGCCATCATCATCTCGTGCTTGTGATCTCCATCTCCGAAGCACCGTCGTGATCACCATCGTCACCGGCGTGACACCTTGATCTCCATCGTAGCATCATTGTCGTCTCGCCAAGCTTGTGCTTCCATGACTATCACTACCGCTTAGTAATAAAGTAAAGCATTACATCGCGATTGCATTGCATACAATAAAACGACAACCATAAGGCTCCTGCCAGTTGCTGATAACTCGGTTACAAAACATGATCATCTCATACAATAAAATTCAGCATCATGTCTTGACCATATCACATCACAACATGCCCTGCAAAAACAAGTTAGACGTCCTCTACTTTGTTGTTGCAAGTTTTACGTGGCTGCTACGGGCTTAAGCAAGAACCAATCTCACCTACGCATCAAAACCACAACGATAGTTTGTCAAATAGACTCCGTTTTAACCTTCGCAAGGACCGGACGTAGCCATACTTGGTTCAACTAAAGTTAGAGAGACAGTCGCCCGCAAGCCACCTATGTGCAAAGCACGTCGGGGGAACCGGTCTCGCGTAAGCGTACGCGTAATGTTTGTCCGGGTCGTCTCGTCCAACAATGCCGCCGAACCAAAGTATGACATGCTGGTAGGCAGTATGACTTATATCGCCCACAACTCACTTGTGTTCTACTCGTGCATATAACATCAACATAAATAACCTAGGCTCTCATACCACTGTTGGGTTTCGTGGTAATTTCAAAAATTTCCTACGCACATGCAAGATCATGTGATGCATAGCAACGAGAGGGGAGAGTGTTGTCTACGTACCCACGCAGACCGACTGCGGAAGCGTTGACACAACGTAGAGGAAGTAGTCGTACGTCTTCACGATCCAACCGATCAAGTACCGAAACTACGGCACCTCCGAATTCAAGCACACGTTCAGCTCGATGACGATCCCCGGACTCCGATCTAGCAAAGTGTCGGGGAAGAGTTCCGTCAGCACGACGGCGTGGTGACGATCTTGATGTACTACAGCAGCAGGGCTTCGCCTAAACTCCGCTACAGTATTATCGAGGACTATGGTGGCTGGGGGCACCGCACACGGCTAAGGAATAGATCACGTGGATCAACTTGTGTGTTTCTAGGGTGCCTCTGCCTCAGTATATAAAGGATTAGAGGGGGGAAGGCTGGCCGGCCAAAGGAGGCGCGCCAGGAGAGTCCTACTCCCTCTGGGAGTAGGATTCCCCCCCAATCCTAGTTGGAATAGGACTCCTTGAGGGGGGAAAGAGAGAGAGGGGGCCGGCCACCTCTCCTAGTCCTAATAGGACTAGGGGAAGGGGGGAGGCGCACAGCCACCTTGGTCTGCCCCTTTCTCCTTTCCACTAAAGCCCACTAAGGCCCGTATAGCTCCCGGGGGGTTCCGGTAACCTCCCGGTACTCCGGTAAAATCCCGATTTCACCCGGAACACTTCCGATATCCAAACATAGGCTTCCAATATATCAATCTTTACGTCTCGACCATTTCGAGACTCCTCGTCATGTACGTGATCACATCCGGGACTCCGAACAACCTTCGGTACATCAAAATGCATAAACTCATAATATAACTGTCATCGTAACCTTAAGCGTGCGGACCCTACGGGTTCGAGAACAATGTAGACATGACTGAGACACGTCTGCGGTCAATAACCAATAGCGGGACCTGGATACCCATATTGGCTCCTACATATTCTACGAAGATCTTTATCGGTCAGTCCGCATAACAACATACGTTGTTCCCTTTGTCATCGGTATGTTACTTGCTCGAGATTCGATCGTCGGTATACAATACCTAGTTCAATCTCGTTACCGGCAAGTCTCTTTACTCGTTCTGTAATACATCATCCCGCAACTAACTCATTAGTTGCAATGCTTGCAAGGCTTATGTGATGTGCATTACCGAGAGGGCCCAGAGATACCTCTCCGACAATCGGAGTGACAAAACCTAATCTCGAAATACGCCAACCCAACATGTACCTTTGGAGACACCTATAGTACTCCTTTATAATCACCCAGTTACGTTGTGACGTTTGGTAGTACCCAAAGTGTTCCTCTGGTAAACGGGAGTTGCATAATCTCATAGTTATAGGAACATGTATAAGTCATGAAGAAAGCAATAGCAACATACTAAACGATCGGGTGCTAAGCTAATGGAATGGGTCATGTCAATCAGATCATTCTCTTAATGATGTGATCCCGTTAATCAAATAACAACTAATTGTTCATGGTTAGGAAACATAACCATCTTTGATTAACGAGCTAGTCAAGTAGAGGCATACTAGTGACACTTTGTTTGTCTATGTATTCACACATGTATTATGTTTCCGGTTAATACAATTCTAGCATGAATAATAAACATTTATCATGAAATAAGGAAATAAATAATAACTTTATTATTGCCTCTAGGGCATATTTCCTTCAGCTGGCCCGCAGGGCCCGCAGCCGGCCCGCGCGTCGCCCGCCGCCCGAGCCACCCGCGCACCCGGCCGCCTCCGAGCGCCGCTGCCCCGCCGAGTGCGCCGCCGCCCGCCGCCAAGCCGTGCCGGCCACCTCCGTCACCGGTGCATCGCCGGAGCGCTCCGCCACCACGCGCCCCGTGGAGCTCCGCCACCGTGCCGCCATGTCCGCCGACCTTCCCGGCTCAGCGCGCTGGATCTCCGCCGCCCGGCCCCACGCCGCTCTTCTCCGCCAGCGACCGCGCCTACTTCGGCCGGATACGCGAGCTCCGGCCACTTTTCCCTCCTCTCCGGCGAGAGATCCGTCCATCCTCGGTTCATGTGCAAAGTCAACCCTAACCCAGATATGATTCGGAGGATGATTTTTCGTCTAAGTCATTTTCCTGTTCATATCTTTAAGCCATGTTCATCATGCCATAACTCTGCATCCGTTGCTCCGTTTTGCGCATGTGAGATATCAAAATGTTCATCTGGATGTGCTCTTCATTTGTTCCATTGCATCATGCTTGTTTGAGTCCATCTTGATGCCCTAATGACTGTTGCAAGAGTGCTATAAAATGTTAGTTTCTGTTTCTTAACAGATTATGAGCATTTGTCATTTTTGCCATGATTATTGTGTGCCTCCTATGGACTTGAGCACTACTTGTGTTTTGGGCTATGCCATGACATCTTTACAGGAGTTTATGCCATGTATTTTTGTGATCAATGTGGTGACTAGCACAAGCATGCAAAGTAGCTCTCGTGATGTTGCTGATTTCAGGGACTTAGAAATTCACTGTCATTTCACTGTTGTTATTTTTATGCCATGTATTCTTGTTGATACAGAGTGATCCATGCCTCTTTTGAGTATGTTCAGTAAGGATGATTTTGACATATGGTTATGCTCTATCCAGCCAAGTCCTTGTTTGCATTTATGGAGCACCCTAGCATGACTCAGTCTTGCTCTACTTTTGCTATAAAATGTTCCTGGCAGATTGTTTACGTGTTAATCAATTTTGCCAAGGTTGTTGTAGTTGATCCATGCATACTATGGATTGTTCTTGCCATGGTTAGCTTCTTGAACATGTCTTCTTGCTGGTAGTATTCTTAGTTTGTCATGCTATGCCTTGTGTTGAGTGCATAGAGCTCGCAAACATGCCTTCATAATTCTGTTTATGCCATGTCCAGTTTTCTGCTAAGTCTGTATCTGTTAACGAAACTTGCTATGTTTACATGAGTGCTATCATATCTTATGATCCTTTTTGTCTTATGGTCAGTAAGGGACTTTTGTTATATGCTTTGAGTAGATTCATGCCATGCCTTGTATTGCTATGTTATGTTCCTGTAGCATGTTGTTATCTTGCTCTAAACTTTGCTTCCTGATGTTAATTCCTGACATGTTAGTATTTTCACTAAGTCTGTGATGCTGTTATGTTTTGCACTTTTGACATGCTTGTTTGAAACTGCTCTTGTGTGAATTAGCCGTAGCTCAGTGTTCATCTTTTGTCAAGCATCTTGAGTAGATCACTGCCATGTGCTTTGTTGCTATGTTAGAGTGTAGTAGCTTAGTTTATTGTTGCATTCTAGATGGCATCGTGCTGTTAATCGCAAGATAGTGCCATTATTGATTTGCTCACCATTTGCAAACCATGCATCCGATTCCGGTGATCTTTATATCGATTTCGACCGAAATCAACTCATCTTTTCAGCGGCATGCTTGGTTTTCCAAGTTGAAGCCTGGTTAAATCTTTTCCTTCCGGAGCATGCATACGCATTGCATATCACATCCCGCATATCATGCCATGTTTTGCATCATGTTGCTTGCGCATTGCACCGTGGTTGATTGTGGTTTTCTTCTGCTTGTATTCTTGCCTTGGCTAGAGCCGGGAAACGATTACGTGATCAAGGAACCCGTTGAGTATGTTTACGAGGATCAAGCTTTCGTCAACTGGGTGAACTTTGCTGGCAAGATGACCATACCCTCAAAATCACTTCAATCTTTGCTTGCTTGTTGCTCGCTCTATTGCTATGCCGCGATACCTACCACCTGCTATATCATGCCTCCCATATTGCCATGTCAAGCCTCTAACCCACCTTTCCTAGCAAACTGTTGTTTGGCTATGTTACCGCTTTGCTCAGCCCCTCTTATAGCGTTGCTAGTTGCAGGTGAAGATGGAGTTTGTTCCTTGTTGGAACATGGATATTGTTGGGATATCATTATTATATATTGTTTACTTTAATGCATCTATATACTTGGTAAAGGGTGGAAGGCTCGGCCTTATGCCTGGTGTTTTGTTCTACTCTTTCCGCCCTAGTTTCCGTCATACCGGTGTTATGTTCCTTGATTTTGTGTTCCTTACACGGTTGGGTGTTATGGGAACCCCTTGACAGTTCGCTTTGAATAAAAATCCTCCAGCAAGGCCCAACCTTGGTTTTACCATTTGCCACCTAGCCTTTTTCCCTTGGGTTCTACAGACTCAAGGGTCATCTTTATTTTAACCCCCCCCCCCCCCGGGCCAGTGCTTGTCTAAGTGTTGGTCCGAACCTGTCAGCATTCGGTGGCCACCTGGGGCAACTCTGGGCTGGCCTACCGAAATCTTGGACAATCCGGTGTTGCCCTGAGAACGAGATATGTGCAGCTCCTATCAGTATGTCGGCACATCGGGCGGCTTTGCTGGTCTTGTTTTACCATTGTCCAAATGTCTTGTAACCGGGATTCCGAGTCTGATCGGGTCTTCCTGGGAGAAGGAATATCCTTCGTTGACCGTGAGAGCTTGTGTTGGGCTAAGTTGGGACACCCTTGCAGGGTTTTTAAATTTCGAAATCCGTGCTCGCGGTTATGGGCAAATGGGAATTTATTAATGTCTGGTTGTAGAGAACTTGACACTTAACCTAATTAAAATGCATCAACCGTGTGTGTAGCCGTGATGGTCTCTTTTCGGCGGAGTCCGGGAAGTGAACACGGTTCGTGTGTTATGCTTGAACGTAAATAGTTTTAGGATCACTTCTTGATCACTTCTAGTTCACGATCGTGCATTGCTTCTCTTCTCGCTCTTATTTGCGTAAGTTAGCCACCATATATGCTAGTGCTTGCTGCAGCTCCACCTCACTACCTTTTCCTACCCATAAGCTTAAATAGTCTTGATCGCGAGGGTGTGAGATTGCTGAGTCCCCGTGACTCACAGATTATTTCAAACAGTTGCAGGTGCCGATGATAAACGTGCAGGTGACGCAGCCGAGCTCAAGTGGGAGCTTGATGAAGATCGTGTTCGTTGTGTTGTTTCGTTTCCAGTTGATCAGTAGTGGAGCCCAGTCGGGGCGATCGGGGATCTAGCATAAGGGGTGGTCTTTCTTTATTTTGGTTCCGTAGTCGGACCTTGATTGTATTCTGGATGCTGTAATGCTATATTTATGTATTGTGCGAGGTGGCGATTGTAACCCAACTCTTTATCCCTCTCTTATTCAGTACATGGGATGTGTAAAGATTACCCCTCTTGTGACATGCCTACTATGTGGTTATGCCTCTAAGTCGTGCTCCGACACATGGGAGATATAGCCGCATCGTGGGTGTTACAAGTTGGTAATCAGAGCCTTTCCCGACTTAGGAGCCCCCTGCTTGATCGAATCGCTGGCGTTGTTGAGTCTAGAAAAATGTTTTGAGTCTTATAGGATTATATATATATATATATATCAGAGAGTAGGTTTCTTTTTACTCCTCAGTCCCTTCGTCGCTCTGGTGAGGCCTCCTAACATAGAGTTTTGACTCTTCTCTTCTCAAATTTCACGAATATTTTTTAGGATCACGCGGGTATCTTGGAATCGTTCCGATGGTTTTGTGACGAGAACATTGTTCTTGGTGCCTCCTGACATTTAGGGGTTGTGGCAGTGTCCCGGGGAGTTGAGCTCCGAGGTGTTGTCGTCACAATTTTATCATTGCAGTTTTGGAATACCTGAGTTCGCCGACATCGAAGATCTCTTTTATGCAGTTGTTCGTGAGATAACCTCGATGCCACCCAGTACTAGGGCGGGAGTTCGGGAGTATTGCCATAACTCGTATAACCGATGCTTTTCGAAGGTTGAGGTAAATGATTTCCGAAGGTCTCTTGGTTATGTGTTGAAGGATGGATACAGTTGGATGTAGGTATTGCTAGTTTGGGTGACATATTATGCTTCCCCTGTATCCCCAACACCTGATTGCATAAGTAGAAACTTTTGGGAGTTTATAAGTGGGAATTCAAGTAGCTCCTAGAATATCTTTCCAACAGACACATGATAAGATATGGGATCTATCGTATGTTTGTTTCCGGCTTATGCTGCAAGCCAATCCTTTGTTCTCTTTTATTTGTGGTATTCGAGTTGCTTCAATGTCAAGTGTTGATTCCATACCTTTTCTAAATGGTGTTCTCATATTTCTATGTGAATACTAATCCTTCTTGTTCATCGAGTTCGTCATTTCAATTTCTTCTCAACCGGTGTGCTCCTCTTCAAGTGGATCCGATCTTTTTCAACATCCGCAAGATCAACTCAAGTCTTCTCAACGTTGTTTGTTTCATCCGTCCCAAATTGCCTTTGTTTTCCCGCCATCCCATCCCTTTTTCTTCAAGGACTCAGATTTCTAAATCAAGTATCCATCTTATTGATGAGAAGTCTCTCCATTCTTTTTCGTCAATGCTCTTACCAGATGGTTCTCATGAAGATGCTCTACAAGTTTATCATTCTTCGTTTGTTTTCTTCTCTAGTGGTTTCAAGTCAAGCTTTGTCGATCATATTCTTTCCTCATTTCAAATGCCTTCTCATGCTGGTGCACCTCATAATCATTCACTTCTCGCTATTCATTTGTTCGGGAGTGTTGAAGATATCTCAGAAGCCTCTTCTTGTCATTCATGATCTGTTCAACTTATTTCGAGATTGTTATCTCATTCATGCCATTTAATTCAACCGGTGCAATCTCTCTTTTCAAGCAATCGTTCAACGGTGTTTTCTCTTAAGTGGTCCCTAACCCACATGTCTTTTTCCCAGGATCTTACCTGACTCTTCTTTTCTTTTCCCGGAGCTACCTCTCAAATTCTTCAAGATCTGTCAAATTAGTTTCATCGTTGGTTCAACCCTTCAAATTTCCATTTCGGAGTATCTCAACAATTCTTGATGGTGTTTCTCGTCGTCATTCTCGGATTTGAAGACCGAAGAAGAGTTCCTCTTAAATCCTTACCTGTTCTTCCAAAGATTCGTGATTCTAGCTTGTTGCCATCCTCTCATAATTGTTTTCGATTGTGAAAATTCTTTTCACCCATCCGGAGCAATTCAGGAGTCTTTTCAGTTTGATTCTCCGGAGCCCATCATTTTGGGGTTATTCATTCTCTGCTTTCAGCTCTCATTCTCTAAATCTTACTGGTGCGGCATTCAAATTTGTTCTCATGTATCAAATTCCCTCAAGTATCTTCATTCGTTCTCCAATTCTTCCCGGTGTTTCTTTATCTTTCTTCTTTCATTTCCAATTCTTATGGTGGTTCGTTCAAGATCTCTCTTCCTTGGTTATCATATCAATTCATTCGTTCTTTCCAATCCTACAGGTGGTTCTTTGAAGACCTTCCCAAGTTGGCGCTATATCTACCGTAATCTTTTCTACGAGAATAAGTAGTTTTCCAAATCCGTTGCTTGCCATCAATCTAAATTGGTGAAGGATGAGCATAACATAATTCTTATTCTTGATTCACCCAAATGATTAATTCCTTATTCCGGAGGTTCATCAAAATTCTTGTTTTCTTTTGTTCATCTTTCTTTTCCTGGAGTTCCAATCTCTCTCTATTATATCACCACGAAGATCCATCTAAATCATTATAAGGCTTCACCTTGTGTTTTCAACTTCTCTTTCTTTTTATTATCATTTTGTTACCGGAGTTCTTCATGGAGGCTCTACATGTTGGTTCATAAAGGATTTAATTCCTTCTCGAAGTGTTCTTTGAGATTCTTTTCAGAGGAGCTCAAGTATTCTTCATCTTGCATTCCAAAGTGCAATTTGTTCTACCTTATCTTTTGAGATGGTGATATGTCTTTCTTGACAATTTTCCCTTCATGTTCCATGATTCAAAACTTGTCAAGAATGAGGTATTTAAACCCATCACTTTCTTCCATAGAGTTATCTTGGTATAAATTTCACCAAAAACCTTCCATTGGGAATGTTGCTCTTTGTGGTGATTATCTATGATCCAAATTGTATCCTTATCACCTCGGTGGAAGAAGATTTCTATCTTTTTCTAGCTCCAAATCAAATCTTTTCCGTGAGTGGCAAGTGGCCACCTCATAATTTTGAGATGTCTCCAATAAGTCCATATCAAGCTTATCCTTTCCGTTGTTGGTTTTCCAACAACTCCGTTATAACTTGCTTGGAAGGGTGATCTTAAAGCTCACTTGTGGCATAAGTTGACCTTTTCTTCTCCATCCTTTAAATCCCAAGGATCTATATTATTTTCTTCTTACGGAGACATTTTGATGTTTCTCTCTTCTCTCATCATCTCAAGCTGTGAGGATCATGTTCTTTTCATCCTTATCCTATTATCCGGAGTGTTGTGTCATCTGCTCTAGTTCGTTTCGCCTTATCATGTCTTGCATCTCTTTTCAAACGGAGTGATGTCCGAATTTGTTCTTCCTTGTTCCTCTTTCCTAACCGAATGCTTTCAACTCCGTTCATCGTCGTTGTATTCTTTCTTTAAATTTGCTCAACCTCGCAAGGTTCTTTGGTTTCACTCGTTTGTCAAATAAGCAACTTAGTTTTACCTATTATCTTCCTCTTCCATTTCCCTCTGGTGCCATTCTAGATCTCGGGACGGGATCCTCTCATAGTGGTGGAGTGTTGTAACGCCCCGAGACCGTTGCGCCAGGTGTCTTCCAGTTATTCGTTGTTGTTGCCTTGTCATTTTTTTGTGTGTCATGCTTTTCATATCATGTCATCATGGGCATCGCATTTGCATACGTGTTCGTCTCATGCATCCGAGCATTTTCCCCGTTGTCTGTTTTGCGGTCTGACACTCCTATGTCATCCGGTACCTCCTTTTTCCTCTTTTCGTGTGTGGGTGTTAAACATTCTTGGAATGGACCGAGATTTGCCAAGTGGCCTTGGTACACTACCGGTAGACCGCCTGTCAAGTTTCGTGCCATTTGGAGTCCGTTTGATACTCCAATGGTTAACCGAGGAACCGTAAAGGCCTCGTGTGTGTTGCAGCCCAACACCCCTCCAAAGTGGCCCAAAACCCACCCAAACCCCCTCCATCCTCTCGGTTGTTCGATCACGATCGCGTGGCCAAAAACCGCACCTCATTTGGACTCTCCTAGCTCCCTCTACCTATATATATGTGTGTCTTTCTCCGAAATCTCGCGGACGAAGCCTAGATCTTCCTCCTCCGCGCGCCGGACAGGTCCGCCGGCCACCTCACCCCGACCAATCGGCAGCCGCCACGTCACCCCACCGCCGCTCTCCTCCAACCACGCGCCGCCATGTCAGCCGGCCTCCTCCCTCTCTCTCCTCCGTGCCCGCCGCCGGCCCACGGGGTCTGCAGCCGGCCCGCGCGGCCCGCGCGTCGCCCGCCGGCCGAGACGCCCACGCACCCGGTCGCCTCCAAGTGCCACCGCCGCCCACCGCCAAGCCGCGTCGGCCACCTCCGTCGCCGGCGCATCGCCGGAGCGCTCCGCCAGCGCGCGCCTCGCGGAGCTCCGCCACCGCGCCGCCATCTCCACCGACCTCATCGACTTAGCGCACCGGATCTCCGCAGCCCGGCCCCGCGCCGCTCTTCTCCGCCGGCGACCGCGCCTACTTTGGCCGGATCCGCGAGCTCCGGTCACTTTTCCCTCCTCTCCGGCAGTCTCCCCCATCTCCAGCGAGAGATCCGTCCATCCTCGGTTCGCGTGCAAAGTCAACCCTAATCCAGATCTGATTCGGAGGTTGATTTTTTGTCTAAGTCATTTTCCTGTTCATATTTTTAAGCCTTGTTCATCATGCCATAACGCGTGTGAGATATCAAAATGTTCATCTTGATGTGCTCTTCATTTTGTTCCACTGCATCATGCTTGTTTGAGTCCATCTTGATGCCCTAATGACTGTTGTAAGAGTGCTATAAAATGTTAGTTCCTGTTTCTTAACAGATTATGAGCATTTGTCATTTTTGCCATGATTATTGTGTGCCTCCTATGGACTTGAGCACTACTTGTGTTTTGGGCTATGCCATGCCATCTTTACAGGAGTTTATGCCATGTATTTTTATGATCAATGTGGTGACTAGCACAAGCATGCAAAGTAGCTCTCATGATGTTGCTAATTTCATGGACTTAGAAATTCACTAAGTCATTTCACTGTTGTTATTTTTATGCCATGTATTCCTGTTGATACAGAGTGATCCATGCCTCTTTTGAGTATGTTCAGTAAGGATTATTTTGATATATGGTTATGCTCTATCCATCCATGTCCTTGTTTGCATTTATGGAGCAACCTAGCATGACTCAATCTTGTTCTACTTTTGCTATAAAATGTTCCTGGCAGATTGTTTACGTGTTAATCAATTTTGCCAAGGTTGTTGTAGTTGATCCATGCATGCTATGAGATTGTTCTTGCCATTGTTAGCTTCTTGAACATGTCTTCTTGCTGGTAGTATTCTTAGTTTGTCATGCTATGCCTTGTGTTGAGTGCATAGAGCTCGCAAACATGCCTTCATAATTTTGTTTATGCCATGTCCAGTTTTCTGCTAAGTCTGAATCTGTTAAAGAAACTTGCTATGTTTACATGAGTGATATCATATCTTATGATCCTTTTTGTCTTATGGTCAGTAAGGGACTTTTGTTATATGCTTTGAGTAGATTCATGCCATGCCTTGTATTGCTATGTTATGTTCCTGTAGCATGTTGTTATCTTGCTCTAAACTTTGCTTCCTGTTGTTAATTCCTGACATGTTAGTATTTTCACTAAGTCTGTGATGTTGTTATCTTTTGAACTTTTGCCATGCTTGTTTGAACCTGCTCTTGTGTGAATTAGCCGTAGCTCAGTGTTCATCTTTTGTCAAGCATCTTGAGTAGATCACTGCCATATGCTTTGTTGCTATGTTAGTGCAGTAGCTTAGTTTATTGTTGCATTCTAGATGGCATCGTGCTGTTAATCGCATGATAGTGCCATTATTGTTTTGCTTGCCATTTGCAAACCGTGCATCCGATTTCGGTGATCTTTATATCGCTTTCGACCGTAATCAATTCATCTTTCTAGCGGCATGCTTGGTTTGCCAAGTTGAGGCCTGGTTCAATCTTTTCCTTTCGGCGCATGCATATGCATTGCATATCACATCCCGCATATCATGCCATGTTTTGCATCATGTTGATTGTGGTTTCTATTGCTTGTATTCTTCCCTTGGGTAGAGCCGAGAGACGAGTACGTGATCGAGGAACCCGTTGAGTATGTTTACGAGGATCAAGCTTTCGTCAACTCGGAGAACTTTGTAGGTAAGATGACCATACCCTTGAAATCACTTCTATCTTTGCTTGCTAGTTGCTCGCTCTATTGCTATGTCGCGATACCTACCACCTGCTATATCATGCCTCCCATATTGCCATGTCAAGCCTCTAACCCACCTTTCCTAGCAAACCGTTGTTTGGCTATGTTACCCCTTTGCTCAGCCCCTCTTATAGCATTGCTAGTTGCAGGTGAAGATGGAGTTTGTTCCTTGTTGGAACATGGATATTGTTGGGATATTATTATAATATATTGTTTACTTTAATGCATCTATATACTTGGTAAAGGGTGGAAGGCTCGGCCTTATGCTTGGTGTTTTGTTCTACTCTTTCCGCCCTAGTTTCCGTCATACCGGTGTTATGTTCCTTGATTTTGCGTTCCTTACGCGGTTGAGTGTTATGGGAACCCCTTGACAGTTCGCTTTGAATAAAACTCCTCCAGCAAGGCCCAACCTTGGTTTTACCATTTGCCACCTAGCCTTTTCCCTTGGGTTCTACAGACTCAAGGGTCATCTTTATTTTAACCCCCCCCCCCGGGCCAGTGCTTGTCTAAGTGTTGGTCTGAACCTGTCAGCATTCGGTGGCCACCAGGGGCAACTCTGGGCTGGCCTACCGAAATCTTGGACAATCCGGTGTTGCCCTGAGAACGAGATATGTGCAGCTCCTATCAGTATGTCGGCACATCGGGCGGCTTTGCTGGTCTTGTTTTACCATTGTCGAAATGTCTCGTAACCGGGATTCCGAGTCTGATCGGGTCTTCCTGGGAGAAGGAATATCCTTCGTTGACCGTGAGAGCTTGTGATGGGCTAAGTTGGGACAACCCTGCAGGGTTTTGAACTTTCGAAAGCCGTGCCCGCGGTTATGGGCAGATGGGAATTTGTTAATGTCTGGTTGTAGAGAACTTGACACTTAACCTAATTAAAATGCATCAACCGCATGTGTAGCCGTGATGGTCTCTTTTCGGCAGAGTCCGGGAAGTGAACACGGTTCTTGTGTTATGCTTGAACGTAAGTAGTTTCAGGATCACTTCTTGATCACTTCTAGTTCACGACTGTGCATTGCTTCTCTTCTCGCTCTTATTTGCGTAAGTTTGCCACCATATATGCTAGTGCTTGCTGCAGCTCCACCTCACTACCTTCTCCTACCCATAAGCTTAAATAGTCTTGATCGCGAGGGTGTGAGATTGCTGAGTCCCCGTGACTCACATATTATTTCAAACAGTTGCAGGTGCTGATGATAACCGTGCAGGTGACGCAGCCGAGCTCAAGTGGGAGCTTGATGAAGATCGTGTTCGTTGTGTTGTTTCGTTTCCAGTTGATCAATAGTGGAGCCCAGTCGGAGCGATCGGGGATCTAGCATTAGGGGTGGTCTTTCTTTATTTTGGTTCCGTAGTCGGACCTTGATTGTATTCTGGATGCTGTAATGCTATATTTATGTATTGTGTGAAGTGGCGATTGTAAGCCAACTCTTTATCCCTCTCTTATTCAGTACATGGGATGTGTAAACATTACCCCTCTTGCGACATGCCTACTATGCGGTTATGCCTCTAAGTCGTGCTCTGACACGTGGGAGATATAGCCGCATCGTGGGTGTTACAGCGGGGTAGTGGGAAGGGGTCCTTAGGGCAGGCCTTGTATAGGTCTTTGAAATCGACACAAAGGCGCCAGGATTTATGCTTCTTTGGCACCATGACCAGGTTTGCTAGCCAGTCCGGGTGTTTGATCTCTTTGATGAACCTGGCTTCAAGTAGTTTGGCTAGCTCCTCCCCCATGGCTTGTCGCTTGGGTTCGAAAAATTGCCACAGTGTTTGCTTGACTGGTTTAAATCCTTTTATTACATTGTGGGTGTGTTCGGCTAGTCTGCGTGGTATTCCTGGCATATCCAAAGGATGCCAAGCAAAGATGTCCCAATTCTCGTGCAAAAACGCTCTTAAAGCAGCGTCGATCATTGGATCAAGTTGTGCTCCAATGGTTGTAGTTTTATTAGGATCAGTTAGGTGTACTTTAAATTTGACTATTTCGTCTGCTGGTTTAAAGGAAGTGGATTTGGGCCACTTGTTGAGGATTACATCGTCCTTGTCCACTCTAGAGCGCAGAGTGGTCAGTTCCTCGGCCATGAGGGCCTCGAATAGCGCCTCGAGGGCTAGGGATGCGGTTTTGTTTTCTGCGCGAAGTGCTATATCCGGATCAATGGTGATAGTGATAACTCCGTTGGGCCCTGGCATTTTGAGCTTCATGTACCCATAATGGGGTATGGCTTGAAAGCGTATGAATGCTTCTCGCCCTAACAGGGCGTGATATCCGAGGTGGAAAGGTGCCACGTGGAAGAGCAACTCTTCAGACCTGTAGTTCTCCAGCATGCCGAATATGACGTCGAGTTTGATCCTCCCAATGCTTATTGCTTCTCGACTGGGGATGATGCCTCGGAAAGTGGTGCCGCTTTGCTCAATGCGACTTTTGTCCATCTGCATTTTTTGAAGCGTATCTTCGTAGATGAGGGTTAATCCGCTACCACCGTCCATGAGTACTTTGGTGAGCCGAAAGCCATCTACTATTGGGTTTAAGACCAAAGCGGCTGGTGCTCGGACTGATCTAGCCCTTGGCTCGTCATCGGCGATGAAGGTTATCGCCATGTCATTCCAAGGATTTACTGCGGCTACCTGGTTGACTTCGGCAAGGTCGCGCAATGTCCTCTTGCGTCGATTGTTGGAAGAGAAGGTCTTGAAGACCGTAAAAACATTAAAATTGGCATCTTCCGAAGAGTGCCTCTCTAAAGGAATGCTAGTGAGGATGGCCTCACCGCTCTTAGCCACCTGCCGGACTACCCAACATGCCCGAAGGCTATGTGTTGGATCGGTATTCAGCGTTGTATGTATCTAACAAGGTTTATCGAGCAGGTCATCAAGGACAGTTCTGTGTCCCGTAAAGGGCTTCACTTTTTTGTCCATGGGATGTTGATCAGGTGCCCCGTAAGGGTGCATCCTTTTTGTCCGTCTGGTGGGTTGCTGAAGGCAGAAGGTTCCCACCGAGCTATTTGTGCCTTCTAGGTGCTTTCCATTGCACTGTACTTCTGTACGATGTGTGCCAGATCTGCAAAGTGCAGTGTGCGGTGGCGGTTGAGGGCGTTAAGGATTCCCTCATCCATACAATTTCAGCAAAATATTGAAACCGCATCATCGCCACGGCAGTCCTTGATCTCGTTTTTGACAAGGAGGAACCTGGCCCAAAAGTGGTGGACTGTTTCCTCAGGTTGCTGCCGCACGTACATTAGGACGCATACATTTGGAGGACCTGAATTGTTTGGGGAATATTGCTTATAGTGGGTGGACAGGCTAAAATCCGAATCCTGACCCATTATTGCATTCGGAGTTTGAATAATTTGCGAAGTCACCGACCCAGGGTCCGGAGCGTCCTGGCGGTCTTCGGGCTCAAAGCTCGGTTCTATGTTCGGAGGACATGAGGTCTCTTCCCGAAGAAGGGTATCCGGCTAGTAGGACTCGGAAATCCGAACATAGCTTGTTCTTAACTTAGGGGAGAAGTATCATTGGCTTGTTCCTCCATGACCTCTACCAGATGGGTGATCGGCGGGGACCTGATTTCCCTCTGATCGGGTTTAAGACCAATACGATCATAGTCTGTTGCTTCTCCTAGGGCGGCGATGCAATCAAGTATCTCATTTAAGGACGAGACATTTGCTAGATCCATCTTTTCGGGGTGTTCAAGGCCGACGCAGAGATGATGTTTAGCAATGTCGAGGGCTGCCCTTGGCTTAAAGGCTGCATGGGAGCCCATGGTGAAACCGCCGAGCTGGAGGAGTTGTCCCGGATATAGGGTCTCTCCAGAGGTAATGTAGTCGTTAATGACAAGGCGAGCCATCGATCCCATCGTCGACGGCAAAGTGGAACTCTCAATGAAAGCACCAATGTCGGTGTCAAAACCGGCCGATCTCGGGTAGGGGGTCCCGAACTATGCGTCTGGGGATCGAAGGTAACAGGAGACAAGGGGGACACGATGTTTACCCAGGTTCGGGCCCTCTTAATGGAGGTAAAACCCTATGTCCTGCTTGATTGTATTTGATGAGTATATGGATTACAATAGTTGATCTACCTCGAGATCGTAATAGCTAAACCCTAGATGTCTAGCCTATATGATTTGTGTTAGCCTCTATGGAGCAAACCCTCCGGTTTATATAGACATCGGAGGGGCCTAGGGTTGTACAGAGTCGGTTTACAGAGAAAGGAAATTACACATCCGGGCATTAAGCTTGCCATCCACGCAAAGGAGAGTCCCATTTGGACACGAGGAAGGTCTTTTATCTTGTATCTTCATGGCCCATCAGTCCGACCCATGCTACACAGCTCGGACACCTGAGGACCCCATAATCCAGGACTCCCTCACCCACTTATTTGGATAATGTTCAATCTTATAAAGTTTTTGATAAAAGTGGGTTCGGAGAGGTCATGACTTTATCTTTTGATAATCCCACTATTTCAGAAAAGTGTCAAGTTTGCATGCATGTGGATCATGAAGAGAAAATTTTATGTGATAGCTATATTGTTTAATTTCATTATGATCCTACATGTAATTATTATGAGAGAAGAACATATGGTTGTAGAAATTTTCATGTCACTAAATTACCTCTCGTTATGTTGAGGTTGATATTGTTTCTTTCTCCTTCCTTGCATATGCTAGTTTTTGCTTGTCTTGATAATTTGTTTGCTTAATGCCTATGCATAGGAAATATGTTAGACTTAGATGTGTTTGTCACGTGTTTTATGATGCTCTCGTTGTGCTTCAATTCTTGTCTTTCATGTGAGCATCATTGAAATCTCAATGCCTAGCTAAAAGGCTTTAAAGAAAAGCGCTTGTTGGGAGACAACCCGATATATTTCCTTTTTGTTTTGCAATAAATAGTTCATATAGCCTCTGGTTATATGTGTTTTTGTGTTTTAATTTGTGTTTGTGCTGAGTAAGACCTTTGGGATGGCTTACGGTGATAGTTAATTTGATCTTGCTGAAGGACAGAAACTTTTGCACTCAGGAAAACAATTCTCATTTTTAACAGAAGCGTGATAAAATACTGATTTTTTTAAGAAGATTAATATAAAATTTTCCCAGGATGTCCTATTTTTTCCGAATTTTTGGAGTTACATAAGTATTCGATAGTTACAGATTACTACACATTGTTCTGTTTTTGACAGATTCTGTTTCTATGTGTTGTTTGCTTATTTTGATGAACCTATGGGTAGTATCGGGGGTATGAACCATGGAAAATTTTAAATAAAGTAGATATTACACCCATATAAATAAAGAATGAGTTCACAACAGTACCAAAAGTGGTGATTTATGTTCTTATACTAACGGAGCTTATGAGATTTTCTGTTGAGTTTTGTGTTGTGAAGTTTTCAAGTTTTGGGTAAGGATTTGATGGGCTGTGGAATAAGGAGCGGCAAGAGCCTAAGCTTGGGGATGCCCAAGGTACCCCAAGGTAATATTCAAGGATAACCAAGAGCCTAAGCTTGGGGATGCCCCAGAAGGCATCCCCTCTTTCGTCTTCGTCTATCGGTAACTTTACTTAAGGCTATATTTTTATTCACCACATGATATGTGTTTTACTTGGAGCGTCTTGTATGATTTGAGTCTTTACTTTTAGTTTTCCACAATCATCCTTGCTGTACAAAGCTTTTGAGAGGGACACGCATGAATCGTGATTTATTAGAATACTCTATGTGCTTCACTTATATCTTTTGAGCTACGCAATTTTGCTTTAGTGCTTCACTTATATCTTTTAAGAGCACAGTCGTGGCTTTATTTGGTAGAAATTATTGAACTCTCATGCTTCACTTATATTATTTTGAGAGTCTCTAAATAGCATGGTAATTTTCTTTGGTTATGAATTTAGTCCTAATATGATAGGCATCCAAGAGGGATATAATAAAAACTCTCATATAAAGTGCATTGAATACTATGAGAAGTTTGATTCCTTTTGATTGTTTGGAGATATAGAGATGGTGATATTAGAGTCATGCTAGTGAGTAATTGTGAATAGGAGAAATACCTGTGTTAAGGTTTGTGATTCCCGTAGCATGCACGTATGGTGAACCTTATGTAACGAAGTTGGAGCATGAGGTATTTTTTGATTTTCTTCCTTATGAGTGGCGGTTGGGGATGAGCGATGGTCTTTTCCTACCAATCTATCCCCCTAGGAGCATGCACGTAGTACTTAGTTTCATTGACTAATAGATTTTTGCACTAAGTATGTGAGTTCTTTATGACTAATGTTGAGTCCATGGATTATACACACTCTCACCCTTCCACCATTGCTAGCCTCTCTAATGTCGCGCAATGATACGTCTCCAACGTATATACTTTTCTTAATGTTGTTCATCTTGTTTTGGACTCTAATTTGCATGATTTGAATGAAACTAACCCCGGACTGACGTTGTTTTCAGTAGAACTACCATGGTGTTGTTTTTGTGTAGAAATAAAAGTTTCTGAATGGAAAGAAACTTTGCGAGGAATTCTTATATAAATAAAGAGAATTTCTGGAGCCAAGATCCACCGGAGGGGGCACCTGGATGGGCACAACCCACCAGGGTGCGCCCCCCTCCTGGCGCGCCCAGGTGGGTTGTCCCCACCTGGTGGCACCGCAGACCTCAACCCTGATACTATAAATTCACATATTTGGAGGAAAAATCAGGAGAAAGAATTATCACGATCCACGAGACAGAGCCGCCATCACCTCCTGTTCTTCATCGGGAGGTCAGATCTGGAGTCCGTTTGGGGCTCCGAAGAGGGGGATCTTCGTTGTTCATCATCACCAACCTTTCTCCATCGCCAATTCCATGATGCTCCCCACCGGGAGTGAATAATTTCTTCGTAGGCTCGCTGGTCAGTGAGGAGTTGGATGAGATTCATCATGTAATCGAGTTAGTTTTGTTAGGGCTTGATCCCTAGTATCCACTATGTTCTAAGATTGATATTGCTATGACTTTGCCATGCTTAATGCTTGTCACTTTGGGCCCGGTGCCATGATTTCAGATCTGAACCATTTATGTTATCACCATTATATCCATGTTCTAGATCCGATCTTGCAAGTTATAGTCACCTACTACGTGTTATGATCCGGCAACCCCGGAGTGACAATAGTCGGGACCACTCCCGGTGATGACCGTAGTTTGAGGAGTTCGTGTATTCACCATGTGTTAATGCTTTGTTTTGGTTCTCTATTAAAAGGAGGCCTTAATATCCCTTAGTTTCCAATTGGACCCCGCTGCCACGGGAGGGTAGGATAAAAGATGGCATGCAAGTTCTTTCCATAAGCATGTATGACTATTTACGGAATACATGCCTACATTATATTGATGAACTGGAGCTAGTGTCATATCGCCCTAGGTTATAACTGTCTCATGATGAATATCATCCAACAAGTCACCAATCCAGTGCCTACAAATTTATGTTATATTGTTATTGCTAAGTTACCATTGCTATCGTTACTGTTGCACTTGCTACAAAACTACTGCTATCATTGTTACCATTGCTACTATCAAAAATATCATATTACTGTGCTGCTGATCACTTTGCTGCAGATAATTAATCTCTAGGTGTGACTGAATTGACAACTCAGTTGCTAATACTTACAAATATTCTTTGTCTCCCCTTGCATCAATTCTATAAATTTGGGTTGAATACTCTACCCTCGAAAACTCTTGCGATCCCCTATACTTGTGGGTTATCAAGACCTTTTTCTGGTGCCGTTGCCGGGGAGCATAGTTATATTTGTTGAGTCACTTGGGACTATTATCAATTTATCACTATGAAGAATCTAAAGGATGATAAGACTAAGATTTATCCCTCTAAGACAGGGGGAGGTAAGGAACTGCCATCCAGTTCTGCTTTAGATTCACGTTCTGTTATAAGTAAACTTGCAACACCACCACATGCTATCTATCATGATATGTCACAAGTTATTGACGATGCTACTTCTGCTATGAATGATACTTATGATGATGCTAGTAACTTGCTTGATGATAATGATGTGCCACTTGGTGATTTTCTTCATGAACAAATTCCTAGAGTAATTCAGTATGATGTTGTTGAATCTGATGATGAGCTCGAAACTGAAAATCTTGAGATACATGCTAGAACTATCCCTCCTAGATATGAATTACCTAAGGTACCGGAAGGTTATGTTATGAAGGAGGAGACAAATAGAGATATTCTTGCTTGTAAGGATAGAGATGGTCTAGAGAAATTATTATGCAAGTATAAGGAAAAATCTCTGAATGCTAGAATGCAATATGATCCTAGTTTGCTACTTCACCTATCTTTATTGATGATAAGGATCATGAATTCTCAATCAACCCAGAGTTAATCACTTTGGTTGAATCTGATCCTTTCCATGGTTATGAAACTGAAACTGTTGTGGCACATCTTACTAAGTTGAATGACATAGCCACCCTTTTTACTCATGATGAGAAGACTCATTATTACTTTATTCTCAAATTATTTCCTTTCTCATTAAAGGGTGATGCTAAATATTGGTACAATACTCTTGCTCCTGGTTGTGTGCGTAGTCCCCAGGATATGATTTATTACTTCTCTTAAAAATATTTCCCTGCTCATAAGAAACAAGCTGCTTTACAGGAAATATTTAACTTTGTGCAAATTAAAGAAGAGAGTCTCCCACAAGCTTAGGGGAGGCTTTGCCAATTACTTAATGCTTTGCCTGATCATCTTCTTAAGAAAAATGAAATACTTGATATCTTCTATAATGGACTAGCCGATGGTTCTAGGGATTTCCTAGATAGTTGAGCTGGTTGTGTTTTCAGGGAACGAACTGTTGGCCAAGCTGAAGAATTATTGAATAACATATTGAAAAATTATGATGATTGGACTCTTCCTGAACCACCGGCTAAACCTACTCCGAAGAAGAGGGGTATATTATATCTCAGTCCTGAAGATATGTAAGAGGCAAAGAAATCCATGAAGGAAAAAGGTATTAAGCTAAGGATGTTAAAAATTTAGCTCCTATCGAAGAAATACATGGGCTTAATACACCACCACCTAATAAGGTGGTAGAGGTAAGTTCTCTTATGAAATTCAATGATAATGAAAATCCTCGCAATATGCACCCTAGACAATGCCTTTATGAGTTTGAAAACTATATTAGAAAACAAGATCACTTCAATGCAAATGTTATGAAACAGTTGAAATACAATTCTAATATGATTACTCGCTTGAGTGACTTTTTATTTAGAATCTCAAATGATGTTAGAGGTGTTGGAAAGCATGATTCTATGGTACAAACCCAGTTAGAACAAGTTGCTAAATCTCAAAGAGAGTTGCTAGATGAAATGAATAATAATATACATGACTTTGCTATTAGAGTTGCAACTAGAGGAGGTAAAATGACTCGGGAACCACTTTATCCTGAGGGACACCCAAAAAGAATTGAACAGGATTCACAAAGGAACAACATCACCTCACCTAGTCCTTCTAAAAAGAAAATAAAAAAGATAGGACTTCACATGCTTCTAGTGAACATGAAGTCGAGAAACCTCCTGATAGTGATATTGAAGTTTCTATCTCTGATGTTGAAACTCAACCTGGTAGTGAACACTTGCCTTCTGATAATGAAAAAGTTAATGATGAGGTTCTTGAAGATAGTCAACGAAATAGTAAAGAACCAGACAATGATGTTGAGATAGAACCACCAGTTGATCTTGATAACCCACAACCTAAGAATACAAGATATGATAAAAGAGACTTTGTTGCTAGAAAACACGGTAAAGAAAGAGAACCGTGGGTTGAAAAACCTATGCCCTTTCCACATAAGTCAGCTAAAAAGAAACATGATGAAGAATTTGAACTCTTTGTTGAAATGCTGAGGCCGGTCATTTTGCGTACTCGTTTGACTGATATTCTTAAAATTCCTCCTTATGCAAAGTATATGAAAGACATCATCGCCAATAAGAGAAAAATACCAGAAGCTGAAACCTCCACCATGCTTGTTAATTATACTTTTAAGGATGGAGTACCTAAAAAACTTGGAGATGCGGGAATACCAACTATACCTTGCTCTATCAAAAAGAATTATGTGAAAATTGCTTTATGTGATTTAGGAGCTGGTGTTAGTGTCATGCCTTTCTCTTTATATAAAAGACTTGATTTGAATAAACTCACACCTACTGAAATATCTTTGCAAATGACTGACAAATCTACTGCCATACCTATCAGTATTTGTGAGGATGTGCTCGTTGTTGTTGCTAATGTTACTATTTTGACTGACTTTGTTATACTTGAGATGCCCGAGGATGACAACATGTCGATTATCCTTCGTAGACCCTTCTTGAATACTGCAGGGGCTGTTATTGATTGCAATAAAAGCAAGGTCGCATTTCATATCAATGGTAATGAGCATACGGTGCACTTTCCGAAGAAACAATTCCAAGTGAATGGTATTAATGTTATTGAAAAATCTTCGACAGTCACTATTGGAAGTTTTCAAATACCTCTACCTACTGCCAAAAAGAAATATGAAATGCTTATTGTTGGAAACATTCATATCCCCGTTGAGGTAACTTAGTTATTTACGAAAGTTCTTCGGTTGCTAATCGAAAGTGGTTGTTAATAAGACCTGATCAACCTTATCAATGGATCATTTTTTAGAGGTATGAAGTTGATGAATTTAGTAAGCACTACCTTCTGTCCCTACCTTTTGTTTACTGTTTTTATTAGTTAAATAAAATAAAATGCCATGCTTTGTCAGTTTTCTAAATTTCCCGTACAATAAAAAATGACCCAAAAATAAAAGTTCTCAGAATGCCCTACAAATTTAATATGATTTTTTCTGAATATTTAAGAATTTTTGGTGCAAATAACATCATAGGGAGGTGCACCAGGTGGGCACAACCCACCTAGGCATGCCAGGACCCCGAGCCGCTCCCTGGTGGGTTGTGGTCCCCACGTGGGCCCCCTCACTTATATATTTACACCACATCATCACCTACCTCTAGAAAAAAATTCTCCACAGCTCTCTCTCTCTCTCGTGTTCTTGCTCTCAAACCCGCGAATTTCGATCTCTTTGCTCGAAGCTCCATTTCTGAAACTGTTTTGGGGGATTGTTGCTTGGTATGTGACTCCACCATTTGTCCAATTAGTTTTTGTTTTATTGATTTATATTTTGAATAATTAGCTACTCTTGGTGCTGCTGTATGTGAGCTTGATGTTGAATTCTTAGAGTTCTAAGTAGTTTGAATGCTTGCTATGGCCTCTATGTATCCCTATGAGTAGTCACTACTGCAGGATGCTGCTAACACGACACTACGATCAGAGACCCTTCGAGAAACGGTGTGTGATGCAATAATCACAAACGGTGGTGTATGAAAACCGTCAAAAATGTATAAAACATTTGCGATGACGGATGCATCGAACACGGTTCAGATTTTAGTTGCGTGTGTGATGAAGGGCATATGGTTCAGTTCAATTAACTGTTTGTGATTAGGAGGAACAAAAGAAACGGGCAGCCAGATGAAGGCGTGCGTGATACACAACATACAGTTCACTCGAATGAACCGTTTGTGATGGACGAACAAAAGAAATGGGCAGCCAGATGAAGGTGTGTGCGATATACATCATACGGTTCACTCGGATGAACTGTTTGTGATTAGGCAACACAGAAGAAACGGTCAGCAAGATCAAGGTGTGTGTGATATACGCATGCAGTTCACTCGGCCCTTGTCGTCAATGTGTTACCTCTGTGGCAACCGTTCGCTCCCTAGGCGCCTCTTCGTGTACCGTGGCAACCGTCCATTGACTCTTCGCCTTTCCCTCTCGATTTGGAACTGCTACCACACGCTAGCTCTTCCTCCCTCCTCCATTTTCCTTCACCCTTCCTTCTTCCATTGTTCGATCGTCTTCTCCATGGAGGGAACAGGCCAGAAACGATCCTGTTATTCTTGCCCCGATCTGAATGATGACGCGGTGGAGGAACTCATTGATCGATGCAACCTCATCACCTCGGCTAGCATGGAATGTTCGTTCAAGACCACTCTCGACTCAACTAATAACATCATTACAAGGAACCCAAGGGTCCAGGAGAGGTTTGATCTCCCTTATCTTCTTTGTCGTGCCCCTGCTGACTGGCGCGGGGACGAGGGAAGCCTTGCCTTGTGTAAGTTGATGCCGCTTGATAATGATACGTATGATGTTAAGATGCCATTGCTTGAGGTTAAGGCTTGGGCAGGCGCAAATGGAGATTGGGTTGTTTGTATTGGTTACAACTGCGAGTGGGAACTTGTGAATGTGTACACTCATCACCGGGTTCCACTTCCAAAAATCTCAGATGACTGCCAAGAGGTTGAGTACACCGGTATTCTACGTGAGTTCAAATACGATCATGTTGACTGTCGTCTATGGAAGATAGCAATTTGTCGAGTTCCCAACCGCTCTTGGGATTACACGAACTATGAAGTTGTTGCTATCTTCGACAAGCTTGTTGCCTTCCTTACTTCCACGCCTCGATGGATATTGCTCAAAAATCAATTTTTGTACACGGATGAGTACTGTGATGCAATTCAATACGAGGGTCTTGTATTTGCTGCCACCACTCATGGCACTATTTTTGCATGGAAACCTGATGCTTTCGGTATGTTTGTCTTCCACCGTAATTATAATTGTTTCATCCACATGCATGCGGGTTAGTTAGTTTCCCTTTACTAATTAACCTTCTTGTGTTTCCAAGGTCCTGTGAACATTCCACCACCTATACTTGAAATTTTTTACGAGCATGAGGACAAGCAGGACCCATATACTCAGTTGCACCTGGCAACTTATTCCGATGGATCACCTCTTCTTGTCTGTATACAGGGCACTGCTGATGTTACTAAGGAAGCAGGTGTTGTCTCGCATGGTTGCACTCTCCGGACCTATTCCAACATCCGTTGCAGGGAATTCGGGATGGATACTAGTGTACTAGTGCCAACACCTTCTCCCTGGTTCAGTATTGAACGTCTTGGAGGAAACTCGCTCTTCCTTGGACAAAACTATCCAATGATGGTGGAAGGCAATCCAGCTGCTGTTGACACAACGTTACTACCATTTATGAGAAGCAACTATATCTATACCTCGGACATTACTATGCTTCCCTACCGTCCCAATATGGGTCCTGACATAGGCCGCTTCAGCCTCGATGATCAGTCCTGCGTTGGTCTCGAGATTGACAGTAGCTGGCCCTTCCTAGAGAATCACTTCTGGTTCAAAGCAAGTGTTTCCAACACCGACGAGTGGTTGAGCTGAAGTTCATTTCATCGCTTTGTTATTTGTTGTGTGAGAAAAACTTTACTAGAATGTTTTGTTGGAAGTGATCTATAATCCAACATGTGTCCTCGTTGTCGTTGTGGGTTGATGACTTGTTGTATGTAATCAATGGTACATTTGCATATGCGTCAATCAACTCACGCCTGCTAGTGGTGTCCATATGAATAGTGCTAGTGATTTTAGTTGCAAAAATTAGATAGTACTAGTGATTTGTAGCTGCATATTTTGACAAATCGCAGTGTTACAAGGTTAACAAATGGCAATGTTACTAGATAAACAAATGCCAATCTTTCCAGTTTGACAACTGGCAACATACCCAAAATGACAGATATGCAAATCTTACCCAATTGTTTGTACGTGCTTGCACACGGGTCATGCAAAACAACCGTTTCCGTCGAAGGGATGCAGAAATCATGCTCGGCACATTTTCCCTTAGCTTCCTGGGAAGCTGTTGGTTTGCATACGGGTGTTCTAACTAAAACGTTTGTGATGAGTGTTTTATATTTAAAAACCATTGACAGCTTTTCAAAAGAAAATCGTTTGATAAGTCTCCACATTAAGAGAGAAAAATGCAAGTTCGTTCAAACCATATCTTTCATTCAGTAACACTGCGAATTTATACTCATATGATCGAGAATTCGAGATACAGTATTAAACCCCAAAAAAAATATTTCCAGCGGAGGCGTCATGCCATGCCGACGTTGTTGTTGTCGTCCTCCGGGACGCCGTTGTTGAAGTCTTCAAGGCAGCACAAAATGTTCTTCACATGTAAATCAAACATCATGTCGTCGCGCGATCGACGGGCGGGGCGCGGGATGACGGCAACTGGCACCACTGAGAGGTAGCGGTCGACGGCAGCGTCCCATGCCGCTGAGGGGGGCGCGCGCACGGGCACAGGCATGGCGCGTGCAGCCAAATGTGCTGGGATCGACGCCGCGGTGGGTGGAGGGGCACGCACGGGCACAGGGATGGGTGCGACGGGTGCAGCCAAACACACGGGGGCCGGCACCACGGTTGGTGGAGGGGCGCGCACGGGCACGGGCACGGGCGCTGGTGCTGGAATGTACGCGAGCTCGCTTGAGTCCGCAGAGACCTTGCTGACACCCGCGGCTTCCAGCTCTGTGATAGTGCTCGGCGACCAGCCCGTCAATGCTACGGGGATGGTCGCTGGCGCGGGTGCGGGGATGGGAGCTAGGACAGGAGCGGGGGCTGCAACCGCCGCGGCGAGCTTGTTCTGGGCCATGTCCATGAGGCCCCATTCCTCCTTATTTTCTATCTCCTCCGGCTCGGAGTCGACTTCACCAAACTTGAAGACTAGTGGCAGATGATCATTCTACGCCATGGCGTTGGTAGAGGTCTGCGGGAGGGAGGGGAATGTGTCATGGAATTGTCACGGCAGATGTCCTAGTGTGAGGACTTACCATCGTGATGAGGTTAGCTTAAAGGGTTTAATCAGGACAAAGGACGCGAGGAGTTTATACTGGTTCGGCCCCTTACGGTGAAGGTAAAGGCCTAATCCAGTTATATGTGGTATTGCTAGGGTTTCGATGAGCAGGGAGCGAATACGCTTGGACCCGCTCTCTATGTCGTCTTTCTTGCCCTAAGTCGTCGCTGGGTTGTCCCCTTATATACACGGGTTGACGCCCTGCGGCCTACAGAGTCACGGCCGGCTTATACAACGTATCCGGCTCGGTGACCTTTCTTTCCTACCTTACAAAACAAGTCTACATACATGGCGGTTTATATCCGTGGGCCTTAAGCCGCCTTCGGGTTTGGGCCCTCTACCAAGCTTATCTATGAGCCGCCTTCGGGTTCGGGCGCCATTAATGGAGAGGAAGGCGGGCAGCCTTGGAAGTCAAAGGGCCCCCTTTCCCGGTGAGCCCGCGCAGCGTATAACTCGCGCATTTCCCGTTGAGCCTGTGCATTGGAGGACAGCTTGCACGCCTCTCGGTCAGCGTGCGCACCGGACTGCGCTCGCACGCCTCCTGTTCAGTCAAGGTCAAGCAGTTGTCCGCACGGCACATCCTACAGCCATTAAAACCAAGACACGTGGCGTCACGTGAACGGTTAATAGAATGCACATGGTTTGAATTATACAAATGTTTGAGAAATTAAAGTGGAAGCTATTTTTTCAAAATGCCGTTGTTGGCTGTCATTATTCGAGTGCGCCTTCTCCCAAAATGGACACGAAAAATGCCACAACATGTAGGGTGCCATTCTTGTTGGGGAACGTTGCAGAAAACAAAAATATTCCTACTCGTTTCACCAAGATCTATCTAGGAGTTCATCTAGCAACGAGTCATCAGATGCATCTACATACCTTGTAGATCGCGTGCGGAAGCGTTCAAAGAACGGTGATGATGTAGTCGTACACGACGTGATCCAAATCACCGATGACCAAGCGCCGAACGGACGGCACCTCCGCGTTAAACACACGTACGGGACGGGAGACGTCTCCTCCTTCTTGATCCAGCAAGGGGAAAGGAGAGGTTGATGAAGATCCAGCAGCACGACGGCGTGGTGGTGGATGCAAGGCGTCACAGTAGCAGGGCTTCGCCTATACTGCGAGAGAGAGACGTAACGGGGAGAGAGGGAGGCGCCAGGGGCTGTTCTCTGAAATCCCTCCTCTCCCCCACTATATATAGGAGGGCCAAGGGGGGTGGTGCGCAGCCTAGGAGATCTGATCTCCTAGGTGCGGCGGCCAGGGGAAGGATTCCCTCCCCCCCAAGGCACCTAGAGGTGCCTTCCACCACTTGGACTCCTCCCCCATGGAAACCCTAGGTGCATGGGCCTAGTAGGGCTGGTGCCCTTGGCCCATGTAGGCCAAGGCGCACCCCCTACAGCCCATGTGCCCCCCGGGACAGGTGGCCCCACCCGGTGGGCCCCCGGGACCCCTCCGGTGGTCCCGGTACAATACCGATAACCCCGAAACTTGTCCCGATGGCCGAAACAGCACTTCCTATATATAATTCTTTACCTCCGGACCATTCCGAAACTCCTCGTGACGTCCGGGATCTCATCCGGGACTCCGAACAACATTCGGGTTCCTGCATATACATATCTTCACAACCCTAGCGTCACCGAACCTTAAGTGTGTAGACCCTACGGGTTCGGGTGACAAGCAGACATGACCGAGACGACTCTCCGGTCAATAACCAACAGCGGGATCTGGATACCCATGTTGGCTCCCACATGCTCCACGATGATCTCATCGGATGAACCACGATGTCAAGGATTCAATCAACCCCGTATGTAATTCCCTTTGTCAATCGATATGTTACTTGCCCGAGATTCGATCGTCGGTATCCCAATACCTCGTTCAATCTCGTTACCGGCAAGTCACTTTACTCGTACCGTAATGCATGATCCCGTGACCAGACACTTGGTCACTTTGAGCTCAATATGATGATGCATTACCGAGTGGGCCCAGTGATACCTCTCCGTCATACGGAGTGACAAATCCCAGTCTTGATCCATGTCAACCCAACAGACACTTTCGGAGATACCCGTAGTCTACCTTTATAGTCACCCAGTTACGTTGTGACGTTTGGCATACCCAAAGCACTCCTACGGTATCCGGGAGTTACACGATCTCATGGTCTAAGGAAAAGATACTTTGACATTGGAAAACTCTAGCAAACGAACTATACGATCTTGTGCTATGTTTAGGATTGGGTCTAGTCCATCACATCATTCTCCTAATGATGTGATCTCGTTATCAATGACATCCAATGTCCATAGTCAGGAAACCATGACTATCTGTTGATCAACGAGCTAGTCAACTAGAGGCTTACTAGGGACATGTTGGTGTCTGTTATTCACACATGTATTACGATTTCCGGATAACACAATTATAGCATGAATAAAGACAATTATCATGAACAAGGAAATATAATAATAATGCTTTTATTATTGCCTCTAGGGCATATTTCCAACAGTCTCCCACTTGCACTAGAGTCAATAATTTAGTTACATTGTGATGAATCGAACACCCATGGTATTCTGGTGTTGATCATGTTTTGCCCTAGGGAGAGGTTTAGTCAATGGATCTGCTACATTCATGTCCGTATGTACTTTACAAATCTCTATGTCTCCATTTTGAACATTTTCACGAATGGAGTTGAAGCGACGCTTGATGTGCCTTGTCTTCTTGTGAAACCTGGGCTCCTTGGCAAGTGCAATAGCTCCAGTGTTGTCACAAAAGAGTTTGATTGGCCCCGACGCATTGGGTATGACTCCTAGGTCGGTGATGAACTCCTTCACCCATATTGCTTCATGTGCTGCCTCCGAGGCTGCCATGTACTCCGCTTCACGTGTAGATCCCGCCACGACGCTCTGCTTGCAGCTGCACCAGCTCACTGCTCCACCATTCAACATATACACGTATCCGGTTTGTGACTTAGAGTCATCCAGATCTGTGTCGAAGCTAGCGTCGACGTAACCCTTTACGACGAGCTCTTCGTCACCTCCATAAACGAGAAACATTTCCTTAGTCCTTTTCAGGTACTTCAGGATATTCTTGACCGCTGTCCAGTGTTCCTTGCCGGGATTACTTTGGTATCTGCCTACCAAACTTACGGCAAGGTTTACATCAGGTCTGGTACACAGCATGGCATACATAATAGAACCTATGGCTGAGGCATAGGGGATGACACTCATCTCTTCCATTTCTTCTGCCGTGGTCGGACATTGAGCTGAGCTCAATTTCACACCTTGTAACACAGGTAAGAACCCCTTCTTAGAATGATCCATATTGAACTTCTTCAATATCTTATCAAGGTATGTGCTTTGTGAAAGACCTATGAGGCGTCTCGATCTATCTCTATAGATTTTGATGCCTAATATATAAGCAGCTTCTCCAAGGTCCTTCATTGAAAAACTCTTATTCAAGTAGGCCTTGATGCTGTCCAAGAGTTCTATATCATTTCCCATCAATAGTATGTCATCTACATATAATATGAGAAATGCTACAGAGCTCCCACTCACTTTCTTGTAAACGCAGGCTTCTCCATAAGTCTGCGTAAACCCAAACACTTTGATCATCTCATCAAAGCGAATGTTCCAACTCCGAGATGCTTGCACCAGCCCATAAATCGAGCGTTGGAGCTTGCACACCTTGTCAGCATTCTTAGGATCGACAAAACCTTCCGGCTGCATCATATACAATTCTTCCTTAAGGAAACCATTAAGGAATGCCGTTTTGACGTCCATTTGCCATATCTCATAATCGTAGAATGCGGCAATTGCTAACATGATTCGGACGGACTTTAGCTTCGCTACCGGTGAGAAAGTCTCATCGTAGTCAACCCCTTGAACTTGTCGATAACCCTTAGCGACAAGCCGAGCTTTATAGATGGTCACATTACCATCCGCGTCTGTCTTCTTCTTAAAGATCCATTTATTCTCTATGGCTCGCCGTTCAACGGGCAAGTCAGTCAAAGTCCATACTTCGTTTTCATACATGGATCCTATCTCGGATTTCATGGCTTCTAGCCATTTGTCGGAATCCGGGCCCGCCATCGCTTCTTCATAGTTCGAAGGTTCACCGTTGTCTAACAACATGATTTCCAAGACAGGGTTGCCGTACCACTCTGGTGCGGAACGTGTCCTCGTGGACCTTCGAATCTCAGTAGGAGCTTGATCAGAAGTATCTTGATCATTATCATTAACTTCCTCTCTAGTCGGTGCAGGCACTTCAGGAACATTTTCTTGAGTTGCGCCATTTGCCGGTTCAAGAGGTAATACTTCATCAAGCTCTACTTTCCTCCCACTTACTTCTTTCGAGAGAAACTCTTTCTCTAGAAAGGACCCATTCTTGGCAACAAAGATCTTGCCTTCGGATCTGAGGTAGAAGGTGTACCCAATAGTTTCTTTTGGGTATCCTATGAAGACGCATTTTTCCGACTTGGGTTCGAGCTTCTCAGGTTGAAGTTTCTTCACATAAGCATCGCATCCCCAAACTTTTAGAAACGACAGCTTAGGTTTCTTCCCAAACCATAATTCATACGGTGTCGTCTCAACGGATTTCGACGGAGCCCTATTTAAAGTGAATGCGGCAGTCTCTAAAGCATAGCCCCAAAAAGATAGCGGTAAATCAGTAAGAGACATCATAGACCGCACCATATCCAATAGAGTGCGATTACGACGTTCGGACACACCGTTACGTTGAGGTGTTCCAGGCGGCGTGAGTTGTGAAACTATTCCACATTTTCTTAAGTGTGTACCAAATTCGTGACTCAAGTATTCTCCTCCACGATCTGATCGTAGAAACTTGATTTTCCTGTCACGTTGATTCTCAACCTCACTCTGAAATTCCTTGAACTTTTCAAAGGTTTCAGACTTGTGTTTCATTAAGTAGACATACCCATATCTACTTAAGTCATCAGTGAGGGTGAGAACATAACGATAGCCACCGCGAGCCTCAACACTCATTGGACCGCACACATCAGTATGTATGATTTCCAATAAGTCGGTTGCTCGCTCCATTGTTCCTGAGAACGGAGTCTTGGTCATTTTACCCATAAGGCATGGTTCGCACGTGTCAAATGATTCATAATCAAGAGACTCTAAAAGTCCATCTGCATGGAGCTTCTTCATGCGTTTGACACCTATGTGACCAAGGCGGCAGTGCCACAAGTATGTGGAACTATCATTATCAACCTTACATCTTTTGGTACTCACATTATGAACATGTGTAGTATTACGTTCGAGACTCATTAAGAATAAACCATTCACCATAGGAGCATGACCATAAAACATATCTCTCATATAAATGGAACAACCATTATTCTCAGATTTAAATGAGTAGCCATCTCGAATTAAACGAGATCCCGATACAATGTTCATGCTCAAAGCTGGCACTAAATAACAATTATTGAGGTTTAAAACTAATCCCGTAGGTAAATGTAGAGGCAGCGTGCCGACGGCGATCACATCGACCTTGGAACCATTCCCGACGCGCATCGTCACCTCGTCCTTTGCCAGTCTCCGTTTATTCCGCAGCTCCTGCTGTGAGTTACAAATATGAGCAACGGCACCGGTATCAAATACCCAGGAGTCACTACGAGTACTGGTAAGGTACACATCAATTACATGTATATCAAATATACCTTTGGTGTTGCCGGCCTTCTTGTCCGCTAAGTATTTGGGGCAATTCCGTTTCCAGTGACCCTTCCCTTTGCAATAAAAGCACTCCGTCTCAGGCTTGGGTCCATTCTTTGGCTTCTTCCCGGCAGCTTGCTTGCCGGGCGCGGCAACCTCCTTGCCGTCCTTCTTGAAGTTCTTTTTACCCTTGCCTTTCTTGAACTTAGTGGTTTTATTGACCATCAACACTTGATGTTCCTTCTTGACTTCTACCTCCGCTGATTTCAGCATAGAGAACAACTCAGGAATGGTCTTTTGCATCCCCTGCATGTTGAAGTTCATCACAAAGCTCTTGTAGCTTGGTGGAAGCGACTGGAGGATTCTGTCAATGACCGCATCATCCGGGAGATTAACTCCCAGCTGAGACAAGCGGTTATGTAACCCAGACATAGTGAGTATGTGCTCACTGACAGAACTATTTTCCTCCATCTTACAGCTGAAGAACTTATCGGAGACTTCATATCTCTCGATCCGGGCATGAGCTTGAAAAACCATTTTCAGCTCTTCGAACATCTCATATGCTCCATGTCTCTCAAAACGCTTTTGGAGCCCCGGCTCTAAGCTGTAAAGCATGCCGCACTGAACAAGGGAGTAGTCGTCAACACGTGTCTGCCAAGCGTTCATAACGTCTTGGTTCTGTGGGACGGGAGGATCACCTAGCGGTGCTTGTAGGACATAATCTTTCTTGGCAGCTATGAGGATGATCCTCAGGTTCCGGACCCAGTCCGTATAGTTACTGTCATCGTCTTTCAGCTTGGTTTTCTCTAGGAACACGTTGAAGTTGAGGACTACGTTGGCCATTTGATCTACAAGACATATTGCAAAGATTTTAGACTAAGTTCATGATAATTAAGTTCATCTAATCAAATTATTAATGAACTCCCACTTAGATTAGACATCCCTCTAGTCATCTAAGTATTACATGATCCGAGTTGACTAGGCCGTGTCCGATCATCACGTGAGACAGACTAGTCAACGTCGGTGAACATCTTCATGTTGATCGTATCTTCTATACGACTCATGCTCGACCTTTCGGTCTTCTGTGTTCCGAGGCCATGTCTGTATATGCTAGGCTCGTCAAGTTAACCCCAAGTGTTTTGCATGTGTTCCGAGGCATGTCTATACATGCTAGGCTCGTCAACACCCGTTGTATGTGAACGTAAGGATCCATCACACCCGATCATCACGGTGTGCTTAGAAACGATGAACTTTAGGAACGGTGCACAGTTAGGGGAGAACACTTCTTGAAATTGTTATGAGGGATCATCTTATTTACTACCGTCGTTCTAAGTAAACAAGATGCAAAACATGATAAACATCACATGTAATCAAATAATTAACGTGACATGATATGGCCAATATCACATAGCTCCTTTGATCTCCATCTTGGGGCTCCATGATCATCCTGTCACCGGCTTGACACCATGATCTCCATCATCATGATCTCCATCATTGTGTCTCCATGAAGTTTCTCGCCAACCATTACTTCTACTACTATGGCTAACGCGTTTAGCAATAAAGTAAAGTAATTTTACATGGCGTTTCTCGATGACACGCAGGTCATATAAAAGAATGAAGACAACTCCTATGGCTCCTGCCGGTTGTCATACTCATCGACATGCAAGTCGTGATTCCTATTACAATAGCATGAACATCTCATACATCACATATAGATCATTCATCATTCATCACAACTTTGGCCATATCATATCACAAACCACTTGCTGCAAAAACAAGTTAGACGTCCTCTAATTGTTGTTGCAAGTTTTACGTGGCTGATTTAGGGTTCTAGAAAGAACGTCTTCTTACCTACGTTAAAGCCACAACGTGATTTGTCAACTTCTATTTACCCTTCATAAGGACCCTGTTCATCGAATCCGCTCCAACTAAAGTGGGAGAGACAGACACCCGCCAGCCACCTTATGCAACTAGTGCATGTTAGTCGGTGGAACCGGTCTCACGTAAGCGTACGTGTAAGGTTGGTCCGGGCCGCTTCATCCCACAATACCGCTGAAGCAAGAAAATACTAGTAACGGCAAGAAAGTTGACAAATCTATGCCCACAACTCATTGTGTTCTACTCGCGCAAGAAGAACTACGCATAGACCTAGCTCATGATGCCACTGTTGGGGAACGTTGCAGAAAACAAAAATTTTCCTACTCGTTTCACCAAGATCTATCTAGGAGTTCATCTAGCAATGAGTCATCAGATGCATCTACATACCTTGTAGATCGCGTGCGGAAGCGTTCAAAGAACGGTGATGATGTAGTCGTACACGACGTGATCCAAATCACCGATGACCAAGCGCCGAACGGACGGCACCTCCACGTTCAACACATGTACGGGACGGGAGACGTCTCCTCCTTCTTGATCCAGCAAGGGGAAAGGAGAGGTTGATGAAGATCCAGCAGCACGACGGCGTGGTGGTGGATGCAGGGCGTCACAGTAGCAGGGCTTCGCCTATACTGCGAGAGAGAGACGTAACGGGGAGAGAGGGAGGCGCCAGGGGCTGTTCTCTGAAATCCCTCCTCTCCCCCACTATATATAGGAGGGCCAAGGGGGGTGGTGCGCAGCCTAGGAGATCTGATCTCCTAGGTGCGGCGGCCAGGGGAAGGATTCCCTCCCCCCCAAGGCACCTAGAGGTGCCTTCCACCACTTGGACTCCTCCCCCATGGAAACCCTAGGCGCATGGGCCTAGTAGGGCTGGTGCCCTTGGCCCATGCAGGCCAAGGCGCACCCCCTACAGCCCATGTGCCCCCCGGGACAGGTGGCCCCACCCGGTGGGCCCCCGGGACCCCTCCGGTGGTCCCGGTACAATACCGATAACCCCGAAACTTGTCCCGATGGCCGAAACAGCACTTCCTATATATAATTCTTTACCTCCGGACCATTCCGGAACTCCTCGTGACGTCCGGGATCTCATCCGGGACTCTGAACAACATTCAGGTTCCTGCATATACATATCTTCACAACCCTAGCGTCACCGAACCTTAAGTGTGTAGACCCTACGGGTTCGGGAGACAAGCAGACATGACCGAGACGACTCTCCGGTCAATAACCAACAGCGGGATCTGGATACCCATGTTGGCTCCCACATGCTCCACGATGATCTCATCGGATGAACCACGATGTTGAGGATTCAATCAACCCCGTATGCAATTCCCTTTGTCAATCGATATGTTACTTGCCCGAGATTCGATCGTCGGTATCCCAATACCTTGTTCAATCTCGTTACCGGCAAGTCACTTTACTCGTACCGTAATGCATGATCCCGTGACCAGACACTTGGTCACTTTGAGCTCAATATGATGATGCATTACCGAGTGGGCCCAGTGATACCTCTCCGTCATACGGAGTGACAAATCCCAGTCTTGATCCATGTCAACCCAACAGACACTTTCGGAGATACCCGTGGTCTACCTTTATAGTCACCCAGTTACGTTGTGATGTTTGGCATACCCAAAGCACTCCTACGGTATCCGGGAGTTACACGATCTCATGGTCTAAGGAAAAGATACTTTGACATTGGAAAACTCTAGCAAACGAACTATACGATCTTGTGCTATGTTTAGGATTGGGTCTAGTCCATCACATCATTCTCCTAATGATGTGATCTCGTTATCAATGACATCCAATGTCCATAGTCAGGAAACCATGACTATCTGTTGATCAACGAGCTAGTCAACTAGAGGCTTACTAGGGACATGTTGGTGTCTGTTATTCACACATGTATTACGATTTCCGGGTAACACAATTATAGCATGAATAAAGACAATTATCATGAACAAGGAAATATAATAATAATGCTTTTATTATTGCCTCTAGGGCATATTTCCAACAATTCTATGATAGAATGCCAAGTTTCATGAATTTTAGACAAGTTTTGGATTTACTAGAATTTAAAAACCAGGCATCTCAATGTTTTGCCGGCAATCAACGGTGCCCTGGTGTTTGAAATTCATTCCCATTTCTTGCATGGGACCTAAGCATGCACCTAAGGACACAGACTTGATTTTTCAACCAATTTATATGCACTGGAGCATGTGCATGTAGTTCAAATTTGAATTATCCACATAAATGCATTGAAAACTCAGTTAATGCATAAAAATGTCCAAACGAACCCCAAAAAATCCCAAAAATTGACACAACACTCCTGTTGTTCTATGTTGACACGAGAAATTTTTTGAAAGCAATAAGAGGCAATGGATATCGTTTCGTCCCCAAAGGTGGGATGTTCCCTACCGAAACCATCATGCTTCTTGTGAGAAGCTCTGGTTTGTGAGAAGCATATACCCGAACCTGACCCAAATGGGACAGTATTTTTAACACGGCATGTTGATGCCGCTCCATGATAGCATGCCAAGTTTCATGAATTTCAGACGAGTTTTGGATTTACTAGAATTTAAAAACAAGGCATCTCAATGTTTTGCCGGCAATCAACAGAGCCCTGGTGTTTGAACTTCGTTCCCATCTCTTGCATGGGACCTAGAAATTCACCCAAGGACACATATTAGATTTGTTTTCAACCAACCTTAGTGCATTGGATCATGTGCTTGTAGTTCAAATTTGAATTATGCACATAAAATGCCTAGAAAACCTAGTTAATGCCTAAAAATGTCCAAACAACCCCGAAAATTCACAAAAATTGACACAACTCCTGTTGTTCTATGTTGACACTAGAAATTTTTTGAAAGAAGTAAGAGGCAATGGATATCTTTTCATCCCCAAAGGTGGGACGTTTCCTATCGAAACCATCATTCTTGTTGTGAGAAGCTTATACCCGAACCTGCCCCAAATGGGACAACTTTTTTACCATGACACGTTGATGCCGCTCCATGATAGCATGCCAAGTTTCATGAATTTCAGACAAGTTTTGGATTTACTATAATTTAAAAACCAGGCATCTCAATGTTTTGCCGGCAATCAACGGTGCCCTGGTGTTTGAAATTCATTCCCATTTCTTGCATGGGACCTAAGCATGCACCCAAGGACACAGATTTGATTTTTCAACCAATTTATATGCACTGGAGCATGTGCATGTAGTTCAAATTTGAATTATCCACATAAATGCATTGAAAACTCAGTTAATGCATAAAAATGTCCAAACGAACCCCAAAAAATCCCAAAAATTGACACAACACTCCTGTTATTCTATGTTGACACGAGAAATTTTTTGAAAGCAATAAGAGGCAATGGATATTGTTTCGTCCCCAAAGGTGGGACGTTCCCTACCGAAACCATCATGCTTCTTGTGAGAAGCTCTGGTTTGTGAGAAGCATATACCCGAACCTACCCCAAATGGGACAATTTTTTTAACACGACATGTTGATGCCGCTCCATGATAGCATGCCAAGTTTCATGAATTTCAGACGAGTTTTGGATTTACTAGAATTTAAAAACAGGGCATCTCAATATTTTGCCGGCAATCAACAGCGCCGTGGTGTTTGAATTTTATTCCCATCTCTTGCATGGGACCTAGAAATTCACCCAAGGACACATATTAGATTTTACAACCAACCTTAGTGCATTGGATCATGTGCTTGTAGTTCAAATTTGAATTATGCACATAAAATGCCTAGAAAACCTAGTTAATGCCTAGAAAACCTAGTTAATGCCTAAAAATGTCCAAACAACCCCGAAAAATCACAAAAATTGACACAACACTCTTGTTGTTCTATGTTGACACTAGAAAATTTTTGAAAGCGATAAGAGGCAATGGATATCGTTTCATCCCCAAAGGTGGGACGTTCCCTATCGAAACCATCATTCTTGTTGTGAGAAGCTTATACCCGAACCTGCCCCGAATGGGACAATTTTTTTACCACGACATGTTGATGCCGCTCCATTATAGCATGCCAAGTTTCATGAATTTCAGACGAGTTTTGGATTTACTAGAATTTAAAAACAAGGCATCTCAATGTTTTGCCGGCAATCAACAGTGCCCTGGTGTTTGAATTTCATTCCCATCTCTTGCATGGGACCTAGAAATTCACCCAAGGACACATATTAGATTTTTCAACCAACCTTAGTGCATTGGAGCATGTGCTTGTAGTTCAAATTTGAATTATGCACACAAAATGCCTAGAAACCCCAGTTAATGTATAAAAAAGGCCAAACGAACCCCAAAAAATTCCAAGATTAAACAAAACACTCCTGTTGTTCTATGTTGACACTAGAAAATTTTTGAAAGCAATAAGAGGCAACGGATATCGTCCCATCCCCAAAGGTGGTACGTTCCCTATCGAAACCATCATGCTTGTTGTGAGAAGCTCTGGTTTGTGAGGAGCTTATACCCAAACCTACCACAAATGGGACAAAATTTTCACCACGGCATGTTGATGCCGCTCCATGATAGCATGCCAAGTTTCATGAATTTCAGACGATTTTTGGATTTACTAGAATTTAAAAACCAGGTATCTCAACGTTTTGCCGGCAATCAAAAGTGCCTTGGTGTTTGAAATTCATTCCCATCTCTTGCATGCGACCTAGAAATTCACCCAAGGACACACATGTGATTTTTCAACCAACTTTGGTGCATTGGAGCATGTGCTTGTAGTTCAATGAATTATGCACATAAAATGCCTAGAAAACCCAATTAATGTATTAAAAAAGGCCAAACGAACCCCAAAATTTCCAAGATTAAACACAACACTCTTGTTGTTCTATGTTGACACTAGAAATTTTTGAAATCAATAAGAGGCAACGGATATTGTCCCGTCCCCAAAGGTGGTACATTCCCTATCAAAACCATCATGCTTGTTGTGAGAAGCTCTGGTTTGTGAGAAGCTTATACCCAAACCCGCCCCAAATGGGACAAAATTTTCACCACGGCATGTTGATGCCGCTCCATGATAGCATGCCAAGTTTCATGAATTTCAGACAAGTTTTGGATTTACTAGAATTTAAAAAACAGGTATCTCAACGTTTTGCCGGCAATCAACAGTGCCCTGGTGTTTGAAATTCATTCCCATCTCTTGCATGGGACCTAGAGATTCACCCAAGGACACTCATGTGATTTTTCAACCAACTTTAGTGCATTGGAGCATGTGCTTGTAGTACAAATTTGAATTATGCACATAAAATGCCTAGAAAACCCATTTAATGTATAAAAAGGGCAAACAAACCCCGAAAAATTCATTCCCATTTTTCTCGCATGGGACCTAAACATGCACTGAAGGACACATATTTGATTTTTCAACCAATTTGTATGCACCGGAGCATGTGCATGTAGTTTAATTTTGAATTGTGCACCTGAAATGGCTAGAAAACCAGTTTAATGTATAAAATGTCCAAATGAACCCTGAATAATTCCAATTCTTTTACGACACGCATATAGTTGCATGTTCACTCAGATAAAAGGTCTACCAATTCAAACAGCGTCCATTGTCGTTGTGACCCCATTTTGTAATTCAAACCTAGTAGACCCCACACAGTTTATTATCACCAACCGTGTGAGATGTAGTACAAAATATCTTGGAGCACCGTCGGTGTATATAGTACGCCTATGGCTTACACGAGAAGGTGCATCGGCTACAGTCCACAGCCAGCGTGTCAAGCACACTAGCTCGCTCCCCAAAAACTCCCGCCTCTGCATCCCTCGCAATCTTGAAAATATCTACCGCCTGGAAGGTTTTAATGTTTGATAGCACACGATTAGTATGTGCGGACCGTGTGCGACGTCTGTTACTCCCGCTCTGCTTGAGTCCCTTGATTCAAATTTTCATTAGCCCCGGCATTTTACTCCCGCCTCTGCATCCCTCGCAATCTCAAAAATATCTGCTCTCCCTTGATCCAATTTTTCAGTAGCCCCACCTTGTTACTCCCGCCTAGTAAAATTTTCAGTTGCCGCAATATTTCCTCAAACACAAACTCCGCTCACACAGACACACACAACCCTCGAAACCATTGGTAGGACGCCGCCATCGCCGGCGCCTCCATCCTCAACCTCTGCCTGTGTGTCGGGGAGCTCGAGGAGCCAATGGCCAAAAACAGGTTTATCACAGCCTTTTCGCCCGATGCCGCCGAGGTGGCCGCCGAGGTGTCCCCGTCGTCCTCCGCGGGCCCGATCCACCGTCGCCGGTCCCTCGATCCGCCCGCCGCCGCGCCCCTATGTCGGTTCGAGGACTTCCCTGTCTTCCCCCGGACCCGACAGCTGACTAAGTCCTGCCTCAGGCTCCGGCAGCGGCGATGGGGGACGTGGGTTGCCAAGATTACAGATCGAGAGACCCACACCCGCCGGTGGCTCGGTAGCTTCCACACGGCTGAGCTCGCGGCCATGGAGTGCGACCGCTGGCAGGTCCGCTACCACGGCGCGGCGGCTAGGCTCAATTTCCCCTTTGACACATGTTCGGTCGACCTCGTGTTCCCGGAGCCAGGGGTGGTGAGCTCGGCTATGGCGCGAGAGGACCGCGAGGCGTGGGAGCGTCTCGAGGCTGAGGTCACCGACGAGGCCTACATGCAAGAGCTCCGCCGGCAGCACCCGGAGCTCGTGGAGGCAGAGCAAGCGATCTTTGCCGGCACGGAGGGTAGCGAGGTTATCGCGCTCTCCTTCGATGATGAGGTCGAAGGTGGTGAGGACGGTGATGTGGAGGGCGGCGAGGTTATCACGCTCTCCTCTGATGACGAGGTCGAAGGCGGCGACGACGGTGGCAGGGAGGGCATCGAGGTGGGCCCCGAGGACAAGGAGATTGACATCGACGAGTGGAGGAGTGCCTTCCCCAACAACCCCGACGACGGTATTGGCCCGGACCCGGCTCGCGGCACACCGTATATGACGAGGAAGGATTGGCTCGACCTCTACTTTGACCGAAAGTAGTTTAGCTTAGGTTAAATTTATGTTTTATGTTCGGTTATGCAAAACTATCTATGTTTATGTTTGAAATGCATGCTACTTTCGGTTGAACCTGCTTTCAACTTGATCAAATTGAAGTTTACAACCTTAAGTTTAGGGGATCGACTAGAATGCTGGAGTATATATATATCCACTAAGGGTTTTAGTTCTTTAACTTTTTAAGGATCGCCTAGATATGTCCTTATGACTTGTTTATTTCTGTTCTTCACAATGTGATGCTCTATATGTGCAACTATTTGTCGTACAGTTCAATTTCATCAATAACAGTTTCAACAATACCATTATGAATTATGATATTTGGTTGTTGTTAAGGATATTTCAGTTAACATGCCTTTTCATATTTCAATTGTTGTTTAGCAACATGCATTGTACTGAATGACTAAATATGCAATCCCAAGCTACATAGCAACAAGGAAGAGTGTTACCTTAATGTTCTGATGGTGTCTAGATATACATGTAAAAAAATCTTATATAATGGGATGGATGGAGTGTTTGACTACATCATTTTTCAATTATTGTTTAGCTTCTAATATTAACTTGGTGCTTTTAGGTACATATATCATTGCCAAATATCCACACTTCGACCCTTTCTACGTATGGGGCAATGAGATATTCATGAACTAGCATCAAGTGAGGTAACTGATAAAGATTGTTATTAAAATGGGTCAAAAGATGTCAATCGAACTCTTTGTTTACACTTTATACAAGACAACAGTGAACTGCAGGATGGTAAGTAAGAACCCTATAGCCTTCTTTTTACTGCCCGTAATGAGTTGTGTTAGATGACAATATCTGAAGCTTTTTTCTTTTGATGTGGATCCTGAAGCAGTTTACTCAAGATTACCTCTCAAACTACATGATTGGCGGTCGGCCATCACAAGGGGTTGGACTAGAGTCATGCATGCCTTCTGCATCGAGGAGAGCACAATAAGGCCATTCCGCTTCACCTTGTTCAACAACTGGAACATCTATCGCCTCTTGCTTTACCATCTGTAATAGTACAAGTATAGAACCCCGGTACATCATTCTTTATTTGGTGCTTATGTAATTCTTAAACATATGTACCTGTGAATAGAATAATGCATTGGTTCTTTGAACCTGATGGATATGAAGAAAGCTATAGCCTACTTTCAAGTTTAAATTTGGTACAATTTTAAATAGCAGCAATTAAATTAGGGCCAAATTACGTTGTGTAGGTCATTACGGCACACACGGTTGGTAAAACACAAACGTTTGCGATATACACCATAATCCGAGACGATTCACAAAGAGGAAACATGTGCAAGCATGCACACAGTTGCCGTTTGCAAAGCGTGTGTGATGTTAGACACTATCACATATGGTGCGGGAAAACTAAATGTGTGTGATTGTCTACCTATCGTACACGGTTTATAATCATGAACTGTTTGTGATGTACCAGGCATCATAAAACTCCCGTGCCTAGAATCTGCCTGGAAAACTCCCATGCCTGGAATCTGCCTGGTTTTAGGCAGAACCACAAAATTCCGACTGCGATGGCAATGCGAGCACAAACAAGTAGCAAGGATGAAGCGTTTGGGATATTTGAGATATCGGAAACGGTTATATAGGGACAACTGTATGCATGAAGGCTCCCTATCCCCGACGGTTTCTGCGTCGTGTGGGAAGGACCCCCCTATCGCCCACACTCACTTGGTGACGGTTCCAAATGCCGTCACGGAAAGGGGTTAAAAACCATTTTTTTAGGACCGACGCACACCAGTGAGTTGGTATTACTTTTGTGAAGTTTTGTTGAGAAAATTTTGTGGATTAAAATTTTTAGAATTTTTGTTCATAGGAAAAACATGAATATCTTTAGGAAGTTTGGTTCCAAGAAGAACTCCAAGGGAGTTATTGGGGAGTCGTCTGACAGTGATCTCCACCCTCGGAGGTTGGCGGAAGTACAACCATGCGAATGGCCACACACCCATTTCATGGAAGAGGTTGGAATCCTTCAGGAGTTCGCACAATATGTTGCTAATGTCGGTCTCACCGACTTCATAGCAGCTGAATGTGAACAGTATCTCCTCCTCACAAACATCTTTGTTCAAAGTTTTACTTTCCTTCCTAGGAATAATCCTCCTGAAGTGCAATTTAATTTATATGCTGAAACCCGTCAGATACCACTTACTGAATTTTGTAACATATGCATGATCCCTTTTGACAGGAGTTTAGTTGAGCCTAGGCCGACAGAGTTTGAGGCCTTTTATCATACTTTGACAATGGGAGGTGAGAGAGGGGTGTCGGCCGTCACTGCCACTAGCATACACTTTCCTGCCGTGCATTATTTTTCTTTATTTGTTGCTAAGTGTTTGTTTGCTAGAGAAAAAGTAGGTGCGCTCAGCGCACCAGACTTTGCTGTTTTACGTCGTGCACTAGATGGCGACAACACTTATAGCTTGGGAGCTATTGTGGCGCCTCCATGTTAATAAGTCCAAGGGTAAAATACATGGCGGGATTTTCGCTACTCGTTTGGTGACTCACTTTAATGTTGAGATATGCCTTCATGATTACCCTCTGACCAAGGTTTACCTAGGTCATGCGGCCATGGATCATCACCATTTTACTGATATCGAATCTTCTAACATCCCTATTCCATATAACCTGGTTTTTAGTGTGAAGACTCGTGATATTATTCCATTGCCTGCTCCTGCTTTGATTGATCCTGTTGCCAGGGCCGGATATAGGATTATGCATGCAGACATCATCGCCTACCCGAATGATCAGGCTGCAGCAGAGGAGGAGCCTCAGCAGTGGGATCAGTGGATGCCCGCTCCTCAGCACCCCGACTACTATCCAGGCTACTGATCAATTACCAAGTTAGGGCAAAAGCATAAGCTTGGGGGAGTACGTGTGTTCCACCGACATTACATTCATGTTCACACATTTCATTCCTCGGTGTCAACACTTTTTCATTGTATGCTTAGCAGTAGCACTAAAAAGAAAATCCAAAAATATTTCCTTATTCTTCTTTTGCTTGTTGGGAGCTTTCCCGTGTAAATAGGTTTTCCCGTTTTTGATTTCCCTTTTATTTGCCTGTTCAAGAAAACCAAAAACTCCAAAAACATTTCAGTGTGTTTCTCTGAATTTCTTTTCTTTTTATTCGAGTCGTACCAAGGAGAAGACCATGATGAAAATGTTGAGTGGCTCTCATTTGAATAATTGTCGATCTAATAAAGAGCCCATTTTTACCTTGTCTTCCCCCGTTGAATAAAAATGTTTGCAGATTCCAGCTTAGTCTACGGCACTCTTGCACTATTATCATTTTCACATCATTCGGTCGTGCAAGTGAAAGGCAATAATGACGATATTCGATGAACTGGCCGTGGTAGAGAGAAACGGGAATGAACTTGACTTGTTCTGTTTGTGTAAATATGTTTAATCTAGTATCCATGATTCAACACGTTATGACTAAATATTTTTGCAATGGCAATTAGAGATTATAGTTTCTCATGCGATGCATAACTAGCTAGGAGTGGATAATGATTTATCTTGGATAGCAACATTGCGTTAAAATGATTGTGATGTAGTATGATGATATGGTATCCTCCTCTGAATGTTCGAGTGGCTTGACTTGGCACATGTTCATGCATGTAGTTGAAACAACACCAACATAGCCTCTATGATATTTATGTTCATGGTGTTCATATCCTACTCATGCTAGTGCCCAATGTTACTTATGCATAATGCATGTTCATGACCATTGTTGCTCTCTAGCCAGCCGCTTCTCAATCTAATTGCTAGCATTCGCTTGTACTAAGTGGGAATTCCGCTTGTACATCAAAAACCTTGAACCCAAGTTATTCCAAATGAGTCCACCATACCTACCTATATGTGGTATTACCCTGCCGTCCTAAGTAAATTTGCATGTGCCACCTCTAAAAACTTCTAATAAATATCCTTTTGTGTGCCTTGATCGTTCATGGAACGACAGGAGGTGGTCGGTATCTTCCATGCTAAGTGGGTTATTCTCAGGTCGAGTGTTTATTCATTCGCCATCGCACGAGAAAAGGGCGGTAATAGGGATGCCTAGTCCCAAACTGCAAACAAAAAAAGCTTACAGATAATCAAACAAAAACTCCCAATGGAGTCAAAACCTTTACTTTTATCGCTTGGGAACTGCCACTAGCGCGCTTAGCATGGAAGATACTGATAACTGATGGTCGTGAAGTAAATGAGAAGGGTGCATGTCTCAAAATATCATTTACCTCTATTTTAAAACTTGAACTCTGGCACCTCTGCAAATCATTGCTTCCCTCTGCGAAGGGACTATCTATTTACTTTTATGTTGTGTCATCGCCTTCTAAAATAAGCGCCAGAACCTGAGAGCACTGTTGTCATGCTTATGCATTATGTGTAGCTAATGTTGGGTGCATCATGACTGGATCTTTTCTACCATGAATTACAATGTTTAGTCGTTGCTTGAACTTTGGAGGTGCTCCGCGTTTATGTTTTGCGGTTTCAAGAAGGGCTAGCGAGATACCACTGTTGTCGTATTATATCATGGTTGTTTTCACAACGTGTTGCCATGAGATATCTTATTATTGCTCGCTAGATGATTATGTCATTGATATGAGTTAATATAATTTTTAAAAGTTATTGTCGGAATGGTTAGTTATAATGTTGGCTAAAAACCTGGGTGCTGTTTAAGCTTATTTATGCAAACAAAGAGCAAAAGAGTTTGTAAAAGTTTTTCCTTTTCACTTTCAGTTTATCAACTGAATTGCTTGAGGACAAGCAAAGGTTTAAGCTTAGGGGAGTTGATACGTCTCCAACGTATCTACTTTTTCTTACGTTTTTCCTCTTGTTTTGGACTCTAATTTGCATGATTTGAATGAAACTAACCCCGGACTGACGCTGTTTTCAGCAGAACTACCATGGTGTTGTTTTTGTGTAGAAAAAAAAGTTCTCTGAATGGAACAAAACTTTGCAAGGAATTTTTATATAAATAAAGAGAATTTCTGGAGCCAAGATCCACTGGAGGGCGGCACCTGGGTGGGCACAACCCACTAGGGTGCGCCCCCCTCTTGGCGCGCCCAGCTGGGTTGTCCCCACCTGGTGGCCCCGAAACCTCAACCCTGACACTATAAATTCACATATTTGGAGAAAAATCAGGAGAAAGAATTATCATGATCCATGAGACGGAGCCGCCATCACCTCCTCTTCTTCATCGAGAGGGCAGATCCGGAGTCCATTTGGGGCTCCGAAGAGGGGGATCTTCGTTCCTCATCATCACCCACCCTTCTCCATCGCTAGTTCCATGATGCTCCACCGGGAGTGAGTAATTCCTTCATAGGCTCGCTGTCGGTGAGGAGTTGGATGAGATTCATCATGTAATCGAGTTAGTTTTGTTAGGGCTTGATCCCTGGTATCCACTATGTTCTAAGATTGATGTTGGTATGACTTTGCCATGCTTAATGCTTGTCACTTTGGGCCCGCGTGCCATGATTTCAAGTCTGAACCATTTATGTTATCACCATTATATCCATGTTCTAGATCCGATCTTGCAAGTTATAGTAGCCTACTAGGTGTTATGATCCGGCAACCCCGGAGTGACAATAGTCGGGACCACTCCCGGTGATGACCGTAGTTTGAGGAGTTCATGTATTCACCTAGTGTTAATGCTTTGTTCCAGTTCTCTATTAAAAGGAGGCCTTAATATCCCTTAGTTTCCAATAGGACCCCACTGCCACGGGAGGGTAGGACAAAAGATGGCATGCAAGTTCTTTCCATAACCATGTATGACTATTTACGGAATACATGCCTACATTATATTGATGAACTGGAGCTAGTGTCGTATCGCCCTAGGTTATAAATGTCTCAAGATGAATATCATCCAACAAGTCACTGATCCAATGCCTACAAATTTATCTTATATTATTCTTGCTAAATTGTCATTGCTATCGTTACTATTGCACTTGCTACAAAACTACTACTATCATTGTCACCATTGCTATTGCTATTGTTACTACTATCGAAACTATCATATTACTGTGCTACTGATCACTTTGCTACGGATAATTAATCTCCAAGTGTGACTGAATTGACAACTCAGTTTCTAATACTTACAAATATTCCTTGGCTCCCCTTGTGTCAAATCTATAAATTTGGGTTGAATACTCTACCCTCGAAAATTGTTGCGATCCCCTATATTTGTGGGTTATCACGCAAATTTCGCCAGTACCATACACCCACCATATACCTTCCTCAAAACGGCCACCATACCTACCTATTATGGCATTTCCATAGCCATTCCGAGATATATTGACGTGCAACTTTCTACCATTCTGTTTTATTATGACATGTTCCATCACTGTCATATTTCTTTGCATGATCGTATTTGTGGCAAAGCCACCTTTCATAATTCTTTCATACATATCACTCTTGAGTCATTGCACATCCCGGTACACCGCCGAAGGCATTCATATAGAGTCATATTTTGTTCTAATTCTTGAGTTGTAAGTAAATAAAAGTGTGATGATCTTCATTATTAGAGCATTGTCCCATGTGAGAATAATAAAATAAAAGGGTGGCTAAAGAAGCCAAACCAAAAAAAGAGAGAGAGAAAGAGAGAAGGGGCATTGTTACTATCCTTTTTCCACACTCGTGCTTCAAAGTAGCACCATGATCTTTAGGATAGAGAGTCTCCTATGTTGTCACTTTCATATGCTAGTGGGAATTTTTCATTATAGAACTTGGCTTGTATATTCCAACGATGGGTGTAAGGGCATATTTATCCCTAAGGTGTTTTGGTGATTGATGACAACGCGTTTGCGGACTAATCGTGTGCCTTGAGTATCCCAGACATTTCATTGCTAGGCACAAGACGGTTGGGTGCCCCTCGAAGACTGTTCAAGACGGCATCTTTTTCTACGTTTCATTTTGGTGGATTTGAGTCGTAGGAAAGCCGTACTATTAAGAGGGGGTCCGCGTCGAAAAGGTTTGGGTGGAATCATCACGTACATGTTTCTTCCTTGCCCCCTCCTTTCCCTTGCACCTTGGAGCTTCCTCCGTTGTTTATCTTGTCACCTTATTTCCGGCTGCTGTGTTCGCTCGCGGTAGTACTGCTCCCAGGTGAGCGGTAGTACCGTAGGCACCAGCGGTAGTACCGTGCTGCGGCGCGGTAGTACCGCAGGTGCCCACGGTAGTACCGCTCCCCTGGAGCTGCACTATCATGGCCCACCAGGCTAGTACCGCTCCCCCGCGGTAGTAGGGGCGGATGTAATTTTTACATCCGCGCCCACCACGATAGTACCGCTTTTCTTCCGCGGTAGTACCGTGCTCAGCTGTCAGGTGGTAGTACCGCCCTTCTGCGGTAGTACCGCCCTTCTGCGGTAGTACTGTGTCGGGTTTTTGCTTCTTCCGTTCTTCCACGGAAGTAGGCACGGTTGTTTCCTTATCCACTCTCTTCCCAGGCTAGGGGTTCCTGCCTTGCGGTAGTACCGCAAGGGGGAGCGGTAGTACCACGCCCGCGGAAGTACCGCCCTTAGCACTTGTGCTACAGGTTCTCCCTAGCTGTTGCTAGTGCGGCGGTAGTACTGCAGGCATGCACGGTTGTACCGCGTGACCTTGCGGTAGTACCGCTTGGCAGCAAGCGGTAGTACCACGTGGCCCTGCGGTAGTACCGCTGGCCTAGAGCGGTAGTACCGCTGGCCGCGGGCTGGTAGGTGGATAACGGTTGGATCTTTGTTCCACACTATAAAAGGGGTCCCCTTCTTCCCCGTTGACCTATCTCTTCCAACCCTAAGCTCCATTGTTGCTCTAAGCTCCATTTTCGCCCGATCCCACTCCCTAGCCAATCAAACTTGTTGATTTGCTCGGGAGTGGTTGAGAAGGCCTCGATCCACACTTCCATCAAGAGAAATTTGATTCCCCCCACTAATCCCTTGCGGATCTTGTTACTCTTGGGTGTTTGAGCATCCTAGACAGTTGAGATCACCGCGGAGCCATAGTCCATTGTGGTGAAGCTTCGTGGTGTCGTTGGGAGCCTCCAATTGAGTTGTGGAGATTGCCCCAACCTTGTTTGTAAAGGTTCGGTCGCCGCCTCCAAGGGCACCAATAGTGGACTCACGGCATCTCGCATCGTGTGAGGGCGTGAGGAGAATACGGTGGCCCTAGTGGCTTCTTGGGGAGCATTGTGGCTCCACACCGCTCCAACAGAGACGTACTTCCCCTCAAAGGGAATGAACTTCGGTAACACATCCTCATCACCACCGCCTCCACTCTTGGTTATCTCGTGCCTTTACTCGTGCAAGCTTATTTGTGTTATATCTCTAGCTTGCTTGTGTACCTATCCTTGTTGCATCATATAGGTTGCTCACCTAGTTGCATATCTAGACAACCTACTTTGATGCAAAGTTTAAATTATTAAAGAAAAGCTAAAAATTGTTAGTTGCCTATTCACCCCCCCCCCTCTAGTCAGCCATATCGATCCTTTCAATTGGTATCAGAGCCTCGTCTCTTTATTAAGGGCTTTACCGTCCGAAGAGTATGGTTGATACCATTGACGGTGTGGAGGAACACTCCGGTGTGAATCCGACCTCGTCTACGGGCGATGGGGGAACCTCGGTCTCTCGTGAGGAGTTCAATGTGGCCTTGGAGACATTGAAAACCTCCATGACGACCAAGGTTGAAAGCATGTTTACTAAATTCCTTGAGGGGCTTAAACTTTCCACCGCACCATTGAAAGTGGGTGATCCCACCGACAAGGTGACGGATACTATCTCCGACAAGGGGGAAGCTAGTAGTGAAAAGGCTCCTTCTTCTAGTGGTAAAAATGGCACCGAAATCTTTGCTCATGTGGAACCACCACCTGTTTATGGTGGACCGGTTCCTTCCACTCATTTGAATCATGCCGGTCCTCCCCCTAAGATTGTGAAAAACGAGGACTTTGATTCTTGGGTTTACCGCTTTAAACGTCATTTAAATCATGTGAACACTAATCTTTGGAGAATCATTGAAGAAGGTTTCCATCCGCATGATCCAAGCAACTTCACTCCTCGAGAAGCCGCGGATAACCAATTCAATGAGAATGCTCTCTTCATCATTCAAGATGCAATTCCACCCGAAGATCTACCTCATCTTCGGCCCTTCGCCTTGGCCAAAGACGCATGGCTTTGTGTTGTCTCGCTCTACCGGGGAAGCGCAAGCATTCAATGCTCCAACTATGAAGTGGTGCAAGATGAGGCCGATGAGTTTGCAATGAAAGAAGATGAAGAACCTTGTGAGATTTATCGGAGAGTAACCAAACTCGCGGTCTCACTCCGGGATCACGGGAGCAAGGACACGGATGACAATTGGGTCAAGCACAAATTCCTCAAGGCAATGATGCCCTACCACAAGGCCATGTCCTCCGTCATTCGTTAGAGGCCGAACTTCCACACTTTGACCTCAAGCGAAGTGTTGGATGAGTTTGTGGCCATGAACATCTTGGACAAGACCGCCGACAATGCGGTGCTTCATTCTCAAAGGGCAAAGAAGCCCAACCTTTCATTGAAGTCCATGCTCTGCGTTGAAGAAGAAGAGGAGAGCAACCCCGAAGATACAAAGTATGCATATCACGAACACATGGCACTTGCTTCAAGGCAATTTTGGAGCAAGAAAAACTCAAGGCCAAACTTTAACAAGAACAACTCAAGTGGCACGAAGAGCAAGCAACGTGTAAGGACTTGCTACAATTGTGGCAACGTGAGTCATTTTGTTGCGGAGTGCCCATATGAGAAGAGGGAAGACAATGGTGGCAAGCTCATCCGTAAGGACAAGGCCAAGTCATTCCCCAACAAGTGCAACTTCACCAAGAAGACTCATCACAAGGCATTGGTGGTACAAGGAGAGTACAATGAGGATGATGACGATGATGAAGATGATGAGTCGGTTGCCATGGACTCTGTTGCCATTGCGACGACTCCACGTGTGTGTGTCTTCGACTCACCCAATGAGAGCATCACCGCCAAGTGCCTCATGGCTAAAGCCACCAACAAGGTAACCCCCAACATCAAAACTACCATCATTAATCATCCTTCTTCGACGGATAGCATTGATGAACATGAGGGAGCTAATGTGGAGGCAAATGAGTTTGAGGCCTTTATGGGCAAACTTAAGGGTAAATCCAAGAAGCACTTTGTTGCTCTCTTGGAATAACTGGGTGAAGCCAGTGACATGATCGAGGCTCACGAAGATACCATCACTAAGATGGAAGGGCATAGTCGTGACAATGTTGAGGAAGAGCGTGGTCTTCGTTTGGCTCTTGAGGAGTCACACAATGTTGATCATGCTAAGTTAAAGAAAGACTATGATCATGTTCTCGTTGTTTCTCATGTGCTAAACTCCGAGAAGGCCGAACTTGAGGTTGATCTTGCTAGACTCAAAGAGGAGTTTGATCTACTTGACGAGGCTCACAAGGTCTTGAAGGGTGCTCATGCTAGCCTCAAAGAGTCTCATGATCAACTTCAAGTAAAGCTAACCAAGGAAAAAGCCACTTTTCCTCGTATGATGCTAATTGATAATGCAAATGCTACTAACCCGTGTTGTGAGCATGTGCATCTTGTTGAGGAGAACGCTAAGCTAAAGGTGCAACTTGAGAGAGGTCTTGCGACTTGCATACAAGGCAAGAAGAACCTCAACGACCTCTTAATCAACCAAAAGGGAGTCATGGCCAAGGAAGGGATTGGGTACGTGCCCGAGTCCAAGAACAAGAAGAAGAATGACAAGACCAAACGACCTCCTCCTCTCATGCAAACCTTTGTGAAGGAGGGAGAGAGTGCTTCCAAGGAGAAGAAGAACAATGCGAAGGGTGGCAGTGTCAAAAAGGGCAATGCCACTCCTCCCATCAAAGCCGGCGACTTTAATCCTTCTTATATGTTATGTCGTGCTAGAGATGGGCATGTCTATGCCAAATTCGTTGGTTCTCCTCATGAGTACATTGAATGGTCTATTTGGGTTCCGAAGACCCTTGTTACTAACATCAAAGGACCCATTACAAAATGGGTACCTAAAACCAAGCATTGATCTCTTGTAGGTGTTTTCTTCCGGTGGGGGATCATGGTTGCTCGATAGCGGAGCTACAAATCATATGACCGGAAGCAAGGACTTGGTGGTGGACGTGCACAAGATTCCATCTATGCCCACCAACATCGAGTGGGGTGACGCCTCATCTTCTAAGGTATTGGGACTTGGCAAGGTAGTCATCTCTCATGATCTCACGATCGAGAAGGTCATGCTTGTTGAGTCCCTTGCATACAATTTACTTTCCATTCGTCAACTTGCAATCATGGGCTTTGCCACTTTCTTTGATATCGATACCGTGGCCCTCTTGTGGAGCAAGACTCTTAAAGTAGCCTTTGTTGGGCATGTCGAGAATGGTCTATATGTGATTAACTTTTCGGAGTGACCCACTAAGACCGCAACATGCCTAATGGCTAAAGTTGATGTGGGATGGCTTTGGCATCGCCGTTTAGCCCATGTCAATATGAGATCTTTGCAAAGTCTTCTCAAGGTGGACCATGTCCGTGGACTAACGAATGTTAGTTTTGCTAAAGATCATGCTTGCAGTGCTTGTATCGAAGGAAAGCTACATGAGAAGGCTCACCCTCCCACGACTATCATTTACTCAAAGAGGCCTTTGGAGCTCCTTCACTTGGATCTCTTTGGGCCTCCATCCTTTGATAGTCTTGGGGGTAGGAAGTATTGCTTGGTGATTGCGGATGACTACTCAAGATACACTTGGGTGTATTTCTTTAAGAGGAAGAGCGAGACCCAACAAACCGTCATTGACTTTGCAAATGAAGCACAACGTCAACACAATGCAAAGATCTTGACAATAAGAAGTGACAATGGCACCGAGTTCAAGAATTACACCTTGGATGAGTTTCTTAGTGATGAGGGGATCAAGCATCAATATTCCGCACCTTACACCCCTCAACAAAATGGTGTTGCGGAGAGGAAGAACCGGACGTTGATGGATGTGGCAAGGACCATGATGGCGGAGTTCAAGTCTCCATACAACTTTTGGGCCGAAGCCATCAACACCGCGTGTCATGCATCCAATCGGCTCTACCTCTGCAAGGGCTTGAACAAGACTCCATATGAGATACTCACCGGTAACAAGCCCAACCTCAAGTACTTTCGGGTGTTCGGGTGTAAGTGTTTCATTCTCAAGATAGGTGTTCGGTTGTCTAAATTTGAGGCTAGAGCTTATGAGGGCATATTTGTTGGTTATGCTACAAACTCTCATGCTTACCGTGTCCTCAATAAATCCACGGGACTTATTGAGGAGACGTGTAACGTGGAGTTTGATGAGAATAACGGCTAGCAAGTGGAGCAAAGTGGCACTTGTGATGTAGGTGATGAAATTCCTCCTCAAGCTATAAGAAGAATGGGTGTTGGTTTTATCCTACCCATTGAGGAACCCCTTGTGGCCGAAGGAGAAGGACAATGCTCCACTCAAGTGGAGCCATCACCAACCCAAGGCCCACCCGCTTCCGAAGAACAACATGAAGGCCCTCATCCTCAAGAACAAGACCAAGGGCAAGATCATGCTCAAGATGGTGGTGACACACCAAGTGATGCCCAAGGTCAAGTTCTCTCCTCCGAGCAAGTTCAAGAACAAGAACAAGCTCAAGACGACGCTCAAGATGATCAAGTGACCACTCCTCGTCTCACCCCCGAGGAGGAATTGGAGCGTCGTGCCGCCAAGGTTGCCTCCAAGCTCTCCACCAAGGATCATCTCATGACGAATGTGCTTGGAAGCTTAAGAAAGGGGGTAAGTACTCGTAGACAATTAGTAAACTATTGTGAGCATCACGTGTTTGTCTCTTGTGTCAAACCTCACAAGGTCTATGAGGCGCTCGAAGATCCGGATTGGCTCAATGCCATGCATGAAGAACTCAACAACTTCGAGCGCAACAAAGTGTGGAGATTGGTACCAAGACCGATGGGGAATCACAATGTCATTGGAACCAAGTGGATATTTAAGAACAAGCAAGATGCCCATGGGATTATCATTCGCAACAAGGCTCGTATGGTAGCACAAGGCTACTCCCAAGTCGAGGGTATCGACTACGGTGAAACCTTTGCTCCAGTTGCTCGTCTTGAATCCATTCGCATGTTGATTGCATATGCTTCTCATCATAACTTTAAGTTACAACAAATGGATGTGAAGAGTGCTTTTCTTAATGGTCCTATTAATGAATTGGTTTATGTCAAGCAACCCCCCGGGTTCGAGGATCCCTACTTTCCCGATCATGTGTATCAACTCGATAAGGCACTCTATGGCCTTAAACAAGCCCCACGTGCATGGTATGACCACCTTACCGAGTTGTTACAAGACCGTGGTTTTGAAGTTGGGCTAATCGACCCCACTCTTTTTACTAAGAAGGTCAAAGGGGAGTTGTTTGTGTGCCAATTATATGTTGATGATATTATCTTTGGTTCCCCTAAAAAAGCTTTCAATGAGGAATTTGCCGCTCTCATGACCTCAAAGTTTGAGATGTCTTCCATGGGAGAGTTGAAGTTCTTTCTAGGGTTCGAAGTGAAGCAAAGAAGAGAAGGAACCTTCATCAACCAAGCCAAATACACTCAAGACATGCTCAAGAGATTCAAGCTAAGTGATGTCAAGCCAGCTTCCACTCCAATGCCCACCAAGTGCTAACTTGACATAGATCCCAATGGTAAAGCGGTGGATCAAAAGGTATATCGCTCCATGATAGGCTCCTTGCTTTACCTTTGTGCATCTAGACCGGATATCATGTTGAGTGTGGGAATTTGTGCACGGTTTCAAGACGCACCTAAGGAAAGTCACTATGTGGCGGTCAAACGAATCTTTCAATATTTGGCTCATACCCCAAACTTTGGCTTATGGTACCCAAGAGGAGCAAACTTCAAGCTTGTTGGCTATTCGGATTCCGATTGGGCGGGAGACAAAGTGGATAGGAAGTCCACTTCCGGAGGGTGCCAATTCCTTGGTTGCTCTTTGGTAAGTTGGTCTTCCAAAAAGCAAAGTTGTGTGTCTCTCTCATCCACCGAAGCGGAATATGTTGCGGCCGGTAGTTGTTGTGCACAACTCTTATGGATGAGGCAAACTTTAAAGGATTACGGTGTCATTTGTGACAAAGTGCCTCTTTGGTGTGACAATGAAAGTGCCATCAAGATCTCTCTCAACCCGGTGCAACACTTCAAGACGAAGCATATTGAGATCCGGTATCACTTCATCCGGGATCACATTAGGCGAGGAGAGATCGAGCTCAACTATGTCAACACTCATGATAACCTTGCAGATATTTTCACGAAGCCCTTGGATGAAGCAAGATTTCGCGAGTTAAGGCATGAGCTAAATATCATTGATTTGGGCAATGCTGCTTGAACCCTTGCACACCCCACCATACTCAACTTGTTGTCTTGTTTAGGTGTAGGCATGGCCATAGGGGGAGTGTTGTTCTCTCAATGAACTCTCCCACCCCCATTATGCATAAATTGATTAAGTCTTTCACTTTAGCCATGTTTGATGGTACTTGTGCCTCAAAGACGAGTTTTGGTCATGGGCCCAAGGATAATTCTTCGCGGTGCCATACCAATTAACTCAAACATAGGTGGCTCCGGCCACCGCCCTCTCTTTGGAAGAGGTGGTGTCTCGTGGTTGTTTCGTGTTGTCGTTTGCCTCTCTGCCTTCGTGTGTCGCGTGGTCTTGTGGTGTTTTGTTGCCTTGAAGTTTTTGTGCAAAGTCCTGCTTGAAACTTGCAACTTTTTGAGCCCACAGTACTACCGCGGCTTGCCGAGGTACTACCGCTTTGAGAGGGCACGATACTACCACTCAGTAGAGCGGTACTACCGCTCCAGTGCGGTACTCCCACTGAACGGTACTACCGCGATGACGCACGGTACTACCGCGCCGTCAAGTGGGCATGGGGGTTATGACTCGGTCAGGGGAGTTCCAACTCCCCATACCCATCCTTTTGTCTCTCTCCCCACGTCTCTCTCTCTTTCTCGCTCAAGAACGGCGCCGGAGGTCCTCGCCGGATCTCCGTCTCCGGCCACTCTCCTCGGATTCCGACCGGTGGGATCGTTCCCCACCACTTCCTCTTGCCATGGACCAAGGGTTTTCCCCAAATCCCTCTCTTTCTTGGTTGTTCTCTCGCTTCTAGGTTGTTGGGGAGATGCTTGTTGTTCTTGAGATTTTAGGGCAAATCTATGCAAGAGTCGGATGTAGGAGAGTCATGTTGCGTAGGAATTATACTTGAGATATTGTCCTGTGATAGATTTGTTCAACCGTAGTACAGCCGCGGTTTCGCGGGCTTTCTCAGATTTGAACCTGTTCGGATCTGACGCGGTGCGGTACTATCGCGACTCACGTGCGGTACTACCGCTCGTGCGGTACTACAGCCCATCAGGTGCGGTACTACCGCGCTATCGTGTGGTACTACCGCCCATCAGGTGCGGTACTACCACACTAGCTGTGGCACTAAGATCCTACTACCACTCCCAGACCCGGTACTACCGTGCTCTTACACGGTACTACCATGACTAGGAGCAGTACTATAATCTTAGTACCGCAGCACTTGGTTGTTCTACCGTAGGGGTCAAATCTCTCTCATGGCAATTATCTTGTGTGCTTCCTACATGTTTCTTTTGTTGTGTTGTGGTCTTTGCATTGATCCTTCTTGCTTGTCGTGTGTGTTTTGCACTTTGTGTCTCAGGTGGTGGCTCTCGCCGTTCCAATCCCAGTCGTGACACTGGCTCCAAGCGTCTGCGCAATCCCTAAGATGAAGCACCAGAGGGCTCCAATGCCCCCAAGCGCAATGTCAAGACCACTGCCAGCAAGCAAAAGGAACCTGCTAAGGGCATGGATGAGATTTCAGTCAATGAGTATGTCGAACGCCGGAGGATCAACCCCTATGTGAATCCTCGGGCTGTCCTCAGAGGCACTGAGTTGTTCTGGACCAAGCAACGGGCTCTCATCTATCTGGATGTGATCAAGAACAAGCAGAATACCTTCGTGGATGTCAAGTGGATAAACATGAATCACATGAGGAAGGACAAGTTTCGTGACTATTTTGGAGAGGCTCTGAACTTGGTGGAGCAGTTTTCTATTGAGCCTGTGATCTCCTTTCACCTTGACTATGACCCTGAGCTTGTTTGACAGTTCTTTGCCTCAGTTTATTTTCACCCCGGGGATGAGCGGAGGATGACCTGGATGACCAACGGTCGTGAGCTATCTGCTACATGGAAGGAGTTCATGGATCTACTTCACATTCCTCATGACGGGCTTTCCACACACGTTGGTGTTCGGCCCCACGCCAACTTTGAGTCTGCTAACAAGAACCTGCTTCAGCCATTCCTTGTTGAGAAGGTGCTCCCTAATGGCAAGTCGACTTGGGTGCTGAACTCCTTTCTGGATATCATGCATCGCATCTTCCGCAACACTCTGTTCCCACGCATTGGTGACAAGGACAAGGTTCATGCCTATCTAGTGGACATGTTGCTCCTGTGTGCGGAGGCACGTTCGTCTCAGACTCAGCCACTTGATGTCTCACACATCATGTGGTGTGAGCTTCGGTTTGCGGTATTCACTCGCAAGGTACCTATCTATGGACCGTACCTATTTTTGTTGCTCTCCACAACTTGGGAGAAGACATACCCTGGTGATGAGTTCCTTGCTCCAGACTGGATTCGGCATGAGTCCATCAGTCTCCGTGTCAAGCCTAACTGGGCCAACACCACTACTCGTGCTGAGGCGTCTGCTGCTAGGAGGATTGTTGGTGAGGAGGAGGCTGGTGCAGAGACTGTCGCTGAGGACCGTGCTGCTAGGTCTACCACACCTTCCTCTGAGCTGTCGTGGGCCAAGAAGCTGAAGGACAAGATGAAGACTCTCTTCTGCATGCAGGCGAAGGGGCAGTACAGGTCTCACGTGGCAGACAAGCAGAGTCGCCGCCACGACAAGAAGGTCATGAGGCTCTTTGGAGAGGAGATCTCTGGCGGTTCTGAGGATTCCATCACGCCAGAGGCTCCATGGATGGCGAAGCAGGGGTACAAGTGGACTAGTTCTGAGGAGGACATCGAGGATACCGTCCCTGCCGCCGAGTCTGACAGGGGGCACGAGGAGCAGTGGGATGACTTCTCCGCCTGAGCCACCTCGTGTGTGTAGGTGTCCTCTCTGCCTTTTTGGCGTCTCGATGCCAAAGGGGGAGAGAGTGTAGGGATTTGCGTTGTGTCGTGCTTGGTGTGTTTTCTTTGTGGTGTGTTTGCCTTATCGTTTGAAACTCGTTTGCCTTTGTTTGGTTTGTGCCTCCGAGACATATCCTTCATATGGTGTAAGACATATGCACTCTATCTATCTTAGTTAACTTATGTTTGTGTTATCTTGTCTAGTGTTAGCCTTCCTTTTACTAGATATGCCTTGTCTTTATAAAATAGGGGGAGCTTTGATCCTAGTATGTGTGCCGTCTAGTCCAAAGCACCCATCTAGTTGGCACACATCTAGGGGGAGCCCGTCTATATTCTAGAGAGGAGGGGTTTGAGTTTGCTTTATATTATTTCCCTTGTGCAAATCCCGTATTGTCATCAGTCCACCAAAAAGGGGGAGATTGTAAGGGCATGTTTATCCCTAAGGTGTTTTGGTGATTGATGACAACGCGTATGCGGACTAATCGTGTGCCTTGAGTATCCCAGACATTTCATCGCTAGGCACAAGACGGTTGGGTGGCCCTCGAAGACTGTTGAAGACGGTGTCTTTTCTACGTTTCTTTTTGGTGGATTTGAGTCGTAGGAAAGCTGTACTATTAAGAGGGGGTCCACGTCGGAAAGGTTTGGGTGGAATCATCACGTACACGTTTCTTCCTTGCCCCCTCCTTTCCCTTGCACCTTGGAGCTTCCTCCGTTGTTTATCTTGTCACCTTGTTTCCGGCTGTTGAGTTGGCTCGCGGTAGTACTACTCCCAGGTGAGCGGTAGTACCGTAGGCACTAGTAGTAGTACCGTGCTGCGGCGCGGTAGTACCGCAGGTGCCCATGGTAGTACCGCTCCCCTGGAGCTGCACTACCGTGGCCCACCAGGCTAGTACCGCTCCCCCGCGGTAGTAGGGGCGGGTGTAATTTTTTACATCCGCGCCCACCATGGTAGTACAGCTTTCCTTCCGCGGTAGTACCGTGCTCAGCTGTCAGGCGGTAGTACCGCCCTTCTGCGGTAGTACTGTGTCGGGTTTTTGCTTCTTCCATTCTTCCATGGAAGTAGGCACGGTTGTTTCCTTATCCACTCTCTTCCCAGGCTAGGGGTTCCTGCCTTGCAGTAGTACCGCAAGGGGGAGCGGTAGTACCGCGCCCGCGGAAGTATCGCCCTTAGCACTTGTGCTATAGGTTCTCCCTAGTTGTTGCTAGTGCAGCGGTAGTACCGTAGGCTTGCACGGTTGTACTGCGTGACCTTGCGGTAGTACCGCTTGGCAGCAAGCGGTAGTACCGCGTGGCCCTACGGTAGTACCGCTGGCCTGGAGCGGTAGTACCGCTGGCCGCGGGCTGGTAGGTGGATAATGGTTGGATCTTTGTTCCACACTATAAAAGGGGTCCCCTTCTTCCCCGTTGACCTATCTCTTCCAACCCTAAGCTCCATTGTTGCTCTAAGCTCCATTTTCGCCCGATCTCACTCCCTAGACAATCAAACTTGTTGATTTGCTCGGGAGTGGTTGAGAAGGCCTCGATCCACACTTCCACCAAGAGAAATTTGATTCCCCCCACTAATCCCTTGCAGATCTTGTTACTCCTGGGTGTTTGAGCATCCTAGACGGTTGAGGTCACCGCGGAGCCATAGTCCATTGTGGTGAAGCTTCATGGTGTCGTTGGGAGCCTCCAATTGAGTTGTGGAGATTGCCCCAACCTTGTTTGTAAAGGTTCGGTCGCCGCCTCCAAGGGCACCAATAGTGGAATCACGGCATCTCGCATTGTGTGAGGGCGTGAGGAGAATACGGTGGCCCTAGTGGCTTCTTGGGGAGCATTGTGCCTCCACACCGCTCCAACAGAGACGTACTTCCCCTCAAAGGGAAGGAACTTCGGTAACACATCCTCGTCTCCACCGCCTCCACTCTTGGTTATCTCATGCCTTTACTCGTGCAAGCTTATTTGTGTTATATATCTAGCTTGCTTGTGTTCCTATCCTTGTTGCATCATATAGGTTGCTCACCCAGTTGCATATCTAGACAACCTACTTTGATGCAAAGTTCAAATTGATAAAGAAAAACTAAAAATTGTTAGTTGCCTATTCACCCCCCCCCTCTAGTCAACCATATCGATCCTTTCAATGGGCTTCCTCAAATTGCCCTAGGTCTTCATGAGCAAGCAAGTTGGATGCACACCCACTTAGTTTTCTTTTGAGCTTTCATAAACTTATAGCTCTAGTGCATCCGTTGCATGGCAATCCCTACTCACTCACATTGATATCTGTTGATGGGCATCTCCATAGCCCGTTGATACACCTAGTTGATGTGAGACTATCTCCTTCTTTTTGTCTTCTCCACAACCACCATATTCTATTCCACCTATAGTACTGCTATGTCCATTGCTCACGCTCATGTATTGCATGAAAGTTGAAAAGGTTTGAGAACGCCAAAAGTATGAAACAATTGCTTGGCTTGTCATCGGGGTTGTGCATGATTTGAATATTTTTTATGATGAAGATTGAGCATAGCCAGACTATATGATTTTGTAGGGATAAGCTTTCTTTGGCCATGTTATTTTGAGAAGACATAATTGCCTTGTTAGTATGCTTGAAGTATTATAGTTTTTATGTCAATATTAAACTTGTTTGGAATCTTATGGATCTAAACATTCATGCCACAATAAAATAGAAAATTACATGGATAAATATGTTAGGTAGCATTCCACATCAAAAATTCTGTTTTTATCATTTACCTACTCGAGGGCAAGCAGGAATTAAGATTGGGGATGCTTGATACATCTCCAACGTATCTATAATTTTTTATTGTTTCATGCTATTATATTATCTGTTTTGGATGTTTTATATGCATTAATATGCTATTTTATAATATTTTTGGGACTAACTTATTAACCTAGAGCCCAGTGTCGGTTTCTATTTTTCCTTGTTTTTGAGCTTCGCAGAAAGGAAATACCAAAAGGAGTCCAAACGGAATAAAACCTTTGAGATGATTTTTCTTGGACCAGAAGACACCCATGAGACTTGGAGTGCAAGTCAGAAGAGCCACGAGGTGGACACAAGGGTGGAGGGCGTGCCCCCTACCTATTGGGCCCTCGGGGCACTATGATCGTACTTGAGCATTGGATGTAGCTAATATGCGAGTGTGTTTCATGAATGGATCACTGATTGAGCATGATGGCCTAGGGATAGCTTTCTTTAGTGTTGATATTTTGAAATACATGGTTGCTTGTTGATATTCTTGATTATTGATGTCCTCATGTGAAATTATAGACAATTACTTTGAATCATTCAAGTCCAATTGCCCATGCTACAAAAGAAAAGAGTATATGATGAATATGATAGGTAGCATTCCACAACAAAAATTCCATTTTCAATTGCTACTTTATCATGATAAGTTTTACGAGAAAGAGTTGTTGTTATGATGCTAGGAAAAGTGATTGAAATTATCATTGATCAAACTTATCCACTTTGCTAGCATTCACACTTCATAAATTATTTCTTTTATCATTTACCTACTCGAGGACGAGTAGGAATTAAGCTTGGGGATGCTGATACGTCTCCAACATATCTATAATTTATGAAGTATTCATGCCATGTTTACAACAATTTTATTTCGTTTTGGTATGATTTGCATGGAACTAACCCGGACTGACGTTGTTTTCAGCAGAACTACCGTGGTGTTTTTTTGTGCGGAAATGAAAGTTCTCCAAATGAGCTGAAACTTTTGACGATTTTTTTTGGAACAAAAGAGATCCCCGAAGCTTCGTGGGAGGGCTAGAAGAGCCATGAGGAGGGCACAACCCACCAGGGCACGCCTGGTGGGCCTGGCTTGCCCCAGTGGGTTCTGCTCACCTCGAGGCCCATCTTAGCGTGAAACCAACGCCAAAAATCCTATAAATAGAGAAACCATTAGGGGTTAACCTAGATCAGAAGTCCCGCCGCCACAAGGCTCTGTAGCCACTGAAAACTAATCTAGACCCCATCCCGGCACTCTGCCGGAGGGGGAAATCATCACCGGTGGCCATCTTCATCATCCCGGCTGCCACCATGATGAGGAGGGAGTAGTCCACCCTCGGGGCTGAGGTTTTGTACCAGTAGCTATGTGTTTAATCTCTCTCTCTCTCGTGTTCTTGAGATGTCACGATCTTGATGTATCGCGGGCTTTGTTAATATAGTCGGATCATATGGTGTTTTCCCTTCTCTATCTTGTTGTGATGAATTGAGTTTTTCCCTTTCAGATTTCGTTGTTATCAGATTGAATACTTTTATGGATTTGAGAGCACTTGATATATGTCTTGCATATGAATACTCGTGGTGACAATGGGGTATCATATTGATTCACTTGATATGTGTTTTGGCACTCAACTTGCGGATTCTCGCAGTGACATTGGGGTAATCTATGCATAGGGGTTGATGCACGTTCTCGTCTTTTGTTTCTCCGGTAGAAATCTTGGGGCACTCTTTGAAGTTCTTTGTGTTGGATTGAGTATTACGAATCTGAAATTATTTGGTGTTATTTTAGTACGAACTCTTGGATAGATAGATCGGAAAGAATAGCTTCGAGGTGGTTTCGTACCTATAAACGATTTCTTCTTATGTTCTCCGCTAGATAGGAACTTTGGAGTGATTCTTCATCGCACTTTGAGGGGTGGTTATATGATCCAATTATATTAGCATTGTTGAGAGATTTCACTAGAGAAAGTATGGACCCTAGGCCTCATTTTCAAGCATTGCAATACCGTTTTTATTTATTCAGATTATAAAAATATATTTATTCAGATTACTATTTGCTACCTTGCTGTTTTTATTTATTCAAATTATAAATAAAATATTTCTACCATTAATATTACACATTTATCACCATCTCTTCGCTGAACTAGTGCACCTATACAATTTGCCATTGTATTAGGTGTGTTGGGGACACAAGAGATTTCTTATATTTGGTTGTAGGGTTGTTTGAGACAGACCATCTTCGTTCTACACCTCCCATGAATTGATAAACCTTAGGTCATCCACTTGAGGGAAAATTTCTACCGTCCTACAAAACTCTGCGCTTGGAGGCCCAACACGAGTCTACAAGAATAAAGTTGCATAGTAGACATCAATGTTCTCCTCGATGTTCTTGGAGATCTTCCAATGTAATCTTCTTTTGCGGTGTGCTTGTCAGATCCGATGAATTATGGATTTATGATCATATTATCTATGAATATTATTTGAATCTTCTCTGAATTTTTATATGCACGATTTGATATCTTTGTAATTCTCTTCGAACTATCAGTTTAGTTTGGCCAACTAGATTGGTTTTTCTTGTAACGGGAGAAGTGCTTAGCTTTGGGTTCAATCTTGCGGTGTCCTTTCCCAGTGACAGTAGGGGCGGCAAGGCACGTATTGTATTGTTGCCGTCAAGGATAAAAATATGGGGTTTACATCATATCACTTGAGTTTATTCCTCTACATCATGTCATCTTACTTAATGCGTTACCCTGTTCTTCATGAACTTAATACTCTAGATGCAGGCAGGAGTCGGTCAGTGTGTGGAGGAATAGTAGTAGATGCAGGCTGGAGTCAGTCTACTTGACATGGACGTGATGCCTATATTTCATAATCATTGCCTTAGATATCGTCATAACTTTGCGCTTTTCTATCAATTGCTCGACAGTAATTTGTTCACCCCTTGCTATCGTGAGAGAAGCCTCTAGTGAAACCTATGACCCCGGGTCTATTTTCCATCATATAAGTTTCTGATCTTCTATTTTCCATCGTATTAGTTTCTAATCTACTATTTTGAAATCTTTTACTTTCCGATCTATAAATCCAAAAACCCTGAAAATATTTACTTTATCTTTTGTTTAGTTTTATCTATCTCTTCCATATCTCACTTTTGCAAATGACCGTGAAGGGATTGACAATCCCTTTATCGCGTTGGGTGCAAGTTGTTTGATTTTTTGTGCAGGTATTGGATATTTGTGCATTGTCTCCTACTAGATTGATACCTTGGTTCTCTAACTCAGGGAAATACTTATCTCTACTTTGTTGCATCACCCTTTCCTCTTCAAGGGGAAAACCAATGCAAGCTCAAGAAGTAGCACTAGCCCTCCCCTTTTTCCTTCCATAGGGCTGGCCAAACAAGGGAGGGGGCGCACCAACCCCTTTGTGGGCTGGTATGTCCCCTCCTTTTGGCCCATAAGGCCCATAACTTGCCGAGGGGTGCCCAGAACCCCTTCCAGTGACCCGATTCCTTCCCGGTACGTCCCGAAACACTTCTGGTGTCCAAATACCATCGTCCTATATGTCAATCTTTACCTATCGACCATTTTGAGACTCCTCATAATGCCCGTGATCTCATTTGGGAGTCCGAACAACATTCCATCACCAAAACATATAACTCATATAACACTATATCGCCAATGAACGTTAAGCATGCGGACCCTACGGGTTCGAGAACTATGTAGACATGACCGAGACACCTCTCCGGTCAATAATCAATAGCAGAACCTGGATGCCCATATTGTCTCCTACATATTCTATGAAGATCTTTATTGGTCGAACCATTATGACAACATACGTAATTCCCTTTGTCCATCGCTATGTTACTTGCCCGAGATTCGATTGTCTGTATCTTCATACCTAGTTCAATCTCGTTATCGGCAAGTATCTTTACTGACTCCGTAATACATCACCTAGTGACCAACTCCTTAGTCATTTGCTTGCAAGCTTATGATGTGTATTACCGAGAGGGCCCAGAGATACCTCTCTGATACTCGGAGTGACAAACCCTAATCTCGATCTATGCCAACCCAACAAACACCTTTAGAGATACCTGTAGAGAATCTTTATGATCACCTAGTTACGTTGTGACGTTTGATAGCACACAAGGTATTCCTCCGATATCCAGGAGTTTCATAATCTCATAGTCGAAGGAATATGTATTTGACATGAAGAAAGCAGTAGCAATAAACTGAACGATCGTTATGCTAAGCTAACGGATGAGTCTTGTCCATCACATCATTCTCCTAATGATGTGACCCCGTTATCAAATGACAACACATGTCTATGTTTAGGAAACCTTAACCATCTTTGGTCAACGAGCTAGTCCACACATGTATTTAGGTTTCCGATCAATACAATTCTAGCCTGAATAATAAACCTTTATCATGAATAAGGAAATATAAGATAACCACTTTATTATTGCCACTAGGGCATATTTCCATCAGTCTCCCACTTGCACTAGAGTCAATAATCTAGTTCACATCGCCATGTGATTAACACCCATAGTTCACATCGCCATGTGACCAGTACCCAAAGAGTTTACTAGAGTCAAATAATCTAGTTCTCATCGCCATATGATTAATACCCAAGAGTATTAAGGTGTGGTCATGTTTTGCTTGTGAGAGAGGTTTAGTCAATGGGTCTGTCACATACAGATCCGTATGTATTTTGCAAATTTCTATGTCTACAATGCTCCCACTTTCAATATGTATCCAGATAGAGATTCATAGTCATCTGAATCGGTGTCAAAGCTTGCATCGACGTAACTCTTTACGACGAACTCTTTATCACCTCCATAACTGAGAAATATTTCCTTAGTCCTCTAAGGATAATTTTGACCAATGTCCAGTGATTCACTCCTGGATCACTCTTGTACCTCCTTGCCAAACCCATGGAAAGGCACATAATAGGTCTAGTACACAGTATGGCATACTTTACAGAACCATTGATTGAGGCATAGGGAATGACTTTCATTCTCTCTATATATTCTGTCATGGTCGGGTCTTGAGTCTAACTCAACTTCACACTGTGTTACACAGGCAAGCACCCTTTCTTTGACTGATCCATTTTGAACTTCTTCAAAACTTTGTCAAGGTGTGTGCTTTGTGAAATTCCTATTAATCATCTCAATCTATCCCTACAGATCTTGATGCCTAATATATAAGTAGCTTCACCGAGGTCTTTCATTGAAAAATTATTATTAAAATATCCTTTTATGCTATCCAAAATTCTATATCATTTCCAACCAACAATATGTCATCCACATATAATATCAGAAATGCTACAGAGCTCCCACTCACTTTTTTGTAAATACAGGCTTCACCAAAAGTCTGTATAAAACCATATGTTTTGATCACCTCATCAAAGCGTATATTCCAACTCCGAGATGCTTGCACCAGTCCATAGATGGATCGCTAGAGCTTGCACACTTTGTTAGGACCTTTAGGATCGACAAAACCTTCTGGTTGCATCATATACAACTCTTCTTTAAGAAATCCATTATGCTATGTTTGGATGTAGACATTGAAGGGCTTGGCATTGTATTGGCTCCAATGCCAAATATCCAAGGACATTGGTATTGAGTATCAATGCCAATTTTGTTGTTTGGTTGTACAAAACATTGGTGGTTGGAATCAAACGGGCTAGCAATTCCAATTTTGTGTTTGGATGTAAAAAGCCTTGAATTGTGTTTGGTGGCCTGTGGCGCCTAGAGAAGAAGTCTTGTATGAAGGAAATATGCCCTAGAGGCAATAATAAAGTTGTTATTTATATTTCCTTATATCATGGTAAATGTTTATTATTCATGCTAGAATTGTATTAACTGGAAACTCAGTACATGTGTGAATACATAGACAAACATAGTGTCACTAGTATGCCTCTACTTGACTAGCTCGTTGGTCAAAGTTGGTTAAGTTTCCTAGCCATGGACAAAGAGTCGTCATTTGATGAACGGGATCACATCATTAGAGAATTATGTGATTGACTTGAACCATCCATTAGCTTAGCACGATGACCGTTTAGTTTACTGCTATTGCTTTCTCCATAACTTATACATGTTCCTATAACTATGAGATTATTCAACCCCTGAATACCGGAGGAACACTTAGTGTGCTATCAAACGTCACAACGTAACTAGGTGACTATAATGATGCTCTACAGGTGTCTCCGATGGTGTTTGTTGAGTTGGCATAGATCGAGATTAGGATTTGTCACTCCGTGTATCGCAGAGGTATCTCTGGGCCCTCTCAGTAATGCACATCACTATAAGCCTTGCAAGCAAGGTGACTAATGAGTTAGTTATGGGATGTTGCATTACGAAACGAGTAAAGAGACTTGCCCGTAACGAGATTGAACTAGGTATTGAGATACCGACGATCGAATCTCGGGCAAGTAACATACCGATGACAAAGGGAACAACGTATGTTGTTATGCGGTTTGACCGATAAAGATCTTCGTAGAATATGTAGGAACCAATATGAGCATCCAGGTTCCGCTATTGGTTATTGACCGGAGATGAGTCTCGGTCATGTCTACATAGTTCTCAAACCCGTAGGGTCCGCACGCTTAACGTTCGGTGACGATTGAAATTATGAGTTTATGTGTTTTGATGTATCGAAGGTAGTTCGGAGTCCCAGATATGATCATGGACATGACGAGGAGTCTCGGAATGGTCGAGACATAAAGATCGATATATTGGAAGCCTATGTTTGGACAACGGAATAGTTCCGGGTGAGTTCGGGCATTTACCGGAGTACCGGGGGGTTACCGGAACCCCCCTGGGAGTATATGGGCCTTATTGGGCCTTAGTGGAATAGAGGAGAGGAAGGCCAAGGAGGAGGGCGTGCCCCCCTAGCCCAATCCGAATTGGGTGGGGGGCCGGCCCCTCTTCCTTCCTTCTCTCTCCCCCTTCCTTCTCTCCTAATCCTACTAGGGAAAGGGGGGAATACTACTCCCGATGGGAGTAGGACTCCCCCTAGGGCGCGCCATAGAGAGGGTCGGCCCTCACTTCCTCCACTCCTTTATATACGGGGGAGGGGGCACCCCATAGACACACAAGTTGATCTCTTAGCCGTGTGCGGTGGCCCCCTCCATAGATTTCCACCTCGGTCATATCGTTGTAGTGCTTAGGCGTAGCCCTGCATCGGTAACTTCATCATCACCCTCATCACGCTATCGTGCTGACGAAGCTCTCCCTCGACACTCAGCTGGATCTAGAGTTCGTGGGACGTCACCGAGCTGAACATGTGCAGATCGCGGAGGTGGCGTATCTTCGGTGCTAGGATCGGTCAAATCATGAAGACGTACGACTACATCAACCGCGTTGTCATAACGCTTCCGCTTACGATCTACGAGGGTACATAGACAACACTCTCCCCTCTTGTTGCTATGCATCACCTAGATGGATCTTGTGTGTGCGTAGGAATTTTTTCGAAATTACTGCATTCCCCAACAGTGGCATCCGAGCCAGGTCTATGCGTAGATGTTATATGCACGAGTAGAACACAAAGGAGTTGTGGGCATGGATATATACATATTGCTTGCCGTCACTAGTTGATTCTTGATTCATCGGTATTGTTGGATGAAGCGGCTTAGACTAACATTACGCGTATGCTTACGCGAGACTGGTTCTACCGACGTGCTTCGCGCACAGGTGGCTAGTGGGTGTCAGTTTCTCCAACTTTAGTTGAATCGGATTCAATGAACATGGTTCTTTCTGAAGATCAAACACCTATCACTATGCTACGTTGTGGTTTTTGATGCGTAGGTAAGAACGGTTCTTGCTTAGCCCGTAGCAGCCACGTAAAACTTGCAACAACAAAGTAGAGGACGTCTAACTTGTTTTTACAGGGCATGTTGTGATGTGATATGGTCAAGACATGATGCTAAATTTTATTGTATGATATGATCATGTTTTGTAACAGAGTTATCGGCAACTGGCAGGAGCCATATGGTTGTCGCTTTATTGTATGAAATGAAATTGCCATGTAATTGCTTTACTTTATCACTAAGCGATAGCGATAGTCGTAGAAGCAATAGTTGGCGAGACGATAACGATGCTTCGATGGAGATCAAGGTGTCAAGCCGGTGACGATGGTGATCATGACGGTGCTTTGGAGATGGAGATCAAAGGCACAAGATGATGATGGCCATATCATATCACTTATATTGATTGCATGTGATGTTTATCCTTTATGCATCTTATTTTGCTTAGTTCGACGGTATCATTATAAGATGATCTCTCACTAAATTTCAAGGTATAAGTGTTCTCCCTGAGTATGCACCGTTGCTACAGTTCATCGTGCCGAGACACCACATGATGATCGGGTGTGATAAGCTCTACGTTCACATACAACGGGTGCAAGCCAGTTTTGCACATGCGGAATACTCGGGTTAAACTTGACGAGCCTAGCATATGCAGATATGGCCTTGGAACACTGAGACCGAAAGGTCGAGCGTGAATCATATAGTAGATATGATCAACATAGTGATGTTCACCCTTGAAAACTACTCCATCTCACGTGATGATCGGACATGGTTTAGTTGATTTGGATCACGTGATCACTTAGATGATTAAGAGGGATGTCTATCTAAGTGGGAGTTCTTTAGTAATTTGATTAATTAAACTTTAATTTATCATGAACTTAGTACCTGATAGTATTTTGCGTGTCTATGTTGTTCTAGATAGATGGCCTGTGCTGTTGTTCCATTGAATTTCAATGTGTTCCTAGAGAAAGCTAAGTTGAAAGATGATGGTAGCAATTACACGGACTGGGTCCGTAACTTGAGGATTATCCTCATTGCTGCACATAAGAATTACGTCCTGGAAGCACCGCTAGGTGACAAACCTGCTGCAGGAGCAACACCAGATGTTATGAATGTCTGGTAAAGCAAAGCTGATGACTATTCAATAGTTCAGTGTGCCATGCTTTACGGCTTAGAACCGGGACTTCAACGATGTTTTGAACGTCATGGAACATATGAGATGTTCCAGGAGTTGAAGTTAATATTTCAAGCAAATGCCCGGATTGAGAGATATGAAGTCTCCAATAAGTTCTACTGCTGAAAATGGAGGAGAATAGTTCTGTCAGTGAACATATACTCAGAATGTCTGGGTACCACAACCACTTGACTCAGTTGGGAGTTAATCTTCCTGATGATAGTGTCATTGACAGAGTTCTTCAATCACTGCCACCAAGCTACAAGAGCTTCATGATGAACTATAATATGCAAGGGATGGATAAGACGATTCCCGAGCTCTTCGCAATGCTAAAGGCTGCGGAGGTAGAAATCAAGAAGGAGCATCAAGTGTTGATGGTCAACAAGACCACCAGTTTCAAGAAAAGGGGTAAAGGGAAGAAGGGGAACTTCAAGAAGAATGGCAAGCAAATTATTGCTCAACTGAAGTAGCCCAAGTCTGGACCTAAGCCTGAGACTGGGTGCTTCTACTGCAAAGGGACTGGTCACTGGAAGCGGAACTGCCCCAAGTATTTGGTGGAGAAGAAGGATGGCAAAGTGAAAGGTATATTTGACATGCATGTTATTGATGTGTACCTTAATAATGCTCGCAATAGCGCCTGGGTATTTGATACTGGCTTAGTTGCTAATATTTGCGACTCGAAACAGGGGCTACAGATTAAGCGAAGATTGGCTAAGGACGAGGTGACGATGCATGTGGGAAATGGTTCCAAAGTCGATGTGATCGCCGTCGGCACGCTACCTCTAGATCTACCTTCAGGATTAGTTTTAGACCTAAATAATTGTTATTTGGTGCCAGCGTTGAGCATGAACATTATATCTGGATCTTGTTTGATGCAAGACGGTTATTCATTTAAATCAGAGAATAATGGTTGTTCTATTTATATGAATAATATCTTTTATGGTCATGCACCCTTGATGAGTGGTCTGTTTTTACTAAATCTTGATAGTAGTGATACACATGCTCATATTATTGAAGCCAAAAGATATAAGTTTAATAATGATAGTGCAACTTATTTGTGGCACTGCCGTTTAGGTCATATTGTTGTAAAGCACATGAAGAAACTCCATGCTGATGAACTTTTGGAATCACTTGATTATGAATCACTTGATGCTTGTGAACCATGCCTCATGGGCAAGATGACTAAGAGTCCGTTCTCCAGAACAATGGAGCGAGCAACAGACTTGTTGGAAATAATACATACTGATGTATGCGGTCCGATGAGTGTTGATGCTCGCGGCGGGTATCATTATTTTCTTACCTTCACAGATGATTTGAGCAGATATGGGTATATCTACTTGATGAAACATAAGTCCGAAACATTTGAAAAGTTCAAAGAATTTCAGAGTGAAGTGGAAAATCATCACAACAAGAAAATTAAGTTTCTACGATCTGATCGTGGAGGTGAATATTTGAGTTATGAGTTTGGTCTTCATTTGAAACAATGCCGAATAGTTTCGCAACTCACGCCACCTGGAACACCACAACATAATGGTGTGCCCGAACGTCGTAACCGCACTTTATTAGATATAGCGCGATCTATGATGTCTCTCACTGATTTACAGCTATCATTTTGGGTTTATGCTTTAGAGACGGCTGCATTCACGTTAAATAGGGCACCATCAAAATCCGTTGAGACGACACCGTATGAACTGTGGTTTGGCAAGAAACCCAAGTTGTCGTTTCTTAAAGTTCGGGGCTGCGATGCTTATGTGAAAAAGCTTCAACCTGATAAGCTCGAACCCAAATCAGAGAAATGTGTCTTCATAGGATACCCAAAGGAAACTGTTGGGTACACCTTCTATCACAGATCCGAAGGCAAGATATTCATTGCTAAGAATGGATCCTTTCTAGAGAATGAGTTTCTCTCGAAAGAAGTGAGTGGGAGGAAAGTAGAAATTGACGAGGTAATTGTACTTACTCCCTTATTGGAAAGTAGTTCATCAAAGAAATCAGTTCCAGTGATTCATACACTAGTAAGTGAGGAAGCTAATGAAACTTCTGATCAAGTTACTACCGAACCTTGTAGGTCAACCAGAGTAAGATCCGTACCATAGTGGTACGGTAATCCTGTTCTGGAGGTCATGTTACTTGACCATGACGAACCTACGAACTATGAGGAAGCGATGATAAGCCCAGATTCCGCAAAATGGCTTGAGGCCATGAAATCTAAGATGGGATCCATGTATGAGAACAAAGTGTGGACATTGGTTAACTTGCCCGATGATCGGCAGGCCATAGAGAATAAATGGATCTTCAAGAAGAAGATTGACGTTGACGGTAATGTTATTCTCTACAAAGCTCGACTTGTTGCAAAATGTTTTCGACAAGTTCAAGGAGTTGACTACGATGAGACCTTCTCACCCGTAGCGATGCTTAAGTCCGTCCGAATCATGTTAGCAATTGCCGCATTTTATGATTATGAAATTTGGCAAATGGATGTCAAAACTACATTCCTTAATGGATATCTTAAAGAAGAGTTGTATATGATGCAACCAGAAGGTTTTGTCGATCCAAAAGGTGTTATCAAAGTGTGCAAGCTCCAGCGATCCATTTATGGACTGGTGCAAGCCTCTCGGAGTTGGAATATACGCTTTGATAGTGCGATCAAAGCATATGGTTTTATACAAGCTTTTGGAGAAGCCTGTATTTACAAGAAAGTGAGTGGGAGCCCTGTAGCATTTCTGATATTATATCTGGATGGCATATTGCTAATTGAAAATGATACTAAATTTCTGAATAGCATAAAAGGATACTTGAATAAGAATTTTTCAAAGAAAGACCTCGGTGAATCTGCTTATATATTGGGCATCAATATCTATAGATATAGATCAAGACGCTTAACTGGACTTTCACAAAGCACATACCTTGATAAAGTTTTGAAGAAGTTCAAAATGGATCAAGCAAATAAAGGGTTCTTGCCTGTGTTACAAGGTGTGAAGTTGAGTCAGACTCAATGCGCGACCACTTCAGAAGATAGAGAGAAAATGAAAGTCATTCCCTATGCTTCAGCCATAGGTTCTATCATGTATGTGATGTTGTGTACCAGACCTGATGTGTGCCTCGCTATTAGTTTAGCAGGGAGGTACCAAAGTAATGCAGGAGTGGATCACTGGACAGCAGTTAAGAACATCCTGAAATACCTGAAAAGGACTAAGGATATGTTTCTCATTTATGGAGATGACAAAGAGCTCGCCGTAAATGGTTACGTCGATGCAAGCTTTGACACTGATCCGAATGACTCCAAGTCACAAACCAGATACGTATTTTTATTGAATGGTGGAGCTGTCAGTTGGTGCAGTTCCAAGCAGAGCGTCGTGGCGGGATCTACGTGTGAAGCGGGATACATAGCTGCTTCGGAAGCAGTGAATGAAGGAGTCTGGATGAAGGAGTTCATATCCGATCTAGGTGTCATACCTAGTGCATCGGTTCCAATGAAAATCTTTTGTGACAATACTGGTGCAATTTCCTTGGCAAAGGAATCCAGATTTCACAAGAGAACCAAGCACATCAAGAGAGGCTTCAATTCCATCCGCGATTAAGTCAAGGAGGGAGACATAGAGATTTGCAAGATACATACGGATCTGAATGTTGCAGACCCGTTAACTAAGCCTCTCACGAGCAAAACATGATCAAAACCGAGACTCCATGGTGTTAGAATCATAACATTGTAATCTAGATTATTGACTCTAGTGCAAGTGGGAGACTAAAGGAAATATGCCCTAGAGGCAATAATAAAGTTGTTATTTATATTTCCTTATATTATGATAAATGTTTATTATTCATGCTAGAATTGTATTAACCAGAAACTTAGTACATGTGTGAATACATAGACAAACAGAGTGTCACTAGTATGCCTCTACTCGACTAGCTCGTTGATCAAAGATGGTTAAGTTTCCTAGCCATTGATACCTCTTGAGAATGTGTTAGTTTTCCCTTGAAGAGGAAAGGGTGATGCAGCAAAGTAGCGTAAGTATTTCCCTCAGTTTTTGAGAACCAGGGTATCAATCCAGTAGGAGACTACACGCAAGTCGCCTAGTACCTGCACAAAAAATCAAGAACCTTGCAACCAACGCGATAAAGGGGTTGTCAATCCCTTCACGACCACTTGCAAAAGTGAGATCTGATAAAGATAATAAGATAAACATTTTTTGTATTTTTGTTGTATAGATTGGAAAGTAAAGATTGCAAAATAAACGGCAACGGAAATTGGCAAGTTGATGGAAAACTAATATGATATAAAATAGACCCGGGGGCCATAGGTTTCACTAGTGGCTTCTCTCAAGATAGCATATATTATGGTGGGTTAACAAATTACTGCTGAGCAATTGATATAAAAGTGCATAGTTATGAGAATATCTAGGCATGATCATAAACATAGGCATCACGTCTGTGTCAAGTAGACCGAAACGATTCTGCATCTACTACTATTATTCCACACATCGACCACTATCCAGCATGCATCTAGAGTATTAAGTTCATAAGAACAGAGTAACGCATTAGGCAAGATGACATGATGTAGAGGGATAAACTCAAGCAATATTATATAAACCCCGTCTTTTTATCCTCGATGGCAACAATACAATACGTGTCGGTTCCCTTTCTGTCACTGGGATCGAGCACCACAAGATTGAACCCAAAGCTAAGCACTTCTCCCATTGCAAGAAAGATCAAATCTAGTAGGCCAAACTAAACCGAAAATTCGAAGAGACTTGAAAAGATATCAAATCATGCATATAAGAATTCAGAGAAGAATCAAATATTGTTCATAGATAATCTTGATCATAAACCCACAATTCATCGAATCTCGGCAAACACACCGCAAAAAGTATTACATCGAATAGATCTCCAAGAACATCAAGGAGAACTTTGTATTGAGAACCAAAGAGAGAGAACAAGCCATCTAGCTAATAACTATGGACCCAAAGGTCTGTGGTAAACTACTCACACATCATCGGAGAGGCTATGGTGTTGATGTAGAAGCCCTTCATGATCAAATCCCCCTCCGGCAGATCGCCGGAAAAGGTCCCCAGATGGGATCTCACGAGTACAGAAGGTTGCAGCGGTGGAAAAGTGGTTTTGTGGCTCAACTGGATGTTTTCAGGGTATAAGAGTATATATAGGCGAAAGAAGTAGGTCGGTGGAGCTCCGTGGGGCCCACGAGGGTGGGGGCGCGCCTAACCCCCTGGGCGCGCCTCTGTACCTCGTGGCCGCCTTGTTGCTTCCTTGACCTCCAGTCCAAGTCTCCTGGATTGCATTTGTTCCAAAAAAGATCCTCGCGAAGGTTTCGTTCCGTTTGATATTCTTTTTGCTGCGAAACACTGAAATAGGCAAAAAATCAGCAATTTGCACTGGGCCTTCGGTTAATAGGTTAGTCCCAAAAATAATATAAAAGTTCATATTAAATCCCATTAAACATCCAAAACAGATAATATAATAGCATGGACCAATCAAAAATTATAGATACGTTGGAGACGTATCAAGCATCCCCAGGCTTAATTCCTGCTCGTCCTCGAGTAGATAAATGATAAAAATAGAATTTTTTATGTGGAATGCTACCTAACATAATTTTCAATTTAATTTTCTTTATTGTGGCATGAATATTCAGATCCAAACGATTCAAGACAAAAGTTTAATATTGACATAAAACAATAATACTTCAAGCATACTAACCAAGCAATTATGTCTTCTCAAAATAACATGGCCAAAGAAAGCTATTCCTACAAAATCATATAGTCTGGCTATGCTCTATCTTCATCACACAAATATTTAAATCATGCACAACCCCGATGACAAGCCAAGCAATTGTTTCATACTTTTGATGTTCTCAAACTTTTTCAATCTTCACGCAATACATGAGCGTGAGCCATGGACATAGCACTATAGGTGGAATAGAATGGTGGTTGTGGAGAAGACAAAATGGAGAGGATTTTCTCACGTCAACTAGGCGTATCAACGGGCTATGGAGATGCCCATCAATAGATATTAATGTGAGTGAGTAGGGATTGCCATGCAACGGATGCACTAGAGCTATAAATGTATGAAAGCTCAACAAAAGAAACTAAGTGGGTGTGCATCCAACTTGCTTGCTCACGAAGACCTAGGGCATTTTGAGGAAGCCCATCATTGGAATATACAAGCCAAGTTCTATAATGAAAAATTCCCACTAGTATATGAAACTGGCAACATAAGAGACTCTCTATCATGAAGATCATGGTGCTACTTTGAAGCACAAGTGTGGAAAAAGGATAGTAGCATTGCCCCTTCTCTCTTTTTCTCTCGTTTTTTTATTTGAGCCTTTTTTATGGCCTCTTTTTTTCGTTCGGAGTCTCATCCCGACTTGTGGGGGAATCATAGTCTCCATCACCCTTTCCTCCCTGGGACAATGCTCTAATAATGATGATCATCACACTTTTATTTACTTACAACTCAAGAATTACAACTCGATACTTAGAACAAAATATGACTCTATATGAATGCCTCCGGCGGTGTACCGGGATGTGCAATGAATCAAGAGTGACATGTATGAAAAATTATGAATGGTGGCTTTGCCACAAATACGATGTCAACTACATGATCATGGAAAGCAATATAACAATGATGGAGCGTGTCATAATAAACAAAACGGTGGAAAGTTGCATGGAAATATATCTCGGAATGGCTATGGAAATGCCATAATAGTTAGGTATGGTGGCTGTTTTGAGGAAGGTAAATGGTGGGTTTATGGTACCGGCAAAAGTTGTGTGGTACTAGAGAGGCTAGCAATGGTGGAAGGGTGAGAGTGTGTATAATCCATGGACTCAACATTAGTCATAAAGAACTCACATACTTATTGCAACAATCTATTAGTTATCGAAACAAAGTATTACGCGCATGCTCCTAGGGGGTAGATTGGTAGGAAAAGACCATCGCTCGTCCCCAACCGCCACTCATAAGGAAGACAATCAAAAAATAAATCATGCTCCGACTTCATCACATAACGGTTCACCATACGTGCATGCTACGGGAATCACAAACTTTAACACAAGTATCTCTCAAATTCACAACTACTCAACTAGCATGACTCTAATATCACCATCTTCATATCTCAAAACAATCATAAAGAATCAAAGTTCTCATAGTATTCAATGCACTTTATATGAAAGTTTTTTTATTATACCCATCTTGGATGCCTATCATATTAAGACTAATATTATAGCCAAAGAAAATTACCATGTTGTTCCAAAGGACTCTCAAAATAATATAAGTGTAGCATGAGAGATCAATAATTTCTATAAAATAAAACCACCACCGTGCTCTAAAAAGGTATAAGTGAAGCACTAGAGCAAAATTTATCTAGCTCAAAAGATATAAGTGAAGCACATAGGGTATTCTAATAAATTCCGATTCATGTGTGTCTTTCCAAAAGGTGTGTACAGTAAGGATGATTGTGGTAAACTAAAAAGCAAAGACTCAAATCATACAAGACGCTCCAAGCAAAACACATATCATGTGGTGAATAAAAATATAGCCTCAAGTAAAGTTACCTCAAGTAAAGTTACCGATAGACGAAGACGAAAGAGGGGATGCCTTCTGGGGCATCCCCAAGCTTAGGCTTTTGGTTGTCCTTAAATTTTACCTTGGGCTGCCTTGGGAATCCCCAAGCTTAGGCTCTTGCCATTCCTTGTTCCAAAATCCATCAAATCTTTACCCAAAAACTTGAAAACTTCACAACACAAAACTCAACAGAAAATCTCATGAGCTCCGTTAGTATAGGAAAACAAACCACCACTTTAAGGTACTGTAATGAAGTCATTCTTTATTTATATTGGTGTTAAAACTACTGTATTCCAACTTCTCTATGATTCATACCCCCCGATACTATCCATAGATTCATCAAAATAAGCAAACAACACACGAAAAATAGAATCTGTCAAAAACCGAACAGTCTGTAGAAATCTGTAGGTTTCGAATACTTCTGTAACTTCAAAAATCCTGAGAAATTAGGACGTCCTAAATAATTTGTATATTGATCTAATGCAGTCGGAATTGGAATTTTATCGCTCTCTGGTAAAAATCAAAATTATTCTCATGAGCGCATATTTTTTGTTTTTTTCAGCAAGATCAAATAACAATCACCCAAGAAGATCCTAAAGGCTTTACTTGGCACAAACACTAATTAAAACATAAAAACACAATCATAACAGAATATATATGAATTATTTATTAGTATACAGGAACAGAAATAAAATTGGGTTGCCTCCCAACAAGCGCTATCGTTTAACGCCCCTAGCTAGGCATAAAAATAAGAATAGATCTAGGTATTGCCATGATAATGATAAGGAAAATCGCGAAAACTCATCTCATACTCCCTACATTCAGCAGCAAGTTTTCTTTGTGGCAAGCAAAATTAATCAAAAGGGCTAAATTTAATGGGACAAAAGTCCCCAAGATCAAGCTCGGGAGGTATTGGTTCCTCCTTTGGCCCCTCATATTGCACAACCAATTCATCATTATAAGCATTCTTTTGGCAAAAAGTCATGAGCCTTTGTTCAAGGGAAAAACCTAACCCATTGTTCTGGATAGCAAAATTATCATTAAGTTTAGAAATCCTATCAACTAGAACATCGGTAGGAACCTTTTTTCTAAGGTTTTCATTAAAAGCAACATGATCTAAAGATCGTAAGCGCATTATGTCTTCTTGATAAAAAAGGATTGCTTCTATGGGAGGACGGCCGGCATCCACCCTATAATGTGCAAAAATTTCATTGGCCTCTTTTATTATAAATATGAACTCATGAGCTAAAAAGATGGTAGCTGCTCGCTTAACAGAAGAATGCTCAATACTAGAAAATTCTAGAAAAATCCTCTGTATGTATGGATGCATGTGGATAAATTGTCTTTCAGGTTCAATCACGAGCAAAGATATAGCATCCGCAAGACTACTAGTTTTATGGAGAATAGACCCGCTCATGGTGGGCAAAGCACCAGCGCAAGTAAAGAAATCTTGAATAACTCCTTTTCCAATAATATTACCACTACCAATCCGAAACTTTTTAGTATCTAAAATAGTAGGTTCTTCATGAGGATAATCAAAAGCATCGACCTTTCCCCCATCGTTACTACTATCCTTTTCGATGATAACCTCCCCAGTTTCAGACATGATGGCAACAAAACGTACTAAGAACGAACACACAAAAGGCAAGCGGAAAGAGACGAACGGAAAAGGGTGAATAAAACGGCAAAGGTGAAGTGGGGGAGAGGAAAACGAGAGGCAAATGGCAAATAATGTAATGCGGGGGATAAGAGTTTGTGATGGGTACTTGGTTTGTCTTGACTTGTCGTAGATCTCCCCAACAACGGCGCTAGAAATCCTTCTTGCTACCTCTTGACCATGCGTTGGTTTTCCCTTGAAGAGGAAAGGGTGATGCAGCAAAGTAGCGTAAGTATTTCCCTCAGTTTTTGAGAACCAAGGTATCAATCCAGTAGGAGACAACACGCAAGTCGCCTAGTACCTGCACAAACAATCAAGAACCTTGCAACCACCGCGATAAAGGGGTTGCCAATCCCTTCACGACCACTTGCAAAAGTGAGATCTGATAAAGATAATAAGATAAATATTGTTGGTATTTTTGTTGTATAGATTGGAAAGTAAAGATTGCAAAATAAACGGCGACAGAAATTGGCAAGTTGATGGAAAACTAATATGATATAAAATAGACCCGGGGGCCATAGGTTTCACTAGTGGCTTCTCTCAAGATAGCATATATTACGGTGGGTGAACAAATTACTTCCGAGCAATTGATATAAAAGCGCATAGTTATGAGAATATCTAGGCATGATCATAAACATAGGCATCACGTCCATGTCAAGTAGACCGAAACGATTTTGCATCTACTACTATTACTTCACACATCGACCACTATCCAGCATGCATCTAGAGTATTAAGTTCATAAGAACAGAGTAACGCATTAGGCAAGATGACATGATGTAGAGGGATAAACTCAAGCAATATGATATAAACCTCATCTTTTTATCCTCAATGGCAACAATACAATACGTGTCGGTTCCCTTGCTGTCACTGGGATCGAGCACCGTAAGATTGAACCCAAAGCTAAGCACTTCTCCCATTGCAAGAAAGATCAATCTAGTAGGCCAAACTAAAACGATAATTCAAAGCGACTTGCAAAGATATCAAATCATGCATATAAGAATTCAGAGAAGAATCAAATATTGTTCATACATAATCTTTATCATAAACCCACAATTCATCGGATCTCGGCAAACACACCGCAAAAATTATTACATCAAATAGATCTCCAAGAACATCGAGGAGAACTTTGTATTGAGAACCAAAGAGAGAGAAGAAGCCATCTAGCTAATAACTATGGACTCGAAGGTCCGTGGTAAACTACTCACACATCATCGAAGAGGCTATGGTGTTGATGTAGAAGCCCTCCGTGATCGAATCCCCCTCCGGCAGATCACCGGAAAAGGTCCCCAGATGGGATCTCACAGGTACAGAAGATTGCGGCAGTGGAAAAGTGGTTTCGTGGCTCTCCTGGATGTTTTTAGGCTATAAGAGTATATATAGGCGAAAGAAGTACGTCGGTGGAGCTCCGTGGGGCCCACGAGGGTGGGGGCGTGCCTACCACCTGGGCGCGCCTCCCTACCTCGTGGCCGCCTCATTGCTTCCTTGACCTCCACTCCAAGTCTCCTGGATTGAGTTTGTTCCAAAAAGGATCCTCGCGAAGGTTTCGTTCCGTTTGGATTCCGTTTGATATTCCTTTTCTGCAAAACACTGAAATAGGCAAAAAAACATCAAATTGCATTGGGCCTTCGGTTAATAGGTTGGTCCCAAAAATAATATAAAAGTGCATATTAAAGCCCATTAAACATCCAAAACAGATAATATAATAGCATGGAACAATCAAAAATTATAGATACGTTGGAGACGTATTAGCCATGGACAAAGAGTTGTCATTTGATGAACGGGATCACATCATTAGAGAATGATGTGATTGACTTGACCCATCCGTTAGCTTAGCATGATGATCGTTTAGTTTACTGCTATTACTTTCTCCATAACTTATACATCTTCCTATGACTATGAGATTATGCAACTCCCGAATACCGGAGGAACACTTAGTGTGCTATCAAACATCACAACATAACTGGGTGACTATAAAGATGCTCTACAGGTGTCTCCGATGGTGTTTGTTGAGTTGGCATAGATCGAGATTAGGATTTGTCACTCCGTGTATCGGAGAGGTATCTCTGGGCCCTCTCGGTAATGCACATCACTATAAGCCTTGCAAGAAATGTGACTAATGAGTTAGTTACGGGATGTTGCATTACGGAACGAGTAAAGAGACTTGCCGGTAATGAGATTGAACTAGGTATTGAGATACCGATGATCGAATCTCGGGAAAGTAACATACCGATGACAATGGGAACAATGAATGTTGTTATGCAGTTTGACTGATAAAGATCTTTGTAGAATATGCAGGAACCAATATGAGCATCCAGGTTCCACTATTCGTTATTGACCGGAGATGAGTCTCGGTCATGTCTACATAGTTCTCGAAACCATAGGGTCCGCATGCTTAACGTTCGGTGATGTCGGCGTTCTGGGAACGGGGGTCCCCAGACTTGCCTGCCTGCGGCCTGCGGCGTGGCACAAAAGGGGCCCAGTACGGCCCATCTTCACCAACACAAACCCAAGACCCTTGCGAGGGGCCAAGCCTCGCGGGGCGGACGACGCGGAGCTTCCTCAGGCACGGCCTCATCAGGATGGCTTGCGAGGAGGCGGAGAGATCAAGGCGGGGTACCTCACGAGGTGCCCGTGACGCAAGCCATGACGACCAAGGGCCCCAGGCGGGTGCCAGCCCGCGCAGTGTCCTCCTTTCCTCTTTGGTGCAAAGGGGGCAAGCGCAGCCGCGGAGTACCGAGGCATCAGGCAAAGGTTGCCATTTCGGTGCAACAAGACCAAGACCAGGAGGACTACAAGATGGAGGTCATCGTGGAGCCCAAGACAGCGTCACCGCCAGAGCTTTGTGCAGGCGAAGACTACTTTTGTCAGGATAACTGGTACTAGCTGTCCCCTTTCAAATTAGCCCGCCATTGTTGGCTCCCTTCCCGCTCGATATTTGGGAAGAGGACCAGGGCCTCTATAAATAGGACCAGCCACCCGCAGGAGGGGGCAGCTCGGTGAGAGGTTAGAGGTTGGAGATCGAAATCCGAGAGAGAGAGAGAGGGGTGACTGAACTCCTCCCAGCAGTTCATCGCCCCAGCCAAGAACAGACCCTCGCGAGGCTGTTCTTCCTTGTATTGTTCATCATCATCAGCCCGAGAGGCAATCCACCACACCACACACTGGAGTAGGGTATTACACCACAACGGTGGCCCAAACCAGTATAAACCCTGTGTCCCTTGTGCTGTTCTTTCCATAGCTCAAATCTTAGCGAGGCTGAGGGGTGCAGGTTGGTAGGAGGCGAAATCTCCGCGCGCACCCCAGTGTTCGAACCTCAAGGGTCTGCCGGAACCCGAAATCCGACATTTGGCGCGCCAGGTAGGGGTGCGCCGGAATCCACCTTCTACCGCTTCGTGCCCCGTCGCGTCGTCATCACCATGTCCGGCGACCAGGCAGGCAACCCGGATCCATGGGCGGCTCGCGGTCCGCAGGGTGCTGCGGGCCGCGGGCGACGCTGACAGGCTTCGACAACTCTCACGCCGCGGCAGGCGCGGTCGGCAGCAAGGGCCTCCAATCACGCCGCGACCACGACACCGTACACCTGCCGGGAGCAGGCGAACTCGAGGGCCGCGCTCACGGTGGCCCGAGAGCTGCTGCAGTGCAGGCTGCTGGAGGGCGGCCGCGACGTGCTGGTGGAGCGGGTGGCAGAGCTCCTGGGCTTCGCCGCCTCGGGGGCTCACCCCTTCTGCACCCAGCTCCCATCTCAAGCCCAGGGCGGCCCGCCCGGGGGCTCTGCGCGCGCCCGCGGGCTCCAAGGCTACTCCAACGCTAGCGAAGCTGTCAGCACCGGACCGGCGGCGGCGCTGCCCCCGCTCCCGGTCCGCAAAGAAGAAGGGCTCGACGCAACCCGCGGCCCCAGTGGACAGCCGCGCTGCCATCCCACGGTGGGCGCGTCGGGCAGGACCGCGTGGCACGCAGAGCACTACGGCGTGGCCTTCGGGATGACGGCGCCAGAGGAATACGTGCCCCTCATGATGGACCAAGGACACCCTCACGAGAGCAAACAAGGCTCGCTCCTCAGCCCAAGCTGGGGGGACGAGGCGCCAGAAGCTGAGCCTTTCCTGGAGCCCCGGGACGGTCCCACTGGCCATGCTGGAGGCAACAATTATCGGGTACCGCTAATTCTTCAAGAGCAGGCATACGCTAACCATGGATCGCAGGAGGTGCAGGTCGCCACAGCGGGCAGCTGCCCCGCTCCCGCAGTCTCCTACCCCTCGGGAGGAGGGCGCAGGGGGCTGCAGGAGAGGGGCCGGGATCCGACATTACCACCACGGTGTTCGGAGCAAGGTGTTCTCAGGAGGTAGGCCCTCCGCTGGGGAGGTGCCTCAGGGCCTGCCCCCGGCGGAGGTCCCATGGTCGTCGGGGGAACCGCTGGCGACCGCTCTACCCCATCGGCGGCGTCCTAGTTTCCGGTCGTCGTTGATGGCACTAGAGTGTGGCGCAAGGCGGGGCCCTCGTCTGGCGATATGAAGCAAGGCCGGTACCTGTGAAGAAGGCCCAGTGCCTGTGAAGCTCGCCGCCCCGTGACACTCTCACGTAATAATGAGTGGGGCTGTACACGCCCCGGAGTCTCAGGGGTGCCGGCCTCAGGCCCTTGGGCTCCCTCCCACGCCCAGTGGCAGCACTTAGCTCCGCACTGGTGAGAAGACGTCCAAGACTAGATTAGGTGCCGGACGCGGCCTTTTGTCTGCTTTCGTTGCTTTTCCCTTTGATTGTCGCTTTACCCCGCTGGATTCAAGTTGGATTTGAATTTGAGATTTGCGTGTGTTCGGGGAAGGGGTGCTTAGTCTCGTTCGAGCAATTTCTCGCGTTTTGGTTACCACTTCGCCTCAGCTGCCTCCCCTCGTGAGCCCCTCGCGAGTTGGGTCAGGCCTAGCTTGCGCGCAGCCCAGACTGCCGTCGCCGCGTCCTCTCAGGAGGGTGTTTTACTGCAGGTCCTACGGATCCAATCAGGGAACACTCGGGACACCACAACCTCCCACAGGCTACCTCAGGGCCAGCACGGGACAAAGGTAAACTAGCCGACCAGCGCGTCGCTTAGGCCAACCACTTGGCGCGGGCACATGAGCAATGTAGCATCTACTAATACGATGAACACAAGTTTTACATAAGGGGCTCCCCCTCCAAAATGCTCTCACTACCATCAGGCCAAAACATGAGTTCTATTCATGCAGGGTAAGGAAGTAGGAACGATGCACAATCAGTCGGATAAATCCCCCAATGCGTTCTCAGGAGCACCACCTGAGCCGTTGCTGGCGTTGCTGAACTCGCCATCGCTGTCCGCGTCGCCGCCAGCGGTGTCACGGCCGTTCACCACGCTGCCCTCGTCGGCAGCCACGATCATGTCGTCATTGTCTGAAGCGAAGGCCCTGATAAGAGCATCCACGTTGTCTTCCACCCAGTGCGCCAAGTCGTCTCGGACGGCCTGGGGGACTGGGGCGACGGCGGCGTCAAAGTCGAAGTGGGGATCCATGTTCCGAAGATGGCTGAAGACGCGAGAAAAGGCGCGCCCGAGCAGGGCGCGGCTCCTCTCCTCCACCAACCTGTCAGCCCTGACCGACCGCGCCTCTAGCTGCGTCACCATGTCAGTAAAGAACTGAAGATTGCCGGCGTAGTTGACTGCATGCGGCTCGCCAACAGCCGCCTCGCAGATGTTGCCCAAGGCTGTGTTGGCTCTCTCTCGGAGCGTGGTGAGCATGGGGCCGTGCTCATGCTCCAGGATCCGCCGCTGATGTATCTCGTCCGCATTCTGGCGCGCGACGGCCTCAGCCTCCTCCACCCGCTGACGAAGAAGGAGCACCTCGGCCTGGGAGATGGTTAACTCACCTTGCGCCACCTCAAGGGCGGCCCGGAAAGCATCGGCCCGCCACGTCGCCTCCTCCAGCTTGGCCCTCAAGGCGGCAGTCCTGCCTTCAGCTTCGGCCCGGATCAACCCCAGCTTCTCTTCGAACTCGTGCTCAAGGTTCAAATGCGCCATCGCCACCCGGCGTCCGACCTCCTCCAGGACGCGGGCTTCCTGTGCAGCGACGTCATCCTCCGTCTGCGTCACTAAGCGCTCCCTCGTCTCCAGACGCTCATACTCGCGGGTACGTTCGGCGGCTTCCAGCGTCAGCGCCTCCTCACGCTTCTGGAGCTCTGCTGAGTCGCCAGAGGCCACCTTCATCAACGCGAGGGCTGCCTCACGCAGCTCCACCTGCTCCTCCAGTGAGTGGCACCAGGCCAGGAGCTCCCGAGCCCGCTCCTCCACTGCCTTTCGCCGCCGGTCGGCTTCCCGGGCCTCCTCGGCGGCCCAAGATCGGGCCTCTCGAGAGGCCACCAGCGACGCCTTGGCCTCTGCGTCGTCAAGATCGCGCTGACGGCGCGCAAGGGCGATGGCGACCTCCAGCCCGCGCCTCTCTGCAGCCACACGCAGGCCCTCAGCCACAAGGTGCGCGTCTTCATCAGCAAGCTCCTCACCAAGCAAGCTCACCGCGTCAGCCGCCCTTCGAAGGAATCCTTGGCGGAGAGCGCGACGCTCCCGAGCGCGCTCGAGCACGTCTTCCACACCATCATCTGCCCCAAGCAAGCACCGGGGGCCATGAATCAGCACTCCCCCTCCAGGCTGGGGGCTGGGGGCTGGCACCCTCGCGACGGCCGGGCACGCCGCACCAGAAGCCCGGCCTGGAGCCAGCCCGTCCCCGAGTGAAGAGCGCAGGGAGCGCCTCAGCCAATCGCAGTCCACGACCAGGCGAGAAGCCCATGGCAGGCTGGCTATGCCACGAGAAGGCCCGCGAAGGAGGATCGTGAGGTGCGCAGGGCCACGATACGCCTCGGGGCGGTTCGCCTCTTCGATCGCCCTCACCACAAGGGCTCCGCTGCTCGGAGCGCTTGAGGACGGTGGAAGGGGCGAAGCCAAGGGGGACGGCTCCTTAGTCGTCTCCGCGAGCTCGGCTGGAAGGGGCCTGCGGAGCAAGGGTCAGTAAAAGTAACAGAAGGATCAGGAGCTGGGAAAAGAGAAGGCTTACTCATCAGTGGCGAAGTACTTCCTACGCTTCAGCAGGCGACAAGGGTAATCGTCGCCCAGGGCCTCCCTTCTCTTCCGGAGGGCCTCAAAGTCCATGCGGAAGTGGCCCAAGAGTTGGGCGCAGGGATCAACCTGCGACAAAGACGGAGCGTCAAGGCGATCTGCGTCAGGGGCGCCTACCTGATGTGCGCTGCCAATCGCCTCGCCGAGAGAAGCAGCTGGAGCCTCAGGGGCCTCAGTCGCAGGCGCTGAGGGTGGCTGCTCATCACCCTCAGCCCCGGCGGCACGGGCCCCAAGAGCTGCTCCCTCATGAGCATCGCCCGGCGCTGTCACCCCGCTGGGAGCCCCCTCAGCCTCTGGCGCCTCATGCCTCCCTGCTCCACCGCTTGAGGAAGAGTCGCCTTGGCCGACGGGAAGGGCATCCACCACCACTAGGTTCTCGCGAGGCCCCTGGAGGCCGGCGGGGCGCGGCCCCCACTCATCAAAGATGGGCATTTGCTTCACAAAATCGCCCCTGCTCTGGCAGAGGTACAGCAAGGCCCCTCCCTGCTGGATGCTGCCGGGGTTGGGGTCCCCAGTCAGGGTCAAGAGCGTTGTCCTCAGCACTTCAGGAGTCAGGTCCTCTTCCTGGAGCCTCATGCGATCATCGCGCCCGCTGAAGGCCCACATCCGGCGGGAGTGGCGTTGGAGAGGAGCAACGCGGCGCAACAGGAACTCCTTCACCACCTTGGGCGCTGTCACGCCAAGCGACCTCAAGAACGCGAAGCGGTGCCAGACGAAGACGAGCCGGGGGCTCTCAAGCATCTCCTGGCCCCAGCCCGAATTGGGGACAGCAGGCGAAGTTGGCTCCGATAGCAGGGGGCTGGGCACCCCTGCGTCCACATACAGCCACCGCTCGCGGAACCCAGCCGCGGGCAGGGGGAGCTTGAAGTCAATCCCAGAGGCCGCTGTCTCAGGCGCGGCAGCGAAGCTCACGCACGCCCAGCATTGGGTAGGGTCGACAAGGCGCAGCGAGAAGAAGTGGCGCAGCAAGGCAACCGAAGGGAGGATGCCCACCATAGCCTCGCAAACAAAGGTGAAGACCGCAAGGAGGGTGATGGATTCAGGACCCAGATGCATCATGTGGATCTAATAGTGGGAAAGCACGACATTGAAGAAATCAGAAAAGGGAGGAACCAGACCCGCCCACAGGGCGTCGGCAAAATACGGGACCTCGGTAACTATCCTGTCGATGGAGAAGTGGGATGCGGGCCAGGCCGTCGTCCTCCCGCATTCGTTGAAGATAGTGGCCAAAGCCGAGCTGACCTTGCCCAAGCCCTCGGCGAGGGCCGCCAACGGCGGCGGACAGGGCAGAGACACGGTTTTCTTCCCTCTTCCCTTCTTCGTCGGAGCCATGGCGATGGGAAGGGGGGAAGGTTTGAGATTGGGTTGAAAACAGAAGCTGGAGTTCGAACGGAGGAAGGACAGAGGGCGCTCGAGCAACAGAAAGGGGAACGGCCGTGTACGACTACGAGTCCACCTAGCATGGCGCAAAATAAGGAGAGCGTGAGGGAACAGTGCCGCCCACGTACAATCAACCGCCACGCGGCGCCCAAGGCCGCAGGCTGTTAGGGCCCGCGGCGCTTCGCTCTTGCCCTTCCGCCTCCCTGCATGGCCAAGTCCGGACGCGCCTTGGGCCTGGGGGCTACTGTCGGCGTTCTGGGAACGGGGGTCCCCAGACTTGCCTGCCTGCGGCCTGCGGCGTGGCACAAAGGGGGCCCAGTACGGCCCATCTTCACCAACACAAACCCAAGACCCTCGCGAGGGGCCAAGCCTCGCGGGGCGGACGATGCGGAGCTTCCTCAGGCACGGCCTCATCAGGCTGGCTCGCGAGGAGGCGGAGAGATCAAGGCGGGGTACCTCACGAGGTGCCCGTGACGCAAGCCATGACGACCAAGGGCCCCAGGCGGGTGCCAGCCCGCGCAGTGTCCTCCTTTCCTCTTTGGTGCAAAGGGGGCAAGCGCAGCCGCGGAGTACCAAGGCATCAGGCAAAGGTTGACATTTCAGTGCAACAAGACCAAGACCAGGAGGACTACAAGATGGAGGTCATCGTGGAGCCCAAGACGGCGTCACCGCCAGAGCTTTGTGCAGGCGAAGACTACTTTTGTCAGGATAACTGGTACTAGTTGTCCCCTTTCAAATTAGCCCGCCATTGTTGGCTCCCTTCCCGCTCGATATTTGGGAAGAGGACCAGGGCCTCTATAAATAGGACCAGCCACCCGCAGGAGGGGGCAGCTCGGTGAGAGGTTAGAGGTTGGAGATCGAAATCCGAGAGAGAGAGAGAGGGGTGACTGAACTCCTCCCAGCAGTTCATCGCCCCAGCCAAGAACAGACCCTCGCGAGGCTGTTCTTCCTTGTATTGTTCATTGTCATTAGCCCAAGAGGCAATCCACCACACCACACACTGGAGTAGGGTATTACACCACAACGGTGGCCCGAACCAGTATAAACCCTATGTCCCTTGTGCTGTTCTTTCCATAGCTCAAATCTTAGCGAGGCTGAGGGGTGCAGGTTGGTAGGAGGCGAAATCTCTGCACACACCCCAGTGTTCGAACCTCAAGGGTCTGCCAGAACCCGAAATCCGACAGGTGACGATCGGTATTATGAGTTTATGTGTATTGATGTACCGAAGGTAGTTTGGAGTCCTGGATATGATCACGGACATGACGAGGAGTCTTGGAATGGTCAAGACATAAAGATCGATACATTGGAAGCCTATGTTTGGACATCAGAATAGTTCCGGGTGAATTCAGGCACTTACCGGAGTACCGGGGGGTTACCGGAACCCCCCGGGGAGTATATGGGCCTTATTGGGCCTTCGTCGAATAGAGGAGAGGAAGGCCAAGGAGAAGGGCGTGCCCCCCTAGCCTAATCCGAATTAGGTGGGGGTCGGCCTCCCTTCCTTCCTTCTCTCTCCCCTTTCCTTCTCTCCTACTCCTACTAGGGAAAGGGGGAATCCTACTCCCGGTGGGAGTAGGACTCCCCCTAGGGCGCGCCATAGAGAGGGTCGGCCCTCCCCTCCTCCACTCCTTTATATACGGGGGACGGGGGCACCCCATAGACACACAAGTTGATCTCTTAGCCGTGTGCGGTGCCCCCCTCCACAGATTTCCACCTCAGTCATATTGTTGTAGTGCTTAGGCGAAGCCCTGCATTGGTAACTTCATCATCACTGTCATCACGCCGTCGTGCTGACGAAGCTCTCCCTCGACACTCAGCTGGATCTAGAGTTCGTGGGACGTCACCGAGCTAAACGTGTGCAGATCGCAGAGGTGCCGGATCTTCGGTGCTAGGATCGGTCGGATCGTGAAGACGTACGACTACATCAACCGCGTTGTCATAACGCTTCCGCTTACGGTCTATGAGGGTACGTAGACAACACTCTCCCCTCTTGTTGCTATGCATCACCTAGATGGATCTTGCGTGTGCGTAGGATTTTTTTTGAAATTACAGCGTTCCCCAACACTATAGTGGCGGCGGAGTTAGGCGAGATCATGCAGCAGCTCCCAGTGTACCGGCAGCGGTGCTAAAATGAGTGGCGGCTGCACCGCGAAGAGGCCCCGAGCCCTCTTCTTCCTCGTTCCCCCTAGCTCCCCTCTTCACCATGTTGCCTTCTTCCCCGTGATTTCTCTCCCTCAGATCTCCTACATCCCGTCATCCTATCTCCCTCCGGCAGCACAACCACCATGCCTCTAGGAGGCCCGGTCACGGGGAACTCACAGCCATGGTCGACCGGCACACCACGCCATGGTCATGGCTGTCCGCAGCCGGAGCAATATATCTGGAGGCAGGGGAAATCGGGGAAGGAAGAGACTGGATGGTTTATGGGGGCGAGGTGGAGGGTTCTGGTCAAGTCGATGCCAGAGATGGCTGAAGGGTCATCGGAGAGCGCACCGCCACCGACGGATCGCCGCCCTGTGCGTCTCCTCGGTCTTCCACATCCTCCGGGTCTTTTCTTTCTTTTATTTTCTCGTGAGGGAGAGCGAAGGGGTGAGGAATGCATTGAATACAGAGGGCTGGGGCAAAGTATTCGGAACGGCCTGGTCTAGTGTTGGGGAGCAGGTTACGATATCGTGGGGGAATACCTTACCCGGATGCCCAGGCCACCCAAATAGCTGCATTCGGGCCAGGCCAATGCCAAAGCCGAATTCTAGCACCCAATATCTACATCCAAACGGGGCGTTAAGGAATGCAGTTTTGACGTCAATTTGCCAAATTCCATAATTATAAAATGCGGCAATGGCTAACATGATTCAAACTGACTTAAGCATCGCTACGGGTGAGAAGGTCTCATCGTAGTCAACCCTTGAACTTGTCGAAAACCTTTTGCGACGGGTCGAGCTTTGTAGATGGTGACATTACCATCCGCGTATGTATTCTTCTTGAAGATCCGTTTATTCTCAATGGCTTGACGATCATTGAGCAAGTCCACCAAAGTCCACTCTTTGTTCTCATACATGGATCCTATCTCAGATTTCATGGCCTCAAGCCATCTATCGGAATCTGGGCTCATCATAGCTTCTTCATAGTTCATAGGTTTGCCATGGTCTAGTAACATGACTTCCAGGACAGGATTACCATACCACTCTGGTGTACAACGTGCTCTATTCGACCTACAAGGTCAGTAGTAACTTGATCCGAAGTTTCATGATCATCATCATTAGCTTCCTCTCTAGTTGGTGTAGGCATAATGAGAACGGATTTCTCTGATGTGCTACTTTACAAATTGAGAGAAGGTACAATTACCTCATCAAGTTCTACTTTCCTCCCACTCACTTCTTTCGAGAGAAACTCCTTCTCTAGAAAGGTCCCATTCTTGTCACCAAAGATCTTGCCTTCGGATTTGTGGTACAAGGTGTACCCAATTGTTTCCTTAGGATATCCTATGAAGACACACTTCTTCGATTTGGGTTCGAGCTTATCAGGCTGAAGCCTTTTGACATAAGTGTCGCAACCCAAAACTTTAAAAACGTCAGCTTGGTTTTCTTGCCAAACCACAGTTCATACGGTGTCGTCTCAATGGATTTAGACGGTGTCGTATTTAACATGAATGCAGTTGTCTCTAATGCATAACCCCAAAATGATAGTGGTAAATCGGTAAGAGACATCATAGATTACACCATATCTAATAAAGTACGGTTACGATGTTCGGACACACCATTACGCTGTGGTGTTCTAGGTGGCGTGAGTTGTGAAACAATTCCACATTGTTTTAAATGAAGGCCAAACTCGTAACTCAAATATTCGCCTCCGTGATCAGATCATAGAAACTTTATTTTCTTGTTACGATGATTCTCCACTTCACTCTAAAATTCTTTGAACTTTTCATATGTTTCAGACTTGTGTTTCATCAAGTAGATATACCCATACCTACTCAAATCATGTGTGAAGGTCAAAAAATAATGATATGCACCGCGTACTTCAACACTCATCGGACCGCATACATCGGTATGTATTATTTCCAATAAGTCATTAGCTCGCTCCATTGCTCCGGAGAACGGAGTTTTAGTCATCTTGCCCATGAGGCATGGTTCGCAAGTATCAAATGATTCATAATCAAGTGATTCCAAAAGTCCATTTGCATGGAGTTTCTTCATGCGCTTTACACCAATATGACCTAAACATCAGCGCCACAAGTATGTTGCACTATTATTATCAACTTTGCATCTTTTGGCATCAATATTATGAATATGTGTATCTCTACAATCGAGATTCAATAAACCATTCACATTGGGGGTATGACCATAGAAGGTTTTATTCATGTAAATAGAACAACAATTATTCTCTGACTTAAATGAATAAACGTATTGCAATAAACATATCTAATCATATTCATGCTCAACGCAAACACCAAATAACATTTATTTAGGTTCAACACTAATCCCGAATGTAGAGGGAGTGTGCGATGGTGATCATATCAACCTTGGAATTATTTCCAACACACGTCGTCACCTCACTTTTAACTAGCCTCTGCAACTCCTGTTTCGAGCTACTAATCTTAGCAACTGAACCGGTATCAAATACCTAGGGGTTACTATGAACACTAGTAAAATACACATCAATAACATGTATATCAAATATACCTTTGTTCACTTTGCCATCCTTCTTATCCGCCAAGTATTTGGGGCAGTTCCATTTCCAGTGACCATTTCCTTTGCAGTAGAAGCACTCAGTTTTAGGCTTGGGTCCAGCTTTGGGCTTCTTCATGGGAGTGAAAACATGCTTGCCATTCTTCTTGAAGTTCCCTTTCTTTTCCTTGCCCTTTTTCTTGAAACTAGTGGTCTTTTTAACCATCAACACTTGATGCTCTTTCTTGATTTCTACCTTCGCTGATTTCAGCATTGCGAAGAGCTTGGGAATTGTTTTTGTCATTCCTTGCATATTATAGTTTATCATGAAGTTCTAGTAGCTTAGTGATAGTGACTAGAGAACTCTGTCAACCACTATCTTATCTGGAAGGTTAACTCTCACTTGATTCAAGCGATTATAGTACCCAGACATTCTGAGTACATGCTCACTGGCTGAGCTATTCTCCTCCATCTTGTAGGCAAAGTACTTGTCAGAGGTCTCATACCTCTCGACATGGGCATGAATCTAAAATACCAATTTTCAGCTCTTGGAACATCTCATATGCTCTGAGGCATTCAAAACGTTTTTGAAGTCCCGGTTCTAAGCCGTAAAGCATGGCGCACTAAACTATCAAGTAGTCATCATATCGAGCTTGCAAAACGTACATAATGTCTGCATCTGCTCCTGCAACAGGTTTGTCACCTCGGTGCATCAAGGACATAATTCTTTTGTGCAGCAATGAGGATAATCCTCAGATCATAGACCCGGTCCACATCATTGCTACTATCATCTTTCAACTTAGTTTTCTTTTGGAACATATCAAAAAAATATGAGCTATATCGCGAGCTATTGATCTACAACATAGATATGCAAAATTATCAAAACTAAGTTCATGATAAATTAAGTTCAATTAATCAAATTACTAATGAACTCCCACTTAAATAAACATCCCCAAGTTTATCTAAGTGATACATGATCCAAATCAACTAACCCATGTTCGATCATCACGTGAGATGGGGTAGTCATCAATGGTGAACATCTCTATGTTGATCATATCTACTATATGACTCATGTTCGACCTTTTGGTCTCTAGTGTTCCGAGACCATGTCTATACATGCTAGGCTCGTCAAGTTTAACACAAGTATTCTGCATGTGCAAAACTGTCTTACACCCGTTGTATGTGAACATAGAGTCTATCACACCCGATCATCATGTGGTGTCTCAAAACGATGAACTGTAGCAACGGTGCATACTCAGGGAGAACACTTTTATCTTGAAATTAAGTCAAGGGATCATCTTATAATGCTACCACCGTTCTAAGCAAAATAAGATGCATAAAGGATACACATCACATGTAATCAAAATATGTGACATGATATGGCCATCATCACCTTGTGCTTTTGATCTCCATCTCCAAAGCATCGTCATGATCTCCATCGTCACCGGCCCGACATCTTGATCTCCATCATAGCGTCTTTGTGTTGAGGTCATCACGCCAACTATTGCTTCTACAACTATCGCTAACGCATAGTGATAAAGTAAAGAAAATACATGGCGCTTGCACTTCATACAATAAAGAGACAACCCTAAGGCTCCAGCCAGTTGTTGATATTACAAAACATGATCATCTCATACATCAACATATATCATATCATATCTTGACCATATCACATCACAACATGCCCTGCAAAAACAAGTTAGACGTCCTCTAGTTTGTTGTTGCAAGTTTTACGTGGCTGCTATGGGTTTCTAGCAAGAACCATTCTAACCTACGCATAAAACCACAAAGGTGATTCATCAAGTTTGCTGTTTTAACCTTCTTCAAGGACCGGCCGTAGTCAAATTCGATTCAACTGAAGTAGGAGAAACAGACACCCGCCAGCCACCTTTATGCAAAACTAGTTGCATGTCAGTCGGTGGAACCGGTCTCATGTGACATGTAAGGTTGGTCCGGGCCGCTTCATCCCATAATACCGCCGAATCAAAATAAGACTTGGTGGTAAGCAGTATGACTATCACCACCCACAACTATTTGTGTTTTACTCGTGCATATCATCTACGCATAGACCTGGCTCATGATGCCACTATAGGGAATCGTTGCATGGAAAACAAACAAAATTCTACGCACACGCAATGACCTATCCATGGAGATGCATAGCAATGAGAGGGGGAGAGTGTGTGTACATACCCTCGTAGACCGTAAGCAGAAGCATTTCACAACGCGTTTGATGTTGTCGAACTTTCTTTGCGCTCCAACCGATCTAGTACCGAACGCACGGCACCTCCGCGTTCTGCACATGTTCAGCTCGGTGACGTCCTTCGCCTTCTTGATCCAGCAAGACAGCAAGGTAGTAGATGAGTTCCGATAGCAGGATGGCATGGTGACAGTGATGGTGATGTAATCTCCGCAGGGCTTCGCCTAAGCACTACGAAAATATGACAGAGGGAGTAAACGGTGGTCGGGGGCGCCGCACATGGCTAAGGCAATGTTGTGTCCTTGTGTGGCGCCCCCACCCCACATATATATAGGTGGGAGGGAGGAGCAGCCAAAGGAGGCGCCCAAGTAGGAGCAATCCTACTTGGGGTCCCTCCCAAGCCGCACCCCTTTCCTTATTTGGAGCGCGGGGAAAGGCAGGGGAGGGTGCCCCCCCCTTTTCCTTTCTCCCATGAGAGGGAAAGGCAGGAGGGGCTATCCCTCCCCTTTTTTTCTTCCCTATGGCTGGCCAAACAAGGGAGAGGGCGCACCAGCCCCTTTGTGGGCTGGTCTGTCCCCTCCTTTGGCCCATAAGGCCCATAACTTGCCGGGGGCGCCCGGACCCCTTCTGGTGACCCCATTCCTTCCCGGTACGTCCCGGAACACTTCTGGTGTCCAAATATCCTTGTCCTATATATCAATCTTTACCTCTTGACCATTTCGAGACTCCTCGTCATGTCTGCGATCTCATCCGGGACTCCGAACAACATTCAATGACCAAACATATAACACATATAATATTATATCATCAATGAACGTTAAGCGTGCGGACCATATGGGTTCGAGAACTACGTAGACATGACCGAGACACCTCTCCGGTCAATAACCAATAGCGAACCTGGATGCCCATATTGGCTCCTACATATTCTATGAAGATCTTTATCGGTTGAACCGTTATGACAACATACGTAATTCCCTTTGTCCATCAGTATGTTACTTGCCTGAGATTCGATCCTTGGTATCTTCATACCTAGTTCAATCTCGTTACTGGCAAGTCTCTTTACTCGTTCCGTAATACATCACCTAGTGACCAAGTCCTTAGTCCTTTGCTTGCAAGATTATGATGTGTATTATCGAGAGGGCCCAGAGATACCTCTCTGATACTCGGAGTGACAAACCCTAATCTCGATCTATGCCAACCCAACAAACACCTTCAGAGATACCTGTAGAGCATCTTTATGATCACCTAGTTACGTTGTGACGTTTGATAGCACATAAGGTATTCCTCCGGTATCCGGGAGTTGCATAATCTCATAGTCAAAGGAATATGTATTTGACATGAAGAAAGCAGTAGCAATAAACTGAATGATCGTTATGCTAAGCTAACGGATGGGTCTTGTCCATCACATCATTCTCCTAATGATGTGATCCTGTTATCAAATGACAACACATGTCTATGGTTAGGAAATCTTAACCATCTTTGATCAATGAGCTAGTCTAGTAGAGGCTCACTAGGGACACTGTATATGTTTATGTATCCACAAATGTATTTAGGTTTCGATCAATACAATTCTAGCATGAATAATAAACCTTTATCATGAATAAGGAAATATAAAATAACATGTTTATTATTGCCTCTAGGGCATATTTCCTTGAAACTCGATGAAGGTAAAGAGTCAGGTATTAAGCTTGAGTTTGATTGTGTTAAATCTTTTATGAATAATGATGCTTTTCACAAGTTTAGCACTAAATATGGACTTGACTCTGAGATAGTAGCCTCTTTTATGAATCATTTGCTACTCATGTTGATCTCCCTAAGGGGAAGTGGTTGAAATATCACCCCCTATTAAAGAAGAAACTAAAGAACCAGTGATAGCTAAAGATGAAACTATCATTTACAATGTTGATCTAGTTGTTCCTACTGCTTACATTGAAAAACCACCTTTCCCTGTTAGGATAAAGGAACATGCTAAGGTTTCAACTGTGGTTCGCGAAAGTAATATCAAAGCACCTAGACCTTCATAGAAAATCAAAGTAGAACGTTAACCTAGTGTTGCTATGGTTAAAGATCCCCCTGGTAGAAAGTATTGATGGGCATGTTATTTACTTTTGTGATGAAGCTGATAGAATTGCTAAGCCCAATGGAAAGGATAAACATAGACCTGTTGTCGGCATGCCCGTTGTCTCAGTTAAAATAGGAGATCATTGTTATCATGGTTTATGTGACTTAGGTGCTAGTGTGAGTGCTATTCTCTTTACCTTGTACCAAGAAATTATGAATGATATAGCACCAGCTGAAATAAAAGACATAGATGTTACTATCAAACTTGCTAATAGAGACACCATCACACCACTTGGGATTGTTAGAGATGTTGAAGTCTTGTGTGAGAAAATAAGATATCCTACTGATTTTCTAGTTCTTGGTTCCCCACAAGATGAATTTTGCCCCATTATCTTTGGTAAACCTTTTTTGAACAATGTCAATGCTACTATAGATTGTCATAAACAAACTGTCAGTGTTAGCTTTGATGATGAGTCTCATGAATTTAATTTCTCTAAGTTTAGTAGACAACCTCGTGATAAATAATTACCTAATAAGGATGAAATAATTGGTCTTGCTTCTATTGCCATGCCTCCTACTGATCCACTAGAACAGTATTTGCTCGACCATGAAAATGATATGCACTTGTGTGAAAGAAATGAAATAGATAAAATATTCTTTGAACAACAGCCTCTACTTAAACGCAATTTTCCTATTGAAACTCTAGGAGGTCCTCCTCCACCTAAAGGTGATCATGTGTTTGAATTAAAATAATTGCTTGACACTTTGAAATATGCTTATTTTGATGAGAAAAAGATGTCATGTTATTACTAGTGCTAACCTTTCAGAACATGAAGAAGAGAGATTATTGAAAATTCTAAAGAAGCACTGAGCTGCTATTGGGTATACTCTTGATGATCTTAAGGGCATTAGTCCCACTCTTTGTCAGCACAAGATTAATATGGAACCTGATGCTAAACCCGTTGTTGATCACCAGCGACCTTTGAATCCTAAAATGAAAGAAGTGGTAAAACCTGGAATATTAAAGTTTCTGGAAGCAGGTATAATCTATCCCATAGCTGATAGTAGATGGGTAAGTCCCGTTCATTGTGTCCCTAAGAATGTAACATCCCAAATTTTCAATTTGGAATGTTATACAATAGATCATCATTGCATATCATATTTTATTGCATTTTGGTTGATCCAAAAATTCTATGCAACTCAATGACCCTCGGAGAGAGTTGGGGATTTCGTTATTTTCATATTTGAGTTTTCTCAAATTTTGAAAATAGGATCATTTGATTTGACTTATTTTATGTTCAATTATTTCTATCATAAAAATATGAGAGAGGGAATAAAATGACTTTCCCAAAATAAAGAAATATTGGGGATTTAATACTAAAATCAAATAAGATTTTATTTTGGTTTTATTTACTATTTTATTTGAATTTAGAAAAAATTGCACATTTTCAAAAATTGCATTTAGGGCCAAGAAAATGTTCATCCTGTTCTAAATATTTTATTTAGACTGTGAAAATTTGTTTTGGCAATTTTAGATTTTTATTTATTTTTCTAGAATTTTTCTTAGTTTCGGCGAAATTGTTTAAAAAAACCCGCACCCGACTGGGCCAAGGGCCTAGCCGAGCCAGGCCAGCCCAGCCGCCGCCGCCTCCTAGCTCGTGCAGCCGTCGGACTCGGGGAGACCGAGCCGGGTACGCCGCCGCCGCCCGAGCCCCTCCCCAAGCCGAGTCGCTGAGCCGCCCCGCCCCGCACTGCAAGCTGCCGCCTGCGCCGCAGCCGCCGCACGCCGCCTGCCGCCGTCGCCCGGAGCCCCACCGGAGTCCGAGCCGAGGTAGCCGCCCCGCCGACCGGTTTTCTGGAAAAAAACCGATTCGGTTTTTTTTTGAAAAAAAAACCCTAGTTTCCGTTTTTTTAAATAGATCGGTTTTTTCCGGTTTATTTATTTAGCGAGTGTTCACTCGCACGCTCGTTTTAATGAACGTGTTCATCATTTAGATCCAGTTAACGGACGTTCGTTCATTTTTCTGTTTGTCGTTTTTCTTTTTCTCGGATTATTCCGCGATTATTTCTAATCGCGATTTCTGATCCGATTTTCGTTCTAGTTGAACTTTTCGCTCGTTTATCGGAATCAGGCGATTCAAGCGCCTGGAGTTTCGTCTCGAAACCCTCTTTCCGTTTAACCAACTCAAACAAGTTTTTGCCTCTGTAAAATTTGACCTAGATCCATATTAGTAAACGGAGTTTGTTTCTTTTGCCGTTTGTCCTTCGTTGCTTCGTTCGATTTGATTCTTTTTGCCAACCGGAGTTCTTAAGTTGAAATTTCTGGTTAGATATCTTATTTGAGTTTTACGTGTGCATTAGTTGAGTACTTATTGTATGCTTGTTTGTTTGCGATAGAGTACCTGGATTGCACCGCTTGCTACTTCGAATCGCTAGGTTTTGCGGATCATCAGCAAGGCAAGTAACACTTTGATCATACTTCCTATTACCCAGTTTTTATTGCATTAGATCAACCCTCACACATTGCATGATTAGGATCTAATTAAATTGTGGGTTTTGGGAAGTATATGAGGTAGTACCTATTACCTGTTTTATTATCAAACCTTTGGGAGTTACTTCTACGTTTGCTTATTGCCCTGCTATACTAGTAGACGTGGATTGGGTGAGTGTATCCATGACAGATGTGAGCTTGTTAAATTAATGGTTTATCTAAGGTGGCAACTTAAACACACATCTGGGTGGATTGAGGCACCTGGGTATTCCAGCGATTGCCTGTTTTTCTTTTGGACCGCCACCCATGCTCAAAGGGATCATGAGATTATTCGCACTAGAAACTTCCGTGTGCAGCCATAAGCTACTATGGGCTCTAGCATAGTTGACTAAGTCGTGCGAACTCTTACAGTGGTAGACTAGAAGATGTAGGGGATGTAGGTTGGTACGGTCTACCCGTTCGTAAGGTGCAAGCGCTTCTGAAAGACTATGTCTCGGCCATCCATTTCTCAAACACCATGTAGTGCGAGAATCCCAACGGTGGCGATCGAGTCTTGTGGGGAAAAGTGCGCAAACCTGTGCAGAGTGTATAAACTAATCATGGTTAGCCGTGTCCCCGGTTATGGACATCTTGAGTATCTAGTACTTGGATTATCATGTGAATCTCATCATGTTACTCTAATTAATTTTGTTGGGTTTTAATGATGATGCTTAATTGGGATTGAGAGGGTGTCTACACTCTCAATGTTTAATAACTACCATGATGGTTAAATAAAAATTTATTCCTTTGCAGTAGGGAAAAATTGGCTTTACGCAAAACGGTAACCATAGAGCTTTCCACCAGCCAAATATGCATGTAGTATAGCCTTATTCTTTTATTGCTCTCTATGTGTTACTTTGCCAGCATATTCCATGTGCTGACCCGTTTCGGGCTGCAACGTTCATGTTGCAGACTTTTCAGACGACGAGTAAGGTGCCTTTAGGTCGTGGTTCTATACTCAGTGATGCCATTGGAGTTGATGGACTCACTTATCTTCCGAGCCTTCCGCTGTTATCGTTATTAGATGGCCTTGAGCCATATTTATTGTAATAAGTTCTCTTTTGAGACACTCGATGTAATAAGTGTGTGATTGCTACTCTGTTAGAAATCCTTCGAGTACTGTGTGGTGCCAGTATTACTGATCCAGGGATGACACCAGAGCACAGAGATTGGACCGTTTAAGGTCTGGTCGCTACAAGATGGTATCAGAGCACATGCTGACTGTAGGACACGACCACTAAGCTAAAGACCTGGATCACTACTCACTCTTCTCATTCTGACTCCTCATATTTTCTACTCTTTTAGGATGGCGGATGCAAGGAACATGTTCATGCAACCAGATGAAGATACACCCTTTGGACGTCACTTGAAGGAAGTCACTAGATACCTGAACATCAGAGTACCAAGCTTCACCGGAACCTACAACGCCACCTTACCTGAAGAGGAGCGCTGGATGATTCAAATTCAAGTTCCAGGAAGGACGTTCATGCCAGTCACCGAGCCCATAGAGTTTTCCTTTGATGCACCAACATGGAGTCTAGGAAGGAGCATGGCAGCTCACATTGCCATGGGACGTATTGGAGAAGCTTACCGCAATGATCTCAAGGATACTATCTACCAGATTTGTGGGCACCGAGATGAGCACTGGGAGATGATTAGCACCAAAAAGGATAGATCAATTGCAGCTTTTATCCAGGAGTTAAACCAGCACATTCGACGTCAGGAGAACCAGATGTGCGCCGACATGATAGATCTGAAGAAGGCAAGGACAAGAATCAAGGAACTGGAGGAAGAACTCAAAGCTACACGTGAAGATTTTGAAGAGGAAATTGAAGTATTAGTGGAGAAGAATGACGATCTGATCAAGAAGATAGGAATATTTATGGGAGGCCCTACACCAGTAGAAGAAGACGAAGAACCCAAGGAGATTCGCCCGGAAGACTACATCATCATCGACGACACCGACTCGGATCCAGATGATAGCGATGATGACTATGTTGATGAAGCTGGAGCAGATATCATGGAGTCTGCAATCGAAGAATATTTCTAGTAGACCACCCCATCAGTAGTAGTGGTCCACCATGTAAATATAGTAGTCCAAGCACTTTTGCGATAGTTAGACCGATTGTATGCCCTTGTTGGATTGAATGAAGTGAATTGTTTGTTTTGCCTCATGTGCATATGGGTAGTGTTTTCTCTCTAGACCCCCTCTATTCTTAAATCTCATCTTTTCTAAACCCCTCAGATTCCTCCAAGACGTGACCCCGGATTTACCTTCCCACCGGAGCTCACTCAGTTGATCCAGCAGCAGAACACATTGATGCAGTTGCTAGTCTAGAATCAGAATCAGGGAAACAACAACAACAACAACCCACCACCACCTCCACCTGTTGATCACTTAGCCCGTTTTCTTAGGCTGAATCCCCCGGTGTTCTCTAGTAGCATCGAGCCGATAGTAGAAGATGATTGGCTCTGCAAGACAACTAGGGAGTTGACCACGGCATGATGCATAGATGCGGAAAAGGTGAAGTTTGCCGCACATCAGCTTGAAGGACCCGCAACATCATGGTGGGAGAAATTCACAGCCACTTTCCCTATCGACACTATCACATGGGACCAGTTTCAGCAGGCTTTCCGTACTGCCCATGTTTCAGCAGGAGCTATGGCCATGAAGAAGCGTGAGTTTCACAACTTGCGCCAAGGAGGACGGACAGTTGGCCAGTATGTGGAGGACTTTAGTAAGCTAGCACGTTATGCCCCAGATGACGTTGCTACGGATGCAGCTAAACAGGAGAAGTTTCTGGAAGGACTGAATGATGAGTTGAGCATGCAGTTGATGGTAGCAACCTTCAACAACTATCAGGAATTGGTAGGTCGTGCTCTCATGATTGAAGGGAAGCAGGAGCAGATTGAGAACTGCAAAAGGAAGTATGGACAAGGGAAGTACAATTCTGAAGCTCAGCAGAAGCCACGTTTTACCCCTAAACTGGGAGGACACTTTCAGCATACCCATGGAGGAGGTAGCTCGCATAATCATAATGGCCCCAAGAATGGTAATGGGAATGGAGGAAGCAACGGCCAAAACCATACCAACCCATCAACCCCAGCCAAGAGAGACCTGAGCCAAGTCACTTGCTTTAAGTGCCAGAAGACCAGACATTACGCCAATGAATGTCCTGAATCCCAGAATGGAAATGGCAACGGAAGCTCTGGGAAGAAGCCGAACCCTTTCAATAGGGGACAGGTGAACCACGTAAACGTGGAGGAGGTTGAAGAGCAGCCCGATGCAGTAATCGGTAAGTTTTTGGTTAAGTCTTTTACTGCCCTCGTTCTTTTTGATACTGGTGCATCGCATTCATACATATCAAGGGGATTTGTGGAAAAGTATAAACTGCCAACCCAAGCCCTTAGGTCACCCATGTTAGTAACCTCACCTGGAGCAAAGTATATGGCTAGTCTATGGTGTGATCGGTTACCATTAAGGATTGGTAACTATGTGTTTCCTTCGGACCTAATAGTATTGGAATCTCAAGGATTGGATGTGATATTAGGCATGGATTGGTTATCGAAGTATGAAGGGAATATTGAATGTGTCAGTAAGTCAATCTTGCTTACAATGCCAGAAGGAAGAATGATCAAGTATGTATCCCGGCATGTGCCGAAGAGGACTCAAGTAAATTGCTTAACAGGAGTTGTGCAGGAGGAAGTACCGGTGGCAAAGGATTTCCCTAACGTATTTCCAGAGGAGTTGCCCGGCATGCCATCGGATAGAGATATTGAGTTTTTTATTGAGATTTTGCCAGGCACAGGGCCAATATCTAAGAGACCATACAGGATGCCCGCAAAAGATTTGGAGGAGATTAAGAAGCAGATTAAGGAGTTATTGGATAAAGGTTATATTCGCCCAAGTTCTTCACCTTGGGGATCGCCAGTACTTTTAGTGGAGAAGAAAGATGGATCGTTAAGGATGGTTGTTGATTATCAAGGATTGAATGAAGTAACCATCAAGAACAAGTACCCACTACCGATGATTAATGATCTGTTTGATCGATTGCAAGGAGCTAAGGTATTTTCCAAGATCGATCTGCGATCAGGATACCATAAGTTGAAGATTCGAGAACAGGATATACCTAGGACGACTTTTACCACCAGGTATGGGTTGTACGAGTATACCGTTATGTCATTTGGGCTGACTAACGCACCTGCCTATTTTATGAACATGATGAACAAAGTGTTTATGGAGTTTTTGGATAAGTTCATCGTAGTGTTCATTGATGATATCCTAGTTTATTCGAAGAATGAAGAGGAGCATAAGGAGCATTTGCGTTTGGTACTTGAGAAGCTCAGAGAACATCAGTTACATGCCAAGTTTAGCAAATGTGAGTTTTGGTTGAAGGAAGTTGGATTCCTTGGACACATTATATCCGGAGAAGGTATAGCAGTAGATCCTACCAAGGTTGACACTGTGGCAAATTGGGATGCCCCAACAACAGTTGGAGAGATCCGGAGTTTTTTGGACTCGCAGGATACTACCGGAGATTCATTGAAAATTTCTCGAAGATTGTGAAACCTATGACGGAGTTGTTGAAGAAGGATACCAAGTTCAAATGGACTGAAGAATGTGCGGCCAGTTTCCAGGAGTTGAAGAAATGTTTGGTTACATCACCAGTGTTGATTTTGCCAGATCAGACCAAGGATTATGAGGTGTATTGCGACGCTTCACGTCGAGGACTTGGAGCAGTGCTTATGCAGGAGGGAAGAATTGTTTCATATGCCTCACGACAACTTAAGCCTCATGAGTTGAACTATGCCACGCATAATCTGGAGTTAGCAGCCGTAGTGCATGCATTGAAAACTTGGAGACATTTTCTCATTGGAAACCATTGCGGGGTATACACGGATCACAAGAGTTTGAAGTACATTTTCACGCAGAAGGAGTTGAATCTCAGGCAGAGGAGATGGTTGGAGCTCATCAAGGATTATGATATGAGATTGCATTATCATCCCGGAAAGGCTAACGTAGTAGCCGATGCGCTGAGCCGTAAAAGTCATGTCAACACCCTAATGACGAGAGATTTACCAAGGGAGTTAGCTGAAAATCTTCATGAGCTATGTTTGGAGATAGTTCCGAGAGGCTATGTAGCAGCATTGGAGATTCAGTCTACTTTGATGGATAAGATCAGAGAAGCCCAGAAGACTGACAAGGAGATTGCCTCTATTAAGGAGAAAATGAGCAGAGTAAAAGCTAAAGGATTTCATGATGATGAGCACGATACCTTATGGTTTGAAGACCGTGTTTATGTGCCTAATGATTCGGAGATCAGGAAGTTGATTCTGCAAGAGGCCCATGATTCACCATATTCGATTCACCCAGGAAATACCAAGATGTATTTGGATTTGAAGGATACTTTCTGGTGGACCGGAATAAAGAAGGATATTGCGGAGTATGTAGCAGTTTGTGATGTATGTCAGAGAGTAAAGGCAGGGCATCAGAAGCCAGTGGGATAGCTACAGCCATTGCCGATACCCGAGTGGAAGTGGGATAAGCTAGGCATGGACTTTATTATAGGATTGCCCAGAACTCATTCAGGCTATGACTCGATTTGGGTTGTAGTCGATCGTTTGACAAAGGTAGCTCATTTCATTCCAGTGAAGACTACTTACACTAGTGCCAAGTTGGCAAAGATATACATGACCAGGATCGTATGTCTGCATGGAGTTCCAAGGAGCATTGTATCAGATAGAGGAACCCAGTTTACCTCAAAGTTCTGGAATCAGTTGCACGAAACTTTGGGTACCAGGCTAGAGTTCAGTACAACTTTCCATCCGCAGACAGATGGACAGACCGAGAGATTCAACCAGATTTTGGAGGATATGCTAAGAGCTTGTGCGCTAGATTACGGATCTAGTTGGGACGACAATTTGCCATATGCGGAGTTCTCTTACAACAACAGTTATCAATCCATTTTGAAGATGGCCCCTTTCGAAGCCTTGTACGGAAGGAGGTGCAGGACTCCATTGTCCTGGGATGAAATTGGAGACCGACATTTGTTTGGACCGGAACTGATTAAGGAGTCTGAACAGAAGGTGAAATTGATTCGCGATAGGCTCAAGGTAGCCCAGTCCAGGCAGAAGAGCTACGCATATTCTAAACTCAAGGAGACAATTTACGAAGTCGGAGACCGAGTTTATCTTCGAGTATCTCCACTTCGGGGAGTTAAGCGTTTGGAGTTAAGGGAAAGTTAGCGCCACGTTTTGTAGGACCATACAAGGTTTTGAAGCGTATGGGCGAAGTAACTTATAAGTTGGAATTGCCTAAAGGATTGTCAGGAGTTCACGACGTGTTCCACGTTTCCCAGTTAAAGAAGTGCCACGCAGAGATGGCTGATATACCGCTGAGAGATACAGTGCCGCTGGAAGCGATTCAGTTGGATAGTGATTTGACCTACGAGGAGAAACCAGTCAAGATTCTCGAATATGCCAGCCGAGTCACCCACAGCAAGGTTATCAAGTTTTGCAAAGTTTAGTGGAGCCACCACACGGAGGATGAAGCCACCTGGGAACGAGAGGAAGATTTGCTGAAGGACCACCCTCACCTATTTTCTAGCCAACCTGAATCTCGAGGGCGAGATTCATCTTAAGGGGGTAGGTTTGTAACATCCCAAATTTCAATTTGGAATGTTATACAATAGATCATCATTGCATATCATATTTTATTGCATTTTGGCTGATCCAGAAATTCTACGCAACCCTCGGAGAGAGTTGAGGATTTCGTTATTTTCATATTTGAGTTTTCTCAAATTTTGAAAATAGGATCATTTGATTTTATTTATTTTATCTTCAATTATTTCTATCATAAAAATATGAGAGAGGGAATAAAATGACTTTCCCAAAATAAAGAAATATTGGGGATTTAATACTAAAATCAAATAAGATTTTATTTTGGTTTTATTTGCTATTTTATTTGAATTTAGGAAAAATTGCACGTTTTCAAAAATTGCATTTAGGGCCAAGAAAATGTTCATCCTGTTCTAAAAATTTTATTTTGGCAATTTTAGATTTTTATTTATTTTTCTAGAATTTTTCTTAGTTTCGGCGAAATTGTTTAAAAAAACCCGTGCCCGACTGGGCCAAGGGCCCAGCCGAGCCAGGCCGGCCCAGCCGCCGCCGCCTCCTAGCTCGTGCAGCCGCCGGACTCGGGGAGACCGAGCCGGGTACGCCGCCGCCGCCCGACCCCCTCCCCAAGCCGAGTCGCCGAGCCGCCCCGTCCCGCACCGCAAGCCGCCGCCGCACGCCGCTTGCCACCGCTGCTGCCGCCGCCCTTGCTGCCGCCGCCGCCGCCCGAAGCTCCGCCGGAGTCCGAGCCGAGGTAGCCGCCCCGCCGCCTGGTTTTCTGAAAAAAAACGATTCATTTTTTTTGAAAAAAACCTAGTTTTCATTTTTTAAATAGATCGGTTTTTTCCGGTTTATTTATTTAGCGAGTGTTTGCTCGTCCGCTCGTTTTAACGAACGTGTGCATCATTTAGATCCAGTGAACAAACGTTCGTTCGTTTTTCTGTTCGTCGTTTTTCTTTTTCTCGGATTATTCCGCGATTATTTCTAATCGTGATTTCTGATTCGATTTTCGTTCTAGTTTAACTTTTCGCTCGTTTATCGGAATCAGGCGATTCAAGCGCCTGGAGTTTCGTCTCAAAACCCTCTTTCCGTTTAACCAACTCAAACAAGTTTTTGCCTCTGTAAAATTTGACCTAGATCCAGATTAGTAAACGGAGTTTGTTTCTTTTGCCGTTTGTCCTTCGTTGCTTCGTTCGATTTGATTCTTTTTGCCAACAGGAGTTCTTAAGTTGAACTTCCTGGTTAGATCTCTTATTTGAGTTTTACATGTGCATTAGTTGAGTACTTATTGTATGCTTGTTTGTTTGCGATAGAGTACCCAGAGTGTGCCGCTTGCTACTTCGAATCGCTAGGTTTTGCAGATCATCAGCAAGGCAAGTAACACTTTGATCATACTTCCTATTACCAAGTTTTTATTGCATTAGATCAACCCTCACACATTGCATGATTAGGATCTAATTAAATTGTGGGTTTTGGGAAGTATATGAGGTAGTACCTATTACCTGTTTTATTATCAAACCTTTGGGAGTTACTTCTACGTTTTCTTATTGCCCTGCTATGCTAGTAGACGTGGATTGGGTGAGTGTATCCATGACAGATGTGAGCTTGTTAAATTAATGGTTTATCTAAGGTGGCAACTTAAACACACATCTGGGTGGATTGAGGCACCTGGGTATTCCAGCGATTGCCTGTTTTTCTTTTGGACCGCCACCCAGGCTCAAAGGGATCATGAGATTATTCGCACTAGAAACTTCCGTGTGCAGCCACAAGCTACTATGGGCTCTAGCATAGTTGACTAAGTCATGTGAACTCTTACAGTGGTAGACTAGCAGATGTAGGGGATTTAGGTTGGTACGGTCTACCCATTCATAAGGTGCAAGCGCTTCTGAAAGACTATGTCTTGGTCATCCATTTCTCAAACACCATGTAGTGCGAGAATCCTAATGGTGAAGATCGAGTCTTGTGGGGAAAAGTGCGCAAACCTATGCAGAGTGTATAAACTAATCATGGTTAGCCGTGTCCCCGGTTATGGACATCTTGAGTATCTAGTACTTGGATTATCATGTGAATCTCATCATGTTACTCTAATTAATTTTGTTGGGTTTTAATGATGATGCTTAATTGGGATTGAGAGGGTGTCTACACTCTCAATGTTTAACAACTACCATGATAGTTAAATAAAATTTTATTCCTTTGCAGTAGGGAAAATTTTGCTTTACGCAAAACGATAACCATAGAGCTTTCCACCAGCCAAATATGCATGTAGTATAGCCTTATTCTTTTATTGCTCTCTATGTGTTACTTTGCCAGCATATTCCATGTGTTGACCCGTTTCGGGCTGCAACGTTCATGTTGCAGACTTTTCAGACGACGAGTAAGGTGCCTTTAGGTCATGGTTCTATACTCAGTGATGTCGTTGGAGTTGATGGACTCACTTATCTTCCGAGCCTTCCGCTGTTATCGTTATTAGATGGCCTTAAGCCATATTTATTGTAATAAGTTCTCTTTTGAGACACTCGATGTAATAAGTGTGTGATTGCTACTCTGTTAGAAATCCTTCGAGTACTGTGTGGTGTCAGCATTACTGATCCAGGGATGACATCGGAGCACAGAGATTGGACCGTTTGAGGTCTGGTCGCTACAAAGAAGGGAGGTGTTACTGTTGTTCCTCATGATAAAAATGAACTTATTCCACAAAGAATTGTCACTGGCTATAGAATGGTAATTGATTTCAGAATGTTAAATAAAGCTACTAGAAAAGATCATTATCCTCTGCCTTTTATTGATCAAATGCTAGAAAGACTATGTAAGCACACACACTTTTGTTTTCTTGATGGATATTCTGGTTTTTCTCAAATACCTGTTTCACAACCTGATCAAGAGAAAACCACCTTTACTTGTCCTTTTGGAACTTATGCTTATAGACGTATGCCTTTTGGTTTATGCAATGCACCTGCTACCTTTCAAGGATGTATGACTGATATATTCTCTGGTTTTTGTGATAAGATTGTTGAGGTTTTCATGTATGATTTTTCTGTTTATGGAACTTCTTTTGATGATTGCTTAAGCAAGCTTGATCGAGTTTTGCAGAGATGTGAGCAAACTAATCTTGTCTTGAATTGGGAGATGTGAGCATAAAATTCTCGAACGAGGTATTGAGGTGGATAAAGCTAAAGTTGATGCAATTCAGAAAATGACATGTCCTAAAGATATTAAAGGTATTCGTAGTTTTCTTGGTAATGTTGGTTTCTATAGGAGGTTTATTAAAGAATTCTCTAAAATTTCTAGGCCTCTTACAAATCTTTTACAAAAGGATGTTCCATTTGTTTTTGATGATGATTGTGTAGAAGCCTTTGAAACACTTAAGAAAGCCTTAGCTTCTGCACCTATAGTTCAACAACTTGATTGGAACTTGCCTTTTGAAATTATGTGTGATGCTAGTGATTATGCTGATGGTGATGTTCTAGGACAAAGAGTTGATAAAAATTAAATGTTATCCATTATGCTAGTAAACCTCTAGACAGTGCCCAAAGAAATTATGCTACTACTAAAAAAGAATTTTTAGCAGTCGTGTTTGCTTGTGACAAATTCAGATCTTACATTGTTGATTCCAAAGTAATTGTTCACACTGATCATGCTCCTATAAAATACCTTATGGAAAATAAAGATGCTAAACCTAGACTCATCAGGTGGGTTCTTTTGCTACAAGAATTTGATTTACATATTACTGATAAAAAAGGAGCTGAGAACCCGTAGCTAATAACTTGTCTAGGTTAGAAAATATTCTTGATTACCCACTACCTATTGGTGATAGCTTTCCTAATGAACAACTAGCTGCAATAAATGTTTCTCATCACACTCCTTGGTATGCTGACTATGCTAATTACATTGTTGCTAAATATATACCACCTAGTTTCACATACCAAGAGAAGAAAAAAAATCTTCTATGATTTAAGACATTACTTTTGGGATGACCCACACCTTTATAAAGAAGGAGTAGATGGTATTATTAGGCGTTGTGTACCTGAGCATGAACAGGAACAAACCCTATGGAAATGTCACTTTGAAGCTTATGGAGGACATTATGCGGGAGATAGAACTGCTCACAAGGTATTGCAATCTATTTTTTATTGGCCTACTCTCTTCAAGGATGCCCGTAAGTTTGTTTTTATCTTGTGATGAATGTCAAAGGATAGGTAATATCGGTAAGCATCAGGAAATGCCTATGAATTATTCACTTGTTGTTGAACCATTTGATATTTGGGGTTTTGATTATATGGGACCTTTTCCTTCGTCTAATGGGTATACTCATATTTTCTTATTGTTGATTATGTTACTAAGTGGGTAGAAGCTATTCCAACTAGTAGTGTTGTTCACAACACTTCCATTAAAATGCTTAAAGAAGTTGTTTTCCCAAGGTTTGGAGTCCCTAGATATTTAATGACTGATGGTGGTTCATACTTTATTCATGGTGCTTTCTGTAAAATGCTTGCTAAATATGATGTCAACCATAGAATTGCATCACCTTATCATCCTCAATCTGGTGGTCAAGTTGAACTTAGCAATAGATAAATAAAATTAATATTACAAAAGACTGTCAATAGGTTGCGAAAGAATTGGTCTAAGAAATTGGATGATGCAAGAACAGCTTATAAAAATCCTATGGGTTATGTCTCCTTATAAAATGGTTTATGGAAAAGCTTGCCGTTTGCCTCTTGAGTTAGAACATAAAACATATTGGACAATTAAAGAAATCAACTATGATTTCAAGCTTGCCGGTGAAAAGAGGTTTATTTGATATTAGCTCACGAGATGAATGGAGAACCCGAGCTTATGAAAATGCCAAATTATTTAAATAAAAAGTTAAAAGATGGCATGATAAAGAATCCAAAAGCGGGAATTCAAAGTTGGGGAGTATGTTCTTTTGTACAACTCTCATTTTAGATTCTTTGTTGGAAAACTTCTTTCCAAATGGGAAGGACCATATATTATCCAAGAGGTTTATTGCTCTGGAGCTATCAAAATTAATAATGCCGAAGGTACAAGCCCGAAGGTGGTCAATGGGCAAAGAATTAAACACTATATCTCAGGTACGCCTATTAATGTTGAAAGCAATATTATTCAAACCATGACACCAGAGGAACACATAAAAGAAACCTTTCGGAACCCTCCAGAACCCTCAAAAAGAGGAGGTATGTGATACAGTAGTAAACTAACTCCGAAAAATCCGCAAAAATATTTTCCGTCAGTTTTGGAATATTACAAAAATTAGGAAAATAAGAAATAACCAGGAAGGCAACCAAGGAGGGCACACGACTCCGTTTCGCTTCCATTTTGCTTGTTCCCAAGATAAAAAATATTTATATACCCCCAAACGTATTGACCACCGTATCGCAAAGAAATATTATGTTCTTGTTTCTTGTTGTTTTTCTGTCAGATACATCAAGCTAGCATCATGTCTTCTCCCTCCTCCAACAACGTAGAAGAGGATGCTTGGTTGATGAAGATAGAACTGAAGAGAGAAGAACCAAAGGAAGCCATCAAGGGGGACAAGAGCAAGGAAGCCACGGGAGATCAGGCCCCAGCAGTAGGGCAGGCCGTGCCAGCAGCAGCAGAAGAGGATATCCTTCCACCATACTATGATTATCTTACCCCTACTGAAATTGAAGCCTTTAGGACCATTGCAACAGTTCGTGTTCAAAATAAATATCTCACTCGTGAAAATATTCTGTTGCAAGAGCAAATCATCGCCCTTCGGAGCATCATTCGTAGATTGGAGTACCTCTTGAGCCTGAAATGTGAAGCTACTACCTCATCACCACCACCATCACCTTCTTCACCACCCAAGGAGACTTGAGTACACGGTATGGGCAATCCCCTTGGCTTGTGCCAAGCTTGGGGAGGTGCCCCGATATCGTATCGCACCACCTTCTTTGCCTTTATTTATCTTAGTTCGATCTTTATTTATCTTTTGAATTAGTTGAATAAAAGTTTAATTCAATCTATTTTCGAGTGTTTGCTTAGTGATCTATCTATTTATGTAATCACATGCGAGATATATAATAAAGAGTAGTTTGAGTCTTTGTTTCTTTACTTTTATGTTTCAATCAAAATAAAGGGAAATAATGAAAAAGATCATATGCTAATCTCATGGTAAGTAATGACATCACATAAAGAAAAGTACAGGTGGTAAAATTTGTTGAAAGTTGACAAACATAACATTGGTCAATGATGCAATTCATGAAAGAATTAATAAGGGAAGAGAATATTCACATGCAAATACACTATCTTGGACATCTTTTATGATTGTGAGCCCCCATCAAAATATTATATGCCAAAATTGTTGAGATTGGACAAGGAAGACAATGTAATGATTTATGTTTGTTCATATTCACATAGAAGTTATATTGTCATAGATCCTTTAACATGTGGTGCTTGCCCAATATCTTTGCTAGCCAAAAATTCTGCACTAAGTAGAGATACTACTTGTGCATCCAAAAACACTTAAACCCAAAATCTTGTTTTGAGAGTCCACCATACCTACCTATTGATTGAGTAAGATCCTTCAAGTAAGTTGTCATCGGTGCAATAAGGCAATAAAAATTGCTTCTAAATGTGTTGGATCATTTAGTGTAAGAGAAAATTGGGCGTTGTATGAACTTGTGATGGCAAAATAATAATGACAGACTGCATAATAAAGGTTGCTATCATAAGGGGCAATATAACGTGACATTCTTTTGCACTTAGAGATTGAGCATACAAATCGAAAAGCGCATGACAACCTCCGCTTCCCTCTGCGAAGGGCCTATCTTTTACTTTTATGTATTTACTTTCATGCAAGAGTCAAAGTATTCTTCCCTATTCCTTTTTATTTTTCTCTTTTTGCAAGCATCATGTGGTGAGGAAAGATGCAGGCACATATATCCAGTTGGATATGAGTGAGCATGAATTATTATTGTTGACATCACCCTTGAGGTGAACACGTTGGGAGGCGAAACTATAAGCCCCTATCTTTCTATGTGTCTGGTTGAAACGTTTTGCTCATGTGTATGAGGTGAGTGTTAGCAATCATAGAAGACTATATGATGGTTGAGTATGTGGACTTGCCAAAAGGCTCCGATACGAGACCCTTCCTGAAAAGATGATGAATTGTAGTTGCAAAGTTGTCTGAGAACATAGTTTGTTGGTTTTCAATAGAGTTTATGCTTTTACTTCGATGTTGTGATGAATTGTTACTTGTTCATGAGAAGTTATGTGATAAAGTTCTACGATAAAAGTTTGTTGATGTTATAATAATAAGCATGATGCTTCTATGTTCGTATTTTGTTTTTATCGACACCTCTCTCTCTCTAAGCATGTGGGCATGTTTTTTGATATCGGTTTTTCGCTTGAGGACAAGCGAGGTCTAAACTTGGGGGAGTTGCTACGTCCATTTTGCATCATGTTTTCCTATTGTTATTTACAATGTTTTTATGCATAATAATGCTTTATGGAGTAATTCTAATGCCTTTTCTCTCATAATATGCAAGGTTTACACAAAGAGGGAGAATGTCGGTAGCTAGAATTCTAGACCTGAAAAAGCTATGTCAAAGTTACCTATTCTACACATCTCCAAACGAGCTAAAAATTTATGAAGAATTTTTTTGGAATAAAAAAATACTGGAGCAAATAACTACCGGAGGGGGGCACCTGGTGAGCACAAGACACCACGGTGCGCCCTGGTGGGTTGTGCTCAGCCCAGCCCACCTCCGGTGCCCATCTTCTGGTATATAGGTCATTTTGATCTAGAAAAAATAAGGGGAGTACTTTTAGGATAGAGCGCCGCCGTCTCGCTGCAGTACTTGGGCAGGAGCATTTTTGCCCTCTCGCGGAGCGATTCCGCTAGGGGAACTTCCCTTCTGGAGCGGGAAATCAAAGCCATCGTCATCACCAACCACCCTCTCATCTTTGGGAGGCCAATCTCCATCAACATCTTCAATAAAACCATCTCCTCTCAAACCCTGGTTCATCTCTTGTGTTCAATCTTTGTACCGGAACCTCAGATTGGTACCTGCGGGTGACTAGTAGTGTTGATTACATCTTGTAGTTGATTACTATATGGTTTATTTGGTGGAAGATTATATGTTCAGATCCATTATGATATTTAATACCCCTCTGATGTTGAGCGTGATTATCATTTGTGAGTAGTTACTTTTGTTCTTGAGGTCACGGGAGAAATCTTGTTGCAAGTAATCATGTGAACTTGATATGTGTTCGATATTTTGATGATATGTATGTTGTGCTTCCCTTAGTGGTGTCATGTGAATGTTGACTACATGGCACTTCACCATCTTTGGGCCTAAGGGAATGTATTGTGGAGCAGTTATTAGATGATGGGTTGCTAGAGTGACAGAAGCTTAAACCCTAGTTTATGCGCTACTTCGTAAGGGGCCGATTTGGATCCAAAAGTTTAATGCTATGGTTAGATTTTATCTTAATACTTTTCTCGTAGTTGAGGATGCTTGCGAGGGGGTTAATCATAAGTAGGAGGTTTGTTCAAGTAAGAACAACACCTAAGCACCGGTCCACCCACATATCAAATTATCAAAGTAGCGAACATGAATCAAACCAACATGATGAAAGTGACTAGATGAAATTCCCGTGTACCCTCAAGAACTCTTTGCCTATTATAAGAGACCGCTTTGGCATGTCCTTGACCACAAAAGGATTGGGCTACCTTGCTGCACGTTACTTACCGTTATCGTAACTTGCTCATTTCTTGCTATCAAACCACCTGTTACCGACTATTTCAGTTCTTGCAGAAAATACCTTGTTGAAAACTACTTGTCATTTCCTTCTGCTCCTCGTTGAGTTCGACACTCTTACTTATCGAAAGGACTATGATTGATCCCCTATACTTGTGGGTCATTAGGAGGAAGGTGAAACTTCCCTCCCAAGTGAGCGGTTGATGGATGAAGAGCACTCCAAACCAACACCTCCATCCTTCAAATATAGTCTCACGAACTTGATATGGAGCGCGCTCCATAAGTTATGACAATTCATAGTCGAATGACAACTCCGCTAGAGTGCCATTTTGACCTAAAATCACCCTATTGACGATTATTATGGTGATCGGCCAAATATGGCAACTACTTCCTCCGTCCCGTAATATAAGAGTGTTCTTGACACTAGTGTAGTATAGTGTCAAAAATCGTATATTATGAGAGTATATTAGGGTTGCTTAAGCCAAAAAAGGGCTTGATGAATACTCTAAACCTAATAGCATCTCCAGCCATTTGGACCCCCAGCGCACCCGGCGAATGCCTCTTGGCGTTTGCACCAGCGGTTTTTTTCACCATGGGGGCGATCGAGTTTCCAGCCGTGCCCCAAGGTTTAGGCACCCCAGACGCCCAAAAAAATTGAACTTGTCTTTCCCGCTGCCAATAAACGCCACAGGTTTGGTGATCATCATGCCATAGGTCGGCGATCAAACATACCCAAAAAGTGGCAGCGTTGTTGGGAGATAGAAGCAGAACAGGTCAGCGATCAAACATACCTAGCGTCGGATTTCTCCTCCCTCTTGGAGGCGCTGTTCTTGGCATCGGCGATGCACTGCTCGATCGATGATTGCAGCCGTTCAACAACTGGTGCCGCGTCCCTTGCCACGTTGGCTCTTTTGTTTCCATCAGGGCGCCCTTCTGCCCCCGCTGGGGCAGGCGCGTCCGGCTTGTAGGTCTCCTTGCCTTGGTGAGAGCGAGCCGACACTCCCTCCACTTCTCGCATGACTCGATCCTGGAGAACACCTGAAGGAACTTGAACTCTTGGTCGATGTTGTCCTAGTGAAACATGTTGAACATCCGAACCATTTGCACAACCAAAGAACAAGTGTCAGCTAAGTACATAGCAAAAGAACTGAGACGACGACTGGCCAAACATGACCCTCGACATTGGCGCCGCTTTTCGGGCGAGCCGCGACCTCCTCTAGGATCCCATGCCACTTATTACAGGCTGCCTGGATGGTCGCCAAATGGTTCGCCATGGCCTTATCGCCGTGATCCATGTGGATGTTGGCGAAGTCGGGGCCGACCAACTTGCGCTCGTCGAACGTCATCTTGATCCTTCTCTAGTACGTGTCGGCGTTCTGATTCGAGCCAGTGATCAGGTCGATGCTGACGGTCTTCGATGCTTTGGCGAGGCACTCGTCTTCCTTGGATGTCCACTTGACGTGAGGCTCGCCCGGCCTGGTTTTGGCCGCCTGCTTCTTCTTTCTCCCTTTCGCTGCTGGCTCTGGCTCCGCCTGTTCTTCCTCCTCCACCTCCTCCTCGGTGTCGTCGAGCTCATCATGAGCGGCTCGGTCGTCGCCGCTTCGTGGCCCGGGTTCCGCGCGCAAGACGAAACGATGGACACCGCCGTCGACAGGGATGACGAGCTCGACAAAGCCGAGGAGGGGGGAATGAAGAACATGTGGAGGAGGAGACGGAGCCGGCGCCGACGACGAAAGGGAGAAAGAAGAAGCGGGCGGCCAATGCCAGCCCGAGCGAGCCACGCGTCAAGTGGACGTCCAAGGAAGACGGGTGCCTTGCCGAAGCATGGAAGACCGTCAGCATCGACCCGATCACCGGCTCGAATCAGAACGCCAACACGTACTAGAGACGGATCAAGACGACGTTCGATGAGCGCAAGCTGGTCGACCCGTACTTCGCCACCATCCACATGGAGCATGGCAACAAGGCCATGGCGAACCATTGGGCGATCATCCAGGCACCCTGCAACAAATGGCATGCATGGGATCGTCGAGGAGGTCGCGGCTCGCCCGAAAAGCGACGCCAACGTCGAGAGTCAGGTATGTCCAGCCGCCGGCTCACTTCTTTCGCTGTGTACGTCCCCGACACTTTTTCTTCGGCTGCGCAGATGGTTCGGATGTTCAATATGTATCGCTAGGACAACAACGACCAAGAGTTCAAATTCCTTCATGTGTTCTCCCCGATCAAGTTGTGCGAGAAGTGGAGGGAGGTCTGACTCACACTCGCCAAGGCCAAGGAGACGTACAAGCCGGATGCGCCTGCCCCCGTGGCGGCGGATGGGCGCCCCGATGGCAACAAAAGAGCCAAGAGGGCGAGGGACGCGGCACCCGCTGCCGAACGGCTGCAATCATCGATCGAGCAGTGCATCGCTGACGCCAAGAACTGCGCCGCGAAGAGGGAGGAGAAATACAGCGCGCGGTGGTCGGCGTTGATGACACAGGACGTGAAGCTCGACCTTCTCAGGACCGACGTCGTCGCGAAGAAGAGGAACACCGACCTGGCGTTCTTGATGGTCGCAGACATGTCGACGATGGATGAGCAGGTCAAGGCGTGGTACTTGAGAGAGCGTGGCCTCATGTTAAACCAGATGCCCGGGCCAGCACCGACCACCGCCCCTACGCTCACGCCGACGCCGGGCCCGAGCGACGAAGTGGTGCCGACGCCGACCAACAGCCCGAGCACAGAAGCCACGTCGACACCGAGCACGTCTGCATCCATGTCGACCCCGGCCAGTCCCACGCCAGAGGAGCCCGCTGTTTGATGTGCTCCGTGTCTATGCTTCCTTCCTTTTGATCGTCGAACTTACGGGCATGTTTGATCGCCGAAGTGTGGCATGATGATTACCGACTTGTAACATGGTGATCATCAAACTTGTGGCGTTTTTTCGCAGTGGGAAAGATAACTTTGATTTTTGGGCGTATGGAGGCCGAAATCTAGGAGCGCGGCTGGAAACTTGACGCAAACGCGAAAACGCATTCGCCGAGTGCGCTTGGGGCTGAACGGGTGGAGATGCTGTTAAAGATCCCAGGGAAATGGTTACGTCCTCGCCGATGCGAGCGAAACAAACAGCTATCAACCAAAGGTCACTGGGAAACGCGGCCGTGCTATTGAGCCCCACAGTGACAGGAAGGCAGTGAGTCAGTCGGTCACCCCGGTCCAGCATGCAGTCCCCTGCCACTGCCACAGTCTTCCCCATGGCCTATAGCTGCTAGCTTCACGTGAGCGCCCAAAGAAAACCAGCCTTCCCTCCCTCGCTGCTTGATTTGCTTGGCTTCGCTCCCCCTCCACCCCCCGTAAATCTGAGCAGCGCCGCATTTAATGCCCCTTCTCTCCTCCGGTCTCCCTCCCAAACCCCTCCTCCTCCCCCCCGTCCCCTCCCACAGATCAAATCCATGCGCCGGCCGCCGGCCGGCCGCGCGACTTCTTGATTCCTGGAAAGGCCGGTCCTTTCTCCCTCTCGCACTGATCGGCGGCGCCCTTTGACGCGAGAATAAGAAGAAGGAAGGAGGGTTCCGTTCCGTCAGGCGTTTCTTCCGTCTTCTCTCAGCCGTGCTGGTTGTCAGGGGCGGGGCGATGAGGCGGCATGGGTGGCAGCTCCCTTACCACCCTCTCCAGGTCTGTTCTTGCCTCCCCAGCGGTGAAATTTTGTGCATTTCCCCTTCTTTTCCGCGGCGAAGGACCAATGGACGGATGCTTGCGTGCTGCAGGTGGTCGCCGTTTCCGTGTTCGTGGCGCTGGCGTTCGCGTTCTACGTCTTCTTCGCGCCCTTCGTTGGGAGGAAGGTCTTCCAGGATGCCGCCATGGGGCTCTACACTCCTCTGGTAATTATCCTCTTGCCTGCCCCCTCTTCGTTGCTGACAGGGTGAATGAATGAGTGAGAGCCTGAGTGCCCTGTGGTTTGGCACATTTTGGATCCCAATCTTGGTGCTGCATGATGGGCCCATTAGGCAGTGGTTGCTGAACTTGGGGGAAGTGCCCAAACAAAGTAGTAGTTCTCACCTTGAAATGGGCTATTTAGCAGTCCTCTATATGCGGTTGAATTTCTGTATTTGCTCGTTTGTTTGTTGGAGGGTGGTACAAGCTCGCTTTGAGGGTAGTCTTCTGGCCAATTCTGGCATTGCCATGTGACATGCCTAACCCTGCAAGTCATTGTCCTGCACTCGTGGTTGGTAAATTTTGCTTTCTTCTCAAGGTTAAGAGCGGTATATGAGGGCTACTTTCTGAGTTTCTGTATGTGATGGCGGTGCAAACAATGTCATATTATTAAGGGCAATCATGAATTATGCATTCTGTACTCGTAGTGCTTCTTTGCACAATCCAGTTTAGCAGTGCCTTTGGGCAGTTCAGAATTTGTACACTGTATGGTTGGTAGGATTTTGTTGGACCTTGTGGCTGTGGTGGTTTGCTTTATATATAAAGCGGGGCAAAAGCCTTTTTCGGTAACTCTGTTTAATGTTATGGTTCATTGATCCGAGGGCATAGCCTAGGCCAGGAGGAGCCTATGGGCTGATGGATATGCGCAGGAAGATAACGGGGAGAAGATATACAGCAGATTGATAGCTTCTGGAAACTTTATTGGTTGATAGCTTCCAGAAACCAATGTGATTGCCTCCTTGTATAATGGGTGGCTACACAAGACTGTACTGCAAGGCTGCAATACAAATAGAACTCTTTCTCTTGCCCAATACATACTCAAAATTAACTAAGGCTCCTGCCTAAGAACATAAAAACTGGAAGGTCCTAGACCCTGAGGTCCTAACCAACCGGGCCACGCCGGCCATAGGTTAATCCCAACATAACAGTTTAATCGAGAGTGGCGTGATGTAAGTTGTATTTACTACAATTATATTAGTTGTTTCTTATGGTCCTATCTTTCCGATACCATGGTATGGTTTCGGTGCTGTCTTGTTATAATCATGCCAAGCTGAGAAAGGAGTTTCCATGGATTAGGTAATGTTATATCCTGCAAATGGGCTATCCCTGCATTATTCTTTACTTCTTTGTAGCCCACCGAGTGGCAGCAACATCATTGTCCTGCCCAAGTTCTTTGGAAAATGTTGTATCTATGCTGTAATGAGTTGGTAATATTCATGAGGGCACCTTTTTGGTCTTCAGGCATCTTTTTTAACATCTGTATACATGTATTACAGAGTGGCATGCATCATCATGCCAGCACACTTTTCCTTTCTTCATGATTAACCATGTATATTTCTTGTTCTTCGGGACGAATATTAACCATGTGCTATTACAGTCAGAAATCAGGGAATCATGGTCTGCTTACGATTCTGGATGAATTCTGATTTTCTTCAATACATTACATGATTAAGTTCACAAAACTGAAAATTTATTGTGATGATGGAAGGCACTAAAGCATGATTCAACACCTGGAGGTTGTCGTAGATACACTTCTTTGAGCACACTTAATGCTAACTGCACCTTTCCCTATTTTTTTGCCTGATAACACCTTTTCACTACAGTTAAATTCTAAACTGTGATTAGGAATTATTGTGAATATGTGGTGATATGACTATTTTATCAAGCCATACCCTTTATTATTATAGAAAAGAATCTATTCAGCAGAACTTGATTCTGAATTTACTTAGCACTGCAATGGTCGAAGCAGCTGTTTAACTTAACACCTGATAAAAGCGTGTAATCATCTTTTCTTTAGGTTTTATGTGTATTCCTTCTGTACATCTGGTGTGCTGCGACGGATCCAGCAGACCCAGGGGTCTTCAAATCAAAGAAGTACCAAAGATTGTATGGAGGCTGCAAGCATAGGCGTCTCAAGGAGTCCATACAAGGTGTTTCAGATGTTGGATTACAACTAGAGGGAACTGGAGAAAAGAGAGGACATGAGGTTGCTGATGCTAATGAGAAGTCAATGACTGAACTGAAGAACAAAAGCTCATCTTGCTGCAGTGCAACTTTCTCTGCATTTCTCCTTATATTCAGCCCTCTTTCTTTTGTTTTTTCCTGCTGCCGATCACGTGAATGGTCCTCTGAGCAGCACGACAGTGAAGACGGGATGTTTTTCTGCAGCCTTTGTGAAGTCGAAGTATGTTTCTTTCACCTGCTGGTGTTGATGTATGCTTTTGTATGCTAGTATTTAACGTGTTGCTTTTTGTGTAGGTGTTGAAGTACAGTAAGCATTGCAGAGTTTGTGACAAATGTGTGGACGGTTTTGATCATCACTGCCGGGTAACATACACCTAAATAAATATATCTCTTTTTATATATGATCATGAGCAATTCTCTTCTTATTTCGATTAGCGAGTATATATTAACTCGCATGAATTTCTCAATCTCAACAGTGGCTCAACAATTGTATCGGAAAAAGAAACTATAGAAGGTTTTTTCTTCTAATGACAACAGCCCTTTTCTTGGTAAGCTCATGTTCTCTATCATGCTTTGGTAGATTGTTTTTACAGAAATGCTGCAGATGGCTCTGATCTTAGTATAATCATGTAAGCATTTTCCAGGCATCAACTGCATTCTACAACACAGTCGTTCTTATGCATTTGAATTTGGTCATCATTGTTGGAGAGAGCATTTTATTCCTGGTCCTTTTCATCCTAGTTGACCATTGACAGGTCTGCATGGTTTGTGCACTTTGGACCAGCTTATCCTGCAATCAACAACTGGAGTATTGGTGCTAGTTCTCTGCTTTGTTCAGCGAAAGGAATTCTCTATGCAGATTGTGTCAAAGCTAGGAAGCAGCTTCTCTATAGCGCCTTTCATCATTGTGGTGGTATGTTCAATCGTCCTACTTCTTTCTAATTCACTGTTGAAAGTGCTAAGTGTTTTACTCGATCTTTCTTGAATTAGTACTAAAATGATTGATCCTCGTTCACGCAGGCATCCTGTACCATCCTAGCTATGATTGCTTTACTGCCGATTGCTCAACTTCTCTTTTTCCACATCCTTCTCATCAAGAAGGCAAGTCCTGTCACCCATCTTATATTTGTAACCATTGTTATACTAGCGATTCCATTACTATCCCTGTGCTGTTGCCGATTAGCTTATATTTCAACTAATCAGACCACCTCACTCAAATATTTTGTGGACAATGTGAACTTGTGACACTTAGCCTGACACTGGGAACATTCATTTGATAACATGCATGTAAATATTGAGCAAACAACTGTTATATCATCGGTCCATAACTTTATGTTATCATATCACTGATAAACTGCAAAGAAAACAGTGAAAAATGATCTGATTACTTGGTTTTTCTCTGAATTAGCAAATATATTTTGATATCATGGATAGTTTGTATTCTTGCCTTTCAAGGTGGTCTCAAATTTTACAACTAAGTACCATTTTGTCAATTTGATGCAGGGAATCAGTACCTACGACTACATCATTGCCCTGAGAGAGCAAGAACAAGAAGAGGTTAGTGGGGAGCAGAGTCCACAGATGTCTCATGTAAGCTCCTATGGTGGGCTTAGCAGTACTAGTTCCTTTGGTGCACTCCGTCGTGGTTCATGGTGTACCCCTCCAAGACTGTTTCTTGAAGATCAGGTGAGAACCCTACATCATCAAACTTAATGAATAACGAGACAAAAATTAACATTAGAACTGGCGCTGTTGCCGGAAAAGTGAAGGTGGTTGTTTGCACATCATGTGTTACATTTATAGCCTCAGTAATTACTCATGTGAAGTGAAGTAATCATAGCTGTTCGATTATTATTTAAACAGTCATGCTGATCGTTGGTATGACTTGGAACATCTTGAAATTTCTTGACCTGTTATAATTTTGCATTTGTAAATGGCAACGAATGCACTTAGGTGCCATCATGAGTTCCACACACATGGTTATAGTAGATAGATGTATATGACCTTTTCTGCATCAGCATTTTCCCATCAGCTCACAAATAATCTGAAGCTACTCAAACTCCTTTGCAGTTTGACGTTATTCCATCAGAGGCTGGCTCTTCACATAACTCCGCTACCAAGAGAAAAGACGAAGAAGTAAGGAGGAAGAAAACCTCAGGGGCTGTGAAAATTAGTCCATGGGCACTGGCTCGTCTTAATGCAGAAGAAGTTTCTCGAGTTGCTGCCGAGGCAAGGAAGAAGTCCAAGGTTTTAGTGCCCATCAGAAGAGACGAGTACTCACTCGGTCATGAAACAGACAGTAGCTATGGAGGCATGAGCAGCAGGATTGATCTGGGATCTGATAACACAATGAGAACAAATAGGAGAGGAAGGCCCCATGGTGATCTCTCTCTTAAACCTGTTGCAAAAATATCCTCAGATGCCATCGACAGTAATGGCAGTGACATGATCAGTTTAGCACCGTTGCAACTTGAGGCGCGAAGTGCTTTTCATCCAAGTAGAGCCGCATCCTCCGCCAACATCGATGGCTCGTCTCCAGATAGCAGTTTGGATTCGCCTGATCTGCACCTGTACCGATTCTCAGGTGTCTCCTCGTCCGCAGCTGAAGACTTGCAGCTGGTAGCTCTCACTGCCCCGGGAAGCACTCCACATCACGGCATTCAGCTGTCTAGATCGACCAGTGACGGGTACGAAGCATCAGGCGGTGAAGACAGCGATCGCATCCCGTCAAGGATAGTGCACCGCTCCTCCAACTGGGCAAGCATCATCCTCAGCACCGATCAGGGTGTTCCCTCGTCGGGCGCCCTTGTGCAGAAGAACAGATTGCCTTAGACTTTCCATGCTCAGCTTCCTTCAGACCCAAGAATGTAAATGGCCCGCATCGTGTCCTAACTTGTTTGACGCCACCTCCTGTTCCGTAGTTTCGAAACCTGTTGTCTCAGCTATGCATTTTTGGAATTCGGTAAGGTAGGGAATGTAGAATTGTTTCGTTTCACCGAGTGCTCAAGTGCTTGTAGCTTTTGCTGTGAGATGACAATTTCAAAGATGTTGATATCTTCAGTATCTATTAGGGCCTCGGTTTGTTGGTTCGAAACTGCTCTTATTACATCTTTAGAGTAACCATTGCTGAAGTTGACTTGGTAGCTTCCTGCCACGTGGCGTGTGAGGAAAACAATGGCATAGTTGTCAACTAGGGTGCCTTAAGCATTATAAGAAATGGTACGGCCGTGCAGATTCAGTCCTCTGAATCATATTTAGCAGCCCATGTTAAGTACCATCTGACAACGTCCTGATATAAGTACTCTGATTAACCCTTTAGTCACAACCAAGTCAAACGTGCCCGACACACTAAGTAGATCTGAGACTAAATAACAAATACTGTCATATTGGACGGCACATGAGATAAGGTCAGCTAATTGAGTCAATTCTGCTTTGGTTAGTGGAAATCAAATTATGCTACCAAGCCCTAGCACGTCAGCGTTGCAAGCTTGTGATTGGTCAGATTCAGAACCTAGATTCTTAAAGAAAATGGGGAAGAAAATGAGGGGTTTTCAGGCTAACTCTCTGATACATTTCTTCAGTTCAGTGAAATTGCACCTCTGATGTATGTTTGTTTCAATTTATAAATTGCCTTGCACAGGCAAAAAAAAAGGGAATTATTCAAATGTTTTACAGTCATTTTGAGGCAAAAATGCAGTGCAGCTGTCGGTGCGAAGTATCCACTCGACAGGTGGCAGACACGAAGCTGAATCTTGCAGTCTTGCTTCATTTGGTTCTCTGCTAAATATAATCGCCTGATTCAACGAATACTACCACAAGTTTATCTTGGGAATAATGCAATCCAGTAGTACTAAATGGAAGTCAATATACCGTGTTCATGATCTAAGGTTGGAAAAGGAGTACATCTGTCATATAAAAACAGCGGTTATCAGTTCAAGTACCGCCTCGAGAAAGCATCGATAGTAAATAAACAAGATAAAAGATGCTTCATATGCACAATCTAAGCTTGAGAGTTGACAAAGTTTTTACTAAACAATGAAAATAGAACACAAGAATCATCATGGACATTTTTCTTGAACCTGGGTTTTCTAGAGTCCAGCAAAGCAAATGGAGAACTCCAATTCTGATGCAAGGAGAATAATTAACCATGTCTCAAGCTCAAAGGCGCTTACATGGCAGTGATCTGTAATGTTGGCACATCAGACTTCTGCAGTTGAAGAATAGGCCAACAAAATAAGAATGAAATCCATATCTTATGTGGTTAACAACAAGCATCGTTTAGAAGACAGACTTGAAGTTCACTGTAAAATAAATTTGGATAGAGTGCAAATTCATGAATCAAGTTTCAGAGCCATCAGTACCTTGCTATTACAATATGTTCCCTTCCGTATAGCCAAAAATGTGTTGAGGTGACAAAAATCCACAACAATTGAATTGATATACTAGTTACATCGTTTCAAAAGAATGCTACACACATTGCCAGCCCTCGAATCACCGCTGAGACAGATCAAGAATACACCAAATCTAAGTTTTCCCCGGTCTTCTCTTTTGCATCCGCGCCATTACATGAGCCTCGAAGAACCCCAAATGACTGCAAAAGGATTCTATCACCATGAACATGAATCGATCGTGGCACATTAAGCGTGTAATCATGGTGACACGACCACACCCTTCAATCTTGGCAAAAACCGGATGTTGCCCACCTCACTTATTTCCCACCAGAATATGAACAGATACACCTTGAGAAAGAAACCTATAATCTTCTTAATCACCTCACTGCATCTGACTTGTCATCCATCATCATCTCAATCTCCTCGACTGAGCCGCCCTCCTCATCCAGAATTGCCAAGCTCGATGATCGGCAAGTGAAGTAGAACACCGCACTCATCATCGAATCTATCAGCATCACGAAAGAGTACATGAGGATCAGCAATGGCCCCTCCCAGAGCCGAGATGAGCCATCCCCATAACTCAAGGTCTTCACCCTGTGCTCAAACAGCCCCTCGACGAAGGCCAGACCAATGGTGGACACAAGAAAGATGAGCAGACCGACATGGGTTTGGCCACGCATCAGCTGCACCGACCGGCGCAGCGCATTGACCCCGGCTACGTCCTCGAGAACGGCAATGACTCCGCCGAGGCTGCACACTATGATGGTGTGCGCGTACACGATGGAGAACGCAAGGACCGTGAGGAGGCCGGCGCAGACGACAATGTCCGGCGGGTAGAGCATGGACTTGAGCATGGAGCAGACGGTGACGAGGAGGGCGAGGAAGGCGGCGAGGCAGGCGGCGACGGCGGCGCACGAGAGGCCGTAGGTGGCTGCGAGGCGCGGCCACGCGCGGCGCGCGAGGAGGGAGAGGTCCGCGGCCGGGAGGGGCTTGCCGGCGTACACGGCCGCCACGGTGTAGGCGACGGCGGCCCGGGCGGCGAGGAGGAGCGTGAGGAGCGCCGGGAAGGAGACGACGGCCGCGACGAGCGTGGCGGCGAGGTGGTGCGCGAGCTGCTTGACGAAATGCGTGACGGGGACCCCCGAGGACGCGGCGGCGACGAGGAGGCGGCGCGCGAGCGGCAGCACGACGGCGCCCTCGAGCGCGGCGGCGGACAGGAGGAGGAAGCCGGAGGCCGGGCAGAGCAGGAGGAAGAGCACGTAGGTGAAGGCGTGCGGGTCGGCGCGCAGCACGCGCACCGTCTCCCGCAGGATCTCCAGCGCGTTCATCGCCGGCAGCCGCACCCCCGCGGCCCCGCCCCGCGGCTGCGCCATCCCGCCGCTCCCTCCGGGCCCGCGGCCTGGCCGGGTCAGATCCGAGGCGAGATCAGGCTCTTCGGACGACGACGTGCGCCGAGCAATGCGCGGCTGCCCTGCCGCGGCGCGGAATGCGGCTAGGTGGTGGGCGGCGCGAGGTGGGATCCCGGGGGGTGGCAATGGGGTGGGGGTGGAGTGGAGGGAGAAGCTTCTCTAGAGCAGAGATCGAGGGTAGGGCTTTTGTTGAAGGGGGGCGACGACGCGAGGGGAGGGCGAGCCACTGAGCCTGACACAGACTACCGACAGTTTACTGGTTTGTATGACACGCGGGACCCACCAGGGGGGTTCGTCTCCGGGCCTGCGGTATCGGTATGCCATGTGGGGGCGGGTGGAGGCTGGAGCTCGGTGAAGCTTCGTGGCACGCTCGTGGAGGGTGGGGTCTCGTCCCTGGGTTTCCGTGCTGTGCAGTTTTCTCGTGTGGGTCAGTGGGGAGGCCATGGAGAAGTCATTTGGGTCGCCTCCGTTTTGACACTCATGAACAGCGATGGCCACTGGTCTAGAAAACACTTGCAAATGCCGCTTTGGTTGACGCACATGTAAGTCATTATCGTTACCGCTATAGGAAGACTACAAAACCGGCCCACTTGTGGTTGGAGGGAGGGTCTACCATAGAGAAGTCAATGATGCAATTTTAATAGCTACTCAAGTGTTGAATGCAATAGTTTCTTGCGTGATCAATATCTATTTTTTTGTGCGATCGATATAACTTTTATTCTCTCCATTCACAAATATAATAGCATGTTAACTTTTTTTTGTAAATCAGATGTATATAAACACATTTTAATGTGTTTATTCACTCATTTCAATCCGTATTTCGTTCATACTGAAATATTTAAAACATCTTTATATTTGCGAATGGAGGGAGTAATAAATGTGAATGGTATGACGATGGAGCTGTGATAGTAAAAAGAACCAAGTCTAGCAACACAAATAAATCAATGAACTAAAGCTTACATTAGCATATGAGCAAAAGCAAAGTGATCAGATTAAGGCGGTCAACAAAACAGATTCTTTGATTGTCCCTAGCGTCATCGAGGGAATGCCCCATTAGTAAAAGTGAGCAAGATTGCTTTGTAGAGAAGCATCATATACTTTCCTTGCTTCACGCTCTTTAATGAAACAACATTTCCCTAGCATAGTGTCCCCTTTTTTTAATTAAAAGGAGGAAACCCTCAGTAGGCATTAGCAATGATACACACACTCATTTTTATTACATTATTCAACAAAGCCTGATAAAAAGAATACGTCGCCGAGACCCGCCATCGTCGATGCGGTAGAAGCACCACCGCCCCACTTCCTGGACCCTCTAGCCACCACCTGCTCTAAAACAATGCCCCGAGACTCTAGCATCCCCTCACCGCCACCTCTACGTGTCACCGACCAACCAAGAGCCACACCAACGACGGATCTGGGCGGGGATCAGATCCACGACCCACCGGCGGGACAGGGCATGGATATGACAACCGCCACCGCACAACCAGGGGAGGACGCCCTGGCCGACGTGCTCGATCTCCCCGCATGCACCGCTAGAGCCGCACCAGGGAGTCACTATCGTGAACCACCTGCCTAGGCACCTTCGGCGCCACGCCCGCCGCCACCGCGACTGACATAGGTGACAACAGTGGTAGGGGAGACATCAGGGTTGGGATCTTCTGGCAATGCTAGTATTGCCCCTTGACATCGTCCTGGGGAGCGACGCGAGGAGCATTTTTTTTATGTCCTATTAGGATATGTACTCGCTGAAGATTAGTCATGTTTGTTTGTGTTGTGATAAGAGTACAATGTTGAATTTGCATCGACATGTACATAGGCTAGTTTTTGCTGCAACAGTTACTCCTAGTCTCGTGATGCGATCCTAACATATCGCCCTTATTTTCCCATGCCCCTGCATGTGGGCATTGTACTAAATACACACGGTGAACATTGTCTACTATCCTTCTTGGTAATTAGAGCCTCGTCTCTTCCCCTAACTACCATGTGTCCAACAATGCCTTTCCTCCCACAACCCTTCCTAGTCGTACCTCCCATGACGACATTGATCTTTCCGTCAACGAGCTATCACCAACCCCCAAGACTGATGGCTCCTTGGCTTCTTGCCCTCGTGCACCCACCACGGTTGAGCTCTACACGTTTGGCGGCCTTCCTCTTACCACCTCTGCCGTATCCGCCACCACCCATCCCCTTGCGTCTTTCATCGCTGTAGACGCCTCCTTGTGACGCCCTCGATTCAATCGTACACTAATCATACATGCAAATGTGTACGATCAAGATCAAGGACTCACGGAAAAATATCACAACACAACTCTAGACACAAATCAAAATAACACAAGCTTTATATTACAAGCCAGGGGCCTCGAGGGCTCGAATACATAAACTCGAATACACAAGAGTCAGCGGAAGCAACAATATCTGAGTACAGACATGAGTTAAATAAGGTTGCCTTAAGAAGGCTAGCACAAAAGCAGCAACGATCGAAAAGGCAAGGCCTCCTGCGTGGGAGCCTCCTAACTACTCCTAGTCGTCTGCAGTCTTCACGTAGTAGTAGGCATCCTCCGGGTAGTAGTAGTCATCAGTGGCGTCGTATGGCTCCTGGGATCCGTCATCTCGTCGCAACAATAAGTTATGGGGAAAAAATAAGTAGCAAAGCAACCGTGAGTACTCATCCAAAGTACTCGCAAAACTTACATCAGATCTAAACTAAGTATGCATCTGTATAAAAGGAATGGGTTGTATATGTGGACTGGGCTGCAGAAATGCCAGAATAGAGTGAAGGCCTAGTCCTATCGAAGACTAGCATCTTCTGGAAACCACCATCTTGCAGCAACAGGAGGGAGTAGAGTAGCATAAAGTAAAGTAGTAGTACTGTTATCAACCTCGGCCAGAGATCCTTTCTCGACTCCCTGTGAGAAAGCAATCCCAGAGCCATACTATCCAAGTGTCCACACATTCCAATTCTCATCACCATCCAGTTCTCATCACAAGTATCTAGTTCTAGTTGCATCGATCGGGATACAACTCCAAGTGTCCGTTACCGTAGGACAGGCTATCGATAGATGTTTTCTTCCCTGCAGGGGTGCACCAACTTACCCACCACGCTCGATTAACTCCAGCGGACACACTTTCCTAGGTCATGCCTGGCCTCGGCCAAACAATATGCCACAACCCGACCTAGACTTAATAGAGAGGCCAGCACGCCGGACTAAACCTATGCCCCCAAGGGTCATGGGCCATCTCCCCGGGAACTCCTGCACGTTGCCTACGCGGCCGATGAGCAGACCTAGCTACCTCCTTCAACAAGGCAGGAGCTTACGCAGTCCAACCCGGCGCGCGCCGCTCAGTCACTGACGTCTATTAAACTTCGGCTGATGCATACGACACAGAACGCCCATACTATGCCCACGTGATGGTTAGTGCTATCAGTCCAAAGGCCCCTCGGATCAAATATCCAAATCGTAGTGGATTAGGAACGCGCGGTAACGAGTAGAGACTCACGATCGATGTGACCCCGTCGCCCGTCTCGAGTACTTGCGGCAAGGGCTAAGAATGCCCGGCCACGCCTCGTAAGTATCTCGCGGGCACCTTCCAGGTCAACCCGACACCACATCACTCGCTATTAAGCTCGCACGGGTACCCCCTCAGGGTCGACCCGTCTTTAGTAACATGGTTCAGTGTAAAGTCATAGTAACCATAGTAACTGTGTGTCTAACACCAAAGGGAAAACCCGAGGAATCACCCCCGGTGAATTCCACTCGATGTTGTCATCAAGGTGAACGTAAGAGGATCCACCCTCGAGGTTCACGTTTGATGGGTTGCACGACAGAGCCGTAACGGAAGTGGTTAAGGAGGAAATCACCCTCGATGACCTCGACCGTAAAGCTACACTACGGAGATCTCATCAGGAGTGATGTAAGAGGTTCCACCCTCGGCACTCGATGGTAACTCTGCAGAGTCGTACAACTAGGGGGGGTGATGTGCGGTGTCGGGGCCTGGACGTCGATCATGTTGATCGAGTCATCGAACATAAAGCGGGGCAACTGGGATAAGGTGGGGGTCATTGATGTATCACTAACCAACCTATACTAAGCAGTTTAGGATAAGCAGATAAGGTATGAGAGCAGGTAACAACAACAGGCTATGCATTAGAGTAGGATCATACAGAAAGCAGTAGCAGTTCTAATGCAAGCATGAGAGGGAAAGTAATGGGCGATATCGGAATGCTGAAGGGGGGTTTGCTTGCCTGGTTGCTCGGGCGAGAAGAAGGGTCATCGTCGACGTAGTCAATCACTAGGGTAACATCGGTCTCGGGGTCTACCGGAGATAAGAGGGGGAAGAAATAGTAAATATAAAGCAACATAGCACCACAAAGCATAACATGGCAATAAGATGTGCCGGGTGTGATCTAACGCGGTAGGAGGTGATACCGGCGAAGGGGGAAACATCCGGGAAAGTATCCCCGGTGTTTCGCGTTTTCGGACAGATGAACCGAAGGGGGAAAGTTGCGTGTTCACTATGCTAGGGATGCGTGGCGGACGAACGGGTTGCGTATCCTAATTCGTCTCGTCGTTCTGAGCAACTTTCATGTACAAAGTTTTTCGATCTGAGCTACGGTTTAATTAAAATGATTTTCTAAAGTTTTTATTAATTTTTGGAATTTTAATTATTTAATTCAACATTGTCCAGAATAGTAAAAGATGATGTCAGCATGACATCATGCTGACGTCAGTAGTCAACTCTGCTGTTTACTGGGTCGACTACGTGTGGGGCCATTCTATCATAGTCTAACAACTAATTAACATTTTTAATTAACTAATCAAGTTAATTAGGTACTAAATAGAGTTAATTAAGTTAATTAATTACCTAATTAATTAATTAACTAATTAATTATTTTTATTTTTAAATTACATTTTTAATTCATTTTTTATAAACGTTCTGGGGCCTGGGCCCCACATGTCATTGGCCCGAGGCCATAGTGGGTTCGGCGCTAGCGGGTGCCTAGAGCGGGCGCTGGGTACCCGCCCAGATCGACAGGGAGGAAACGGCGCTGGGCGCCGGCGGCCACAACGACGAGCGGCTTGTGGAGGCGCGTGAGGCGGACGGGGCTGTGGCCACGGCGGGGTGACGGGCGAGCAGCGGGCGACGGATGAGCAGTGGGGCCCCGCGAGGCCGTGGTGGAGCAGCCAGGTGCGGCCGAGGCCATGCGGGGGAGGCGCGGCCGGGAGGAGCTACCGGCATCCAGCTGCAGCGTGCAACAGGGAGCGGGGGAAGAGGCAAAACGCGGCGGCGGAGCAAGCGAGCCGCAGCGGTAGCGGGGCGGCGCTGGCAAGATGGAGCGGGCGCCCAGGGGGAGGACGCAGTCGAAGCGCGCGGGCGCAGGAGCCAGCGTGCGTGGGGCGACGGTGAGCACGCGCGGTCGACCCGTGGTGACCAGACGGGGGGAAAAGGCACAGGGCCTCACCGGAGGTGTAGACGACCAGGGGCGGCGAGGCTCGATGGGGTCCGGTGAGGGGGAAGCCGGGGACGACCGGCGAGGTAGCGAAGGGGACGGCGTCATGCGCCAGGGGGAGGGGGCGATGCGGGGATGAGGCGAGGTCGGCGGAGTCTGACGAAGAGGAGGTCGAGGATGGGACGGCGTCGGCGTGGACTAGAGGCGGCGACGGAGCCGTGCCATGCGAGGGAGGAGAGGCCGGGGGGGCGACGGGGTCGTGCCCCGTTTCCGATTTGGTTGGGGAAGGAGACGAGGGAGCGTGAGGGGTTCGTGGGGGTAGTGGGGGGGGGGGGCGTGCAAGACGAGTGGGGAGGGGGGCTCCTGCGGGAGGAGTAGAGCTGCGCTAGGGTTAGGGCGCTCGTGGTGGGCGGTTGGACCGGCCAGCTAGGCCGGCTTTGGCCAACTGGGCCAGTCGTCCCACTTGGGGGGGGGGGGTCTAGTGTTTTTTTGTTTGAGTTTTAGTGTTTATTCATTTTTCCTATCCCCTGTTTCTTTTAACCTTTAATCTATTCTATTTTTATAATTTATAAAGTGTATCCCTAAAGTAGTGTTACAACATAATCCAATGCCACAAAAAGTTTTACCCCAAACAAAATAGTTTAGTATTTTATAAATACAAAAGGCATTTAATTAATGGGTTTAGCTACTATTTTAATTAGTTTAGTGCACTAAATCTTTTTACAAAAAAATGTGGTTCCTCCACCACTATGACTTAGGATTTATTTGTCCCATTTTGAACATTTTAGTTTTAACGTTTGAAAACTTTTGATGTTTGCCTTTATTTAAATTTGAATTTGGACATGATTTGAACCTATGCAAGTTTAGCAACAGTAATACCACTGACGTGGTAACGTTTAGCAGACGGTTACTGTAGCTTAACTATCCGGGTGTTACAATTCTCCTCCACTACAAGAAATCTCGTCCCAAGATTTAGGAGGGGAAGTGAGAGGGAAAGATCTGGTTACGAAATTATAACGAATCTTCTCGGTCTTGATTGCCCTTCTTGAATAGGCCGATCCATTACTTTGATGTCTTCCTTTCTCTGCTTCAGGTCAACATGATGTAGTACACATCCTTTCTTCAGGAACTCCGTCATACTTACGAAAGAATAAGGGGGTATACCAGAAGAATGGACCTCTGCAAGGTAGACTATCTAGTAGATATCATCGAGGAAGGTGGCAGAGAGTAACTCTCGAATTGAAACTTAAGAAAATATCATGAGCAAAGTAAGGAGGTGTCATGGGAAGTTTCAAGCAGGTAGGCAGTCGTTCGTTGCCTGAAACAAAGTGTGAAAGGGGTCTAGATCAACGATAATAAGCATTGCGTCTGATAATAGAATAGATCATCTATAGGACGGTGACTCATGAATTACATGTGAAGTTAAGTGCAAAGGATACTTCAAAATCAAGGATGTACAAGAGAGTCAGGTTTCGATCCTGGGACCTGTGGGTTATGGGCCCACCATGTGGGTTAAAAGTAGAAAGGGCGCTAGCATATGCACAGTCATGATAGCAAGGTAGGTCAGAGGATAGCCTGTCAGTTATGTTGGAAAGAACGTTGGTACCAAGGGCGAGGGACGAAGAGAACCATTTTCCTGCTTGTTAAGACGAGGCGGACCAATAGACAAAGTTCTCGTCCATCGGCGGCTACGAGAATGTCATCAACAATAGTAACAGGGTCTTACTGACAGAGTGATACAACGAGGTGTTTACATAAACAGGGAAATATTACTGCTTATATAATATAGATCACAATAAGGTTTAAACAAACCAATGGAAAGGAAAATGTAATTGTCAGATTAAACAGAACAATGGAAAGGAAAATGTGTTTAAACACAACTGTAAGGAGTATTCCCTTCCCAAGGACAAGTAGAGGATGATATCCATGACTGGATAGTAAGTAGATAACCAATTAGGTAAAGGCGTGAGGGAATTCATGATGTTACACGTACAACGGTGTTTGGATAAATGAACAAAGAAACATTTAACATTATGCTTCCAATGTTCTTGTGGGAGATCGGATTACCACAGACATGCTTCGAGATAGCATTGACATGGTTTCAAGCAAAGGTCAGACTTTGGATACACCAAGGATCCATCGGAAACAATTTAGAAAATAAGTCATACAATTTTAGTAGGGAAAAGAGGAGGGTGTGGCTGACGGGCTCAGTAGCAATCCATCGACATGTCAAAAAGGATGTATTTGCGAAATTATATGAACAAGTTTGTGTTGGGGAAGGCAAGAATGTTGTGATGATGACATAAATCATCGAGGTTGAGGATTGTATTTATCACCATGAATTCGATTGATATCCTGGAAAGCTCATAATGTCGATGATGATTACGACACATTTGTCGAAGGATTTCATGAAGATGTCACCGCGCAGAAAAGGAAGGAAGAAGTGAAAGGCTATGAGAACCAAGGATTCGACACAAGCTCAAAGTCAAGCTTGTTGTTTGAGGTGAAATGATAAGATGAGGAAGATCGACGTAAGCTTAGCTCATCGTCGAAAGTTGCTCCGGGCATAAGGACCAGGTAGCCCAGTTAAAATTAGCTTGATAATGATATAGCCGATCAGGCTAGGAATGATGTGATGGAGTATCATTCCAATGAGAATTCACAAGAGGTAGTGCAATGACACAATATCCTCGAGACAACAGGGGGCAATACTCGAGGTAGATCAAAATAGAGGTTTGACAGATGAGATGATATGCAGAAGACAAGTATTTTAACTTGTCCGGGAAATGGGATCAAGGAGAAAATATGGTCGGAACCACGATTGCAAAGATTCAATTTACAGATGCAAGATGAGCTTATACCAAGGGAACATTTGATTATAAGAGAATCTTCTATGATAAGATCTACATCGTTTTTATGGGCATGAACACAAAGTTCAAGGTCGACTCCCACTTCTTCAATGCATAACCTCTCATTTACTTCTCGCTTTTGACGAAGTTGTAGTGTAGAAATTTTTATCCAGCGTAACACCAGTAGAGTATGACCCATAGAAATTTCCGGGTTCACACAAATTAGGGAAAACATTAGTTCAACCCATCGGGGCATCTTAGGAACATTTGCAAAAACTTCAGAGGTAATTAACTCAAGCTCGGAAACAGAGCATGGTAGACAAAAGTAGGGGATACAATTTACCAAAGGCATTATGTATCAGGGAAGAATTCACAAGGTGATTAAGTATGAAGGACACTGCCGGATGGTAGTCCAACAAAGGATCTGATGACCCATAATAGAGCTGATGTGGGTATCGCTACCCAATCAGACAAAGAAAGAATGCAAGGAGATGAGATTATAGAAACAACCGACTAATTCAAAGTTTAATTAACAAAGGAATTAGGATTTCCAAAATGAAGGATCAGAAGAAGACGCTCTGAACAAATGATGGCTAAGTTGAATAGAATTAGAACGACAATCAATTAAGGTTTGGTTTGCCGAGAACCAGCTCATGTCCGGAGTGACGTCTGAGCCGGAAAGATCATCTAAAAGGATCAACTGATGATTGCGCGCATTCGCTCACCTGTTGAAACAATAGGAGCAAAATGACGGTGTCAAAGGATACTAATGAATATTGCTAGACATATGAGAAGCATCCATAATGTAAGCAGACAAGTAATTGCCGAGCAATAGTTTGAAGAGAATTCTCGGAAGATCAAATAGTATTTCAGAGAATCTTATGAATCATACGAACAACTGGGGATGTACGGATACTCGATAAGTGCGAGGAATTATCCATAGGGGTATTCATGTGGTAAAGAACTGCAAGGCAGTAAGCTCAAAGGATTCTTGGAAAAGGAGAGCAGTTCAGGGCATCTTGTAATAACAAGATAAATGGGATAGAACGTAAGATTGGTAAGTGTGTGTAGTTATCCATAAGGATATTTCGGTGGTAGGGAATTGCAAAGGCAACAGGCACAAAGTCTCGAGAGAAAATCGTCGAGTATCTTCGGAATCTTCTGATGCAGCAAGCGATCATCTGAAATAAGGGGCTCTCCGGGCGGATGTGATCACGAGATCCTAATGTTCGAGTTAGTAAAACCATTTACCCGAATAGAAGAGAGATCAGAGTCCCAGAGTATAGACAAGGAATAAAAGATCCTAATACCACCCAAATGACGACGTGGGCCCGTAAGACACACAACCATGTTAGTAAAAGTTTTTGTAGTGACTAGACTCAACTTCGGCCAAGGAGTTGGAAAGGGGGCTACCTACAGGCAGTCGGCTCTGATACCAACTTGTGACACCCTCGATTCAATCATACACGCAAATGTGTACGATCGAGATTAAGGACTCACAGGAAAAATATCACAACACAACTCTAGACACAAATCAAAATAACACAAGCTTTATATTACAAGCAAGGGGCCTCGAGGGCTCGAATACATAAGCTCGAATACACAAGAGTCAGCAGAAGCAACAATATCTGAGTACAGACATGAGTTAAACAAGGTTGCCTTAAGAAGGCTAGAACAAAAGCAGCAACGATCGAAAAGGCAAGGCCTCCTGTCTGGGAGCCTCCTAACTACTCCTAGTCGTCTGCAGTCTTCACGTAGTAGTAGGCATCCTACGGGTAGTAGTAGTCATCAGTGGCGTCGTCTGGCTCCTGGGATCCGTCATCTGGTCGCAACAATCGGTTATGGGGGAAAAAGAAGTAGCAAAGCAACTGTGAGTACTCATCCAAAGTACTCGCAAGACTTACATCAGATCTAAACTAAGTATGCATCTGTATTAAAGGAATGGGTTGTATATGTGGACTGGGCTGCAGAAATGCCAGAATAGAGTGAAGGCCTAGTCCTATCGAAGACTAGCATCTTCTGGAAACCACCATCTTGCAGCAACAGGAGGGAGTAGAGTAGCATAAAGTAAAGTAGTAGTACTGTTATCAACCTCGGCCAGAGATCCTTTCTCGACTCCCTGCGAGAAAGCAATCCTAGAGCCATACTATCCAAGTGTCCACACATTCCAATTCTCATCACCATCCAGTTCTCATCACAAGTATCCAGTTCTAGTTGCATCGATCGGGATACAACTCCAAGTGTCCGTTACCGTAGGACAGGCTATTGATAGATGTTTTCTTCCCTGGAGGGGTGCACCAACTTACCCACCACGCTCGATTAACTCCGGCCGGACACACTTTCCTGGGTCATGCCCGGCCTCGGCCAAACAATACGCCGCAACCCGACCTAGGCTTAATAGAAAGGCCAGCACGCCGGACTAAACCTATGCCCCCAGGGGTCATGGGCCATCTCCCCGGGAACTCCTGCACGTTGCGTACGCGGCCGGTGAGCAGACCTAGCTACCTCCTTCAACAAGGCAGGAGCTTACGCAGTCCAAGCCGGCGCACGCCGCTCAGTCACTGACGTCTATTAAACTTCGGCTGATGCATACGGCATAGAACGCCCATACTATGCCCACGTGATGGTTAGTGCTATCAGGCCAAAGGCCCCTCGGATCAAATATCCAAATCATAGTGGATTAGGAACGCGCGGTAACGAGCAGAGACTCACGATCGATGTGACCCCGTCGCCCCATCTCGAGTAATTGCGGCAAGGGCTAAGAATGCCCGTCCACGCCTCGTAAGTATCTCGCGGGCACCTTCCAGGTCAACCCGACTCTACATCACTCGCTATTAAGCTCGCGCGGGTACCCCTCAGGGTCGACCCGTCTTTAGTAACATGGTTCAGTGTAAAGTCATAGTAACCATAGTAACTGTGTGTCTAACACCAAAGGGAAAACCCAAGGAATCACCCCCGGTGAATTCCACTCGATGTTGTCATCAAGGTAAACGTAAGAGGATCCACCCTCGAGGTTCACGTTTGATGGGTTGCACGACAGAGCCGTAACGGAAGTGGTTAAGGAGGAAATCACCCTCGATGACCTCGACCGTAAAGCTACACTACGGAGATCTCATCAGGAGTGATGTAAGAGGTTCCACCCTCAGCACTCAATGGTAACTCTGCAGAGTCGTACAACTAGGGGGGTGATGTGCGGTGTCGGGGCCTGGACGTCGATCACGTTGATCGAGTCATCGAACATAAAGCGGGGCAACTGGGACAAGGTGGGGGTCATTGATGTATCACTAACCAACCTATAGTAAGCAGTTTAGGATAAGCATATAAGGTATGAGAGCAGGTAACAACAACAGGCTATGCATCAGAGTAGGATCATACAGAAAGCAGTAGCAGTTCTAATGCAAGCATGAGAGGGAAAGAAATGGGCGATATCAAAATGCTCAAGGGGGGTTTGCTTGCCTGGTTGCTCGGGCGAGAAGAAGGGGTCGTCGTCGACGTAGTCAATCACTGGGGCAACATCAGTCTCAGGGTCTACGGGAGAGAAGAGGGGGAAGAAACAGTAAATATAAAGCAACATAGCACCAGAAAGCATAACATGGCAATAAGATGTGTCGGGTGTGACCTAACGCGGTAGGAGGTGATACCGGCGAAGGGGGAAACATCCGGGAAAGTATCCCCGGTGTTTCGCGTTTTCAGACAAATGAACCGGAGGGGGGAAGTTGCGTGTTCGCTATGCTAGGGATGCGTGGCGGACGAACGGGTTGCGTATCCTGATTCGTCTCGTCGTTCTGAGCAACTTTCATGTACAAAGTTTTTTGATCTGAGCTACGGTTTAATTAAAATGATTTTCTAAAGTTTTTATTAATTTTTGGAATTTTAATTATTTAATTCAACATTATCCAGAATAGTAAAAGATGACGTCAGCATGACATCATGCTGACGTCAGCAGTCAACTGTGCTGTTTACTGGGTCAACTACGTGTGGGGCCGTTCAGTCATAGTTTAACAACTAATTAACAGTTTTAATTAACTAATCAAGTTAATTAGGTACTAAACAGAGTTAATTAAGTTAATTAGTTACCTATTTAATTAATTAATTAACTAATTAATTATTTTTATTTTTAAATTCATTTTTTATAAACGTTCTGGGCCTGGGCCCCACATGTCATTGGCCCGAGGCCATAGTGGGTTCGGCGCTAGCGGGTGCCTAGAGCGGGTGCTGGGTACCCGCCCAGATCGACACGGAGGAAACGGCGCTGGGCGCCGGCGGCCACAACGACGAGCGGCCTGTGGGGGCGCGTGAGGCAGACGAGGCTGTGGCCACGGCGGGGCGAGGGGCGAGCAGCGGGCGACGGATGAGCAGCGGGGCCCCGCGAGGCCGTGGCGGAGCAGCCAGGTGCAGCCGAGGCCATGCGGGGGAGGCGCGACCGGGAGGAGCTACCGGCATCCAGCTGCAGCGTGCAGCAAGGAGCGGTGGAAGAGGCAAAACGTGGCGGCAGAGCAAGCGAGCCGCAGCGGTAGCGGGGCGGCACTGGCAAGATGGAGCGGGCGCCCAGGGGGAGGACGCATTCGAAGCGCGGGGGCGCAGGAGCCAGCGTGCGTGGGGCGACGGTGAGCGCGCGCGGTCGGCCCGTGGTGACCAGACGGGGGGGGGGGGGAGGGGAAACGAAGAGGGCAGAGGGGGGAATAGGCACAGGGCCTCACCGGCGGTGTAGACGACCAGGGGCGGCGAGGCTTGATGGGGTCTGGTGAGGGGGAAGTCGGGGACGACCGGCGAGGTAGCGAAAGGGACGGCGACATGCGCCAAGGGGGGGGGGGATGCGGGGATGAGGCGAGGTCGGCGGAGTCTGACGAAGAGGAGGTCGAGGACGGGACGATGTCGGCGTGGACTAGAGGCGACGACGACGACGGAGCCGTGCCGTGCGAGGGAGGAGAGGCCGGGGAGGCGACGGGGTCGTGCCCCGTTTCCGATCTGGTTGGGGGAAGAAGACAAGGAAGCGTGAGGGGTTCGTGGGGGTAGTGGGGGGACCGTGCGAGACGAATGGGGAGGGGGGCTCCTGCGGGAGGAGTAGAGCGGCGCTAGGGTTAGGGCGCTCGTGGTGGGCGGTTGGGCCGGCCAGCTAGGCCGGCTTTGGCCAACTGGGCTAGTCGGCCCACTTGGGGGGGGAGTCTAGTGCTTTTTTGTTTGAGTTTTAGTGTTTATTCATTTTTCCTATCCCCTGTTTCTTTTAATCTTTAATCTATTTTATTTTTATAATTTATAAAGTGTATCCCTAAAACACTGTTACAACATAATCCAATGCCACAAAAAGTTTTACCCCAAACAAAATAGTTTAGTATTTTATAAAGGGACATTTACATTTATGGCCCTAATTTGCGCCCACTCTCAAATTTATCCCTAATTTCAAAGCCTGCTCAAATTTGCCCCTCTGCCGTTATGTGCACTTATAGAAATGCCCTTTTGTGCCGTTACCGTCCGGTCAAAGTTGGTCAAAGGGCTTTGTCCATCCTGAAAAAATAGCAAAAAAATCTAAAAAATCTAAAAACTTGTGGGATCAAATATACTCAGGTTCGCAAGGTGCATGCAAATTTTTGTGCTGTTTGGACATTCCAGGAGCTCATGTCAAAGGAAAAACAATAAATATGTAAGTCTGTGAACAGTAAAATAAAAAAAATAGCAAGAAAAATCAAAAAAATATGAAATTTTTTGGCATCAAAGAGGCTCGGGTCTGCAAGCTGCGTGAAAATTTTTATTGTGTTTGGACATTGGAGGGGATTTTGGAGAAAAAACAAAATTTGGCTCGGGAAAAAACTTGGGAAAAAATGACTATTTTGTTTTTTCTTGCTAGAGCTCCTCGCATGTCATTTGATCACAAAAACTTGCATGTACCTTGTGCACCCAAGCCTCTTTGATGCCCAAAAAATTCATTTTTTTTAATTTTCTTGCTATTTTATTTCAAATTTACTGTTCACAAGCATGCAGATTAACTGTTTTTCCTCGCCACGAGCTCCTGGAATGTCCAAATAGCACGGAAATTTGCACACACCTTGCGCACATGAGTATCTTCTATCTCACAAAATTTTAGATTTTTTAGAATTTTTTTTCTATTTTTTTCAGGTCAGTCAAAGCTATTTGACCGAACGGTAACGGCGCATAAGGGTATTTCTGTAAGGGCACCTAACGGCAAAGGGGCAAATTTGAGCAGGCTTTCAAATTAGGGGTATATCTGATTAGGTGGTTCGAGTTAGAGACAGAAATGCAAATTGACCTTTTATAAAATACAAAAGGCATTTAATTAATGGGTTTAGCTACTGTTTTAATTAGTTTAGTGCACTAAATCTTTTTACAAGAAAATGTGGTTCCTCCACCACTATGACTTAGGATTTATTTGTCCCGTTTTGAACATTTTAGTTTTAATGTTTGAAAACTTTTGATGTTTGCCTTTATTTAAATTTGAATTTGGACAGGATTTGAACCTACGCAAGTTTAGCAACAGTAATACCACTGACGTGGTAACGTTTAGCAGACGGTTACTGTAGCTTAACTATTCGGGTGTTACACTCCTCCTCCTAGGTCCATCCATCCATGGCGTGAATATCATCGGCCTCACCCAATTCAAGCTCGACCTCGCTGGTATCACCATCAATCATTGATGCAGTGATACAGGGAAAACTACATGGGTGGTCCGATCTTTACGAATTGGAGGTGGTTTATAGAAGAAACACAAGGATAAATTACAAGCAAAAGGGAAATACAAAGATGAAATCACTCAAGGGACAAGATTCACATCAATTACTCTTCTAAACCCAAACCCAAGTCCTTCGGGAGCGTTCGAAATCTAGCATCAACTCCGGAGTAGGTTCCGAAATTGGTCAGGAGTTCTGTTGGCTCTCTGTTTAGCTGCAGAACTGTAAGTGCATCTAGTACCCCTTAGTGATTTTGGTGTATTGAAGACTTATAGGTTAAGGGACTAATGTGTTTGTGAGTGTACACAGGTCTTATAAGTCTCTGGGGAGTTTCATATATCCTACGAATGCCGACCCCTAAAAATGAACGTCTTCATCTGAAAACTTTGTGCTTTTCTTGAAGACTTTGAAAATGAGGAAATTGGTGTGACCTTGAAGATATTAATGCGAGGACTATGAAGCGTGAAGAATTTTGTTTTCGTAGTTTCATTTCCTTCCTTTGAGTCATAGGAATCATCGTACTGTTAAAGGGGGTTGAGGTAATACTAAGGAAAAATTTCCAAGTGATGGTCATCTCAAAGCCTACACATACCAATCTTTCGAGTGAAGCCTTTCGAAATCTCTTGTAGTTCAGTCAAGTTCTTCAGTAACAGAGCCGAAGTTCTTCTGGTCTCTGAGGAATTTTTTCTGACTGAGGAGTTAGGAATTCGCCAGTGCAAATTGCCTACAGTGAGGAATATGGTAGCCCCGATGACTTTCATGGTTCGAATTTCTGACCGTTGATGTGCTTCACGCCAGGTGTCCAAATATCTTATCCACATATCGGTCATATCATTTGGGGCATTTATGTAATATCATGTCGGGTCGCACCGTGGCTATAAATAGTCGCCCCACAACCACTAGCCGGTTGGCGACTCCAAGAAAGATTGACAAGTGTCATTTAGAGCAACCCCTCCTCCGAGGACTTTGAGAGAAAATCATTAGTGAGGAAAACCCCAACACCTAAAACCCAAAGTGATTGAGCATCACTGAAGAGATTGTTCCTGTGTGGAACCGACGCTTTTTATCTTTGAAGACTGTGCATCTTCCAGACGGTTAGGCATCATGGTCTAGAGCATCCAAGAGGAATTGTGGATCGTCGGGTGACCAGGTTTGTGAAGGTTTGGAAGTCTACCTTGAAGACTTACCACGAGTGATTGGGCGAGGTATGTTGGGTTCTACGGTAGGGTGCGTCGATTGCAAATAAATTTTTTCCTACGCGCAGAACAACCAAGAACATGCTACGGGAGATGGATCACAGATCGTTACCACTAGATGCGCAATGCCGTGCAGCGGAAAAAGAGTTGGAGCAGCGCGTCTCCTCCTCGTCCGATCTCCCTCGAACAACTGGTCGTCGGTTCTCACGTACAGGTTAGCCAGAGTGGCGCAGGTGCACCGCCTCTAACGGTATCCGTGCATGCAGGAGGAACACCGTGCGGCGGACTGCTAGGTCCAATCACACAGTCAGCGGTCGAGTGGAGGTGGCTATTCGCAACACATGCAAACCCTAGTGACAGCGCCGAAGCGATCAGTCGCATGAGTGTGCCGCACCCCCACTTTATATAGGCATCCGTCGTGGGCTCAACACTTGGGCCTCGCACGGACCCTAAAGCCCATAAGTCTACTCAGCCAGAATTCGAACATAGCTCGGATCACATCTGACAAGTGTCCTCGGATTCGACCTCGTAGGTTCCTTCCCTTAAGCGCGCGACCCCTTAGGTTCAAGCCGGCTTGGTCGCAGTTCGGATCACCTCCGAACTGCACGGTTGGTAGCGGCCCCAAGCAAGGCATGTCGAACACCAAGCAGACTATGAAGCTGGTTAGGCGAACTTGTACATCATACTTCCATTCCTTTTGCCACATGATATATGTTGTCGAGCTCAAGGCGAGTCTGTCATCCTTGTGCTAGTCTGACCTCTTTCTCATTCCAGTGATGCCAACCACAAACCAGATTATCTCATAATCCTTGTCGCATGGCCATGCTTATCCTGGTCGGATCACACGAGGGGCCCAGAGTATATCTCTCCTAATCGGAGGGGCAAATCCCATCTTGCTCGACCATGTCCCGCAGCATGGGTCTGGACAAGCCCGAAACCTACCTTTGTAACTACCCAGTCACGGAGTAGCGTTTGGTTGGCCCAAAGCAAGTCTGTCACCATCCCGAGTACATGCGCGAGCTCAGGTCTCAAGACATAGAACGTATGTTGTACAAGAGACTCACAGATGACATATCGCTGCGTCTCATAGTTGGATCTGTCCGACTCGGACCTTGTCTCAACCCGGATCCGACTACGTCAAATCTGACCAGATCCTTCCAAGTCCATATTATCCGGTTAGCATCCAATGCTCCATGGTTAGTGAGACCAAGTCATCGACTGAGGGGGTCCTGGATTAGGGGGTCTTCGGATATTAACCGTGAAGGAAAGCCATTTTGACATCCATCTGCCATATCTCGTAATCGAAATATGCAACTATAGCTAGTACGATCCTCACCGACTTTAGCTTCGCTACCGGCGAGTAAGTCTCGTCGTAGTCAATTCCTTGAACTTGTCCATAACCTTTAGCGACAAGCCGAGCTTTGTGGATCTGAACATTTCCATCCACATCGGTTTTCTTCTTAAAGATCCATTTGCAGCCAATGGCTTTTACGCCAGGCGGCAGATCAACCAAGTCCCAGACTTGATTTTCATCCATGGACTTTAACTCGGATCTCATGGCCTCTAGCCATGCCTCGGAATCCGGGCTCACCATCGCTTCCGCATACGTGGTCGGCTCGTCGCTTTCTAGCAACAATACCTCACACACTCTGCGCAATCTTTCTGACCTCCGTGGTTCCGGTGCCGCTTCCACTACGGGTTCCCTGACCAACTCCGGTATGATCTCATCACTCGTCGAGCCGTCCCCGAGTGGTACTCGAATTTCTTCGAGTCAGACCGTCCTCCCACTAGCCTCCCGACTGAGAAACTCTTTCTCCAGGAAAACCCCATTCCGAGCAACAAACACTTTATTCTCTTCCCGGTTGTAGAAGCTATATCCCAAGGTTTCCCTCGGATATCCCACGAATATGCATTTATCCGACTTGGGCGTAAGCTTGTTTAACATAAGTCGCTTGAAAAAGCTTTACAACCCCAAATCTTTAGAAAAGACAAACTGGGACTCTTCCCGGTCCACTTCTCATGTGGTGTCTTATCTATGGATTTTGATGGTACCCTGTTAAGTGTGAAAGCTGCGGTTTCTAGAGCATATCCCCAGAATGACAAGGGTAAATCCGATTTGCTCATGATTGACCGGACCATGTCCAACAAGGTCCTATTCCTCCGTTCTGACACGTCGTTTCTCTATGGCGTACCCGGGGGTGTGAGATGAGGTACTATACCTCGGCTTTTCAGATGATCATCAAACTCCTCGCTCATGTACTCACCTCCACGATTTGATCGTAGTAGTTTTATAGTCTTGCCGAGCTGATTCTCAATCTTATTTTGAAACTCTTTGAACTTTTCAAAAGTTTCCGACTTATGCCTCATCAAATAGATATATCCATATCTACTCAAGTCGTCGGTAAAAGTCATGAAGTACTGATAGCCACCTCTGGCAGTTGTTCTCATTGGAACACACACATCACTATGTATAAGTTCCAATAGATCGGATGCCCTCTCGCAACTCTTTGCGAAAGGAGACTTAGTCATCTTGCCGAGCAAGCATGATTCGCATGTGTCGAACGACTCAAAGTCGGACGAAGTTAGGAGCCCATCATCATGTAGCTTCTTCATGCGTTTCAGACTAATGTGTCCAAGCCGGCTATGCCAGAAGTATGTCGGATTTATCTCATTAGGCTTATGCCTCTTGACATTCACGTTATAGACCGGTTCCTGTTCTAGATTCAATATAAATAGCCCATCAACAATGGGTGCATAGCCGTGGAACATACCATTCAAATAAAATGAACAACCATTGTCCTTTAAATTGAATTCATAACCCTAACTCATCAAGCATGAGGCAGAAATAATGTTTCGACTAAGTGCAGGAATGTAATAACAATTATTCAATTCCAAACTAAATCTAGAAGGAAGCTGGAGCTGCATTGTGCCGACCTCCAACGCAGCAACTCTTGCTTTGTTGCCGACCCTGATGTCAATTTCCCCTTGTGCCACACACCTAGTTCTTACCGGCCCCTGCATCGAGTTGCAACTATGAACAACCGTTCCGGTATCAAATACCTAAGAGCTGCTAGGTATGTCAGCAAGGTAAATGTCTATAACATATGCAACAAGTGTACCTTTGCCCGAAGAAGCATTTCCGGCCTTCTTGCCATGCTCTGCAAGCCACTTGCTACAGTTCCTCTTCCAGTGACCGGTTTCCTTGCAATGATAGCAAATGGTCTTCGAGTTCGGTCCAGACTTCGGCGCAGCGGCGGAGGTTACCGTCTCCATGCCCTTTGCCTTAGCCTTTTTCTTGGACCAACTCTTCTTGAACTTAGCTGATTTTTGCACCATCAACACTTGATGTGTGCCTTTCTTAATATCCTGCTCTGCCACTTTGAGCATCCCATGCAATTCAATGAGCTTCTTATCCATGCCATGCATATGATAGTTCGAGATGAACGTTCCATAGCTGGGCGGAAGAGAATCCAGAACTGCATCAGTAGGGAAGCCCAAACGACTTGCACATATCCGATCATCTTGATCACATGTGGGCTCAGTGGATCACCTTCCTTCAGCTTGCAATCCATCAAGGATCGCCAGACGTTGAACCTTTCGGTCCTAGCCTGTGTTTGAAACACGCTCTTGAGACTTTCGATCATATCGTAAGCCTCAACATTTTTGAAATGTTGTTGCAAATCGGGCTCCATACAAGCCAGCATCAGACAACTGATCTCCGTTGATTCATCAACGAGTTTCTGGTAGTCATTCTTAGTTGTGGTATTAGCATTATCGACAGGTTCCTCTAGAAGTGGATCGTCTAGAACATGTTCCTTTTTATCATGCTTGGGAACAATTCTCAGATTTCTATACCAGGTGGTAAAGTTTGTTCCATTCAGTTTATCTTTTTCCAGAATTGATTTCAATGCAAAGCTGGGTTGAGAAGGTGGTGCCATTGTTCTACAATAGAAAATATGCAATCACTAAGCAATGTGTTTATGTAGAGTAATTCAAGCCTTAAATATAGATACTCCCACTAAAGTTGACATCCCTCTGCAAACTCTCAGTGATTCAGGATCCGACTAGCACATGCGACTAGTGAGCTTTAGCATCACTGCTAGACAACATGCCTATCCAGTAAGCAACTCCTTGCTAATCGTATCTCTATACGACTCCTGTCGGTCGGGAAAGTACCTCATACCCCGGCCGCCAATCTTCTTTGCCACAAGGCCCAAAACCGTTTTGATAGCCTTGTCAAGTTAACCTGATGTAGTGCATGTCCATGTCCGACACGAACCCTTCAGTTCAAGGATACCTAGCAACACCCAATTTTATGAGCCCACTACTAGACGTACTTGACGTGCGAAGGTGCAACATCGGGAATGTCAAATTTCTTGATATTAACGAGGGGGTCTTTCTATCATTCTAACATGCATAGAAAACAAGAAGCATAACAATCACAAAAAACATATATTGTGAAATAGTATGGCTCCTTCATGGATGTTCTTCCAGGTCGGCTCCGACTCCGATGACCATCTAGGAACTCCATCTTGTTTGTCACGCCGGGACGCCAAGCCACCAACCTGATCTCTTTATCCAACTACTACAACTAGTAATGAATTTTACATAGAGTCACAAGTCGACACGCATGTCGTTATACAATATAATGATAGAACTTTGGCTCCTGCCGGCTGACAAACATGACACGCAGGCCATGTATAATTTACACACATGCATTACATACACATGAACCATACTATTCACATCAAACCCTACAAAATAAAGTTATGCATAGAATCGCATTCTACCGGTTTGAGTGATCGCGTACGAAATACAAGGCGCTACGCACGCAGCGCCCCTCACGGGTGTGGGCAGCGCCCGACGTTTTCAGAAATCACAGATCACATCTGAACTTCGATCACGCCAAATTTTCCGATCTGACCGATCTTATCGATCATCGCGGGCCCAATTCGGATTTACGTTTCATTGTTAACCCTGATGGCAGATACCGACCCGTAGGGGTAGGTTGTGTCACGACCTCATCAACTCCAATCATCAGAAAACATAGCCACATCGATCCCCATGTGCAGTTGATCTCATCAACCATGCACACAACCGATCTCATCAACGACAACATATCTCATCTGCCGCCTCCACATATCTAATATGCATACGATTCGAATTCAAATCCTATAGCAGATACTCTGATACCACTGTTGGGTTCTATGGTAGGGTGCGTCGACTGCAAATAAAATTTTTCCTACGCGCATAACAACCAAGAATATGCTACGAGAGATGGATCACAGATCATTACCACTAGACGCGTTGTGCCGTGCAGCGGAAGAAGAGTTGGGGCAGCGTGTCTCCTCCTCGTCCGATCTCCCTCGAACAGCCGGTCGTCGGTTCCCACATACAGATTCGCCGGAGCGGCGCAAGTGCACCGCTTCTAACGGTATCCGCGCGTGTAGGAGGAACATCGTGCGGCGGACTGCTAGGTCCGATCACACAGTCGGCGGTCGAGTGGAGATGGCTATTCGCAACACATGCAAACCCTAATGACAGCACCGAAGCGATCATTCGCATGAGTGTGCCGCACCCTCACTTTATATAGGCGTCCTTCGTGGGCTCAACACTTGGGCCTCACACGGACCCTAAAGCCCATAAGTCTACTCAGCCAGAATCCGAACACAGCTCGGATCACATCCGACCAGTGTCCTCGGATTCGACCTCGTAGGTTCCTTCCCTTAAGCGCGCGACCCCTTAGGTTCAAGCCGGCTTGGTCGCAGTTTGGATCACCTTCGAACTGCACGGTTGGTAGCGGCCCCTAGCAAGGCATGCCGAACACCAAGCAGACTATGAAGTTGGTTAGGCGAACCTGTACATCATATTTCCATTCCTTTTGCCACACGATATATGTTGTCGGGCTTAAGGCGAGTCTGTCATCCTTGTGCTAGCCCAACCTCTTTCTCATTCCAGTGATGCCGACCACAAACCATATTATCTCATAATCCTTGTCGCATGGCCATGCTTATCCTGGTCGGATCACATGAGGGGCCCAGAGTATATCTCTCCTAATCGGAGGGGCAAATCCCATCTTACTCGACCATGTCTCGCAGCATGGGTCTGGACAAGCCAAAAACCTACCTTTGTAACTATCCAGTTACGGAGTAGCGTTTGGTTGGCCCAAAGCAAGTCTGTCACCATCCCGAGTACATGCGCGAGCTCAGGTCTCAGGACATAGAACGTATGTTGTACTAGAGACTCACAGATGACATATCGCTGCGTCTCATAGTTGGCTTTGTCCGACTCGGACCTTATCTCAACCCGGATCCGACTACGTCGAATCTGACCAGATCCTTCCGAGTCCATATTATCCAGTTAGTATCCAATGCTCCATGGTTAGTGAGACCAAGCCATCGACCGTGTCATATGCTAGTCTAGTCGGCTGCGCATCCACACAACCCTTTCGACTAGGGATCTTTTAGAACAGTTATCATACAATGCATAGTCCCACAAACAAGTCACGTACTTACTGATACACATCATTGATAATGTCCAAGGACTATCTTTATTCATAAACACATAGGAAATATCATCATACATGATTGCCTCTAGAACATATCTCCAACAAGGTCTGTGTAACCTTAGCTCAAGGAGAATACGATAAGGACTGTGTGTCCTTTGATTTAAATACCAAGCCAGTCCAACCAGACATACAACTGTCACAGCAGTTGGAATGGTCTACCAAATCACTATCTTCACCGAGCTACCAGTTCTATTTCCTCAATCCTTTCAATTCCTCATTGATGAAATCGATCATTACCGTGTGAAGACTTTGACTGAAGAGTTTCTCAATTTTCTCAACCCAAATTCTCCAGTCACCTTGTCTTCCGCTTGCTTATCCTGTTCACACGCTAATTGTGCTCTGTGTATGTTTCATCTCATCATGATGACTATGCCACTGCCATGTTATGCATGCATGTGAGTACTTTATCCGCTGCTTGTATTTAGTCACTTAGCAAATTCCTCAAGTAGTAATTCCTATCGCCTATTCACCCCCCTCTAGTCGATATAACGCACTTTTAGGAACCTATTCCGGAAGATCGAAATCCAGACTGTCCGAAGTGTTGCTCCGGAACTTCCGATGCCACTTTCAGAATGGAAGCAAGACTTATAAGTCCACCTCACTTATTTAGTGTCGGCGATTGCTCCTTGCCTTGCATCCGCACTCGTCAAATCTTTGCCTAGCCGTCACGGGGACCCATGGCCGGTAATCATTTTTCGTCTAATTAATCTAATTAATAGCCAACGTGACCCCCCCCCCCCCCCCCCCCCCCCCCCACACACACATACAAACAAAACAAAGCCCATTTGATACTCGAGAGCAAAACTACAAAGCAAGCCATGTGCTTAAAAACCCGCTTAGTTTGGCACCTATATTGTACTAGAAGTAAGCAATGATACTTATACAAAACTTGATATATTTTTCAAATACCTACTTAAACAACTTGCATTGCATTGCATTGTAGTAGTACAAGCCATCGGTAAATCCAAACCACGAGTCACCATCGACCTCAAGCACCACATGAAAACGCACAATTTTTTCTCGATAATAACATCTCAAACGCAAATTGAAAAATCAAACCCAGTGGCTGCAGCGGCAGCAGTGGCCATGGACGAGAGGCTCCCCCAGCCGTCGCCGCCGCCGCCGCCGCAATTCCAGCTCGGGAACCCCATGTCCGCTCCGGCGTCGCCCTACTCCGCGCTCCACCCTCTCCTCCTCCCGTCCACTAACCCGCACCTCCTCCTCAAGCCCAAGACGCTGACCCTCTCGCTCTCCTCCTCCTCCCTCGCCTCCATGCCCTCCTCCTCCTCCCCGCCCGCCCCCGCCTCCGACGCATGGGAACTCGTCCACCCAACCGTCCCCGTCGCCGCTGCCTCCCCCATCGACGGCGGCCTCGACGACTGCGCCATCTTCCCACCGCGCCTCCACGAGGGCCTGGGCCTCGAGGCGGAGGCCGAGGAGGCCGCGACCAAGGAAGAGAAGGAGGAGGAGACTGATGACGAGGAGGAGTGGCTGTGGGGGTGGGGGAGGTGCCGCGCGGCGGCGAGGCGCGCGTGGGCGGCCGGGTCAGGGGCCGTGCTCGTGCACGGAGAGTGCGGATGTCCCGGGGTGAGGCCGGCCGTCTGGTCGGCCGCGGCGGCGGCCGTTGTGGTTGGCGCTCTGTTCTACGTGCGCCGGCGAGACAGGAGGGAGAGGGACCTCCTCGTCCTGCTCTCGCAGGAGAAGGATAAGGTTTGTGGATCTCGACAACCATTGGTCATGATGTGAATGTCATCTCTGTGTTTGGCACATCTTGAACTTCAGCTGAATTGATTGATTGGACCCAAGATATCTAATTGGCATCTATCATCATTAGTATTGCTGACATTCAAACAATTGATAATTTGGGAAGCCTTGATGTATGGATGAACCTTTGAGAAGCCGTTTCTATATTTGTTCTTACAATTGATATTTGTTCTTACAACGGTTGATGTTGGGGATCACTGGGAGATGAACAGATATCCTTTATTCACTCCATTTGAGTGTATTTAGACAATTGGTGTGTCAGTCATGGATGATTAGAGGTCTTGCTTTTGGGGCTGGGTTCAGGGAAGCATATGATGTAGAAGACTTTGTATCCTTCGTTTAGGTAGTGTTTTTGCCATGTTTCACAGGTTCCAAATAAACTGTACATCTCCATCTTAGCATTTATCTTGTTATAATTGATGTGTACCTTTGTCATAGCCTTCTGTCTAAACATACTCTACCAAACAACTGTCTGTATTTCTCTCATCTACGGTTGCTACTGTTGAGTCTTGTGAATAAGGTAGAAATGCATTTGGCAGATTGGCACTACTACACATATGATCGTTTTTCGATGCCCCCCTCATTATATTCTTATTCTTTCTTGTTGCAGAGGATAGCGCAACTGCTGCATCAAATTGCTTTACTGAGTGACATCAGAGGCGGCAGCGAAGCAGTTAAAATTATGAGGAACTCTTAACCGTTGCTTCACTGTAGATGAGGTTTGGTTGTAATACTGTGTAGCACTTTGGTTAGGTAGTTGCAGCATGTTTTCATCCGGAAGTGCTCCAGGACCGTGTACCTTGATCGAGTAATTATAGCTCAGTGCAATTGGAGAACTGCAAAATATCAGCTCTGGACCCCCCCCCCCCCTTGTTTTTAAGATTTGTAAATAGATGAGTGATAGCATTATCAGTTATAAATTTGTGGAAAAGATGTTCAAATTATTATGCTGGACCCAGATCGTATATATGAATAATTTATATTTTCAATTATTATCTTGATGGATCTGCTGAACCTTGAATTTAACGAGTACAGTTATCTTTGATCTTAATGAGTACAGTTTAAGCGATCATAAATGAACCTCTCCAGTGATTCATATGACCAGGCCACTCATTTTTGGAGGGAACAGATTGATACTGGTTATATGGGAGAAGAAAATGAAAACAAAGAACAGATATACACTTCGCTGCTTCTTTGTTTCATTACCTTTTAAACGGCAGGAGCTTCGAATTTGAAAGTTTACACACAGTTTGGAACATTTCCACGTACAAAAACAATGGTCGAAGTTGCACCATCTTGCATATATCTGATGTTTGTGTAACTGGAGAATTGCAAACATCAGCTCTGGAAACCCCCCTTTGTTGTTAAGATTTGTAAATAGATGAGTGATAACATTATCAGTTATAAATTTGTTGAAAAATTGTTAAATTAATGCTGGACTCAGGTCCTACATATGAATAATTTCTGTTTTCAAATATGAACTTGATAGATCTGCTGAACCTTAAATTTAACTTGAGTACCATGGTGATTTTCTTTGATCTTAACTACAGTTTAACCGAACATAAATGATACTGACCAGTGATTCATATGTCCAGGCCGCTCATTTTCGAAGCTAAGAACCCCAGTGTTCATGAACGGAACAGATTGATACTGGTTATGTACTGGAGAAGAAATGAAAATAAAGAACAGATGTACGCCTCGCTGCTTCCGTGTTCATTCCCTTATAAACATCAGGACCTTCAAATTTGTAAATTTACACACAGTTTCGAAAGATGCTGTGCACTGTTGTTCATGCAATAAGCAGAGATGTAATCGGCTGTTCATAAGCAAGAAATGTCTAATTGTTATTACAAAAACCAAGTAAGAAATGGCTTCCTTGAGGGCTCGAATCAGTGGGAAATACCATGCACGGACCAATTCACCATTCTCTCAGACATGCCATCATTCAGAAAAGAGCTCAGCTCTTTGCCTCCTTAACACGTGGTACTAACAAATGCTTTTGCACAAAAAGAATTCTAGACGCAGTCAAGAGATCTGCAGAAAATCCACTCGTAGCAGCGCAGCAAGATTCACATCCAGCAGAACCAAGGAATCAACAAACGAGCAAGAGAACACATGTCCGTCTACTTTATACAGGGCGATCTAGCATCCTTTGGGAATGTTTTGACAGCACGGCGATCACACGGGGACTCGTCTGCCTCTGAACCGGGTGAGCAACTGCGAAATTCGAGTAGGAAACATCAGTAAGAACTAAGAACAATGGGGACTGAGATGTAATCATATGGTTCATCAATCTCCATATAAACAATCTCTCGCAGAAAAAATCTCCATATAAATAAAGTTGCGACCAAATTAGGTCGGGCTTAAGGAAAATTCAGGCAGAAAGCAATAGCAAAGCCGCAAAGAACAAATACATTATCTTACCGAAGTCACGTAAGGGTGCTGGAAAATCCAGCCGACGGTGGGGTTCTTTTGCAGGTAAACAGCAGCAGTAGGCCAGAAGCCGCTGTGAGGAAATTCAGTAGCAGTCAGATACAATACCCAAAGGTTTCTACCATTTGTTAATGCACACTGAAAACCAGACATCAGATGACCATATAAATGCACAACACAGGATTTACAAACCTGAACAGCACGGCAAAGCCATACGATTCCGCCATCATTCCGAAGACAGGCCAACCAATGAGGACGAGGAAAAGTCCGATCCCAAAAGCAATCGAACCCTGCACATTCAGGTGAATCTTGTCAGCTCACAACTGAACTGGAACTGAACAGTTTGTATATATGACCGAGCTTTCTTTGTTACGTGTATATGACCTTGTGATTCTTAGGCTTGGTGAAGAACTGTACAGTTGACTTCAGGCCAATGGTTAGTGAAACACCAGACACGAAGAGAATCTGACAAGAAATACATGATAGTAATTAGAAAGGAATAGGTTGCAGCGAAGTATACAAGTAAACCAGGGGGATGATTCTTACATTCCCCATTGCCAAGAACCCCTTGTCAAACAGCATGAGGATCCCAAGAAACGAGAAGAGAACTCCAAACCCAGTCAAGCCCAGCCCAATCTCTGTTGGAAAATGTGAAACAACTTGAGCAAGAGTTCAGAGGTGCAGTACATGACAAGTGCCACTTGATTAAATTAGACGCCCCAAAATACAGTCATACTAAGAAACTACTTGTAGTTTGAGCAAGAGTTCAGAGGTACAGGTGCATTGTACAAGACATGGAAGGAAAGTGTCACTTAGACAGCCGATTTCAGTCATATTAAGCATTTAGCATCTATTAGATGGTGCCTCCTGATTATATCTTCCTGACAATTTGTTCAACAACGAATGACCAAACAGGAAAACACCTAACAGCACTGATGGTCCTTATTCTGAACATGCACGTAAGCCCAAGTTAATTTTGTCAACATCTGTCAGACAAACATTAGAAATCACACTGTTCTAATCCTACGCAGAGGCAATGATAGAAGAATAGTCTGCCACATTTAAATAGTGGACCAAAAACATTTATGCAACCGCATCACGATCATACCAACGGCACTAAACAAACCCTGAGACAAGACATTGCTGAATTTGGGCGAGATTCAACACACCAAACCAATACTGTTAACTAGCACAATGAACCCATCGGACTGTAAAATTCAGCGTAGAAGAATTTGTACACCAACTATTATATTTAGCATTTAGCAACTATTAGATGCTGCCTCCTGATTATAACTTCCAGAAAATGTGTACACCAACCAATGACCAAGCAGTAAAACACTGAATAGCATGAGTGGTTCATATTCTGAACAGATGTCATACTCGTAACCGTTAGTTGATTTTCTACACATGTGTCTGCCAAACATGAAACATTAGAAATCACACTGTTGTAATCCTACACAGAGGCAATGATAGAAGAATAGTTTGCCACACTTAAACAGTGGACCAAAAGCATTAACGCAACGACATCATACCAACGGCGAATAATTCACACTAAGCAAAGCCTGAGACAGAACATCGCTGAATTTGGGCGAGATTCTACACACCAAACCAATACTGTTAACTTGCATAGTGAGCCCATTGGATTGTAAAATACGGAGCAGAATTCATAGCAACCAAGACGCGAAAGGATCAATCGTAGTCTCTGAAAACGAAACAACCATCTGAATCTCCTACGGGTTTCGACACCAGAGCGGCAGACGGGGCCAAATGTGAGACGAATAATTTACAGGGCGCGAGAGAGCAAACGCCTCCCAATCTCGCAACGAACGACACATGAATCGCGCCAGGAGGAGAGAGGGAGAGGAGGGCGGCTGTGAAGTCACGTACTCTTGCGGTCGTTGATGTCGAAGGAAACCATCGCGTCCGTCCTCCGCCACACGCGCGCGGCGCGAGCAGCGACCGCCTGCAACATCAACGAAACACGAACCCGACTGGAAATCAAATCCACAACGCAATGCGACGAAATCGACCAAAGCAATTCGCACCGATAAACCTCGGGAAAACACAAACGAACTGGGGGAGAGGGGATCGATCAAAGGGTCTCGCGCGCACTCCCGCGGGCGACCAGGGGCAGGGGGGACGAACGCGCACGCACCTCTCTCGAACACCCGGAAGACCGCGGCGCCAAGGGCGAGCCGGTGGAGACGGCGAACTGGAGGAACTCGAGAGGGAGGGGAGCGAGTGGCGAGAGACGAGAGCGGAGTCGAATGGACGGAGCGGTTCTCGCAGAGAGGACGCCTGCCTTCCCCGTCCGTTCTTATATTGTGGGATCGGACGAGAGCCGGCGCCGTCGGATCGGTCGGCGCGCGCGGCCGAGGCTGCGATCGGACGGCCACGGCCGGTTCAAGACGGCCGTTGGGCTCGTGCGGCGCTGAGCAGAGGAGGGCCGCGGGCTGGGTGCGCGTGCCGGGCTGGATTTGCTTGCCCTTGAAGCAACACGCGTCTCTTCGGCTCGAGGGTTTAGGGCGATGAGGCCATCCGGCCAATGGTGACCGTACACGTGGAGTGACTCACAAGATTAAAGAATGCTAGTTTGAACTAGTAGACGTTCATTTGGCTAGAGTAAACGTCGTGTGGAATTTCTCTTAGTTTTATTTTATTTTAATCTTGGTTTTTTTATAAAGGTCATCATGGATAGCTTTATTAAGATGAAAAAGCGGATACATTGTCTACGAGTGGTCACCATAGTCCTCATCAATCCCCGAGGGTCCCACAAGCCCTGGGGCGCGCCTCCTCAAGGCGCGCCCCTACGGCTTGCGGCCTCCTCGTGGGTCTTCTGGCCTCTTCTCCAAGTCTCATGGGTTTCTTCTGGTCCAAGAAAAATGATCGAAAGTTTTATTTCGTTTCGACTCTGTTTGATATTCCTTTTCTGTAGAAGTTAAAAACAAGGAAAAACAGAAACTAGCACTGAGCTCTAGGCTAATAAGTTAGTCACAAAAATAATATAAAATAGCATATATTAGCATATAAAATATCCAAAACAGATAATATAATAACATGGAACAATAAAAAATTATAAATATGTTGGAGACGTATCAAAGTGGGATGGCCATTTTTGTGCTGGCACACGCTGTGTGCCGTGCCATGAGTGTGAACTAGATGATACCGATGCAGGAATTGGTCACCGCCGATGTGGATCATGGCCATCATCGCCTCATCGGTGGTCGTCATCAAATTTGGGGGAGGCTCTCCGCCAAGCAGTGACCGAACACCACTGGACAAGGGCTCCTAGGATGGAAAGCGCGTCTGAACGAGAGTTGGCGGCATGGTGAACACATAGTTAGAGTTGATATCGATAATGTACATGTAGAGGGTGGTCGGAGGAGGCGGAGTGCTGTGACGATTACTACGTGCTGGGATGACCGTACTACCGGGCGACGAAGTAGTACGACGCCAGTAATATAGGAGGGCTAGGCCTACGATTGCCTGTGCGACACTGACACGGTTGTCCAATATGGAGGAGGGGATCGGGCCTGATCCGGTTGGACTTCTCCAGATCCGACGAGGCATCGAACCTTGTGATGGAGTTCGATGAATCCATCGTGACGGTGGCATACAGTGGGACTGGCTGGAACACACAAAGGCAATAACAATCCGGACGGAGAAGGCAGGGTTCGGTGTGGAAGAGTGTGTGTGTGGGGGGGGGATTGTCAAAATGAGCAGGCCCCGGTTGGTTTTGGGGGTGGATCAAAGGTGAGGAAGTCCAATATGGTGGACGTCCGGACTCCCCCACAACTCCCCTGGTTTGAGGTCCGACAATGTGATTTAAGGCGCCTAAACCAGTTCAGCTTGATTTGGTGAACTGCGTTGGACTGCTAAAAGTGACTGGACCGTTAGATCCAAACATTTTGCTTTACCAGCATTTAGTGAGTCGCATTGGAGATTCCCTTACCTATCTACTCACTAGGGTTCAAGGATCGGAAAATGTGACCACGCGTCACATGATTCATACAATAAAATGGTTGCGTTAGAAGGAGGAGACCAGGGCTTGGGCACTCAGAAAGTGCATTTGGTGTCCGGGCTCGAGGGAGTCTTTTAAAATAAAATGGATTTCCTGGAGCCCGTCCTATAAAACACGGCATTGATTTGAACCAAATTATACGACGGTGTATGAGCCGGTGACAATATCCCAAAGTGTTCCATGAATCATCCTTGTCGCTCTATAGTTAGGCGAATGGTTGCATCTTGAGGTGCACATGACGAAAAAAAGTTAGCCTACATAATTTATCTTTTTTCAGTGGATAATTTGTCTCTTAACGTGTTATCTTTGGTAGAAAAAATTAGAGACAATCATCCCAATAAATTGTATCTTATGGTTTGTACCTGAATAATATTGCATTGAATTGTTTTTTGTATTTTTTTTTTGCATCTCAACATTGTGGCCCAGGTGTGAAGAGAAGGATAAAAGAGAAAATACAGAAAATGATTGGGCCATTAATTACACGCAGTGGAAAATGAGCTATGAGCCCTATCTTCCTAATACACAATTTCAATCTATTTTCTTTTTTATTACAATGCCACATCAATGTTTTGCCTATGATAATGTGTTAAGAGTATCTTCAAACAGATCTCGTATTATCCCCTCCTCCCCACAAAATAGTTGGGAAAGTTGGACAGAAAACAACTACCCCCTCCGTTTCATAATATAAGAGCGTTTTGATACTAGTGTAGTATATAAAAAACACTCTTATATTATGAGACGGAGGGAGTAAGGGGGTGTTTGTTTCCAGGGACTTTTTTGTGTAGGGATTAGAAAAAGTCCCTCTTAGAGACTTTTTTACCAAATGGGAGGGACTTTTTAGGGACTAAACTAGGCATTTGGGACTAAATGATGGGACTTTTCCAACAATGCCCCTTCATGCACTCATTGGCCCGCCACCCCATGGTGTTGTTTAATTGTTATTTTTCTATATACTAAGGGCAACATGGTCATTTAATAATCTCTAGGAAGGGACTAGAGACTTTTTAGTCTCTTGAAACAAACAGGGAGGGACTTTTTAGGACTAGGGACTTTTTAGTTGAGACTAGAAAAAATTCTAGGACTAGAGAACCAAACACCACCTAAATTTAATAATGTGACATCAGCTTAGAGTTTCTTTTAGAGAACGTGATATCACATGTTCAGTCCCGTGTACAAATCTCAAAATAAGACGTGTGGCAATCACTGTTTGCTCCCACGCACCTCGTTGAGCGAACTACAAACTTATAACACTAATCGATTTGCTCATGATGGCAATCTGAGCATACACATCCGGGATGACAAATTCTGATTCTAGAGCATGACAATTTTCACCAGTTTCCTTTGATGTGGCATGGCAAATTTCTTCTGCCGGTATGGCAAATCCTGAACAAGTTATAAAATTAATTTTTTAGGCCCGCACTTACCTTGGTGAAGCATGATAAATTCCCGACAATCTTTATGCTACAACATGACAAATCTTTATAAATAGCAAGGCAAATACATCTGTTTCGGCATGACAATTTTCAAGCGTTGAACGCTCGCAGATCACGGCGTTTGCTCGGATGACCTCAATGAGAGAACCTCAATGCAATATTTGAGTTTAAAAAAACGCTCCAACCGATTTTGTTAACGCGATTTTTTAAGGGGAACCCCTACAATCTGCCCAAGTTCTCCATCTAGGAGAAGATGATCTTTTTCGTAAACATTCCTCTAAGAGTGCCACGACAGTGCGCCGCCCTTGAAGTCCATCGCACCACTGCCGCCAGACCACTGTGTCGTCACCGCTGCATCACAGCCATTTGTATATTATTTTAAACAGAAACAGAAGAAAAAAGTAACTGATTTTAGGGGAATATGTTTACGAGATCTGCTAAATCACCTCACATGTAAAACTCTCTTGAATTATATGGACACCTCATAAAATCACTTCTAGATGTAGTTCTTTTTCATTATTTAGAGGGAGTTTTTTATGGCACGGTCGAAGATGCTCTAAGAGCCTAGCATTGAGAGTGCCTTAAGATCTCCTATTTAATCCCCCGCTAAAAAATCACTGATTGCTGCTAGTTATTTGTTACGGGTTGCTGCACATCTATACGATGTATGGTTCGTTTGCTTTTGTTTCTGATTTTGGTAATGGACGGTCAAGAGTTCTTTTAATCTTTTGCAAAGTGATGTCCGCTTGCATTATTTGCATTGGACCAAAGAAGAACAAATTGATCTTGAAAAGCATGAAGAATAACAAACTGATCTCAAAGGGTCCGAAGAAGAACAAATTGCCTCCATTATATAGAAAATGAGGCAGAATAGGGATTGTGAGAGATATGAGAGGTGATCATGTATTTATATACTCCCTCCGTCCAGAATTACTCGTTGAAGAAATAGATAAAAATGGATGTATCTAAAACTAAAATACATCTAAATACATTCATTCCTCCGACAAGTATTTCCGGACGGAGGGAGTAGATCTGAATAGCAGACGTTGGGTTTCAAATGGTAGTTATAAAATATTCTTAATATAGAACAAGGGAGATGATTTAGGGGAACTGCTGGAATCAGAAAATTTTTAGGAGAGAATATTATAACTTATAAGGGAGTCCCCGATTTTAAGATATAGGGGAAATTTTTTAGAGGAACTGCTGAACTTGCTCTAAAAAAAGATGTGTCTACAAGACTAAACTCCCGCTTTCTTAAAAAGCCGGCCACAGCAGCACTCGGTCCACTTCTCCCGCGACAACCGCAAAAGACGGCGGCGGCCATGCCTAGTTCCAAACCCTGGCATACGCCATCGTTTATACCAACGCCGCGACATCATGACCTCTTTGTTTCTATCACCGCCCTTGCCACTAAAACCACACACATCATTTGTATGCTTCTGCTCGCGACGCCCATTACTTATATACCCGCGATTAATCTGTAACACTGCACACACGAGCTTCGACCACCAGTCGAGGTAGCACAGCAGGCATCCCTCGGTTTTCTGCAACCATGAGCAAGCCACTCCTCGAGCTGATGGCGGCCGTGGACGCCAGCCCTGTTGCCGCGGAGGACGACGGGGCTAACCTGGTATCCCGACGCCGTGCGAGCTACGGCCGCAGCCGACAGACCGTGCCGGTGGTGGCACCGCAGACCCCGCCCGCGTCGTCGACGGAGACGGACGCCAGCTTCGAGTTCAGCGCCGTGATCAGCAACAGCTCGGCGTCGCCCGCCAGCATGGTGTTCTCGGACGGCCAGCTCCGGGCGCACCAGTTCCCCGCCGTGCGGTCACCGGCGGGCTGCAGCCGGGTCGCGTCGCCGGTGCTGGGCTCATCCGTGGGTGGCACGACCGGGAGCAAGAAGCGTGTCAGCTTCGCGGCGGACGGCGCGGGGAAGACGGCGGCCAAGTCCGGCGGCGCGCAGAAGAAAGGCGGCGGCATGCTCGGGTGCATCGGGTCAGCGTGCGGGCTGTCCCGTGACGAAGTGGTGGAGCCGACCATCAACGCTAATCGTAAGGTTGTGTGTGTTTGATTGTTGAATTTGGCAGTAGGTGATCTTGCGTATGCCCGCTTGTGCATTCCAGTTTGTGTTGTTTTGTCCGCCCTGCTTTGATTAATTTTCCTTTGTCGTCACGGCCTCACGGGTGATGGATTCTTTTGGCGCTGCTGTCATCAACCTTGATGAGTGTCAGCTGTATGTATTTCCACAGCTTTCCCCAAATGCTGAGCGTTGCAATAAAAAACGTTTCAAATGGCCAAACCCAGGCAGAATTGTACTCTTTTGCATTGCTGCCGGCTAGTCCTTTTATCATCCTTGGCACAGGAGCTAAGACCATCTTCAACTCAAAAATAAAAAAAATAGGCACCCAATCCTCCTACTCGAGGTGGACATCCCGGACAGGAGGAGAAAAAAGCCTACCAAACCAAGGGCTCCAAATCCCCCTCATTTGTTCAAATGTATTACGTATGCAAACCCCCCTCATTTGTTCAAATGTATCACGTATGCAAATCCTCAAACGCATCCCAGACAGAACCTGCTACTCTGGAGGCATGCACGTGCAGAGAAACTTTAGCTCTTGCGGAGAACCTGGCCGTCTCAAAAGCACACATTGCATCCGACTCTCTGAGAGTCATAAACGACCTAAAGAGCGAGCGAAACTTAGACGAGTACTGCATGATCCTAGAGAGATTGACAATAGAAAGACGAGACTACAAAGTTGCGAGTTTGTCCACAAACACCTCGCAAGAAATGATGAGGCACAGAGATTAGCTAGATCATCCACTACACTTGTATTGGTAGACATGTGTGGCTTATTGATCCACCGGATCACATTTGTATCCCTTTAAACATTATTGAATGAAATAGAGTGCGGTGTTCTTCTCAAAAAAATGTGGGGAGGAAATGGGATATCCATGCATGTTCAGCCTGCCATGTCGAACACAGTCCACCTCAGGACCACAAATTATATGCACATGTCCGGACAATTTTGGGGGACTTGACTGTGTACATAGATAAATAAGCGTCCGGAGCGGACACATCTTGCCGGTGTCAGCAGACAAATGAGGGGCCAAATTAGCCTAGCTCAACTGAAAATGCTCTATTAACCGAAATATAGAGAAACTCCATTGAACAAACTAATTTAATTAGTTCCTAAAATATCTATAACAAGAATGGATCACATCACAAGAAAGGTCACAAAGAAGCACGACTACTCGACTAGGCGTGGCTCTAGCGGTGTAATGTTGCATGATATAACAAGACAACTAAGAGTGGAGCAAACATGATCACAATGGCTTAACATGATCATTTTTAGTACTATGTGTTTTTACAACTAACTTGCTTTCAGACTTACTTTTTTTTAAAGAAATCTCACCACTTTATTAGATAATACCAATGTTCATAGGTACACGAAGCTGGTCATGAGGGACCCCCAACCAAACATGCCGACCTACCCTACAAGCAAACTTGGCGAGATTGTAAGCCTCGAAATTATGATTTCTACGCTCAAAAATAAAAGTAACCGAATTGAAACTGCTTCTCCGAAGCATTATTTCATGTACAATAGCCGAGTGTGGACCTCCCGTTCCTTCGTTTATATCAAGAATTACTCCTTTGCAGTCTGAGGCAACCATCATGTTTGTCACCTGAAGATCCTCTGCAAGAGCTAAAGCCTCCCTGCACACAAACGTTTCCAGAGTTGTGCGGTCAGTAATGCCTCGGTAGACTGCCGCCAAAGAGCCCAAGTATAATCCTGTGTGGTCTCGACACACCGCTGAAACTGCCCCGCCACGTCTATGACGCCCAACAGCTCCATCAACATTGATTTTTGCAAAACCCACAGGTGACGCTAGCCAACTCCTTGGCCCTCCTCTTGGTGCGGCTACCTGTGCATGATGTTCACTAGGTTTCTCAAGCTGCTGCAGCTTATTAGTGTAAGAGGACACAAACGATGAAGTGTGCATCGGGGACTGAAAAATGCCTTCGTGGATCGCCTTCCTTCTAGCAGAAGATAGAGAAAAGATAAGTGTCGTCCCCTATGCCTCGGCCATAGGGTCTATCATGTATGCTATGCTGTGTACCAGACCTGATGTAAACCTTGCCGTAAGTTTGGTAGGAAGGTACCAAAGTAATCTCGGCATGGAACACTGGAGAACGGTCAAGAATATCCTGAAGTACCTGAAAAGGACTAAGGACATGTTTCTCGTGTATGGAGGTGACGAAGAGCTCGTCGTAAAGGGTTACGTCGATGCTAGCTTCAACACAGATCTGGATGACTCTAAGTCACAAACCGGATACGTGTATATTTTGAATGGTGGGGCAATAAGCTGGTGCAGTTGCAAGCAAAGCGTTGTGGCGGGATCTACATGTGAAGCGGAGTACATGGCAGCCTCGGAGGCAGCACAAGAAGCAGTCTGGATGAAGGAGTTCATTACCGACCTGGGAGTCATACCCAATGCGTTGGGCCCGATGACTCTCTTCTGTGACAACACTGGAGCTATTTCCCTTGCCAAGGAGCCCAGGTTTCACAGGAAGACCAGGCATATCAAGCGTCGCTTCAACTCCATTCGTGAAAGTGTTCAAAATGGTGACATAGAGATTTGTAAAGTACATACGGACTTGAATGTGGCAGATCCATTGACTAAACCTCTCCCTAGAGCAAAACATGATCAACACCAGAACTGCATGGGTGTTCGATTCATCACAATGTAACTAGACTATTGACTCTAGTGCAAGTGGGAGACTGTTGGAAATATCCCTTGAGGCAATAATAAAATGGTTATTATTATATTTCTTTGTTCATGATAATTGTCTATTGTTCATGCTATAATTGTGTTATCCAGAAATCGTAATACATGTGTGAATACATAGACCACAACACGTCCCTAGTGAGCCTCTAGTTGACTAGCTCGTTGATCAAAGGATAGTCATGGTTTCCTGACTATGGACATTGGATGTCATTGATAACGGGATCACATCATTAGGAGAATGATGTGATGGACAAGACCCAATCCTAATCTTAGCTCAAAGATCGTGTAGTTCGTTTGCTGTAGCTTTTCTGAATGTCAAGTATCATTTCCTTAGACCATGAGATTGTGCAACTCCCGGATACCGTAGGAGTGCCTTGGGTGTGACAAACGTCACAACGTAACTGGGTGACCATAAATGTACATTACAGGTATCTCCGAAAGTGTCTGTTGGGTTGGCACGAATCGAGACTGGGATTTGTCACTCCGTATGACGGAGAGGTATCTCTGGGCCCACTCGGTAATGCATCATCATAATGAGCTCAATGTGACCAAGTGGTTGATCACGGGATCATGCATTACGACACGAGTAAAGTGACTTGCCGTTAACGAGATTGAACTAGGTATTGGGATACCGACGATCGAGTCTCGGGCAAGTAACGTACCGATTGACAAAGGGAATTGTATACAGATTGATTGAATCCTTGACATCGTGGTTCATCCGATGAGATCATCATGGAGCATCTGGGAGCCAACATGGGTATCCAGATCTCGCTGTTGGTTATTGACCGGAGAGGCGTCTCGGTCATGTCTGCATGTCTCCCGAACCCGTAGGGTCTACACACTTAAGGTTCGGTGACGCTAGGGTTGTTGAGATATTACCATACGGTAACCTGAAAGTTGTTCGGAGTCCCGGATGAGATCCCGGACGTCACGAGGAGTTCCGGAATGGTCCGGAGGTGAAGATTTATATATAGGAAGTCAAGTTTTGGCCATCGGGAAAGTTTCAGGGGTAATCGATATTGTACCGGGACCACCAGAAGGGTCCCGGGGGTCCACCGGGTGGGGCCACCTATCCCGGAGGGCCCCATGGGCTGAAGTGGGAGGGGAACCAGCCCCTAGTGGGCTGGTGCGCCCCCCTTGGGCCTCCCCCTGCGCCTAGGGTTGGAAACCCTAGGGGTGGGGGGCGCCCCACTTGCCTTGGGGGGCAAGCCACCCCCTTGGCCGCCGCCCCCCTTGGAGATTGGATCTCCTAGGGCCGGCACCCCCCCTAGGGACCCTATATATAGTGGGGGGGAGGGAGGGCAGCCGCACCCTAGCCCCTGGCCTCTCCTTCTCCCTCCCGCGACACCTCTCCTTCTCGCAGTGCTCGGCGAAGCCCTGCCGAGATCGCTGTAGTTTCCACCACCACGCCGTCGTGCTGCCGGATCATCATCAACCTCTCCTTCCCCCTTGCTGAATCAAGTTGGAGGAGATGTCTTCCCAACCGTACGTGTCTTGAACGCGGAGGTGTCGTCCGTTCGGCGCTAGGTCATCGGTGATTTGGATCACGACGAGTATGACTCCATCAACCCCGTTCTCTTGAACGCTTCCGCGCGCGATCTACAAGGGTATGTAGATGCACTCCTCTCTCCCTCGTTGCTAGATGACTCCATAGATTGATCTTGGTGATGCGTAGAAAATTTTAAAATTCTGCTACATTCCCCAACACTTGAACTGTCGGGGCGTTGCCTAGTCCCCGGCAGTTCCAGCTTAGACAACTCATTGTGCTCGGCGGTCCTCCGCCGGGGAGGCCGCCGTTTTAGCATCAAGATTCTTCAAACCCGCCGAGTTCTTCCTCCCGCTTGAGATTCAGTACCTTCTCTGACTGCTGCGAGAGTCTTGATCGTTTTGGGTCTTTTTTCGGTGGGGGGCTAAGGGGTAGACCTGCTGCACCACCATTGTTTTTCTCCAAAGGGACAATCTCCAGGTTTGAACTAACAGTTGCACGTGCGATCAGACCCACAACCTCATCAAATGTCCTTTTGCGGCTAGCATCGTTCTCCTCGATGTCGGTATCGTCACCCTCCTTTTCATCATCATGTGTTTTCAATCCCGAGCTGCCTCCTCCCTCTTGACCCCTAGTTTTCTGCCCATAGTTGCAACATCTAGAGCCCCATGCCCTAGTAGCTGGTGCCCTCAAGTTCTTGAAAACCAGGGCGGAGGGAGGGTGCACACCATCACCATGTTCTTTAAATTCATGGCCCATCATACCACAAACCTGGTACCAATCCGGGAGTCGCTCATATTTCACCGCAAAAATCTCTCTGGCCACCCCGGACAATAGATGTCGCTTTCTTCAGTTGCTTACAAACATCCAGGCGAATTCTCACTCTATAAAAGTTCCCTTCGAAGTCAAAGGATGATGGCTCTGACTCCACAAACTCACCGATCTTTGCTGCCAAGGCGTTAACCTTTCCATGGTAAGCAATGGGGAGGTCAAGAATTCTCGCCCAAATCTCAAACTTAAACAGCTCGATGGATGTGGGTTTGAAGTAACCATCATAAGGGACAATGATCACAGGGTTGCCCCGAAAGTGCCATGGCCCCCCTTGTGTCACTCTTTCCCAGTCCCCTAGGCACTCAAACTGCATGATGAACAAGTTCTCTTCTAGGGTTTTGATCTTGACCCTTCTTGCTAGATCCCATGTTGACTTCATGTTGCGGAAGAACCAATACGTGCTGAAGGTTTTGTCAATATGAACAGGGACCAGGCTCATCCATCGGAGATCCTCCTCTGGTGGCGCGTCGTCCTCCTCGAAGACGATGTCATCTAGGTCGTCCTCTTTAAGGGCGAGTTCCTCCATGAGATCCTCAAGCTTCCCCTTCCCCTTGCTCCCGGACGCACCCGGAGTGCCTTGCTTCGCCATCTTTAGAAACCTCGGATCTGATCTTGCAGCTTCCACGCCACCCGATCAAAGCCAAACCCTAACACCATCGGACTCACCTAGCCTCCCATCAAGGCCGGGAAGCAGTGCTAGACTGCCCCGTTGTCAACCCGAGCGTAAGAGACCAGGCGAGCGGCAGTGAAGGACAAAGTTTTTCTCAACATCGCCGATGGCGGCGAGAGGAAGCCGAAACCCTAGCGAGAGGGAAGACTATTGACCAGTCAAGCAGCGATGGATGCGTGCGCACGATTGCAGCCTGCTTTCAGACTTACTGGCTGGGGAGCAAAGAGACATCTATTTATTTATTTTATTTTTCTTTCCCGGCCCTTATCGCTTCAATGGCCCAGCTCCGGTGGAGAGGCTGTCACTGATCTGAAAAGTGAGTCTATGGTTCAAATAGACTAATTCTGCAAATGCCTAACACCTGGAATCAATTTTAAAAATTCGTGTCAAGTTTCCATAGCAAGTCATGGGTATTTAGCTAGTTATAAGGCTAATCTAATTGCTGTTGATCATCTATCTGTACCAAGAAGTATCACGTCAGAGTTCACGAGGAAGCACGGCCAAGTGTGACTCTAGAGGTGTAATGCCATAGGTCAGAACATAACGTGACAGCACAGCAAGATGTAGCGCAAACATGAGCCCTTCACAATGGCTTAGCATGATCAGTTATGGGTATTTTTTGTAGCAAATCACGGGTACTTAGCTACTAAAACCTAATTCAACTGCCGTTGGTCATCTATGCCATGACCATGTTCTTTGCTTATTTAGTCCAAAGAATGTACAAAATGAAGTCACTGAGGTAACTGAAATCCAACATGCACTTCATAAAGTCTCCGCAACAGCAAGAATTTAGAAACACATGAACCAGCAACTTGATCTTTCAGTACCAGGCATGAGGGAAAAAACGACTTGGTTTCTTTGTCAGGAAAGGTCATAACAATATGTTGAACACGCCCAACAAATGCACAATCTTACCTGCCAAGCTCAGGTTTGCGATGCTATACCAGTTACCTACAGAACCACTCTGGTCTTTTGGAAAGTTCGAGCAAACCTCAGACGAGAAACAGAAAGAGGTAAATACACTAGAAGTCAAAGAACTTGCACGCAACGTTCAGTTTAGTGCATAAACTTGTAAAATACGTGTTTCTGGTCATCTAACTTGTCCTCTTGTTTATATACGGTGCTTTCTACGGTATCCAGTCGTATCCCTATGCATGCCACATGGAGGGGCCCACTGTCAGTGGCTGAGATGGTGGTAATCCGCATGCACTTTTTTTAGATAGCACCCTATTTGAGACTCCTAAGATATATATCAAAGAGTAAAAGTACACATTCTGAACTATGTTTTCTCTTATCTAGATTATTAATTTAAAATTATTTGAATTCAGACAAAATTTCCGTTGATTTGTCCGAATTTTTTCATTACTAAAACCAAAGTTACTTGGACTACTATTATGAAAAAGTTCAGACCTCGGGCTCGAGGATGTACATTCATTCTACACTATATTTTCTTTTATCTAGATTTTAATTTAATTTTTTTCGAATTCAAACAAAAAATATTTGATTTGTCCAGAATAATTTATGTACATCCATTCTGCACTGTACGTTCTTTTATCTAGATTTTTAAATTTACATTTATTCGAATTCAAACATAAATTGAGTTTATTTGTCCGAAAACATACGTACATTCACTGTGCACTATATTTCCTTTTATATAAATATTTAAATTTAGAATTATTCGAATTCAAACAAATTTTTTTTGATTTGTCCAAAAGAATTTACGTATATTCATTCTACATTTTATTTCCTTTATCCAGATTTTATAATTTTAAAAAATCAAATTCAACCAAAATTTTCGTTGGTTTGTCCAAAAGAATTTGCATTCATTCATTCTGCACTATTTTTTGCGGGAATATATATTTAAAGTTAGGTACTATGTGCAAAAAAAGATCTATCTTTGCATAAAAAAATTAAACATAGCTCACTGCCATTGGAATACATAAATTTTATACTATACAATACATAACACTTTTATCATTTTTATCTCTATTTATCACTGATAAACTAAAATCAAATCTATCTTACATGGAAAAAACAATATACAAGATAAAATTTGTTTGTGTTAATAAGTGTCGGTGTGGCCTGATGGTTGGCACTTGTACACGATGTCATAGTATCAAACTGGGGCTTTCCCTTTTCAGCAAACCCTTTTGTCGTTTTAATTTCTATTTTTTTATGCAATACGTGTTAAATAGCTTTAACTATGCATTTTAGCGTCAACTGTTAGATTTTCTTTTTTGAGGAAGCGTCAACTGTTAGTTGGTCTAGTCGCTCTCTACGCTAGGCGGATCGTGCTAGCTCATCGGTTTGAATCCCATCATGCGCTGCAGCTTCTTTCATTTTATTTGAGGATGAGGTAAATACACCGCAAGTCATGGAACTTGCATGCGACGGTCAGTTTGATGTATAAACTTGTAAAATACATGTTTCTGGTCATCTAACTTGTCCCTCTGTTCATATACGGTGTTTTCTACCGTATTCAGTTGTATCATGTGTACACATGGCGCGCCAATGTGGCAGTGGCCCACTGTTAGTAGTGGGTAATCCGTGTGCATGTTTTTTCTTCAGTAAGCACCCTTACATTTTATTTATTTATGCAAAAATCCTCATATGAAATGAAAAATAACGAACGGACAATGGGATTCGAACAGAAGACCTGCTACGAATCACCTACCACTTGACCGACATATTGTTCACGTTCATAGAGTACGATTAGCTTTATATAAGACAGACTGTACGAGTTAAAATAGAAACCTAAACGAGAAAAGGGGAAGACACCGGTTCGAACCTATGACCACATAAGCTCGCCGAGTGTGCGAGCACCAACCATCCGGCCACAATGAGTTAAAAAAAACCTCAGCCACAATGACATTTAAATAGATAAACACAATTTATCTAATGTATTCTTCTTTTCTTTATTTAAGAAAATTACTTATATTCTAGATAAACATTTTGGACAAATCAACTAGATTTTTGTTTGAATTCGTGTAATTTTAAATTTAAAAATCTAGAAAAAACCAAATATAGCGCAGAATGAGTGTACATAATTTTTATAGACAAATCAACTAAATATTTGTATAAATTCGAATAATTTTAAATTAAAAATTTAGATAAAAAATATAGTGCAGAATGTATGTACGTAAATTCTTTTGGACAAATCAACAAAATTTTTGTTTGAATTCAAATAATTTTAAATTCGAAAATTTAGATAAAAGAAATTATAGGTGAGAATGAATTCACGCAATTTTTTTTGGACAACTGAACTAATTTTCTGATTGAATTTGAGTAATCTGGATAAAAGAAAACATAATTCATAATGAATATGCGTCAATTTCTTTCGGACAAATAAACAGAATTTATTATAAATTCGAAAATCTAGATAAAAAATTATATGTAAAAAATAATGTACATAAACTTTTCAGAGAAATCAACTAAATATTTGTTTGAATTCAACTAATTTAAAATTTAAAAATATGGATAAACGTTAATATAATGCACAATGAATATACACATTTTCTTGGGACAAATTAACAAAATTTTGTTTGAATTCGAATAATTTAAAGTCTGAAAATCTAGAGAAAAGGAAATATGGGTCAGAATGAATGTAAGTATTTTTTTCGGACAAATCATCTAATTTTTGCTTGAATTTGAATAATCTATATAAAAGAAATATAGTTCATAATGAATGTACGTAAATTTCTTTCGAACAAATCAGTAGAAATTTTGTTTGAATTTGAAAAAATTAAATCGGAAAATCTAGATAAAAGAAAATATAAATCCGAATGAATTTACGTATTTTTTTGGGAAAATCAAATAAATTTTTGTTTCAATTCGGATAATTTTAAATAAAAGTCTAGATAAAAGAAGATGTCGTGCTGAAGGAATGTACGTAATTTTGTTTTGAACAAATCAGCGGAATTTTTCTTTGCATCTGAATAATTTTAAATTTGAAAATCTAGAGAAAAGAAAATATATTCAGAATATGTACGTTTATCCAAGAGGTGATACGCCTTAGTAGTCCAAATAAAACAGCAAGCACGATTAGTTGCGGTGGTTAGGCCGCTAACGCCATTACAACAGTTTGCTTTTTCGATCCGTTCCATTTTTCCCATCCCAATATATTTACAGCAAATACTGACAGGTGGGACCAAGTGGGCAACTATTGTCAGAATGCTTTTGTACAAAGTAAAAAAAATCAAGGGTGTTTCTGCAGAAAAAAACATCACGTGTACTAGCCGCTGACAATGGGCCCTGGCCACATTGGCATGCCATGTAGGCAGCAAATACACCCACATATGGGAAATGTGACCGTATTTGCACGCCTGCACAAGTTTGATGATCAAAAACATGTATTTTGCAAGTTTGTGCACCAAACTGACTGTCGTGTGCAAGTTGTAGAACTTCTAATGTATTTACCTCTTTGAGGATTGTTTGTGTAAAAATAAATAGAATGTATGGGTCCTTTCTTAAAAAAAACCAGCCTCAGCCACTGATGGTGGCCCTGCCACGTTGGCACTCGTAGGGATACACGAGAATGGTTGGAAGCACCGTATATGCACGAGATGACGAGTTAGATGACCAGAAACACGTATTTTATAAGTTTATGCACTAAACTGAACATTGCGTGCAAGTTCTGTGACTTCTAGTGTATTTACCTCAAACAGAAACTGATTCAACACAAATTTAGAAAAGCAGGATTTAAACAATATCGTAAAAATAAAACTATCTTCTCAGTGCAATGGTAAACCTCTATTTTTGTATGTCCTTCTAGTTCCATATTGTTAGTTATCACCCAACCATTATGCATGAATATGACACAGTGCCAGGTATGCGGAAGTACCAGAAAACAATCCACCATGAAAGAACAGTAGCACCTACTGACTGTGGAAACTAAGTAAGAAACATCAACTTAGCTAGCTTCAATGCCATGGACAGCCACAAGCCAACAAACACCATCAACATACATTGCTGGTAGCTCTGGCCTATCTGTCGCTGCGTTGCGTGGAAGGATATCAGAAATTTCACAAAAAGAAGACAAACATGACTATGTTATAAAATGTAAATATTGGTGAGCCTTCTATGTTGTCGTAAAATAAGCATTGAAGCAAAGCCTGCCAAATTAGTACCATTTTCAATCTAATAAACTATTACATTCACTTAGCTTTGAAGCACAGCTAAACCTTCTTCATTCATATAAACTCCAAGCTGGTTTTCCTAATGCATCCTCAGCCATCTTTCTAGATGAAAAGAAATATTCTTGACAGCTAGCATAAAGCATAGGTAGAAGAAACTGAAGCTTCACAATTTAGTATTTGGTAAACTGCACTTCTCATCTAGCAACACATGACCGACTAAATTAAAATGGCTCAATTCTGTATGCAGACGTAGCTGCATAGTGCAAACCTAGCATTGCAATCGGGTAGTCTTCATTGGAGTGCCAACTACTAGTAGTGCATGTTACTATGTTAGTTGTTGTCTTGGTTGCAATGCTAGCAGCTCCATTCAGTCATCCAAAAATTGACTATCATTGATCTATTGTACTCCCTGTAGTGTCAAAAACGCTCTTATATTATGGGACGGAGGGAGTGATTTAGAAAAACAACTGTAGTTTAAAGTTACATAAATACCTAAAAAACACTTCTAAACTATGAGTGTGGCCTTTTACTTTTAGAAAACAATATGTGCCTATTTTCAACCCAAAATAGATGGTACTTATGTAGTATTTACTTAATCAGCTCAGCAATATACTATCCTCTCTGTACATAAATATAAGACGTTTTAGAGACTTGTGTCACGTCTCTAAAACGTACTATTCAACAGAATGAAACCTACCTAAGAACTAACGCAGTCCAAGTGCATAAGGTAAAAATGAGCGAAAGCACACACTGCTGCACCATCCAAACGAGAACAAAGTCAACACGGAAGGAACAAGCATACAATTGGCACCATTGCTATGAATATTCATTGGTACAGTCTGCTTGCAATCTACTGCAGCCAGTACAGATGACCTGATGAATCATTCATGCACACCTTAAGGACAATGATGCACCCTTGATAGGCTGATAATAGCTTAAAGTTTGTAGCAAGGTACCAGGTTCATGAAACAAACATCAATTCCCCATCGCATAGGCATCTCTAATAAAGTAGTAGTAATAACAATAGATAATCCCCAACGAAATGCCAAAATAGCAGCACTCCTCGGTGGATCAAGGCTCGGGGTCAGCACCTTACTCCTCCGTGGGGGGCGGAGCAGTCACCGACGAACCCTCCGACTCTTCACCGCTCGGTTCCGCGGGGGTCTCTGGAGCTGCGGCGGCGGCAGCGGCGCGCGACTTGGCGAGCTCGAGGAGGCGGCGGCTGACCTCCTTGGAGTAGGCCTGGAGGACCTCGATCCCGTCCTCCAGGGAGGCGGGGGAGGCGGCGGCGGACTCCGAGGCGGCGGCGAAGGCCTCGGCCTCGACGGCGGCTGCGGCGACCTCGGCCTCGGGCTCGGGGATGGCGCCGTAGCGCTGGGAGAGGACGCTGGGCGCGGACAGGGTCTGCACGACGCGCCGGACAACGGCGTCGCGCGTGCGCTGCGACGGCGGCCAGATGCTGAGCGACGGGAGCAGCGTCTCCGACGAGGACTTCTCTGCCGACGCCGGAGGGGCAGCTGCGTCGGCGAAGGATTCAGTGGGCGCGGGGTGGATGTCCTCAGCGCCGGCGTTGGGGGCGTCCTCGGCCATGGCGTGGAGAGCGGGGAGCAAGGGGGAGGGGGCGGAGAGGGAGAGATCTGTGGCGTGGAGTGGGAGGAGAGCGAGGTGTGCTTCTGTGGGTTGGAGACTTGGATGGTTGGGTCTGGTTTGGTTCGCGTCACGGGTGAGGGTTACGGCTCACGTGTCACGTCACGTGAAGACGACCAGCGTGCCGCGTGCGCCATGTTTTTTTTTTTAGCATCAGTACAGACACAAGCGCTCATATACACGCGCATATACTCACCCCTATGAACGCACACACGCACGTCCTACCCCTATGAACACCTCCTAGAGACTGAGCCGGCATATCATTTTGAGATTTACGAAGTCACCGTAGGCGCCTCGTCGTCGACGGGAACGTCTCCTCCCACTGAAAGCGTATCGCCGAAAATCCCGAAATAAATTCAGGAATAATGCGAGCACCAGGATTTGAACCCTGGTGGGTTGGGGATACCACTGTCCACCTAACCAACTCAACCGTAGGTTGATTCGCGTGCGCCATGGGTTTTAGAGCATCTCCAGCCGTTGGCCTTCCAGGGACGCCTAAAATCGCCACCTGGGGTGAGTCAGCGCAAAAATTGAACCTAGGGGCGAGTTGGTCCCCAGCCGCCGGTCCCAGGGCCGCCAACAGATGCGTTTAAAAATAAAATTTATATAGCAAATTTCGGCACGTTTCGACGAAGTTCGGCTAAACACGATAAATTTCGGCAAACTTGGACATATATTAGCCATGTTCGCGGATTTTCATTACATAGCAAAATAGATAACTAATCTAAAAAAGAATTGGCTGAACGCCGAGTAGTCGCCGTCGTCGCCGCCGTCGTCGGACTTCTCCTCCTTGACGCGGCCGTCCCTGGTGGACCCCTGACCGGCGTCGCCAACGCGGGCTGGTGGCGGCGGCGCGTCGTCGTCGTCGCTATCGCAGATGACAACGACTCCGCCTTCGTCGCGGCCGCGCCGGCGCTCTGCGAAGTGGCGCAGGGCGGCGCACTGGCGCTCCTTCGCCTTCTCCAGGCGCTCCTTCTCCATCGCTATGGAGTCCCTGCGCGCCCATTCCAGGGCCGCGTCGTCGTCGTCGAGCTCCGTCTTCACCGGCGCGGCCGGCTACTTCTTCACCGGCGTGAGCCCCGACTCCGTCTTCACCAGCGCGAGCCCCGGCTCCGTCTTTGGCTTGACGAAGCGCGGAGGAGGAGCCGACGAGGAGGCGCGCTGGCCGCCCTCATTGATGACGATGCCGGCGCTGCGAGTGCGCCGGCCGAGCGGCGTCTCCGTCGCAGGCTCGGCCTTGACGCCGAGCAGGGCCGGAGTACCGGAGGAGTGCGAGCAAAATCGCGAGGAGGAAGAAGAGGAGGAGGACCCGAACCTCCTTGGCACCCATGGCCCGGCGCGTCGGTGGTGCACCGGGGCGGCCACCCTCGCCGGGTACGCCAACGGCGGGTCGTTGCCGCCCTCGAGGTACGTCAGCACGCCCTCGAGTGTGCGGCCGGGGACGCCCCACCACAGGTGGCACCCCTCGCTGTTCTTCTGGCCGCCGACCACTGGCGCGTCGTTGGTGGACGCCAACCGCTGCTGCTGGCGGCGCTCGAAGTACGCCGCCCAAGCCGCGAGGTTGTCGGCGGCGTACTGGGGGAGGGAGAGCTGGGCGTCGGTGAGGGAGGCGCGCACGACCTCGACCTCCTCGGCGAAGTATTTGGGCTTGGCCACGGCGTCGGGCAACAGGGGAACGGGCACTCCCCCGTCGCTGAGTCTCCACCCCATCGGCCCGGCGCGCATGTCCAGCAGCGCCGGGATGTTCGCCTGGAACAGGAGCCAGGACTCCTGTTCGCGCAGCGAACGGCGGGCGAAGCCATTGGCCGCCGCCTCGTCTCCGGGGAAACGCTCTGCCATGGCGACGGGCTCGGGAGAGGTGAAGAGGGAGAGGGAGGGGCTGGGCGGCGGCGCTCGGGAGAGGTAGAGGGAGGGGCTGGGCGGCGGCGAGGGGCGGGGCTGGTGTGGGCACAGGCGAGTGAGGCCACCGGCTATATAGCCGCGCCGCGCCCGTGTGAACGCATGCGAGGGAGGGGAGGCGTCGGCGCGCCGTCCCGTGACGCGCCACCCGTGAGAAATCAATGGCAAGGCTGACCGACGGCAGCATTGCCATTGATTCCTCGCGGGAATCGAGGCCGTTGGGGGAAGACGAGGCGCCGTGTCGGTGACGCGGCTGGCCCGCGGCTTTTTCGCGCCAAAACAGTTCGCCCCGGCGCCCTTGGGCGCCCCCAGCGCGCCGGGTTCGGCCTGAGTCCGCCAGCGCTGTTTTCGGCCCAGGCCGGCGAAAATCGGGCTCCTTAGGACGCGACTGGGCCGTTTTTTCGGCGTCGGCGCGAGAAAATCACCTGGTAAGGCCTTCCTGGGGCACGGCTGGAGATGCTCTTACCATCGAGCCGGGATATGGACTGCAGGGCCGCCCGATGCTCTCTCACTCCCACAGGTATTTGCCTTTGTTGAATAAAAAAATAAAAAGACATTTGCATTTGTTTTTCTCAAATGATAAATGTCACACATGTGACACAAAGCAGTCCGGCCATGACGTTTTATACACAACTAAAGTTTACATTCAAAAAATATACAGAAATTTGTCATCCGAAAAAATAGTTGTCATACATCACAACTAAAGTTATCATCCTCACTTTAGTAAACTTATCATAAAAATGTTCGGAGTTGCTTTGTGTTCGTCACACACGTATGACATTTACGAGGGTTCATGCCTTTTAGAGGGAAAGCATAGTTTTGACTGCCCTGCGGTCTTCAATGCTTTGCATGTTGATGGTGTTGGCTATGATCCTATAATTTATCACAGTCCATGTTTCTTTGAAGGGAAGCATAGTTTCATTATTATTTTTCAAATTTCCAAAAACACAACGAATTGAAAAATGTTCATGATTTTGAAAATTGCTCATGGAATTTGAAGATTGTTCCTGGGTTTATTTTTTTTCAAATTTAGAAAATTCTAGATTTCAAAAAGGCGCGTGCAACACATCCGCCGACTGATCTTTTTAAAATATTGTCTGGCTCGCGAGCCGTCAGATCTCACGCATTGAGCAACCGAGGTGTCCTCCACTATTGCACACGCATGTCTTGTTTTAAATATTTTTTGCAACAAAATATTGTTGCGGATTTTTTCTCTTTGTAACAAAGACCTTGTTGCACAAACTTGTGTCATAACTAGTAAGCGTGTACGTGCAAATGCACGTCCCATATATTATAAGTTAATTATGGTGGCATTGTACGTGCAAATGCACGTCCCATATATTATAAGTTAATTATGGTGGCATTTATCGTAATCCATCGACATGGTTGATATATCTAGATTTTTTTTGAATGGATTCTTATGTACAATAGCATAAACATTGCTACGGATTGTATATGTGTATTGTAGGTCTTGCTATGGATCAGACATGTGAAATCTTTGTGAATCTTTGTGTGATATTATATAGCATCAGAAAAATGAAAAATGGCATTGACATGTTGATACATACTCCTATATAACAAAAATTATAAAATGTCCTGTAGCATAGATACACAGCGAACTGTCTCAATACAAAGTGAAAAGAAAAAGAAGTCGCCATGATTCATGAACAAAGTCTGAATAAACAAAGGAACCACAAACTATCTGAACAAATCAATCTGCTTTGCATATTAACTTGTAACATCTACAATGGACAATAATATAAACCTGAAATCATAAAGAATCTAAATAACAAGTAGAAGTATTGCGAAAGAGAAAACCCACTCTCTTGCACTACTAAAGATGGTATATAGACATAGCCATCCATTGGCATGAGGTCATTATTTTGGAGCTCTGCTAACCTGTCAAAAAAAACATATGTAGTGCAAGTTAATATTCACACACTGATATTATCAGTAGTGTGCTTAGGGAACTTTTGCATACTTGTCTTGATAGCAAAGCCATGGCTAATGTATCTGATCTATGAAAAGAACACTTGTCACAAGTTATCAGCTAATTATTCCCTCCGTTCCTAAATATAAGGCGTTTTAGAGATTTCAATACAGACTACATACGGAGCAAAATGACTGAACTGCACTCTAAAATGCGTCTATATACATCCATATGTAGTCCGTATTGAAATTTCTAGGAGGTCTCATATTTAGAAACGGAGGGAGTACATCTTTCTTTCCAATTCTACAACTATGAGGCTCGTGAAACCTTACAATAATTTGTTTCTGAACAATAACTATGCTTCTGGCAAAACTGCAGTTAATGTGCTATCAGTGGGTGAGAAATAGAAAATATGTACACCATGTGAAATGAAATAATTAGAGGAAGAAAATAGTATTTGTATGTAATTCAATTACCATGATAACTATTGTCATCATACAGGTTGGCCAACTTGGTACCACAACAACGTCATACCATTTTCAACTGGGATGTTTTACTTTTTACTATAAAATAAAGTAGGACACCATGAGATAGGTAATTCGAGTTTGTACTTTGTGCAAAAGAAAACAGTTGAGAATATAATGATCATAACTAAACATGGAACCAACTAAAAATAGATTTTCTCATCCTATATAATGTGTTCCCATGACCCAAACACACAGCATAGAAGGTATATACGCCTTGGGAAAATATAGAGCAATAGACGATGGAAGCTAAACCCCATGGTGCAAAATCCTATATATAAGATAGGATTTGTGGCCGATCTGCTTCCTATTTTACTTAGTATACACCAAATAATCAAAACGGTAAATTAGTTTCCATGCATATAGGATAGTGCGAGTAAGAGTGAAAACAAAAGTGCAGTTCTAGTGCTACCTTAATATCCTATGTGGAGGATAATTCACCTGGTTCCCAAAAATAGCAAATCGAAGTGAAGAGTAAGAATGCCTTTCATGCTACTTGATCAGTGAAAGATAAAGAAGAATGTTGTTGCCTTTGGACAGTTTCAGAGAGAAGCATGTTTCAGTTTGGTTACCTGCAGAGAAAACTCATAAGCTATTCCGCATGCCATGGATAGAAAGATTAATGTTGGAACTGAAGGGCGTGTTCAAGTAGTAGTCCTGAAATACATAGTATCACAAACACAATTACGATTAAACGGCTAAGATCTCCACGTTTGCACTGTTGCGAGAATTTATACTGTAATCACCAAACAAAACAAAAAACAAGGTTAAGAGTGACTACTACTACAAAGATGATGAGTTGATGATCATGACTCATGGTTACTCCTCTTCTTGTCACCAAAACATGCTGGGAACAGCAGCACATGAATGCAAGCCACAACAATGCCCTGGATATTTGTCTAGAAATATGTGTTTGATTCAAAAATTGATCAATCATCCCAACTGGCGATTACTGCTTCAAATATTATGTGCATGCACGAAGAAAATCAAAAGCTGGGTTATACATTTATCTTATTATGTCTGATCATGACTGATTATTACTGCTAGGAAGATAATATCACACAAAAGCTTCTTTTTTGCTATCATCATCAGAGGACGCTTTGCCGGATGATTCAAGGAAAGATAAATCAGTTAATTACCATCAATTTCCCTGCAAAAAAGAAATTACCATCAATTTGGTTGTTGTGACGCTTTGAGTGCCTAATCCATGTCCTTTGGAGATTCGTGGCGAACTGGTCCAGGAGCGCCTGTGAGCGAGCAGAAGAGGCATGGTGCCGCAAGATGGTGCAGGCCACGAGGGCGATGAATAAATACTACGTGATGTTCGTAACTGTCCGTGGAGAAGACAGATCCATTACAAATAGGGAATATTACTATTTCATACCATTCATGTTACTGCTTTCAGATTAGATTGAGTTTGATCCTAATTTCTTACATCCCCTATGTACCAGATATTATTGATAATTTTTTAGAATTTCTGCATGACATGTCCGAATCTAACATTCTCAAGAAGTTGCTCCCCACTTCTACCTATTCTCTCAACATGCACACTATCCACATCATCTTTATGCCACATCATCAATCAGTTTGCAAAATCAGCCAATCACTCTTTTTCACCCTACGGTCATGGCATAGAAAAGAATTTAACTAATTTTTATTGGCATGTAGACATGCATGTCGTTGCTCAGTTTCCCTACTTAAATTAACACCGAAGGCCAATGGTGTCAATTCGCAAACAAAAAAGAAAATCCCAACCTCTTCTCCTTCCCGCCCGTCCCATCCCCTTCCCCTACAGGCTCCTTCCATCATTCAGTTACCACAGCCGAACAGGCACTACTCCACCTCTCCCCTTCGATCTATAAATGTTTGCCTGAAAAGCAAAAGCCCCATCATAGCGCTACTCTTCGGATTGCCCCTCCTCCTCCCTAAAATCAAAGTGTATGGTCTCTTTTTGTTTCTCTAATGTTTCTGCGGATGGTGACGCCCTCCTTTATATCTTGGTTTGGCTGCAGGTCATTTATAATCCATGGCGGGGAATGGAGATCATGCCAGCTATTCATACTTTTGGGTGGGGCGGATCGAGCAAGGAAGGGTAAGGACTGATGTAATGAAGGATCGAGAGGAGGTAGGTGCCCACCATCAGGCTGGATCTGATGCCCACCATCAATCCCACCCCAGCGGTGGATGGAAACTGCCCTCCTCACAGCGACTGTGTCTTCTCCTTCCTGCTCCTCTCTCTGGAACTTCTTCCCTTAGTTCTTTGTTTGTTGTCCTGGGCTCCTGGCTAGACAGAGTTTAGAATGTTTCTACAAGTGATTAGAGGGCAGATTCACGTTGGCATGTGCAACTGTCTGGCGCAACACTGTCTGTTCGTCAAATTTGGATGCCACTGACATATCAAGAATTAGCAAGATGTATGCACACCCACGCACATGAAAGAATGGATGTATTTGATCTATGTCGTACAAAGAGAGAGACTGAACCGACCAGTATTCCTTTTCTGTATGCAGAGGAAGAAGTAGAGGGTCATGGCCCTTGAGTCTGGGCTAGCCTATACAAGATTGTATACTGGGCCTTTGTTTCTGATTCATGTGATTTTATATCTACAGATTCTGTCAAATCAGTTCGCACATCTATTTTTAGTTACATTATGAGGGTAAAAAGTAATGCATGTTATATCTTTTGACAGCAGCAAAATAGAAAAAAAAACATTTTCTGCTCATACTCATCAACCTGCTTTTTGTTCACATTTCTTTCTCTTATTATAGAGGCATGGTGTTATGGACCTATCTGAATGTTTCATATGCAGCTCACATATAGAAGTTGAAGTGTTCTCTTTTATTTCTTTTAGAATTTCCTAATGAGACAACCTCACATGGTACAACGTTAACCATGCATGTAGCTTTTTACAAACTATACTCTGACTTCCACCTAAAAGTAGTAATTATGTTGCCTAAATTTAGAATGGTTATCAGTAATGTGGCCACATTTGTTTGTAATCAAGAAAAAACTCTCATTAGTACTATTTGGTTAGTTTCTACTTGCAACTGTGGCATACCAAATCCGTAATATGTTGTTCCTATCTATAGGGTAATCACTTTGATCTGTCTTTTTGTATTTGTTACGCTGTTAGCGACTTTGAATTATCCCACGGTAGATAGGGTGGTTTGCATCAAAGCATGTGGACCTTCCTGGTTCACAGTAACCGTTATCTCGATCTAACCATTATTGGAGAGATGAACGACATACCTAAAAAATATAGCTGCAGAGAAAGGACTAACATTAGAATCTGGCGAACGATCTCACAGCCCTTTTGTGCACCATTAGAGTGCAGGCTAGTGACTTTTGCAAGTGCAGTGATTTTGCGTGTTCTTGCCGACGGAGAGCGATGGAGCCACGAGCAGCGGAGGTTCTTTTATCTAGAATGGAAGAGGTGATGAACGATCAAAATCAAAGAGTCAAATTGTGAAGAACTTGCAGATGGAACCAATCTGAACCAGACTCACAAAAATAAGAAGAGTCAATTTGTCAATACTATTTATGAATTAGCTTTTCTTCTAACCACCGGTACAATGGTCACAACATGTCCTATTAATCTATCCTATGATTAAATTTGTATGAATAGAAATATAAAATCACAATGAGAAGTATAGGCCAAAATAGAAAAAACAACTACATGTTACAAAGTTCTTCATATGGTATTATTTCAGGGCAAAACAAGTAAGTTATTTTGTATCTAATGATACATATTAGTTTAACCAAAGTTGCCAATTATGCGGCAGCAGTAGCAGTTAAAACGCCCTATTGTTTTTTAACCTTCGATTGCAAGTTCCAAATGGAAGAGCCCATTTGTTGCATAATCCAAGCACACGACCAAACTCTGGATGCTGAAGTGTAAAGATCTGATCCAAGAAAATTCACCTTCAGAGCCTTGAATTTATTCGTAGTGATGACCGCACAACAGGTTGTTGTCTGGGCACATAGTCTGGACCAAGTAGGACAAGTTATGCTTATTGAAACTCCATGCAAGAAACACTATATGGCATAATAGAATTCATTTGCCCGAATTTCAAAATGAGGGAGAACACTGCTTTCATTTGCACTATTTTGTGAACAGAGTTTCAGCTTATATGCCAATAAATTTATCATCACTTAATTTGGTGCAGAATTCAAGCTCCCATGCTCCCATCAACATATCAATACTTGTATCAAAAATTCTAAACTTGGTTTGGAATCATTACGGTAGCACTTCCACTGGGAAAAAGGTATGAACATATCAGAAACCGATAAGACCACACATGCTTTGCTAGAACTGATGTGGCCATTCGGGATGGAACTATATATACAAGTAGACATGTCTCTTTCCACATAAAAGTCAACGGACAAATACATACAGTTGCTACTATGCATAAATTATATTCTTTGCGTGCTGAAATAAAAATGAAACAAAATCACCTTAAATGAACATGAGACATGTATTTCCACCCTGGCGCCATTGCCACTCCATTAATTAAGCATGAATTGGTGCTCATTTTACACACTCTACACTCTACATGAAGATAAACTTGTATGTAGTCTGTACATTTATTTTTGTGCTCATTTTACACACTGTATACTCTTACATTAAAATACATGGATGAAAGGAAGTAGCACAACTTAGAGTTGTATGTCAAAGCGTTTAATAAAAAGTAGCACTTGTTCTGTACATAGCCCCTATAATCCTATGTACTTAAAGGATTAATAAGTGATATAGTCAGTGCATTCAGTGCATAGTAATTTGGTTTTCTTAAAAATATATGGATGAAAGGTAGACCGCTATATGAAAGCACTTGAAATGCAAAATTAGCACTTAATGTAACCCTGCAATTCTGATGTGCTTCCAGAATGAATAAATTATTCTGAGGAAGCTGCAGCTTTTATACCTCTAATTGCCTCAAAGTCGCTCATTAAATGAAAGTATCCACAGACTAATTTTTCACACGAATCTCCAAACACAGTATGAAATATTTGGAATTTCTTGAACACCAACCAAATAAATCGTCAAAAAATGCATTCTACCCAGATATAAGAGGCAGAGAACTTTACTCGCAAATCTTGCTGGAATAACCAGCGATGGAATCTCCTTGGTGAACATGGAAATGCACGCAGAAATCCTCAAAGGGAATGACGACAGTATGGATGTGCCATGCATCCAGGCGAAAGACGTCCTTAAGCGTGCGATGATGAAATCTAGCAAGTGATGGCATCCTCCTTGGTGACGGCTCAAGCTGAAGGAACGTGCAATTGGATCAACGAGAGTACGCGGATGCATGAGGGGTTGATAGAGGCCAGGTCCGGCAGAAGCAATGCAGGGGGTGGCCAGATCGGCACCATGGTGTGCCTGCCGCCGGCGCACATGGAAACCATAAGGGGAGTCGCCATCCCCGGCATGGAGGTCCGCTTGCATCCGACGCTCCTCGTCGGCACGGCCGCCTCCCGCGGCATCCTCTAGATGAGGCACGCCTGTGCGTGAGTGGGGGCGGTTCCAGAGTGGTGGGATGCGTGGTCGGGGCAAGAGGCGTCACGTTCGGGTGAGAGAGATTGGGGGGGGGGGGGGGGGGGGGGGGAGCCAAGAGGGAGAGAGATCTCGCTCGGTGTGCGTGGTCGGGGCGCGGCGTGGTAGTAGATGCGTGGTTTGTAGCGTTAAACATTAAAAAATTAAGGACCATTAGATCTCACTAATGGATGAATCTGATTGTTTGGTTATCCGTTTTTTCTTTCTTTTATAGAGGTAGTAGATGCTTCGCCGCATGGCATGCATGCATCAAACTGTGACCGTGGCCGATAGCACGCCTGCCACATCCCTCACATCGCGGGAAAGTGTCAGCATGCCCCCACAGGACACGTTGAAGGCGACGAGCGCGGGTGTTGTTTTCAACCTGGTGATTTGAATCATGTCCCATTTTAATTTTTTTGATGAATTTTATTTTATTTCCATGAATTAAAAAAATCACAAAATTGAAAACCGAATTTCAAAACACGTTCACAATTAAAAAAAGAATGTCAAAAGAAATCATGAACTAAAAAATGTTCTTGAATTTAGAAAAAATATTGAATATAAAAATATTCTGAATTTAAAAAATATTATTCATGAATTTGAGTTGAATGTTCCTGGATTTCCGAAATGGTCACAGATTTGGAAATAGTTTCATGAATTTAAAAAATGTTCCAAATTTGGAAACAAGTTCAGAAATTTGAGGAAATATAACCATATTTCAAAAATCATTCTTCAATTTTAAAAAGTACTCAGATTTTTCTTGAATTTGAAAGAGGTTCAGACTTAAAAAAATCATGAAACTAAAAATATACTTCATATGTTCCATAATATAAGACGTTTTGGCAAGCTAACATATAAGTTGCAAAAAAGTCTTTATAGGACGGAGGGAGTTAAAAATGAAAAGTAAAAGTAAAAAAGAAAAAAAATCGGAAGAATATTAACAAACAGAAGAAAAGAAAAACCCAGTTGATGGGCCATTACTGCAGGCGAGGGTGCGCGTTTGATCGCTATCCCCCGACCCGTGCGGGGAATATGATCCGCCAAGGAGGGAGCAACTAGTTAACGAGCGCTCCTTCGGGAGCCTCGCAACGATCAGCGCCACTTGGCGCGCTCTTAGCCATTCATCACGTGTCGTGCTCTGGACGCTTCCTACGTATTTTGTTTTTTTTAATTTCTTCGCACGCATTTTGGCTTTTTAAACGGTTTTTTTCAGGTTTTTTCAACGCTTTAGTTTTCCCCTGGTCTTCCTTAGCTTTTCGTTCAAAACAAAATTCGAAAAAAAATTGCGCGAAAAAAATGCGTTTTCTTTTTTTCCCTTTCGCGAAAGTCGTGTTTTTTTTCTGCGAGAGGCACGGTTGTGCTTTAGCGAGAGTCACGGCCGTGCCTTTCGGAAACGGGAAAAAACGTGTTTTCTATTTTTTTTCTTTCGCGAGAGCTACGGTTTTGCTTCCGCAAGAGGCACGGTTGTACTTTCGCGAGAGTCACGGCCGTGCCTCTCGGAAAGGGAAAACAAAACGCGTTTTCTATTTTTTTTCACGAGAGTCACGGTTTTGTTTCCGCGAGAGGCACGGTTGTGCTTTCGCGAGAGTCACAACCGTGCCTCTCAGAAAGGGGGAAAACGCGTTTTCTGTTTTTTTTTTCTTTCGTGAGAGTCACAGTTTTGCTTCTGCGAGAGGCACGGTTGTGCTTTCGCGAGAGTCACGGCCGTGACTCTCGGAAACGAAAAAAACACGTTTTCTGTTTTTTTTTCTTCCACGAGAGTCACGGTTTTGTTTTCATGAGAGGCATGGGTGTGATTTCGCGAGAGGCATGGGCGTGCCTCATTCGGAAAGGAAAAAACCAAGCTCCCGGTTTGGTTTTTTCGTCCGTTTTTTTCGTAAAAAAATGTTCATCAAAACCTATCAACATGGATCTAGTTTTAAAAATCTTGACGCGAGAAATTCAATAATGAAAACGGTTCGAAATTTGAACACACGGTTTAAAAAATAAAACGTTTTGAATAAACGGACCTACGAAAAAAGGAAAAACTCCCAGGTGTTGACAAATGACGCGCTGCGTGTGCGTCACTTGTCGCGACCTGTGAAAGTGAAGTGTTCTTTACAACGGGTACTTCTTAATTAATGATTTCGCGCCGAGGATGGATACAGGAGATTATGACTCGTAAGTATCATTGGCCAGTGGTTTAGCGGGCCTGGATGCCACGGCCCCATGCCAATGGCCCAATGATCAGGTTGAATATTTTTCATTTTGATGAGGGCAACGAGGCAACGATGACCTGAGCATGCGGAATGCCTCAAAAAAAAAACCCTGAGCATGCGGAATTCCTAAAAAAAAAATTACAAGCATGCGGAGAAATCTCCCAAGCCCTGTAGTACCACGCAAACGCAAGATGGTCCTGAAGCTGCGCACCGTCCGCCTCTTTCCCAAACTACGCCGATGGATCTGGACGGACGGCGGGGCTAATCATCTCCCCGCCCAGTCCGCGAGCTACGGGTCCGGCCTGCAGGCGCTCGCTCTAGCCCTCAACAAGCGCCTCGCCGATGACGCTGGCAGAAACAACAGCAACCTCGTCTTCTCGCCGGTGTCCGTCTACGTGGCGCTCGCGCTGGTGGCTGTTAAACATTGCATTCACGGTGTATGTATAAACCGTGCTAGGTAGTTTTGTGTGGCGTGTGTTGTCAATAGTTAGGATAGGTTAGGCGTTGAGATAAGATCATATTAGTTAGTTTGAGAGATCAATCCACTCCTAACCTTCCGTAATCATCTGCGCCGTCGCTGGTGCCTATATTAAGGAAAACGTTTCACGCTGGGGCACCGACCGAAGCTTGGGCGGGTCACATCCACGCGCTAGCTGTTGCTACTAGTAGGCCCACTTCCCATCCTTATCCTCTAGCATTTTTTCCAGCCACTCATTTTGCTCTTCTTCCTCCTGCGTCTAGGCTTTCCTCCCAAGCACTCACCGGCAATGGCCTCCCACCACACACCCAGCCACCCATTGCTGGCAGATGAGGTCGTCGGCGTTGAGTCGGGGCAGGCTGAGACTACACGCCGCAACCAGCCACGACAGGCAGCCGCTTGCCTGGGGCGACGGCCTAGCCGTGTGACCACACACCTTGTTGCCCTACGGCGTCGTGCTGCACGCTCCGACGAGGCCGTGCTACGGGCGGCGACCGGTCATCGTAGAAGACGTGCCCACAGCGAGATGTGTTGCAACCGACCTTGGCAGAAGTTGGAACCGCGTCGTGGCCTGCTACAACAAGTGCCCATGAGAGCTGCCATCATGGACGGCGAGCATGGTGACCGCGAGCTGCGAGGACGGCGACGCTGTTCCGAGCAACACTGCAGACGTCGCGTTTTTTGTTACGTGCTACAACCGGTATCACATTTTCTACAACCGGCACACCACTCAGCTACAAACGGCGTCGCATTTTGCTACATTGCACGAACCATGATTTTTTTTGCTACATGCTACAACGGGTGTCATGAATTGCTACAACCGGTGCCCCATCCGGCTACAACTAGTGCCGTGTTTTGCTACATCGCACGGCCGTTGCATTTTTTCGCTACAACCGGCGTCATGCATCCTGCTTCAACCAGCATAAAAAATTGCTACAACTCGCAAAGCGGGAGGCTGGAGCCAACATCCATTTTTGCTGCATCGTCAGAGTGTTTCTACGGTGACGCCCAAATGTGCTACAACCGGTGACCAAAAGTGCTACAACCGGCAAGCAAATTTTCTATGACGAGCGGAGGTGAGGTGCTGCAACCGGTGTCTGGCCAGAGCTATGAACTGCGACCACGGACCTGCGAGCAGCGACCGCCGGCGTCGAATGCTGCAAGCTCACAGGCGATTGTTTGGAACGCGGCGAGCAGGGAGCTGCAAACATCTCTTTTTTTGCTGCTGGTCAACCGGCAAAGGGGGCGGTGGCCGGTGAGGATGACTGGAGACGGGGGAGGAGGACGACGAGTACTGCGGGGAAGGGGCGCGCGGGGGGGGGGGGGAGGACTGCATGCGCCCCTGCTAATGCACGCGCTTCAGCCTTGCTTTTCACATAGTATACAGAGCCTAGTTCTTCCAATACATCTAGGTCATGTCGTCGTCCTCCTCCTCCCACGCCATGGCCATGCCCTCCCTCGCTTCCCTCGGCCACACCATCATGGAGAAGCTCACCCGCGACAACTTTTTGGTGTGGAAGGTTCATGTTCTCCCGCACGTCAGGGCTGCGGCGATGATGGATTACCTTGATGGCTCGATCAAGGAACCTGTTGTTGTAATCGTCACCGAGAAGGACACCGTTGGGAAGAAGGAGATCACCGAGACGCCGAACCCAGAGCATGCGATCTGGGTCACCCAAGATCAACAGGTGCTTACTTTTTTGCTTGCCTCCTTGTCCCGTGAGGTTCTGATGCAGGTCTCCAACCACACCACGGCCACGGGAGTCTGGCAAGCCCTGGTCGAAAGCTTCTCTGCGCAGTCCCGGGCGCGCCAGATTCAGCTCCGATCGACGATCAGAAACGCACGCAAGGGCGACCTCTCTGCTGCTGCTTACTTCACCAAGATGAAGGGGCTAGCGGACGAGCTTGCTGCTATAGTAAAACCCCTCGATAAAGATGACGTCGTGTCGCACATCCTGGAGGGTCTCATGCATGAGCCCGACTACAACGGGTTCGTCACCGCCATCTTCACGCGCGCTGTCACCGATCAATCGATTGGTCTCAGCGAACTCTTCTCGCTGCTGCTCTCTATAGAGTCCCGGATCGCCACCCAGCACGCCGCTTACACCGCTCATCACTCTACCAACCTCGCCACGAAAGGTGGTCGTGGCGGCTACGGCGGCGGACGTGGTGGTCAGGGTGGTGGACGCGGTGGCTACAACGGTAAAAACTACCCCGACAACTCGGGCAATGGTGGTGGTGGTGGTGCGCCGCGCCAACAGGGTGGTGACCGTGGTGATCGCGAGCGCTACCAAATCTGCAAGGAGGAAGGCCACGGTGCATGGCACTGCAGGAAACGGTTCGACAAAAGCTACTACAACAACGTGTGCAACCCCGCAGGCGGAGGTGGTGGCGGCGGACGCAGCGGTGATGGGCGCGGTGGTGGTGGCGACGGTGGCAACCCTCGCTCCACCAACTCTGCTCACTCCTATGGCATGGATACCAACTGGTATCTCGACACCGGCACCACTGATCATGTTACCGGCGAGTTGGAGAAGCTAGCCGTTCGAGATCGCTATACTGGCACCGACCAAATCCACACGGCTAGTGGGCAAGGTATGGACATAACACATATTGGTCATTTAGTACTATCTACTCCCTCTGGTTCCTTACACTTAAACAACATTCTTCATGCTCCTAGTGCCGACCAGAGTCTCCTTTCTTCCTATAATCTTATGCGAGATAATGATGTGTTTATTGAACTTCACCCTGAATTCTTTCTTGTCAAGGATCAGGCTACCCGGAGAGCAATTCTTCAAAACAAGAGTAGATGGGGCTTGTTCCCCGTGACCGGACGGCAAAGTGCCCCTCAACGCCAAGTTCTTGGTGCCATCAAACCATCCACCTCTCGGTGGCACAAGTGCCTAGGGCACCCCGCTCTTCCGATAGTTCAAAAGATCCTTCGCGACTTCAACCTTCCCGTGTCAAATAAACAAGACCATCTCCTAGTGTGTGATGCATGTCAGATGGCCAAGAGCCATTAGTTACCTTATTCTCATTCAACTAACGAATCCACAACTCCTTTAGAACTTATTTTTTCAGACATTTGGGGTCCTGGACCCGTCTCTGTAAGAAGACAGAAATATTATGTCAGTTTTATTGATGATTTCAGCAAGTTTAGCTGGATATATTTGCTCAAAAATAAATCTGATGTTTTCAAGAAATTTTGTCTTTTCCAAGCTCATGTTGAACGTATATTTGATCGTAAGATCATTGCCATGCAAACCGATTGGGGTGGGGAATACCAACGGTTGAACTCTTTTTTTGAACGCATTGGCATCACACACCATGTTTCATGCCCACATGCTCATCAATAGAACGGCTCCGCGGAGCGGAAACATAGACACATCATGGAAGTTGGCCTCTCTTTACTCGCTCATGCATTCATGCCACTCAAGTTTTGGGATGAAGCGTTCCTCACTGCGGTCTATCTTATTAATCGTATTCCCAGTAGAGTCATCAAGAACCAAACTCCTGTAGAACGACTCTTTAGCACTAAGCCCAACTACTCCTTTCTTCACATCTTTGGGTGTACCGTTTGGCCAAACTTGCGCCCTTTCAACAAGCATAAGCATGAGTTTAGGTCCAAGCAATGCACCTTCCTGGGGTACAGTACTCTTCATAAGGGCTACAAGTGTCTTGACATCTCCTCTGGTCGTGCCTATGTTTCTCGTGATGTTATTTTTGATGAGCAAGTTTTTCCCTTCGCAAGCCTCCACTCCAATGCATGTGCTCAACTCCGCAAAGAATTGCTTCTTCTGCCCTCTCATCTCTTGCCATCTCCTAGCTTTGCTCAAGGGGGAGCTACTTTTGCTGCTGACAATATGTCCTTGTCTAATGCTAATGACCCAGCTGAAAGTGTGTAGGAAACAGGGCAGCCAAACATTGAAGATTTTGGTAAAAATTCTTACGATTTTATGCAGCAAACTGAGAACTCTCATGCAGCCATAGAAGATCCACAGGTTGCCTTGGGATCGGCAGCTACAGCAGCGCCAGGCGAATCAGCCGCGGGATCCACGTCCGCAGCAGCGCCAGGCGAATCCTCGCCGGGATCCACGCCGGCAGGCGGGTGGCCAGGCGGGCGCCCCAGCACGCTGTCTCCCCGTGGGCCGGCCGGGCGCGCTACCGCGTCGTCTCCTGCATGGGAGGGCGTGCGGTCCCCTAGTGGGCCGGCTGGGCGCGGCCCACGTGGCCTCCGCGAGGCGGGGCACGCGGACTCTGGCACGACGTGGTCCCCCTCTCACCCCGTGGCCACTTCGTAACTGCCAAGTGGAAGTTCGTCACCGGTTGCCGCACCAGATTCCCCTGGGCCACTGCAGGAGGGGGATTAGGGATCTTCCGCTACTGCATCCGACTCTGCTGCCTCCTCTACGCAAAATCACCTACAACTACAGCAAACTCGACCAGCTCCACCTCCTCCTGCCCGATCACATACTCGGTCACAAAGTGGTATTGCCAAACCCAAGATATATAAAGATGGTTGTGTTCGTTGGGGCTCTTTTTGTGCCATAGGTGAACTGAAGAATCTGCAAGATGCTCTTGGTGATCCCAAGTGGAAGCAGGACATGGATGAAGAATTTTCAGCCCTCGTAGCAAACAAGACATGGCGCTTGGTTCCACTGGTCAGAGGGAGAAACGTGATTGACTGCAAATGGGTGTACAAGGTAAAACGCAAGTGTGATGGCACGATTGACAGGTACAAGGCACGTCTTGTGGCCAAAGGTTTCAAGCAAAGGTACAAAATTGATTATGAGGATACCTTTAGCCCTGTGGTAAAAGCTGCTACTATCAGATTGATTCTTTCAGTTGCAATATCTAGAAATTGGTACATGCGACAACTAGATGTAAAGAACATGTTTTGCATGGCGTTCTGGAAGAAGAGGTGTTTATGAGGCAGCCTCCTGGGTATGAAAGTTCAACTTCACCACGACACGTTTGCAAGCTTGATAAAGCAATCTATGGTTTAAAACAAGCACCCAGAGCATGGTACTATCGTTTGTACTCCAAGTTACAGTGTCTTGGTTTTGCTGCTTCCAAGGGAGATACCTTGTTGTTCTTTTATCATCGACATGGAGTAACCATTTTTATGCTTATTTATGTTGATGATATTATTGTCACCAGTTCCTCCTCTAGAGCAGTTGAAGCCCTTCTTTAGGATCTGCGCGTGGATTTTGCGCTCAAGGATTTGGGCAGTCTTCCTTTTTTTCTTGGAATTGAGGTAAAGCATGTGGCCAGTGGAATTATTCTATCTCAAGAAAAATATGTGCAAGACATCCTTGAGCGAGTGGGCATGAAAGGTTGGAAACCTTCTCCAACTCCTTTGTCTACTTTAGAGAAGTTGTCTCTTCATGATGGAGAGGTGCTTGGAGCCGAAGACTCCACCAGGTACAGAAGTGTTGTAGGAGCCTTGCAGTATTTGACTTTAACCAGACCATATATCTTTTTTCCAGTCAACAAAGTTTGTCAGTTCCTCCAATCACCTACTAGTACTCATTGGACAACAGTCAAAAGAATACTTCGGTATCTCCAGGAAACCAAGAGTCATGGTCTCAAACTTGCCAAGTCAGACTCTACACTTGTTACTGCTTTTTTAGATGTAGACTGGGCAGGTTGTCCTGATGATCGGCGATCCACTGGAGGTTTTGCGGTATTCTTTGGTGGTAACCTGATTTCTTGGAGTGCACGTAAGCAAGCTACCGTGTCTAGGTCAAGTACAGAAGCTCAGTACAAGGCCTTAGAAAATGCCAGTGCTAAAATTATTTGGGTGCAGAATTTGTTAACAGAGTTGGGCATTCGTCACTTACCTGCAGCCTCACTTCGGTGTGACAACCTTGGAGCTACTTATCTTTCTGCCAACCCTGTCTTTCATGCAAGGACGAAGCACATTGAGATCGATTATCACTTTGTTCGTGAGAGAGTTGCTAACAAGCTTTTAAACATTAGGTTTGTTCCTACTGGTGATCAAGTGGCAAATGGCTTTACTAAACCACTATCACTGTGGCAGCTGGAGGTCTTTCAACGCAATCTCAACTTAGATAGTTGTGATTGAGGGGGGGTGTTAAACATTGTATTCACGGTGTATGTATAAACCATGCTAGCTAGTTTTGTGTGGTGTGTGTTGTAAATATTTGGATAGGTTAGGCGTTGAGATAAGATCCTATTAGTTAGTTTGAGAGATCAATCCATGCCTAACCTAAATCCTAACCTCCAGTAATCATCTGCCCCGCCGCTGGTGCCTATATTAACACGCAATGCGCCCCTGCTAATGCATGCGCTTCAGCCTCGCTTTTCACAATGGCAGTCGGCGCCTGCGAGCGCACACTCACAGAGATGCTCGGTGTCCTCGGCTCGCGGTCCCGGGACGACCTCGCCGGGTCAGTCCATGCGCTGGCGGAGCAGGCCCTCACCGACCAGTCAGAGACTGGCGGGCCGCGCGTCAACTTCGCGTGCGCCGTGTGGCACGACAAGATGAGGCCTCTCAAGCCCGACTACAACGACGCCGCCGTCAAGTCCTACAAGGCGTGGACGGGCGCCGTGGACTTCCACGAGAAGGTCAGTAGCAATCTCTCGTTTCCCATACGTGATCGATCTGTATGGGGTACACATGGCAGATCGACCGATGCCGGTCTATTATGCTAATATTAGCAGAATAGTTATTCTAACAACACTTCCGTACTGCACGCTCAACACAAGTGCACGTAATTGTTTGAACCAAGTGTGCTACAGTACTCACGCGACTGAACTTCCCATCGCAAAAAAACTGCACGCTGTGTTTTTCCGGTACTGTTTTCGCTCTAGTTCTTAACCATTTATCGGAATGAGACGTATAATATACCATTGGAAAGCTATGGATTAGGCACAAATTCGACATGTTGAACACTTTTCGAGATTCCACACGGTTTAAGAGCAGTTTTGGAAATGGTGCGTCCCATGCCGAGTGGCAGCGAGCGTTTTTTCGAGCTTTCTTCTAAACCGCTCATCGGAATGAAGCAAATGATACACCGTTGGAAAGATATCATCGAGGCGCATCTTTTTAATATCTATTATTTTCTCTAATTCGTTGCGGTTTAAAAATAGTTTCAAATTTACTAAATCACGGAATTCTATTTTCATTTTTTTTGAAATTTTCGGTACTATTTTCGCTCCAGTTTTCCAACCGTTTGTCGAAATGAGGCGTATGATACGCCGTTGGAAAGCTACGGACGAGGCGCAACTTTCATATGTTGAAATGTTTTTGAGATTCCTTACGGTTTTTAGTTAATTTTGAAAATCGTGCAGCTGACGACGAGAGGCAGCGGCCGTTTTTCACAAAAAACTTACAAAACGCTGGTCGAAATGATTCAAATTATACGCCATTAAAAATATGCCGATGAGGCGCAAATTTTTCATGTAGAACACTCTCTCCAATCCTTACGGTTTATGAGCAATTTTGATTTTAACGAAATGCGGACACTCTGTTTTTTCGCGACACCAAAATCGTCGTATCTACTGCATCAGACAGAAAGTCGCACTTCTTTCAGACTAAAAACTGCACTTCATCGAACAAACAGGTGCACGGCATGATTTCTTTTTTTGTGAGACGTAAATTTTCCGAAATGAGGTGTAGTGCACTTCATGTCGATTGTTGGTGAACCACAATACTATGAAAAGTGAACCTCGAGACTACCGTAAAAGGGCCGTACTGCATCAGATAGAAAACCACACTTATTTAGATTAAAAACCGCACTTCATTGGACAGACAAGTGCACTGCATGGTTTCTTTTTTGTGGGATGTAAATTTTCCCATACGAGTTTTTGTTTTTGTTGTCTTTTTTTTAACTTTCTTTTATGAACGAGAGTGGACCGCAAAGACAAGGGCAAGTGAGCTGCGACATATATCAAAGTGAACCGCATTAGCATCTTGTTGTTCCACTATTTTTTTTGCATTTTCATGTTGGGGTCAAGTGAACAACATCACTCTCAAAAGTGAACCACATCCGAGGACCAAACGCACTACAAAATGAACCACACACATTTTTTGTTTTCTGTTTAATTTTTGAAATTCTTCCACACTTTGAGGACAAGGCGAGTGAACCGCTAGAACAAGGCGAGTGAACCACACTATTTTTTAGTTGTTTTTTCTTATCCACCACCGTGTGTACCCTAAAATTTTACCACTGTAGTGAGCTGCAATGAACTGCATGCGCCGTAGGCAAGTGAAACCAAAGTGAGCTGCTAGGGAACCGAAGTGAGCTGCAAATACTTTTTAAAGTCATTTACTAAAATAGAGTGCTCTGCAAGAACCTTTCTGAAAATATTTTTAATAATGAACTGCAGTGATCTACATCTAATAAGAAGTTAACTTCTTTGAGATGTTTTTTGTTTCAGTTTATCAAATGAACCTGATGACCCACAAGTATAGGGGATCTATCATAGTCCTTTTGATAAGTAAGAGTGTCGAACCCAACGAGGAGCAGAAGGAAATGATAAGCGGTTTCCAGCAAGGTATTCTCTACAAGTACTGAAATAAGTGGTAACATATAGTTTTGTGATAAGATAATTTGTAACGAGCAACAAGTAACAAAAGTAAATAAAGTGCAGCAAAGTGGCCCAATCCTTTTGTAGCAAAGGACAAGCCTAGACAAACTCTTATATGATGTAAAGCGCTCCCGAGGACACATGGGAATATCGTCAAGCTAGTTTTCATCACGCTCATATGATTCGCGTTCGGTACTTTGATAATTTGGTATGTGGGTGGACTGGTGCTTGGATGTTGCCCTTACTTGGACAAACATCCCACTTATGATTAATCTCTATTGCAAGCATCCGCAAATACAACAAAATAGGTAAACCTAACCATAGCATGAAACATATGGATCCAAATCAGCCCCTTACAAAGCAACGCTTAAACTAGGGTTTAAGCTTCTGTCACTCTAGCAACCCATCATCTACTTATTACTTCCCAATGCCTTCCTATAGGCCCAAATAATGGTGAAGTGTCATGTAGTCAACGTTCACATAACACCACTAGAGGAGAGACAACATACATCTCATCAAAATATCGAACGAATACCAAATTCACATGACTACTAATAGCAAGACTTCTCCCATGTCCTCAGGAACAAAAGTAACTACTCACAAAGCATAAACATGTTCATAATCAGAGGGGTATTAATATGCATATAGGATCTGAACATATGATCCTCCACCAATTAAACCAACTAGCATCAACTACAAGGAGTAATTAACACTACTAGCAACCTACTAGCACCAATCCCGGACTTGGAGTCAAGAATTGGATACAAGAGATGGACTAGGGTTTTGAGATGAGATGGTGCTGATGAAGATGTTGATGGAGATTGCCCTCTCCCGATGAGAGGAGCGTTGGTGATGACGATGGCAATGATTTCCCCCTTCGGGAGGGAAGTTTCCCCGGCAGAACAGCTCCGCCAGAGCCCTAGATTGGTTCCTCCAAGGTTCCGCCTCGTGGCAGCGGAGTTTCGTCCAAGAAGATGGCTTATGATTTTTCCCATCGAAAGAGTCCATATAGCATAGGATGGTCATCGGAGGGCCACCAGGGGCCCACGAGGTAGGGGGGCGTGCCCAGGGGGTAGGGCGCGCCCCCACCCTCGTGGGCAGGGTGTGGCCCCCCTGGTGAAGTTCTTGCGCTCAATGTTTTTTATATATTTGGAAAACATCATCCGTGAAGTTTCAGGACTTCTGGAGCTGTGCAGAATAGGTCACTAATATTTGCTCCTTTTCCAGCCAGAATCCCAGCTGCCGGCATTCTCCCTCTTTATGTAAACCTTGTAAAATAAGAGAGAATAGGCATAAGTATTGTGACATAATGTGTAGTAATAGCCCATAATGCAATAAATATTGATATAAACGCATGATGCAAAATGGACGTATCAACTCCCCCAAGCTTAGACCTCGCTTGTCCTCAAGCGAAAAGCCGAAATCGGAAAATATGTCCACATGTTTAGAGATGAAGGTGTCGATAAAAATAAAATACGGACATGAGGGCATCATGATCATTCTTAGAGCAGCAACTTATATAATTCTTGTCATATGACATCTTATGCTAGAGTAATAATTCAATCACAATATCAAGTATGAATCGTAAACTTCATTGAAAACTGACAAACTATAATCTCAGTCATTGAGGCAATTGCAATTTATCATAACATAGGAAAGAGTCAATGTATAAGAGCTTTTCACCAAGTCCACATACTCAACTATCATATAGTCTTTCACAATTGCTAACACTCACGCAATACTTATGGGTATGGAGTTTTAATCGGACACAGAGAAAGATGGGGGCTTATAGTTTTTGCCTCCCAACGTTTTACCTCAAGGGTAATGTCAACAGTAATAGTTCATGAAAACCCACATCCAATTAGCCATATATACCGGATCTTTCCAACATATTGTGCTTGCCAAAGGATAAAATGTAAAAAGGAAGGGTGAAGATCACCATGACTCTTATGCAATGTAGGAGATAAAATTAAAAGATAGGCCCTTCGCAGAGGGAAGCAGAGGTTGTCATGTGTTTTTATGGTTGGATGCACAAAATCCTAATGTGAAAGAACATCACTTTATATTGCCACTTGTGATATGGACCTTTATTATGCAGTCTGTCACTTTTATTACTTCCATATCACACGATTGTATAAAGCTTATTTCTACCACACCAATCAATCATACATATTTAGAGAGCAATTTTTATTGCTCGCACCGATGACAACTTACTTGATGGATCTTACTCAATCCGTAGGTAGATATAGTGGACTCTCATGGCAAAATTGGTTTAAGGGTATTTGGAAGCACAAGTAGTATCTCTACTTGGTGCAATGAATTTGGCTAGCATGAGGGGGAAAGGCAAGCTCAACATGTTGGAGGATCCAAGACAATATAATTTATCTCAGATGTAAGAAAACATAACCCATTACATTGTCTTCCTTGTCCAATGTCAACTCTTTAGCATGTCATATTTTAATGAGTGCTCACAATCATAAAGGATGTCCAAGATAGTATATTTATATGTGAAGAACTCTCTTTCTTTATTACTTCCTATTAATTGCAACGATGACCACAACTATGTTTGTCAACCCTCAATAACTTTTATTCATCATACTCTTTCTATGTGAGCTCATTACTCTCCATAAGACTCACATGATCTCTTTGTTTCTTTTTATTTCTTTCTCTTTTATTTTATTTTATTTGGGATCATGGCAAAAATAAGCAATCCCTTGACTCAACACTAATCTTTATTATATAGCTCACGGACTCAATTACATAGAAGGGTAATAAAGCAAAACTCACAACTAGATCATACTAAGAACTTTTATTCCACTAGATCAAGATATTACCAAAAGGATAGAACTAAGAAAAATAGTAAAGATAAAGGTGATGGTGATACGATATCGGGGCACTCCCCCAAGCTTGGCAGTTGCCAAGTGGAGTGCCCATACCCAGGTGATTATGTCTCCTTTGTTGGTGAAGAAGGGGGGGTTGTTGATGATGGATAGTCGCACATCGAGCGTAAGAGGTCTTCTAGCTTGCGGATAATGCCCTCGAGTGCGATGATATGCTCCTTCAACAAAATATTTTCACGTGTGAGATACTTATTTTGTATATGAGCCAACTCAATCATCTTGAAGGCTTCGATTTCCGTTGGGGTAAGAAGATTGTGATCCAGTTGAAGGGTATCTTCTGTTGCTGGAACTTGGTCCTCCATAGCCTTCTTGATCCCTTCATCCTTGTTGATCTCCATAGGTTCTTGTCTCTTCAGCTCTATCTTCATTAGCCAAGCATCGTTGCCCTCATGGTTGGAGGAGGAGGGAGACGACATAGTGCCTGACCTTGACAACCCTGACAGAAAACAGCTCGAAACAAAAACAAGAGGATTTTGTGTGATACGGGAGTCAAAACCCCTGGGAGGTTATATAATGAATTTTTACCGACCAAAATACGTGTTCTGTAAGAAAACGGAGCCCGGAGAGCACACAAGGTGCTCACAAGGTAGGGGGCGCGCCCTCCACCCTCGTGGGGCCCTCGTGTCCTTTCCGGACTGCTGCTTATTTTTCTATTTTTCTAAATATTCCAAAACAGAGAAATATTGCCTTAAAAACTGTTTTGGAGTCGGTTTACTTACCGTACCACATACCTATTCCTTTTCGGAGTCTGAAACGTTCCGGAAAGTGTCCTTTATGTACTCCTCCGGGGTTATGGTTTCAATAACATTGGTTTCAGTATTTATGGGATTACCTGAGATATAATGTTTGATTCTTTGACCATTTACCACCTTCGGATTTGTGCCTTCGAAGTTGTTGATTTTTATGGCACCGGAACGGTATACCTCCTTGATAACGTAGGGGCCTTCCCATTTAGAGAGAAGTTTTCCTGCAAAAAATCTTAAACGAGAGTTGTATAGCAATACATAATCACCTACATTAAACTCACGCTTTTGTATCCTTTTGTCATGCCATCTTTTAACTTTTTCTTTAAACAACTTGGCATTTTCGTAGGCTTGGTTTCTCCATTCATCAAGTGAGCTAATATCAAATAACCTCTTCTCACCGGCAAGTTTAAAAATCATAATTTAGTTATTTAATAGACCAATAAGCCTTGTGTTCTAGTTCAAGAGGTAAGTGACATGCTTTTCCATAGACCATTTTATACGGAGACATACCCATAGGATTTTTATATGCAGTTCTATAGGCCCATAATGCATCATCAAGTTTCTTGGACCAATTCGTTCTAGACCTATTAACAGTCTTTTGCAAAATTAATTTGAGTTCTCTATTACTCAATTCTACTTGACCACTAGACTGAGGGTGATAAGGGAATGAAATTCTATGATTAACATCATATTTAGCAAGCATTTTACAGAAAGCACCATGAATAAAATGTGAACCACCATCAGTCATTAAATATCTAGGGACTCCAAACCTTGGAAAGATAACTTCTTTAAGCATTTTAATAGAAGTGTTATGATCAGCACTACTAGTTGGAATAGCCTCTACCCACTTAGTTACGTAATCAACAACAACTAAAATATGTGTATAACCATTAGAGGAAGGTGAAAGTGCTAGTGATCGACTAGAGGGGGGATGAATAGGCGATTTTTATGAAAGTCTTCAAAACATGGAAGTTTCGAAGACAAACGATAGAAATAAACCTATTACCATGCAGCGGAAGGTAGACTACGCTAGGCAAACCATAGTCAAGTATTCAATGAAGTAAAAGCGCAATGACTAATAGGAGCTAGGCAGTAAGGATCAGGTAGGAAGATATTGTAAAGCCAATCAGAACAAGTAATCACTTAGTGAAGCCAAATGGTGATGCAATCGTACAATGACTTCACACGGACCAACAGTAAGTAAAGGGAAGGATGAAACCAGTGACTCGTTGAAGACAATGATTTGTTGGACTAGTTCCAGTTGCTGTGACAACTGTACGTCTGGTTAGGGAGGCTGAGATTCAACTCAGAAGACCTCGTCTTCACCTTATTCCCCTTGAGCTAAGGACACCCAGTCCTCGCCCAATCACTCTGGTAAGTCTTCAAGGTAGACTTCCAAACCTTCACAGACTTCGTTCACCGGCGATCCACAATGACTCTTGGATGCTCAGAACGCGACGCCTAACCGGCTGGAGGATTCACATTCCTCAAGTGTAATAAGTCTTCAGATCACACAGACAAGAAGACTTAAGTGATGCCTAACACTCTTTGGCTCTGGGTGGCTAGGGCTTTATCCTCTCAAGGAATTCTCTGTCAAAGGCTTCGAGGTGGGTTGCTCTCAAACGACAAACGCCGTACTTTAACTCTGAGCAGCCAACCGTTTATGGTCGTAGGGGGTGGGCTATTTATAGCCACTAGGCAACCCGACCTGATTTGTCCGAAATGACCCTGGGTCACTAAGGAACTGACACGTGTTCCAACGGTCAGATTTCAAACACACACGACAACTTTACTTGGGCTACAAGCAAAGCTGACTTGTCCAACTCTGAACAAGATTCGCTCTCATAGTCTTCACTCGAAGACATAGGATTTTGGTTAAGCATCACTTCAGTCATTCTGACTGGTTTTCTTGGACCCCACTTAATAGTACGGTGGTTCCTATGACTCAACAAAGAAGAAAAAGAACTACGAAAGATCTAAGTCTTCGCGCTCCATAGTCTTCATGCGATGTCTTCTCTTGTCACAGTCTTCAATGTGAATGTCTTCACATACCACCTTTGACTTCAATGTCTTCATACATTTTTAGGGGTCATCTCTGGTAGGAAAACCGAATCAATGCGGGACTTCTACCTATGTTATCCTGCAATTCTCACAAACACATTAGTCCCTTAACTAGGTTTGTCGTCAATACTCCAAAACCAACTAGGGGTGGCACTAGATGCACTTACAATCTCCCCCTTTTTGGTGATTGATGACAAACTAGTTGAAGTTTTCAATGGGGAATATAATATATGAAATTGTAAGGGATAAGGAATTGTCTTCATAAGTTGCAAGGGCTCCCCCTGAAGATGTGCATATAAGTAATTTGCTTTTGAAATGAAAATGCACATGGCAGGTTGTACTTGTGGAGATCCTCTTCAACTTATGATGACAATTCATCATGCATGAAAGGTATGTGAAGATAATGAACATGCATAATGGTAAATGGACGTCTGCAAAATGATCTAAGTGCGGAATTTATCATCGCACATGCGGAATTTATCATCGCATCACAAAATAGCAAATAAGTAGCAGACGACCATCGAGTTCAAGTGTTACAACTCAAAGAACCAAATGTATCAAAACGAGAGTTGTAAACACTAGGCAAAACATAAAGTAACCGCCCATATGGACCCGCTTGAAGACTATCAAACTCATAAGCTTCTCCCCCTTTTGTCAGTGAGGACCAAAAAGGTTTGAAGACATAGAGCCTCTACTCGTTCCCACAAAGAGTAGGTGAGGCAGAAGGGTCGTCGGTGGTGTCCGGCGGTGAAGAAGAACTTTGGGCAGTGTCGAGGCGTGCAGAAGTAGGGGGCGGTGAAGTGGCATCATCTTCGTCCTCGATCACTCTGGCATTCACAGTTGCCGCAGAGGAAGAAAACTCAGAGTCTTCAAGAGAAGGGGTTCGTCGCAGCACAGCCCTTCTGGGAGGTGTGGAGTCAAATTTGAAACATTCAGAGAAGCCATCCTCTTGAAGATCATCCTCAGGACACATAAGCGTCAGCCCTTTCCATGTACGCCGACAAGTTTCATGGGCAACAAAGGCATTCTTGGTGGCAAGATTGCGAATGCGGTTGACATCCACCAAGAGGCTTTGCATTTGACGCTTCAGCCAGTCATGATGCCTATCCTATTTCTGATGAAGAGCAACCAGATGCTCTCGGTCATTGAGAACACGAGATCGCTTCTTGGGTCGTTGGGCAATAGTGCTGTCAGTGGCTTCAGTAAGAGCACGATGAGGTGCACGTGTAGTACCAGCCAGAGGATAAACATGAGTGACTGCTTCAACTCCTTCAATGTTCTGAGTGAAACTTTGATGCTCCACATTCTGAAGACTGAGAGGTTCCTTGGCAGGCTCAGGATAAATGGCTTCAACAGACATATCCACATCAGGCAAAAAGATCCGATGATTGCGAGCAGATGGCTAATATGAGATAGCTGAGTGGAGTTTAATCAGACACATTATCCATGGAGCGTAGAACTTCAAGCCAAAAAGATCAGATCCTGATGTAGCAAGTTGGCAGATGAAGAAATCTTGTGCATTGAAGCATTTGCCATGAAGAATATAGAAGACCAAAGTCTTCATTGCACCTTCCAGCTTTGCATGTGGAGAATGTCCTTTGATGGGCCAGAGAGTTCGCCTTATAATGTGATAGATAGTCCTTGGCAGATACTCAAGGTCTTCAACAAAGAACTCCTTAGGATATGCAGCATCTTGTGGCAAAGGCTTCATCATACTGAGCATCTGACTCATGTTCGGTTCAGGCCTCTGAAAGATGCTTTCCATAGATTCACTGTGAAGTTGACATCCAGGTTCATAGAGATCTCCAGGAGTGGGCAGACTAGTGAGCTCAATGATATCAAAGGCTTTGGCTTCGTGATGAACATTTCCTATCATCCACTCCAGGACCCAAGTCTTCGGATCTCTATTGTAACCACGTATGTGAAGTGTGGCATAAAATTGGAGCAGCAACTCTTCATTCCAGTGCTCTTGGTCGGTGATGAAGGGCAACAATCCAACCTCTTTGAAGCAATCCAGAGCTTCTTCCAGACAGGGCAGACCAGCTATTGCTTCGGTGTCAAGACGCATATGTGGGAAGATGCGACCTTGATTGTACAGAATGCAGGAGTAATAGCTTCGCTGTGGATAGCTCCAGAACCGATCAGAAGATATTCGTTCCCTTGAGTAGGGGTTCTTGGAGCTATTGAAGAAGGTGTTGTCTGCTTTGAAGCCGTTGAGATTGAAGGATCCAGGTGCTGTTGCAGGACCTAGAAACCTGGGCAACCTTGGCATTGGCTTCTGTACCTGAGGCCTATGCTCAATATGATAGTCAAACTGAGGACCAGCAGCAGGCCCAGGAACAGAAGCAGTAGTATCAATGGCTTCGCTGACTTCTGGTTCTTGGGTTGGTGCAGGCTCCACATTTGCTTCAGCCATGGCAACATCAGTGGCTTCATTTGTGTTGGTGGTGGCAGCCTCAAGATTTTCTACCTCCACTTGATGAGCTGGAGGGTCGGGCACAAACACGTTCTCCTCGAGAATAGCTTCTTTAGTAGTTGGGGGAGTAGGAACACGTTCTTCTTCTTGGGTGTCATCGGCTGATACAGCCGGAATGTCTTCAGCAGTTTTAGCTTCAGACTCGAAGACTTGAGACCTTGGTCCTTTGCGAAGCCTGCGTAATGCAGGCGACGCCTTTGGAGATGAAGTTGGCTGGGCCTCAAGGTCATCTTCTTCTTCTTGCCGGGGTGGTGTGACTTGTTGTTGTTGTGGGTGATCAGCCCATGTTGCATCTTGAGCAATTGGCATCAGAGGACGACCAATGCTGATGAGTTCGCTGTGCGTAAGCACAGGCGATGATACATGTTGGTGCTCGATCTGAGGAAGAACTACATCATCTTCAACATGGTCATGATGACCAACGTCTTCAGCAGCGGTGGGATCAGCTGCTGGTATGTCTTCAGCTTCATGAGCCTCTATGAAAGCAGGCTCATGGACAGTCAGTTGGCGCTCTTGATGTTCAGTGGCAGGATGAATCATGGAGATAGGTTCAACAATTAAGGGCTCTTTGGGAGCAGCCCGTTCCCTCTTGGTCTTGCGCTTCTTTTTGGAGGGAGCAGCAGCAGAGGCTTCAGGATGTTTTCTCTTTCTGGCTTCAGTCTCAGCTGTCCTCGTCTTCTTCAGGTCTGAAGTGGTAGACCTGGCCTTTGGCTTCGAGCCAGTCATGCTGGTTGGGAAGATAATGGGATGTGCTTCCTGCCTTGGTGCGTCGGGTTCGGCCATGGCGGGCTTCTTCTTCTTCTTCTTCTTCTTCTTCTTCTTCTTCTTCTTCTTCTTCTTCTTCTTCTTCTTCTTCTTCTTCTTCTGCTTTGCAGCCATCCTGGGGTCAATGCCAGGACGGCCAAGAGCCTTGCGCTTCTCAGCCTCATTGTAGGCTTGCACACACTTGTCAGCCAGGCTCTTCATGCGCTCACGAGAACCTTGAGCTTCTTCATGCTTCTTGAGAAAGGCTTCTTTGAGCTCGTGCAACATGATCTTGAAGTTCTTGACCTCTTGCACACTAAGCTTGGCCATATGCTTCTTGAACTGAGCTTTCTCAAAGTCAATCTTCTGCTTCAGTTCAACGATGCGCTGGGCTATAGCTAACTCTGAAGCAATGGTGCCATGGAAAGCGACACTGAGGCCAATGGGAAGTTGCAGATCTTTAAAGCTAAGGTTGGGCGTGTCAAACCACTCATCGATGAAGTTGTGGATGCTTGCCACGTCAAAGAGAGGAAAATTGTTGAAGATTTCTGCTTCTTCTTTGCTCTTGATCAGTTGCTCAAGAGCGTCATCTGCAAGATCTTCATCACTAGATAGATCAATGGTATCGTTGCGCAGAATAGCAGCATCAGTCAGTTCTTGGCTGGTATGTGGCAGAGGCATCTTGACTCTCAGGGGCTTGGAGATGCATGACAGATCTTCAGACTGCACACTGTCTTCAGGAGGTGCAGTAGCTAGTGGCTTCGCCCGTGAGATTTTTGGTGCTGAGGCAGGCTTTGAAGCTTTAGGCAGCTTTGACTTCTGCGGCTTTGGAGTAGGAGCTGGGGCTTCATCAGTGTCAGCATCATCATCATCAGAATGGTCCACTTTGGCACCTTGAACAGAGATGTGAGTGATGAGTGTAAGTGCATCTAGTGCCACCCCTATTTGGTTTTGGAGTATTGCCGACAAACCTAGTTGAGGGACTAATGTGTTTGTGAGAATTGCAGGATAACACAGGTAGAAGTCCCTCATTGATTCGGTTTTCCTACCAGAGATGACCCCTAAAAATGTATGAAGACATTGATGTCAAAGGTGGTATATGAAGATATTCACATTGAAGACTATGACAAGAGAAGACATCGCATGAAGCCTATGGAGCTCGAAGACTTAGATCTTTCGTAGTTCTTTTTCTTCTTCTTTGTTGAGTCATAGGAACCACCGTACTGTTAAGTGGGGTCCAAGAGAACCAGTCAGAATGACTGAAGTGATGCTTAACCAAAACCTATGTCTTCGAGTGAAGACTGTGAAAGCGAATCTTGTCCACAGTCGGACAAGTCAGCTTTGCTTGTAGCCCAAGTAAAGTTGCCGTGTGAGTTTGAAATCTGACCGTTGGAACACGTGTCAGTTCCTTAGTGACCCAGGGTCATTTCGGACAAATCAGGTCGGGTTGCCTAGTGGCTATAAATAGCCCACCCCCTACAACCAAAAATGGTTGGCTGCTCAGAGTTAGTATACGACTTTTGTCGTTTGAGAGCAACCCACCTCGAAGCTTTTGAGAGAGAATTCCTTGCGAGGATAAAGCCCTAACCACCGAGAGCCAAAGAGTGTTAGGCATCACTTAACTCTTCTTGTCTGTGTGATCTGAAGACTTATTACACTTGAGGACTGTGAATCCTCCAGCCGGTTAGGCGTCGCGTTCTGAGCATCCAAGAGACATTGTGGATTGCCGGTGAACAAAGTCTGTGAAGGTTTGGGAGTCTACCTTGAAGACTTACCAGAGTGATTGGGCGAGGTCTGTGTGACCTTAGCTCAAGGGGAATACGGTGAGGACTGGGTGTCCTGAGCTGTGTGTTCAAGACTAGGTGTCCGGGACTGTGTGTCCTCAGGTTTAAATACCTAGCCGCCCTAACCAGACGTACAGTTGTCACAACAACTGGAACTGGTCCAACACATCATTTTCTTCAACGAGTCACTGGTTTCATCCTTCCCTTCTCTTTACGTACTGTTACTCCTTGTGAAGTCATTGTATGATTGCACTATCTTTTATCTTCACTGAGTGACTGCGTGTTCTGTTTGGCTTCATAATATCTTCCTACCTGATCCTTAGTACATTGCTGCTATTAGTCATTGTGCTTTCACTCTATTGAATACTTGACTATGGCTTGCCTAGTGTAGTCTACCTTCCGCTGCAGGGTAATAGGTTTATTTCTATCGTTTGTCTTCATAACTTCCACGTTTTGAAGACTTTCATAAAAATCGCCTATTCACCCCCCTCTAGTCGATATAACACACTTTCAATTGGTATCAGAGCCAGGTACTCCCTTGTTCTATGTGATTCGGTTTAACCACCTAGAGTTTTAGCTATGTCGACTGCAAGGATAATCAAAGTCTCCGCTGCGTGCCCCGTCTTCGATGGAACCGAATATCCCTACTGGAAGAATAAGATGTGCATGCATCTTGAAGCCATTGACGTCGACCTATGGTATGTCGTCAAGAACGGCGTTCCCAAGGCTGGAGAAGGTGTCACTGCTGCTGACGTCAAGAAGTTCGTTCAACTGGACTCTACTGCCAAGAATATCATCTGTGGTCATCTGACCAAAGGACAATATGGCTGCGTGAGTGCTTTGGAAACATCTAAGCTAGTCTGGGACTGGCTCTCCAAAGTCAACGAAGGCATCTCAACCCAGAGAGATCAGAGAATCAGTGTCCTTCGCAACCTCTTCAACCGCTTCAAGAGAAATGACAATGAGAATGTCCAGCTCACATTTGATCGACTCACTGACATCACGAATGAGCTTCAAGCCCTTGGCGCTACTGAGATCACCAAGCATGAAGTCGTCAAGACACTACTGAGATCACTTGACAGTTCGTTTGACACCCTAGCCCTGATGATTCAAGAACGTCCTGATTTCAAGACACTCGATCCGTCTGACATACTTGAGAGGCTCAACACACATGAGTTTCAGCTTTCTGAGAAAAGAGATATCTACGGTCCAAACTATGGGCGAACTCGTGCCTTGAAGGCAAAAGCTGTCTCCTCATCTGAAGAAGAATCTAACAGCAGTTCTGATGATCCTGCAGACATTGGAAGGGAACATGCTATGCTTGTGAAGAAGTTCCAAAAATTCACCAAGAAGAAAGGCTTCAGAAAGTCTTCCCGATCAAGATCAAGGAATGATGAAGCTTCTGCTCATGACTACAAGAAGAAAACATGTCACAAGTGCAAGAAACCTGGCCACTTCATCTCTGAGTGTCCGCAGTGGGACAATGAGAACAAAAAGAAGAAGAAGAGCAAGGAATGTGACTCTGACGACAAGAAGAAGAAGAAATACTCAAAGTCTTCTTCAAAGTCTTCATCACACAAGAAGAGCTCATCTAGCAAGGCATGTGCGTTTGCTGGCAAGGAAATGGATTCAGAGGAGGAGTCTGCTTCTGAGGAGGCGGAGGTGGAGTCTGAGGAGGAGTCCGATTCTGGCGTCGCAAGTCTGGCTACAACATACGTTTCCAAGTCCATCTTCAACACTGAAGACAATGACTTCATCACCGGCACCGATGCAAATGACAAGGACCACTCCGCTCCTACCTACTGCTTCATGGCACGCGGTGCCAAGGTAAACACACACACTACTCACTATCAAACATCTAGTGACGATGACTCTGATTGTGGTTCAAAACCCAGCTACAAAACACTTGCTAAAATTGCAACTGAACAACAAAAAGCCATGGAATATATTCAAAAACTGTAAGACAAAAGCGATGATCTGTTAGGCGCTGAAATGACTCATTCTGAGTCCTTAATTGAAGACATAAAAATCTTCACGTTAAGTATGAGGAACTTGAAAGTCGTCATGAAACGCTCTCAACAACTCATGAAAAGCTTTCCTATGATTATCTTCAAAGGAAGCAAGATCTTGAGAAATTGAGAGCGGCTCATGAAGATCTTCAAAAGGAAAATGAGTCACTTCGCTCCAAACAGACCAGTTCCGCTCAGGAAGGATTTGAACCACCATGTCTTAAGTGCATTGAGCGTGATAATGCTACTACTGTTGCTGAATGTTCTGCTGCTACTACTGTTGCAATATCTTCAACTGTTGATGTGGGAACTAACCCCTCTGCTGAGGATTCCACTTCTATTGCTGATGAGAATGCTAGGTTGAAGACATTGCTTGAAACAGGGATGTACAAAAGTCTTAAAGGGAATCAGACACTATGTGATGTCCTCAAAAATCAGATCTTGAACCGAAACCCGAGGAAAGAGGGTGTTGGGTTCGTAAGGAAAATGAATGCTGATGGCTCTTACTGGAAACCTGAGCAGTACCCCAAAACCACATGGGTTGCTGCAAAGGAATCTTCAGCAGATCTATCCAATCTATCTGGCTTCACTTGTGCAAACCCTATTGTCATTGATGAATCCTTTGATGCAAACTATAAACTGTTTAAGAATCAGAATGGTGAAGTGTTTGCCAGGTACATTGGTACTAACTGCAGGAATGGACCGCCTATGAAGAAGATCTGGGTTCCGAAAAAGTGTCTGGAGAATATTCTTGTGAATGTCATCATGACACCACACATGAAGAAGACAAACCTCAGACCACAGGCTTCATACGGTCCAAAGGCTTCATACAGACAGAGGACTCACCCGAGTCGCACTAACGCAAATGTTTTGTAGGGAAACCATACTCAGGCCTATGAATATGAGCGCGGTTCATCAAACCGCCATGTTCATAAGACCAAGAACTATTCTGCGTATTCTTATGAGTACTATTGTCCGCCTGCAAGACTTTTTGCTAGGGCTCCAAAGCCAAAGTTCTCAGACGCTGCACTTAGACTTATTGCTTCTAAGCCACCCTTGAAGATGTGGGTGGCTAAGAAAGCTTAACTCTCTTTTGCAGGGAAAGGTCTCCAGCAGAAAACCAAAATCGTCTGACGCTATTGCTGGGGACCTTAAACATCTTGTAGGGCGCAAGATCAAATGCCCGAATGGTCTTACTATGTACTTCGTTCCTGAATCGCTTGCTACTCTCCCTATCAGTCCTAATCTAGATCTAAGCTTTCATAACCCACTGGTTCGTCAAATGTTTTTGCTTCACAATTCTCTTCGTGAAGCCTATCCCCCTAACTGCACTGTAGGGTACGACACCAGCGTCTTCAGAATGGATTATTGATAGTGGGTGTACCAACCACATGACTGGCAAACGAAGCCTTCTTATGGACTCAACCTTATGTCCATCCAACAAGAGTCACATCACATTTGCTGACACTGGTAAAAGTAAGGTATTGGGTCTAGGTAGAGTTGCAATCTCAAAGGATCAACACATGGATAAAGTCATGCTTGTTGAATCCCTTGGCTTCAACTTAATGTCTGTCTCAATGCTTTGCGATTTGAACATGATCGTAATATTTGGAAAATATCGCTGCCTTGTACTAATGGAATCTGACAAGTCTCTAGTGTTTGAAGGGTATCGGAAAGATGATTTGTACGTGGTAGATTTTTCGGCAGGACCACAGCTTGCCGTATGTCTTCTAGCAAAGGCTTCAGAATGCTGGCTCTGGCATCGGAGGCTAGGGCATGCTGGCATGAGGAACCTCCACACCCTTGCAAAGAAGAAGCATGTCATAGGCATCGAGGGCGTCAAGTTCAAGAAAGATCACTTGTGCGGTGCCTGTGAAGCAGGGAAGATGACGAGGGCCAAACATCCCTCGAAGACAATCATGACAACCACTCGACCCTTCGAACTGCTCCACATGGATCTTTTCGGTCCCACTCATTACTCAACTCTTACTACTACTGCTTGCCTCTATGGCTTTGTTATTGTTGATGATTATTCTAGATATACTTCGGTGCACATAATCCTCTACAAGACTGAAGTGCAGCATGTCTTCAGACGCTTCGCCAATCGAGCAATGAACAATTATGGCGCCAAGATAAAGCACATCAGAAGTGACAATGGCACTGAATTCAAGAACACTGGCCTTGATACATATCTTGATACCTTGGGCATCACACATGAATTCTCAGCCCCATACACCCCACAGCAGAATGGCGTCGTCGAACGCAAGAACAGAACACTCATTGAGATGGCCCGAACGATGCTTGATGAATACAAGACTCCAAGAAAATTCTGGCCTGAAGCCATTGATACTGCATGCCATACAATCAATCGTGTTTATCTTCACAAGCTTCTGAACAAGACATCTTATGAGCTCCTTACTGGCAAGAAGCCAAATGTCAGTTACTTCAGAGTATTTGGTGCCAGGTGCTGGATCAAGGATCCACATCACACTTCAAAATTTGCACCAAAAGCACATGAGGGTTTTATGCTTGGATATGGAAAGGATTCGCACTCCTACAGAGTCTTCAATCTCTTTCTTTATAAAGTGGTTGAAACAGTGGATGTGCGGTTTGATGAGACTAACGGTTCACAAAGAGAGCACCTCCCAAATATGCTAGATGAACTTCCATCCAGCGAATCAATCAAGCTTATGGGAACCGGAGAAATCATACCCTCTAAAGCTCAACCTGAAGAGGAACTTATCATCTCCGCACCTGATCAACCTGAAGACAATGCTCAGCCCGAAGACAATCCCACTAACAATGACAATGATTAGCAAGAGCAAAACCTTCGCCCTGTACATCCTCGTGTTGCCAATGAAGTGCAGATTGAGAGAATAATTGACAGCATCAATGCACCCGGTCCGCTCACTCGATCAAGGGCAACTCAGCTGGCAAATTTCTGTGGGAACTTCACATTCGTCTCAATAACAGAACCCAAGAAAGTTGAAGAAGCCTTCATGGAACCTGAATGGATTCAAGCTATCCAAGAAGAGCTCAACAGTTTGAGCTGAATAATGTATGGGAACTGGTTAAGCGTCCTGATCCTCGGAAGCACAACATAATAGGCACCAAATGGATATACCGCAACAAGCAAGATGAGCATGGTCAAGTTGTCAGAAACAAAGCTCGTCTCGTTGCTCAAGGATATACTCAAGTGGAAGGCATTGACTTTGATGAAACATTTGCTCATGTGGTTAGACTTGAAGCCATACGCATACTGCTGGCCTATGCCAATCATCACAACATACTTCTATATCAAATGGATGTGAAGAGCGCCTTTCTCAATGGCAAGATTGAAGAAGAAGTGTATGTTGCACAACCGCCTGGCTTTGAAGATCCAAAACATCCTGACATGGTATACAAGCTCAACAAGGCACTGTATGGCCTCAAACAAGCCCCTCGGGCCTGAAGTACAGTGAAGAGTTTGGATATATGATGCAAGAGCAATATCAGATGTCCATGATGGGAGAGCTGAAGTTCTTCCTCGGTCTCCAAATACGACAGCAACGCAACGGCATCTTCATATCTCAAGAGAAGTATCTCAAAGATTGTCTGAAGAAGTTCGGTATGCAAGACTGCAAAGGCTTCACGACGCCAATGCCAGCCAAGCATCATCTGGGTCCCGACGACAATGGTAAAGAGTTCGATCAAAAGGTATACCGCTCCATGATTGGTTCTTTGCTTTATCTATGTGCATCTAGGCCAGATATTATGCTTAGTGTTTGCATGTGTGATCGATTCCAAGCGACACCAAAGGAGTCGCATCACTTAGCTATGAAGCGAATTCTTCGATATTTGGCTCACACCCCAACTCTAGGATTATGGTATCCAAAGGGCTCAGAGTTTGATCTGGTTGGATTCTCGGATGCTGATTATGCTGGTGACAAAGTGGATCGCAAGTCTACATCAGGCACATGTCACTTTCTGGGACGATCACTTGTATGTTGGTCTTCAAAGAAGCAGAACTGTGTATCTCTCTCCACTGCTGAATTTGAATACATTGCTGCTGGATCTTGCTGCGCTCAGCTTCTGTGGATGAAGCAAACACTCAACGACTATGGCATTCATCTGAAGCAAGTGCCACTCTACTGCGACAACGAAAGCGCCATCAAGATTGCCAACAACCCAGTTCAGCACTCGAAGAAAAAGCACATTGAAATTCGTCATCACTTTCTCAGAGATCATGTTGTGAAGGAAGATATTGATATCATACACATCAACACTGAAGAGCAATTGGCAGATATCTTCACCAAGCCCTTGGATGAGAAGAGATTTTGCAAGTTACGGTGTGAGCTAAATATCCTGGAATCCTCAAATGTCCTGTGATCAGGCACACATCCTAACACTTATGCATATTGATGACTTAGATGTGCAACACACGAAGTAAAGTATATCTTCAATCAATGAAGACATACATTCTAAGTGTGAATACATTAATGTGGAATTTGACTTCGGAGCGCCACGATAATTGTGCGCCGTTTCTGGGTCTAATACTTCCTATACGGTGGGTAACGCCACCACCAAATGTTCTGTTTGAAGTGTTTCACTCATGGCGTTACATTTGCTATGTCTTCACATTTGGTATTGGCTTCAATCTCAACATATCTTCATGATTATCTTCACTATGTTGATTATATATATATATACTAGTGTTCTATCCTCTACAACATTCACTTATAGCTATGTCTTCTTGTTGAATCCTTTGAACTAAGTGAATGTGATCGGACCCTAACCTCTCTATGCTTTCTATCTCAAACTCTATCTCTCCAAATCATATGCATTCTATTGAAACTGTCGAATGTCTTCTCTGCGTCCTTGTCAGCAGAAGATACAGAGACAACCATTAAGTCCGTTTTCAATGCTCATTCCTCCACCTGAAACTCGGAGAAGTGGGAACGACCACCCGACAATCCAGGCGTGCGTGGGACATGGAACAAACCCCAATATGCTGCATGATGGCCACGTGTTCCTCAGATGCGAATCGCCAGGGTCACCTGTGTAATAACACAGTGCCGCCCCTGTACCTATAAATACACACCTCACAGCAGTCATTATCTCTTCTTCCACTCTCGCATGAACCCTAGCGCCACCGCTAGCCCTCGACGACGCCGGCGACGAAGCGCTTCATTGCCGCAACCTCTCCGACGCCGTCTTCACGCCGACCGCGGACATCATCTTCTCCGTCGTTGCCGTAGGTGTCCTCCGTCGCCAAGTTAGGGCACGGCCGATCGAACTGCTCGGCCTCCTCTTCCACTCCGTCTAGCAGTTCTTCGTGTGGTAAATAAAACCTCCTTTTTACGGCCTCTTTGATCCTATAGCTTTATCACTTTCTACCACAAGCAGTTTCTATTCACACAAGTTGGATCTCTTTCATACTGCATCTCATAACATGCCTAGTATATTCACTTATGCTTCACAAAGTAGTTAGATCCCTCACTTGTACTGATCCGTGGATTCGTACAAATCTGGAACCAACTCCTTATCTATGAGTGAATGTCTTCACACGATGAGGTCAATGTCTTCTTAACTGATTTATCTTCAAAATCTTCTGAGAATGCATATGACCTCTTCCCCTTCCCTCGCACCTTAATGCTGTCACAGGTACATGTCCGTGGGAGAATCCCTTGGTTCTCATAGTCTGCATTCATTTGCAGAATTCTTACAACATCACATAAATTCTCCCGAAGCCAGTTCCTGTTTGTCCAGCAAGTGAAAACCTTTGAAGCCTCTGAACGTATTGAAGCCTTTCAGATTAAGGTTCATGGGTTCAGAAAAATCAGCAAGGAAGGGTGGCAGAAAGCATCGAGGAGAAACATCAAGAGATCTGCCCGATGACCTCTCAGAGCTGTACAAGACAGATCCTGAAGAGGATTACAATCAGCGCAAGACGCGAATCCAATGGATTCGACGCTATTGGGCAGAACAGTGGTTCAAGTACAGATTTGTGACAAAGGAATATGCTGAAAAGAATGCCATCAAGCGACCATGGGGAGACATCCTCTACAAAAATCTTCAACCCAGGACCAGAGATGAAGCCATTGAACAAGGCTTCTATCCCTGCATGGTCCGTGGACCGCAGCCTGCGGATGCTGACCCATCGTCCCTGCTATGGTGTCGTGACGACAATCTGTTTAAGCGCAACTTCCAGTTTGCCCAGAACTCAGGGAAGCAGAACAAGAAGACTTTGGGTTTAGATTTCAACCCTGGTCCCTCTGCTCCCCGTGCCGATGGAACTCGCGAAGCTGAACCCAATCTTCTTGGGCCCTTCTACAATCTTGAAGGCCTCATCACTCACATCGTGGTTCAAGGGACAACCATGAATGAGCCTGCAGATGACGCTGAATCAGATGAAGCGCCTGCAGCGCCGAAGCCAAAGAAGCTGAAGCAGCCAAAAGCTTCAAAGCCGGCCTCTGCACCAAAAATCTCACGGGCGAAGCCACTGGCAACTGCACCTCCTGAAGACAGTGTGCAGTCTGAAGATTTGTCACGCATCTCCAAGCCCCAGAAGGTCAAGATGCCTCTGCCACACACCAGCCAAGAGCTAATAGCTGCGGCCATTCTGTGCAATGATGCCATTGATCTGTCAAGTGATGAAGATCTTGCAGATGACGCTCTTGAGCAACTCATCAAGAGCAAAGAAGAAGCAGAAATCTTCAATGATCTGCCTCTCTTTGATGTAACAATCATCCACAACTTCATTGATGAGTGGTTTGACACGCCAAACATCAGCTTCGAAGATCTGCAACTACCCATTGGCCTCAGTGTCGCCTTCCATGGCGCCATTGCTTCAGAGCTAGCCCTCGCTCAGCGCATCGTCGAACTGAAGCAAAAGATTGACTATGAAAAGGCTCAGTTCAAGAAGCATATGGCCAAGCTTAGCGTGCAAGAGGTGAAAAACTTCAAGATTATGCTGCACGAGCTCAAAGAAGCCTTTCTCAAGAAACGCACAAAAGCTCAGGGTTCTCGGGAGCGTATGAAGAACCTGGCTGACAAGTGTGTGCAAGGCTACAACGAAGCTGAGAAGCGCAAGGCCCTTGGGCGTCCGGGCATTGATCCCAGGATGGCTGCTAAGCAGAAGAAGAAGCCCATTGTGACCGAACCTCTCGCACCAAGGCAGGAAGCCGATCCCATTGTGACAGAAGACATAGCCTTTGATTGTTGAACCCATTTCCATGGTTCGTCCTGACGCTGAACACCAACTGACAATCCATGAGCCTGCTTTCACAGAGGCTCATGAAGCTGAAGACTTTCCAGCAGCTGATCCCATCGCTGCTGACGACATTGGTCACCATGACCATGTAGAAGGTGGTGCAGTCCTTCCTCAGCCCGAGCACAGCGAACTCATCAGCATTGGTCGTCCTCTGACGCCAATTGCTCAGGATGCTTCATGGGCTGATCGCCCACAAGAGGAAGAAGACTTGAGGCCCAGCCAACTCCAACTACACAGGCGTCGCCTGCGTTGCGCAGGCTTCGCAAAGGACCAAGGCCTCCAGTCTCTGCGTCTGAAGCTGAAGCTGCTGAAGACATTCCGGCTGCATCAGCCGATGAAGAAGAAGTCCCACAAGCTACTACTCCCCTGTCACACCAAGAAGCGGTTCTCGAGGAGAACGTGGTTGTGACTGACCCTCCAGCTCGTCAAGTGGAGGTTGAAAATCTTGAGTCTGCCACCACCAACACCAATGAAGCCACTGACGTTGTCATGGCTGAAGCTAATGTGGAGCCCTCACCAACAAAAGCACCAGAAGTCAGTGAAGCCACTGATCCCACTGCTTCTGTTCCTGCGCCTGCTGCCGGTCCTCAGTTCGACTATTATGTTGAGCACAGGCCTCAGGTACAGAAGCCAATCCCAAGATTGCCCAGGTTCCCAGGTTCTGCATCAGCACCTAGATCCTTCAATATCAATGGCTTCAGAGCAGACAACACATTCTTCAATAGCTCCAGGAACCCCTACTCAAGGGAAAGAATATCATCTGATCGGTTCTGGAGCTATCCGCAGCGAAGCTATTACTCTTGCATTCTATACAATCAAGGTCGCATCTTCCCACACAAGCGTCTTGACATTGAAGCAATAGCTGGTCTGCCCTGTCTGGAAGAAGCTCTGGATTGCTTCAAAGAGGTTGGATTGCTGCCGTTCATCACTGACCAAGAGCATTGGAATGAAGAGTTGCTGCTCCAATTCTATGCCACACTTCATATCCGCGGGTATAACAGAGATCCGAAGACTTGGGTCCTGGAGTGGATGACAGGAAACGTTCATCACGAAGCCAAAGCCTTTGACATCATTGAGCTCACTGGTCTACCCACTCTCGGCGATCTCTATGAATCTGGCTGTCAACTTCACAGTGAAGCTGTGGAGAGCATCTTTCAGAAGCCTGAACCTAACATGAGTCAGATGCTCAGTATGATGAAGCCATTACCCCAAGATGCTGCATATCCCAAAGAGTTCTTTGTTGAAGACCTAGAGTATCTGCCAAGGACTATTTATCACATCATAAGGCGAACTCTCTGGCCCATCAAAGGGCACTCTCCACATGCCAAGCTGGAAGGTGCAATGAAGACTTTGGTCTTCTATATTCTTCATGGAAAATGCTTCAATGCACAGGACTTCTTCATTCTCCAACTTGCTGCATCAGGCTCTGATCTATTTGGCTTGAAGTTCTACGCCCCATGGGTAATGCGGCTAATCAAACTTCACTTCGCTATCTCATATCAGCCATCTGCTCGCAATCATCGGATTTTTCTGCCTGATGTGGATATGTCTATTGAAGCCATCTATCTTGAGCCTGCCAAGGAACCTGTAAGTCTTCATAATGCAGAGCATCAAAGTTTTTCTCAGAACATTGAAGGAGTTGAAGCAGTCACTCATGTGTATCCTTTGGCTGGCACTACACGTGCACCGCATCCTGCTCTCACTGAAGCCACTAACAGTACAACTGCCCCACGACCCAATAAGTGCACTTGTGTTCTCAATGACCGAGAGCTTCTTGTGGCTCTTCATCAGAAACAGGATAGGCATCATGACTGGCTGAAGCGTCAAATGCAAAGCCTCTTGGTGGATGTTAATCGCATTCGCAATCTTGCCACCAAGAATGCCTTTGTTGCTCATGAAACCTCTCGACGCACATGGAAAGGGTTGACGCTGATGTGTTCTGAAGATGATCTTCAAGAGGATGGCTTCTCTGAGCGCTTCAAGTTTGACTCCACACCTCCTCGAAGGGCAGTGCTGCGACGAACTCCATCTCTTGAAGACTCTGAGTTCTCTTCCTCTGCTGCAACTGTAAATGCCAGAGTGATCGAGGATGACGATGATTCTACTTCACCGCCACCTCCTTCAGCACGCTTCGACACTGCTCCAAGCTCTTCTGCACCGCCGAACACCACCAACGACCCTGCTGCTTCACCTACTCTTCATGGGAACGAGTAGAGGCTCTATGTCTTCAAACCTTTTTGGTCCTTACTGACAAAAGGGGGAGAAGCATATGAGTTTAATAGTCTTCAAGCGGGTCCATATGGGCGGGTGCTTCATATTTTGCTTCGTGTTTACAACTCTCGTTTTGATACATTTGGTTTTTCTTGAGTTGTAACACTTAAACTCGATGGTCGTCTGCTACCTATTTGCCATTTTGTGATGCGATGATAAATTCCGCATGTGCAACGATAAATTCGCACTTAGATCATTTTGCAGACGTCCATTTTCCATTATGCATGTCATTAACTTCACATACCTTCACATGCATAGTGGATTGTCATCATAAGTTGAAGAGGATCTCCACAAGCACAACCTGCCATGTGCATTTGCATTCCAAAAGCAAACTACTTATATGCACATCTTCAGGGGGAGCCCTTGCAACTTATGAAGACAATTCCTTATCCTTTACAATTTCACATATTATATTCCCCGTTGAAAACTTCAACTAGTTTGTCACCAATCACCAAAAAGGGGGAGATTGTAAGTGCATCTAGTGCCACCCCTAGTTGGTTTTGGAGTATTGACGACAAACCTAGTTGAGGGACTAATGTGTTTGTGAGAATTGCAGGATAACACAGGTAGAAGTCCCTCATTGATTCGGTTTTCCTACCAGAGATGACCCCTAAAAATGTATGAAGACATTGATGTCAAAGGTGGTATATGAAGATATTCACATTGAAGACTATGACAAGAGAAGACATCGCATGAAGCCTATGGAGCTCGAAGACTTAGATCTTTCGTAGTTCTTTTTCTTCTTCTTTGTTGAGTCATAGGAACCACCGTACTGTTAAGTGGGGTCCAAGAGAACCAGCGAGAATGACTGAAGTGATGCTTAACCAAAACCTATGTCTTCGAGTGAAGACTATGAGAGCGAATCTTGTCCAGAGTCGGACAAGTCAGCTTTGCTTGTAGCCCAAGTAAAGTTGCCGTGTGAGTTTGAAATCTGAGCGTTGGAACATGTGTCAGTTCCTTAGTGACCCAGGGTCATTTCGGACAAATCAGGTCGGGTTGCCTAGTGGCTATAAATAGCCCACCCCCTACAACCAAAAATGGTTGGCTGCTCAGAGTTAGTATACGGATTTTGTCATTTGAGAGCAACCCACCTCGAAGCTTTTGAGAGAGAATTCCTTGCGAGGATAAAGCCCTAAGCACCAAGAGCCAAAGAGAATTAGGCATCACTTAAGTCTTCTTGTCTGTGTGATCTGAAGACTTATTACACTTGAGGACTGTGAATCCTCCAGCCGGTTAGGCGTCGCGTTCTGAGCATCCAAGAGACATTGTGGATTGCCGGTGAACGAAGTCTGTGAATGTTTGGGAGTCTACCTTGAAGACTTACCAGAGTGATTGGGCGAGGTCTGTGTGACCTTAGCTCAAGGGGAATACGGTGAGGATTGGGTGTCCTGAGCTGCGTGTTCAGGACTGGGTGTCCGGGACTGTGTGTCCTCAGGTTTAAATACCTAGCCACCCTAACCAGACGTACAGTTGTCACAGCAACTGGAACTGGTCCAACACATCATTGTCTTCAACGAGTCACTGGTTTCATCCTTCCCTTCTCTTTACGTACTGTTACTCCTTGTGAAGTCATTGTATGATTGCACTATCTTTTATCTTCACTGAGTGACTGCGTGTTCTGTTTGGCTTCATAATATCTTCCTACCTGATCCTTAGTACATTGCTGCTATTAGTCATTGTGCTTTCACTCTATTGAATACTTGACTATGGCTTGCCTAGTGTAGTCTACCTTCCGCTGCAGGGTAATAGGTTTATTTCTATCGTTTGTCTTCATAACTTCCATGTTTTGAAGACTTTCATAAAAATCGCCTATTCACCCCCCTCTAGTCGAAATAACGCACTTTCAATGAGGCCATCCAGGTTGTAGAACGGACCGATGACATTGGGTTCAGCATTGCAGGTGCCATCTGCACGGGGAGCAGAGGGACCAGGGTTGAAGTCTAGTCCCAATAACTTCTTGTTCTGCTTCGCCGAATTCTGGGCAAACTGGAAGTTGCGCTTGAACAGATTGTCGTCACGACACCAAAGCAGTGACAATGGGTCAGCATCCGCAGGCTATGGTCCACGGACCATGCAGGGATAGAATCCTTGTTCAATGGCTTCATCTTTGGACCTGGGTTGAAGATTTTTGTATAGGATGTCTCCCCATGGTCGCTTGATGGCATTCTTTTCAGCATATTCCTTTGTCACAAATCTGTACTTGAACCACTGTTCTGCCCAATATCGTCGAATCCATTGGATTCGTGTCTTGCGCTGATTGTAATCCTCTTCTGGATCTGTCTTGTACAGTTCTGAGAGGTCATCGGGCAGATCTCTTGATGTCTCACCTCGACGCTTTCTACCACCCTTCCTTGCCGATTTTCCTGCAGCCATGAACTTTAAACTGAATGGCTTCAATACGTTCAAAGGCTTCAAGGGCTTTCGCTTGCTGGAAAAACAGGAACTGGCTTCGGGAGAATTTGTGTGATGCTGTAAGAATTCTGCAAATGAATGCAGACTATGAGAACCAAGGGATTCTCCCACGGACATGTACCCGTGACAGTATTAAGGTGCGAGGGAAGGGGAAGAGGTCATATGCATTCTCAAAAGATCTTGAAGATAAATCAGTTTAGAAGACATTGACCTCATCGTGCGAAGACATTCACTCATAGATAAGGAGTTGGTTCCAGATTTGTACGAATCCACAGATCAGTACAAGTGAGGAATCTAACTACTTTGTGAAGCATAAGTGAACATACTGTTGGGGATCGTAGCAGAAATTCAAAATTTTCTACGCATCACCAAGATCAATCTATGGAGTAATCTAGCAACGAGGGGAAGGAGAGTGCATCTACATACCCTTGTAGATCGCTAAGCGGAAGCGTTCAAGTGAACAGGGTTGATGGAGTCGTACTCGTCGTGATCCAAATCACCGATGATCCTAGCGCCGAACGGACGGCACCTCCGCGTTCAACACACGTACGGTTGGGAGACGTCTCCTCCTTCTTGATCCAGCAAGGTGAGAGGAGAAGTTGAGGGAAAACTCTGACAGCACGATGGCGTGGTGGTGATGGAGCTCGTGGTTCTTCGGCAGGGCTTCGCCAAGCACTACGGAGGAGGATGAGGTGTTGGAGGAGGAAGAGGGCTGCGCCAGGGGAAGGGTTCGGCTGCCCTCTCTCTCCCTCACTATATATAGGGGGAAGGGAGGAGGGGGAGGCGCCCTAGGGTTCCCTAGGGGAGGGGCGGCGGCCACAGGGGAAACCCTAGATGGGTTTGGGGGCCCCCACCCCCTAGGAAACTTGCCCCCCAAGCCGGGAGGGGCGGCTGCCCTAGGGGTGGCGCCCCCACCTCTCCTGGTTACGTGAGATGGGGTGGGAGGGGCGCTCAGCCCCTTAGTGGGCTGATGTGCCCTCTCCCCTTGGCCCATAAGGCCCCCCAACGCTTGTCGGGGCCTCCAAAACCCCTTTCGGACATGCTGGTCATCACGTAGTACCCCCGGAACAATTCCGGACTCCAATACCCTTCGTCCAATATACCGATCTTCACCTCCGGACCATTCCGGAGCTCCTCGTCATGTCCGGGATCTCATCCGGGACTCTGAACAACCTTCGGTAACCACATACTATTTCCCATAACAACTCTAGCGTCACCGAACCTTAAGTGTGTAGACCCTACGTGTTCGGGAACCATGCAGACATGACCGAGACAACTCTTCGGCCAATAACCAACAGCGGGATCTGGATACCCATGTTGGCTCCCACATGCTCCATGATGATCTCATCGGATGAACCACGATGTCGAGGATTCAATCAATCCCGTATACAATTCCCTTTGTCCAGCGGTATTGTACTTGCCCGAGATTCGATCGTCGGTATCCCGATACCTTGTTCAATCTCGTTACCGGCAAGTCTCTTTACTCGTTCCGTAACACATCATCCCGTGATCAACTCCTTGGTCACATTGTGCACATTATGATGATGTCCTACCGAGTGGGCCCAAAGATACCTCTCCGTTTACACGGAGTGACAAATCCCAGTCTCGATTCGTGCCAACCCAACAGACACTTTCGGAGATACCCGTAGTGTACCTTTATAGCCACCCAGTTACGTTGTGACGTTTGGCACACCCAAAGCACTCCTACGATATCCGGGAGTTGCACAATCTCATGGTCTAAGGAAATGATACTTGACATTAGAAAAGCTTTAGCAAACGAACTACACGATCTTGTGCTAGGCTTAGGATTGGTTCTTGTCCATCACATCATTCTCCTAATGATGTGATCCCGTTATCTACGACATCCAATGTCCATGGTCAGGAAACCGTAACCATCTATTGATCAACGAGCTAGTCAACTAGAGGCTTACTAGGGACATGGTGTTGTCTATGTATCCACATGTATCTGAGTTTCCTATCAATATAATTCTAGCATGGATAATAAACGATTATCATGAACAATGAAATATAATATAATAATAACTAATTTATTATTGCCTCTAGGGCATATTTCCAATAGTCTCCCACTTGCACTAGAGTCAGTAATCTAGTTCACATCGCCATGTGATTAACACTCACAGGTCACATCGCCATGTGACCAACATCCAAAGAGTTTACTAGAGTCAATAACCTAGTTCACACCACTATGTGGTTAACACTCAACGAGTTCTAGGTTTGATCATGTTATGCTTGTGAGAGAGGTTGTAGTCAACGGGTCTTGCCATATTCAAATCCCTATGTATTTCGTAAAACTTTATGTCATATCATAGATGCTGCTACCACGTTCCACTTGGAGCTATTCCAAATTGTTGCTCCATTATACATATCCGGTATCTCTACTCAGAGCTATCCGGATAGGTGTTAAGCTTGCATCGACGTAACTCTTTACGTCGAACTCTTTATCACCTCCATAACCGAGAAACATTTCCTTATTCCTCTAAGGATAATTTTGACCGCTATCTGGTGATCCATTCCCAGATCACCTTTGTACCCTCTTGCCAGACATGTGGCAAGGCACACATCTGGTGCGGTACTCAGCATGGCATACCATAGAGAGCCTATGACAAAAGCATAGGGGACGACCTTCGTCCTTCCTCTTTCTTCTGCCGTGGTCAATCTTCGAGTCTTACTCAACTTCACACCTTACAACTCAGGTAAGAACCCCTTCTTTGACTGATCTATTTTGAAATCTTTCAAAAACATGTCAAGGTGTGCGTCCTTGAAAGTATCATCAGGCGTCTTGATCTATTTCTATAGATCCTGATGCCCAATATGTAAGCAGCTTTGTCCAGGTCTTCCTTTGAAAATCACTCTTCAAACAACCGTTTATGCTTTCCAGAAATTCTACATCATTTTGAATCAACAATATGTCATCCGCATATACTTATCAGAAATGTTGTAGTGCTCCCACTCACTTTATTGTAAATACAAGTTTCTAGCAAACATTGTATAAACCTAAAATCTTTGATCACTCCATCAAAGCATATATTCTGACTCCGAGATGCTTGCTCTAGTCCATAGAAGGATCACTGGAGCCAGCATACCTTTTAGCATCCTTAGGATCGACAAAACTTTGATTGTATCACATACAACTCTTTCTTACGAAAACTGGTAAGAAAACTCGTTTTGACATCCATCTGTCAGATTTCATAATCGAAAAATACAGCTAATGCTAACATGATTCTGACGGACTTAAGCATCGCTACGGGTGAGAAATTCTCATCGTAGTCAACTCCTTGAACTTGTGAAAAGATTCTTTCCCACAAGTCGAGCTTCATAGACGGTAACATTACCACCCACGTCCGTCTTCTTCTTAAAGATCCATTTATCTCAATGGCTTGCCGATCATCGGGCAAGTCCACCAAAGTCCATACTTTGTTCCGATACATGGATCCTATCTCAGATTTCATGGCTTCTAACCATTTGTCGGAATACGGGCCCACCATCGCTTCTCCATAGCTCGTAGGTTCATTGTTGTCTAACAACATGATATCCAAGACAGGATTACCGTACCACTCAGGAGTAGTACATATCCTTGTCGACCTACGGGGTTCGATAGCAACTTGATTTGAAGCTTCATGATCACTATCATTAACTTCCTATTCAACAGATGTAGGATCCACAAAAAACATCTTTCTGTGTTGCATCACTCTCTGGTTGAAATAAAGGTTCGACAACCTCATCAAGTTCTATCTTCCTCCCACTCAATTCTTTCGAGAGAAACTCCTTCTCGAGAAAGGACCCGTTCTTAGTGACAAACAATTTGCCCTCGGATCTGAGATAGAAGGTATACCCAACTATCACCTTTGGGTATCCTATGAAGATGTGTTTGTCCGCTTTGGGTTCGAGCTTCTCCGACTGAAGCCTTAAGCATCGCAGCCCCAAACATTAAGAAATGACAACTTTGGTTTCTTGCCAAACCAATGTTCATATGACGTCGTCTCAACGGACTTATATGGTGTCCTATCTAAAGTGAATGCAGCTGTCTCTAATGCATAACCTCAAAATAATAGCGGTTGATCGGTAAGAGACATCATAGATCACACCATATCTCATAAGGTTCGATTACGACGTCCGGACACACCATTACCTTGTGGTGTTCCAGATGGCTTCAACTGCGAAACAATTCCACAATGTCTTAAGTGATTGCCAAACTCATAACTCAGAAAATCCCCTTTTGATCAGATCGTAAGAACATGATCTTCTTTGTTATGATGATTCTTAACTTCACTCTGAAATTGCTTGAAATTTTCAAACGTTTCAGACTTGTGCTTCATTAGGTAGATATACCTATATCTACCCAAATCGTCAGTGAAGATGAGAAAATAGCGATATCCACTGCATGCTTTAATTCTCATTGGATCACATGCATGAGCATGCATGATTTCCAACAAGTCACTTGCCCGTTTCATTGTACCTGAAAACGGGGTCTTAGTCATCCTGCTCATGAGGCATGGCTCGCATGTGTCAAGTGATTCAAAATCAAGTGACTCCAAACATCCATCGACATGGAGTTTCTTCATGCATCTTATGCCAATATGACCTAAGCGGCAGTGCCACGAGAAAGTGGTACTATCATTATTAACTCTACATCTTTTGGCGTGAACATGTGTATTACCACGACCGAGATTCAATGAACCATTCACATAGGGTGCATGACCATGAAAGGTATCATTCATGTAAACAGAATAACCATTATTCTCTAACTTAAATGAATGACCGTATTGCAATGAACATGATCTAATCATATTCATGCTCAACATAGACACCTGATAACATTTATCTAGGTTCAATACTAATCCCGAAGGCAGATGGAGCGTGCGATGGTGATCTCATCAACTTTGGAAACACTTCCAACACACATCGTCACCTCGCCCTTAGCTAGTCTCCGTTTAGTCCATAGCTTTTGCTTAAAGTCACCTATAATAGCAACTGAACCGGCATCCAATACCCAGGTGCTACTAGGAGTACTAGTGAGGTACACATTAATAACACGTATATACTTTGAAGTTGCCAGCCTTCTTATCTACCATGCATTTGGGGTAATTCCGCTACCAGTGACCGTTCCCCTTACAATAGAAGCACTTAGTCTCGGGTTTGGGTTCAACCTTGGGTTCCTTCACTGGAGCGGCAACTGGTTTGCCATCCATGAAGTTTCCCTTCTAGCCCTTGCCCTTCTTGAAACCAGTGGTCTTGTTAAACCATCAACACTTGATGCTCCTTCTTGATTTCTACCTTTTGCGTTCCTAAGCACCGCGAACAGCTCTGGGATCAACTCCATCCCTTGCATGTCATCGTTCATCACGAAGATCTAGTAGCTTAGTGATAGTGTCTAGAGAACTCCATCAAACACTATCTTATCTGGAAGTTTAACTCCCACTTGATTTAAGTGATTGTAGCACCCAGACATTCTGAGCACATGCTCACTAGCTGAGCTATTCTCCTCCATCTTGTTGGCAAAAGAACTTGTCAGAGGTCTCACACCTCTCAACACGGGCATGAGCCTGAAATCCCAATTTCAGGTCTTGGAACATCTCATATGTTCTATGGCGTTCAAAACGTCATTGGAATCCCTATTCTAAGCCGTAAAGTATGGTGCACTAAACTATCAAGTAGTCATCAGGATGTGTCTGTCAGGTGTTCACAACATCCACAGATGACGTTCTAGGGGTTTGCACATCGAGCGGTGTATCAAAGACGTAAGCCTTCTGTGTAGCAGTGAGGACACTCCTCGGACTACGGACCTAGTCCGCATCATTGCTTACAATATCTTTCAACTTAATCTTTCTCTAGGAACATATTGAAACAGGGAGCTACAATGTGAGCTATTTATCTACAACATATTTGCAAAGACAATTTAGACTATGTTCATGATAATTGAGTTCATCTAATCAAATTATTTAATGAACTCCCACTCAGATAGACATCCCTCTAGTCATCTAAGTGAAACATGATCCGAATCGACTAGGCCGTGTCCGATCATCACGTGAGACAGACTAGTCATCAACGGTGAACATCTCATGTTGATCGTATCTTCTATACGACTCATGTTCGACCTTTCGGTCTTCCGTGTTCCCAGGCCATGTTTGTACATGCTAGGCTCGTCAAGTCAACCTAAGTGTATTGCGTGTGTAAATCTGGCTTACACCCGTTGTATTAGAACGTTAGAATCTATCACACCCGATCATCACATGGTGCTTCGAAACGACGAACCTTCGCAACGGTGCACAGTTAGGGGGAACACTTTCTTGAAATTATTGCGAGGGATCATCTTATTTAAGCTACCGTCGTTCTAAGCAAATAAGATGTAAAACATGATAAACATCACATGCAATCAAATAGTGACATGATATGGCCAATATCATTTTACTCCTTTTGATCTCCATCTTCGGGGCTCCATGATCATCGTTGTCACCGGCATGACACCATGATCTCCATCATCATGATCTCCATCATCGTGTCTTCTTGAAGTTGTCTCGTCATCTATTACTTCTACTACTATGGCTAACGGTTTAGCAATAAAGTAAAGTAATTACATGACGTTTATGTTGACACGCAGGTCATAAATAAATTAAGACAACTCCTATGGCTCCTGCCGGTTGTCATACTCGTCGACATGCAAGTCGTGATTCCTATTACAAGAACATGATCAATCTCATACATCACATATATCATTCATCACATCCTTTTAGCCATGTCACATCACAAGGCATATGCTGCAAAAACAAGTTAGACGTCCTCTAATTGTTGTTGCAAGTTTTTACGTGGCTGCTATAGTTTTCTAGCAAGAACGTTTCTTACCTACGCCAAAACCACAACGTGAATTGCCAATTTCTATTTACCCTTCATAAGGACCCTGTTCATCGAATCCGATCCGACTAAAGTGGGAGAGACAGATACCCGCTAGTCACCTTATGCAACTAGTGCATGTCAGTCGGTGGAACCAGTCTCACGTAAGTGTACGTGTAAGGTCGGTCCGGGCCGCTTCATCCCATGATGTCGCCGAATCAAGATAAGACTAGTAACGGCAAGCAAATTGACAATATCGACGCCCACAACTACTTTGTGTTCTACTCGTGCATAGAAACTACGCATAGACCTAGCTCATGATGCCACTGTTGGGGATCGTAGCAGAAATTCAAAATTTTCTACGCATCACCAAGATCAATCTATGGAGTAATCTAGCAACGAGGGGAAGGAGAGTACATCTACACACCCTTGTAGATCGCTAAGCGGAAGCGTTCAAGTGAACGGGGTTGATGGAGTCGTACTCGTCGTGATCCAAATCACCGATGATCCTAGCGCCGAACGGACAGCACGTCTACGTTAAACACACGTACGGTTGGGAGACGTCTCCTCCTTCTTGATCCAGCAAGGTGAGAGGAGAAGTTGAGGGAAAACTCAGACAGCACGACGGCGTGGTGGTGATGGAGCTCGTGGTTCTCCGGCAGGGCTTCGCCAAGCACTACGGAGGAGGATGAGGTGTTGGAGGAGGAAGAGGGCTGTGCCAGGGGAAGGGTTCGGCTGCCCTCTCTCTCCCTCACTATATATAGGGGGAAGGGAGGAGGGGGAGGTGCCCTAGGGTTCCCTAGGGGAGGGGCGGCGGCCACAGGGGAAACCCTAGATGGGTTTGGGCGCCCCCACCCCCTAGGAAACTTGCCCCCCAAGCCGGGAGGGGCGGCTGCCCTAGGGGTGGCGCCCCCACCTCTCCTGGTTACGTGAGATGGGGTGGGAGGGGCGCTCAGCCCCTTAGTGGGCTGATGTGCCCTCTCCCCTTGGCCCATAAGGCCCCCCAACGCTTGTCGGGGCCTCCGAAACCCCTTTCGGACATGCTGGTCATCACCTAGTACCCCCGGAACAATTCCGGACTCCAATACCCTTCGTCCAATATACCGATCTTCACCTCCGGACCATTCCGGAGCTCCTCGTCATGTCCGGGATCTCATCTGGGACTCTGAACAACCTTCGGTAACCACATAATATTTCCCATAACAACTCTAGCGTCACCGAACCTTAAGTGTGTAGACCCTACGGGTTCGGGAACCATGCAGACATGACCGAGACAACTCTCCGGCCAATAACCAACAACGGGATCTGGATACCCATGTTGGCTCCCACATGTTCCACAATGATCTCATCGGATGAACCACGATGTCGAGGATTCAATCAATCCCGTATACAATTCCCTTTGTCCAGCGGTATTGTACTTGCCCGAGATTCGATCGTCGGTATCCCGATACCTTGTTCAATCTCGTTACCGGCAAGTCTCTTTACTCGTTCCGTAACACATCATCCCGTGATCAACTCCTTGGTCACATTGTGCACATTATGATGATGTCCTACCGAGTGGGCCCAGAGATACCTCTCTGTTTACACGGAGTGACAAATCCCAGTCTCGATTTGTGCCAACCCAACAGACACTTTCAGAGATACCCGTAGTGTACCTTTATAGCCACCCAGTTACGTTGTGACGTTTGGCACACCCAAAGCACTCCTACGGTATCCGGGAGTTGCACAATCTCATGGTCTAAGGAAATGATACTTGACATTAGAAAAGCTTTAGCAAACGAACTACACGATCTTGTGCTAGGCTTAGGATTGGGTCTTGTCCATCACATCATTCTCCTAATGATGTGATCCCGTTATCAACGACATCCAATGTCTATGGTCAGGAAACCGTAACCATCTATTGATCAACGAGCTAGTCAACTAGAGGCTTACTAGGGACATGGTGTTGTCCATGTATCCACACATGTATCTGAGTTTCCTATCAATACAATTCTAGCATGGATAATAAACGATTATCATGAACAATGAAATATAATATAATAATAACTAATTTATTATTGCCTCTAGGGCATATTTCCAACACATACTAGGCATAATATGAGATGCAGTATGAAGTGGATCCAACTTGTGTGAACAGAAACTTCTTGTGGTAGAAAGTGACGAATCTATAGGATCATAGAGGCCGTAAAAAGGAAGTTTTATTTACCACACAAGAAACTGCTAGATGGAGTGGAAGAGGAGTCCGAGCAGTTCGATCGTCCGTGCCCTAACTTGGCAACGGAGGACACCTACGGTGACGGCGGAGAAGACGACGTCCGCGGCCGGCGAGAAGACGGTGTCAGAGAGGTCGCGGCAGCTAAGCGCTTCGTCACCGGCGTTGTCGAGGGCTAGCGGTGGCGCTAGGGTTCGTGCGAGAGTGGAAGAAGGATAATGACTGTGGTGAGGCGTGTATTTATAGGGACAGGGACGGCACAACGTTATTACACAGGTGCCCTTGGCGATTCACATCTGGAGAACACGTGGCCATCATGCAACCTATCGAAGGTTGTTCCACATTCCCACGCACGCCTGGATTGTCGGGTGGTCGTTCCCACTTCTCCGGGTTTCAGGTGAAGGAATTGGCATTGAAAACGGACTTAATGTTTGTCTCTGTATCTTCTGCTGACAAGGACGCAGAGAAGACATTTGACAGTTTCAATAGAATGCATATGATTTTGAGAGATAGAGTTTGAGATAGAAAGCATAGAGAGGTTAGGGTCCGATCACATTCACTTAGTTCAAAAGATTCAACAAGAAGACATAGCTATAAGTGAATGCTGTAGAGGACAAAACACTATGTATATTTGAAAAAGACAATCAAATCAACATAGTGAAGATAATCATGAGGACAAGTTGAGAATGAAGACAAACAAAATGTGAAGACATAGCAAATGTAATGCCATGGGTAAAACACTTCAAACAGAAGAATTTGGTGGTGGCGTTACCCACCGTATAGGAAGTATTAGACCCAGACATGGCACACAATTATCGTGGCGCTCCAAAGTCAAATTCCACATTAATGTATTCACACTTGGAATGTATGTCTTCATTGATTGAAGATATACTTTACTTCGTGTGTTGCACATCTAAGTCATCAATATGCATAAGTGTTAGGATGTGTGCCTGATCATAGGACATTTGAGGATTCCAAGATATTTAGCTCACACCGTAACTTGCAAAATCTCTTCTCATCCAAGGGCTTGGTGAAGATATCTGCCAATTGCTCTTCAGTGTTGACGTGTATGCTATCAATATCTTCCTTCACAACATGATCTCTGAGAAAGTGATGACGAATTTCAATGTGCTTTTTCTTCGAGTGCTGAACTGGGTTGTTGGCAATCTTGATGGCGCTTTCGTTGTCGCAGTAGAGTGGCACTTGCTTCAGATGAATGCCATAGTCTTTGAGGGCTTGCTTCATCCACAGAAGCTGAGTGCAACAAGATCTAGCGGCAATGTATTCAGATTCAGCAGTGGAGAGAGATACACAGTTCTGCTTCTTTGAAGACCAACAGACAAGTGATCGTCCCAGAAAATGACATGTGCCTGATGTAGACTTGCGATCCACCTTGTCACCAGCATAATCAGCATCTGAGAAACCAACCAGATCAAACTCTGAGCCCTTTGGATACCATAATCCTAGAGTTGGGGTGTAAGCCAAATATCAAAGAATTCGCTTCACAGCTAAGTGATGCGACTCCTTTGGTGTCGCTTGGAATCGATCACACATGCAAACACTAAGCATAATATCTGGCCTAGATGCACATAGATAAAGTAAGGAACCAACCATGAAGCGGTATACCTTTTGATCGAACTCTTTACCATTGTCGTCGGGACCCAGATGATGTTTGGCTGGCATTGGCGTCGTGAAACCTTTGCAGTCTTGCATACCAAACTTCTTCAGGCAATCTTTGAGATACTTCTCTTGAGATATAAATATGCCGTTGTGTTGCTGACGTATTTGAAGACCAAGGAAGAACTTCAGCTCACCCATCATGGACATCTGATATTGCTCTTGCATCATATATCCAAACTCTTCACTGTATTTGAAGACCAAGGAAGATAATGTCATCCACATATATTTGGCACACAAACAGTTCACCATCATATGTCTTCGTGAAGAGAGTGGGGTCGAGGGAACCATATTTGAAGCCTTTGCTCTTCAGGAAATCTTTGAGTGTGTCATACCAAGCCCGAGGGGCTTGTTTGAGGCCATACAGTGCCTTGTTGAGCTTGTATACCATGTTAGGATGTTTTGGATCTTCAAAGCCAGGTGGTTGTGCGACATACACTTCTTCTTCAATCTTGCCATTGAGAAAAGCGCTCTTCACATCCATTTGATACAGAAGTATGTTATGATGATTTGCATAGGCCAGCAGTATGCGTATGGCTTCAAGTCTAGCCACAGGAGCAAATGTTTCATCGAAGTCAATCCCTTCAACTTGAGTGTATCCTTGAGCAACGAGACGAGCTTTGTTTCTGACAACTTGACCATGCTCATCTTGCTTGTTGCGATATATCCATTTGGTGCCTATTATATTGTGCTTCCGAGGATCAGGACGCTTAACCAGTTCCCATACATTATTCAGCTCAAACTGTTGGAGCTCATCTTGCATAGCTTGAATCCATTCAGGTTCCATGAAGGCTTCTTCAACTTTCTTGGGTTCTGTTATTGAGACGAATGCGAAGTGCCCACAGAAATTTGCTAGCTGAGTTGCCCTTGAACGAGCGAGTGGACTTGGTGCATTGATGCTATCGATTATTCTCTCAATCTGCACTTCATTTGCAACACGAGGATGTACAGGACGAAGATTTTGCCCTTGCTGATCATTGTCATTGTTAGAGGGATTGTCTTCAGGCTGAGCATTATCTTCAGGTTGATCAGGTGCGGAGATGATGAGTTCTTCTTCGGGTTGAGCTTCAGAAGGTATGATTTCTCCAGTTCCCATAAGTTTAATTGATTCACTGGATGGAACTTCATCTAGCACATTTGGCAGCTGCTCTCTTTGTGAGCCGTTAGTTTCATCGAACCGCACATCCACTGTTTCAACCACTTTGTAATGAAAGAGATTGAAGACTCTATAGGAGTGTGAATCCTTTCCATATCCAAGCATAAAACCCTCATGTGCTTTTGGTGCAAATTTTGACGTGTGATGTGGATCCTTGATCCAGCACTTGGCGCCAAATACTCTGAAGTAGCTGACATTTGGCTTCTTGACAGTAAGGAGCTCATAGGATGTCTTGTTCAGAAGCTTGTGAAGATAAACACGGTTGATGATATGGCATGCAGTGTCAATGGCTTCAGGCCAGAATTTTCTTGGAGTCTTGTATTCATCAAGCATCATTCGAGCCATCTCAATAAGTGTTCTGTTCTTGCGTTCGACGACGCCATTCTATTGTGGCGTGTACGGAGCTGAGAATTCATGTGTGATTCCCAAAGTATCAAGATATGTATCAAGGCCAGTGTTCTTGAATTCAGTGCCATTGTCACTCCTGATGTGCTTTATCTTGGCGCCATAGTTGTTCATTGCTCGATTGGCGAAGCGTCTGAAGACATCCTGCACTTCAGTCTTGTAAAGGATTATATGCACCCAAGTATATCTTGAATAATCATCAACAATGACAAAGCCATAGAGACAAGCAGTAGTAGTAAGAGTTGAGTAATGAGTGGGACTGAAAAGATCCATGTGTAGCAGTTCGAAGGGTTGAGTCGTTTTCATGATTGTCTTCGAGGGATGCTTGGCCCTCGTCATCTTTCCTGCTTCACAGGCACCGCATAAGTGATCCTTCTTGAACTTGACGCCCTTGATGCCTATGACATGCTTCTTCCTTGCAAGGGTGTGGAGGTTCCTCATGCCAGCATGCCCTAGCCTTCGATGCGAGAGCCAGCATTCAGAAGCTTTTGCTATAAGACATACTGCAAGTTGTGGTCCTGCTGAGAAATCTACCACATACAAATCATCTTTTCGATACCCTTCAAACACTAGAGACTTGTCAAATTCCATTAGTACAAGGCAATGATATTTTCCGAACATCACAATCATGTTTAAATCGCAAAGCATTGAGACAGACATTAAGTTGAAACCAAGGGATTCAACAAGCATGACTTTATCCATGTGTTGATCCTTTGAGATTGCAACTCTACCTAGACCCAATACCTTGCTTTTACCAGTGTCAGCAAATGTGATGTGACTTTTGTCTGATGGACGTAAAGTTGAGTCCATGAGAAGGCTTCGCTTGCTAGTCATGTGATTTGTACACCCACTATCAATAATCCATTCTGAAGCAGCTGGTGTCGTACCCTACAGTGCAGTTAGGGGGATAGGCTTCACGAAGAGAATTGTGAAGCAAAAACATTTGACGAACCAGTGGATTATTAAAGCTTGGGTCGAGATTAGGACTGATAGGGCAAGTTGCAAGCGATTTAGAAACAAGTACATAGTAAGACCATTTGGGCATTTGATCTTGCGCACGTGCAATAGTGTCAGACGATTTTGGTTTTCTGCTGGAGACCTTTCCCTGCAAAAGAGAGTTAAGCTTTCTTATTCACCCACATCTTCAGGGGTGGCTTCGAAGCAATGAGTCTAAGTGTAGCATCTGAGAACTTTGGCTTTGGAGCCCTAGCAAAAAGTCTTGCAGGTGGACAATAGTACTCATAAGAATAAGCAGAATAGTTCTTGGTCTTATGAACATGGCGGTTTAAAGGACCGCGCTCATATTCATAGGCCTGAGTGTGGCTTCCCTGCAAAACATTTGTGTTAGTTTGACTCTGGTGAGTCCTCTATCTGTATGAAGCCTTTGGACCGTATGATGCCTGTGGTCTGGGGTTTGTCTTCTTCACATGTGGTGTCATGATGACATTCACAGGAAGATTCTCCAAACACCTTTTCGGCACCCAGATCTTCTTCATAGGCGGTCCATTCCTGCAGTTAGTACCAATGTACCTGGCAAACACTTCACCATTCTGATTCTTAAACAGTTTATAGTTTGCATCAAAGGATTCATCAATAACAATGGGGTTAGCACAAGTGAAGCCAGATAGAGTGGATGGATTTTCTGAAGGTTCCTTTGCAGCAACCCATGTGGTTTTGGGGTACTGCTCATGTTTCCAGTAAGAGCCATCAGCATTCATTTTCCTTACGAACCCAACACCCTCTTTCCTAGGGTTTCGGTTCAGGATCTGCCTTTTGAGGACATCACAAAGTGTCTGATGCCCTTTGAGACTTTTGTACATCCCTGTTTCAAGCAGTGTCTTCAACCTAGCATTCTCATCAGCAATAGCAGTGGTGTCCTCAGCAGAGGGGTTAGTTTCCACATCAACAGTTGAAGATATTGCAACAGTAGCAGCAGTAGAGCATTCAGCAACAGAAGTAGCGTTATCATGCTCAATGCATTTAAGACATGGTGGTTCAAATCCTTCCTGACTGAACTGATCTGTTCGGCGCGAAGTGACTCGTTTTCCTTTTGAAGATCTTCATGAGCCGCTCTCAATTTCTCAAGATCTTGCTTCCTTTGAAGATAATCATAGGAAAGCCTTTCATGAGCTGTTGAGAGCGTTTCATGACGACTTTCAAGTTCCTCATACTTAGCGTGAGGATTTTTTATGTCTTCAATTAAGGACTGAGATCAAGTCATTTCAGCGTCTAACAGATCATCGCTTTTGTCTAATAGTTTTTGAATGTGTTCCATGGTTTTCTGTTGTTCAGTTACAATTTTAGCAAGTGTTTTGTAGCTGGGTTTGGAACCACTATCAGAGTCATCGTCACTAGATGTTTGATAGTGAGTAGTGCGTGTGTTTACCTTGGCACCACGTGCCATGAAGCAGTAGGAAGGAGCGGAGTAGTCCTTGTCATTTGCATCGGTGTCGGTGATGAAGTCATTGTCTTCAGTGTTGAAGATGGACTTGGCAACGTATGCTGTAGCCAGACTTGCAATGCCAGAATCGGACTCCTCCTCAGACTCCACCTCCGCCTCCTCAGAAGCGGACTCATCCTCAGAGTCCATTTCCTTGCCAACAAACGCACGTGCCTTGCCAGATGAGCTCTTCTTGTGTGATGAAGACTTGGAGGAAGACTTGGAAGAAGATTTTGAGTATTTCTTCTTCTTCTTGTCGTCAGAGTCATACTCCTTGCTCTTCTTCTTCTTGTTCTCATTGTCCCACTGTGGACACTCAGAGATGTAGTGACCAGGTTTCTTGCACTTGTGACATGTTCTCTTCTTGTAGTCATGAGCAGAAGCTTCATCATTCCTTGAGCTTGATCGTGAAGACTTTCTGAAGCCTTTCTTCTTGGTGAATTTTTGGAACTTCTTCACAAGCATAGCAAGCTCCCTTCCAATGTCTTCAGGATCATCAGAACTGCTGTCAGACTCTTCTTCAGATGAGGAGACAGCCTTTGCCTTCAAGGCACGAGTTCGCCCATAGTTGGGACCGTAGATGTCTCTTTTCTCAAAAAGCTGAAACTCGTGTGTGTTGAGTCCTTCAAGTATGTCAGATGGATCGAGTGTCTTGAAATCTGGACGTTCTTGAATCATCAGGGCTAGGGTGTCAAACGAACTGTCAAGTGATCTCAGGAGTGTCTTGACGACTTCATGCTTGGTGATCTCAGTAGAGCCGAGGGCTTGAAGCTCATTTGTGATGTCAGTGAGTCGATCAAACGTGAGCTGGACATTCTCATTGTCATTTCTCTTGAAGCGGTTGAAGAGGTTGCGAAGGACACTGATTCTCTGATCTCTCTGGGTTGAGACGCCTTCGTTGACTTTGGAGAGCCAGTCCCAGACTAGCTTAGATGTTTCCAAAGCACTCACCCGGCCATACTGTCCTTTGGTCAGATGACCACAGATGATATTCTTGGAAGTAGAGTCCAGTTGAACGAACTTCTTGACATCAGCAGCAGTGACACCTTCTCCAGCCTTGGGAACGCCGTTCTTGACGCATACCATAGGTCGACATCAATGGCTTCAAGATGCATGCGCATCTTATTCTTCCAGTAGGGATATTCAGTTCCATCGAAGACGGGGCACGCAACGGAGACTTTGGTTATCCCTGCAGTCGACATAGCTAAAACTCTAGGTGGTTAAACCGAATCACACAGAACAAGGGAGTACCTTGCTCTGATACCAATTGAAAGTGCTAGTGTTCGACTAGAGGGGGGGGGGGTGAATAGGCGATTTTTATGAAAGTCTTCAAAACATGGATGTTTCGAAGACAAATGATAGAAATAAACCTATTACCATGCAGCGGAAGGTAGACTACACTAGGCAAACCATAGTCAAGTATTCAATGAAGTAAAAGCGCAATGACTAATAGCAGCTAGGCAGTAAGGATCAGGTAGGAAGATATTGTAAAGCCAATCAGAACAAGTAATCACTTAGTGAAGCCAAATGGTGATGCAATCGTACAATGATTTCACACGGACCAACAGTAAGTAAAGGGAAGGGAAGGATGAAACCAGTGACTCGTTGAAGACAATGATTTGTTGGACCAGTTCCAATTGCTGTGACAACTGTACGTCTGGTTAGGGAGGCTGAGATTCAACTCAGAAGACCTCGTCTTCACCTTATTCCCCTTGAGCTAAGGACACCCAGTCCTCGCCCAATCACTCTGGTAAGTCTTCAAGGTAGACTTCCAAACCTTCACAGCCTTCGTTCACCGGCGATCCACAAGGACTCTTGGATGCTCAGAACGCGACGCCTAACCGGCTGGAGGATTCACATTCCTCAAGTGTAATAAGTCTTCAGATCACACAGACAAGAAGATTAAGTGATGCCTAACACTCTTTGGCTCTGGGTGGTTAGGGCTTTATCCTCTCAAGGAATTCTCTCTCAAAGGCTTCGAGGTGGGTTGCTCTCAAACGACAAAAGCCGTACTTTAACTCTGAGCAGCCAACCGTTTATGGTTGTAGGGGGTGGGCTATTTATAGCCACTAGGCAACCCGACCTGATTTGTCCAAAATGACCCTGGGTCACTAAGGAACTGACACGTGTTCCAATGGTCAGATTTCAAACACACACGGCAACTTTACTTGGGCTACAAGCAAAGCTGACTTGTCCAACTCTGAACAAGATTCGCTCTCATAGTCTTCACTCGAAGACATAGGATTTTGGTTAAGCATCACTTCAGTCATTCTGAATGGTTTTCTTGGACCCCACTTAACAGTACGGTGGTTCCTATGACTCAACAAAGAAGAAAAAGAACTACGAAAGATCTAAGTCTTCGCGCTCCATAGTCTTTATGCGATGTCTTCTCTTGTCACAGTCTTCAATGTGAATGTCTTCACATACCACGTTTGACTTCAATGTCTTCATACATTTTTAGGGGTCATCTCTGGTAGGAAAACCGAATCAATGCGGGACTTCTACCTGTGTTATCCTGCAATTCTCACAAACACATTAGTCCCTCAACTAGGTTTGTCGTCAATACTCCAAAACCAACTAGGGGTGGCACTAGATGCACTTATAGAAGGAAAAGGTCCCATATAGTCAAAGCCCCAAACATCAAATGGTTCAATAACAAGTGAATAATTCATAGGCATTTCTTGATGTCTACTAATATTACCAATTCTTTGACATTCATCACAAGATAAGACAAACTTACGGGCATCCTTGAAGAGAGTAGGCCAATAAAAACCAAATTGCAGTACCTTATGTGCAGTCCTGTCTCCAGCATGGTGCCCTCCATAAGCTTGGGAGTGACATTTACGCATGATCTGTTCCTGTTCATGCTCAGGTACACAATGTCTAATAACACCATCTACTCCTTCTTTATAAAGATGTGGGTCATCCCAAAAGTAATGCCTAAAATCGTAGAAGAACTGTTTCTTTTGCTGGTATGTGAAACTAGGTGGTATAAACTTAGCAACAATGTAATTAGCATAATCAGCATACCATGGAGCAGTAAGATAAGTATTTATAACATTTAATTGCTCATCAGGAAAGCTATCATCAATAGGTAGTGGGTCATCAAGCACATTTTCTAACCTAGACAAGTTGTCTGCAACGGGGTTCTCAGCTCCTTTTCTATCAACAATGTGTAAATCAAATTCTTGAAGCAAGGGAACCCATCTAATAAGTCTAGGTTTAGCATCTTTCTTTTCCATAAGATATTTAATAGCAGCATGATCAATGTGAATAGTTACTTTAGAATCAACAATATAAGGTCTAACCTTATCACAGGCAAATACAACTGCTAAGAATTCTTTTTCAGTAGTAGCATAATTTCTTTGAGCATTGTCTAGAGTTTTACTAGCATATTGAATAACATTTAATTTCTTGTCAACTCTTTGTCCTAGAACAGCACCTACAACATAATCACTAGCATCACACATAATTTCAAAGGGTAAATTCCAATCAGGTGGCTGAACAATAGGTGCAGAGATCAATGCTTTCTTAAGTATTTCAAATGCTTCTACACAATCATCATAAAAAACAAATGGTATATCTTTTTGTAATAAATTAGTCAGAGGCCGAGAAATTTTTGAGAAGTCCTTAATGAACCTCCTATAAAAACCGGCATGACCAAGGAAACTTCTTATACCTTTGATGTCCTTGGGACATGGCATCTTTTCAATAGCATCAACCTTGGCTTTATCAACTTCAATACCTCTTTCAGAAACTTTATGCCCCAAGACAATACCTTCATTAACCATAAAGTGGCACTTTTCCCAATTCAATACAAGATTAGTTTCTTCACATCTTTGCAAAACTCGATCAAGGTTGCTCAAGCAATCATCAAAAGAAGATCCATAGACGAAGAAATCGTCCATGAAAACCTCACAAATCTTTTCACAAAAGCCAGAGAATATAGCCATCATGCATCTTTGAAAGGTAGCAGGTGCATTGCATAAACCAAAAGGCATACGTCTATAAGCAAAAGTACCAAAAGGGCATGTAAAAGTAGTCTTTGATTGATCTTTAGCTGACACATGTATTTGAGAGAAACCGAAATAACCATCTAGAAAGCAAAAATGTGTATGTTTGGATAATCTTTCTAGCATTTGATCGATAAAAGGTAAAGGGTAATGATATTTTTTAGTAGCCTTATTTAATTTGCGGAAATCAATTACCATCCTATAACCAGTAATAATTCTTTGAGGAATCAATTCATCTTTATCATTAGGAACAACAGTAATACCTCCCTTCTTAGGGACACAATGGACAGGGCTTACCCACTGACTATCAGCAACGGGGTAAATTATACCTGCCTCAAGGAGCTTTAGTATCTCCTTTCTTACCACTTCTTTCATTTTAGGATTCAGACGGCGTTGATGATCACAAACTGGTTTAGCATCTTCTTCCAAATTAATTTTATGTTGGCATAGAGTGGGACTAATGCCCTTAAGATCATCAAGAGTATACCCAATAGCAGCACGGTGCTTCTTCAGAATTTTCAATAATCTCTCTTCTTCATGTTCTGAAAGGTTAGCACTAATAATAACATGATATATCTTTTTCTCATCAAGATAAGCATATTTAAGAGTATCCGGTAACGGTTTAAGCTCAAACACGGGATCACCCTTGGGTGGAGGAGGATCTCCTAGGATTTCAATAGGTAAATTATGTTTTAGAATAGGTTCCTGTTTAAAGAATACTTCATCTAATTCCCTTCTTTCATTCATAAACATATCATTTTCATGGTCTAGCAAATATTGTTCTAAAGGATCACTAGGGGGTACGACAATAGAAGCAAGACGAATAATTTCATCTTTACTAGATAATTCTTCTTCACGGTGTTGTCTACTAAATTGAGAAAAATTAAATTCATGAGTCATATCATCTAAACCGACAGTAACAACATCTCTCTTGCAATCTATGGTAGCATTAACAGTATTTAAGAAGGGTCTACAAAATATAATGGGACAGAAGCTATCTTGTGGGGAACCAAGAACAAGAAAATCAGCAGGATATTTAGTTTTCCCACACAAGACTTCAACATCTCTAACAATTCCCATTGGTGAAATAGTATCTCTATTAGCAAGTTTAATTGTGACATCAATATCTTCTAACTCAATAGGTGCAATGTCATGCATAATTTCATTGTATAAGTCAATAGGTATTACACTAGCACTAGCACCCATATCCCATAAGCCATGATAACAATGATGTCCTATTTTAACAGAAATAACAGGCATGCCTACCACAGGTCTAGGTTTATCTGTATCACGGGGTTTAGCAATTCTAGCAGTTTCATCACAGAAATAAATAACATGCCCATCTATATTATCAGACAAGAGATCTTTAACAATAGCATATTAGGTTCAACTTTAACTTGCCCAGGAGGTATATATGTTTTAATATTGCTTTTTCGAACCACAATTGAAGCTTTAGCATGGTCCTTTATCCTAATAGGGAAAGGTGGTTTTTCAACATAAGAAGTAGGAACAATAGGATCATTATAAGTAATAGTCTTTTCTTCAACTTTAATAGGTGCAACTACTTTTACTTCTATGGGAGGATGATATTTAAACCACTTCTCCTTGGGGACATCAACATAAGCAGCAAAAGATTCACAGAAAGAAGCTACTATCTCAGAGTCAAGTCCATATTTAGTGCTAAATTTACGAAAAATATCGGTATCCATAAAAGATTTAACACAATCAAAACTAGGTGTCATACCTGACTCCTTACCATTGTCGAGGTCCCAATCTTCGGAGTTACGTCTAATTCTTTCCAATAAATCCCATTTGAATTCAATAGTCTTCATCATAAAAGAGCCAACACAAGAAGTATCAAGCATGGTGCGATTGTTATCAGAAAGCCGAGTATAAAAATTTTGAATAATCATTTCTCTTGAGAGCTCATGATTGGGGCATGAATATAACATTGATTTAAGCCTCCCCCAAGCTTGAGCGTTGCTTTCTCCTTCGTGAGGCCAAAAATTATATATAATTGCGATCACGATGAACAAGATGCATAGGATAAAACTTTTGATGAAATTCCGATTTCAATCGCTTGTAATTCCAAGACTCCATATCATCACATAGCCTATACCATGTTGATGCATATCCCCTCAAAGATAAAGGGAAGACCTTCTTCTTAACAACATCTCCAGGTACACCTGCAAGCTTAAATAATCCACAAACTTCATCCACATATATTAGATGCTCATCAGGATGTTTTGTTCCATCTCCTAAAAAAGGATTAGCTAGCAGTTTTTCTACCATACCCAAAGGAATTTCAAAGCAAGCATTTTCATTTTCAGTAGGTTCAATAGGTTGAGGAGCAACTCTTTGCTCTACTGGTCGGGGTGAAGATACCCCGAACAAGCCCCTCAGAGGATTACTTTCCATAGTAACAAGTGACAGTAAATTTCAGCACACTATATAAATTTTTCCTTACCAAATTCCACCTACCAAAGGCGCTTCACTCTGCGGCAACGGTGCTAGAAAAGAGTCTTGATGACCCACAAGTATAGGGGATCTATCGTAGTCCTTTCGATAAGTAAGAGTGTCGAACCCAACGAGGAGCAGAAGGAAATGATAAGCGGTTTCCAGAAAGGTATTCTCTGCAAGTACTGAAATAAGTGGTAACAGATAGTTTTTTGATAAGATAATTTGTAACGAGCAATAAGTAACAAAAGTAAATAAAGTGCAGCAAAGTGGCCCAATCCTTTTGTAGCAAAGGACAAGCCTGGACAAACTCTTATATGATGTAAAGCTCTCCCGAGGACACATGGGAATATCGTCAAGCTAGTTTTCATCACGCTCATATGATTCGAGTTCGGTACTTTGATAATTTGGTATGTGGGTGGACCGGTGCTTGGGTGCTGCCCTTACTTGGACAAAAGTCCCACTTATGATTAACCTCTATTGCAAGCATCCGCAAATACAACAAAAGTATGAAGGTAAACCTAACCATAGCATGAAACATATGGATCCAAATCAGCCCCTTACGAAGCAACGCATAAACTAGGGTTTAAGCTTCTGTCACTCTAGCAACCCATCATGTACTTATTACTTCCCAATGCCTTCCGCTAGGCCCAAATAATGGTGAAGTGTCATGTAGTCGACGTTCACATAACACCACTAGAGGAGAGACAACATACATCTCATCAAAATATCGAACGAATACCAAATTCACATGACTACTAATAGCAAGACTTCTCCCATGTCCTCAGGAACAAAAGTAACTACTCACAAAGCATAAACATGTTCATAATCAGAGGGGTATTAATATGCATATAGGATCTGAACATATGGTCTTCCACCAATTAAACCAACTAGCATCAACTACAAGGAGTAATTAACACTACTAGCAACCTACTAGCACCAATCCCAGACTTGGAGTCAAGAATTGGATACAAGAGATGAACTAGGGTTTTGAGATGAGATGGTGCTGATGAAGATGTTGATGGAGATTGCCCTCTCCTGATGAGAGGAGCATTGGTGATGACGATGGCGATGATTTCCTCCTCCGGGAGGGAAGTTTCCCCGGCAGAACAGCTCCACCAGAGCCCTAGATTGGTTCTGCCAAGGTTCCGCCTCGTGGTGGTGGAGTTTCGTCCGAGAAGATGGCTTATGATTTTTTTCCCATCGAAAGAGTCCATATAGTAGAGGATGGTCACCGGAGGGCCACCAGGGCGCCCACGAGGTAGGGGGCGCGCCCAAGGGGTAGGGCGCGCCCCCACCCTCGTGGGCAGGGTGTGCCCCCCCTGGTGAAGTTCTTGCGCTCAATGTTTTTTATATATTTGGAAAACATCATCCGTGAAGTTTCAGGACTTTTGGAGCTGTGCAGAATAGGTCTCTAATATTTGCTCCTTTTCCAGCCAGAATCCCAGCTGCCGGCATTCTTCCTCTTTATGTAAACCTTGTAAAATAAGAGAGAATAGGCATAAGTATTTGACATAATGTGTAATAATAGCCCATAATGCAACAAATATTGATATAAAAGCATGATGCAAAATGGACGTATCAGAACCATAGAGGAGTTTTATAGCAAACCGCATGAGAGAACAAAGTGAGCTTCAAAACATACATAAAATATTTCTTTTTTAATGTTCTCTTTTTGCTGAAATAGTAGGAACATTTTTTTAATGAAGTGAATCATGAGCCATTTTACGAATCGACTGCGTTAGGGATTTTTTTCATTTTTAATAAACATATCCTTGAATAGTTTACAAAACAATCATCAGAACAAAATAAAAATCTAATTGAATCGCGCACGCTGCCCATCCGAGCTGCACACCAGGGCCATATGTACTGCTCACGTACGCGGCATTTTCTGGTGTTGCCAGCGAACTGCACGGCGGCGCTGGCGGGCACAGCAGCCCTTCGGCAAACTTTTTATATTACCGCGTCCAAACTGCTTGACAAGACAAGTGAACTTCATTAATTTAATTGCATTTATGCTTTTTTATTAACGATGCTCTAACCATCATTTCGATCTCTGCATTTAAAAAACTACACGCGTCTGCAATCCATACTGCAGGATGCCACAAGGGAACCACAAAACGGATGAGGAAATTAAAATGTATACAGGAAAGATGAACTACTAAAAAAATAAGTATGTCACCGGCCACCCGGAGAGAGCTAAAGGTGAGGGTTGTATACTGCACACTAGGGTCGAGCTGCACTACACGCCATGCTCAACAGCACTGCATGATGTGCTCGTTGGATAGGGGCGCCATATCGGCCGCTCTTCAACTTGACGACCTCGTTCGTGGACTGCATGGGTGCAGTCGCCGGGCTGCAGGGAAGGGGCACCCGTACCCTCACGCTGTTCCGAGACGCTACGGACGAAGTGAGCTGCAATTTGAATAAAAAAATCACCCGTACGGACGAGGTGAGCTGCATAGCCGGAGGTAGTGAGAAGAGAGGGGAGCGGGACGGCGCGGATAGCATAGCTCCTCCGTGGGACTGTCTAAGGGCGGTGAACTGCAAGCGCGTTGCTGGAAGTCGTGGGAAGGGAGGACCAGGCAAGATCTCGCTGTCATGGTGCTCGTCGACGTGGGGAGGGACCGCTGTGGGATCTGCAGTGGAAAGCAGCCACCGCCGTATCAACCTGGCTTCCCTCCACCTGATTCCCGTGGGGGCGGTGTGGATCCAGGGTTAGGCGAGGTTTGGCCGGCGCCGCCGACCGGGCTGATCTCCAGGAGGAGCACGACCCCGCGTCGCCGCGCCGTGGACATCTGCCGCCCAGTCGAGATCTAGTCCTTAGCACGCCTCCATGGACCGGGCCGTCATCACCGGATGTTGCGGATGGGGCTGGTCGTGGCCGCGCAGGGGCATGTTTTTGCCGGCCCGGATCCGCCGCCTTGAGGTGGAAGAAGGTGCGGAGGGGACGACTCGTGCAGGGCACCAGCGGCAGAAGAAGCCGGATGCTGGTGGGGCGGCGCCGGCGGCGAAAGAAGCCGGGTGGTGTGGGGCGGCGCGACACGGCAAAGCAGGGCACAAGGTGGATCGGGGGGACGGGAATCATGGCAGTGGGGTGCGCCGGAGGAGGCAGGTGGGGTTTGGTGGGAGGAATCATGGCAGTGTGGTGGGGGGGAGACGAAGGTGGGTGCGAGAGAGATGTGGGAGGAGTGGGGGTGGCCGGGTGTGTCTAGGTCGGGGTTGACCTGCTTTTTTTGGTCGGGGCTGCGGGGGTGTTAGCAGAATAAGGCCGGTGTTGTTAGAATAAGATCTTAAGGAGTGTTGTTAGAATAGACCCACCCTATATATATGTGTGTGTGTGTGCGCGCGCCTTCATATATGTTTACGTTGTGTGGCAGCCCAAGGAAGCAGCAGAGCAGATCAACGCATTGGTGGTGATGTTGACGAACGACCTCATCCCCTCAGTCATTGATCCAGGCGAGCTATCCCGCCTGACCGACCTGGTGGTCGCCAACGCCATCTACTTCAAGGGAAAGTGGGGAAAGCCTTTCAACAAGAGACTCACCAAGGAGGAGAAGTTCCACTGCCTCGACGGCAGCACCATGGATGTGCCCTTCATGCAAGACGGAAACAGGCAGCTCATTGCCTGCCACCACGGGTTCAAGGTGCTCCAGCTTTATTACCAGAGAGGCCGGCTATTTCCCACTCAGCCGCGGGCGCGCTACTCGATGTGCGTCTTCCTCCCCAACGCCTATGATGGACTGTGGCGACTGGTCAACAAGATCGCGCGCAACCCCGACTTTCTAGACGAGCACCTGCCGACGAGCACTGTCTTGGTCGGTGACTTTCATGTGCCCAAGTTCAAGCTCAAATTCTCCACTAAATTGTCCAGCGATCTCCAGGAATTGGGACTCAAGGACGCTTTCGATCCGGGGAAGGCCGACCTGTCTGACATGGCGGAGGGCCCCGGAAGGCCTCTATCGCTGCAGGACGTATTGCATAAGGCAGTCATCGAGGTGAATGAGGAAGGCACCGAGGCGGCTGATGTTACCTATGGAAAGGGGATGGTGGGATGTGCACAGGGCTACCGACGGCCACCGAGGGTGGACTTTGTCGCTGATCACCCGTTTGTCTTCTTTGTGAGGGAGGAGGTGTCGGGTGCAATCTTGTTCGCGGGCCACGTCCTTGACCCATCAATGGAGTGACACTAATGACCAGCCTTTGCATCGAGTAATATCTATTACTTTTTAATTAGGTATATTTCTATGTTTGTGCTACAACTGCCATTTCATTTCCATAGTTAATTCTGTGATCTATATGCCTAGCTTGTTCAATACGACGCCAGAACAAAGCTTGTTCAAGGCGTCAAGCAGCTTTTCTCACATTTTTTGTGTCACCCACCCAGTACCATGTCATCATGATATGCAGTCGTGGTTCAAAATTTGCTTAATGTTCTAGTGCTTTTTGTTCATTTGAAAAGAACAATAGAACGGTAGCATTATGACGACTTTTATTAATTTGTTTCTGTGCCCCTTCACCTCCAATGATGTATCAATGTATTGAGTGGAGTTACCAATATGTAAGGCATGATCGGAAAGGAGAGCTGACAGGTAATGTGACATGGTGTAGGGTTTCCTAAGTTCCCATGATTTCATACACTCGGAATGGAAAAGCACATGAAATATATGTCATGATATGTTAACCCCCCCCATGTCATTTTTCTTGAAGCTCGACATACTTTTCCAGTTTCACCCCGAATAAATAGGCTCCTACTGCAATTATATTAACTCAAACACACAAATGGGTTTCCCTCTGTTTCATCTTTTTTTTTCTTTTTTTTGAAAAAGGGGTCAGGCCCCGGCCTCTGCATCAGAACGATGCATACGACCATATTATTAATAATAAGCAAAATGTTCTACAAAGGTCTTTAGGTCTCAAAAGCAAAAAATTCTCACAAAGAGCATAAGCAACATGACAGGAAAGCCACAACTGGCAGGCAAAAATATAAGATAGGAAACTAAAAACCTACCCTATTACATGACCGCCATCCAAACCGGTTGAAGATATCCCGAGCTACCGTCTCCCATCGGATACATCCAGTAACCAAACTCTCCCTGTCCTCTGTCGGAGTGAGTAGCGACCACATACGGATGAGAGTAGTGGCCCGAAAGATAACCTGCAAGAAATGAATTTTTGTTGTTCTATTAAAAACCAAATCATTTTTGCAGTTCCAGACTGCCCACAATAAAGCACATACTCCTACATGGACATGTCTCACAGTTTCGGGATCTAACCGATCTAACCACGTCCCAAATAACGTGTTTATGGTATTCGGAGGAGTAATATTAAATGCTAAGTGCACTGTCTGCCACAATTTTTTTGCCAAGGGATAGTCAAGAAAGAGGTGTTTGATGGATTCGTCCTTATCACAGAAACTACATCTTGTAGATCCTGTCCAATTGTGTTTTTCCAAATTGTCCTTAGTTAGAATGACTTTTTATGTACAAACCACATAAACACTTTGATTTTTAAAGGCACTTTGACTTTCCACACATGTTTCGAACGAGGAATAGCACTAGAGTTGATAACATCCAAATACATGGATTTAACCAAAAACTCTCCATTCTTTGTTAGTTTCCAGCTCAATCAGTCGGGTTGTTGAGAAAGGTGGACCTCCATCAATCTTTGCACTAAGTGGAGCCAAGCTTCCCAACAATTTCCCGCTAGAGTCCTCCCGAATTGGATATTCAGAGGACTGGACTATAATACTGTTGCAACGTAAGCTTCTCTTCGCTGCACAATATTATAGACAGAGGGATATTGGAGTGCAAGGGGCATCTCCCCCTGGCCATGTGTCCTCCCCAAACCACGTGGCAGTACCATTTCCAACTACAAATTTTGTCCTGTTGAAAAAGGCTAATTTCACTCTCATCAGTCCTTTCCAAAAAGGCGAATCAGTCGGCCTCACTGTCACCTGGGATAATGTTTTGGAATTAAGGTACTTGTTTCGCAGGATTTGTGCCCACGTGGCATCCGTCTCTACAGATAGCTTAAACAACCACTTGCTGAGTAAACATCTATTCTTTGATGTCTACTACACAACCTTCTTCTTGTAGACGTTGTTGGGCCTCCAAGTGCAGAGGTTTGTAGGACAGTAACAAATTTCCCTCAAGTGGATGACCTAAGGTTTATCAATCCGTGGGAGGCGTAGGATGAAGATGGTCTCTCTCAAACAACCCTGCAACTAAATAACAAAGATTCTCTTGTGTCCCCAACACACCCAATACAATGGTAAATTGTATAGCTGCACTAGTTCGGCGAAGAGATGGTGATACAAGTGCGATATAGATGGTAGATATAGGTTTTTGTAATCTGGAAATATAAAAATAGCAAGGTAACTAACGATAAAAGTGAGCGAAAACGGTATTGTAATGCATTGAAACAAGGCCTAGGGTTCATACTTTCACTAGTGCAAGTTCTCTCAACAATAATAACATAATTGGATCATATAACAATCCCTCAACATGCAACAAAGAGTCACTCCAAAGTCACTAATAGCGGAGAACAAATGAAGAGATTATTGTAGGGTACGAAACCACCTCAAAGTTATTCTTTCCGATCAATCCGTTGGGCTATTCCTATAAGTGTCACAAACAACCATAGAGTTCATAGTAAAATAACACCTTAAGACACAAATCAACCAAAACCCTAATGTTACCAAGATACTCCAATGTCACCTCAAGTATCCGCAGGTATGATTATATGATATGCATCACACAATCTCAGATTCATCTATTGAACCAACACAAAGAACTTCAAAAGTGCCCCAAAGTTTCTACCAGAGAGTCAAGAAGAAAATGTGTGCCAACCTCTATGCATAAGTTCACGAGGTCACGGATGACAAACTGAAAGTGATAAAGAAAAACTTTTACAAACTCTGTTTGCTCTTGTTGTTGTAAATATGTAAAGCCAGCATTCAAGTTTTCAGCAAAGATTATAACTAACCACATTCACAATAACGCATAGATCTCAAGTTTACTCATATCAATAGCATAATCAACTAGCGAGCCATAATAATAAATCTCGGATGACAACACTTTCTCAAAACAATCATAATATGATATAACAAGGTGGTATCTCGCTAGCCCTTTCCGAGACCGCAAAACATAAATGCAGAGCACCTTTAAAGACCAAGGACTTACTAGACATTGTAATTCATGGTAAAAGAGATCCAGTCAAGTCATACTCAATGTAAACTAACAGTAATGAATGCAAATGATAGCGGTGCTCTCCAGCTGGTGCTTTTTAATAAGAGGGTGATGACTCAACATAAAAGTAAATAGATAGGCCCTTCGCAGAGGGAAGTAGGGATTTGTAGAGGTGCCAGAGCTCGGTTTTGAAACAGAGGTGAATAATATTTTGAGTGGTGTACTTTCATTGTTAACATAACAACCAAGAGATGGCGATATCTTCCATGCTACACACATTATAGGCGGTTCCCAAACAGAATGGTAAAGTTTATACTCCCCCTTCCACCAACCAGCATCAATCCATGGCTTGCTCGAAACAACGAGTGCCTCCAACTAACAAGAGTCCCAGGGGGAGTTTTGTTTGCAATTATTTTGATTTAGTTTGCATAAAGCATGGGACTGGGCATCCCGGTGACCAGCCATTTATCTCGTGAGTGAGGAGCAGAGTCCACTCCTCTTGAGAATAACCCGCCTAACATGGAAGATACGGACATCCCTAGTTGATACATGAGCTATTCGAGCATACAAAATAGGATATTTATTTGAAGGCTTAGAGTTTGGCACATACAAATTTACTTGGAATGGCAGGTAGATATCGTATATAGGTAGGTATGGTGGACTCATGTGGAATAACTTTGGGGTTTAAGGGATTGGATGCACAAGCAGTATTCCCGCTTAGTACAGGTGAAGGCTAGCAAAAGACTGGGAAGCGGCCAGCTAGAGAGCGACAACAGTCATGAACATGCATTAAAATTAATCAACACCGAATGCAAGCATGAGTAAGATATAATCCACCATGAACATAAATATCGTGAAGGCTATGTTGATTTTGTTTCAACTACATGCGTGAACATGCGCCAAGTCAAGTCACTTAAATCATTCAGAGGAGGATACCACCCTATCATACCACATCATAACTATCTCAATAGCATGTTGGCACGCAAGGTAAACCATTATAACTCATAGCTAATCAAGCATGGCACAAGAAACTATGATCTCTAATTGTCATTGCAAACATGTTTATTCATAATAGGCCGAATCAAGAACGATGAACTAGTCATATTTACAAAAACAAAAGAGGTCGAGTTCATACCAGCCTTTCTCATCTCAGTCAGTCCATCATATATCGTCATAATTGCCTTTCACTTGCACGACCGAATGGTGTGAATAATAATAGTGCACGTGCATTGGACTAAGCTAGAATCTGCAGGCATTCAATAAACAGGAGAAGACAAGGCAATATGGGCTCTTTTTTCAGATAAACAATAATGCATAAAAGAGCCACTTCAACAATTTAATTATGGTCTTCTCCTATCGATCCCCAAAGAAAAGAAAAGAAATAAAACTATTTACACGGGAAAGCCCCCAACAAGCAAAAAGAAGAACAAGAAATCTTTTTGGGTTTTCTTTTTAATTACTACTACAAGCATGGAAATTAAACTGATTAAAAGCTACACCTATTTTTTTTGGTTTTTCTTAAGGTTTATCAAACACACAAGAAGAAAGCATAAAAAGGAAAATAAACTAGCATGGATGATACAATGAATAAGTATGAGCACCGACATCTAGCAATGAGTGTGTGAACATAAATGTAATGTCGGTGGGAAATACGTACTCCCCAAGCTTAGGCTTTTGGCCTAAGTTGGTCTATGGCCACGGCTGGCCTGGCGGATATCCATAATAATAGTTGGGGTCGTACTGAGAAGAAGAAGAGGAAGACTCCGCTTGCCACTGGATGACGATCATCTCCGGATCCCACTGGTAATCAGACTGTCGTGAAGGATCAACTTGTGGTTCCGGCTCTGGCTCCACGGCTGGTGCAGGGTTCCGGTAGGCATGAATAGCCTTCAGCGGAACAAGGTACATGCCTACAGATAAATCAAACAAAGAAGGAGCAGGCAGGGTAATAGTCTCAGGATGATGTTTATTAAAGAACAATTGATATTTAAGCTCTCCTTCCCTATTCTTAACAATAAAATTATGTGCCACCATACTTTTATAATCTAGATAAACACGAGGCAGCACTTTTTCTTCCTTCTCATAATGCCTAACAGGTATGTTAAAATGTGCAGCTAGGCGTGAATCCAAAGATGGGGACCTTTGTACGGTTCAGACTTAACCGTTTAGCAATAATGCCGCCCATACTAACAGAGTTATCACCATATAAAATGTGGAGCAAAATAATAATATCAGGGATACTAAGGTTTCAACAGTTTCCGCGACCAATTAAACAACGACTAGCAAATAATGCAAAATAACGTAAAACAGGAAAATGTATGCTAGTGATTCGTGCATTGGAAACCTTCCTTGTTTTCCCTACAGTGATAGTATCAATAAACCCCTCCACATCATCTTGATGTGGTTCTTCTGTCTTGCCCTCAAAAGGCACTAAACAAACCCGGCAAAAATCATAAAGTGACATCCCTTATGCTCATCATATAAAAGAAACTCCACCGTAGGTGGTGAGCTCCTAGAATGGAAATGAAAGTTTTGCACAAAGGTATTTGTGAGTAAGAGATACTGATCGCATTGGTCGTGGAGGAAAGCGGTGAGGCCTACATTTTTAGCCAATTCATGAAAATCTTCATAAATCCCGGCTCCTCTCAAGAAATCATCGGAAGGCCATTCACACGCCCGAATCTCCGCGGTGCGAGGCAGATTATACTTAGGCTTTGGTGCCTTTTCCTTCGAGCTTTGGCTCGATGAGCCCCTCAAAAGTCTCCTCATAATTTTCTGAAAAATTCTGAAATTTTTAGTAACTTCAAAATAAAAGTAAACGAAACTCAATAATATTGATAGCAACTACTCCTACAAGTGCCTAGGGCCTATATCATGCATCAAAACTACTTTTGACCATATAAATTTGACATGCAAGCTCAAGAACAGGGTGACCTAAGCAGCAAAAATTTGCAATGAATAAATCACTAGAACAAAAACTAATTGGACCAATGGAGGAGTCACATACCAAGGAACAATCTCCCCAAGCAGTTTTGTGAGAGGTGCTTTGAGCAAGGAGATTGAAAATGGCAGCAAAACGAGCTTGGACTCGGGTTTGGGCTGGATATTCGTGTTTGGGGGAGGAAGGAGTGTATGGGTGAAAGGATAAGTGGAGGAGGGCCACCGTGGGCCCACGAGGCAGGGGCGCGCCCAGGGGGTAGGGCGCACCCTCCACCCTCGTGGGCAGGTGGTTGCCCCCCCTGCTGTGTTCTTTGTGCCAAATATTCTGGAAAAAATCATATTTAAATTTTAGGGCATTTGGAGAACTTTTATTTTCGAGGTATTTTTATATTGCACGGATAATCAGATAACAGACAGAAAAATATTCATTTTTATTTTATTTAATTTAAATAACAGAAAGTGAAAGTGGGGTACAAAAGGTTGTGCCTTCTAGTTTCATCCATCTCATGATCATCAAAAGGAATCCACTAACAAGGTTGATCAAGTCTTGTTAACGAACTCATTCCGAATAACATGGAACCAGAGAAATTTCGAATAACACTATGTTATCTCAACGGGATATGCACATCCCCAATAATAAGAATATCATATTTCTTATTGACAATGGGAAGAGGAAATTCAAAACCTCCAAATATAATCGATGGAATTTTTCCAATAGAGTTGATACTATGAACTTGAGGTTGTTTCCTCGGAAAGTGTACCGTATGCTCATTACCATTAACATGAAAAGTGACATTGCCTTTAGTGCAATCAATAACAGCCCCTGCAATATTCAAAAAGGGTCTTCCAAGAATAATAGACATACTATAGTCCTCGGGAATATCAAGAATAACAAAGTCCGTTAAAATAGTAACGTTTGCAACTACAACAGGCACATCCTCACAAATACCGACAGGTATAGCAGTTGATTTATCAGCCATTTGCAAAGATATTTCAGTAGGTGTCAACTTATTCAAATCAAGTCTACGATATAAAGAGAGAGGCATAACACTAATACTGGCTCCAAGATCACATAAAGCAGTTTTAACATAATTTCTTTTAATGGAGCATGGTATAGTGGGTACTCCTAGATCTCCAAGTTTCTTTGGTATTCCACCCTTAAAAGTATAATTAGCAAGCATGGTGGAAATTTCAGCTTTCGGTATGTTTCTTTTATTTGTAATAATATCTTTCATGTACTTAGAATAAGGATTGGTTTTGAGTATATCAGTTAATCGCATACGCAAAAAGATAGGTCTAATCATTTCAACAAAGTGCTCAAAATCCTCATCATCCTTTTTCTTGGATGGTTTGGGAGGAAAAGGCATGGGTTTCTGAACCCAAGGCTCTCTTTCTTTACCATGTTTCTTAGCAACAAAGTCTCTTTTTATCATAACGTTGATTCTTTGGTTGTGGGTTATCGAGATCAACAACAGGTTCAATTTATATCTCATTATCATTACTAGGTTGAGCATCATTATGAACGTTATCATTAACATTATCACCAGTTTCAGGTTCATTACCAGATTGAGTTTCAGCATCAGAAATAGAAATATCATTTGGATTCTCAGGTGTTTCAGTAATAGGTTCACTAGAAGCATGCAAAGTCCTATCATTTTTCTTTTTCTTCTTTTTAGAAGAACTAGGTACATCTATATTATTTCTCTAAGAATCTTGTTCAATTCTCTTAGGGTGGCCTTCAGGATACAAAGGTTCCTGAGTCATTCTACTAGTTCTAGTAGCCACTCTAACAACATTATCATTATCTTTACTATTAAATTCATTGAGCAAATCATTTTGAGCTTTAAGTACTTGTTCTACTTGAGTGGTAACCATAGAAGCATGTTTACTAATAATTTTAAGTTCACCTTTAACATTAGCCATATAATCACCCAAGTGTTTAAGCATATTTTAATTGTATTTCAATTGTCAACCAAAATAAGCATTAAAGTCTTCTTGCTTAGCCATAGATTTATCAAACTCATCTAAGCATGGGCTAGCAAACTTAGTAAATGGGATTTCAACTTTATCATATATGTAGAGAGAATTTACCTTTACTACCTGTGTCGGGTTATCAAGACCATGAGTTTCTTCAATAGGTAATGGATTAAGATTATATGTTTCTTCAACAGGCGGTACATTAAGACTGTGTATTTCTTCAATAGGAGGTAAATTCTTAACATCTTCAGCTTTAATACCTTTTTCTTTCATAGATTTCTTTGCCTCTTGCATATCTTCAGGACTGAGAAATAGAATACCCCTCTTCTTCGGAGTTGGTTTAGGAATAGGCTCAGGAATTGGCTCCGGAGGTGTCCAATTATTTTCATTTGTCAACATATTATTCAATAATTTCAGCTTCATCCGGTGTTCTTTCCCTGAAAACAGAACCAGCACAACTATCCAGGTAATCTCTGGAGGCATCGGTTAGTCCATTATAAAAGATATCAAGTATTTCATTTTTCTTAAGAGGGCAGGCAAAGCATTAAGTAATTGGAGAAGCCTCCCCCAAACTTGTGGGAGACTCTCTTCTTAAATTTGCACAAAATTATATATATCCCTTAAAGCAGCTTGTTTCTTATGAGCAGGGAAATATTTAGCAGAGAAGTAATAAATCATATCCTGGGGACTACGCACACAACTAGGATCAAGAGAATTAAACCATGTCTTAGCATCACCCTTTAATGAGAACGGAAATATTTTAAGGATATAAAAGTAGCGAGTTATCTCATCTTTAGTAAACAGGATGGCTATATCATTCAGTTTAGTAAGATGTGCCACAACAGTTTCAGATTCATAACCATGAAAAGGATCAGATTCAACCAAAGTAATTATATCAGGATCAAGAGAGAATTCATAATCCTTATCAGTAACAAAGATAGGTGAAGTAGCAAAAGAAGGGTCAGGTTTCATTCTAGCATTTAGAGATTGCTTACTCCATTTAGCTAATAACCTTTTGAGTTCATTTCTATTTTTGCAAGCTAAAATAGCTAAAGAAGCTTCTTGATCAAAAACATAACCCTTAGGAATAACAAGTGATTCTTCATCATCATTTTCATCAGTATCATCAAATTCAATATTTTCAATTTCTCTAGCCCTAGCAAGTTGTTCATCAAGAAAATCACTAAGTGGCATAGTAGTATCAGGCATAGAGGTAGTTTCATCATAAGTATCATGCGTAGTAGAAGTGGCATCATCAATAACATGCGACATATCAGAACGAATAGCAGAAGCAGGCGTAGGTGTCGCAAGCTTACTCAAAACAGAAGGTGAATCAAGTGCAGAGCTAGATGGTAGTTCCTTACCTCCCCTCATAGTTGAGGGATAAATCTTAGTTCTTGGATCTATCAAGTTCTTCATAATGATAAGCAGATATAAATCCCAAGTGACTCAAAGAATAGAGCTATGCTCCCCGGCAACGGCGCCAGAAAATAGTCTTGATAACCCGCAAGTATAGGGGATCGCAATAGTTTTCGAGGGTAAAGTATTCAACCCAAATTTATTGATTCGACACTAGGGGAGCCAAAGAATACTCTCAAGTATTAGCAGCTGAGTTGTCAATTCAATCGCACCTGGAAACTTAATATCTGCAGCAAAGTATTTAGTAGCAAAGTAATATGATAGTAGTGATAACAGTAACAAAAGGTAACGGTAGTAAAAGCAATGTTTTTGGTATTTTGTAGTGATGATAGCAATAGCAATGGGAAAGTAAATAAGCGAAGAACAATATATGGAAAGCTCGTAGGCAATGGATCGGTGATGGAGAATTATGCCGGATGCGGTTCATCATGTAACAATCATAACCTAGGGTGACACAGAACTAGCTCCAGTTCGTCAATATATTGTAGGCATGTATTCCGAATATAGTCATACGTGCTTATGGAAAAGAACTTGCATAACATCTTTTGTCCTACCCTCCCGTGGCAGCGGGGTCCTTACGGAAACTAAGGGATATTAAGGCCTCCTTTTAATAGAGAACCGGAACAAAGCATTAACACATAGTGAATACATGAATTCCTCAAACTACGGTCATCACCGGTAAGTATCCCGATTATTGTCACTTCGGGGTTAACGGATCATAACACATAATAGGTGACTATAGACTTGCAAGATAGGATCAAGAACACTCATATATTGATGAAAACATAATAGGTTCAGATCTGAAATCATGGCACTCAGGCCCTAGTGACAAGCATTAAGCATAGCAAAGTCATAGCAACATCAATCTCAGAACATAGTGGACACTAGGGATCAAACCCTAACAAAACTAACTCAATTACATGATAGATCCCATCCAACCCATCACCATCCAGCAAGCCTACGATGGAATTACTCACGCACGACGGTGAGCATCATGAAATTGGTGATGGAGGATGGTTGACGATGACGATGGCGATGGATTCCCCTCTCCGGAGCCCCGAACGGACTTCAGATCAGCCCTCCCGAGAGGTTTTAGGGCTTGGCGGCGGCTCCGTATCGTAAAACATGATGATTTCTTCTCTCTGTTTTTTCTCTCCCCAAAACTCAATATATGGAGTTGGAGTTGGAGTCGGAGAGGCAACAGGGGGCCCACGAGGTAGGGGGGCGTGCCCCCACCCTCATGGGCAGGTGGTGGCCCCCCTGGCCTTCATCTTTTGCAGGTATTTTTCTTATTTTTTGAAAAGTGGCTCCGTGAAGTTTCAGGTCATTCTGAGAACGTTTGCTCCTGCACATAAATAACACCATGGTAATTCTGCTGAAAATAGCGTCAGTCCGGGTTAGTTCCATTCAAATCATGCAAGTTAGAGTCCAAAACAAGGGCAAAAGTGTTTGGAAAAGTAGATACGTTGGAGACGTATCAACAGAACACGCATGTTGATCACCAAAACATACATCAAGTGGATCACGTAATTATCCCATTGTCACCATAGATAAGCACATGCAAGACATACATCAAGTGTTCTCAAATCCTTAAAGACTCAATCCGATAAGATAACTTCAAAGGGAAAACTCAATTCATCACAAGAGAGTAGAGGGGGAGAAACATCATAAGATCCAACTATAATAGCAAAGCTCGCGATACATCAAGACCATGGCGAATCAAGAACAAGAGAAAGAGAGAGAGAGAGATCAAACAGATACCTACTGGTACATACCCTCAGCCACGAGGGTGAACTACTCCCACCTCATCATGGAGAGTGCCGGGATGATGAAGATGGCCACCGGAGAGGGACCCCCCCTCCGACAGGGTGCCGGAACGGATCTAGATTGGTTTTCGGTGGCTACGGAGGCTTGCCGCTGCGGAACTCCCGATCTAGGTTTCTTTCCGTGGGTTTCTGTATTTATAGGAGTTTTTGGCACCGGGAACAAGTCAGGGGGGGTCTCCGAGGCGGCCACAAGGTAGGGGGCGCGCCTAGGGGGGTAGGGCGCGCCCCCCACCCTCGTGGGTGCCTCGGGACTCCTGGTCCATCTCCAATACTCCGTGGGCTTCTACTAGTCCAAAAATAATCCCTGTAAATTTTAAGGTCAATTGGGCTCCGTTTAATATTCCTTTTCTGTATAACTCAAAAACATGGAAAAAACAGAAACTGGCACTGGGCTCTAGGTTAATAGGTTAGTCCCAAAAGTCATATAAAATAACATATAAATGCATATAAAACATCCTAGATCGATAATATAATAGCATGGAACTATCAAAAATTATAGATACGTTGGAGACGTATCAAGCATCCCCAAGCTTAATTCCTGCTCGTCCTCGAGTAGGTAAATGATAAAAACATAATTTTTGATGTGGAATGCTACCTAACATAATTATCAATGTAATTTTCTGTATTGTGGCAGGAATGTTCATATCTGAAAGATTCAAGGCAAAAGTTTAATATTGACATAAAAATAATAATAATTCAAGCATACTAACAAAGTAATCATGTCTTCTCAGAAGAACATGGTCAAAGAAAGTCCATCCCTACAAAATCATATAGTCTGGCTATGCTCCATCTTCATCACATAAAATATTCAAATCATGCACAACCCCGATGACAAGCCAAGCAATTGTTTCATACTTTTGATGTTCTCAAACCTTTTCAACTTTCACGCAATATATGAGCGTGAGCCATGGACATAGCACTGTAGGTGGAATAGAATGGTGGTTGTGGAGAAGACAAAAAGGAGAAGATATTCTCACATCAACTAGGCGTATCAACGTGCTATGGAGATGCCCATCAATAGATATCAATTTGAGTGAGTAGGGATTGCCATGCAACGGATGCACTAGAGCTATAAGTGTATGAAAGCTCAACAAAAGAAACTAAGTGGGTGTGCATCCAACTTGCTTGCTCACGAAGACCTAGGGCATTTTGAGGAAGCCCATCATTGGAATATACAAGCGAAGTTCTATAACGAAATTCCCCACTAGTATATGAAAGTGACAAAAGAGGAGACTCTCTATCATGAAGATCATGGTGCTACTTTGAAGAGCAAGTGTGGAAAAAGGATAGTAACATTGTCCCTTCTCTCTTTTTTTTCTCTTTTTTTATTTTTTATTTTTTATTTGGGCCTTCCACTACAAAAAAGAAGACACATCCGTGACATTTTGGGCCGAACGAATTTTTTTCTGTCATACATATGACACTTCTATGACGATAATTGTGACAAAACTCGGTATCATCATAGATGTGGTGGGCTCCTACTTCTATGACAAAAAATCATGACAGAAAATGGGCTTTTCGTCCTGGGCGGGCCGGAGACGCAGATGCATGACATTCTTTGGGCCGTCCATGATGGAAAAAACCATGGTAGAAGCGAGGGCGAGGAAAATTTCAGGGAGTTCCCGATTACGGTGGGAGGTCGGGGGCTGAGCAATGCGCGTTTCTCTCATACACATACGTGCGTGTGTGCAAGGCGTTGGCTCTAACTGAACCCGAGCGAGGCGTTGGGCTCTAACTGAACCTGAGCGATTGCACTGCAGGCTACACGTTACTGAACCCGAGCGATCGATCGATGGCTGTTAACTAAACCCGATCGAGCGATTCCTTCACTACTGCTGCTAACTGAAGCCGATCGATTGGATGAACAGTGAGCGTTGCGGGGGGGGGGGGGGGTTTGGATGAACAGTGAGCGGTGGCGTTGCGTCTGGATGAACAGGACCCCGTGGTGTGGTGGAGGGCTGGATGAACAGTAGACGGTGGAGGGGTGCCCGTGGAGGGGTGGTTGAACAGGACCCCATGGTGTGGAGGGCTGGATGAACAGTAGACGGTGGAGGGGTGGTTGAACAGTAGCCGGTGGAGTAGCGCACGGTGGAGGCTGGATGAACAGGAGCCCGTGGAGGCTGGAGGAGGTCGATGGTGGATATGAACAGTATCCTGTGGAGTCCCGTTTTGCGGTACGCCACACCCCTCCTGATGAACAGGACCCTCGTTTCGACCGTAGGAGGTCCGTTTCGTCCGTTTTGCGGTACGCCACACCCCTCCCGATCAACATGACCCCTGTTTCGACCATAGGAGGTCCGTTTCCTCCGTTTTGCGGTACGCCACACCCCTCCCGATCAACAGGACCCCCGTTTCGACCGCAGGAGGTCCGTTTCCTCCGTTCTGCGGTACGCCATGCCTCGTTTCCATTTCCTGTTCCGACCAAGCCCTCCCGATGAACACGACCACGCATTCCGTTTCGACCCAGCCGGTTGGCTCCCACACGTTCCGTTGCCTCCCGGTGAACACGACGCATTCCGTTGCCTCCTGATGAACACGACGCATTCTGTTGCCTCCCCATGAACACGACGCATTCTGTTGCCTCCCCATGAACACGACGCATTCCGTTGCCTCCCCATGAACACGACGACGATGCTGTTTCTCCGTTCCGACCCAGCCATGTACACGAGCCCTGGCCGTACGTATGCGCGAGTAGGCGTTCGAGACCCCGCCCGTATGTACACATACGTGGCCGTATTTTCTTTCTTGCACCCTAGCCGCTGTACGTACGTGTACATGCTACGTGCGCGCCTCTACTACAACACGTGCGCGCCTCTACTACGACACGTGCGCGCCTCTACATCGACCAGTATGTACGTACACGTTCGCGACCAGAATGACAACGCTACGTACGCTTCGACCAGGTGGGTCCCAACTGTCAGGCACTTCCTTGCGTGCGAAGATGTAGCTGGTGGGTCCCAGTAGTCAGGGGGCAAATCGTTTTGTTTTTTTTTGCCCGGACGCACTTCCTTGCGTGCGAAGGTGTAGCTGGTGGGTCCTAGCAGTCAGGGGGAAATGTTTTTTTTTCGTGAAATACGGTGGCCCGTCCGGTGGGTCCCCACTGTCAGGTGGAGGAATAATTATTTTGCACGTAATAAGGAGGCACTTCCTTGCTGCGGCCGTGGACCCAACTGTCAGCCTCTCCACGTACAGTCCATGTCCGATGGAAGCCGTTCCTTGACCACGTTGACCAGGCCACGCCGAGAGCACCAGGGCGGTGGACGACGGCGAGGCCTAGGAAGGGGACGACGCGGAGCTGGGGAAGACGCGGCAGTGGATGCCCACGCGTAGAGGAGTACGAGGGTTCACTGGTTCGCTACGGTGTGAGGCTGCCGTCGCCGTAGAATAATAGGGGGTGTGGGTGAGTAGAGGGATGGCCTGGCCAGCGGTGGGAGTAGTAGGGGCGGTGAGGCCTCCGCCGCATCGTAGCCGGCCATGGGAGGCAGGAACACGAGGCACGACCGGCGCTGGTTTGGGCGGCTGGAGCAAGAAGACCAGAGGTTGAAGAAGCACTACTGCCGTTGGATGGACATCGTATGGTCACTGGAGCTAGAATCGTGCATATTGACTAAGTTGACAAAGCCCTCCATCCCCGTCAACTTAGTAGGCCCACAAGTCAGCCTGCCACTATACTGGGTCCCAGCTAACAGGGGGAGTATTCATTTTTTTGTGCGTAATAAGGAGGCACCTCCTTGCGTGCGAAGATATAGCTGGTGGGTCCGAGCTGTTAGCAGCGGTAATGTTTTTTTCGCGAAATACAGAGGCCCTTTCGGTGGCTCCCTGATATCAGGTGGAGGAATCATTATTTTGCGTGTAATAAGGAGGCATTTCCTTGCGTGCGGCCATGGACCCAGCTGTCGGCCTCTCCATGTACAATCCACTTCAGATGCATGTCGGTCGTTGACCACGTTGACCAGGCCGCGCCGAGAGCACCAGGGCGGTGGACGACGACGAGGCCTAGGAAGGGAACGACATGGAGGCAGGGAAGACTCGGCAGTTGTTTCCCCCGCGGAGGGGAGTACGACTGTACGAGGGTTTACTGGTTCGTCTTCCGTCGCCGGAGAATAACACCAGGTGTGGGTAAGTAGAGGGATGGCTAGGCCAGCGATGGGAGTACGATGGGGCGGTGAGGCCTGCACGGCAGCAGAGCCGGCCCCGGGGAGGAGGGAGCAGACAGTCCCGCCGGCGCTTGTTTGAGCGGCTAGAGCAGGAAGAGCAGAGATTGAAGAAGCATGACGGCCGTTGGATGGCCATCCAACAGTCACTGCTTGTGCGTCAACCTTTTTTTTAGGAAAGCCTCAAATCTGTGGAAAACAGCATACATCCCATCTGCCATTATTTCTAATAATTTACAGCCCATTTGCTAATTATTAAGGTTTTTTTGGAGCCCATATTCTTTTTGTTAGCATTACAGCCCATATTGTGGCCACGGTTAAAAAATTATACGAAATTTTGCTTATTTCGGTGCGGTCCGAACTATTTTTAATCCCAAAATTTCGACTCACATTCAAATTGATTTTAAAAATAAATGTATATCAATATAAAATCCAACAAATTCTCCATTTATAAAAATTAATGTAATTTAAAATCTCGAAATGAAAAAAAAAGATATTTGAAACTAATTGCCGGTTTGATGTGTTTTAAAAATGTACAACCCAGTTCTCATTATTGATGGGCCATTTTCTCGGCCAGCCGAATGAAATCTCTCCTCGTCTTAAAAGATTTGCAGCCCAACATGCCTGACAAAGTGACTTACTTGGCAAATCACAGAAAAACTGGGCTGTGGCCATGGACCCAGCTGTCAGCCTCTCCACGCACAATACTCTTCCGATGGAATGTCGTTGACCACGTTGACCACGCCGCGCCGAGAGCACCAAGGCGGTGGACGACGGAAAGGCCTAGGAAGGGGATGACGCGGAGCCGGGGAAGACGCGGTAGTGGATGCCCACGCGGAGAGGAGTACGAGGGTTCACTGGTTCGGCTGCAGTGTGAGGCTACCGTCACCGCAGGGCCTGGCTAGCGGTGGGAGTAGTAGGGGCGATGAGGCCTCAACGGCAGCATAGCGGGCCACTGGAGGCAGGAGCAGGTGGTCTCCCCGGCGTTGGTTTGGGCGGCTGGTGCAAGAAGAGCAGCGATTGAAGAAGCAGCAGGATCGTTCGATTCAAATCCAACGGTTACTGCTGCTAGAATCGTTTGTTGACAAGCCCTGCGTACGCGTCAACTTAGTAGGCCCACAGGTCACCCTCCCAACCGGTGCGCCCCAGATGTCAGTGGGAGGAATCATTTTTTCATGTAATAAGGAGGCAGTTGATTGCGTGCGGCCAGGCCAGCGGAGGGAGTAGGGTGGGCTGAGGAAGCCTGCGCGACAACACAGCGGGCCATAAGAGGAGGGAGCAGGCAGTCCCGCCGGTGCTAGTTTAGGCGGCTGGAGCAAGAAGATCAGAGATTGAAGAAGCACGTCAGCCGTTGGATGGACATCCAAGAGTCACTACTGCTAGAATCGTGTGTTCACTGACAAAGCCTTGCGTAAACAAGTCAACCTCGAAATCTGTGGCGTGTACATCCCATTTGCTATTATTTTTATAATTTTTACTCATTTTCTAATTCATATGGAATTTATTGCAGCCCGTTTTCCATTTTTAGAATTGCTGGCCATTTTCTGGTCAGTACCAGGGTCAAAAAATTAACTAAATATGTGGGAAATTTTGAAAATTCGCAATTTTTTGCTGGGGGACGAAATATTCTTAATCCAAAAATTATAGCCATACTAAAACAAATTTAAAAATAAATTAGTACTATGTCATGTTAAATCCAATGAAAGACGTATAAGATATCAGTGAAGAACAAAAACAAAAAAAGAAACTTATATCCCATTTGCTATAATTTTTTTGGAATTTTCAACCCCTTTTGATATTACTTTTAACAGACATTTACCATACTCTTAAGCCAGGCCGGAATGCATCCCTCCTCGTCTTGAAAGATTTGCAGCCCAGTAATTCGGAGAAAACAAATAGGCCTAGCTTGGGTATTCTTCAAAAAGAAATACTGGGCTACCTATTTTCCCAAAGAACTGGTGCATAAGCATTTAGCTTTATTTATTTATTTACTTATTTATGTTTAGGGGACCATGAGCATGTACCTGGGCCGGATTCATGTGAGAGCCTCCCTTCCAGTTAATTATGGGCTTCTCTATTGGGCCTTCATCAGTGGGCTGCATGTTATCAACAAGTGGAAAATGTGTTCCGTACGAAAAATAGTATGCGCTACGTACGGTACGGGGCACTAAAGGATCGAACCGTGCAACGACTTCCAAAACATTGTGTTTGTCGTTCTAACAACACATTTATTCAACAAACAGACGAAATATACTACTGATTGTACATTGAAAACAGCAGCAGCAGCAACCAGGGCTGGGGGTGCAACAGAAGCAGTAAGCAGGCCAGAAGAGTGAAGACGCAGCTCTCTCTTCCAAACCAAACATCAGCCATCATTATGAAAGGGCTACCAAAAAAGAACAAGTGTATGCATCAAACTAAATAAAGATCCTACTATACTAAGTGTACACATCTAACTAACTGGCTCAGTCAGACGTTACTATTTATTAAGCCGTGGACATTGGCTGACGGCTTGAACCAGATGGGTGCCTGACGGGGGAAACTCCAGCCAGCAGGTCGAAGTCTGATACTTGTGACCCTCTCTCCTACTTTGGGCTGCAGAGCGTGGCGGCACATATCAGGGTATGGTGCATGCAGAGACGCATGGTACGCTGTGTAGACACAGTTTTGCCCGATGAACGAAACCGCGCTGCCATCATGATCCTTGTCGTCGGTTATCTCCTGGTTAATTGGATAATTCAGTTCGACAAACAGAGAGCGTGTACCAAGGCTACTTACTAGCCTCCGGTCAAAAATTCCTAAAGGCCCAGAGAAGCTGGGATCCTGCTCAAAGACCTTGCAGTGACTGTGATTGTATTCCGCGAAACAACATGTCCGGTACGTGCGAACGATCATCAATCTTTCGCCATCGTCTGATCGAGCCAGGAACCACCTGCAACTGCCATGCTGCTTTTCTTTGAAAGGTTCTGGGATTAGGAAGGGTAGGGACACCAGGCGGCCTACAACCTCATATCAAGTTGGAGTCAAATAAAAAAGGGCTCTTGATTTAGTCAATCTTAAGAACAACATGTTATGAGCATGAATATTTTTTCAGCAAATGTTGACAGTAATATAAGCAAGCCATCATGATATCATATGAAAGTAACATACTGCTGTAACAGCCGTTTGTAGCGATGACTGGAGTAGGCCAGCAATACGTCCAGCCATAGAAGGAGTCGACAGCGTAAATGAAGCCCTTGTGTTTAATGGCATCAGAGAACCATGGAGGATGTATGATCCTGCGATGGACGTGCAGATTTATCCACTTACCGCAGTGACCTGTTAGATAGGCAAGACCGCGGTTGAAGAACGCAATTAGCCTAAAGTCTTTATAATTCGCAGATCTTGTGGGCACTTGGCAGATTACAACCTTGAGCAAATCAAACTTGGTATCATGTTGGCTACTGTAAGATTCCGAGTATTCTGGGCCGCGGTGCCAAAGCAGTGAAGTGTTAATCGAAGGAAGGGGATCAATCGCCGGGTGTAGACCTCCACGAGCATCCAGCTGTCACGGCCGTCGACGAGCACCATCCAAGACGTGTTCATGCTGACCCAGTACATACCGTTAATGTAGTTGATGCTGGCGGGGATCGGATCGCAGTCAAGGGGGTTGATGCTCGCCACCCTACGATCATTATGCTGCGTGACACGCCGTTTCTGAAGATCGGGCGTCATCAGCAAGCAAGGAGCTGGCTTAAAAAACTCCGACCTGAGGGCTTTGAGTAAACGGTACAGTCTCGACGAGCACGCGGCAAGCGGCATGGTACTGAGATTGTCCACACGCGAAACAATGAGCTTGATTACCTCTGTGGGGAGCGAATTCCAGCCACTCTTTCGGCGGACGCTGCTCGGTTCTGTCATTGCTAGTGCTTGGGTTTCGGACGAGGGGGGAGGCGCCTTAGCGGGGATGGAAGATTGGACGAGATTATGTGTGGACAAAGATGGAGAAGCGAATATGTGATGCGGGAAGTGGACAAGTGATGATGACTACAGCATGCCGCTTGACTTACAGACACATACCAGCAGCGTAGGGTCATGTCGATGCCAGACAACTTGCTTGAGTGATCACAGTACTGGTACTCCCTACAGTGCTATGCCCTAACTTTCTTGAGTAGAGTAGTAGAGTAGGACTCTGCTCTACTAGCACCGGAGGAGTAGTATATTCTAATCTAAAATAGTTACAAACTTCAATGCCCGAGCATGGAACGACTACGAACCATGATCAAAGACCGTGTCTACGTGGTGTTTGGACATGGGTGACAACCTCAAAGCCAACGGTGCTGCTCCCGTTGCATCGTATGTGTTTCTGTCCTTCGTGTTCGAAATCATGGTAGAATTCATGATTTATTTTGTGCTTATTCGGATTAAATCTCGTAGTAACTTGGTCATATATTCAACTGGCGCAACATCCCCTACAGCCACTCCCGTTTCATGGACGGCCTGGTCGATGCCTCCAAGGAGCCCTTCGTCCACTGCTATGAGTGCCCGATGCTATTTTGTGGCTCGCCGGCGGACATGGTGCATCACCTCACGGATGCGTGCAACAGTGGTCACTGCTGGCCCTTGGCGGAGAACATCAAGTACGAGACGTGCTACCCGTTCACCATGCCGAAGTCGCTGGAGGATCGACGTGAGAGGGAGGGGGAGGAGATAGCGATGAACATGAACGTGAGGGGGAGGAGATAGCGATGTCGTGGGAGGCGCAGTATTTATAGCGAGCAATGGCACACCTACGTAAGATATGGACTGAGCTGCAGTGACTTAACTGCAGGTCCAGTTGCGTCACTGACATGTGGGCCAGACCCCTGTTGGGCCCATATGTCAGTGACCCAATGCACCTGCAGTTAAGTAACAACTACATGGGCATGTTTGTTGGAGTAAATTACGGGGGAGCGAAGGGGTGGAAATATTGCTGGTCACAATGGATTGGACGAGCGTGGGGGGAGGAGAGTCATGCATGCAGATTTTTTTCACATGGGGTGGAGTGGTGGGACCGCCGGAGGAAGAAGGATAGTTTGGCATGCATATTGTTTCCACACATGGAGAGGAAAAGATTTGGAGATGAACGGGCTTCCTGTAGGTATGGGGAACGGTGCATAATAAGTCATATTGCATGCCGGGCTAGGTATAGTCTCAAGTCATTAAAAACATACACGCCCCACACATGTTCATATTTCAAGGTGCACTAAATTATTGCATGTGATGATTAAGGCTGGCCATAATGGTGGTATCTTAGCTGGTATCATGCACACGGGAATAGCAAACATGCTGATGTGGCAAAGAATTAAAGAAGAGGGGGGGGGGTTAGAGTAACTAGTGTTCATGCATGCATTGGTAAATACATTTTTTGTGAAGAACGACAGCACTAGTTGAGTACTTTTGCAGACTTCAAAAACTATTCCACCGCCTCTACTACCTTGCTAAGAGTAGGTGAAAATTTTGAATCGAGCCCTTTAAACTAGAAGGTTGGTAGTGGTACTCTAATAGCTAACCTTGTTGTGATGACAAGATAGGACATGGCACGCACCTGGACGGAGGAACTAGTCTGCATTGTGCATTTAAGTTTTGTCTGGAGTCAATGTACCTCTACTTTCGCCAGACTTATAGAAAAATGTGTCAACATTCACAATGTCAAATCAATATTTTACACTCATTATAAAATGTAGTTCTTATACTCATTATAATCAGTATTGTAGACATTGATATTTTTAGTATAAATTTGGTCGTGGGATTTCATTGATGCCTGTCAAAGTGTGGAGGAAGCGGAGCTTAGGGCTTGCATTGTCGGTCTCTACATAGGTATTTCTCTTCATAATCCTGTAATTTTAGAGACTGGTTGCGCTTTTGTGGTAGCGTCTCTTGCATCGGGGGACTATGACAGGTCTGCTATGCGTGGCCTGAAGATGAAAGCGTTGAGCATCTCGAAGTTGATCAACAATCTTCAATTGTCAAAGATTAGCCGTTCGGCCAATAAGGTGGCACACTTAATCGCTAAGTATAGCTTTGACAATAGATTAGATGGTATTTTTGTAAATAACGTACCACCCTGTGTGGTGAATATTGTATCGAATGAGTGTACTGGTGTGGCTGGTTAATTAATATAAGGTGGTGTTCAAAAAAAAGTATAAATTTGGTCAAACACTTTGCAAACGGTTGACGGGAGTAAAAAGGACCAGAGGGAGTATCATGCATGTGGAGTAAAAAAATGCTTGTCTAAAAAAGGCAAAAAAATTGCTCATTTATAGCCGGTCGAAGTCTCAAAGGGCGCGACCGTGCGAGGGAGGTGAAGGTCGTGGGAGGCGCGACGTTTGATGGAATTAAGTGAAGTTACATCCACGCACCGGCATGGCGTGCGAACAGGCAGAAGCTATACCGTCAGGCCTACGATATGGGTCTAGTAGACATGACATCTAGTGGGTCCCGCATAGTTCTCGAGAACTCTTTGGGGGCTTGCAGCCGTTTATCCATCGGGCAAGCCAGCAACCCCACACCGTTGGCATGCCCTACTCGTCCCCGTCTTCTACCTTACAACAGTTCGCTCCCAGTCGTCCCGTCCTTTCACATTAGTTCACTCCTAGTTTTTTTTGCGGGGTACAACAGTTCAACTTCTCTTAACCCTCCTCCAAAATCCATGGCCTCCCAAATCTCCATGGTCTCCGCTGAGTACCAGGTTAGAGCCATCACCGGTGATCAGTTCATCATCATCTACACACGTGGATCCGAGACGGTGAAAGCATGGCTTGCTCGCTTCCTACGCATGTTCAACAGTTCAACGGATGAGTGGGTCGCTGGGCTAGATGTTGAGTACACCACAGTCCTGGGACGAGAGAAGTATCTAAAGGACGAAGAGAGGAAGAAGCCCGCCATGATCCAGGTTTGCGTACATAAAGTTTGCTTGGTCTACCACATATGCCATGCCGACGTTGAGTGCCTGGATTTTAAGAACTTCCTCAAGGACAAAAGAGTGAAATTCGTTATTGTAGGCTTTAAGAACGACAGGGATGTCCTACGTCGGATAGGTCTCGTTGTAGGCCAGCCCTTCGATCTCCAGAAGGCAAGCCTGGTGTCCTCCTCTCAACCTTCAATGCTGACCCTGGCAGTAGCCATGATTGATCCTTCGTACGCTAAACTGAAGAAACCTCATCACGAGTTTCATCATGCATGGGAGTCAAAGACATTAGATGAAGATCACATCCTGTACGCAACAATGGATGCCTAACTTTGTTTAAATATCTACAAGGGTTGGATGAAGAAGCAGAGCCCAGTGTCCGGTTCAAGCAAAGAAGCGTCGGCGAAGAGGAAGAGGGACGAGGACGAAGTCGAGGACGTGGACTCGGACTCCGAGTAGGTGGCAGTGCCGTCGCTCATGCTGGTTCTACTACAGTGTCAAGCGGACTAGTTACTTAGTTTATTTTCAAGGGTGTGTTGTGCTGAGGCCCCAGCAGAACTATGTTTATGTTCTTTCTCGTTATTTGTACTCTTTAGTACGTACAGTAGTACTAGTACTATGTCTTACTACTGTTCTTCTTGCAGTTGGTACTACTGCTTGTATCTTTGTGTTCCTGCTGTACTTAATACGTTCGTACTAGTAGTATAATTTGGGTCAGTCGATTTGTGAAAGAAGTTCGAGGGAGCGAAGGAAGAAGACGACAGAAGAGGTGGAAGAAACCCTTCTAGCCATCCATGTTGCATCAAACGGCTCAATTGAGTCGACTGACCCAAATTGCTCCTTCAGATTGCAGGATCCACGTGGCATTCAAGGTCTCGAAGGTAGATTCACGTCCGCACCCGGTTTGCAAGCTCGACGCGCGCGCGACCAGCTTCCGCCGCGACAGCCACCATGCGCGCCTCCTCCGCGCGGCCGGAGACGACAATGACATGGTAGTTCCTCCTCGCCGGCATGCTGGAGCACGCGCTCGTCCTCCTCTTCGTACGCTACGTGCATAGACGCGGCTCCACCAGCTGCTCGCGTGCTTGGCAGCGCGGTGGCATCGCGAGGAGGGACTGCAGACGTCGTGAGCGGGCGAGCCTTCGGCTTCATGGCACAGGGATGGCGGCGACACGACGGTGATGGGCGAGAAATTGTTGGCCGGAGCAGGCGGGCGACGGCATGCGCAACGGCGGCAGCGACATATTGATGAGTGCGCGTGTGGGAGCTTACTTTAGTTATATATATAAGGTTGGTCAAACTTAAAAGAAAACCGTACTAGTACACGTAAACATTAGACTTAGGCAGTGCTTTTATTAGTTAGTACCACAACCACGATACAGAATCCTGTGCAAGCGCACGAACCGCGACCACACGGTCGATCGAACGGTGCGTCACCGTGTCGCGCTCGAAGGACATCCACCGAACCTTTTTGCGTGTGTGAAAACAATCCTCGAATATTACTCAATTTTTTTCCTGTGAAAGTTCTTGACGCTACAATATTTCCATATATTTGAATTTAGCTCCAGTTCGTGTTTATTTGGATTTGGACATTTTAGGTGCGCCCTAGTTTTTTTAATACTAATTTTGTGTGTGTGACTGAGAGAGAACGTGTGTATGTGTCCATATGTTTGTTGTGGTGGAAGGGCAATGTGGAGACGGTGTGCGTGTGATACAGACATAGAGAGGTGTGAATGTGCAAATGATCATGCATGAGTGAGACATAGACAGATGCCGATACGTTGTGTATACATGAGAGAACGGTCTTCTAGTTTAGGGCCTGTTTGGTTCCAATAAGTCACCTGACTTATAAGTCAGGTGACTTAAAATCAGTGACTTATAAGTCACGCCTGTTTGGTTGTCATCTGACTTATAAGTCACCTGACCACACCTTCCCACCTTGTTTTTTAATGTAAAGGTGATGGGACTCACGTAAAAAGGGGTGACTTATAAGTTTTAAGTTGGGGTGGAGCAACTTATGGCTTATAAGTTGGGTCCATTTGGCAAAATAAGTCACTTTTTGCATTTTCGACTTATAAGTTGGTGACTTATTTGGAACCAAACAGGGCCTTACTTGTGTGTGTGTGAGAGAGAGAGGGATAGAGAGAGACAGAGAGAGGAGCATCCATAACACAACAACCATCTCTCTTGATTCGTCCGTCCCTCGCACGGTCGCATGCAACACATGCATCAACGCGCACATTTTGGCACCCTCACCCGGCCCCTGCCCACCTCAAGGCCCGCACAATCTCTTCGTGAATACCCATTTCTCTCCTTAGGTTTGTTTTCTCTCAATATCTGACACACACACACACACAGAGACACGCATCACAACACACACACACACACACACACTTCCCTGAGCACACAATTCATCCCCATCCAAGGTAATACGGCGACCACTCTCGCTTGTGCTTCTTTGCATCCCAACATGCACAACACCTCAATCTTCAAAGAGGGCATCGAGCAGATCGAAGACGGCGACCACACCGCGCTAGAGAATGCGGGGTCATTTGGAAGCAGGGTGATGTGACGACGGCTGACTGACTCCTCCCCCCAGCCTCTCTCTCTTGCACAAAATTACCAATCCCTCTCTCCCCGCACAAAATTGTCAATCCCTAAACCCACGAGATCCTTCCCCTCTCATCCATGTTTTTCCAGCTCTCTCATCAAACATGTTGTCTCTTGTCCTTCCACGTATACATAATCCATATGCACACACATCTCATGTATATTATATGTATCCATCTATCTCACAGACCTAACTTCTTCCTCTCTCTTTCTCTCTCTATCTCTCTCTCTCTCTCTGTCTTGTTAGGTTTGTCTCCTACTCTCTCGTCCACATACATACAATCTTTCCCGCCCTATCTACTCCATCTTCAAAAGCTCTCTCTGCATGTTTCATTCACACATTGGGATATGTCAAAATGTTGCTTCTATAATGGCTGATGTAGAGTTATGGTTGTTTTTGTTGCATCATACAAAGTAATAACTATGAAATGCATTTAGATTCTCATTTGACTGGGATTATGTGAGTTTGAGCATGTTGTGAAGTACTATAGACCTTGTATACATCTTGGGATTCGACAATGATTGTAACTATTGAATTGTATAGACCATTACATTCTAAGTCAATAGCCTAATATATTTATTTCACAATTTCAACAAATAATTAGTTCACTACAAACTAAGAAAACAAATGTGTACTCCCTCCGTTTTTATTTAAGTCCGCGTATTAGCATTGGTCAAAGTCAAGTTTTGTAAACTCTTAGAAAGCTTATAACAAAAATATTAACATATACAATAACAAATAAATACCATTAGATTCATTATTGAATGTACTTTCACATCATACATATTTGTTATGGTAAATGTTTATATTTTTCTATAAACTTGGTCAAACTTTAGGAAGTTTGACTTCGGTCAAACCTAATATGCAGAGTTTACTACTACTACTCGCTAGTTGCTTGGCCGAATCACTCAACATGCCACACGGGGAGTCCAGTGTCACAAAATTTTGAGGTCGGCGGGAAAATCTCCCGCGACCCTGATTCGAGCAGTGGGAAGTTACCATCATAGCCTTCGGAACAGGCCTACGGATGACGCTTGGTAGGGGGTTGTTTTCGTAACTTCAGGTTCACCCTACCCAGCCAACCCCACTGCTGAGGAACGTAGCAATTTCAAAAATTTCCTACGCACACTCAAGATCATGGTGATGCATAGCAACGAGAGGGGAGAGTGTTGTCCACGTACCCTCGTAGACCAAAAGCGGAAGCGTTAGCACAACGCAGTTGATGTAGTCGTACGTCTTCACGGCCTGACCGATCAAGCACCGAAACTACGGCACCTCCGAGTTCTAGCACACGTTCATCTCAATGACGATCCCCGGACTCCGATCCAGCAGAATGTCGGGGAAGAGTTCTGTCAGCACGACGGCGTGGTGACGATCTTGATGTTCTACCATCGCAGGGCTTCACCTAAGCACCGCTACAATATTATCGAGGATTATGGTGGAAGGGGGCACCGCACACGGCTAAGAGATCAATGATCAATTGTTGTGTCTCTAGGGTGCCCCCTTTCCCCCGTATATAAAGGAGCAAGGGGGAGGAGGTGCGGCCAGGCAAGGGGTGCCAGGAGGAGTCCTACTCCCACCGGGAGTAGGACTCCCCCCTTTCCATGTTGGACTAGGACTTGGGGGGGAAGGAGAGAAAGAGGGGAAAGGAAAAGGGGGGCGCCGCCCCCCCTCCTTGTCCAATTCGGACTTGGGGGGGGGGGGGAGGGGCGCGCGGCTACCCCTTGGCCTCCTCTCTACTTCCTCCACTAGGCCCATTAAGGCCCATTAGATTACCGGGGGGTTCCGGTAACCTCCCGGTACTCCGGTAAAATGCCGATTTCACCCAGAACACTTCCGATGTCCAAACATAGGCTTCCAATATATCAATCTTTATGTCTCGACCATTTCGAGACTCCTCGTCATGTCTGTGATCACATCCGGGACTCCGAACAACCTTCGGTACATCAAAACATATAAACTCATAATGAAACTGTCATCGTAACGTTAAGCGTGCGGACCCTACGGGTTCGAGAACAATGTAGACATGACCGAGAAACGTCTCTCGTCAATAACCAATAGCGGAACCTGGATGCTCATATTGGCTCCTACATATTCTACGAAGATCTTTATCGGTCAGACCGCATAACAACATACGTTGTTCCCTTTGTCATCGGTATGTTACTTGCCCGAGATTCGATCATCGGTATCTTAATACCTAGTTCAATCTCGTTACCGGCAAGTCTCTTTACTCGTTCTGTAATACATCATCCCGCAACTAACTAATTAGCTGCAATGCTTGCAAGGCTTAAGTGATGTGCATTACCGAGAGGGCCCAGAGATACCTCTCCGACAATCGGAGTGACAAATCCTAATCTCGAAATACGCCAACCCAACAAGTACCTTCGGAGACACCTGTAGAGCACCTTTATAATCACCCAGTTACGTTGTGACATTTGGTAGCACACAAAGTGTTCCTCCGGTAAACGGGAGTTGCATAATCTCATAGTTATAGGAACATGTATAAGTCATGAAGAAAGCAATAGCAACAAACTAAACGATCAAGTGCTATGCTAACGGAATGGGTCAAGTCAATCACATCATTCTCCCAATGATGTGATCCCATTAATCAAATGACAACTCATGTCTATGGTTAGGAAACATAACCATCTTTGATCAACGAGCTAGTCAAGTAGAGGCATACTAGTGACACTCTGTTTGTCTATGTATTCACACATGTATTATGTTTCCGGTTAATACAATTCTAGCATGAATAATAAACATTTATCATGATACAAGGAAATAAATAATAATTTTATTATTGCCTCTAGGGCATATTTCCTTCACCCACCCCGGCACCCAGAGTAGTACACCTGAATACTCCCCATTTTCTATCCCCACCGCAAAATAGACTTCTCCACGGCACCGCAGCCTTCGTGCTCCTCCCCTTTACATCGGTGCACTCGTCCACCGCAGCGCATCTGCCTCATTGACGACCTCGTATGCCGCACTGGAGCCGGTCCACCATCGTCGTCGTACACGGAGCCTCTTCCCCGGCATCGTCTTCCACGGTCTTGGATCTGCTTCCCGGAAGCTGACGCCAAGCACAGAAGTACCACCGTCGTGGACAATGAACTAACTCCCGTTGCCGACCATGACTCACAGAGGCCGCCGCAACCATCGCTCTCCTCCTCGATTGGTAATGTGTGTATTGAATCACTTAGCAGTACATGTGTAGTTCCAATTTTTTTCATACCTACCCTTCAAATTTTCTGGGTGCTATTGTTCCCGTAAAAGTAATTGGTTATAGCCATATCAGCTTGTAATTGTGCGTCGCTCCTGTATCGCGCTGTGCTTGGGTAGGTTTTTCATCTGTAACCAGTAGTGTGGCAAATGATGGAAAGGTTTTTAGAACTAGCAAGATGCCCATGCGTTGCACGCATCAAGATGCATTTGTATGAGTAGTTTATCTTGTGGGAGAAAAGGATGAACGAGGGAAGGCCTTATTTGCAAATCTGGAGAGGGGTATGGGTATCTTTTTTCAAAATTCCCATTTGTTTCCTTCCTATCTGTCAGATATAAATCGGACGACCTATATTGCAAGAAAAAAGTATAGAGAAAAAAGTAGACAGTAAAGGAAGTAGAGATAAATATTAAATATTAAATAAATATAACAGTAGAGAAGAGAGTAGAGATAGCATGTTGAGATTTTTAAAGCGCCGCGCATTGCAATTCTGTTGGAGATGCTCTAACATGGCAGACGAGTGCTTTAATGTTGCCCACAAGATGCGCGAGTATTACTAGTAGTATATTTTCCTTGCCATGTTGAGATTTTAAAACCACGAGTGCGAACATGCAGAGGAGCAATGAAGACCAAACATGGGATATTCGGGACATCTTCAATGAGCGTGGCAAGTTAAAGAGGAGCTGCACCAAACTTGTAAAACGAGCTTTGGTAAGTAACACCCTTTCAATTACTTTCATGTAGCCTTGTGTTCTTTGATGTGTATATGTTGTAGTTTCTGTTTCTCTTAAGCGTGGTGTTCTTTGATGTGTAATAAGAAGAGTCTTAATCGTCCTAATGCTTTCGTATTTAGCTTGATGTAGGAAGTGGGTGTTCTCACCTTGTAGTCTGTTTTTATTTTTATTTTCCTTTTGAATTCACTTCTCTGAGTTCTGTTTACCTGGCTTCTACTAAATGGATCTGGGTTGCTCTGAGTATTGATCTAAAAAAGAAGTAACTTCATGTCAGGATGCAGTTCCTGCGAGGAGGGAAGTATGGTCAACCTCGAGATCATGTTTCCAAAATGAGGCTGGATTACACACAAGGTGCCAGTTCCCTAATGATGCTGGATTAGACACAAGGTGAAAATTCCCAGATGATGCTGGATTACACACAAGCCAGGTGGAGTCGTCAGCTGTTCGTGGCCTCGTGGCATTAGTAAAGGCTGAAAGAAAGCATGCAACAACCCTTGAGAATGTAGCTGAGTTCCTGAAGAAGCGAAAAGAGCAATCAGATGCTCTCTTCACCCAAGCCAAAGAAGAGATGGAAGAAGCCAGCAATAAGCTAGCAGAGGCAGAGCAGGCTAGGCGTCTCCTGCTATCTAAAACTGTTGTCAATACAAAATTTCCTTCATAATAGCTAGGTTCAAATGTTTATCCAGTCAGCATGCCTGTTGTGATGTCCGTGCATCTATTGATGTGGCACAAAATGTATTTTTTCGGGTCATGTAATAACAACAATTACTTTCCAAACAATAACAGACGAAGCATTGGACATCGCATAGTTCACGCGCAAGCCCGACATTCCAAATTCAACTTCCACATCAAACTCATGTTCACAGCTATCTGCACATTCATACATAATGTCCACAACCATGATTCACTTCAAAGCCAAAAAAATGTGAGGAGAGTTATAAATAAAGAAAATCCTCTACTAGTTCCTGCTACCAGTGCGAGCACAACAAGTCAAGACCATGCATAAATTAATTATATTTTAGTCATTTTTTGTGTTCTAAAATGCATGCCAGCTCGCGGAAGGACGTGTTGCTGGCACACGCGTGGATTCATTGAAGGCAGGCGGGCACTCTTAAGCTGGTTGCACACGGCGAGGAGGCGTGCTCAGCCGGGCCTGCAGCGAGTGCGGCCCTCTTGGCTAGCGCGCCGGACCAATGCCTGCGCTATGAGAGGTCGCGTCTATGTCAGAGCAATTACGCGGCGAGGAGGCGTGCTCAGCTGACTATTCCTACAAAGGTGCTCCACCACGTACCCGGTACCCGCGAATGCAGCAATCGTGCACCTAGGGTTTTAGGGTTTATTTGTTAACGTCGCCTTTACGTAACACTCATGTGTGCGAGACAGCGAGAGGCCGACTGCGTGCGTGCGCCTCTTCTCTTCGTATATGTACTCCACCATTTGTCTGGTGTCCAAAAAATTGTAATAACTACTAGCAATGTGCCAATGCGTTGCCACACAATCAAAGTAGATTAATACATATTCACTGATTTGATAGAAAAAAGTCTAGTTCTGAAATACGTATATCACTAAAAATATGTTATGTTTCACTCAAAATGTATTCCTTTGGCGGTTTTGATGAGATAAGGGAGGCATGTTGTTGGTTTTAAGATTCAAGAAGTGGTATATGTCTAACTTCTACTCTTACTAGCAAGATGCCCGTGCGTTGCACAGAACATCAAGATCTTGTGGGAGAAAAGGATGAACGGGGGAAGGCCTTATCTGCAAATGTGGTGAAGAGTGCGGGTAAATTGCCATATTTTCCTTCCTATCCGTCAGATATAAATCGAACGACCTACATTGCAGGATGGCCGGCCCACCATCATCACCAACTCTATTTTTTTATCCCTACTCTTATAAAAAGCATTGTTGGTGATGATCGTGTGCCTGCCATCCTGCAATATAAGCCGCCCGATCTATATCTGACGGATAGGAAGGCAACTATGGCAATTTTGCAAAAAGATACACACACCCCTATCCACATTTGCAAATAAGGCCTTCCCTCGTTCATCCTTTCCCCCCACAAGATAAACTACTCATACAAATGCATCTTGATGTTCCGTGCAACGCATGGGCATCTTGCTAGTTGTTGCAAAAAGCCCATGTGTGTGTGAGAGAGAGGGAGAGTGGAGGAGGACGGAGTGCATGTGTGACAAAGACATAAGGAGTGTGTGTGCGATAGGTATCAGCTTAAAATGAGGCGATAGTGTGTGTGTGCACGATCGAGAGGGCGTGTCTCAAGAAGGGAAGAAAAATCTACATAGATACAAGGAGCGGGAGAGAGACATGTATGCGATGGTGGAAGCACGAGTGTGCGGGTGTATAAACCTATCTAGAGGCTAGCTACTCGATAAATGTTTGTTTGAGAAATATGAGTCGGGGTGCGAAAGTGAGAGTTTTGTGTGTGTGTGTGAGAGAGACGGTAGTCAGGAAGGGGAGTGGAAGCAGGAGTTGTGTGTGTGTGTGTGTGTCTGTGTGTGTGTGTGAGAGAGAGGAGACGGTAGTCAGGGTTCTCTGATCGGTAAACAAATGAATAATGTCAGTCTAGGATGGAGACGAAAAGGAGACCACAACAAATGTTGTGTCTACAGGAGAGAGAGAGAGTAATTTTAGTGGTATGAGTCATATGTAGAGACATATAGGGTGTGTGAGAGAATCCCATAGAGAGAAAGACAAAGTGAAAGACGAGTGGAGACTGTGTGTGTGGAGGTGAAAAAGAAAGCTTAGGTACCGAGTGATACCAGAGAACAGTAGAGACATGAGAGATAATGAAAACCGTGTAATGTATAATGATAGGGAGAGTGTGACACTTCTCAAGGGAGACGTCGAGAGACCATGTTTGCGAGGATAGGAGAAACATGAAGTGAGCGTGCAGGTGAGCTAGAGAAAAGAGAGTGATAGCTACCTGAAGGAGCATGCATGCGAGAGAGATGGGCGTGAATGTTGGAAATATGCCCTAGAGGCAATAATAAAATGGTTATTATTATATTTCTTTGTTCATGATAATTGTCTATTGTTCATGCTATAATTGTGTTATCCGGAAATCGTAATACATGTGTGAATACATAGACCACAACACGTCCCTAGTGAGCCTCTAGTTGACTACCTCGTTGATCAAAAGATAGTCATGGTTTCCTGACTATGGACATTGGATGTCATTGATAACGGGATCACATCATTAGGATAATGATGTGATGGACAAGACCCAATCCTAAGCATAGCTCAAAGATCGTGTAGTTTGTTTGCTATAGCTTTTCTGAATGTCAAGTATCATTTCCTTAGACCATGAGATTATGCAACTCCCGGATACCGTAGGAGTGCTTTGGGTGTGCCAAACGTCACAACGTAATTGGGTGACTATAAAGGTACACTACAGGTATCTCCGAAAGTGTCTGTTGGGTTGGCACGAATCGAGACTGGGATTTGTCACTCCGTATGACGGAGAGGTATCTCTGGGACCACTTGGTAATGCATCATCATAATGAGCTCAATGTGACCAAGTGGTTGATCACGTGATCATGCATTACAGTATGAGTAAAGTGACTTGCCGGTAACGAGATTGAACGAGGTATTGGGATACCGACGATCGAGTCTCGGGCAAGTAACGTACCGATTGACAAAGGGAATTGTATACGGGATTGATTGAATCCTCGACATCGTGGTTCATCCGATGAGATCATCGAGGAGCATGTGGGAGCCAACATGGGTATCCAGATCCCGCTGTTGGTTATTGACCGGAGAGTCGTCTCGGTCATGTCTGCGTGTCTCCCGAACCCGTAGGGTCTACACACTTAAGGTTCTGTGACGCTAGGGTTGTTGAGATATTAGCATACGGTAACCCGAAAGTTTTTCGGAGTCTCGGATGAGATCCCGGACGTCACAAGGAGTTTCAGAATGGTCCGGAGGTTAAGGTTTATATATAGGAAGTCAAGTTTCGGCCATTGGGAAGGTTTCGGGGGTAATCGGTATTGTATCGGGACCACCGGAAGGGTCCCGGGGGTCCACCGGGTGGGGCCACCTATCCCGGAGGGCTACATGGGCTGAAGTGGGAGGGGGACCAGCCCCTAGTGGGCTGGTGCGCCCCCCCATGGGCCTCCCCTGCACCTAGGGTTGGAAACCCTAGGGGTGGGGGCGCCCCACTTGGCTTGGGGGGCACTCCACCCCCCTTGGCCGCCACCCCCCCTTGGAGATTCAATCTCCTAGGGTCAGCGCCCCCCTACGGGTCCTATATATAGTGGGGGGGAGGGAGGGCAGCCGCACCCTAGCCCCTGGCACCTCCCTCTCCCTCCCGTGACACTCCTTCCTCTCCCTGAGCTTGGCGAAGCCCTGTCGAGATCACCGTTGCTTCCACCACCATGCCGTCGTGCTGCTGGATCTTCATCAACCTCTCCTTCCCCCTTGCTGGATCAAGTTGGAGGAGACATCTTCCCAATGGTACGTGTGTTGAACGCGGAGGTGCCGTCCATTCGGCGCTAGGTCATCGGTGATTTGGATCACGACGAGTACGACTCCATCAACCCCGTTCTCTTGAACGCTTCCGCGCGCGATCTACAAAGGTATGTAGATGCACTCCCCTCTCCCTCGTTGCTAGATGAATCCATAGATTGATCTTGGTGATGCGTAGAAAATTTCAAAATTCTGCTACGTTCCCCAACAGTGGTATCAGAGCTACGTCTATGTGTAGTTTCTATGCATGAGTAGAACAGAAAGCAGTTGTGGGCGTGGATATTGTCAATTTGCTTGCCGTTACTAGTCTTATCTTGATTCAGCGGCATCGTGGGATGAAGCGGCCCGGACCGACCTTACACGTACGCTTACGTGAGACTGGTTCCACCGATTGACATGCACTAGTTGCATAAGGTGGCTGGCGGGTGTCTGTCTCTCCCACTTTAGTCGGATCGGATTCGATGAAAAGGGTCCTTATGAAGGGTAAATAGAAATTGGCATATCACGTTGTGGTTTTGGCGTAGGTAAGAAACGTTCTTGCTAGATACCTATAGCAGCCACATAAAAACTTGCAACAACAATTAGAGGACGTCTAACTTGTTTTTGCAGCATGTGCCGTGTGATGTGATATGGCCAAAAGAATGTGATGAATGATATATGTGATGTATGAGATTGATCATGTTCTTGTAATAGGAATCACGACTTGCATGTCGATGAGTATGACAACCGGCAGGAGCCATAGGAGTTGTATTAATTTATTTATGACCTGCGTGTCAACATAAATGTCATGTAATTACTTTACTTTATTGCTAAAGCGTTAGCCATAGTAGTAGAAGTAATAGATGACGAGACAACTTCAAGAAGACACGATGATGGAGATCATGATGATGGAGATCATGGTGTCATGCCGGTGACAACGCTGATCATGAAGCCCCGAAGATGGAGATCAAAAGGAGCAAATGATATTGGCCATATCATGTCACTATTTGATTGCATGTGATGTTTATCATGTTTTGCATCTTATTTGCTTAGAACGACGGTAGCTTAAATAAGATGATCCCTCGTAATAATTTCAAGAAAGTGTTCCCCCTAACTCTGCACCGTTGCGAAGGTTCGTTGTTTCGAAGAACCACGTGATGATCGGGTGTGATAGATTCTAACGTTCGAATACAACGGGGGTAAGCCAGATTTACACACGCAATACACTTAGGTTGACTTGACGAGCCTAGCATGTACAGACATGGCCTCGGAACACGGAAGACCGAAAGGTCGAGCATGAGTCGTATAGAAGATACGATCAACATGAAGATGTTCACCGATGTTGACTAGTCTGTCTCACATGATGATCGGACACGGCCTAGTTGACTCGGATCATGTTTCACTTAGATGACTAGAGGGATGTCCATCTGAGTGGGAGTTCATTGAATAATTTTATTAGATGAACTTAATTATCATGAACTTAGTCTAAAATCTTTACACTATGTCTTGTAGATCAAATGGCCCACGCTAATGTTGCCCTCAACTTCAACGCGTTCCTAGAGAAAACCAAGCTGAAAGATGATGGCAGCAACTATACGGACTGGGTCCGGAACCTGAGGATCATCCTGATAGCTGCCAAGAAAGATTATGTCCTAGAAGCACCGCTAGGTGACGCACCCATCCCAGAGAACCAAGACGTTATGAACGCTTGTCAGTCACGTGCTGATGATTACTCCCTCATTAAGTGCGGCATGCTTTACAGCTTAGAACTGGGGCTCCAAAAGCATTTTGAGAGACACGGAGCATATGAGATGTTCGAAGAGCTGAAAATGGTTTTCCAAGCTCATGCCCGGGTCGAGAGATATGAAGTCTCTGACAAGGAAACTATTCCTACTGTACTCGAGTCGAAAGCTGTTAGCGCTGCATGCGCAAGGTTCCCGTTCACTTCGTATTACTTCCGGGCTGGCCAAGTTCTTCAGTTGTAAGATGGAGGAAAATAGTTCTGTAAGTGAGAACATACTCAAAATGTCTGGGTTGCATAACCGCTTGACTCAGCTGGGAGTTAATCTCCCAGATGACGCGGTCATTGACAGAATCCTTCAGTCGCTTCCACCGAGCTACAAGAGCTTTGTGATGAACTTCAATATGAAGGGGATGGAAAAGACCATTCCTGAGGTATATTCAATTCTGAAATCAGTGGAGGTGGAAATCAAAAAGGGAACATCAAGTGTTGATGGTGAATAAAACCACTAAGTTCAAGAAAGGCAAGGGTAAAAAGAACTTCAAGAAGGACGGCAAGGGAGTTGCCACGCCCGGTAAGCAAGCTGCTAGGAAGAAGTCAAAGAATGGACCCAAGCCTGAGACTGAGTGTTTTTATTGTAAGGGAAGTGGTCACTGGAAGCGGAACTGCCCCAAATACTTAGCGGACAAGAAGGCCGGCAACACTAAAGGTATATGTGATATACATGTAATTATGTGTACCTTACCAGTACTCGTAGTAGCTCCTGGGTATTTGATACCGGTGCGGTTGCTCACATTTGTAACTCAAAGCAGGAGCTGCGGAATAAGAGGAGACTGGCAAAGGACGAGGTGACGATGCGCGTCGGGAATGGTTGCAAGGTTGATGTGATCGCCGTCGGCACGCTACCTCTATATTTACCTACGGGATTAGTTTTAAACCTCAATAATTGTTATTTAGTGCCAGCTTTGAGCATGAACATTGTATCAGGATCTCGTTTAATTCGAGATGGCTACTCATTTAAATCTGAGAATAATGGTTGTTCTATTTATATGAGAGATATGTTTTATGGTCATGCTCCGCTGGTGAATGGTTTATTCTTAATGAATCTCGAGCATAATGTTGCACATATTCATAGTGTGAATACCAAAAGATGTAAGGTTGATAATGATAGTCCCACATACTTGTGGCACTGCAGGCCTTGGTCACATAGGTGTCAAACGCATGAAGAAGCTCCATGCAGATGGACTTTTGGAGTCTCTTGATTATGAATCATTTGACACGTGCGAACCATGCCTCATGGGTAAAATGACCAAGACTCCGTTCTCAGGAACAATGGAGCGAGCAACCAACTTATTGGAAATCATACATACTGATGTGTGCGGTCCAATGAGTGTTGAGGCTCGCGGTGGCTATCGTTATGTTCTCACCCTCACTGATGACTTGAGTAGATATGGGTATGTCTACTCAATGAAACACAAGTCTGAGACCTTTGAAAAGTTCAAGGAATTTCAGAGTGAGGTTGAGAATCAACGTGACAGGAAAATCAAGTTCTTGCGATCAGATCGTAGGGGAGAATACTTGAGTCACGAATTTGGCGTACACTTAAGGAAATGTGGAATAGTTTCACAACTCACGCCGCCTGGAACACCTCAGCGTAATGGTGTGTCCGAACATCGTAATTGCACTCTATTGGATATGGTGCGATCTATGATGTCTCTTACCGATTTACCGCTGTCATTTTGGGGCTATGCTTTAGAGACTGCCGCATTCACTTTAAATAGGGCTCCGTCGAAATCCGTTGAGATGACACCATATGAATTATGGTTTGGGAAGAAACCTAAGCTGTCGTTTCTAAAAGTTTGGGGATGCGATGCTTATTTCAAGAAACTTCAACCTAAAAAGCTGTGACACTCCAAAAATTTTAATTGGTTTTCATGAAAAACTTTGTTGAATTTTTTTTTAAGAGGGCATTTAAAACTTCTTTTCCAGAAATCCTTCCTCTTAAAAAACTTCCTTTTCTTTGGCAAGGATTTTATTTCTTTCAAAACTATGGTGTTTGATCTTTTGAAACTTCTTCTCTGTTGGTTTCCTCTCAAATTATTTTGGGAGTTTAATCTTTTTCTTTTAAAAAGAAACTCTATGAAAATTTGGGATTTTCATATCTTGGAAACCACCCATGACTTGGTATTTTTGCCCATGTGATAAAACCCCTCCAAAACCTCCCCTCCTCTTTGTAATCAACCTAAGATCTCTGTCCCAACTCATCCAAGCAAATTTTGGATTTTATTCTAATTATTTTTCCCCTCAAATCATTTCTGAAAATTATTTGGAGCCTGAGTGATTTTCAAAGCAAGTACCCTTTTTCTTTTGAGTTTTTACCTCAAACCAACTCTCCTCGATAGTTCTTTGAACCCACAACCCAGAACCATCTTGATCCACTCCTCCCCTTTTCAAAATTTTCAAAATTCAGTCTCTGCAAGTTTGGACCAGATTTGCCAAATTTGGTGAAATTCATATCTACACTTCTCCAAAAATTCCACAAAAATTCAGGCAGCCTACTAGAGCAATGAGTAGCCACTCCACCAAAAATCAGCTCAGCGAAAAATCACCAGAGGCCAAACTCATTCTGTCGAACACCTTGCATGCACTGTTGCTGTTCAAAATTCAGAAAGATTCAGAGTTCAGTGTCGATCTTCGACAGAGGTTCAGTCACATGCCCACAGTGCCCTTGGCACGTTCCTCGCCGCCTCTTCCTCCTGTCTGGAGCATCCCGCACGCGCGCTTGGCGTCTTCCCGGCGTCGGTGGCGCCCCTGGCCGCCCGCGCCGGCGTGTCTTGCGGCGGCCGAAACCCCGTTACAGCCGACAGGGAACAAGAACGGCGGCTCAACGCCGTTCCGCGCCGGCCTTTGCTCCCTGACTCTACGCGTGGCCCATGCATGCCAGCGCACGCCCGTGGCACCGTCACCATGGCCCGGCAAGCACGGGACGTGCTCCCTGTCGCCGACGGGCCCGCACCGCCCCGTTCTGTCGAGCTCTCCCTAAGCATCAAATCCCAGCCGGGTTAGCACCTAAATGGAGCCAGTGGACCTCCATGATGGCGCCCAACTCCCTAATTACCCCCGACTAAGCCCTGCGCCGCCGTAACCTTCACCGGAGACCCCCGTTCACGGCCACCGCCTCGGGCCGCCTATAAAAAGGGCCCTCGAGCTCACCCTCGAGCACGCACCACCTCTACACCTCACCAAAGCTCTGCCAAGCCACCCGGAGGACCTCGAGGAGGTCTCTCCCCCAACTCCGGCCGCCCCGATCCGCCTCGGCCTCCACCACGATTCGCTCCGGTGAGGCCGTCTCCGGCGCCCAAACCCCGTCAGTTACTCCCTCTAGCACCCAGTAAGCTAACGCCAGCATCAATTTGTCCTTCGCAGCTCTCTCCGACGAGTCCCTCGACCACCCGAGCCGCCGTCCGCCGGAGCAAAGCTCGCCGTCGACGTGGTACTCGCCGGCGACCACCACCACCACCAACCGACGCGGGAAGGTGCCCTGAACACGGAGGTACCCTCCGATCTCCCTGCCTCGCCGTGGATCGCCGCCGGCGACCACCGCGGCTCTCGGGCGCCGACGAGCTTCGTCCCCCCCCCCCATTTGAAAGTTTAAACCTGACGAGTGGGACCCCACCGTCAGCCTCTCTGTCATTTCTAAGTGAATCGTTTTTTGGAAGCGCCTTCGGGCAAAATACGCTTTCCCCTCTGGGCTGGCGTATTCAACACGGGAACGTTTTTTGTTTTTATGAGCCAGCCCCTGGGAACTTTCTGTTTCATTACAGATGAGTCCCTGGACAAAAACCTTTATAACTTTTAAACAGAATAATACTTTTGATTGATTCTTTTTCTGTTCTCTTCAGATTTTTGTCTAGTTTTTTATCATATTTATTTGAAATTTTTTTGGAATACTTTTTGTGCACCTCGTGGTATTTACGATAGCACATATATTTTCTTTATACCGTAGATACCGAAGGAGGTGACGGAACCGCAAACTTCACCGAGCTAGGCTCCGACTACTCCGAACCAGGCAAGCATGTTTGAACTTTTGATATGATGAGTGTCTTGGCATGTTTTGCATTTAGTTAGTCTCATGGCATGTTGATGAGCATACCGATGAACGTTATTTCCATGCATTGTTGAGGTAAGTGAGTTCGATGATCCATACGTGGATGGATGTGAGTATGAATGGCCATGTGTTGGCATGAGGATGGGTAAGATGGCAGTGTTGTAGCATGCCAGTCTTATGCCAGACTATTTGACTACAGTGTCAAATCGTATCGATCCAATTCCTCCTTTTTCCTTCCCTGTACCACCACATGTTTTCCGCAAGGAATACGGCTTAGTAAGTTGCAAACCGCTTTCCTGGTACACACCAAAAAGGAGAGGCCGGGATGATGGTTCCATGGCCCTGGATTAAAGCCAGTCATCCGGTCAGGGGGCATGGGTGTTTCCGGTTGGGACCGAGAGGGGGGCACCCCTTAGAGCGCGCGTATATAAATTTGATCCCATGCTATTCGAGATTGTGATCTCCCCGTCTCAAAAGTTTTTCTTGGACGATGTCTAGGGTGATTCCTAGCATCGAGAGGTAGGATGGGTGTGTACTGGTTAGCTGTGTTTTCTTCTGAAATACCGTAAACGGAACTAGTCCTTCGTGACTACGGAAATCCGTTGGCTGTGGGAAATTTTTTGTACAAACTCTGCAGAGTCATATATTCCTTGAATCATCTATTCTATGTCCAAGTTCAGTATCATCTTATCCTGACAAGTGCCAGTTTTGATGACAGAAACTCCGGTGAATCGCATGAGTGCTAATTCCGGTTAAATGATTATTCCTGTGGATGGACTAACCCGTTTATTTTCATGAATTGAATGTTGATTATGAATATTATTTACTTGTGAATAAAAGCCCTTTCTGCGATGTCGCTCAGACGTCCGACTGTGGCATTGTTATATTTTACTTTCGATGAAAGCCCTTTCTGCGATGTCGCTCAGACGTCCGACTGTGGCATTGTTATATTTTACTTTCGATAAAAGCCCTTTCTGTGATGTCGCTTAGACGTCCGACTGTGGCATTTCTTTTAAAGCCCTTTATGTGATGTCGCTTAGACGTTCGACTGTGGCATTTCTTTTAAAGCCCTTTATGTGATGTCGCTTAGACGTCTGACTGTGGCATTTCGTTTAAAGCCCTTTATGTGGTGTCGCTAAGATGCCCGACTGTGGCATCATTTTCTTATATTTATTTGTCCACCCTTCGAGGCGTCGCTTCAGACACCCGATCGGTTTTCATTTATGTTTTGTTGGGATTTCAGGCGGACTACCGCCATTTCCCTTTTTCTTACTTCGCTATGCTAATTTTTGAATATACATTGGTGAATTAATCGTGATGCATTCATGCCTGCATTTATTATATCTCATGTCCGAACTGTCTTGCGAGTACTTTCAAAGTACTCACTGGCTTGTTGATTTGGCCAGATGCTGACAAAGGCGATCTCATGGATGAAGAGTTCGATAGCGAGTCCGATGCCTAGAGGAATCCCAGTCAGTCTCGTGCGACCCTGGATTTGGTCACTATATTATATCCGGTTCCGCTACCAAATAAATTCATCGAGCCTCACCTCGACGCTCGATGAGATGCCAGTTTTAGAGTCATGTATCCGACTCCCCGCTGTGTTTTTCCACCACCGCCCTATCCTCGAGTCAGTAGTATGCCTCCACACCACTGTGTCATGTCCGCCATTATGTATAATTATTGGCGTGCTTGTAATAATTTGGTTGAGCTGCCGTAGCTCGACCCTGTAATATATTTTATGCTACTGGCTTATTGTATCAAGAATTTGTCTACCGGTAAGGAGAATTTTTCTCATACTGGACTCAAAAGATTGGTTTCTCAATAAATATTTTATTGGAAAACCGGTCGTGACAAGCTTGGTACCAGAGCCAGGCTGACTGTAGGAAGCCACTAGGAGCGATCGCTAATTGGTTATTAGCATGTTTGAGCCTTTTTCTTATTTTCTTGATGGTAGTCATTTTCTGTCAGTCAGCATAAATTTATGATCTGACCATGCAGAATTTTTGCCTACTTTTGTAGATGGCCGACAACAGCTGCGAGTCTCAGACCTTCGCCAACGTGCCCGATGGGTTCGTCAAGCTTCTTCCCTTCATCGTTCAGGTCGCGATGGGGCCATCTGTGCGCCCAGTCTTCACACTCTGCCAGCACCGAGTCAACGACAGTCTGACCATGCACCAGGCCGCGGTGCAGTTCAAGGGAGGGCGTGGTGAGTTACGCCGCTTCCGGTTCTTGGGAAGAGCCATGCCTATGGAGAGGCATGCTATGCAGATGGCAGCCCGCGAGGCGATAGCTCGTCTCAGGGATGTCCTCCCCGTGATGAAGACTCGTCGTTACCGTTATCTTCCATGCCATGTGCCTTACACCTGTCACTACGCATTCTCCTGCCCCAGAGGAGAACAAGACGAGGCTTTTGAGATGCTTATTGAGTATCTCCGGGCCCTGGAGGCAGCCTTCGACAACCTGGTGGACGACTTCGTGGCTGCCCGCATGGACTCAGTTCATGGCTGTGCTGCCAACAGGAGGGAGCTCCTACCCACCGCACCGCCACTGACTTGGGTCTCGTCCTCAGCATCTTATGCACCTACTCGTTGCCTGCCTACCACCGAAGAGTTCAACCAAGTTATTGCACCCACTCCAGCGCGCACTGCACCACCCTGCGCGCCCACTCCTATTCGTGTTGTTCCGCCCCTGGCAACCGCTCCGTCCACCCAACGCAACTCTACTCGTATGGAGCCTATCAGTGAGGAGGAAGTCGAGTCCCCAGCCTCGCTACGCCTCACCCTCGGCAGGGCAAAGGAGGTCGTCAACATCTCCGGCTGAGTACGCTTAGCCGCCATGCATGTACCGCTTTGTATGATATGTTTATATGTACATAGGTTGTGAGAAGTAGCTTGTTTGCACATCATGTAGGATCTGGAGAAGTGCACTAGCCTAAATAACATGTCAGGATTATGTACGCATATCCTGAGTGACGTATTGTATAATTACCGCCCGCGTGTAAGATATGTAATGAGTAGTCCTTCTCCGTGCGCAAATCGATTTGTTTTTCTTGAGTAAGCTTGGTTATTTAATTTTTATTTGCCAGCCTTATGCATTTATGGAATCGTTTTTGCGACTCTTTTCGCTTTTCTTATGGATTTTACAAAATATATCCCCAGAGTGAAAAATGTTTCGTCCTTGGACTCGCTCCATGCCAACTCCACCAGAGGAAAATTATGATACACAACCAAGCAACGAGTTCACTCAGGGATAGTCAAGCCAACAGGGCAGTGAATCGGCACTTTCACAAATGTGCCGCCTTTATGAGCAGAGTCAGCAACAACATCGGGAAATAATGAACCAAGTCATCAACATGGGAAATCACCATGGACAGTATCAGCAGCATTCCAAGTTATCTGAGCTACAGAAGACACGCCCCCAAACATTTTCTCATACTGACAAACCTCTTGAGGCCGAGGATTGGCTTCGAGATATGGAGAGAAAATTGATTATTGCAAAATGTTCAGATCTCGAGAAAGTACTATATGCTCCGCACTATCTCACAGGAGCAGCTGCATCATGGTGGGAGAATTTTCTGCACATGCACCCCAACGAAAATGATATAACCTGGGATGATTTCAAGGAAGGTTTCCGCAGTGCACACATTCCCAAGAGTATTATGAAAATCAAGAAGAGAGAGTTCGATGATCTCAAACAAAGGAACATGACAGTGTCAGAATACAACGGTCAATTTACTCTATTGTCCCGCTACGCCAATGAAGAACGTATGACTGAAAGCAAGAAGATGGAGAAATTCCTTGATGGTCTGGCACCCGCGCTTAAATGCCAACTGGTCGTTCACACTTCCCCAGATTTTAAGACGCTAGTGGACAAAGCTATTACTCTGGAAAATGAGAGACGTAGCTTGGAGGATTTACGCAAGCGAAAAAGAGACCAGACTACTCTTGCGCGCAACCACCGAAGCAGGACAGATTTTCAGAAAGGTGGGACACACAAGCCTACGACAAACATCTCACGCTCAACCCAGAATTTCCATGCAAGGGACAAAGAGTTCACATATCGCCCAGGCGTTACTTGCTACGCTTGCGGAGAAGAAGGGCACTACGCCAAACAGTGCCCCAAACCAAGGAACTCGACCCCGAAGCCAAACAATGGTGGAAATAATTCAGCACCCAAGCGCAACAATTTCAACCCCAACAACAACCACAGGAAGGGTCATCTAAACCACGTGACCAAAGAAGAAGCACAAAACGCTCCGGATATCGTACTCGGTACATTTCCTGTCAACACAATACCTGCAAGGGTTTTGTTTGATTCTGGAGCTTCTCACTCATTCATTTCGAAAAGTTTTGCTTTGCAAAATAATTTTTCGATGTTTCCCTTGGAAAAATCCATGATCATCAAGTCCCCTGGGATTCAGCAAGTTACTCAGAGTTACTGTCAGAATGTGGTTATTGAGTTCGAAGGATTGAAATTCTACGCCAATCTTATTGTGTTGGAAAATAAAGGACTGGATGTCATCCTAGGGATGGACTGGTTAACCACCAACAAGGGTTTTTATTGACTGTTTCAACCGGACCGTAATTCTCACGCACCACCATGGGAAGACAATAAAAGTATCAGCCAAGGAAAGAAAAATACACCGTCAGCCGAGATTGAATAAGGTGGACGTTTCTGAGTTAAGCAAGGTTCTAGTGGTATGTGAATTTCCAGATGTATTTCCCGAAGAACTACGTGGCATGCCACCAGACCGAGAAATAGAATTCAGCATTGAGCTAGCACCAGGAACCACCCCCATATACAAGAAACCACACAGAATGGCACCATCCGAATTGATTGAGTTGAAGAAACAAATAAAGGAATTACTGGACAAGGGATACATTCGAGCCAGCTCCTCACCTTGGGGATCACCAATTTTATTTGCCAAAAAGAAGGATGGGACACTAAGATTGTGCATAGACTACCGAGCACTTAAGATGGTCACAGTCAAGAACAAATACCCGATGCCACGAATAAATGATTTATTTGATCAGCTCGCTCAGGCCAAGGTATTCTCAAAGATTGACTTAAGGTCAGGATATCATCAATTAAAAGTGCGAACAGAAGATATCCCCAAAACAGCCTTCACCTCTAGATATGGACTATATGAGTTCACAGTTATTCCTTTTGGATTAACAAACGCCCCCGCATATTTTGTTCACCTCATGAACAAAGTATTTATGAAGTTTATGGACAAGTTCGTTGTGGTATTTATCGATGATATTCTGATATACTCCAAAACACCAGAAGAGCACGCGGAACATCTCAGGATTGTGCTAGGAGAACTCAGAAAACACCAATTGTATGCCAAGTTCAGCAAGTGCGAATTTTGGCTAAGACAAGTAGGCTTTCTAGGCCACGTGCTGACCCAAGACGGTATCGCAGTGGACCCGGAGAAAGTCAGGGCCATACTTGACTGGAAGACACCAGCCAGCGTAACGGACGTACGAAGTTTCTTGGGAATGGCAGGATATTACCGCAGACTTATTGAAGGATTCTCCACCCTAGCCAAGCCAATGACGCAGTTACTCAAGAAGGACAAGAAATTTGAATGGACAGAAGCCTGCGAAAGAAGTTTTCAAGAGTTAAAACGGAAATTAACTACAGCACCGGTATTAATTGCACCCGACATACACAAGAATTTTGAAGTGTATTGTGACGTGTCCAGAAAAGGTCTCGGATGCGTGTTGATGCAAGAAGGCCAGGTTGTCGCATACGCTTCACGACAACTCCGCAAGCATGAGGAAAATTATCCCACTCATGACTTAGAAATGGCAGCAGTTATTCATGCACTTAAGGAATGGAGGCATTTCTTACTTGGGAATCGATGTGAAATATACACGGACCATAAAAGTCTCAAATATATTTTCACACAGCCAGAACTAAACTTACGGCAACGACGCTGGTTGGAATTGGTAAAGGATTATGATGTTGGTATCCACTATCATCTAGGAAAAGCAAATGTAGTGGCCGATGCTCTTAGTCGGAACCCCAGCTCCGACGAAAACAGTCTGCAAAGTTTGAGACCTGAATTCCAACAAGAATTTGCCAAACTCAACTTGTTGATGATCGCGGAAGGCACCATATCAAACTTGGAAATAAAGCCCGACCTTGTGGAGAGAATTAAAGAAGCTCAGCCTAGTCACCCCAGCATTGAAGGAATTAAAAGAAAGGTGAGTATGGGCAATGCCTCGGAATTTGTCATAGGCGATGATGGAATATTACGGTACGAAGACAGACTCTGTGTGCCAAACATAGAAGACCTCAAACAGCAAATCCTAGCTGAAGCACACACCACTCCATATTCAATCCACCCTGGAGGAACCAAAATGTATAAGGATATTCAGGAAAGATTTTGGTGGCACGGTATGAAGAGGGACATAGCCACATTCGTTGCATGTTGCGATTCTTGTCAACGCATAAAAGCTGAACATCAGAGACCAGCCGGACTACTGCAACCAAACAAAATATCTGAGTGGAAATGGGATGAAATAGGGATGGATTTTATTGTCGGACTACCTCGGTCACGACACGGGAATGATGCCATATGGGTCATCACCGATAGATTAACCAAGGTGGCACATTTTATTTCAGTGAAGGCAACCTACAACACTCAGAAGCTTGCCAGGATTTATCTCTCCCGTATAGTTTGTCTACATGGAGTCCCGAAGACTATAATATCCGACCGAGGCACTCAATTTGTCTCGAAATTCTGGGATCATTTACAACAGGCTCTGGGAACTCAATTGGCCTTCAGTACAGCCTATCATCCCCAGACTGATGGACAGACTGAACGCGTAAACCAAATTTTAGAAGACATGCTGAGAGCATGTGTCCTCACCTATGGAACCAGTTGGGAGGAAAGTCTGCCATATGCCGAGTTCGCATACAACAACAGCTACCAGGCCAGCCTGCGAATGGCACCTTTTGAAGCCCTATACGGACGGAGGTGTCGTACCCCGCTAAATTGGTCCAAGACCGGAGACAGCCGTATCTTCGGCCCAGACATGCTCAAAGAAGCCGAGGAAAAAGTCAAACTAATCAGGGACCGACTCAAGGCCGCTCAAAGCCGACAAAAGAGTTATTACGATCAGAAACATCATGGGGTCAATTTTGAACCCGGTGAATTTGTGTACCTACGAGTATCACCTATGAGGGGACTACAACGGTTTAAGATTAAAGGGAAGTTAGCACCAAGATTCATTGGACCATTCTGCATAGTGGCACGAAGAGGCACTGTAGCCTACCAGCTAGGCTTACCCGAAGACTTGTCCGACATTCACGACGTGTTCCACGTCTCTCAATTAAGGAAGTGCGTAAGCAAACCAGAGAAGCAAGTATCCCATGAGAACATTGACATGCAGCCAGACTCACTTATCGGGAACGCCCAGTAAAGATATTAGAGGAGTCTGAAAGGAGGACCCGACAGAAAACCATCAAGTTTTTCAGAGTTCAGTGGAGCAATCACACCGAAAGTGAAGCAACTTGGGAAAGAGAGGATTTTCTTCGGACAGAGCATCCACACTTATTTAAGGACCAGCTGAAATCTCGGGGACGAGATTTTTCCTAAGGGGGTAGGTGTTGTGACACTCCAAAAATTTTAATTGGTTTTCATCAAAAACTTAGTTGAATTTTTTTTAAGAGGGCATTTAAAACTTCTTTTCCAGAAATCCTTCCTCTTAAAAAACTTCCTTTTCTTTGGCAAGGATTTTATTTCTTTCAAAACTATGGTGTTTGATCTTTTGAAACTTCTTCTCTGTTGGTTTCCTCTCAAATTATTTTGGGAGTTTAATCTTTTTCTTTTAAAAAGAAACTCTATGAAAATTTGGGATTTTCATATCTTGGAAACCACCCATGACTTGGTATTTTTGCCCATGTGATAAAACCCCTCCAAAACCTCCCCTCCTCTTTGTAATCAACCTAAGATCTCTGTCCCAACTCATCCAAGCAAGTTTTGGATTTTATTCTAATTATTTTTCCCCTCAAATCATTTCTGAAAATTATTTGGAGCCTGAGTGATTTTCAAAGCAAGTACCCTTTTTCTTTTGAGTTTTTACCTCAAACCAACTCTCCTGGATAGTTCTTTGAACCCAAAACCCAGAACCATCTTGATCCACTCCTCCCCTTTTCAAAATTTTCAAAATTCAGTCTCTGCAAGTTTGGACCAGATTTGCCAAATTTGGTGAAATTCATATCTACACTTCTCCAAAAATTCCACAAAAATTCAGGCAGCCTACTGGAGCAATGAGTAGCCACTCCACCAAAAATCAGCTCAGCGAAAAATCACCAGAGGCCAAACTCATTCTGTCGAACACCTTGCATGCACTGTTGCTGTTCAAAATTCAGAAAGATTCAGAGTTCAGTGTCGATCTTCGACAGAGGTTCAGTCACATGCCCACAGTGCCCTTGGCACGTTCCTCGCCGCCTCTTCCTCCTGTCTGGAGCATCCCGCACACGCGCTTGGCGTCTTCCCGGCGTCGGTGGCGCCCATGGCCACCAGCGTCGGCGTGTATTGCGGCGGCCGAAACCCCGTTACAGCCGACAGGGAACAAGAACGGCGGCTCAACGCCGTTCCGCGCCGCCCTTTGCTCCCTGACTCTACGCGTGGCCCATGCATGCCAGCGCACGCCCGTGGCACCGTCACCGTGGCCCGGCAAGCACGGGACGTGCTCCCTGCCGCCGACGGGCCCGCGCCGCCCCGTTCTGTCGAGCTCGCCCTAAGCATCAAATCCCAGCTGGGTTAGCACCTAAATGGAGCCAGTGGACCTCCGTGATGGCGCCCAACTCCCTAATTACCCCCGACCAAGCCCTGCGCTGCCGTAACCTTCACCGGAGACCCCCGTTCACGGCCACCGCCTCGGGCCGCCTATAAAAAGGGCCCCCGAGCTCACCCTCGAGCACGCACCACCTCTACACCTCACCAAAGCTCTGCCAAGCCACCCGGAGGACCTCGAGGAGGTCTCCTCCCCCAACTCCGGCCGCCCCGATCCGCCTCGGCCTCCACCACGATTCGCTCCGGTGAGGCCGTCTCCGGCGCCCAAACCCCGTCAGTTACTCCCTCTAGCACCCAGTAAGCTAACGCCAGCATCAATTTGTCCTTCGCAGCTCTCTCCGACGAGTCCCTCGACAACCCGAGCCGCCGTCCGCCGGAGCAAAGCTCGCCGTCGACGTGGTACTCGCCGGCGACCACCACCACCACCAACCGACGCGAGAAGGTGCCCTGAACACGGAGGTACCCTCCGATCTCCCTGCCTCGCCGTGGATCACCGCCGGCGACCACGGCGGCTCTCGGGCGCCGACGAGCTTCGTCCCCCCCCCCCATTTGAAAGTTTAAACCTGACGAGTGGGACCCCACCGTCAGCCTCTCTGTCATTTCTAAGTGAATCGTTTTTTGGAAGCGCCTTCGGGCAAAATACGCTTTCCCCTCTGGGCTGGCGTATTCAACACGGGAACATTTTCTGTTTTTATGAGCCAACCCCTGGGAACTTTCTGTTTCATTACAGATGAGTCCCTGGACAAAAACCTTTATAACTTTTAAACAGAATAATACTTTTGATTGATTCTTTTTCTGTTCTCTTCAGATTTTTGTCTAGTTTTTTATCATATTTATTTGAAAAAATTTTGGAATACTTTTTGTGCACCTCGTGGTATTTACGATAGCACATATATTTTCCTTATACCGTAGATACCGAAGGAGGTGACGGAACCGCAAACTTCACCGAGCTAGGCTCCGACTACTCCAAACCAGGCAAGCATGTTTGAACTTTTGATATGATGAGTGTCTTGGCATGTTTTGCATTTAGTTAGTCTCATGGCATGTTGATGAGCATACCGATGAACGTTATTTCCATGCATTGTTGAGGTAAGTGAGTTCGATGATCCATACGTGGATGGATGTGAGTATGAATGGCCATGTGTTGGCATGAGGATGGGTAAGATGGCAGTGTTGTAGCATGCCAGTCTTATGCCAGACTATTTGACTACAGTGTCAAATCGTATCGATCCAATTCCTCCTTTTTCCTTCCCTGTACCACCACATGTTTTCCGCAAGGAATACGGCTTAGTAAGTTGCAAACCGCTTTCCTGGTACACACCAAAAAGGAGAGGCCGGGATGATGGTTCCATGGCCCTGGATTAAAGCCAGTCATCCGGTCAGGGGGCATGGGTGTTTCCGGTTGGGACCGAGAGGGGGGCACCCCTTAGAGCGCGCGTATATAAATTTGATCCCATGCTATTCGAGATTGTGATCTCCCCGTCTCAAAAGTTTTTCTTGGACGATGTCTAGGGTGATTCCTAGCATCGAGAGGTAGGATGGGTGTGTACTGGTTAGCTGTGTTTTCTTCCGAAATACCGTAAACGGAACTAGTCCTTCGTGACTACGGAAATCCGTTGGCTGTGGGAAATTTTTTGTACAAACTCTGCAGAGTCATATATTCCTTGAATCATCTATTCTATGTCCAAGTTCAGTATCATCTTATCCTGACAAGTGCCAGTTTTGATGACAGAAACTCCGGTGAATCGCATGAGTGCTAATTCCGGTTAAATGATTATTCCTGTGGATGGACTAACCCGTTTATTTTCATGAATTGAATGTTGATTATGAATATTATTTACTTGTGAATAAAAGCCCTTTCTGCGATGTCGCTCAGACGTCCGACTGTGGCATTGTTATATTTTACTTTCGATGAAAGCCCTTTCTGCGATGTCGCTCAGACGTCCGACTGTGGCATTGTTATATTTTACTTTCGATAAAAGCCCTTTCTGTGATGTCGCTTAGACGTCCGACTGTGGCATTTCTTTTAAAGCCCTTTATGTGATGTCGCTTAGACGTTCGACTGTGGCATTTCTTTTAAAGCCCTTTATGTGATGTCGCTTAGACGTCTGACTGTGGCATTTCGTTTAAAGCCCTTTATGTGGTGTCGCTAAGACGCCCGACTGTGGCATCATTTTCTTATATTTATTTGTCCACCCTTCGAGGTGTCGCTTCAGACACCCGATCGGTTTTCATTTATGTTTTGTTGCGATTTCAGGCAGACTACCGCCGTTTCCCTTTTTCTTACTTCGCTATGCTAATTTTTGAATATACATTGGTGAATTAATCGTGACACATTCATGCCTGCATTTATTATATCTCATGTCCGAACTGTCTTGCGAGTACTTTCAAAGTACTCACTGGCTTGTTGATTTGGCCAGATGCTGATGAAGGCGATCTCATGGACGAAGAGTTCGATAGCGAGTCCGACGCCTAGAGGAATCCCAGTCAGTCTCGTGCGACCCTGGATTTGGTCACTATATTATATCCGCTTCCGCTACCAAATAAATTCATCGAGCCTCACCTCGACGCTCGATGAGATGCCAGTTTTAGAGTCATGTATCCCACTCCCCGCTGTGTTTTTCCACCACCGCCCTATCCTCGAGTCAGTAGTATGCCTCCACACCACTGTGTCATGTCCGCCATTATGTATAATTATTGGCGTGCTTGTAATAATTTGGTTGAGCTGCCGTAGCTCGACCCTGTAATATATTTTATGCTACTGGCTTATTGTATCAAGAATTTGTCTACCGGTAAGGAGACTTTTTCTCATACTGGACTCAAAAGATTGGTTTCTCAATAAATATTTTATTGGAAAACCGGTCGTGACAAAAGCTCGAACCCAAGTCGAAAAAATGCGTCTTCATAGGATACCCTAAAGAAACTATTGGGTATACCTTCTACCTCAGATCCGAAGGCAAGATCTTTGTTGCCAATAATGGATCCTTTCTAGAGAAAGAGTTTCTCTCGAAAGAAGTAAGTGGGAGGAAAGTAGAACTCGATGAAGTATTACCTCTTGAACCGGAGAGTGGCGCAGCTCAGGAAATTGTTCCTGAGGTGCCTGCACCGACTAGAGAGGAAGTTAATGATGATGATCATGAAACTTCAGATCAAGTTGCTACTGAACTTCGTAGGTCCACAAGGACACGTTCCGCACCAGAGTGGTACGGCAACCCTGTCTTGGAAATCATGTTGTTAGACAACGGTGAACCTTCAAACTATGAATAAGTGATGGCGGGCCCGGATTCCGACAAATGGCTAGAAGACATGAAATCCGAGATAGGATCCATGTATGAAAACGAAGTATGGACTTTGACTGACCTGCCCGATGATCGGCGAGCCATAGAAAATAAATGGATCTTTAAGAAGAAGACAGACGCGGATGGTAATGTAACCATCTATAAAGCTCGGCTTGTCGCTAAGGGTTATCAATAAGTTCAAGGGGTTGACTACGATGAGACTTTCTCACCCGTAGCAAAGCTGAAGTCCGTCCAAATCATGTTAGCAATTGCCGCATTCTATGATTATGAGATATGGCAAATGGATGTCAAAACGGCATTCCTTAATGGTTTCGTTAAGGAAGAATTTTATATGATGCAGCCGGAAGGTTTTGTCGATCCTAAGAATGCTGACAAGGTGTGCAAGCTCCAACGCTCGATTTATGGGCTGGTGCAAGCATCTCGGAGTTGGAACATTCGTTTTGATGAGATGATCAAAGCGTTTGGGTTTACACAGACTTATGGAGAAGCCTGCATTTACAAGAAAGTGAGTGGGAGCTCTGTAGCATTTCTCATATTGTATGTGGATGACATACTGTTGATGAGAAATGATATAGAATTCTTGGAAAACATAAAGGCCTACTTGAACAAGTGTTTTTCAATGAAGGATCTTGGAGAAGCTGCTTACATATTAGGCATCAAGATCTATAGAGGTAGATCGAGACGCCTCATTGGTCTTTCGCAGAGTATGTACCTTGACAAGATACTGAAGAAGTTCAAAATGGATCTGTCAAAGAAGGGGTTCTTGCCTGTATTGCAAGGTACGAGATTGAGCACGGCTCAATGCCCGACCACGGCAGAAGATAGAGAAAAGATGAGTGTCGTCCCCTATACCTCGGCCATAGGGTCTATCATGTATGCTATGCTGTGTACCAGACCTGATGTAAACCTTGCCGTAAGTTTGGTAGGAAGGTACCAAAGTAATCCCGGCATGGAACACTGGAAAGCGGTCAAGAATATCCTGAAGTACCTTAAGAGGACTAAGGATATGTTTCTCGTTTATGGAGGTGACAAAGAGCTCGTCATAAAGGGTTACGTTGATGCTAGCTTCGACACAGATCTGGATGACTCTAAGTCACAAACCGGATATGTGTATATTTTGAATGGTGGGGCAGTAAGCTGGTGCAGTTGCAAGCAAAGCGTTGTGGCGGGATCTACATGTGAAGCAGAGTACATGGAAGCCTCGGAGGCAGCACAAGAAGCAATTTGGGTGAAGGAGTTCATTACCGACCTAGGAGTCATACCCAATGCGCCGGGCCCGATGACTCTCTTCTGTGACAACACTGGAGCTATTGCCTTTGCCAAGGAGCCCAGATTTCACAGGAAGACTAGGCATATCAAGCGTCGCTTCAACTCCATTCGTGAAAGTGTTCAAAATGGAGACATAGATATTTGTAAAGTACATACGGACCTGAATGTGGCAGATCCTTTGACTATACCTCTCCCTAGAGAAAAACATGATCAACACCAGAACTGCATGGGTGTTCGATTCATCACAATGTAACTAGACTATTGACTCTAGTGCAAGTGGGAGACTGTTGGAAATATGCCCTAGAGGCAATAATAAAATGGTTATTATTATATTTCTTTGTTCATGATAATTGTCTATTGTTCATGCTATAATTGTGTTATCCAGAAATCGTAATACATGTGTGAATACATAGACCACAACACGTCCCTAGTGAGCCTCTAGTTGACTAGCTCGTTGATCAAAAGATAGTCATGGTTTCCTGACTATGGACATTGGATGTCATTGATAACAGGATCACATAATTAGGAGAATGATGTGATGGACAAGACCCAATCCTAAGCATAGCTCAAAGATCGCGTAGTTCATTTGCTATAGCTTTTCCGAATGTCAAGTATCATTTCCTTAGACCATGAGATTGTGCAACTCCCGGATACCGTAGGAGTGCTTTGGGTGTGCCAAACGTCAGAACGTAACTGGGTGACTATAAAGGTACACTACAGGTATCTCCGAAAGTGTCTGTTGGGTTGGCACGAATCGAGATTGGGATTTGTCACTCCGTATGATGGAGAGGTATCTCTGGGCCCACTCGGTAATGCATCATCATAATGAGCTCAATGTGACCAAGTGGTTGATCACGGGATCATGCATTACGGTACGAGTAAAGTGACTTGCCGGTAACGAGATTGAACGAGGTATTGGGATACCGACGATCGAGTCTCGGGCAAGTAACGTACCGATTGACAAAGGGAATTGTATACGGGATTGATTGAGTCCTCGACATCGTGGTTCATCCGATGAGATCATCGAGGAGCATGTGGGAGCCAACATGGGTATCCAGATCCCGCTGTTGGTTATTGACCGGAGAGTCGTCTCGGTCATGTCTGCGTGTCTCCCGAACCCGTAGGGTCTACACACTTAAGGTTCTGTGACGCTAGGGTTGTTGAGATATTAGCATACGGTAACCCGAAAGTTTTTCGGAGTCTCGGATGAGATCCCGGACGTCACGAGGAGTTTCGGAATGGTCCGGAGGTTAAGGTTTATATATAGGAAGTCAAGTTTCGGCCATCGGGAAGGTTTCGGGGGTAATCGGTATTGTATCGGGACCACCGGAAGGGTCCCGGGGGTCCACCGGGTGGGGCCACCTATCCCGGAGGGCTACATGGGCTGAAGTGGGAGGGGAACCAGCCCCTAGTGGGCTGGTGCGCCCCCCCATGGGCCTCCCCTGCGCCTAGGGTTGGAAACCCTAGGGGTGGGGGCGACCCACTTGGCTTGGGGGGCACTCCACCCCCCTTGGCCGCCGCCCCCCTTGGAGATTCAATCTCCTAGGGCTGGCGCCCCCCCTAGGGGTCCTATATATAGTGGGGGGGGGAGGGAGGGCAGCCACACCCTAGCCCCTGGCACCTCCCTCTCCTTCCCTGACACTCCTCCCTCTCCCTGAGCTTGGCAAAGCCCTGCCGAGATCACCGTTGCTTCCACCACCACGCTGTCGTGCTGCTGGATCTTCATCAACCTCTCCTTCCCCCTTGCTGGATCGAGTTGGAGGAGACGTCTTCCCAACCATACGTGTGTTGAACGCGGAGGTGCCGTCCGTTCGGCACTAGGTCATCGGTGATTTGGATCACGACGAGTACGACTCCATCAACCCCGTTCTCTTGAACGCTTCCGCGCGCGATCTACAAGGGTATGTAGATGCACTCCCCTCTCCCTCGTTGCTAGATGACTCCATAGATTGATCTTGGTGATGCGTAGAAAATTTTAAAATTCTGCTACGTTCCCCAACAGTGAAAGGAGTGAACAAAAAAGGGATTCAAATATTTGAATTCGAGATGATGATACATGTAATCCATACTGGAACCAAAATTGATCTATCAAATATGCATACTGATATGAATTCACGCACATCTATGTTATTTAATATGTAGATATTACTGATCCATACATTTTAGTAGAACATAATTTGGTTAAAAAATTTCAAATTCAACCTTAAGATTTCGAGATCTTTGTATTTGTAAATCATATTATACATATAAGTGACCAAAATTCTTTGTTGTGCTTTTGAAAGTATATATAAAAAATGATGTATATAGAATGTAATTCCAATTGAAAATGGATCCCGTCCGAAAAAATGGAATACAAACGGGATTCGAATTGAGTTGGCACGGTAAACATGCACTCTGCAAAATTTGAACGAAGCGGGGAAAGTCGCAGTAACCGCCCGAAACCAAAATCTGTGAGATGGAAATTAGTACTACCTATCCCTGCCACGCAAAGCCTATCTACTGGATTTCTATAGGTTTTGATAGAGGTAGGTTTGTAATTTCACCCAAACGTGATGTAACCGCCTCCCACCCAGATTCATACACGATGGGCGCCAAAACACAGTGTGTCCTCGGCTGAAATCGACTCCCTCCCCGATTCATATTCATACACGGTGGGCGCCAAAAACAAACTCTCGTCGGCAAATATTCGGTGTATGCGAGATTACCGTCCTATCCCCAACCGACTAATGTTGCTGTGATGTAGTAGAAATTTGAAACAGGGGCTAAGTTTGTAAATTTCCTCGCATTTGAGACAAGCGCGCCCTGAATACATGGCTCCCCCTTCCTCTCTACCTCCCTTTTCCCCATTCGTACTCCGTGGGCGCCAAAACACCCTCTCCACCCCACCCTCCTCCGTCCGCCACCCCATCTACCGCCGTCCTCCTCCACCATGCCGGAGCTGATACCCTGACACTGCCGTCCATTACAAGAGATCGACCTCTCTCATCCACGGCTTCGGACCGGGATCCTTGCATCCCGTCCTCTCGCTTCATCCCTGCCGTCGTCCACCTTGCCGGTGCCGCTCCGACGACCGTCTTTTCCACCGCGCTCCACCGCCACCGTCTACCCTCCTAGATCTGCTTCCACGCTTCCGGCAGCCATCACTACCGTAGCACCGTCAAATTCTCAGCAGATGCATACACGGCGCCGCACCAGAGGCGGTACTCTTTCGTATCTGCTCAACTTATTTATCGCAGCAAGAAAATAGATCGCCACTGCTTTACTCTGATTTCTTGTCTTGGTTGCGAAGTTGCCTTTGTCCGGTTTGCACCTTCAAATCCGCCATGGCACGCTCAACACTATACTCCCAATGCTTATGGTTTTCCCCTTTTATATTCCACACTAGTTAAATCACAATAGACTAAATTTCAAAATTGGGTCAGTCGATTTTTCAGAGCTCGCGGGAGTTTGCCGGTGCGATCGAAGGGGCTCGGGTGGTTGTGGGGCCTCGCTGAATGAAGAAAACTCGACGCGGGTGGGGGTTGGGGCGGGGGTGGGGGTGGGGGTGTCTGAGGAACACAGGCCGTGGGGGCCGGTGGTCCGGCCGGCGGCCCGTGCGGTGTTCTGTATGGGAAGAATCAGAGATGAGGAAGAAGAAGGGTTAGGAGACGTAGGATCTTCATCCAACCGCCTGAAATGGTTGAGAGACAGCTGGGAGTTGCATTCTTAATGCACTCTGGTTCATCATGTGTGGGCACTGCGCAACCAACATTTTATTATCCAAAATCTGCTTGCTCTTCTTTACCATGTTCCTCTTCCGTTCTTCTTTAATATGCACTCTCTCCGTTCCTAAATACAAGTCTTTGTATAGATTCCACCATGGACTACATATGGAGCAAAATGAGTGAATCTACACTCTAAAATGTATCTGGATACATCTGTATGTGATCCATAGTGGAAATCTCTACCAAGACTTATATTTTGGAACGGAGGGAGTATGATAGTAGTACAGTATGTTTCTTGTACTGAAGATGAGCAGGGACATTTGGAGTGTAGAGGTCTATACGGTCGGTTGTGATGGACACTTTGAGCCTTTCTAGCCGTACCGATATTAACAGTACCGCACCTTCACTTGAAGAGAGCTGGTATCCGAAGCCTTTCTAGCTGTACCGACAATACTAGCACATATATTCCAGCAAGTTCCACTTTGCTGATTTTACTCTGATGCTTAAGACTTTCCCGTTATATATACACTATGATCTGTGTAGCTGCTTTGTGTCGCACTAGCAGCAGTCCACTCTTGAAGCTAAACACTGCAAAGACTTACAAAATTGGCACCAAGGCATTGAGTCCCATTCTGGATGCAATGAAACTCATACGCTCCCCACCTATTGATTCTTGTTCAGAATATGATCCTAATGACTATTCTAACCTCGAGTCGTCAAAGGAAGATGGCCTGTCCTGTTCACCCATCAAGGTGCCTGTTCTAATTTGGCAATGTTTTATTGATTGTGGGTATCTTGCATATGTTGTCTTGCATTTCTTCTACTTTGTTGCACCGCCATCTGCTTAGTTTACTCATCATATATGTCAAGATGCCATGCCCATCCATTATCAATACATATTCCATCTGTCATCATATCATGTTTTTTCACTCAAATGCTGTTCTTGTGCATCAGACATCAAAAAGGAAGAGGGTGATTGCTGAACCTAAAGGAGCACCAGCAAAGTCCTTGAAAAACGTGGTGGTGCCGGAGAAATCAGACAGCACCCCACTTATATTGGCTGTACAACCAGTGACACAAAACGTAGGACCGACTCCAGCAGAATGTACCCATACTTCACTGGCTACAACACTAGCCCTACCACACAGGACCTGCACTCCAGCAAAAGGTATACTGATTTCATTTACCATAGCACCAGCTGTACCACAGAAAAATCCCACTCCAGCAAAAAGTACAGCAAGTCCACCGGCCGAAGACCTATCCCAACTACAGAGACGGCCAATTCCTGCAGATTGGAACCCCATTCCATTTATTCCCTGTTTAAAAGACAATGCTTTCAATGTTGTTAGGGACTACGTGCATATATTCCCATCATGGGAAGATTATTGTGAAGACAAACACCATTTTCACATCTTCCTGTCCAACTTACGTGTAAGTGCTATTATTCATGGTTATTATTTTCCTGTTTTCTGCTGATTGAACACATCAATGATTTACATTACATTGTTGTAACTAGGCGAGGGTCAATCTGGATAGTCATGACGAGCAAAGCTTGCTTGTGCTTTTCAAGGAAGCATTGCAGCAGTATCGGTGTTACCTGAGGAAATCACACTTTGATGGCAAGTCTATAAACAAATTTCCGGTGAAGTCTCCTGTGCTAAATTTAGAAGACATTGAATGGAAAAACCTTGTTATGCACTGGTCTCGTTCCCAGGATGAGGTACTGTCTATGAAATCACATGACAATTTGAACTTCTACTTTTCCGCATGTGCCTTACGGATCTTTTTTGCAGGAAATCTACTCGAAGAAGAATTCCGGTTTGATAAGAACGACATGATATCACAAATATGCTGCCTGCTGCTTTGCTCTTGTTAGTACCTGTTGTCCTGTATCACTGTACTTGCATACATACTTGGTTCATTATGTGACAGCAGTATGCATGATAGCTTGCTTATAAATTGTTCGCTCCAAATTATCTGATCTGTATGAATGGTTACATTAGTGTAGAATATATCCAATGCTAATGTTTTTTTAGCCCTGCATTGTTCTTGTAAGTACATGCTGTCCTTTATCAGTGTACTTATAATGACAGGTAGTTGTTCATGTACCATCACTATGCAACTTATTTTCCTTTGCCCTCCATTTTCTACACATCAGATCTATATTTACTCTTACCATAAGGTTGGTACTGAAGAAGTTTAGCTGTGCATTGCTCTTGGCTGTACCTTTTGCCTGTATCACTGCACTTACATTTATAGCTACTTGGTTATGTAGCATCACTCTTCATCTTATCTTAAATATTCTCCATTTTTTCGTATATTATCACATCTATATTTACTCTTAACAAAATGTAGAATAAAGGCAATGCTTTTGAAGAAGATTCTGTGGTAAACTTGTTGAATTGCCCCCCATCAACATGGAAAAGGCCTTTATAGAGCCTGTCTTCACCAATAATGTAAGTTTATCCATCTCAAGCCTTCAAACTTTGTTGTATATATTTGGTTAGGCATGACTGCAACAGCTGTTTATTTTTGGTGTTTGCATCAAATTGCTTGTTTAAAGTTTATTATGTAGTTCATAAACAAAAGTTTGTCCTTTCTCAATTTAAGTTTTCAGTTGTACAACCAAGTTCCTTCATCATACCATGTGAATTAAACTATACAGAGCAAGTGATCTTCTTTTGCACTGCATGCATGATTCTGTTCTTCATCCGTAATCCAGTGGTGTGGTGAACCTACCCACTACATCACAATGTCATATTCTGCAATGTCTTAACTATAAACAATGTCATATCATTCTACCATTATTTAAACCTTCTCTTTATTTTCCAATCTGAAATGGTATAAATTGACAGCACACTAACCATTGATATTTATGACTTCTTGATCTGTAATCCAGTGGTGTCGTGAAGCTGCCAACTCCTTCACAATGTCATTTCCTACCATGTCTTGACCTAAACAATACCATATTGTGTTAATGCAATTCTAACTGTGTCACTTTATTCGTCAGTAAGAAATGTGATGAATTGTCAGCACTGATACTTTTATGTGCAAAACCTGTCATCTGTCTGCTTGTTTATCTTTTAGAGTGAGGAAGATATAAGTGTTGAACAAGCGCAGTCTCATCATCTAGCTCAGCTGCTTGCGCTGCAGCTCCCCAGCAGGGCTAACCTTTCTTGAACTCTATTGAACTGCTATCGGTTTTGTATATTATTTTGTTGGCGTGTTTATTTGCACTGGTGGCGATCTTTGATGCCCCGTGTATGTAATCTGCTGTCTGCTTGTGCTTTATTATCATAGTGGTGAACTTTGATGCATAGTGGATGTAATATGCCGTAATTTCTTTATTGTATAGTCTAGGTTTTTTATTATTCATGATGCTGCAGTTATTTTACTGTATATATATCCTGTCTTCGCAGTAAACCGACCAAACCGTAAAATTACGGTACATAATCGGGCCGTCATGCAATCACGATGTAGGTTGGGCCTGAAACGTGCCGAACAGCTCACGGGCCGGCAGCAGCCCGAAATGAACCCCGGCCCATGATTGTGCGAATCAAATCACGAGCTTTTAACAGGCCAAAATTGTCTCGGTCCTTGTTTGGCCCAATCAGATATCGGCTGCGAGCAGGCCGGATGCAAATCGGGCCGTAGTTAGGCCCAACTATATGACTGGCTTTTAATAGGCCAAAATTAATATAGGGCCAAAATGTTAAACGGGCCCTTAACAGGCCAAAACTAATATCAGGCCGAATTACTAAGTGGGCCTTTAGCAAGTGGGCCCAAAAGCATAGTGTCTAGTTGACGGGCCGAATCTGATATGGGCCATAATTGAGCCCAAAGCCTCTTAAAGGGTCGGACCTGATCTGGGATGTAATTTAGCCCAGAACGTGGTAGGCTTTTAACAGGCTGGATCTCATATGGGCCACTATTAGGCCCGGAGCGCGGCAGACCATTAATGGACCGGATCAAATATGGGCCGGCATTTGGCCCAAAACATGGCAGCCAGTTAATGGGCCGGCCTACTAGGGTCCTCAAAATCTTGTGGGCCTATAGCTGGGCCGGCCCATTAATGTCGGCGAAATCTCGTGGGCCTTTAGCTGGGCCGGCCCATTATGATCCGCAAGAATCTTGTGGGCCTTTACCTGGGCCGACCCATTATGGCACACAAAAATCTTGTGGGCCTTTACCTGGGCCGGCCCATTATGGCCCGAAAAATCTTGTGGGCCTTTAGCTGGGCCAGCCCATTATGGTCCGCAAAATTCTCGTGGGCCTTTAGCTGGGCCGGCCCATTATGGTCCGCAAAATCTTGTGGGCCTTCAGTTGGGCCGGCCCATTTAAACATGATGGGCCGGTCCACGTGTCAACATATCATAGGCTCGTCTCGCCCATTGGATGAGTGACACCTGTGCCAACGCGGACCTGACATGTGTCTCCTCCAGCCAATGATGATTTTACAGGTGGAAAATCCCCATTGGTCGGGGCTGTTAACGGGTTACCGGATCCAAAATCCGACCCGATAGCTTAACGGCGTTCCGTTACGGTGGATGCCACGTGTCGGTCACCCTTGACGAAAGCACTTATGTGACGCGCGATTTATCGTCATGGAAGTGGACACTTCCGTGATGATAATTTTGGTAATGTCATGGAACACTTCTACGACAGCACAGGTATGACTATCTTGATTCTGTCATAAATTTGTCATGGATGTACATGCATGACAAAAAATGCGACCTACTATGACAAACATGTATCATCACGGAAGTGTATTTTTTGTAGTGTTTTCTCTTTTTTATGGCCTCTTTTTTTCTTTTTCTTTTTTTAGTTTCCGTCCAGAGTCTTATCCCGACTTGTGGGGGAATCATACTCTCCATCATCCTTTCCTCACATGGGACAATGCTCTAATAATGATGATCATCACACTTTTATTTACTTACAACTCAAGAATTACAACTCGATACTTAGAACAAAATATGACTCTATATGAATGCCTCTGGCGGTGTACCGGGATGTGCAATGACTCATGAGTAACATGTATGAACTACACGATCGTGCAAAGCAATATGACAATGATGGAGCGTGTCATAATAAACGGAACGGTGGAAAGTTGCATGGCAATATATCTCGGAATGGCTATGGAAATGCCATAAAGGTAGGTATGGTGGCTGTTTTGAGGAAGGTAAATGGTGGGTTTATGGTACCGACGAAAGCTGCGCGGTACTAGATAGGCTAGGAATGGTGGAAGGGTGAGAGTGCGTATAATCCATGGACTCAACATTAGTCATAAAGAACTCACATAGTTATTTCAAAAATCTATTAGTTATCAAAAAAAAGTACTACGTGCATGCTCCTAGGGGGGTAGATTGGTAGGAAAAGACCATCGCTCGTCCCCGACCACCACTCATAAGGAACACAATCAAAAAATAAATCATGCTCCGACTTCATCACATAATGGTTCACCATACGTGCATGCTACGGGAATCACAAACTTTAACACAAGTATCTCTCAAATTCACAACTACTCAACTAGCATTACTCTAATATCACCATCTTCATATCTCAAAACAATCATAAGGAATCAAACTTCACATAGTATTCAATGCACTTTATATGAAAGTTTTTATTATACCCATCTTGGATTCCCATCATATTAGGACTAATTTCATAACCAAAGAAAATTACCATGCTGTTCTAAAAGACTCTCAAAAAAATATAAGTGAAGCATGAGAGATCAATAATTTCTATAAAATAAAACCACCGCCGTGATCTAAAAGGATATAAGTGAAGCACTAGAGCAAATGAAAAACTACTCCGAAAGATATAAGTGAAGATCAATGAGTAGTCGAATAATTATGCAACTATGTGAAGACTCTCTAATATTTAAGAATTTCAGATCATGGTATATTATTCAAACAGCAAGCGAAACAAAATAAAATAAAATGATGCTCCAAGCAAAACACATATCATGTGGGGAATAAAAATATAGCTCCAACTAAAGTTACAGATGAACGAAGACGAAAGAGGGGATGCCATCCGGGGCATCCCCAAGCTTAGGCTCTTGCCACTCCTTATTCCATAGTCCATAGAATCTTTACCCAAAACTTGAAACTTCACAACACAAAACTTAACAGAAAACTCGTAAGCTCCGTTGTGAAATCATTCTAAATTCATATTGGTGTAATATCTACTGTATTCCAACTTATCTATGGTTCATACCCTCCGATACTACTCATAGATTCATCAAAATAAGCAAACAACACATAGAAAACAGAATCTGTAAAAAACAGAACAATCTGTAGTAATCTGGAGGTTTAGAATACTTCTGTGACTCCAAAAATTCTGAGAAATTAGGACGACCTAAATAATTTGTATATCAATCTACTTCAGTTGGAATTGGTATTTTATCGCTCTTTGGTAAAAAAATGAAAATTATTCTCGTGAGCGCATACTTTCTGTTTTTATCAGCAAGATCAAAAAACAATCACCCAGGAAGATCCTAAAGGCTTTACTTGGCACAAACACTAGTTAAAACATAAAAGACACAATCATAACAGAGGATAGATGATGTATTTATTACTAAAAACAGGAAAAAATCAAGGAACAAAAATGAAGTTGGGTTGCCTCCCAACAAGTGCTATTGTTTAACGCCTCTAGCTAGGCATGATGATTTCAATGATGCTCACATAAAAGATAAGAATTGAAACATAAAGAGAGCATCATGAAGAATATGACTAGCACATTTAAGTCTAACCCAATTCCTATACATAGAGATTTTGTGAGCAAACAACTTGTGGGAACAAGAATCAACTTGCATAGGAAGGTAAAACAAGGATAACTTCAAGATTTTAAGCACATAGAGAGGAAACTTGATATTATTGCAATTTCTACAAGCATATATCCCCCCCTCATAATAATTTTCAGTAGCATCATGAATGAATTCAACAATATAACCATCACATAAAGCATTCTTTTCATGATCTGCAAGCATATAAATTTTACTACTCTCCACATAAGCAAAATTCTTCTCATTCGGAATAGTGGGAGTAAACTCAACAAAATAACTATCATGTGAGGCATAATCCAATTGAAAATTAAAATCATCATGACAAGTTTCATGGTTATCATTATTCTTTATAGCATACATGTCATCACAATAATCATCTTAGATAGAAACCTTGTTCTCATAATCAATTGGAACCTCTTCCGAAATAGTGGATTCATCACTAAATAAAGTCATGGCCTCTCCAAATCCAGTTTCATAAATATTGTGAAAAGATTCAACTCCCTCCAAAATAGTGGGATCACTATTATCTAAAGTTGACACTCTTCCAAACCCACTTTCATCAACATAATCATCATAGATAGGAGGCATCCTATCATCATAATAAATTTGCACATCAAAACTTGGGGGGCAAAAAATATCATCTTCATCAAACATAGCATCCCCAAGCTTGTGGCTTTGCATATCATTAGCATGATGGATATTCAAAGAATTCATACTAAAAATATTGCATCATGCTCATCATCCAAAGATTTAGTGCCAAACATTTTAATACATTCTTATTTTCACGAAAGACATTAAAAAGATGAAGCATATGAGGCAACCTTAATTCCACTTTTTTGTAGTTTTATTTTATAGACTAAACTAGTGATAAAACAAGAAACAAAAAGATTCGATTGCAAGATCTAAAGATATATCTTCAAGCACTCACCTCCCCGGCAACGACACCAGAAAAGAGCTTGATGTCTACTACACAACCTTCTTCTTGTAGACGTTGTTGGGCCTCCAAGTGCAGAGGTTTGTAGGACAGTAGCAAATTTCCCTCAAGTGGATGACCTAAGGTTTATCAATCCGTGGGAGGCGTAGGATGAAGATGGTCTCTCTCAAACAACCCTGCAACCAAATAACAAAGAGTCTCTTGTGTCCCCAACACACCCAATACAATGGTAAATTGTATAGCTGCACTAGTTTGACGAAGAGATGGTGATACAACTGCAATATGGATGGTAGATATAGGTTTTTGTAATCTGAAAATATAAAACCAGCAAGGTAACTAATGTTAAAAGTGAGCGAAAACGGTATTGCAATGCGTTGAAACAAGGCGTAGGGTTCATACTTTCACTAGTGCAAGTTCTCTCAACAATAATAACATAATTGGATCATATAACAATCCCTCAACATGCAACAAAGAGTCACTCCAAAGTCACTAATAGCGGAGAACAAACGAAGAGATTATTGTAGGGTACGAAACCACCTCAAAGTTATTCTTTCCGATCAATCCGTTGGGCTATTCCTATAAGTGTCACAAACAACCATAGAGTTCATAGTAAAATAACACCTTAAGACACAAATCAACCAAAACCCTAATGTCACCTAGATACTCCAATGTCACCTCAAGTATCCGCGGGTATGATTATACGATATGCATCACACAATCCCAGATTCATCTATTCAACCAACACAAAGAACTTCAAAGAGTGCCTCAAAGTTTGTACCGGAGAGTCAAGACGAAAACGTGTGCCAACCCCTATGCATAAGTTCACGAGGTCACGGAACTCACAAGTTGATCACCAAAACATACATCAAGTGGATCACATAATTATCCCATTGTCACCACAGATAAGCACATGCAAGACATACATCAAGTGTTCTCAAATCCTTCAAGACTCAATCCGATAAGATAACTTCAAAGGTAAAACTCAATTCATCACAAGAGAGTAGAGGGGGAGAAACATCATAAGATCCAACTATAATAGCAAAGCTCGTGATACATCAAGACCATGTCGAATCAAGAGAGAGAGAGATGAAACACATAGCTACTGGTACATACCCTCAGCTCCGAGGGTGAACTACTGATACGTCTCCATCGTATCTATAATTTTTGATTGTTCCATGCCAATATTCTACATCTTTCATATACTTTTGGCAACTTTTTATACTATTTTTGGGACTAACATATTGATCCAGTGCCCAGTGCCAGTTCCTGTTTGTTGCATGTTTTATGTTTCGCAGAAAATCCATATCAAATGGAGTCCAAACAGGATAAAAACGAGCGGAGATTTTTTTGGAATATATGTGATTTTTGGGAAGTGAAATCAACGCGAGACAATGCTCGAGCGGCCCACGAGGCAGGGGGCGCGCCCCTGACCCTCATGGCCACCCCGTAAGGCGGTTGATTCCCTTCTTTCGCCGCAAGAAAGCTAATATCCGAATAGAGATCGTGTTAAAATTTCAGCCCAATCGGAGTTACGGATATCCGGGAATATAAGAAACGGTGAAAGGGTAGAATCTGAGAACGCAGAAACAGAGAGAGATAGAGAGACAGATCCAACCTCGGAGGGGCTCTCGCCCCTCCCATGCCATGGACACCATGGACCAGAGGGGAAACCCTTCTCCCATCTAGGGAGGTGTTCAAGGAAGAAGAAGAAGGAGGGGGGCTCTCTCCCCCTTGCTTCCGGTGGCACCAGAGTGCCACCGGGGGCCATCATCATCACCACAATCTTCACCAACAACTTCACCGCCATCATCACCAACTCTTCCCCCCTCTATGCAGCAGTGTAACCTCTCTCTTACCCGCTGTAATCTCTACTTAAACATGGTGCTCAATGCTATATATTATTTCCCAATGATGTATGGCTATCCTATGATGTTTGAGTAGATCCGTTTTGTCTTATGGGTTATTTGATGATCAAAATTGGTTTGAGTTGCATGTTTTATTATTGGTGCTGTCCTATGGTGCTCTCTGTGTCGCGCAAGCGTGAGGGATCCCCGCTGTAGGGTGTTGCAATACGTTCATGATTCGCTTATAGTGGGTTGTGTGAGTGACTGAAACACAAACCCGAGTAAGGGGGTTGTTGCGTATGGGATAAAGGGGACTTGATACTTTAATGCTATGGTTGGGGTTTACCTTAATGATCTTTAGTAGTTGCGGATGCTTGCTAGAGTTCCAATCATAAGTGCATATGATCCAAGTAGAGAAAGTATGTTAGCTTATGCCTCTCCCTCATATAAAATTGCAATAATGATTACCTGTCTAATTATCGATTGCCTAGGGACAAATAACTTTCTCGTCAGAAAAAGCTCTTTAGTAAAACTAACTTAGTTGTGTCGTTATCTAAAACAGCCCCTACTTTTTACTTACACAGTCTTTATTATCTTGCAAACCTATCCAACAACACCTACAAAGTACTTCTAGTTTCATACTTGTTCTAGGTAAAGCGAACATCAAGCATGTGTAGAGTTGTATCAGTGGTCGATAGAACTTGAGGGAATATTTGTTCTGCCTTTAGCTCCTCGTTGGGTTCGACACTCTTGCTTATTGAAAACGGTTGCGATCCCCTATAATTGTGGGTTATCAAGACCTTTTTCTGGCGCCGTTGCCGGGGAGCAATAGGGTGGGGTGAATATTCTCCTGTGTGCTTGTTTGCTTTATCACTAAGTAATTTTTATTTGCTGTTCTTAGTTGTTCTTTATCTTTAGTTATGGTTATGGAACACGAAATACCAAAAAAATTAGGTGTACTTTCTGCTCATGGAGATGGGGAACCTCCTAAAACCCTCGATGCTGGTTATGTGAAAGATATTATGTACTACTTTAATAATCCTGAGAAAACCCCATTCAATTATGTAATGGGAGTAACGTTGGACCAACGTGAGTACTTTAGGGATTACCGCTTGACACAAAAAGGGAAACTATTATGGGATCAAATTCATATATTGTATTGGTATGCTAGACAACTATGCTTGAGATATGATTATACTTGTTGCTCTAGGATGAAGGCTCCACACCTTCCCTTTTCATGTGAAATTAATGATAATGAAACCTTAGCTTCTTATGCTAATGGTATATATGATTACTATGATGTGGAACAAATAGAAGAATTTGTTGCTTTTATGGGTGCTTATGAAATTGAATCTATGTTTAAAAAGTTTGAAGATTTTGATGATTTGGTTTATAGACCTGAAAATTTAGCTATCCTTAAATATTGTTATGAGAATTATGAATACAATTCCGATATTAATGCGCTTGTTAAGAAAGTCTCCGCTATCCGAGAAGACACTAATATTTTGCAGGAATCTATGGAAAAAGAAGTTGATGAAACTGTGAGCTCATTGGATGAAAAAGATGAGGAGGAGAGCGAAGAACAAAAGGAGGAAGAGCGGATTGATCACCCATGCCCAAGGTTGTCAGAATCGTGATTTTGAATCGGATCGGAGCTCTGATGATAGGAACGCAAATCGTAGAATCTTCACTATCAGGATCGTAAAAATGTAGATTCTATGAACTAAAATCGTAGAATCAGAGGGGTTAGTTTGGATCGTAAAGTCGTAGAATCGTATAACAGAATCGCGATTCTGACAACCTTGCCCGTGCCCACCTTCTAATGAGAGTAACTCTTCAACTCATGCATTGTTTAATTCCCCTTCATGCTTACCGAAGGATGAATGCTATGATAATGTCTATGATCCCGTTGATTCTTTTGAAATATCCCTTTTTGATGATGCTTGCTATGCTTGTGGCCAAGATGCCAATATGAATTATGCTTATGGAGATGAACTTGCTATAGTTCCTTATGTTAAACATGAAATTGTTGCTATTGCACCCATGCATGATAGTCCTATTATCTTTTTGAATTCTCCCAACTACACTATATCAGAGAAGTTTGCCCTTATTAAGGATTATATTTATGGGTTGTCTTTTACTACTACACATGATGATTTTGATGAGTATAATATTGTAACGCCCTCGATGCGGCTATATCTCCCATGTGTCGAAGAATGACTTAGAGGCATAACCGCATTGAAAGCAATGTCGCAAGTGAGGTAATCTTCACACAACCCATGTAATACATAAGGGAAAGAGATACATAGTTGGCTTACAATCGCCACTTCACACAATACATGAATAAAGCATTACATCAATCAGATACAATCAAGGTCCGACTATGGAACCAAAATAAAAGAAGACTACCCCAAAAGCTACACAGATCCCCGATCGACCCCAACTGGGCTCCACTACTGATCAACTAGAACGAAACAACACAAAGGACAAGATCTTCATCGAGCTCCTCCTTGAGCTTGGTTGCGTCATCTTCACGGTATCATCGGCACCTGCAAACTGGTTTTGGAAGTATCCGTGAGTCACGGGGACTCAACAATCTCACACCCTCGCGATCAAGACTATTTAAGCTTATGGGTAAGGTAAAGGTATGAGGTGGAGCTGCAGCAAGCGACTAGCATAAATGGTGGCTAACATACGCAAATGAGAGCGAGAAGAGAAGGCAAAGCACGGTCGAACAACTATGATCAAGAAGTGATCTTAGAACAACCTACATCCAACATAACTCCAACACCGTGTTCACTTCCCGGACTCCACCGAGAAGAGACCATCACAGTTACACACGCGGTTGATGTATTTTAATTAAGATCAACTTCAGGTTTTCTACAATCGGACATTAACAAATTCCCATCTGCCCATAACCGCGGGAACGGCTTTTGAAAGTTCAAATCCCTGCAGGGGTGTCCCAACTTAGCCCATCACAAGCTCTCACGGTCAACGAAGGATATTCCTTCTAGCGGGAAGACCCGATCAGGCTCAGAATCCTGGTTACAAGACATCCTCGACAATGGTAAAACAAGTCCAGCAAGACCACCCGCTGTGCCGACAAATCCCGATAGGAGCTGCACATATCTCGTTCTCAGGGCACACAGGATAAGCTAAGCATACGAGAGCCAACGTAACCCAAGTTGCCAAGGGACGGCCCCGCACGGTGCTCTGGGTTGGACCAACACTTAGAGAAGCACTGGCCCGAGGGGGTTTAAAATAAAGATGACCCTTGGGCTGGCCGACCCAAGGGAAAGAAAAGGCTAGGTGGCGAATGGTAAAGCCAAGGTTGGGCCTTGCTGGAGGAGTTTTATTCAAGGCGAATTGTCAAGGGGTTCCCATTATAACGCAACCGCGTAAGGAACGCAAAATCCGGGAACATAACACCGATATGACGGAAACTAGGGCGGCAAGAGTGGAACAAAACACCATGCATAAGGCCGAGCCTTCCACCCTTTACCAAGTATATAGATGCATTAATTAAATAAGAGATATTGTGATATCCCAACAAGTAAACATGTTCCAACAAGGAACAACATCTCCATGTTCCAACAAGGAACAAACTTCAATATTCACCTGCAACTAACAACGCTATAAGAGGGGCTGAGCAAAGCGGTAACATAGCCAAACAACGGTTTGCTAGGACAAGGTGGGTTAGAGGCTTGGTTCATCAATACGGTAGGCATGATAAGCAAGTGGTAGGTATCGCAGCATAGGCATAGCAAAAGAGCGAGCAACTAGCAAGCAAAGATAGAAGTGATTTCGAGGGTATGGTCATCTTGCCTGAAATCCCGCAAGGAAGAAGAACGAGTCCATGAAGAAGACAAACGGACGTAGTCGAACGGGGCCTCACAAACACGACATTATCGGAACCAACCCAAAGAAGCCACACCGGAAAGAAGCACACAACATAGTAAACAACTATCACAGGATCATGGCATGATGCACAACAAGTATGATGCATGTCTGGTTTAATGATACATGGCATGGCATGGCAAAGTGCAACAAACAACACTACAAATTAAGTGGAGCTCAATATGCAATGGAGTTGCATATTGAAGAAAACACCACGTGACTTATTTAGTTCTCTCTCGTTTAGGTACCCAACAAGATTAAATGTTGTTAGCATGGCAAGAGGTGAAGCACAACAAAACTACCTATCTAGGCAAGTTTAAATGAGGCCGGAAACAACGAACAACAAGTCTGGGAACTCCTCATGTGCATAAAGATGAATTAGGTACTGTTTTTCCCTAAACACAATTTCAGGGTTGTTATACATGCAAAGTGATGCCACCATGTTAAACTAGGCATTTTTCTACCCCAAAAGCATATAAAGTTTATTAAAATCCGAGTTACGGTTATTTAGTTATGAATTAAACCATTTTAGCATGGCATATGGACAAAGTTACACAAACTGCATTTTAAACATTTCAAACATGCATGAAAGTTGCATATTATTAAACTAGACAAAAATCTAAGCAATTTTCGTATATAATTTATTTCGATCCGATGCACGGTTGTGAAGTTATTAAATGCATGATCAACAAGGGCTTTTCTGTAAAACAGCAATCCTGTGAAAAATAGCTAAATTCGCAGCAACGGGAAAAAACAACGAGCCGAAACTTCCTGGACCAACAGGAACAGGAGAGGGGGTTGGGTGCTGCTCACTTTGGGCCCTGGCCCAGTTCGGTGGATGAGGCGGGGCAGGCCGCGAAGGGTGCGCTGGGCCTCGCTAGAGTAGGCTGCGGTCAACGCGGGCGGAACGAGGCATGCTACACTCGTCCTGGAAGCAGAGGACACAGGCGGCGGAGGACCTGGCGCTGGCGTCTCCCGGTGACGAGGATGGGGTGGATACAGGTGGAGGCGACCAGGAACAGGGCGCGGGCGCGGATCCGACGGCGAGGGTTCCATTCTCGGCGCCGGAATGGAGGCGGGATGCACCGGCAGGGGAGCTTGGAGCTCGAGGTGCTCAGGCGCGATGCGGGTGCAGAGGAGGCTGGAGATGTTCGAGGAGGTCGGGAGCGGGCGCGGCGATCTCCGGCAGTACCCGAATGGTGGCGTGGGGAAGCAGCAAGCTTGAGGGCCGGCGGAGCTCTGGAGCATCATCTGGAGGCGCGGGTGTTCCTGCGAGAGAGACCGGAGTCTTAGAGAGGAGCACACGGAGGATGGAGAGAAAACAGGAGAAAGAGAGGCAGGGGGTCAGGTGCTGCTGCTGTCACCGGCAGCAAGCATCGGCACGGGCGGAGGCCATCGGGCGTGGGAGAAGGAGCTCGAGCTCCTGGTTGCTGCTGGTCGAGGAGGGCCGGCACGGGCAGGGTAGGCCTCGGGCACCTGCTGAGACGAGGGAGGAGGAGAGGCCTCGACCCAATTGGGATCGAGTGTGGGGTCGATCTGAGAGGGAGAGGTGGGGGTTGCTGGTTGGATCGCTGCAGATACGAGGAAGATGCGGCGGCTACCGAGGGGATGGATCCTGAGCGGCATTTGGAGTGGGTGGCGGCTGAGGGGGACAAGCGACCTAGTTTTTAGGGTTTTTGTGATATATATAGCAAAAGGATTAAAGGAGAGGGATTTGGATCATCGGATCGAAATCCAACGGATGAGAATAAAATAGGTAGGGAGTCCAAATAAGAAAACGGTGATGTTTTGTAGATGTTTGGTGATGTTCCGGACCCATCGGTCACGACTGCTCGGGTCGGGTCCGGGACAGTTTCGGACAGTGAGGCGAGGGGTCGATGCACTGAGCAAAGAGGGGTAGGCATGGGCCTAGGTGGATTGTGTAGACCGGGTTGGTCTGAGAGAAGAGGGGAGAGAAGCAGCCTGACACGATTTCCGGAGACCGAAAACGTCCGACGAAAAGACCGGCTAAACTGCGCTGTAGTTTAACGATTGGGCTATCAAACGAACTCCGATTGCGATGAAACTTGGCAGACGGCCTACCTACAACATAACAACACATCATTCCAACTTTCATCCCATTTAGAGAACATTTTCCGGCCACTTATAAAATAATATTTCGGACGTGCCGCGGGCGCGTGCAAGTGTGTCTGGGCTCAGAACGAACAACGGATGGAACTGGGGGAAACCGAACGGATGCAAGTTTTGAAAACATGATGATGCAATGCACATGATGACATGACAATATGCAACACGCAAGCGAATGACATGGCAAGGAACAACTGGGAGACACCTGGCACATCGGACTTGGGGCGTCACAACACCCCACCACTATGAGAGGATCTCGTCCCGAGATCTAGAATGGCACCGGAGGGAAAAAGGAAGAGGAAGAGCAGCGGTAAAACTAAGTTGCTTCTTTGACAAACGAGTGAGACCAAAGAACCTTGAGAGGTGAACCAATTTCGAGAAAGGAATACCACGGAGATGACGAAGTTGAAAACACTCCGTTAGAAAAGAGAAACAAGGATCATTACTAGAACCCTGTAGGTTGAAAAACATGAGAAAAGGGTTGCAATGGACAAGAAGTACATGCAAACACTCCGTTAGAAATGAGATGTACAAGGAACGATAAGGATCAATCAATATGACACTCCGGTTAAAACAAGATAGAGAAGGAATAAGATTGATATAATTTGGGCAGCACTCGAATGAAAAGGAAGGAATTGAAGATGATCTTGGCAAAACAATATGATGGGTCAAAGATAGCGACATCACAATGCCTCCGGATGAAGGAATAAAAGGTAGATTGTCCGAACAAAAGAACGGAGAATAAAACACCATCTTCTAACTCAAACGAGCTTGAAAAGCATCTTGAAGAGAAAGGTCGAATGGAATTGTTGAAAAAAAACAACAACGAAAGAATAAACTTGAAATGGGCTTAAAGAATACATCTTCAATTATGAGGTGACAACCTGCCACTCACGGGAAAAGGAATTGGATTGATATGAACAAGGAGACGAGAAAATATTTCATCGGGAGGGTAGATGGAGAACTTGGACCATATATTATCACCATTAATAGGAACAATCCTTAGGGAAGGCTTTAGGTGAAATATAACCCAAGATAACTCCAACGAAGAGGTTGATGGATTTAAAATATCTCATTCTTAACAACATGTGAATCATGAAACATGAACTCAAATTATCAAGAATGACATAGCACCACCTTAAATGGTATGGAAGAAAGAATTGCACTCCGGATTGCAAGATGAAGAATGCTTGAGTTCCTCTGAAAAGAATCTCAATGAACATCTCGAGAAGGAATTATGTCCTTGATGAACCAACATGTAGAACCTCCATGAAGAACTCTGGTAAACAAAAGGATAACGAAAGGAAGGAGAAGTTGAAAACTCAAGGTGAAACCTTGTAAAGATTTAGAAGGAGCTTCACGATGAGATAATGCGGAAAAGCTAGGAACTCCGGAAAAGAAAGATGAAGCATCTCTAACTAAGAGTGAGATAAGATGAACCTCCGGAGTAAGGTATTGAATTTACCCGATGAAACAAGAATAAGAATTACATTATGCATATCCTTCATCAATTAAGTTGATGACAAACAATGGATTTGGCACACTACTTATTCTCGTAGAAAGGATTAAGATAGATATAGCACAAAGTTGAAAAGATCTTCAATGAATCACCGGTAGAATTTGGAAAACAACGAATGACTTGATACGATAACGAAAGGAAGAGATCTCTTGAACGAACCACCGTTTGAATTGAAACACGAATAAATTGATATGATAAACGAAGGAAGAAGAAATCTTGAATAAACCACCATAAGAATTAAAAATGAACGAAGAGAAGATAAAGAAACACCAGGAAGAATTATAAAATGAACGAAGATGCTTGAGAGAATCTAGATACAAGAGGACGAATAGTTCACGAATTGATTAGAGAATACTTGATTTAAGCACCGGTTTGATTTTGGAGAATGATAACTGAAAGCTGAGAATGAATAATTTTGAATTGATGGCCTCTGGAGAATCAAACTGAAAAGACTCTTGAATAGCTCTGGATAGGTGGAAAAAAATTCTCACAATCGAAAACAATTATGAGAGGAAGGCATCAAGTTAGAACCATGGATCCTTGAGAGAACGGATAAGATATGGAGGAAAACTCTTCTTCGGTCTTCAAATATTGATAAAAGACGACGAGAAACACCACCATCAATTGTTGAGATACTCCGGGATGAAAAATAGAAAGGTTGAACCCACGGTTAAAAGAATTTGACAGATCTTGGAGAAATACATATGACTGATGATGAATTATTCTTACATCAAACTTCGAAAAGAATTTGGGAGTAACTCCAGAAAGAATGGAAGAGTCAGGTAAGATCCTGGTAAAAGACCTGTGGGTTAGGGCCCACTCAAAAGAAACACCATTGAACAATTACTTTAAAAGAGAGATTGCACCGGTTGAATTAAATGGCTTGAATGAGATAATATCCTTGAAAGAGCTTGAACGAAAGCAGAGTGGAAAACACGAATCATCGAGATATCTTGAGCACTCCGGAACAATAGAATAACGAGAGTGGAATGACTGAATATAAGGTGCACCGGCATGATAAAACATTTGAAATACGGAAAAGAATATGAACAACACCGAAAGCTTGAATTGGATCCACCGGAGAAGAAAAGGCAAATATTAGTATCTTCATGAGAATCACCGGATAAGAACATTGAAGGAAAAGAATGGAGAGACTTCACATCAATAAGATGGATACTCGATAAAGAAATCCGAGTCCTAGGAGAAACAAGGGTGGGAGGGTGGGAAAACAAAGACAACTTGGGATGGATGAACGAACACCATTGAGAAAGCTGAGATTGGATCTTGCGGATGTTGAAATGTTCGGATCCACTTGAAGAGAAACACACCGGTGAAAAGGATTTACATGACAAACTCGATGATCAAGAAGGGTTGGTATTCACATAGAAATATGAGAACACCGCTTGGGAAAGGTATGGAATCAACATTTGACTTCGAAGCAACTCGAATACCACAACTCAAATCAAAACAAGGATTGGCTTGCAGAATAAGCCGGAACAAACATATGATAGAGATTTCATCCGAAGTTTTCGTGGTGGGGTCTACACGGGCTCGATCGTACAACACCATCATGTACAAGGCAGTGCACATGACATACGAAGCGTCCCCGAGTCGGCATAGCCAAGGACTCTTTAAGACACAACGAGACCACTGTAAAACCAGCCGCAAATAGGCGGACCACTAGACGTCGAACCCCAATTTCATATCATACATCTGTCGAAAAGATATCCTAAGAGCTACTTGAATTCCCACTTATAAACTCCCGAAATTTTCTGGTTATGCAATCAGGTGTTGGGGATACAGGGGAAGCATAATATCTCACCCAAAACTAACAAATCCTACATCCAGTTGTATCCATCCTTCAACACATAACCAAGAAACCTTCGGAAATCGTTTACCTCAACCTTCAAAAAGCATCCGTTATACGAGTTATGGCAATACTCCCGAACTCCCGCCCCAGTACTGGGTGGCGTCGAGGTTATCTCACCAACAACTGCATAAAAGAGATTTTCGATGTCGGCAAACCTAAACTCAGGTATTCCAGAAATGCAACGATAAAATTGTGACGACAACACCTCGGAGCTCAACTCCCCGGGACACTGCCACAACCCCTAAATGTCAGGAGGCACCAACAACAATGTTCTTGTCACAAAACCATCGGAACGATTCCAAGATACCCGCGTGATCCTAAATTTTTTTAGTTAAATTTGAGAAGAGAAGAGTCAAAACTCTATCTCAGGATGCCTCACCAGAGCGACAAAGGGACTGAGGAGTAAAAAGAATTCCTAACTCTCTGATATATATAATTCCTAAAAGACTCTAAACATTTTTCTAGACTCAACAACGCCAATGATTCAATCAAGCAGGGGGCTCCTAAGGTCGGGGAAGGCTCTGATTACCAACTTGTAACGCCCTTGATGCGGCTATATCTTCCACGTGTCGAAGCACGACTTAGAGGCATAACCGCATTGAAAGCAATGTCACAAGTGAGGTAATCTTCACACAACCCATGTAATACATAAGGGAAAGAGATACATAGTTGGCTTACAATCGCCACTTCACACAATACATGAATAAAGCATTACATCAATCAGATACAATCAAGGTCCGACTACGGAACCAAAATAAAAGAAGACTACCCAAAAGCTACACAGATCCCCGATCGACCCCAACTGGGCTCCACTACTGATCAACTAGAACGAAACAACACAAAGGACAAGATCTTCATCGAGCTCCTCCTTGAGCTTGGTTGCGTCATCTGCACGGTATCATCGGCACCTGCAAACTGGTTTTGGAAGTATCTGTGAGTCACGGGGACTCAGCAATCTCACACCCTCGCGATCAAGACTATTTAAGCTTATGGGTAAGGTAAAGGTATGAGGTGGAGCTGCAGCAAGCGACTAGCATAAATGGTGGCTAACAAGCGCAAATGAGAGCGAGAAGAGAATGCAAAGCACGGTCGAACAACTATGATCAAGAAGTGATCCTAGAACAACCTACGTCAAACATAACTCCAACACCGTGTTCACTTCCCGGACTCCGCCAAGGAGAGACCATCACGGTTACACACGCGGTTGATGTATTTTAATTAAGATCAACTTCAGGTTTTCTACAACCGGACATTAACAAATTCCCATCTGCCCATAACCGCGGGCACGGCTTTTGAAAGTTCAAATCCCTGCAGGGATGTCCCAACTTAGCCCATCACAAGCTCTCACGGTCAACGAAGGATATTCCTTCTAGCGGGAAGACCCGATCAGGCTCGGAATCCCGGTTACAAGACATCCTAGACAATGGTAAAACAAGTCCAGCAAGACCACCCGCTGTGCAGACAAATCCCGATAGGAGCTGCACATATCTCGTTCTCAGGGCACACCGGATAAGCTAAGCGTACGGGAGCCAACGCAACCCAAGTTGCCAAGGGACGGCCCCGCACGGTGCTCTGGGTTGGACCAACACTTAGAGAAGCACTAGCCCGAGGGGGTTTAAAATAAAGATGACCCTTGGGCTGGCCGACCCAAGGGAAAGAAAAGGCTAGGTGGTGAATGGTAAAACCAAGGTTGGGCCTTGCTGGAGGAGTTTTATTCAAGGCGAACTGTCAAGGGGTTCCCATTATAACCCAACCGCGTAAGGAACGCAAAATCCAGGAACATAACACCGATATGACGGAAACTAGGGCGGCAAGAGTGGAACAAAACACCAGGCATAAGGCTGAGCCTTCCACCCTTTACCAAGTATATAGATGCATTAATTAAATAAGAGATATTGTGATATCCCAACAAGTAAACATGTTCCAACAAGGAACAACATCTCCATGTTCCAAGAAGGAACAACATCTCCACGTTCCAACAAGGAACAAACTTCAATATTCACCTGCAACTAACAACGCTATAAGAGGGGCTGAGCAAAGCGGTAACATAGCCAAACAACGGTTTGCTAGGACAAGGTGGGTTAGAGGCTTGGTTCAACAATATGGGAGGCATGATAAGCAAGTGGTAGGTATCGCAGTATAGGCATAGCAATAGAGCGAGCAACTAGCAAGCAAAGGTAGAAGTGATTTCGAGGGTATGGTCATCTTGCCTGAAATCCCGCAAGGAAGAAGAACGAGTCCATGAAGAAGACAAACGGACATAGTCGAACGGGTCCTCACAAACGCGACGTTATCGGAACCAACCCGAAGAAGCCACACCGGAAAGAAGCACACGACATAGTAAACAACTATCACACGATCATGGCATGATGCACAACAAGTATGATGCATGTCTGGTTTAATGATACATGGCATGGCATGGCAAAGTGCAACAAACAACACTACAAATTAAGTGGAGCTCAATATGCAATGGAGTTGCATATTGAAGAAAACACCACATGACTTATTTAGTTCTCTCTCGTTTAGGTACCCAACAAGATTAAATGTTGTTAGCATGGCAAGAGGTGAAGCACAACAAAACTACCTATCTAGGCAAGTTTAAATGAGGCCGGAAACAACGAACAACAAGTCTGGGAACTCCTCATGTGCATAAAGATGAATTAGGTACTGTTTTGCCCTAAACACAATTTCAGGGTTGTTATACATGCAAAGTGATGCCACCATGTTAAACTAGGCATTTTTCTACCCCAAAAGCATATAAAGTTTATTAAAATCCGAGTTACGGTTATTTAGTTATGAATTAAACCATTTTAGCATGGCATATGGACAAAGTTACACAAACTGCATTTTAAACATTTCAAACATGCATGAAAGTTGCATATTATTAAACTAGACAAAAATCTAAGCAATTTTCGTATATAATTTATTTTGATCCGATGCACGGTTGTGAAGTTATTAAATGCATGATCAACAAGGGCTTTTCTGTAAAACAACAATCCTGTGAAAAATAGCTAAATTCGCAGCAACGGGAAAAAAACAACGAGCCGAAACTTCCTGGCCCAACAGGAACAAGAGAGGGGGTTGGGTGCTGCTCACTTTGGGCCCTGGCCCAGTTCGGTGGATGAGGCGGGGCAGGCCGCGAAGGGTGCGCTGGGCCTCGCTAGAGTAGGCTGCGGTCAACGCGGGCGGAACGAGGCACGCTGCACTCGTCCTGGAAGCAAAGGACGCAGGCGGCGGAGGACCTGGCGCTGGTGTCTCCCGGTGACGAGGATGGGGTGGATCCAGGTGGAGGCGACCAGGAACAGGGCGCGGGCGCGGATCCGACGGCGAGGGTTCCATTCTCGGCGCCGGAATGGAGGTGGGATGCACTGGCAGGGGAGCTTGGAGCTCGAGGTGCTTGGGCACGATGCGGGTGCAGAGGAGGCTGGAGATGTTCGAGGAGGTCGGGAGCGGGCGCGGCGATCTCCGGCAGTACCCGAATGGTGCCGCGGGGAAGCAGTGAGCTTGAGGGCCGGCGGAGCTCTGGATCATCATCTGGAGGCGCGGGTGTTCCTGGGAGAGAGACCGGAGTCTTAGAGAGGAGCACGCGGAGGAAGGAGAGAAAACATGAGAAAGAGAGGCAGGGGGTCAGGTGTTGCTGCTGCTGTCACCGACAGCAAGCATCGGCACGGGCGGAGGCCATCGGGCGCGGGAGAAGGAGCTCGGGCTCCTGGTTGCTGTTGGTCGAGGAGGGCCGGCGCGGGCAGGGTAGGCCTCGGGCACCTGCTGAGACGAGAGAGGAGGAGAGGCCTCGACCCAATCGGGATCGAGCGCGAGGTCGATCTGAGAGGGAGAGGTGGGGGTTGCTGGTTGGATCGCTGCAGATACGAGGAGGATGCGGCGGCTACCGAGGGGATGGATCCCGAGGGGGATTTGGAGTGGGTGGCGGCTGAGGGGGACAAGCGACCTAGTTTTTAGGGTTTGTCTGATATATATAGCAAAAGGATTAAAGGAGAGGGATTTGGATCATCGGATCGAAATTTGACGGACGAGAATAAAATAGTTAGGGAGTCCAAATAAGAAAACGGTGATGTTTTGTAGTTGTTTGGTGATGTTCCGGACCCATCGGTCACGACTGCTCGGGTCAGGTCTGGGACAGTTTCGGACAGCGAGGCGAGGGGTCGATGCACTGAGCAAAGAGGGGTAGGCATGGGCCTAGGTGGATTGTGTAGAGCGGGTTGTTCTGAGAGAAGAGGGGAGAGAAGCAGCCCGACACGATTTCTGGAGACCGAAAACGTCTGACAAAAAGACCGGCTAAACTGCCGCTGTAGTTTAACGGTTGGGCTATCAAACGAACTCCGATTGTGATGAAACTTGGCAGGTGGCCTACCTACAACATAACAACACCGCATGCCAACTTTCATCACATTCCGAGAACATTTTCCAGCCACTTATAAAATAATATTTCGGACGTGCCGCGGGCGCGTGCAAGTGTGTCTGGGCTCAGAACGGACAACAGACGGAACTGGGGGAAACCAAACGGATGCAAGTTTTGAAAACATGATGATGCAATGCACATGATGACATGACAATATGCAACACGCAAGCGAATGACATGGCAACGGCGGCGAACAACTGGGAGACACCTGGCGCATCGGACTCGGGGCGTCACAAATATGCATGTGCTTGCTGCTCCTACTTGCAATTATTATGAGAGAGGAACTATATCTCCACCTCTCTAGGTTTCCAATACGAAAAAATTGCAAGAAACTGTTTATACTATACATTGGCCTTTACTTTGTGTGCATGAATTGTTCTTTTATGACATGCCAATGCATAGGAAGAGACTTAGACTTCATCATTACATGATATATGTTACTTTGTGCTCACTACTAAATTACATATCATTGTTAATTAAAATTCGCTTTGATATACCTTGGGATCCGGGTGGATCCATTACTTGAGCACTATATGCCTAGCTTAATGGCTTTAAAGAAAGCGCTGCCAGGGAGACAACCCAGAAGTTTTAGAGAGCCATTTGTTTCTGTTGAGCGCTTTCATATAGTTTAGAAACAACAAAAATAAAGAGGGGAACCCAAAACTTTTTCAAAAAGGAAAGTGAAAGTGAGAAAGACAAGCATTGTTGAAGTGGGAGAGCTCCTTGAACTTTGTTCATGCTCACGGCAACTTTGTGAATCTTGATTACAGAAACTTTTCAACAAAAATAATTATCCCCTTGTACAATTCCATTGTATTATAAAAATAATGTGCCAAGGTTTAACTCTAGGATGTTTACTTTGCTTGTTGGTTTGTACGGTGCAGGACAGAAACTTTGGCTGTAGCGCGTGATTTTACATTTTTTACTGGAACATCAAATGGTTCTGATTCTTTTTTAAATGTCTTTATATACAAATTTTTTATTTTTCCTAATTTTGGCAGAATTTTTCAAGTATCAGAAGTATGGTGAATCTTCAGATTATTACAGACTGTTCTGTTTTAGACAGATTCTGTTTTTGATGCATAGTTTGCTTGTTTTGATGAAACTATCAAATTATATCAGTGGATTAAGCCATGAATAGTTATACTACAGAAGACACAATGCAAAAACAAAATATTAATTGGTTTGCAACAGTACTTAGAGTAGTGATTTGCTTTATTATACTAACGGATCTTACCGAGTTTTCTGTTGAAGTTTTGTGTGGATGAAGTGTTCGATGATCGAGAAGGTCTCGATGTGAGAAGAAGGAAGAGAGGAAAGAGCTCAATCTTGGGGATGCCCAAGGCACCCCAAGTAAATATTCAAGGAGAATCAAGCGTCTAATCTTGGGGATGCCCCGGAAGGCATCCCCTCTTTTTTCAACAAGTATCGGTATGTTTTCGGATTCGTTTCGTTCATGCAATATGTGCAATCTTGGAGCGTCTTTTGCATTTAGTTTTCATTTTTATTTTATGCACCATGCTGGTATGAGATAGTCCTTGGTTGATTTCTAGAATGCTCTATGCACTTCACTTATATCTTTTGAGTATGGCTTTACATAATGCTTCACGTGCTTCACTTATATCATTTGAAGTTTGGATTGCCTGTTTCTCTTTACATAGAAAACCGCCATTTGTAGAATGCTCTTTTGCTTCACTTATATTTGTTAGAGCGTGGGCATATATTTTGTAGAAAGAATTAAACTCTCTTGCTTCACTTATATCTATTTAGAGAGATGACATGAATTGGTCATTCACATGGTTAGTCAAAAAATCCTACAAAAAACTTGTAGATCACTAAATATGATGTGTTTGATTCCTTGCAATAGTTTTGTGATATAAATATGGTGATATTAGAGTCATGCTAGTGGGTAGTTGTGGATTGTAGAAATACTTGTGTTGAGGTTTGTGATTCCTGTAGCATGCACGAATGGTGAACCATTATGTAACGAAGTTGGAGCATGAGGTATTTATTGATTGTCTTCCTTATGAGTGGCTGTCGGGGACGAGCGATGGTCTTTTCCTACCAATCTATCCCCCTAGGAGCATGCGCGTAGTACTTTGTTTCGATGACTAATAGATTTTTTGCAATAAGTATGTGAGTTCTTTATGACTAATGTTGAGTCCATGGATTATACGCACTCTTACCCTTCCATCATTGCTAGCCTCTTCGGTACCGTGCATTGCCCTTTCTCACCTCGAGAATCGGTGCAAACTTCGCCGGTGCATCCAAACCCCGTGATACGATACGCTCTATCACACATAAGCTCATTATATCTTCCTCAAAACAGCCACCATACCTACCTATCATGGCATTTCCATAGCCATTCCGAGATATATTGCCATGCAACTTCCATCATCATCATATACATGACTTGAGCATCATTGTGATATTGCTTTGCATGATCGTAAGATAGCAAGCATGATGTTTTCATGGCTTGTTCGTTTTTTGATGTCATTGCTACGCTAGATCATTGCACATCCCGGTACACCGCCGAAGGCATTCATATAGAGTCATATCTTTGTTCTAGATATTGAGTTGTAATATTGAGTTGTAAGTAAATAGAAGTGTGATGATCATCATTATTAGAGCATTGCCCCAGTGAGGAAAGGATGATGGAGACTATGATTCCCCCACAAGTCAGGATGAGACTCCGGACGAAAAAAAATAAAAAAAGAGAGGAGAAGGCCCAAAAAATGAGAGAAAAAATGAGAGAAAAAGAGAGAGGGGGCAATGTTACTATCGTTTTACCACACTTGTGCTTCAGAGTAGCACAATGTTCTTCATATAGAGAGTCTCTTGAGTTATCACTTTCATATACTAGTGGGAATTTTCATTATAGAACTTGGCTTGTATATTCCAACGATGGGCTTCCTCAAATGCCCTAGGTCTTCATGAGCAAGCAAGTTGGATGCACACCCACTTAGTTTCAGTTTGAGCTTTCATACACTTATAGCTCTTAGTGCATCCGTTGCATGGCAATCCATACTCCTCACATTGACATCAATTGATGGGCATCTCCATAGCCCGTTGATACGCCTAGTTGATGTGAGACTATCTTCTCTTTTTTGTCTTCTCCACATAACCTCCACCATCATATTCTATTACACCTATAATGCTATGTCCATGGCTCACGCTCATGTATTGCGTGAAAGTTGAAAAGGTTTGAGAACATCAAAAGTATGAAACAATTTCTTGGCTTGTCGTCGGGGTTGTGCATGATGTGAATATTTTGTGTGAAGAAGATGGAGCATAGCCAGACTATATGATTTTGTAGGGATAACTTTCTTTGGCCATGTTATTTTGAAAAGACATGATTGCTTTATTAGTAGGCTTGAAGTATTATTATTTTTATGTCAAATGATAGACTATTGCTTTGAATCACTCGTGTCTTAATATTCATGCCATGATTAGACATATGATGAAGATTATGCTAGGTAGCATTCCACATCAAAAATTATTATTTTTATCATTTACCTACTCGAGGACGAGCAGGAATTAAGCTTGGGGATGCTGATACATCTCCGTCGTATCTATAATTTTTGATTGTTCCATGCCAATATTCTACAACTTTCATATACTTTTGGCAACTTTTTATACTATTTTTGGGACTAACATATTGATCCAGTGCCCAATGCTAGTTCCTGTTTGTTCCATGCCAATAATGATTACCGGTCTAGTTATCGATTGCCTAGGGACAAATAACTTTCTCGTAACAAAAAGCTCTTTACTAAAACTAACTTAGTTGTGTCCTTATCTAAAACAGCCCATACTTTTTATTTACATAATCTTTATTATCTTGCAAACCTATCCAACAACACCTACAAAGTACTTCTAGTTTCATACTTGTTCTAGGTAAAGCGAACATCAAGCGTGCGTAGAGTTGTATCGGTGGTCGATAGAACTTGAGGGAATATTTGTTCTGCCTTTAGCTCCTCGTTGGGTTCGACACTCTTACTTATCGAAAACTGTTGCGATCCCCTATACTTGTGGGTTATCAACTACTCCCTCCTCATCATGGAGAGCGCCGAGATGATGAAGATGGCCACCGGAGAGGGATTCCCCCCTCCGGCAGGGTGCCAGAACAGGTCTAGATTGGTTTTCGGTGGTTACGGAGGCTTGTGGCAAAGGAACTCCCAATATAGGTTTCTTTTTGGGGGTTTATGTAGTTATAGGAGTTTTTGGCATTGGGAATAAGTCAGGGGGGTCTCTAAGGCGGCCACGAGGTAGGGGGGCGCGCCCAGGGGGGTAGGGCACGCCCCCACCCTCATGAGTGCCTCGGGACTCTTCTGGTCCATCTCCGATACTCCATGGGCTTCTTCTGGTCCAAAAATAATCTCCATAAATTTTCAAGTCAATTGGGCTCCGTTTGATATTCCTTTTCTATAAAACTCAAAAACAAGGAAAAACCAGAAACTGGCACTGGGCTCTAGGTTAATAGGTTGGTCCCAAAAATCATATAAAATAGCATATAAATGCATATAAAACATCCTACATGGATAATATAATAGCATGGAACAATAAAATATTATAGATATGTTGGAGACGTATCATTCTTCACCTCTAAGTTTTCAATGCCGAGACCCCCTTGGTCTTTCGGTCTGCAAATAATATCCCATTTAGCGAGTCTGTATTTTTGTTTTAATTCATCACTCTGCCAGAAAAATCGTGATCGGTAGAAGTTTAGCCTTTTCCGGACTCCAACTGGTATATCAAAAAAGGACAAGAGAAACATAGGCATACTCGTAAGAACCGCATTAATGAGTATTAATCAGCCTCCGTATGACATAAGCTTGCCCTTCCAGCAGCTTAGTTTCTTTCCAAATCAATCCTGAATGCACTTCCATTCTTTGTTAGAAAGCTTGTGATGGTGAATTGGTATAGCCAAATACGTGAAGGGTAAAGATCCCAATTTGCATCTGAACAATTTTTTGTAAGCATCTTGTTCATCTTTAGCTCTTCCAAAGCAAAGCAATTCACTGTTATGGAAGTTAATCTTTAACCCCGATAATTGTTCGAACAGGCATAACACAAGCTTCATGTTTCTTACTTTTGCCAAATCATGCTCCATGAAGATGATAGTATCATCATCGTACTGAAGGATCGACACTCACTACAAAAAAAGATACATCCGTGACATTTTGGGCCGAACGAAATTTTTTTGTCATACTTATGACACTTCTATGACGATAATTGTGACAAAACCCGGTATCATCATAGATGTGGTGGGGTCCTACTTCTATGACAAAATATCATGACAGAAAATGGGCTTTTCATCCTGGGCAGGCCGGAGATGCAGCTGCATGACATTCTTTGGGCCGTCCATGACGGAAAAAACTATGGTAGAAGCGAGGGCGAGGAAAATATTGAAGAGTTACCGGTTACGGTGGGTGGTCGGGGGCCGAGTGATGCACGTTTCTCTCATACGTACGTGTGTGTGTGCGAGGCCTTGGGCTCTAACTGAACCCGAGCGAGGCATTGGGCTCTAACTGAACCCGAGCGATTGCACTGCATGCTACGTGTTACTGAACCCGAGCGATCGATCGATCCCTTGTTGTTAACTGAACCCAACTGATTCCTTCGCTACTGCGGCTAACTGAAGCCAATCGATGCTGCCTCTGGATGAACAGTGAGCATTGTTGGAGGGGGGGTTGGATGAATAGTTCCTAGTGGGGGGTTGGATTAATAGGACCCCGTGGTAGTAGAGGCCATTGCTGCTGGATGAACAGTACCCCCGATTGATCGAGCCAGTGGATGAACAGGACCCCATGGAGGGCTGGATGAACATTAGCCGGTGGAGGGTTGGTTGAACAGTAGCCGGTGGAGGGCTGGATGAACAGTAGCCCGTGGAGGGGTGGTTGAACAGGACCCCGTGGAGAGGGCTGGTTGAATAATAGCCGGTGGAGGAGCGCGCGATGAAGGCTGGATGAACAGGAGCCTGTGGATGAACAATCACATGTGGAGGCTGGAGGAGGTCGACTGTGGGTGAACAGTTGTCATGGTATTGTCACGAGGGGGTGCAAGACGACAGATGCCACAGGGTGGCTTTGTGTGAGGGCAAGACTGCTGCCGGAATATTCAGGGACAGGTATGCGAGTAGCATGCGCTAGTTTACCCAGGTTTGGGGCTCTCCAGAGAGATAACACCCCTACTCCTACATGTCTGAGTATATCTGGTATGTATATCTGGTATAGAGTGCTCCTGGAGCTGTATCTGAGATCAGTGCCAAGTGCATCTGATCTCGTATATATGCGGGTGGCCGGATGAGCATGCAAGCTCTAGTGGCCAAATGGTATGTGGCTGGACATGAGCATGTGTGTTCTCATGCACGTGTGTGTTACCCCCTGGATGGATGGATGGGTGGCATATATAGTGTGTAGCTAGCTTAGAGAGTAAGCTAGGTAGGCATGGGCATGGTGGCGTTGGTTGTAAGCTACCTTGCGTAGCTTACAAACCAAGCCATGTGTGAGGCATGGTGCATGCTATGCTTGTCCCCTGGGGCACTTTATAAATCAATTCCCAGGGGACACGGTACTCTTTAGATGACGTCGCGGTACGGTCGTCTCGTCGGTGTCTTGTCGGGCTGTAGTTGGCACCCGGCTGGTAGGCGCTGTCGGCAGCCGGCTGGTCGGCGCAGTCAGCAACCGGCAGCCGGCCGGGCAGAGCAGTTGGACGGGGAGCCGACAGGAGCGGCCGGGCAGCCGGACTGAGGGGCTTTTCTAGGCCCGATGTCTTGAATTATTGTCTTGCCGTCTTTGGGGTACCCGTTGCCAATAACTCCGACAGTAGCCCCCGAGCCTCCGAATAACTTGACAAAGTTAGGCGGAGGTTCCTTGACAGGTGTTAATGTAGTCTCCGAGCCTCTGAGCGAGGAGGGGGGTTTCCCATGGAAATGATCATGCAAAAAGACAAAGTTAGTCCACTCAGATATATCAAATGCTTGCTTTTAGCATTGCAAGTTTTATGCGGAGGGTGCTGACTCGGTTTCGTCCGAGCCCCCATAATCTTTTTCATGTTCCCTCTTCTTTTTGGCGTGTGCTCTTGCTTGCCGGACAGCCACTCTGCGGTCTGTGGCTGAGAGTGGGCCGCGAAGTGGAGTGTACAGTACTCAGAGTCTGGGAGTAGATTTAACCGAGTAGATACTTGTAAAGGAAACGGCCGGGGTCGCCCGGACCATTTTTCTTCCTGGACGTTTTTCACGCGGGTGGCCTCCAGCATTCACTCTTGCTAGTTGGACAGCCGCTCTGCGGTCTGTGGCTAAGAGTGGGCCTTTGGTACTGCACACGGTACTAAGCCGTCTGCGGGAACTATCGTCTCAGGCCAAGCGGCCAGCCCCCGGGCCAACTCTGGCTGGCGCCGGGGCGAACAGTGATGCAATTGTAATGAAATGCGGAGATAGCCCCCCGAGCATCGCTTGGGGTTATCCATGCTTGCGTGGTGCAAAAAATATGCGGGTGAGGAGCTCACATTGGGTTTTGTGTAGCCGAGGCGGAGTTTGCCGAAGACAGCCGGCGCGGCTCGGTGCTCATGGAGTACACCAGCGCACCCGCTGGGTGTAGCCTTCGAGCCCCCGGGGTGCTCGAAGGGGGGTCCCAGCTGGTCAGGCTCGACCGGCCAGGCGGCGAGGCGTCTTGCAGTGCCCTTTTTCTTCTTTTTCTCTTCTACCGGCTGCTGGCAACCGGACAAAACTCTTCTCTTGTTTGCAATCTTCCATGGGGGCACGCCAGCGCACCCACTGGGTGTAGCCCCGAGATTCAGGCCGACTGCTGAGCAGTCGGGCCGGATCTTTCGGTAACTACTTTGTCTCTTCTTCGCGGGGGCGCGCCAGCGCACCCGCTGGGTGTAGCCCCCGAGATTAGGGCCGACTGCTGAGCAGTCGGGCCGGATCTCCCGGCAACTACTTTGTCTTCTTCATCATGGGGGCGCGTCAGCGCACCCGCTGGGTGTAGCCCCTGAGATTCGGGTCATCGGAGCAGGAGGCAGTCCAGCCGGCTTGGCACAGTCGGCAACGCGGGTCATGACTGACCGTCTGAGTGGCGAAGCAGGCGGACGGGTCATCCGGACAGGTTTTTCTTTTCTTCTCTTTGTCCCAGGCGACTTCTTCTCTCTCTCTCTCTCTCTCTCCCTCTCTCTCTCTCTGCTGCCCGAACGACACCGAAAGGCTGTGGCAGCGAACAACGGGAGCCGGCTGAGGCACACCCGGGCACCCGGTGGTGAGGCGGCGAGCGGGCTAGAGTGGGAGTGATACGTCTCCAACATATCTATAATTTTTGATTGCTCCATGCTATATTATCTACTGTTTTGGACATTATTGGGCTTTATTATCCACTTTTATATTATTTTTGGGACTAACCTATTAACCGGAGGCCCAACCCAGAATTGCTGTTTTTTTTTTTCCTATTTTAGGGTTTCGAAGAAAAGGAATATCAAACGGAGTCCAAACGGAATGAAACCTTCGGGAACATGATTTTCTCACCGAACATGATCCAGGAGACTTGGACCCTACGTCAAGAAATAAAGGAGGAGGCCACGAGGTAGGGGGGCGCGCCTACCCCCTAGGCGCGCCCTCCACCCTCGTGGGCCCCCTGTTGCTCCATCGACGTACTCCTTCCTCCTATATATACCTACGTACCCCCAAACGATCAGATACGGAGCCAAAACCCTAATTGCACCGCCGTAACTTTCTGTATCCATGAGATCCCATCTTGGGGCCTGTTCCGGAGCTTCGCCAGAGGGGGCATCCATCACGGAGGGTTTCTACATCAACACCATAGCCCCTCCGATGAAGTGCCAGTAGTTTACCTCAGACCTTCGGGTCCATAGTTATTAGCTAGCTGGCTTCTTCTCTCTTTTTGGATCTCAATACAATGTTCTCCTCCTCTCTTGTGGAGATCTATTCGATGTAATCTTGTTTTTGCAGTGTGTTTGTTGAGGCCGATGAATTGTGGGTTTATGATCAAGATTATCTATGAACAATATTTGAATCTTCTCTGAATTCTTTTATGTATGATTGGTTATCTTTGCAAGTCTCTTCGAATTATCAGTTTGGTTTGGCCTACTAGATTGATCTTTCTTGCAATGGGAGAAGTGCTTAGCTTTGGGTTCAATCTTGCGGTGTCCTTTCCCAGTGACAGTAGGGGCAGCAATGTACGTATTGTATTGTTGCCATCGAGGATAACAAGATGGGGGTTTTATCATATTGCATGAATTTATCCCTCTACATCATGTCATCTTGCTTAAGGAGCTACTCTGTTTTCATGAACTTAATACTCTATATGCATGCTAGATAGCGGTCGATGAGTGGAGTAATAGTAGTAGATGCAGGCAGGAGTCGGTCTACTTGTCTCGGACGTGATGCCTATATACATGATCATACCTAGATATTCTCATAACTATGCTCAATTCTGTCAATTGCTCAACAGTAATTCGTTCACCCACCGTAAAATACTTATGCTCTTGAGAGAAGCCACTAGTGAAACCTGTGGCCCCCGGGTCTATCTTCATCATATTAATCTTCCAATACTTAGTTATTTCCTTTGCTTTTTTACTTTGCTTTTATTTTACTTTGCATCTTTATCACAAAAATACCAAAAAAATTATCTTATCATATCTATCAGATCTCACTCTCGTAAGTGACCGTGAAGGGATTGACAACCCCTTATCGCGTTGGTTGCGAGGAGTTATTTGTTTTGTGCAGGTACAAGGGACTCACGCGTAGCCTCCTACTGGATTGATACCTTGGTTCTCAAAAACTGAGGGAAATACTTACGCTACTTTGCTGCATGATCCTTTCCTCTTCAAGGAAATCCAACGCAGTGCTCAAGAGGTAGCAAGAAGATTTCTGGCGCCGTTGCCGGGGAGTCTACGCAAAAGTCAACATGCCAAGTACCCATCACAACCCTTATATCCCGCATTACATTATTTGCCATTTGCCTCTCGTTTTCCTCTCCCCCACTTCACCATTGCCGTATTATTCGCCCTCTCTCTATCATCCCTCTCTTTCTCCTTTTGCCTCTTTTGCCCGCTTGCTTTTTGTTTGCTTGTGTGTTGGATTGCTTGCTTGTCACGATGGCTCAAGATAACACTAAATTGTGTGAGTTTACCAACACCGACAACAATGATTTTATTAGCACTCCGATTGCTCCTCTTACCGTTGTTGAATCTTGTGAAATTAATGCCGCTTTGCTGAATCTTGTCATGAAATATCCGTTTTTCGGCCTTCCTAGTGAAGATGCCGCTACCCATCTAAATAGCTTCGTTGATTTGTGTGATATGCAAAAGAAGAAAGATGTGGACAATGATATTGTTAAGTTGAAACTATTTCCTTTTTCTGTTAAGTTGAAACTATTTCCTTTTTCGCTTAGAGATCGTGCTAAAGCTTGGTTTTCGTCTTTGCCTAAAAATAGTATTGATTTTTGGAACAAGTGCAAAGATGCTTTTATCTCTAAGTATTTTCCTCCCGCTAAGATCATCTCCCTTAGAAATGATATTATGAATTTTAAGCAACTTGATCATGAACATGTTGCACAAGCTTGGGAGAGGATGAAATTAATGATACATAATTGCCCTACTCATGGTTTGAATTTGTGGATGATTATAAAAAATTTTTATGCCGGATTGAATTTTGGTTCTAGAAATATTTTAGATTCGGCCGCGGGAGGCACTTTTATGGAAATCACTTTAGGAGAAGCTACTAAACTCCTAGATAATATTATGGTTAATTATTCTCAATGGCATACTGATAGAACAAAATTAATGTTTTGAGTGGAAAGATGGATGAACTTATGAAATTATTTTCTAGTAAAAGTGTTTCTTCTGATCCTAATTATATGCCCTTGTCTACTTTGATTGAGAATAATAATGAATCTATGGATGTGAATTTTGTTGGTAGGAACAATTTTGGTAACAACGCGCATAGAGGAAATTTTAATCCTAGGCCTTATCCTAGTAATCCCTCTAATAATTATGGTAATTCCTACAACAATTCTTATGGAAATTATAATAAGATGCCCTCTGATTTTGAATCTAATATTAAAGAATTTATTACTCCGCAAAACAATTTCAATGCTTTGATTGAAGAGAAACTGCTTAAAATTGATGATTTGGCTAGGAACGTTGATAGAATTTCTCTTGATGTTGATTATTTAAAGCTTAGATCTATTCCTCCTAAGCATGATATCAATGAGTCTCTCAAAGCCATGAGAATTTCCATTGATGAGTGCAAAGAAAGAACCGCTAGGATGCGTGCTAAGAAAGATGCCTTTATAAGAGCGTGTTCTTCTAGTTCCTATGAAAATAAAGATGAAGATCTAAAAGTTATTGACGTGTCCCCTATTAAATCTTTGTTTTGCAATATGAATCTTGCTAATGATGGGACCGAATATGATCCACCTTTACCTAGAAGGTGTTCCAAAAATTCGGAGTTTTTAGATCTTGATGCTAAATTTGATGAAAGTGGGATTGAAGAAATTAAAACCCTAGATGTTGCTAAACCCACTATTTTGGATTTCAAGGAATTTAATTATGAAAATTGCTCTTTGATTGATTGTATTTCCTTGTTGCAATCCGTGCTAAATTCTCCTCATGCTTATAGTCAAAATAAAGCATTTACTAAACATATCGTTGATGCCTTGATGCAATATTATGAAGAAAAACTTGAGTTGGAAGTTTCTATCCCTAGAAAACTTTATGATGAATGGGAACCAACTATTAAAATTAAGATTGAAGATCATGTGTTCTATGCTTTATGTGATTTGGGTGCTAGTGTTTCCACGATTCCAAAGACTTTGTGTGATTTGTTTGGTTTCCGTGATTTTGATGATTGCTCTTTAAACTTGCACCTTGCGGATTCCACTGTTAAGAAACCAATTGGAAGATTCAATGATGTTCTTAGTGTCGCAAATGGGAATTATGTGCCCGTAGATTTTATTGCTCTTGACATAGATTGCAATCCTTCATGTCCTATTATCCTTGGTAGACCTTTCCTTAGAACGATTGGTGCAATTATTGATATGAAGGAAGGAAATATTGGATTCCAATTTCCATTAAGGAAAGGCATGGAACACTTTCCTAGAAAGAAAATTAAATTACCTTATGAATCTATTATGAGAGCCACTTATGGATTGCCTACCAAAGATGGCAATACCTAGATCTATCCTTGCTTTTTATGCCTAGCTAGGGGCGTTAAACGATAGCGCTTGTTGGGAGGCAACCCAATTTTATTTTTTATCCATTGCCTTTTGCTCCTGTTTAGTATTAAATAATTTACCTAGCCTCTGTTTTGGTTGTGTTTTTTGTGTTTAACTAGTGTTTGTGCCAAGTAGAACCGTTGGGAAGACTTGGGGAAAGTCTTGATATCTTGCTGTAAAAAACAGAAACTTTAGCGCTCACGAGAACTGCTGCCATTTGTATTTGGAAAGTGATATTTAGTTATTTTTTTGCATATGATTAATAGATAAATTACTCATGTCCAGCAATTTATTTTAGAATTTTTGGGGTTCCAGATCATGCGCTACTTACAGATTACTATAGACTGTTCTGTTTTTGACAGATTCTGTTTTTCGTGTGTTGTTTGCATATTTTGATGAATCTATGGCTAGTAAAATAGTTTATAAACCATAGAGAAGTTGGAATACAGTAGGTTTAACACCAATATAAATAAATAATGAGTTAATTACAGTACCTTGAAGTGGTCTTTTGTTTTCTTTCGCTAACGGAGCTCACGAGATTTTCTACTTTAAGTTTTGTGTTGTGAAGTTTTCAAGTTTTGGGTAAATATTTGATGGATTATGGAACAAGGAGTGGCAAGAGCCTAAGCTTGGGTATGCCCATGGCACCCCCAAGATAATCTAGGGACACCTAAAAGCCAAAGCTTGGGGATGCCCCGGAAGGCATCCCCTCTTTCGTCTACTTCCATCGGTAATTTTACTTGGAGCTATATTTTTATTCACCACATGATATGTGTTTTGCTTGGAGCATCTTGTATGATTTGAGTCTTTGCTTTTTAGTTTACCACAATCATCCTTGCTGTACAAACCTTTTGAGAGAGCCATACATGATTTGGAATTTGTTAGAATACTCTATGTGCTTCACTTATATCTTTTGAGTATATAGTTTTGCTCTAGTACTTCACTTATATCTTTTGAGTATATAGTTTTGCTCTAGTACTTCACTTATATCTTTTAGAGCACGGTGGTGGATTTGTTTTATAGAAACCATTGATCTCTCATGCTCCACTTAGATTATTTTGAGAGTCTTAAATAGCATGGTAATTTGCTTAAATAATCCTAATATGCTAGGTATTCAAGATTAGTAAAAACTTTCTTATGAGTGTTTTGAATACTAAGAGAAGTTTGATGCTTGATGATTGTTTTGAGATATGGAGGTAATAATATCAAAGTCGTGCTAGTTGAGTAGTTGTGAATTTGAGAAATGCTTGTGTTGAAGTTTGCAAGTCCCGTAGCATGCACGTATGGTAAACGTTATGTAACAAATTTGAAACATGAGGTGTTCTTTGATTGTCCTCCTTATGAGTGGCGGTCGGGGACGAGCGATGATCTTTTCCTACCAATCTACCCACCTAGGAGCATGCACGTAGTGCTTGGTTTTTGATGACTTGTAGATTTTTGCAATAAGTATGTGAGTTCTTTATGACCAATGTTGAGTCCATGGATTATACGCACTCTCACCCTTCCATCATTGCAAACCTCTTCGGTACCGTGCATTGCCCTTTCTCACACTGAGAGTTGGTGCAAACTTCGCTGGTGCATCCAAACCCCGTGAGATGATACGCTCTTTCACACATAAACCTCCTTATATCTTGCTCAAAACAGCCACCATACCTACCTATTATGGCATTTCCATAGCCATTCTGAGATGTATTGCCATGCAACTTTCCACCATTTCGTTTATCATGCCACGTTCATCATTGTCATATTGCTTAGCATGATCATGCAGTTGACATAGTATTTGTGGCAAAGGCACCGTTCATAATTCTTTCATACATGTCACTCTTGGTTCATTGCATATCCTGGTACACCGCCGAAGGCATTCATGTAGAGTCGTCTTTTGTTCTAGCATCGAGTTGCAATCGGTGAGTTTAAATAAATAGAAGTGTGATGATCATCATTTTCTAGATCATTGTCCCAAGTGAGGAATTAAAAAAAAGGGAGAGAAAGGCCATAAAAAAGAAGAGAAGGCCCAAAAAAGACAGAAGGGACAATGCTACTATCCCTTGCCACACTTGTGCTTCAAAGTAGCACCATAATCTTAATGATAGAGAGTCTTTTGTTTTGTCACTTTCATATACTAGTGGGAATTTTTCATTATAGAACTTGTCTTGTATATTCCAACAATGGGCCTCCTCAAGTGCCCTAGGTCTTCGTGAGCAAGCAAGTTGGATGCACACCCACTTAGTTTCTTTTGTTGAGCTTTCATACATTTATAGCTCTAGTGCATCCGTTGCATGGCAATCCCTACTCCTTGCATTAACATCAATCGATGGGCATCTCCATAGCCCACTGATTAGCCTCGTTGATGTGAGACTTTCTCCTTTTTCGTCTTCTCCATATAACCCCTATCATCATATTCTATTCCACCCATAGTGCTATATCCATGGCTCGCGCTCATATATTGCGTGAAAGTTTATAGGTTTGAGATTACTAAAGTATGAAACAATTGCTTGGCTTGTCATCGGGGTTGTGCATGATGAGAGCATTCTTGTGTGATGAAAATGGAGCATGACTAAACTATATGATTTTGTAGGGATGAACTTTCTTTGGCCATGTTATTTTGACAAGACATAATTGCTTAGTTAGTATGCTTGAAGTATTATTATTTTTATATCAATATGAACTTTTATCTTGAATCTTTCGGATCTGAATATTCATACCACAATTAATAAGAATTACATTGAAATTATACCAAGTAGCACTCTGCATCAAAAATTCTGTTTTTATCATTTACCTACTCGAGGACGAGCAGGAATTAAGCTTGGGGATGCTTGATACGTCTCCAATGTATCTATAGTTTTTGATTGCTCCATGCTATATTATCTACTGTTTTGGACATTATTGGGCTTTATTATCCAGTTTTATATTATTTTTGGGACTAACCTATTAACCGGAGGCCCAGCCCAGAATTGCTGTTTTTTGCCTATTTTAGGGTTTCGAAGAAAAGGAATATCAAACGGAGTCCAAACGGAATGAAACCTTTGGGAACGTGATTTTCTCACCGAACATGATCCAGGAGACGTGGACCCTACGTCAAGAAATAAAGGAGGAGGCCATGAGCTAAGGGGGCGCGCCTAACCCCCAGGCGCGCCCTCCACCCTCGTGGGCTCCCTGTTGCTCCACCGACGTAGTCCTTCCTCCTATATATACCTACGTACCCCCAAACGATCAGATACGGAGCCAAAACCCTAATTCCACCACCGTAACTTTATGTGTCCACGAGATCCCATCTTGGGGCTTGTTCCGGAGCTTCGCCGGAGGGGGCATCCATCATGGAGGGCTTCTACATCAACACCATAGCCCCTCCGATGAAGTGTTAGTAGTTTACCTCAGACCTTCGGGTCCATAGTTATTAGCTAGATGGCTTCTTCTCTCTTTTTGGATCTCAATACAATGTTCTCCCCCTCTCTTGTGGAGATCTATTCGATGTAATCTTCTTTTTGCGGTGTGTTTGTTGAGATCGATGAATTTTGGGTTTATGATCAAGATTATCTATGAACAATATTTGAATCTTCTCTGAATTCTTTTATGTATGATTGGTTATCTTTGCAAGTCTCTTCGAATTATCATTTTGGTTTGGCCTACTAGATTGATCTTTCTTGCAATGGGAGAAGTGCTTAGCTTTGGGTTCAATCTTGCGGTGTCCTTTCCCAGTGACAGTAGGGGCAGCAAGGCACGTATTGTATTGTTGCCATCGAGGATAACAAGATGGTTTTTTTTATCATATTGCATGAATTTATCCCTCTACATCATGTCATCTTGCTTAAGGCGTTACTCTGTTTTCATGAACTTAATACTCTAGATGCATGCTGGATAGCGGTCAATTAGTGGAGTAATAGTAGTAGATGCAGGCAGGAGTCGGTCTACTTGTCTCGGACGTGATGCCTATATACATGATCATACCTAGATATTCTCATAACTATGCTCAATTCTGTCAATTGCTCAATAGTAATTCGTTCACCCATTGTAAAATACTTATGCTCTTGAGAGAAGCCACTAGTGAAACCTATGGCCCCGAGCCTATCTTCATCATATTAATCTTCCAATACTTAGTTATTTCCTTTGGTTTTTACTTTGCTTTTTATTTTACTTTGCATCTTTATCACAAAAATACCAAAAATATTATCTTATCATATCTATCAGATCTCACTCTCGTAAGTGACCGTGAAGGGATTGACTACCCCTTATCGCGTTGGTTGCGAGGAGTTATTTGTTTTGTGCAGGTACGAGGGACTCGCGCGTAGCCTCCTAATGTATTGATACCTTGGTTCTCAAAAACTGGGGGAAATACTTATGCTACTTTGCTGCATCATCCTTTCCTCTTCAAGGAAATCCAACACAGTGCTCAAGAGGTAGCAGGGAGCCGGACGACGAGCCGAGCACCCGGAGCCGGGTTGCGGCCAGGGCGGAGCGGAGGGGCGCGGCGACCCGGTCGCCAGGTGCTGGCGAAGCCGGTCGCGTGGACAGAGCCGGGCGACGCGGGAGGGAGCCAGCGGCCACGTGCGTACCCGACGGAGGCTATGCCGGCGCGGCGCTCGGGGCCGGACGGCGCGGGATAGACCAAGCCGAAGCCGGCATCTTTTCTTTTCTTTTGTCCGCCTGCTGGACAACCCGCATTGACTTTTCTTTCTTTCTCTCTGCAGGCAGCAGAATGCGTGGGCGTCGCACCCGGCCTATGCAGCGGGCGGGAGCCGGCCAGCCAGGTGCGGCGGGTGCAGCGAAGCCGGAGCCGGTGCTGGTGACGGGAAGCCGGCCCGGGGCCGGCGCGCGAAGGCGGGGGCGAAGAGACACGGCTGGGCAGTCGACGAAGGCGGTGCGGAAGCTGGCACGGGGCGCACGGGGATGGGCGGAGGCCAGCGCAAGGCAGCGCGGCGGGAGGCGGGGGCGCGCTAGCGGTTTAGGCAGCCGACAGCAGCCGTGCGCGCGCGAGGATGCCCCAAGCGGCGTCCGTGCATGGCAGCGGGGGTCGGAGCGAGCAGCCCGACGCGGCTTGGGGCGCGCAGCCGGCCTGGCCACGGGCGGAGGCCAAGGCAGCTGTAGAGGCGAGGCGCGAAGGTGGAGAGGACGGCCGGGCGCGGTGTGCTGCGAGAGGTGCGCCAGCAAGAGGACGCGACGTGGCAGCCACACAGCGAGGGAGCGGGGGAGCCGGCTAGTGCGCGTGGAGGTGCAGAGCAGCAACTGGACGCGGCATGCTGCTGGAGGCGGCAGAGCGGGGCGACGTAGGTGCTGGCCCCAACGCGCTAAGGCGGCCGCAGGCAGAGGAGCGGAGACGGGGCACGGTAGCAGCCGGCTCGGACGGCGCAGCCGGCTGGGGCGACGAGACGGTCCTCGGGACGGCCAGACGAGGCATCGGGACTGGCGCGGAGGAGGGAACTGGCGTGCGCAGACGCGGAGCAGCCAGCACGGGGTGGAGCCGGTTGTGGCTGATTCGAGCGCGAGAGGGAGCTAGCTGGGGCGACGGCAGCAAGTGGAGCAGCAGAGCAGCGCAGACGCGCAGTTGGCGGAGCGGAGCAAGGCCGAACGAGCTCGAGGCATGCATGCACCGTCCATTGGGTTTGCTAGCGGGGCTAGCATGCACGTAGCCCAATCCATTGGGTCTACTAGCTAGCTTAGCTAGCCATCACAGGAACTGGAGGTTGGCTAGCTCGGCCGCGAGTGAAGGTGTAGTCGAGGAGAGGCCGGCCGCGGGTGTGCGACTGGAACGACCGCGGAGGTGCGCGGACGGCCGTCCTGGAGCGGGACGCAGCAGGGGCGTGCAGCCCCCGGGCGACCGCGGGCGGAGGGGCGGCAACACGGCCGCGACAGTGGTGACGAAGAGGTCGATGCCGATGACGAGGACGCGCCGTCCCGCGCGGTCGTTCCGGGGGGCGGGTCGATGTCGAGCCCCCGAACACTACCAGAGAGACGACGCGACGCCGTGGATGGATGGCCGGTGTCGCAACGGTGTTGAAGAAGGCACGGCCAATGGCTAGGACGCGCCGCCCCTCGCGCCATTCCAGGGGCATGTCGATGTCGAGCCCCCGACCGCTATCGGAGAGATGGCGTGACACCACGGTGGTGAAGACGAAGATGGTCCCGCCCGGACTACGAAACCAGCAACAGCGTGGTAGCATAGTACCGCCTCACGGAGGGCGCCAACTGCCGTGGTATTCTCATGAGGGGGTGCAAGACGACAGATGCCACAGGGTGGCTTTGTGTGAGGGAAAGACTGCTATCGGAATATCCAGGGACGGGTATGCGAGTAGCACGCGCTAGTTTACCCAGGTTCGGGGCTCTCCGGAGAGATAATGTAACACCCAGATGTAACTTCCCATATTTGTAATTTCGACTCTTGCCATTTTCGGCTTTAAGTTATGAGATTCCCTTCATGGTTGGGTTTTTGTCTTCGTTTTGCATTTTGTTCATGTCATGCATTTCATATCATGTCATCATGTGCATCACATTTGCATACGTGTTCGCCTCATGCATACGAGCATTTTCCCCGTTGTCCGTTTCGCAATCCGACACTCCCACATGCACCGGCGCACCTCTCTTGTCTCTTTTCGTGAGCGGGTGTTAAACTTTCTCGGAATGGGCCGAGATTTGTCAAGTGGCCTTGGTACACCACCGATAGACCGTCTGTCAAATTTCGTTCCATTTGGAGTCCATTTGATCCTCCAACGGTTAACCGGGTAACCGGAAAAGCCCCTTGTGTGTTGCAGCCCAACACCCCTCCAAAACAGCCCAATAACCCATCTAAACCATCTCCATGTCCTCCGCTGTCGGATTACGATCGTGTGGGCGAAAACCGCACCTCATTTGGACACTCCAAACTTCACCTACCTATAAATATGTGCACCCCTCCAAAAATCTAGCAGTCTAAACCCTAACAAATCTCCCCACTCCGCTGCCGTACATGTCCGCCGCCCGCTGGACGTCTTCGCACCGCGGCTCTGCGCCAATGGCTGCGTGACACGTGTCTGGCCACCACGTCCCGCGCCGCCGGCCCGCGAGCCCGCGTGGCCCGAACCGGCCCCATCGCCGCCCGGTTTCCTCCTCGCCGCTACCCGCGCACCGGCCGCCGCCCGGCTCCGACGCCCCGCCGCCTGCAGCTCCCCGCGCTGGTCAACACCCGCCGCCGCCCGCGCGTTGCCCCGCTGCCCGCGCGTCGCCCCGCCGCCTCACGCCGAGCGCAGCCCGGCAGCGCCGCTGCCCACCTGGGCCGCCCCGCTGCCTCCGTCGACCGACCGCCGCCGCACCTTCCTCACCGGCCACCGCGTCGTCGGCCCCGCTCCGCCACCGACCTCGCCGGCACTTGCGCGCACCATTGCCGTCCTACACCTCTCCGGTCACCGGAGCTCGTCCTCGCCTCAGATCCGGCAAACCACCTCTCCGACCGTCTCTTTCTCCGTTTCCGGCCCCAACTCCGGCGCATCTCCGGCCAACCTCGGGATCCGTGCAAACCCTAGATCTGGGAGGAGGTTGACCCCGATATTTCACTAAGTCTTTTTCTGCAATATTTTCATGCATACTTCAACATGTCATATCTCCATACTCGTTGATCCAAATCATGCATATGATATGTTAAATTATTCGTCTCGTTGAGCTCTTCATGTTAGAAGCATTTGAATGCATGTTACTCTCTACTATGATGCCATTTTCTTTGATGCAAGAGTGCTATAAAATGTTAGCGGCTAGTACTTATCAGATCATGATGATCTGTCATTTTTGTTGCATTTGATGTGTGCATCATATGAGCATGAGGTCTACATGTGTTTTGAACTAAAGCATGCCATCTTTACAGAGGTGCAAGCGTTGTATTTTTTTGATCTATGTGGTGACTAGAACAGGCATGCAAACTAGGCTCCGTGATGTTGTTGTTTTCAGGGACTTAGGATTTTGCTAAGTCCTTTTCCTGCTGTTATTGTGATGCCATGTAAACTTGATCCTACAGTGAGATTCATGCTTAATTTGAGATGCTTCAGTAAGGATATTTTGAACATGTGGTTATGTTCTACCCATCCATGCCCTTGGTTGCAATTATGGAGTGCCCTAGCATGTACTTTTCTTGCTCTACCTTTGCTATAAAATGTTCCTGGCAGAATGTTAACATGTTAATCAATATTGCCATGGTTGTTGCTAGTGATCCATGCATCCTATGAACTTGATCTTGCCATGGTTAGATTCATTAACATGTCATATTGCTATTGGTATGCTTATGTTGTCATTTAATGCTTTGTGGTGAGTGGCATGAGCTCGCAAAGTAGCTATCATAATTCTGTTTATGCCATGCTCTATTTTTCTTCTAAGTCTGAAACTGTTAATAAAACTTGTTGTGCTTACATGGGTGCCATCATATCTTCTGTGCCTTTTTGGCTCATGTTCAGTAAGGGACTTTTGTTCTATGCATTCAGTAGAATCATGACATGCTTTTGTTTGCTATGATATGTTCCTATAGCATGATGTTTGTTTGCTCTAAACAGTGCTTCCTGATGTTGTTTTGACATGTTAGTATTTTCACTAAGTCTCTGAAGCTGATATCTTTTGCACTTTTGCCATGCTTTTTGAACCTGTTCTAGTGTCATTTAGCCGTAGCTCAGTGTTCATGTTTTGTCAAGCATCTCTTGTACATCACTGCCATATTCTTTGTTGCTATGTTGGAGTGCAGTAGCTTAGTTTCTTGTTGCATTCTAGATGGCATCGTGATGTTAATCGCAGTTTTGCGTCATCCTTGTTTTGCTTGCCATTTGCAAACCGTGCATCCGTTTCCAGTGATCTTTATATCGATTTCAACCGAAATCATCTCATCTTTCCAGCAGCATAGTTGGTTTGCCAAGTTGATGCCTTGATCTTTCTTTCCCTTCCGGAGCACGCATATGCATTCACATCTGGCATATCATGCCATGTATTGCATCATGTTGCCTATGCATTGCACCGTGATTGACTGTTGTTCCATTGCTTATGTTCTTGCCTTGGGTAGATCCGGGAGACGAGTACTTGACCGAGGAACCTGATGAGTACGCTTACGAGGATCAAGCTTTCGACAACTCTGAGAACTTTGCAGGCAAGATGACCATACCCTCGAAATCACTTCTATCTTTGCTTGCTAGTTGTTCGTTCTATCGCCATGTCACGCTTGTAACGCCCCCAGTGTCATGCAATAGTAACCCTCTGTGATTAAACTATTCATTTTTCCAAACAGTGCTTAATCACCCTTTGTTCAATATCCCATGTGAATTTTTAGTCAATTCAAATTCAAGTGAAATTTGAAGTTGCACAAAAGATGCTGGAAAATGTTCACCATTTAGCAAATATTCCAAAACAACTTGTTGTTAAGGAAAACAACATCACCATCAAGTCAAGTGGGCCAAAGCATTTAAATCAGTGCCAAAACAACACTATAAATGTCTAAATTCATTTTTGAAAAATGCCAAAGGATTCCAAAATTTCCCAAACATTCTATGGCTATGAGGTATATACCATAGTATTTATGTGACCAAGGTTCACATTTTTTTACTAAGTCATTTAATGTCTCAGGTTATTGCAAAACTATCTCTAGAAATAAAGCAGAGATAAAAATAGAAAAAGGGCCTAGACTACTACTGGAGACTGGGCCTAAGTGCACAGTGCCTGGAGCCCAGCCCACCACGGCCTCCTCCTCCCCCCGGGACTAACTCCCACCCGAGCTGGCCCAGCTCCTCCGCTGTCGTCTTTCCTTCCCTGTTCAGCCGACCGACGCTCGCGCCGCGCGTTGCCGCCAAGCCACCTCGCCGACCAATCCTGCTACAGCGTCGCGAGACGAGATAAGGAAGCCGTCCGAAGCTGCTGCCGTGACCATGCCCCGTCCGAAGCTCTGCTTCCGCCGCCATGTCTGTTGCCACTATTGTAGTTAGCTCCGTACTAAACTAACACCATTGCCATGCCCTGGGGATCCAGGGCAGCGCGTGCGCCCCGTAGATGGCAGTGCCCGTGGCTTCAATTCTGTCCAACCCAAGCTGTGACCGCCACGGGACATCGCCGAGCCGATAGCACCATCCACCCCCGTGCCTCCTACCTACTCGGGTTGACTCGCGTCGTCGCCCTCATCCAGCAACAGCTCCTCGCGGACCAAGTGCCCGCCAGGAGGCCAAACCTGAGCCGCCCCTGCCCCGACATATGGTCGACGGCGTACCCGACACGCCCGCCGCCGCCCGCGAAATCCCTTGGACGCGCCCGGAGATCCGCTTCGTCGCCCGGCCACGCCCCCCGAGCGCGCCGACCCGCGCCTCTGCCACTGCTCACCCGCACCGCCCAGCACGCCCCGCCTGCGCTCGCCCGCGCCTCCCCCCTGCATCACGCCATCCGTCCACGCTCACACATCGTGCTGCTGCTGCCTCTAGCGCTGCTGCCTGCTGCTACTAGCGCAGCGCTGCTATAGTAACATTCAGTTATTGTAGCAGTAGCTAGCTTCACTGATTTTACACTTCCTAGCCCTCTAAACAGCCCCTAAACAGTGGCTAAACATCTACTAGCAGGAGAAAGAATATTTTGGGGAGGTAGTACACTTGACAACGTTCAGATGTTTCCATTGGACCAAATCCATTTGAAGCTTGGTTTAAATCATAAGAAAATCACAAATTTCTACATTCTATTAGCGGAAAAACAGAAAACAGAAATGCTGCAGTAGCCTTTTCAAACAAAGTTGTGAACAAGCAAATGGATGCTAACATAGCTGCACTTGTTACTAACATGTAGATCGCAGAGAAATGCTCACAATTGATATAAGGCACAAAATCATTGGACGTACATAACAATAGCTATAGCCTCCAGAAAACTGCTAAGTGATGTTTAAAAAAGCTGACGAATTCTCAGACTTAGCAAAATTTCAGGGATTTTCCTGGTATTGTTAGATCTTTGAAAAATCTTAGAAATTAAACCGTATCTCGGATGAAAAAACTTTGTACATGAAAGTTGCTCAGAACGACGAGACAAACATGGATGCGCAGCCCGTTCGTCCACCATGCCTCCCTAGCATAGCAAACACACAACTTTCCCCTCCGTTTCATCTGTCCGAAAAGCGGAACACCGGGAATACATTCCCGGATGTTTCCCCCCTTCGCCGGTATCACCTCCTACCATGTTAGGTCACCCCTAGCACCGCGTATTGTCATGTTATGCCTTGTGATGTTTTGATTGCACTGCTATTTATTGTGTTCCCTTCCGTTACTTCTTTCCGGTAGACCCCGAGACCGCTGCCGGTACCCCTGTTGTCGACTATGGTGACGACGACCCCTCCTTGCCAGAGCAACCAGGCAAGCAAACCCTCCTTGAGCATTCCGATATCGCCCATTTCTTTCCCTCTCATGCTTGCATTAGAACTGCTACTGCTTTCTGTATGATCCTACTCTGATGCATAGCCTGTTTTGTTACCTGCTTTCATACCTTACCTGCTTATCCCAAACTGCTTAGTATAGGTTGGTTAGAGATCCATCAGTGACCCCACCTTGTCCCAGTTGCCTCGCTTTTATGTTCGATGACTCAATAAACATGATCGACGTCCTGGCCCCGACACCGCACATCACCCCACCTAGTTGTACGACTCTGGAGAGTTACCATCAAGTGCCGAGGGTGGAACCTCTTACATCACTCCTGATGAGACCTCTGTAGTGTAGCTATCCGGTCGTGGTCATCGAGGGTGGTTTCCTCCTTAACCACTTCCGATATGGCTCTGTCGTGCAACCCCTCAAGCATGAACCTCGAGGGTGGATCCTCTTACATTCACCTTGATGACAACATCGAGTGGAATTCACCGGGGGTGATTCCTCAGGTTTTCCCCTTGGTGTTAGACACACAGTTACTATGGTTACTATGACTTTGCACTGAGCCTTGTTACTAAAGATGGGTCGGCCCTGAGGGGTACCCGCGCGAGCTTATAGTGAGTGATGTGGAGTCGGGTTGACCTGGAAGGTGCCCGCGAGATACTTACGAGGCGTGGCCGGGCATTCTTAGCCCTTGCCACAAGTACTCGAGACGGGGCGACGGGGTGACATCGATCGTGAGTCTCTGCTCGTTACCGCGTGCTCCTAATCCACTACGGTTTGGATATTTGATCCGAGGGGCCTCTGGCCTGATAGCACTAACCATCACCTGGGCATAGTATGGGCGTTCTGCGTTGTATACATCAGCCGAAGCTTAATAGACGTCAGCGACTGAGCGGCGCGCGCCGGGTTGGACTGCGTAAGCTCCTGCCTTGTTGAAGGAGGTAGCTAGGTCTGCTCACCGACCACCCATGCAATGTGCAGGAGTTCCCGGGGCGATGGCCCATGACCCCTGGGTGCATAGGTTTAGTCCGTCGTGCTGGCCTCTCTATTAAGCTTAGGTCGGGTTGCGGCGTATTGTTTGGCCGAGGCCGGGCATGACCCAGGAAAGTGTGTCCGGCCGAAGTTAATCGAGCGTGGTGGGTAAGTTGGTGCACCCCTGCAGGGAAGAAAACATCTATCAAAAGCCTGTCCTACGGTAACGGACACTTAGAGTTGTATCCCAATCAATACAACTAGAACTGGATACTTGTGATGAGAACTGGATGGTGATGAGAATTGGATTGTGATGATAATTGGATAGTATGGCTCTGGGATTGCTTTCTCGCAGGGAGTCGAGAAAGGATCTCTGGCCGAGGTTGATAACACTACTACTTTACATTATGTTGATCTATACTGTTCTATATGCTTGAAGATGCTTGAAGATGCTAGTCTTTGATAGGCTAGGCCTTTCCCCTTGTTTCTGGCATTCTGCAGTTTAGTCCATAGATACAGCCCTTTTCCCTTTGATATAGATGCATACTTAGTTTAGATCTGATGTAAGTCTTGCGAGTACTTTGGATGAGTACTCACGGTTGCTTTGCTACTTCTTTTCCCCCATACCCGATTGTTGCGACCAGATGACGGATCCCAGGAGCCAGACGACGCCACTGATGACTACTACTACCCGGAGGATGCCTACTACTACGTGAAGACCGCAGACGACTAGGAGTAGTCAGGAGGCTCCCAGGCAGGAGGCCTTGCCTTTTCGATCATTGTTGCTTTTTGTGCTAGCCTTCTTAAGGCAATCTTGTTTAACTCATGTCTGTACTCAGATATTGTTGCTTCCGCTGACTCTTGTGTATTCGAGCTGATGTATTCGAGCCCTCGTGGCCCTTGGCTTGTAATATAAAGCTTGTATTATTTTGATTTGTGTCTAGAGTTGTGTTGTGATATCTTCCCGTGAGTCCTTGATCTTGATCGTACACATTTGCGTGTATGATTAGTGTACGATTGAATCGAGGGCGTCACAAGTTGTTATCAGAGCCAACTGCCTGTAGGTAGCTCCCTTTCCAACTCCTTGGCCGAAGTTGAGTCTAGTCGATGGAAACTATTTTACTAACATGGTTGCGCGGCCCATGGGCCCACGTCGCCATTGGGTTATATTAGGATCTTTTATTCCTCGTCTATACTCTGGGACGCCGATCTCTCTTCTATTCGGGTTAAATGGTTTTACTAACTCGAACATTAGGATCTCGTGATCACATCTGCCCGGAGAGCCCCTCATTTCAGATGATCGCCTGCTGCATCAGAAGATTCCGAAGATACTCTATGATATTTCTCTCGAGACTTTGTGCATGTTGCCTTTGCAATTCCCTACCACCGAAATATCCTTATGGATAACTACACACACTTGCCAATCTTACATTCTATCCCATTGATCTTGTTATTACAAGATTCCCCGAACTGCTCTCCTTTGTTCTGAGAATCCTTTGAGCTTACTGCCTTGCAGTTCTGTCGGTGTTCTGGGAACGGGGGTCCCCAGACTTGCCTGCCTGCGGCCTGCGGCGTGGCTCAAAAGGGGGCCCAGCGTGGCCCATCTTCATCAACACAGACCCAAGACCCTCGCGAGGGGCCAAGCCTCGCGGGGCAGACAACACGGAGCTTCCTCAGGCACGGCCTCATCGGGCTGGCTCGCGAGGAGGCGGAGAGATCAAGGCGGGGTACCTCACGAGGTGCCCGTGACCCAAGCCATGACGACCAAGGGTGCCAGGCGGGCGCCAGCCCGCGTAGTGTCCTCCTTTCCTCTTTGGTGCAAAGGGGGCAAGCGCAGGCGAGAGCATCAAGCAAAGGCACCCGTTTTGGTGCAACGATACCAAGACCAGTCCAACGGCAGGAAGAAAGTCATTGTGGAGCCCAAGCCAGCGTCACCACCAGAGCCTTTGGCAGGCGAGGACCAACTTTAGTCAGGATAAGTGTACCAGATGTCCCCCTTCAAAATGGCCAATTGTTGGCGCCCTTCCCGCTCAATATTTGGGAAGAGGCCCAGGGCCTTTGCCTATGAATAGGACTAGACACCCCCAGGGTAGAAAGGGGGAAGAAGGCAATCAAGAAGGGAGAAACTAGCTAGGATCGGATCGGGTAGCATCACACACACACACACACAGAGAGAGAAGGGTGATTGAACTCCTCCTAGCAGTTCATCCCCTCAGCCAAGAACAGACCCTCGTGAGGCTGTTCTTCCTTGTATTGCTCATCATCATCAGCCCAAGAGGCAATCCACCACACCACACACTGGAGTAGGGTATTACACCACAACGGTGGCCCGAACCAGTATAAACCCTGTGTCTCTTGTGCTATTCTTTCCATAGCTTAGATCTTAGCGAGGCGGAGCTGTACAGGTAGGTAGAAGGCGAAATCTCCACGCGCACCCCAGTGTTTGAACCTCAAGGGTCTGCCGGAACCCGAAATCTGACATTTGGCGCGCCAGGTAGGGGTGCACCGGAGTTTTCCCTTCCGCCACCGCCACGACCTGCCTCGCGATGAGTAGTGCGTCGCCCGCTCCGGCCGCCGGCGCCAGCACAGGGGCCAGGGGGCTCAGAGCCCTGGCCCGAGCCCTGCAACGGGTACAGTGGCCGGACAAGTTCAAGCCAACGACGCTGCCGTGCTGCAGCGGCGCGACTGATCCGCTGGCCTTCTTGCTGGCGTACGAGGAGGCCATCCTCGAAGCCGGAGGTGACGATAGGGTCATAGCCAGCTGGCTCCCCATGGCCCTCACCGGCGCTCCGCGCACATGGCTGCTCCACCTGCCGGCAGCCTCCGTGGCCTCTTGGGAAGAGCTCCGCAACCTCTCCCCCGCCCACCATGCTACACCAACACCCCCGGTCATCGCGGCCCTCCTGGGCGGCTCGCAGGTGCCGCCTACAAGTCACCACGTCAAGCCGTTCATCCGCCGGGTCAGCACCGCTTCCACGCGGCAGGGGGCTCTCCCGGACCGGGCGGCGCCCAAGGCCGGCCTGACCTTCAGCTCGGAGGACCACCCCTCCAACTCGGCCTGCTCGGGTGCGCTCCCCATGCCGTGCACCCCCACCATCTGCCAGGTGGCCGTCACCAGAACTCTCATCGGTGGCGGTGCGGGCCTCAGCATGCTCTTGGTTGAGGCCTTCAACCTCCTCTACATACCCCTGGAACGGCTGCAACCCAGCCGGCCCTTCTCAGGCGTTGGGGGCGGATCATCCAGCTCCCTGGGACAGATCCGGCTCCCAGTAACCTTCGGCACCTACAACAACTTCCGCACAGAGCTGGTCGACTTTGACGTCGCCCCCATCGGCCTCCCCTACAACGCCATCCTCGGCTACCCAGCGCTAGCCCAGTTCATGGCCACGACGCACCCGGCGTACAACCTCATGAAGATGCCCGGGAGCAGCGGTGTCCTCACCATGCACGGGGACACCGGAGACGCGCCGCGAGTGCTCAAGCTCACCTTCAAGACGGCGGCGTCGGCACAGCCTGCCGAATCGGAGACCCTCAAGCCCAAGGGGGCTGCACCCGCCAAGAAGAAACAGTTGTTCACCCAAGACAAGGCCGAAGCAAAGCAGGTACCCATCGATGAGGACGGGTCCACCAATGCCACTTTCACCATAGGCGCCAACCTCGAGCCCGAGCAGGAGGAGGCCCTGGTCAGGTTCCTGCGCGCAAACAAGAAGGTATTCGCTTGGGAGCCTGACCAGTTGGCGGGGATCCCTAGGAGTGTAATCGAGCATCACCTCAACGTTGCCCCAACGTGTGCCCTGTGAAGCAGAAGGCAAGGCGGCAGTCCACAGAAAAGCAGGCCTTCATCGTCCAAGAGACCCGCAAACTAGAAGCCGCTGGGGTCATTCGTGAGGTCTGATACCCGGATTGGTTGGCCAACCCTGTTGTTGTGCCAAAGAAGGGAGGGAAGGAGCGCATGTGCGTCGACTTCATCAACCTCAACAAGGCATGCCTGCAAGACCAGATTGTCGATTCCACCGCAGAATGTGACGTGCTATGCTTCTTGGATGCCTTCTCTAGGTATCACCAGATCAAGATGGCGGTAGAAGACGTCGAAAAGACAGCCTTCCTAACCCCGTGTGGGGTGTACTGCTACACATGCATGCCATTCGGGCTGTGTAACGCAGGGGCGACCTTTCAGCGGCTGATGCACATCACCTTGGGCCCGCAGCTCGGGAAGAATGTTGAGGCGTACGTCGATGACATTGTGGTGAAGTCTTGGGAGGCCAGGACCCTGATACAAGACCTGGAGGAAACCTTCGCGAGCCTCAACGCAATGAACCTGCGGCTCAACACAGAGAAGTGTGTGTGTTCGGAGTCCCCTCGGGCAAGCTCTTGGGTTTCCTCGTGTCCCACCGAGGCATCGAGGCTAACCCGGAAAAGGTCAAGGCGGTCGAGGACATGAGCCCACCAAAGACCCTCAGAGAAATGCAGAAGCTCACTGGGCGCGTGACCGCGCTAGGGCGCTTCATCTCCAAGTTGGGGGAGCGAGCGCTGCCCTTCTTCCAGCTAATGAAGAAAAAGGGGCCCTTTGAATGGACTGAAGAGGCCGACAAGGCGTTCCAGGATCTCAAGAGATACCTGACCAGCCCTCCGGTCATGGTGGCTCCGCGCCCTCAAGAGCCCCTGGTGCTTTACCTCGCCGCCACTCCCTACTCCGCCAGCGCAGCCCTGGTGGCGGTTAGGGAGGAGCGTCGAATCAAAACCACAGCAGCAGCCCGGGACAAGGCAAAACAGGAACAAGGAAGGCCCATAGGAACCGCCACCGCGGCTGAGGAGGATCAGCCGCCGCAGAGGAGTGCACCGGAGGCGGAAGAGGCCCCTCTCCCAGATGGCCAGCCTCAGGAGGCCTCATCGCCTCAGGAGGCGCCATGGTCTCTGGAGGGCGCCACCAGCACTGGCGCACCCAACCTCGTTGAGCACCCAGTGTACTTCGTCAGCACGGTGTTGCGGGACGCGAGGGCACGGTACCCCATGCCTCAGAAGCTCCTCCTCGCGCTACTGGTGGCCTCACGCAAGCTGCGGCACAATTTTCAGGGTCACCCCATCAAGGTCGTCTCATCATACCCCCTGGAGAGAGTGCTCAGGAGCCCTAACTCAGCTGGAAGGGTCGCTGAGTGGAACATAGAACTGCAAGCATTTCAGCTCGAATTCAGCATGACCAGAGTCATCAAGGGAGCAGCATTAGCGGATTTTGTGGCAGAATGGACGGAGGCACCAGGCCTCAAGGCCGACGAGGATCGGTCCCTCTCCCCGGGAAGCGAGGCGCCAGAAGGCTGGGTCATGTACTTCGATGGGGCGTTCTCCAGGCATGGCGCTGGGGCTGGGGCGGTGCTTATATCGCCCACTCAGGACAAGCTCTTCTACGTTGTACAACTCTGTTTCCAGCAGGGCGAAAAGGTCTCCAACAACATAACGGAGTATGAAGGTTTAATAGCGGGCTTGAAGGCCGCAGCTGCCCTGGGGGTGAAACGCCTCACCATCAAGGGCGATTTGCAGCTCCTTGTCAATTTCTCCAACAAGGTGTACGAGCCAAAAGATGAGCACATGGAAGCCTACCTTGCGGAGGTCCGTAGGATGGAGAAGCAGTTCTGGGGATTGGAGTTGCAGCATGTGCCCCGTGGCACCAATCAGGAGGCTGACGACATCGCCAAACGGGCGTCCAGGCGGTTACGTCATGAGCCTGGCGTCTTCGAGGAGCGGCTCTTCAAGCCCTCATCCCTGCCGTCATTGTCAAACATGGCTCAGCCTCGGGAGGAGCTCCCCCAACCACTTGCCTCAGGAGCCCCGGTCTGTGGCCCGGCCTCAGGAGCCCGCCTGCTCCTGACGATGGAACCTCAGGAGGTGTCGGATTTCGGGTTCCGGCAGACCCTTGAGGTTCGAACACTGGGGTGCGCGCGGAGATACTGCCTCCTAGCTACCTGCACCCCTCCGCCATGTTAGGATCTGAACTACGGAAAGAACAACGCAAGAGACACAAGGTTTATACTGGTTCGGGCCACCGTTGTGGTGTAATACCCTACTCCAGTGTGTGGTGTGTGGATTGCCTCTTGGGCTGATGATGGCGAACAATACAAGGAAGAAAGGCCTCGCGAGGGCCTGTTCTTGGCTGGGGCGATGAACTGCTGGGTGGAGTTCAGTCACCTTTCTCTTCTCTCTCTCTCTCAACCAACCGACCGAACTCCCTCCACCCTCAGCTAATCGACCTCCCTTGCTATGTGGGTGGCTGGTCCTATTTATGGAGGCCCTGGTCCTCTTCCCAAATATCGAGCGGGAAGGGAGCCAACAATGGCGGGCTAATTTGAAGGGGGACAACAAGTATCAGCTATCCTGACAAAAGTAGTCTTCGCCTGCGCAAAGCTCTCGTGATGACGCCGTCTTGGGCTCCACGGTGACCTCCGTCTTGTAGTCCTCCTGGTGCTGGTCTCGTTGCACCGAAATGGCAACCTTTGCCTGATGCCTCGGTACTCCGCGGCTGCGCTTGCCCCCTTTGCACCGAAGAGGGAAGGAGGACGCTGCGCAGGCTGGCACCCGCCTGGCGCCCTGAGTCGTCATGGCTTGCGTCACGGGCACCTCGTGAGGTACCCCGCCTTGATCTCTCCGCCTCCTCGTGAGCCAGACTGATGAGGCCGCGCCTGAGGAAGCTCCATGTCGTCCGCCCCGCGAGGCTTGGCCCCTCGCGAGGGTCTTGGGTTTGTGTTGGTGAAGACGGGCCGTGCTGGGCCCCCCTTTGAGCCACGCCGCAGGCCGCAGGCAGGCAAGTCTGGGGACCCCCGTTCCCAGAACGCCGACAGTAGCCCCCGGGCCCACGGCGCGCCCGAACTTGGCCGTGCCGGGAGGCGAAAGGGCAAGAGCGAAGCACCGCGGGCCCTAACAGCCTGCGGCCTTGGGCGCCACGTGGTGGTTGATTGGACGAGGGCGTCTCCACTTCCCCATGGCGCCTCGGCAACTGCGCGGATTGGACAAGTCCCTGCATGCAAAGCGGGTCATGATTACCTGCGATCGTGGGGGCCGTCGGTTGGCTCTCGCCAACAATAAGTACTGATCGACGCGCGCCCTTCCAATTCATCTCCCCTTGCTTCTCCTTCTTCTCCATGGCCCCGTCAAGGAGGTTCTCGGCCACGGAGAAGGGGAAGGCCTGCCAGGTCGAGCATGCCTCTCCTCCGCCCAAGCGCGGCCGAGGGCGCCCCCGCAAACATCCTGTGGCCACCACAACAGCTCCCCGCGGCCGCGAAGACGCTTTCCAGCACGGCGGCGGGCGGATTACTGCGACCAGGCGGTGCGCTCCGGCTGCGCGTCCCCCCATGCCGCGCTTCTGCGCTGCCGAGGTGCTGTCGGAGTTCGTCGTGTGGTTGGCGGAGCCGACTAGCACCCGGCTTCCTCTTCCTCGCTTCCTCCTTGGCGAGCTCCCGGCCGGCGCCCCGGGTGGCCTCTGGCTTCAGGCGGACGGCTGCTGCAGCCGGGCCTCGTGGGTTTCACTGGAGGTCTCCGCAGCCGGGAGCCTGGCCCTGGCCCGCGGTTGGCAGTCGTTTGCCCGCGCGCGTGGCCTGGGCTGTCGGTGCACCCTACACTTCAGGTTCGACGGTGATGCCACCCTCTACGTGAGGGTGTTTGGGGAAGATGGTCGCCGTGCAGGGTGTTGCCCCGAGGGCGACGACCGCGGCTGGGGACCCGGCTCCGGTGATGACGGAGAGGGCAGCGCTCGCGCGGCAGGCGGCACTCAGGGTTCTTCAAGCTTCTCCGCCTCTTCTTCAGGCGGCGACTCTTCTAGCGGTGGCCGTGGTCAGCCCCCACGCCGCCGTATCTGCTTGGGAGGTGGCAGCGTGTCCACCCACCGTCGCGCCCTTGTGAAGCGCGAGAGGGAGTCCGCCTGAGCTCCGGATGCAGCTCGGGTTTCCCTGCGGGCCGGTGTGAGGCGAGCTGCACCAGATTTGTTCTTTCTTTTCCTTCCTCTTGCGTAAAAAGGACAGTAGCGTGGGGTCCCACGGGGGCGTGTATGGGTTATTGCTGTTAATCATCGTTTTGCTTTCTTTATCGTACCTTCCGGCTACGTGCCCGCGCATGGATGGTTCCCGGCCCCAGCTGCACCAGATTTGTTCTTTCTTTTCCTTCCTCTTGCGTAAAAAGGACAGTAGCGTGGGGCCCCACAGGGGCGTGTATGGGTTATTGCTGTTAATCATCGTTTTGCTTTCTTTATCGTACCTTCCGGCTACGTGCCCGCGCATGGATGGTTCCCGGCCCCAGCCATGGGGGCGATCGACCCAGGCCCTGTGTTTGTGTCGCGGTGCCCGAGGGGCACAGACTGGAGGGGTGCTCCTGCAAGGGGCGCAGGTCGCGAACCCTTTGAATGACTAGGATAGGAACATTCGCGAGGGTGCTCGTCTGCCTCCCTCGCGAGGCCTTGCACAAGAGAAATCGAGGCACGAGAACGAAAAGCCGAAGAACCACAAGCCAAAGACGGCAACGACTTCAATAAAACTTCGAATGAGAAGGAACAAGCCAACTACGGAAAGCAAATGAAAAGCCGCGTCCGGCACCTAGTCTAGTCTTCGACGTCTTCTCACCAGTGCGGAGCTAAGTGCTGCCACTCGGCGTGGGAGGGAGCCCCAGGGCCTGAGGCCGGAACTCCTGAGACTCCGGGGCATGTACAGCCCCAACTCATTATTACGTGAGAGTGTCACGGGCGGCGAGCTTCACAGGCGTTGGCCTTCTTCACAGGCTCCGGGCCTTTTCCAAAACGCGACAGCTTCACAGCCACTCGCCTTGCTTCACAGGCTCCGGGCCTTTTCCAAAACGCGATAGCTTCACAGGCACTCGCCTTGCTTCACAGGCTCTGGGCCTTTTCCAAAACGCGATAGCTTCACAGGCACTCGCCTTGCTTCACAGGCTTCGGGCCTTTTCCAAAACGCGATAGCTTCACAGGCTCCGGGCCTTTTCCAAAACGTGATAGCTTCACAGGCACTCGCCTTGCTTCACAGGCTCTGGGCCTTTTTAGGGGTAGAACCTCCGCAGGTGCTGGATGTTCCATGCATTCTAGACCGGCACTCCCTCCTGAGTCTCCAAGCGCACGGAGCCGGGCCTGGAAACATGAACAACCTTGAATGGGCCCTCCCACATGGGAGAGAGCTTGTGCAGTCCCTCCCTGGAGAGAACCCGCCTGAGCACGAGGTCTCCTACCTCAAGAGTCCTGGGGCGGATGTTGCGGCAGTGATATCGCCGCAGCGGTTGTTGGTACCTCGCCGCTCGCAGCGCGGCTTCTCGACGACGTTCCTCCCCCAGCACGAGGTCCAACCCCCGCATGGCGTCCTGCTGCGCCTCGTCGAACGCCAGGACCCGCGCAGAGCGACGTCTTACCTCGTGAGGGAGGACCGCTTCCGCTCCGTAGACCAGGAAGAACGGGCTCTCTCCAGTCGGCTTGGTCGCGGTGGTGCGGATGGACCACAGCAAGGACTGAAGCTCGTCGTACCAACCTCTGCCGCAGGCCTCCAGTTTCTTCTTGAACGTCCTGGTCTTGAGGCCCCTCAGGACCTCCGTGTTTGGCCGCTCGGCCTGACTGTTGCTTCGAGGGTGCGCCACCGAAGCGTATCATATCTGCGTCCCAAGGTTAGCACAGTATGTTTTGAACAGGTTACTGGTGAACTGCGAACCATTGTCCGTGATGATGCGATTCGGCACCCCGAACCGGCTCACGATGCCCTTGATGAACTTGACCGCGGAACCCGCGGGAATGGTGCGAACAGCCTCTACTTCAGCCCACTTGGTGAACTTGTCCACGGCAACGTAAACGTAGCGGTAGCCCCCTGGCGCCCGAGGAAACGGGCCCAAGATGTCCAGCCCCCAGACTGCGAATGGCCATGGAAGGGGGATAGTCTGCAAGCCTCCTGCTGGCTGATGGATTTGCTTGGCGTGGAACTGGCAGGCTTCACAAGCTTTCACTAGTTCCACGGCGTCATTGAGCGCGGTGGGCCAATAAAACCCACTGCGGAACGCCTTGCCGACGAGGGTCCGTGATGTTGAATGATGTCTGCAGTCTCCGCCGTGTATATCTTCTAGCAGTTCTTTCCCTTCCTCCTTGGAGATGCAGCGCAGGGATACATCGTTTGGTCGCTTCCGGTACAGCTCTCCATCTTTGATGCAGTATGTCGTGGCCTGGCGTGCCACTCGCTCTACTTCCTCCTCCTTCTCCGGCAGGGTCCCTTGCGTTAAGTAGCTCCGGAGCTCTGCGATCCAACATCTCTCCTGAGGTTCTATCGTCAGGAGTAGGCGTGCTCCCGAGGCCGGGCCACAGGCCGGAGCTCCCGAGGCAGGTGGCTGGGGGAGCTCCTCCCGGGGCTGAGCCATGTTTGATAATGACGGCAGGGCTGAAGGCTTGAAGAGCCGCTCCTCAAAAACGCCAGGCTCCTGAGGTAACCGCCTGGACGCGCGTTTGGCGATGTCATCGGCTTCCTAATTGGTGCCACGGGGCATATGCTACAACTCCAACCCCCAGAACTGCTTCTCCATCGTGCAGACCTCCGCAAGGTAGGCTTCCATGTGATCATCCTTCGGCTCGTACACCTTGTTGGAGAAGTTGACAAGGAGCTGCGAATCGCCCTTGATGGTGAGGCGTTTCACCCCCAGGGCAGCTGCGGCCTTCAAGCCCGCTATTAGACCTTCATACTCCGCTATGTTGTTGGAGACCTTTTCACCTTGCTGGAAACAGAGCTGCACGGCGTAATAGAGTTTGTCCTGAGTGGGCGATATAAGCACTGCCCCAGCCCCAGTGCCGTGCCTGGAGAATGGTCCATCGAAGTACATGACCCAGCCTTCTGGCCCCTCACTTCCCGGGGACAGGGACCGATCCTCGTCGGCCTTGAGGCCTGGTGCCTCTGTCCATTCCGCCACAAAATCCGCCAACGCTGCTCCCTTGATGACTCTTGTCGTGCTGAATTCGAGCTGAAACGCTTGCAGCTCTATGTTCCACTCAGCGACCCTCCCAGCTGAATTGGGGCTCCTGAGCACTCTCTCCAGGGGGTATGACGAGACGACCTTGATGGGGTGACCCTGAAAATAGGGCCGCAGCTTGCGTGAGGCCACCAGTAGCGCGAGGAGGAGTTTCTGAGGCATGGGGTACCATGCCCTTGCATCCCGCAACACCGTGCTGACGAAGTACACTGGGTGCTCAATGAGGTGGAGTGCGTCAGTGCTGGTGGCTCCCTTCGGAGACCTTGGCGCCTCTTGAGGCAATGAAGACTCCTGAGTCTGGCCATCTGGGAGTGGGGCCTCTTCCGCTTCCGGTGCGCCCTTCTGCAACGTTTGATCCTCCTCAGCCGCTGTAGCGGTCTCTGTGGGCCTTCCCCGTTCCTGTTCCGCCTCGTCCCGGGCCGCTGCTGCGGTTTTGATTTGACGCTCCTCTCTGACTGCCACCAAGGTCGCGCTGGCGGAGTAGGGAGTGGTGGCGAGGTAAAGCACCAGGGGCTCTTGAGGGTGCGGAGCCACCATGACCGGCGGACTGGTCAGGTATCTCTTGAGATCCTGGAACGCCTTGTCGGCCTCTTCAGTCCACTCGAAGGGCCCCTTTTTCTTCATTAGCTGGAAGAAAGGTAGCGCTCGCTCCCCCAACTTGGAGATGAAGCGCCCTAGCACGGTCACGCGCCCCGTGAGCTTCTGCATTTCTCTGAGGGTCTTTGGCGGGCTCATGTCTTCCACTGCCTTGACCTTCTCCGGGTTAGCCTCGATGCCTCGGTGGGACACGAGGAAACCCAAGAGCTTGCCCGAGGGGACTCCGAACACACACTTCTCTGGGTTGAGCCGTAGGTTCACTGCGTTGAGGCTCGCGAAGGTTTCCTCCAGGTCTTGTATCAAGGTCCTGGCCTCCCGAGATTTTACCACGATGTCATCAATGTAAGCTTCGACATTCTTCCCGAGCTGCGGGCCCAAGGTGATGCGCATCAGCAGCTGAAAGGTCGCCCCTATGTTACGCAGCCCGAATGGCATGCATGTGTAGCAGTACACCCCACACGGGGTTAGGAAAGCTGTCTTCTTGACGTCTTCTACCGCCATCTTGATCTGGTGATACCCAGAGAAGGCATCCAGGAAGCATAATAGGTCGCATTCCGCATTGGAATCGACGATCTGGTTGATGCGGGGGAGTAGGAACGGATCTTGCGGGCATGCTTTGTTGAGGTTGGTGAAGTCAACACACATGCGCTCCTTCCCTCCCTTCTTCGGCACAACGACAGGGTTGGCCAACCAATCTGGGTATCGGACCTCGCGAATGACCCCAGCGGCCTCTAATTTGCGGGTCTCCTAGACGATGAAGGCCTGCTTTTCTGTGGCCTGCCGCCTGGCCTTCTGCTTCACAGGGCGCACGTTGGGGCACACGTTGAGGTGATGCTCGATTACACTCCTGGGGATCCCTGCCAACTGGTCTTGCTCCCAAGCGAATACCTTCTTGTTTGCGTGCAGGAACCCGACCAGGGCCTCCTCCTGCTCGGGCTTGAGGTGGGCGCCTATGGTGAAAGTGGCGTTGGTGGACCCATCCTCATTGACGGGTATCTGCTTGGTTTCTGCCTTGTCTTGGGTGAACAACTACTTCTTCTTGGCGGGCGTAGCTCCCTTGGGCTCGGGGGCCTCCAAGTCGGCGGGCTGTGCCGATGCCGCTGTCTTGAAGACGAGCTTGAGCGCCCGTGGAGCATCCCCGATGTCCCTGTGCACGGTGAGGACACCGCTGCTTCCGGGTATCTTCATGAGGTTGTACGCAGGGTGCGTCGCCGCCGTGAACTGGGCCAGCGCTAGGTAGCTGAGGATGGCGTTGTAGGGGAGGCCAATGGGGGCGATGTCGAAGTCGACCAGCTCCGTGCGGAAGTTGTCGTAGGTGCCGAAGGTTACTGGGAGCCGGATCTGTCCCAAGGAGCTGGATGATCTGCCCCCAACGCCTGAGAAGGGTCGGCTGGGTTGCAGCCGTTCTTGGGGTATGCAGAGGAGATTGAAGGCCTCGACCGAGAGCATGCTAAGGCCCGCGCCGCCATCAATGAGGGTTCTGGTGACGGCCACCTGGCAGATGGTGGGGGTGCACAGCATGGGGAGCGCACCCGAGCAGGCCGAGTTGGAGGGGTGGTCCTCCGAGCTGAAGGTCAGGTTGGTCTTGGGCGCCGCCCGATCCAGGGGAGCCCCCTGCCGCGTGGAAGCGGCGCTGACCCGGCGGATGAACGGCTTGACGTGGTGACTTGTGGGCGGCGCCTGCGAGCCGCCCAAGAGGAATGCGACGACCGGGGGTATTGACGCAGCACGATAAATGGGGGAGAGGTTGCGGGGCTCCATGGGCGTGCAGAGCGCGCAGGGCGAAGAACCAGCTGGGGTGAGTGTGGGAGTTGCGGTGCGGCCGTCTTGCCGCATGGGAGGATGCTGAGACGATGCTTGTTGGTCGTCCCCCGCCGGGTCGATGGCAGCATTGACGGCAGGTGACGGGGAACGGCGAGGACGCCCGCCGACAAGGGCCGTCTGGGCGACGTGGGAAGCGAGGGTGGCCCTGCACTCCGCGCGGGCTCGACGAGCGTCAGACATGGGCACGATGGTCGGAGGAGAACGGGGTGGTAGAAGGTGGATTCCGGCGCACCCCTACCCGGCGCGCCAAATGTCGGATTTCGGGTTCCGGCAGACCCTTGAGGTTCGAACACTGGGGTGCGTGTGGAGATTCTGCCTCCTACCTACCTGCACCCCTCCGCCATGTTAGGATCTGAACTACGGAAAGAACAACGCAAGAGACACAAGGTTTATACTGGTTCGGGCCACCGTTGTGCTGTAATACCCTACTCCAGTGTGTGGTGTGTGGATTGCCTCTTGGGCTGATGATGGCGAACAATACAAGGAAGAAAGGCCTCGCGAGGGCCTGTTCTTGGCTGGGGCGATGAACTGCTGGGTGGAGTTCAGTCACCTTTCTCTTCTCTGTCTCTCTCTCTCAACCAACCGACCGAACTCCCTCCACCCTCAGCTAATCGACCTCCCTTGCTATGTGGGTGGCTGGTCCTATTTATAGAGGCCCTGGTCCTCTTCCCAAATATCGAGCGGGAAGGGAGCCAACAATGGCGGGCTAATTTGAAGGGGGACAGCAAGTATCAGCTATCCTGACAAAAGTAGTCTTCACCTGCGCAAAGCTCTAGTGATGACGCCGTCTTGGGCTCCATGGTGACCTCCGTCACGTAGTCCTCCTGGTCCTGGTCTCGTTGCACCGAAATGGCAGCCTTTGCCTGATGCCTCGGTACTCTGCGGCTGCGCTTGCCCCCTTTCCACCGAAGAGGGAAGGAGGACGCTGCGCGGGCTCGCACCCGCCTGGCGCCCTGAGTCGTCATGGCTTGCGTCACGGGCACCTCGTGATGTACCCTGCCTTGATCTCTCCGCCTCCTCATGAGCCAGCCTGACGAGGCCGCGCCTGAGGAAGCTCAACGTCGTCCACCCCGCGAGGCTTAGCCCCTCGCGAGGGTCTTGGGTTTGTGATGGTGAAGACGGGCCGTGCTGGGCCCCCCTTTGAGCCACGCCGCAGGCTACAGGCAGGCAAGTCTGGGGACCCCAGTTCCTAGAACGCCGACAGGAGGGGTACTGGATCACGGAGCTCCGGAGTTACTTAACACAAGGGACCTTGCCGGAGAAGGAGGAGGAAGCGGAGTGTGTGGCACGGCAGGCCACGGCATACTGCATCAAGGATGGAGAGCTCTACCGGAAGCGACCAAATGATGTATCCCTACGCTGCATCTCCAGGGATCAAGGAAAGGAACTGCTGGAAGATATACACGGCGGAGACTGTGGACATCATTCATCATCACGGACCCTCGTCGGCAAGGCATTCCGCAGTGGGTTTTATTGGTCCACCGCACTCAATGACGCCGTCGAACTGGTGAAAGCTTGTGAAGCCTGCCAGTTCCTCGCCAAGCAGATCCATCATCCGGCAGGAGGCCTGCAGACTATACCCCTTTCGTGGCCATTCGCAGTCTGGGGGCTGGACATCCTGGGCCCGTTTCCTCGGGCGCCAGGGGGCTACCGCTACCTCTACATCGCCGTGGACAAGTTCACCAAGTGGGTTGAAGTAGAGGCCGTCCGCACCATACCCGCGGGTTCCGCGGTTAAGTTCATCAGGGGCATCATGAGCCGGTTCGGGGTGCCAAACCGCATCATCACAGAAAACAGTTCGCAGTTCACCAGTAACCTCTTCAAAACATACTGTGCTAACCTTGGAACGTAGATATGCTACGCTTCGGTGGCGCACCCCGAAGCAACGACCAGGCCGAGCGAGCCAATGCAGAGGTCCTGAGGGGCCTCAAGACCAGGACGTTCAAGAAAAAGCTAGAGGCCTGCGGCAGAGGTTGGTACGACGAGCTTCAGTCCGTGTTGTGGTCCATCCGCACAACCGCGACCAAGCCGACTGGAGAGACCCCGTTCTTCCTGGTCTACGGAGCCGAAGCGGTCCTCCCTCACGAGGTAAGATTGGTTCTCTTGGACCCCACTTAACACTACGGTGGTTCCTATGGCTCAACAAAGAAGAAAAACAACTACGAAAGATCTAAGTCTTCGAGCTACATAGGCTTCATGTGATGTCTTCTCTTGTCATAGTCTTCAATGTGAATATCTTCATATACCACCTTTGACTTCAATGTCTTCATACATTTTTAGGGGTCATCTCTGGTAGGAAAACCGAATCAATGAGGGACTTCTACCTGTGTTATCCTGCAATTCTCACAAACACATTAGTCCCTCAACTAGGTTTGTCGTCAATACTCCAAAACCAACTAGGGGTGGCACTAGATGCACTTACAATCTCCCCCTTTTTGGTGATTGATGACAAACTAGTTGAAGTATTCAACGGGGAATATAATCTGTGAAATTGTAAAGGATAAGGAATTGTCTTCATAAGTTGCAAGGGCTCCCCCTGAAGATGTGCATATAAGTAATTTGCTTTTGGAATGCAAATGCACATGGCAGGTTGTACTTGTGGAGATCCACTTCAACTTATGATGACAATCCACTATGCATGTGAAATTATATGAAGATAATGACATGCATAATGGAAAATGGACGTCTGCAGAATGATCTAAGTGCGGAATTTACCGTCGCAGATGCGGAATTTATCATCGCAACACAAGGTGGTAGATAAGTAGCAGACGACCATCGTGTTTAAGTGTTACAACTCAAAGAACCAAATGTAGCAAAATGAGAGTTGTATGCATGAAGCAAAATATAAAGCACCCGCCCATATGGACCCACTTGATGACTATCAACCTCATATGCTTCTCCCCCTTTTGTCAGTAAGGACCAAAAAGGTTTGAAGACATAGAGCATCTACTCGTTCCCAGAAGGAGTAGGTGAAGCACCAGGGTTGTTTGTGGTGTTTGGCGGTGCTGAAGAGCTTGGAGCAGAGTCGAAGTGTGCTGAAGGAGGTGGCGGTGAAGTAGCATCGTCTTCATCCTCAATCACTCTGGCAGTCACAGTTGCAGCAGAGGAAGAGAACTCAGACTCTTCAAGGGATGGAGTTCGTCGCAACACTGGCCTTCGAGGAGGTGTGGAGTCAAACTTGAATCGCTCAGTGAAGCCATCCTCTTGAAGATCATCTTCAGAACACATCAGCGTTAGCCCTTTCCATGTGCGGCGAGAGGTTTCATGGGCAACAAAAGCATTCTTGGTGGAAAGATTGTGAATGCGATTAACATCCACCAAGAGGCTTTGCATCTGACGCTTCAGCCAGTCATGATGCCTATCCTGTTTCTGATGAAGAGCCACAAGAAGCTCTCGGTCATTGAGAACACGAGTGCGCTTCTTGGGTCGTGGAGCAGTTGTACTGTCAGTGGCTTCAGTGAGAGCAGGATGCGGTGCACGTGTAGTGCCAGCCAATGGATACACACGAGCGACTGCTTCAACTCCTTCAATGTTCTGAGAAAAACTCTGATGCTCTGCATTCTGAAGACTTAGGGGTTCCTTGGCAGGCTCAGGATAGATGGCTTCAATCGACATATCCACACCAGGCAGAAAAATCCGATGATTGCGAGCAGATGGCTGATATGAGATAGTGGAGTGAAGTTTGATCAGCCGCATGACCCATGGGGCGTAGAACTTCAAGCCAAACAGATCAGAGCCTGATGCAGCAAGTTGGCGAATGAAGAAGTCCTGTGCATTGAAGCATTTTCCATGAAGAATATAGAAGACCAAAGTCTTCATTGCACCTTCAAGCTTGGCATGTGGAGAGTGTCCTTTGATTGGCTAGAGAGTTCGCCTTATGATGTGATAAATGATTCTTGGCAGATACTCAAGGTCTTCAATGAAGAACTCCGTGGGATAAGCAGCATCTTGGGGCAATGGCTTCATCATACTGAGCATCTGACTCATATTAAGTTCAGTCTTCTGAAAGATGCTCTCAATATCTTCACTATGAAGCTGACAGCCATGCTCGTAGAGATCGCCAGGAGTGGGCAAACCAGTGAGCTCAATGATGTCAAAGGCTTTGGCTTTGTGATGAACGTTTCCTGTCATCCACTCTAGGACCCAAGTCTTCGGATCTCTGCTATACCCGCGGATGTGAAGTGTGGCATAGAATTGGAGTAGCAACTCTTCATTCCAATGCTCTTGGTCAGTGACGAATGGAAGCAATCCAACTTCTTTGAAGCAATCCAGAGCTTCTTCCAGACAGGGCAGACCAGCTATAGCTTCAATGTCAAGGCGCTTGTGGGGGAAGATGCGACCTTGATTGTATAGAATGCAGGAGTAATAGCTTCGCTGCGGATAGCTCCAAAACCGATCAGATGATATCCTTTCCCTTGAGTAGGGGTTCCTGGAGCTATTGAAGAATGTGTTGTCTGCTCTAAAGCCATTGATATTGAAGGAGCCAGGTGCTGATGCAAGACCCGGGAACCTTGGCAATCTTGGGATTGGCTTCTGTACATGAGGCCTGTGCTCAACATGATAGTCGAACTGGGGACCGGCAGCAGACTCAGGAACAGAAGTGGCGAGATCAGTGGCTTCGCTGACTTCTTCTTCCATTGGGGAGAGCTCCACATTAGCTTCAGCCATGACAGTGTCAGTGGCTTCATTGGTGGTGGTGGTGGCAGCCTCAAGATTTTCAACCTCCAGTTGACAAGCTGGAGGGTCAGTCACGATCACGTTCTCCTCGAGAACTGCTTCTTGGTGGAACAGGGGAGTGGCAACTTGTGGGACTTCTTCTTCCGCGGCAGATGCAACCGGATTGTCTTCAGCAGAGACTTGAGGCCTTGGACCTTTACGAAGCCTGTGCAACGCAGGCGACGCCTGTGGAGTTGCTGTTGGTTGGGCCTCAAAGTCTTCTTCCTCTTGTGGGCAATCCGCCCATGAAGCATCCTGTGCAATTGGCGTCAGTGGACGACCAATGCTGATGAGTTCGCTGTTCTCGAGCTGAGGAAGGACTGCACCATCTTCTACATGGTCACGTTGACCAATGTCTTCAGCAGCGATGGGATCAGCTGCTGGAAAGTCTTCAGCTTCATGAGCCTCTGTGAAAGCAGGCTCATGGACAGTCAGTTGATGTTCTTGTGGATCGGCGTCGGGGTGAACCATGGAAATGGGTTCAACAATTAAGGGCTTTGTGTGAGCAGCCCGTTCCTTCTTGGTATTTCTTTTCTTCTTGGCGGGGGCAGTAGCAGAGGCTTTAGGATGTTTTCTCTTCCTTGCTTCAGCCTCAGCAGTCCTCGTCTTCTTGAGCTCTGAAGCGGTTGACCGGCTTTTTGGCTTCGAGCCAGTCATTCTAGTTGGGAAGACAATGGGATGTGCTTCCTGCCTAGGTGCATCAGGTTCAGCCGTAGCGGGCTTCTTCATCTTCTTTGCAGCCATCCTGGGGTCGATGCCAGGACGCCCAAGGGCCTTGCGCTTCTCAGCCTCATTGTAGGCTTGCACACATCTGTCAGCCAGAACCTTCATGCGCTCACGCGAACCCTGAGCTTCTGCACGTTTCTTGAGAAAGGCTTCCTTGAGCTCGTGCAGCATAATTTGAAGTTCTTCACTTCTTGCATGCTGAGCTTGGCCATATGCTTCTTGAACTGTGCCTTTTCAAAGTCAATCTTCTGCTTCAGTTCAACAATGCACTGGGCAATAGCTAGTTCTGAAGCAATGGCGCCATGGAAGGCGACACTGAGGCCAATGGGTAGTTGCAGATCTTCGAAGCTGATGTTTGGCGTGTCAAACCACTCATCAATGAAGTTGTGGATGATTGTTACATCAAAGAGAGGCAGAACATTGAAGATTTCTGCTTCTTCTTTGCTCTTGATGAGTTGCTCAAGAGCGTCATTTGCAAGATCTTCATCACTTGACAGATCAATGTCATCATTTCATAGAATGGCAGTAGCTATTAGCTCTTGGCCGGTGTGTGGCAGAGGCATCTTGACCTTCTGGGGCTTGGAGATGCGTGATAAATCTTCGGACTGCACACTGTCTTCAGGAGGTGCAGTTGCCAGTGGCTTCGCCCGTGATATTTTTGGTGAAGGGGCGGGCTTTGAAGCTTCAGGCTTCTTCAACTTCTTTGGCTTCGGCGCTGCAGGCGCTTCATCTGATTCAGCGTCAGCTGCAGGCTCATTCACTGCAGTCCCTTGAACCAAGATATGGGTGATGAGGCCTTCAAGGTTGTAGAAAGGACCGATGACATCGGGTTCTGCATCTCGTGTGCCATCAGCCCTTGGAGCTGAGGGACCAGGATTGAAGTCTAGTCCCAATGTCTTCTTGTATTGCTTCTCTGAGTTCTGGGCAAACTGGAAGTTGCGCTTGAACAGAATGTCGTCACGACACCATAGTAGTGACGATGGGTGTGCATCAACAGGCTGTGGCCCACGGACCATGCAGGGATAGAAGCCTTGTTTAATGGCTTCATCTCTGGACCTGGGTTGAAGATTCTTGTATAGGATGTCTCCCCACGGTCTCTTGATGGCATTTTTCTCAGCATATTCCTGGGTTACAAATCAGTATTTGAACCATTGTTCTGCCCAATATCTTCGAATCCATTAGATTCGGGTCTTGCGCTGATTGTAATCCTCTTCAGGATCTGTCTTGTACAGTTCTGAGAGGTCATCTGGCAGATCTCTAGATGTTTCTCCACGATGCTTTCTGCCACCCTTCCTTGCTGATTTCTCTGAAGCCATGAACTTTAAACTGAAAGGCTTCAACACGTTCAAAGGCTTCAAAGGTTTTCGCTTGCTGGACAAACAGGAACTGGCTTCGGGAGAATTTATGTGATGCTGTAAGAATTCTACAAATGAATGCAGACTATGAGAACCAAAGGTTTCTCCCACGGACATGTACCTGTGACAACATTAAGGTGCGAGGGAAGGGGAAGAGGTCATATGCATTCTCAGAAGATTTTGAATATAAATCAGTTTAGAAGACATTGACCTCATCGTGCGAAGACATTCACTCATAGATAAGGAGTTGGTTCCAGATTTGTACGAATCCAGAGATCAGTAGAAGTGAGGAATCTAACTACTTTGTGAAGCATAAGTGAATATACTAGGCATGTTATGAGATGCAGTATGAGAGAGATCTAACTTGTGTGAATAGAAACTGCTTGTGGTAGAAAGTGACAAAGCCATAGGATCAACAGTGCTGTAAAAGGGAAGTTTTATTTACCACACTAAGAACTGCTAGACGGAGTGGAAGATGAGGCCGAGCAGTTCGACGGAGGACACCTACGGCGACGGCGGAGAGGACGATGTCCGCGGTCGGCATGAAGACGACGTCGGAGAGGTTGCGGCAGCGAAGCGCTTTGTCGCCGGCATCGTCGAGGGCTAGCGGTGGCGCTAGGGTTTGTGCGAGAGTGGAAGAAGAGATAATGACTGCCGTGAAGTGTATATTTATAGGTACAGGGGCGGCATGCAAGCTCTAGTGGCCGAATGGTATGTGGCTGGACATGAGCATGTGTGTTCTCATGCACGTGTGTGTTACCCCCTGGATGGATGGATGGGTGGCATATATAGTGTGTAGCTAGCTTAGAGAGTAAGCTAGGTAGGCATGGGCATGGTGGCGTTGGTTGTAAGCTACCTTGGGTAGCTTACAAACCAAGCCATGTGTGAGGCATGGTGCATGCTATGCTTGTCCCCTGGGGCACTTTATAAATCAATTCCCAGGGGACACAGTACTCTTTAGATGATGTCGCGGTACAGTCGTCTCGTCGGTGTCTTGTCGGGCTGTAGTTGGCACCCGGCTGGTAGGCGCTGTCGGCAGCCGGCTGGTCGGCGCAGTCAGCAACCGGCAGCCGGCCGGGCAGAGCAGTTGGACGGGGAGCCGACAGGAGCGGCCGGGCAGCCAGACTGAGGGGCTTTTCTAGGCCCGATGTCTTGAATTATTGTCTTGCCGTCTTTGGGGTACCCGTTGCCAATAACTCCGACAGTAGCCCCCGAGCCTCCGAGTAACTTGACAAAGTTGGGCGGAGGTTCCTTGACAGGTGTTAATGTAGTCTCCGAGCCTCTGAGCGAGGAGGGGGGTTTCCCATGGAAATGATCATGCAAAAAGACAAAGTTAGTCCACTCAGATATATCAAATGCTTGCTTTTAGCATTGCAAGTTTTATGCGGAGGGTGCCGACTCGGTTTCGTCCGAGCCCCCATGATCTTTTTCATGTTCCCTCTTCTTTTTGGCGTGTGCTCTTGCTTGCCGGACAGCCACTCTGCGGTCTGTGGCTGAGAGTGGGCCGCGAAGTGGAGTGTACAGTACTCATAGTCTGGGAGCAGATTTAACCGAGTAGATACTTGTAAAGGAAATGGCCGGGTCGCCCGGACCGTTTTTCTTCCCGGACGTTTTTCACGCGGGTGGCCTCCAGCATTCACTCTTGCTAGTTGGACAGCCGCTCTGCGGTCTGTGGCTAAGAGTGGGCCTTTGGTACTGCACACGGTACTAAGCCGTCTGCGGGAACTATCGTCTTAGGCCAAGCGGCCAGCCCCCGGGCCAACTCTGGCTGGCGCCGGGGCGAACAGTGATGCAATTGTAATGAAATGCGGAGATAGCCCCCCGAGCATCGCTTGGGGTTATCCATGCTTGCGTGGTGCAAAAAATATGCGGGTGAGGAGCTCACATTGGGTTTTGTGTAGCCGAGGCGGAGTTTGCCGAAGACAGCCGGCGCGGCTCGGTGCTCATGGAGTACACCAACGCACCCGCTGGGTGTAGCCTTCGAGCCCCCGGGGTGCTCGAAGGGGGGTCCCAGCTGGTCAGGCTCGACCGGCCAGGCGGCGAGGCATCTTGCAGTGCCCTTTTTCTTCTTTTTCTCTTCTACCGGCTGCTGGCAACCGGACAAAACTCTTCTCTTGTTTGCAACCTTCCATGGGGGCACGCCAGCGCACCCACTGAGTGTAGCCCCGAGATTCAGGCCGACTGCTGAGCAGTCGGGCCGGATCTTTCGGTAACTACTTTGTCTCTTCTTCGCGGGGGCGCGTCAGCGCACCCGCTGGGTGTAGCCCCCGAGATTAGGGCCGACTACTGAGCAGTCGGGCCGGATCTCCCGGCAACTACTTTGTATTCTTCATCATGGGGGCGCGTCAGCGCACCCGCTGGGTGTAGCCCCTGAGATTCGGGTCATCGGAGCAGGAGGCAGTCCAGCCGGCTTGGCACAGTCGGCAACGCGGGTCATGACTGACCGTCTGAGTGGCGAAGCAGGCGGACGGGTCATCCGGACAGGTTTTTCTTTTCTTCTCTTTGTCCCAGGCGACTTCTTCTCTCTCTCTCTCTCTCTCTCTCCCTCTCTCTCTCTCTGCTGCCCGAACGACACCGAAAGGCTGTGGCAGCGAACAACTGGAGCCGGCTGAGGCACACCCGGGCGCCCGGTGGTGAGGCGGCGAGCGGGCTAGAGTGGGAGTGATACGTCTCCAACATATCTATAATTTTTGATTGCTCCATGCTATATTATCTACTGTTTTGGACATTATTGGGCTTTATTATCCACTTTTATATTATTTTTGGGACTAACCTATTAACCGGAGGCCCAACCGAGAATTGCTGTTTTTTTTCCTATTTTAGGGTTTCGAAGAAAAGGAATATCAAACGGAGTCCAAACGGAATGAAACCTTCGGGAACATGATTTTCTCACCGAACATGATCCAGGAGACTTGGACCCTACGTCAAGAAATAAAGGAGGAGGCCACGAGGTAGGGGGGCGCGCCTACCCCCTAGGCGCGCCCTCCACCCTCGTGGGCCCCCTGTTGCTCCATCGACGTACTCCTTCCTCCTATATATACCTACGTACCCCCAAACGATCAGATACGGAGCCAAAAACCTAATTGCACCACCGTAACTTTCTGTATCCATGAGATCCCATCTTGGGGCCTGTTCCGGAGCTCCGCCAGAGGGGGCATCCATCACGGAGGGCTTCTACATCAACACCATAGCCCCTCCGATGAAGTGCCAGTAGTTTACCTCAGAGCTTCGGGTCCATAGTTATTAGCTAGCTGGCTTCTTCTCTCTTTTTGGATCTCAATACAATGTTCTCCTCCTCTCTTGTGGAGATCTATTCGATGTAATCTTCTTTTTGCAGTGTGTTTGTTGAGGCCGATGAATTGTGGGTTTATGATCAAGATTATCTATGAACAATATTTGAATCTTCTCTGAATTCTTTTATGTATGATTGGTTATCTTTGCAAGTCTCTTCGAATTATCAGTTTGGTTTGGCCTACTAGATTGATCTTTCTTGCAATGGGAGAAGTGCTTAGCTTTGGGTTCAATCTTGCGGTGTCCTTTCCGAGTGACAGTAGGGGCAGCAATGTACGTATTGTATTGTTGCCATCGAGGATAACAAGATGGGGGTTTTATCATATTGCATGAATTTATCCCTCTACATCATGTCATCTTGCTTAAGGAGCTACTCTGTTTTCATGAACTTAATACTCTATATGCATGCTAGATAGCGGTCGATGAGTGGAGTAATAGTAGTAGATGCAGGCAGGAGTCGGTCTACTTGTCTCGGATGTGATGCCTATATACATGATCATACCTAGATATTCTCATAACTATGCTCAATTCTGTCAATTGCTCAACAGTAATTCGTTCACCCACCGTAAAATACTTATGCTCTTGAGAGAAGCCACTAGTGAAACCTGTGGCCCCCGGGTCTATCTTAATCATATTAATCTTCCAATACTTAGTTCTTTCCTTTGCTTTTTTACTTAGCTTTTATTTTACTTTGCATCTTTATCACAAAAATACCAAAAAAATTATCTTATCATATCTATCAGATCTCACTCTCGTAAGTGACCGTGAAGGGATTGACAACCCCTTATCGCGTTGGTTGCGAGGAGTTATTTGTTTTGTGCAGGTACAAGGGACTCGCGCGTAGCCTCCTACTGGATTGATACCTTGGTTCTCAAAAACTGAGGGAAATACTTACGCTACTTTGCTGCATGATCCTTTCCTCTTCAAGGAAATCCAACGCAGTGCTCAAGAGGTAGCAAGAAGATTTCTGGCGCCGTTGCCGGGGAGTCTACGCAAAAGTCAACATGCCAAGTACCCATCACAACCCTTATATCCCGCATTACATTATTTGCCATTTGCCTCTCGTTTTCCACTCCCCCACTTCACCATTGCCGTTTTATTCGCCCTCTCTCTATCATCCCTCTCTTTCTCTTTTTGCCTCTTTTGCCCGCTTGCTTTTTGTTTGCTTGTGTGTTGGATTGCTTGCTTGTCACGATGGCTCAAGATAACACTAAATTGTGTGACTTTACCAACACCGACAACAATGATTTTATTAGCACTCCGATTGCTCCTCTTACCGTTGTTGAATCTTGTGAAATTAATGCCGCTTTGCTGAATCTTGTCATGAAATATCCGTTTTTCGGCCTTCCTAGTGAAGATGCCGCTACCCATCTAAATAGCTTCGTTGATTTGTGTGATATGCAAAAGAAGAAAGATGTGGACAATGATATTGTTAAGTTGAAACTATTTCCTTTTTCTGTTAAGTTGAAACTATTTCCTTTTTCGCTTAGAGATCGTGCTAAAGCTTGGTTTTCGTCTTTGCCTAAAAATAGTATTGATTTTTGGAACAAGTGCAAAGATGCTTTTATCTCTAAGTATTTTCCTCCCGCTAAGATCATCTCCCTTAGAAATGATATTATGAATTTTAAGCAACTTGATCATGAACATGTTGCACAAGCTTGGGAGAGGATGAAATTAATGATACATAATTGCCCTACTCTTGGTTTGAATTTGTGGATGATTATACAAAAATTTTATGCCGGATTGAATTTTGGTTCTAGAAATATTTTAGATTCGGCCGCGGGAGGCACTTTTATGGAAATCACTTTAGGAGAAGCTACTAAACTCCTAGATAATATTATGGTTAATTATTCTCAATGGCATACTGAAAGACCTACTAATAAAAAGGTGCATGCGATAGAACAAAATTAATGTTTTGAGTTGAAAGATGGATGAACTTATGAAATTATTTTCTAGTAAAAGTGTTTCTTCTGATCCTAATTATATGCCCTTGTCTACTTTGATTGAGAATAATAATGAATCTATGGATGTGAATTTTGTTGGTAGGAACAATTTTGGTAACAACGCGCATAGAGGAAATTTTAATCCTAGGCCTTATCCTAGTAATCCCTCTAATAATTATGGTAATTCCTACAACAATTCTTATGGAAATTATAATAAGATGCCCTCTGATTTTGAATCTAATATTAAAGAATTTATTACTTCGCAAAACAATTTCAATGCTTTGATTGAAGAGAAACTGCTTAAAATTGATGATTTGGCTAGGAACGTTGATAGAATTTCTCTTGATGTTGATTATTTAAAGCTTAGATCTATTCCTCCTAAGCATGATATCAATGAGTCTCTCAAAGCCATGAGAATTTCCATTGATGAGTGCAAAGAAAGAACCGCTAGGATGCGTGCTAAGAAAGATGCCTTTATAAGAGCGTGTTCTTCTAGTTCCTATGAAAATAAAGATGAAGATCTAAAAGTTATTGACGTGTCCCCTATTAAATCTTTGTTTTGCAATATGAATCTTGCTAATGATGGGACCGAATATGATCCACCTTTACCTAGAAGGTGTTCCAAAAATTCGGAGTTTTTAGATCTTGATGCTAAATTTGATGAAAGTGGGATTGAAGAAATTAAAACCCTAGATGTTGCTAAACCCACTATTTTGGATTTCAAGGAATTTAATTATGAAAATTGCTCTTTGATTGATTGTATTTCCTTGTTGCAATCCGTGCTAAATTCTCCTCATGCTTATAGTCAAAATAAAGCATTTACTAAACATATCGTTGATGCCTTGATGCAATATTATGAAGAAAAACTTGAGTTGGAAGTTTCTATCCCTAGAAAACTTTATGATGAATGGGAACCAACTATTAAAATTAAGATTGAAGATCATGTGTTCTATGCTTTATGTGATTTGGGTGCTAGTGTTTCCACGATTCCAAAGACTTTGTGTGATTTGTTTGGTTTCCGTGATTTTGATGATTGCTCTTTAAACTTGCACCTTGCGGATTCCACTGTTAAGAAACCAATTGGAAGATTCAATGATGTTCTTATTGTCGCAAATGGGAATTATGTGCCCGTAGATTTTATTGTTCTTGACATAGATTGCAATCCTTCATGTCCTATTATCCTTGGTAGACCTTTCCTTAGAACGATTGGTGCAATTATTGATATGAAGGAAGGAAATATTGGATTCCAATTTCCATTAAGGAAAGGCATGGAACACTTTCCTAGAAAGAAAATTAAATTACCTTATGAATCTATTATGAGAGCCACTTATGGATTGCCTACCAAAGATGGCAATACCTAGATCTATCCTTGCTTTTTATGCCTAGCTAGGGGCGTTAAACGATAGCGCTTGTTGGGAGGAACCCAATTTTATTTTTTATCCATTGCCTTTTGCTCCTGTTTAGTATTAAATAATTTACCTAGCCTCTGTTTTGGTTGTGTTTTTTGTGTTTAACTAGTGTTTGTGCCAAGTAGAACCGTTGGGAAGACTTGGGGAAAGTCTTGATATCTTGCTGTAAAAAACAGAAACTTTAGCGCTCACGAGAACTGCTGCCATTTGTATTTGGAAAGTGATATTTAGTTATTTTTTTGCATATGATTAATAGATAAATTACTCACGTCCAGCAATTTATTTTAGAATTTTTGGGGTTCCAGATCATGCGCTACTTACAGATTACTACAGACTGTTCTGTTTTTGACAGATTCTGTTTTTCGTGTGTTGTTTGCATATTTTGATGAATCTATGGCTAGTAAAATAGTTTATAAACCATAGAGAAGTTGGAATACAGTAGGTTTAACACCAATATAAATAAATAATGAGTTAATTACAGTACCTTGAAGTGGTCTTTTGTTTTCTTTCGCTAACGGAGCTCACGAGATTTTCTACTTTAAGTTTTGTGTTGTGAAGTTTTCATGTTTTGGGTAAATATTTGATGGATTATGGAACAAGGAGTGGCAATAGCCTAAGCTTGGGTATGCCCATGGCACCCCCAAGATAATCTAGGGACACCTAAAAGCCAAAGCTTGGGGATTCCCCGGAAGGCATCCCCTCTTTCGTCTACTTCCATCGGTAATTTTACTTGGAGCTATATTTTTATTCACCACATGATATGTGTTTTGCTTGGAGCATCTTGTATGATTTGAGTCTTTGCTTTTTAGTTTACCACAATCATCCTTGCTGTACAAACCTTTTGAGAGATCCATACATGATTTGGAATTTGTTAGAATACTCTATGTGCTTCACTTATATCTTTTGAGTATATAGTTTTGCTCTAGTACTTCACTTATATCTTTTAGAGCACGGTGGTGGATTTGTTTTATAGAAACCATTGATCTCTCATGCTCCACTTAGATTATTTTGAGAGTCCTAAATAGCATGGTAATTTGCTTAAATAATCCTAATATGCTAGGTATTCAAGATTAGTAAAAACTTTCTTATGAGTGTTTTGAATACTAAGAGAAGTTTGATGCTTGATGATTGTTTTGAGATATGGAGGTAATAATATCAAAGTCGTGCTAGTTGAGTAGTTGTGAATTTGAGAAATGCTTGTGTTGAAGTTTGCAAGTCCCGTAGCATGCACGTATGGTAAACGTTATGTAACAAATTTGAAACATGAGGTGTTCTTTGATTGTCCTCCTTATGAGTGGCGGTCGGGGACGAGCGATGATCTTTTCCTACCAATCTACCCACCTAGGAGCATGCACGTAGTGCTTGGTTTTTGATGACTTGTAGACTTTGCAATAAGTATGTGAGTTCTTTATGACCAATGTTGAGTCCATGGATTATACGCACTCTCACCCTTCCATCATTGCAAACCTCTTCGGTACCGTGCATTGCCCTTTCTCACACTGAGAGTTGGTGCAAACTTCGCCGGTGCATCCAAACCCCGTGATATGATACGCTCTTTCACACATAAACCTCCTTATATCTTGCTCAAAACAGCCACCATACCTACCTATTATGGCATTTCCATAGCCATTCTGAGATATATTGCCATGCAACTTTCCACCATTTCGTTTATCATGCCACGTTCATCATTGTCATATTGCTTAGCATGATCATGCAGTTGACATAGTATTTGTGGCAAAGGCACCGTTCAAAATTCTTTCATACATGTCACTCTTGGTTCATTGCATATCCTGCTACACCGCCGAAGGCATTCATGTAGAGTCATCTTTTGTTCTAGCATCGAGTTGCAATTGGTGAGTTGTAAATAAATAGAAGTGTGATGATCATCATTTTCTAGATCATTGTCCCAAGTGAGGAATTAAAAAAAAGGGAGAGAAAGGCCATAAAAAAGAAGAGAAGGCCCAAAAAAGACAGAAGGGACAATGCTACTATCCTTTGCCACACTTGTGCTTCAAAGTAGCACCATAATCTTAATGATAGAGAGTCTTTTGTTTTGTCACTTTCATATACTAGTGGGAATTTTTCATTATAGAACTTGTCTTGTATATTCCAACAATGGGCCTCCTCAAGTGCCCTAGGTCTTCGTGAGCAAGCAAGTTGGATGCACACCCACTTAGTTTCTTTTGTTGAGCTTTCATACATTTATAGCTCTAGTGCATCTGTTGCATGGCAATCCCTACTCCTTGCATTAACATCAATCGATGGGCATCTCCATAGCCCACTGATTAGCCTCGTTGATGTGAGACTTTCTCCTTTTTCGTCTTCTCCATATAACCCCTATCATCATATTCTATTCCACCCATAGTGCTATATCCATGGCTCGCGCTCATATATTGCGTGAAAGTTTATAGGTTTGAGATTACTAAAGTATGAAACAATTGCTTGGCTTGTCATCGGGGTTGTGCATGATGAGAGCATTCTTGTGTGATGAAAATGGAGCATGACTAAACTATATGATTTTGTAGGGATGAACTTTCTTTGGCCATGTTATTTTGACAAGACATAATTGCTTAGTTAGTATGCTTGAAGTATTATTATTTTTATATCAATATGAACTTTTATCTTGAATCTTTCGGATCTGAATATTCATACCACAATTAATAAGAATTACATTGAAATTATACCAAGTAGCACTCTGCATCAAAAATTCTGTTTTTATCATTTACCTACTCGAGGACGAGCATGAATTAAGCTTGGGAATGCTTGATACGTCTCCAACGTATCTATAGTTTTTGATTGCTCCATGCTATATTATCTACTGTTTTGGACATTATTGGGCTTTATTATCCAGTTTTATATTATTTTTGGGACTAACCTATTAACCGGAGGCCCAGCCCAGAATTGCTGTTTTTTTGCCTATTTTAGGGTTTCGAAGAAAAGGAATATCAAACGGAGTCCAAACGGAATGAAACCTTCGGGAACGTGATTTTCTCACCGAACATGATCCAGGAGACTTGGACCCTACGTCAAGAAATAAAGGAGGAGGCCATGAGCTAAGGGGGCGCGCCTAACCCCCAGGCGCGCCCTCCACCCACGTGGGCTCCCTGTTGCTCCACCGACGTAGTCCTTCCTCCTATATATACCTACGTACCCCCAAACGATCAGATACGGAGCCAAAACCCTAATTCCACCACCGTAACTTTATGTGTCCACGAGATCCCATCTTGGGGCTTGTTCCGGAGCTTCGCCGGAGGGGGCATCCATCATGGAGGGCTTCTACATCAACACCATAGCCCCTCCGATGAAGTGTTAGTAGTTTACCTCAGACCTTCGGGTCCATAGTTATTAGCTAGATGGCTTCTTCTCTCTTTTTGGATCTCAATACAATGTTCTCCCCCTCTCTTGTGGAGATCTATTCGATGCAATCTTCTTTTTGCGGTGTGTTTGTTGAGACCGATGAATTGTGGGTTTATTATCAAGATTATCTATGAACAATATTTGAATCTTCTCTGAATTCTTTTATGTATGATTGGCTATCTTTGCAAGTCTCTTCGAATTATCAGTTTGGTTTGGCCTACTAGATTTATCTTTCTTGCAATGGGAGAAGTGCTTAGCTTTGGGTTCAATCTTGCGGTGTCCTTTCCCAGTGACAGTAGGGGCAGCAAGGCACGTATTGTATTGTTGCCATCGAGGATAACAAGATGGTTTTTTTTATCATATTGCATGAATTTATCCCTCTACATCATGTCATCTTGCTTAAGGCGTTACTCTGTTTTCATGAACTTAATACTCTAGATGCATGCTGGATAGCGGTCGATTAGTGGAGTAATAGTAGTAGATGCAGGCAGGAGTCGGTCTACTTGTCTCGGACGTGATGCCTATATACATGATCATACCTAGATATTCTCATAACTATGCTCAATTCTGTCAACTGCTCAACAGTAATTCGTTCACCCATCGTAAAATACTTATGCTCTTGAGAGAAGCCACTAGTGAAACCTATGGCCCCGAGCCTATCTTCATCATATTAATCTTCCAATACTTAGTTATTTCCTTTGGTTTTTACTTTGCTTTTTATTTTACTTTGCATCTTTATCACAAAAATACCAAAAATATTATCTTATCATATCTATCAGATCTCACTCTCGTAAGTGACCGTGAAGGGATTGACTACCCCTTATCGTGTTGGTTGCGAGGAGTTATTTGTTTTGTGCAGGTACGAGGGACTCGCGCGTAGCCTCCTAATGGATTGATACCTTGGTTCTCAAAAACTGGGGGAAATACTTATGCTACTTTGCTGCATCATCCTTTCCTCTTCAAGGAAATCCAACACAGTGCTCAAGAGGTAGCAGGGAGCCGGACGGCGAGCCGAGCACCCGGAGCCGGGTTGCGGCCAGGGCGGAGCGGAGGGGCGCGGCGACCCGGTCGCCAGGTGCTGGCGAAGCCGGTCGCGTGGACAGAGCCGGGCGACGCGGGAGGGAGCCAGCGGCCACGTGCGTACCCGACGGAGGCTATGCCGGCGCGGCGCTCGGGGCCGGACGGCGCGGGATAGACCAAGCCGAAGCCGGCCACCTCTCCGACCGTCTCTTTCTCCGTTTCCGGCCCCAACTACGGCGCATCTCCGGCCAACCTCGGGATCCGTGCAAACCCTAGATCTGGGAGGAGGTTGACCCCGATATTTCACTAAGTCTTTTTCTGCAATATTTTCATGCATACTTCAACATGTCATATCTCCATACTCGTTGATCCAAATCATGCATATGATATGTTAAATTATTCGTCTCGTTGAGCTCTTCATGTTAGAAGCATTTGAATGCATGTTACTCTCTACTATGATGCCATTTTCTTTGATGCAAGAGTGCTATAAAATGTTAGCGGCTAGTACTTATCAGATCATGATGATCTGTCATTTTTGTTGCATTTGATGTGTGCATCATATGAGCATGAGGTCTACATGTGTTTTGAACTAAAGCATGCCATCTTTACAGAGGTGCAAGCGTTGTATTTTTTTGATCTATGTGGTGACTAGAACAAGCATGCAAACTAGGCTCCGTGATGTTGTTGTTTTCAGGGACTTAGGATTTTGCTAAGTCCTTTTCCTGCTGTTATTGTGATGCCATGTAAACTTGATCCTACAGTGAGATTCATGCTTAATTTGAGATGCTTCAGTAAGGATATTTTGAACATGTGGTTATGTTCTACCCATCCATGCCCTTGGTTGCAATTATGGAGTGCCCTAGCATGTACTTTTCTTGCTCTACCTTTGCTATAAAATGTTCCTGGCAGAATGTTAACATGTTAATCAATATTGCCATGGTTGTTGCTAGTGATCCATGCATCCTATGAACTTGATCTTGCCATGGTTAGATTCATTAACATGTCATATTGCTATTGGTATGCTTATGTTGTCATTTAATGCTTTGTGGTGAGTGGCATGAGCTCGCAAAGTAGCTATCATAATTCTGTTTATGCCATGCTCTATTTTTCTTCTAAGTCTGAAACTGTTAATAAAACTTGTTGTGCTTACATGGGTGCCATCATATCTTCTGTGCCTTTTTGGCTCATGTTCAGTAAGGGACTTTTGTTCTATGCATTTAGTAGAATCATGACATGATTTTGTTTGCTATGATATGTTCCTATAGCATGATGTTTGCTTGCTCTAAACAGTGCTTCCTGATGTTGTTTTGACATGTTAGTATTTTCACTAAGTCTCTGAAGCTGATATCTTTTGCACTTTTGCCATGCTTTTTGAACCTGTTCTAGTGTCATTTAGCCGTAGCTCAGTGTTCATGTTTTGTCAAGCATCTCTTGTACATCACTGCCATATTCTTTGTTGCTATGTTGGAGTGTAGTAGCTTAGTTTCTTGTTGCATTCTAGATGGCATCGTGATGTTAATCGCAGTTTTGCGTCATCCTTGTTTTGCTTGCCATTTGCAAACCGTGCATCCGTTTCCAGTGATCTTTATATCGATTTCAACCGAAATCATCTCATCTTTCCAGCAGCATAGTTGGTTTGCCAAGTTGATGCCTTGATCTTTCTTTCCCTTCCGGAGCACGCATATGCATTCACATCTGGCATATCATGCCATGTATTGCATCATGTTGCCTATGCATTGCACCGTGATTGACTGTTGTTCCATTGCTTATGTTCTTGCCTTGGGTAGATCCGGGAGACGAGTACTTGACCGAGGAACCTGATGAGTACGCTTACGAGGATCAAGCTTTCGACAACTCTGAGAACTTTGCAGGCAAGATGACCATACCCTCGAAATCACTTCTATCTTTGCTTGCTAGTTGTTCGTTCTATCGCCATGTCACGCTTGTAACGCCCCCAGTGTCATGCAATAGTAACCCTCTGTGATTAAACTATTCATTTTTCCAAACAGTGCTTAATCACCCTTTGTTCAATATCCCATGTGAATTTTTAGTCAATTCAAATTCAAGTGAAATTTGAAGTTGCACAAAAGATGCTGGAAAATGTTCACCATTTAGCAAATATTCCAAAACAACTTGTTGTTAAGGAAAACAACATCACCATCAAGTCAAGTGGGCCAAAGCATTTAAATCAGTGCCAAAACAACACTATAAATGTCTAAATTCATTTTTGAAAAATGCCAAAGGATTCCAAAATTTCCCAAACATTCTATGGCTATGAGGTATATACCATAGTATTTATGTGACCAAGGTTCACATTTTTTTACTAAGTCATTTAATGTCTCAGGTTATTGCAAAACTATCTCTAGAAATAAAGCAGAGATAAAAATAGAAAAAGGGCCTAGACTACTACTGGAGACTGGGCCTAAGTGCACAGTGCCTGGAGCCCAGCCCACCACGGCCTCCTCCTCCCCCCGGGACTAACTCCCACCCGAGCTGGCCCAGCTCCTCCGCTGTCGTCTTTCCTTCCCTGTTCAGCCGACCGACGCTCGCGCCGCGCGTTGCCGCCAAGCCACCTCGCCGACCAATCCTGCTACAGCGTCGCGAGACGAGATAAGGAAGCCGTCCGAAGCTGCTGCCGTGACCATGCCCCGTCCGAAGCTCTGCTTCCGCCGCCATGTCTGTTGCCACTATTGTAGTTAGCTCCGTACTAAACTAACACCATTGCCATGCCCTGGGGATCCAGGGCAGCGCGTGCGCCCCGTAGATGGCAGTGCCCGTGGCTTCAATTCTGTCCAACCCAAGCTGTGACCGCCACGGGACATCGCCGAGCCGATAGCACCATCCACCCCCGTGCCTCCTACCTACTCGGGTTGACTCGCGTCGTCGCCCTCATCCAGCAACAGCTCCTCGTGGACCAAGTGCCCGCCAGGAGGCCAAACCTGAGCCGCCCCTGCCCCGACATATGGTCGACGGCGTACCCGACACGCCCGCCGCCGCCCGCGAAATCCCTTGGACGCGCCCGGAGATCCGCTTCGTCGCCCGGCCACGCCCCCCAAGCGCGCCGACCCGCGCCTCTGCCACTGCTCACCCGCACCGCCCAGCACGCCCCGCCTGCGCTCGCCCGCGCCTCCCCCCTGCATCACGCCATCCGTCCACGCTCACACATCGTGCTGCTGCTGCCTCTAGCGCTGCTGCCTGCTGCTACTAGCGCAGCGCTGCTATAGTAACATTCAGTTATTGTAGCAGTAGCTAGCTTCACTGATTTTACACTTCCTAGCCCTCTAAACAGCCCCTAAACAGTGGCTAAACATCTACTAGCAGGAGAAAGAATATTTTGGGGAGGTAGTACACTTGACAACGTTCAGATGTTTCCATTGGACCAAATCCATTTGAAGCTTGGTTTAAATCATAAGAAAATCACAAATTTCTACATTCTATTAGCGGAAAAACAGAAAACAGAAATGCTGCAGTAGCCTTTTCAAACAAAGTTGTGAACAAGCAAATGGATGCTAACATAGCTGCACTTGTTACTAACATGTAGATCGCAGAGAAATGCTCACAATTGATATAAGGCACAAAATCATTGGACGTACATAACAATAGCTATAGCCTCCAGAAAACTGCTAAGTGATGTTTAAAAAAGCTGACGAATTCTCAGACTTAGCAAAATTTCAGGGATTTTCCTGGTATTGTTAGATCTTTGAAAAATCTTAGAAATTAAACCGTATCTCGGATGAAAAAACTTTGTACATGAAAGTTGCTCAGAACGACGAGACAAACATGGATGCGCAGCCCGTTCGTCCACCATGCCTCCCTAGCATAGCAAACACACAACTTTCCCCTCCGTTTCATCTGTCCGAAAAGCGGAACACCGGGAATACATTCCCGGATGTTTCCCCCCTTCGCCGGTATCACCTCCTACCATGTTAGGTCACCCCTAGCACCGCGTATTGTCATGTTATGCCTTGTGATGTTTTGATTGCACTGCTATTTATTGTGTTCCCTTCCGTTACTTCTTTCCGGTAGACCCCGAGACCGCTGCCGGTACCCCTGTTGTCGACTATGGTGACGACGACCCCTCCTTGCCAGAGCAACCAGGCAAGCAAACCCTCCTTGAGCATTCCGATATCGCCCATTTCTTTCCCTCTCATGCTTGCATTAGAACTGCTACTGCTTTCTGTATGATCCTACTCTGATGCATAGCCTGTTTTGTTACCTGCTTTCATACCTTACCTGCTTATCCCAAACTGCTTAGTATAGGTTGGTTAGAGATCCATCAGTGACCCCACCTTGTCCCAGTTGCCTCGCTTTTATGTTCGATGACTCAATAAACATGATCGACGTCCTGGCCCCGACACCGCACATCACCCCACCTAGTTGTACGACTCTGCAGAGTTACCATCAAGTGCCGAGGGTGGAACCTCTTACATCACTCCTGATGAGACCTCTGTAGTGTAGCTATCCGGTCGTGGTCATCGAGGGTGGTTTCCTCCTTAAACACTTCCGATATGGCTCTGTCGTGCAACCCCTCAAGCGTGAACCTCGAGGGTGGATCCTCTTACATTCACCTTGATGACAACATCGAGTGGAATTCACCGGGGGTGATTCCTCAGGTTTTCCCCTTGGTGTTAGACACACAGTTACTATGGTTACTATGACTTTGCACTGAGCCTTGTTACTAAAGATGGGTCGGCCCTGAGGGGTACCCGCGCGAGCTTATAGTGAGTGATGTGGAGTCGGGTTGACCTGGAAGGTGCCCGCGAGATACTTACGAGGCGTGGCCGGGCATTCTTAGCCCTTGCCACAAGTACTCGAGACGGGGCGACGGGGTGACATCGATCGTGAGTCTTTGCTCGTTACCGCGTGCTCCTAATCCACTACGGTTTGGATATTTGATCCGAGGGGCCTCTGGCCTGATAGCACTAACCATCACGTGGGCATAGTATGGGCGTTCTGCGTCGTATACATCAGCCGAAGCTTAATAGACGTCAGCGACTGAGCGGCGCACGCCGGATTGGACTGCGTAAGCTCCTGCCTTGTTGAAGGAGGTAGCTAGGTCTGCTCACCGGCCGCCCATGCAATGTGCAGGAGTTCCCGGGGCGATGGCCCATGACCCCTGGGGGCATAGGTTTAGTCCGTTGTGCTGGCCTCTCTATTAAGCTTAGGTCGGGTTGCGGCGTATTGTTTGGCCGAGGCCGGGCATGACCCAGGAAAGTGTGTGCGGCCGAAGTTAATCGAGCATGGTGGGTAAGTTGGTGCACCCCTGCAGGGAAGAAAACATCTATCAAAAGCCTGTCCTACGGTAACGGACACTTGGAGTTGTATCCCGATCAATACAACTAGAACTGGATCGTTGTGATGAGAACTGGATGGTGATGAGAATTGGATTGTGATGATAACTGGATAGTATGGCTCTGGGATTGCTTTCTCGCAGGGAGTCGAGAAAGGATCTCTGGCCGAGGTTGATAACACTACTACTTTACATTATGTTGATCTATACTGTTCTATATGCTTGAAGATGCTTGAAGATGCTAGTCTTTGATAGGCTAGGCCTTTCCCCTTGTTTCTGGCATTCTGCAGTTTAGTCCATAGATACAGCCCTTTTCCCTTTGATATAGATGCATACTTAGTTTAGATCTGATGTAAGTCTTGCGAGTACTTTGGATGAGTACTCACGGTTGCTTTGCTACTTCTTTTCCCCCATACCCGATTGTTGCGACCAGATGACGGATCCCAGGAGCCAGACGACGCCACTGATGACTACTACTACCCGGAGGATGCCTACTACTACGTGAAGACCGCAGACGACTAGGAGTAGTCAGGAGGCTCCCAGGCAGGAGGCCTTGCCTTTTCGATCATTGTTGCTTTTTGTGCTAGCCTTCTTAAGGCAATCTTGTTTAACTCATGTCTGTACTCAGATATTGTTGCTTCCGCTGACTCTTGTGTATTCGAGCTGATGTATTCGAGCCCTCGTGGCCCCTGGCTTGTAATATAAAGCTTGTATTATTTTGATTTGTGTCTAGAGTTGTGTTGTGATATCTTCCCGTGAGTCCTTGATCTTGATCGTACACATTTGCGTGTATGATTAGTGTACGATTGAATCGAGGGCGTCACAAGTTGTTATCAGAGCCAACTGCCTGTAGGTAGCTCCCTTTCCAACTCCTTGGCCGAAGTTGAGTCTAGTCGATGGAAACTATTTTACTAACATGGTTGCGCGGCCCATGGGCCCACGTCGCCATTGGGTTATATTAGGATCTTTTATTCCTCGTCTATACTCTGGGACGCCGATCTCTCTTCTATTCGGGTTAAATGGTTTTACTAACTCGAACATTAGGATCTCGTGATCACATCCGCCCGGAGAGCCCCCCATTTCAGATGATCGCCTGCTGCATCAGAAGATTCCGAAGATACTCTATGATATTTCTCTCAAGACTTTGTGCATGTTGCCTTTGCAATTCCCTACCACCGAAATATCCTTATGGATAACTACACACACTTGCCAATCTTACATTCTATCCCATTGATCTTGTTATTACAAGATTCCCCAAACTACTCTCCTTTGTTTTGAGAATCCTTTGAGCTTACTGCCTTGCAGTTCTGTCGGTGTTCTGGGAACGGGGGTCCCCAGACATGCCTGCCTGCGGCCTGCGGCGTGGCTCAAAAGGGGGCCCAGCGTGGCCCATCTTCATCAACACAGACCCAAGACCCTCGCGAGGGGCCAAGCCTCGCGGGGCGGACAACACGGAGCTTCCTCAGGCACGGCCTCATCGGGCTGTCTCGCGAGGAGGCGGAGAGATCAAGGCGGGGTACCTCACGAGGTGCCCGTGACCCAAGCCATGACGACCAAGGGTGCCAGGCGGGCGCCAGCCCGCGTAGTGTCCTCCTTTCCTCTTTGGTGCAAAGGGGGCAAGCGCAGGCGAGAGCATCAAGCAAAGGCACCCGTTTCGGTGCAACGATACCAAGACCAGTCCAACGGCAGGAAGGAAGTCATTGTGGAGCCCAAGCCAGTGTCACCACCAGAGCCTTTGGCAGGCGAGGACCAACTTTAGTCAGGATAAGTGTACCAGATGTCCCCCTTCAAAATGGCCAATTGTTGGCGCCCTTCCCGCTCAATATTTGGGAAGAGGCCCAGGGCCTTTGCCTATGAATAGGACTAGACACCCCCAGGGTAGAAAGGGGGAAGAAGGCAATCAAGAAGGGAGAAACTAGCTAGGATCGGATCGGGTAGCATCACACACACACACAGAGAGAGAGAAGGGTGATTGAACTCCTCCTAGCAGTTCATCCCCTCAGCCAAGAACAGACCCTCGTGAGTCTGTTCTTCCTTGTATTGCTCATCATCATCAGCCCAAGAGGCAATCCACCACACCACACACTGGAGTAGGGTATTACACCACAACGGTGGCCCAAACCAGTATAAACCCTGTGTCTCTTGTGCTATTCTTTCCATAGCTTAGATCTTAGCGAGGCGGAGGTGTACAGGTAGGTAGAAGGCGAAATCTCCACGCGCACCCTAGTGTTTGAACCTCAAGGGTCTGCCGGAACCCGAAATCTGACATTTGGCGCGCCAGGTAGGGGTGCACCGGAGTTTTCCCTTCCGCCACCGCCACGACCTGCCTCGCGATGAGTAGTGCGTCGCCCGCTCCGGCCGCCGGCGCCAGCACGGGGGCCAGGGGGCTCAGAGCCCTGGCCCGAGCCCTGCAACGGGTACGGTGGCCGGACAAGTTCAAGCCAACGACGCTGCCGTGCTGCGGCGGCACGACTGATCCGCTGGCCTTCTTGCTGGCGTACGAGTAGGCCATCCTCGAAGCCGGAGGTGACGATAGGGTCATAGCCAGCTGGCTCCCCATGGCCCTCACCGGCGCTCCGCGCGCATGGCTGCTCCACCTGCCGGCAGCCTCCGTGGCCTCTTGGGAAGAGCTCCGCAACCTCTCCCCCGCCCACCATGCTACACCAACACCCCCGGTCATCGCGGCCCTCCTGGGCGGCTCGCAGGTGCCGGCTACAAGTCACCACGTCAAGCCGTTCATCCGCCGGGTCAGCACCGCTTCCACGCGGCAGGGGGCTCTCCCGGACCGGGCGGCGCCCAAGGCCGGCCTGACCTTCAGCTCGGAGGACCACCCCTCCAACTCGGCCTGCTCGGGTGCGCTCCCCATGCCGTGCACCCCCACCATCTGCCAGGTGGCCGTCACCAGAACTCTCATCGATGGCGGTGCGGGCCTCAGCATGCTCTCGGTTGAGGCCTTCAACCTCCTCTACATACCCCTGGAACGGCTGCAACCCAGCCGGCCCTTCTCAGGCGTTGGGGGCGGATCATCCAGCTCCCTGGGACAGATCCGGCTCCCAGTAACCTTCGGCACCTACAACAACTTCCGCACAGAGCTGGTCGACTTTGACGTCGCCCCCATCGGCCTCCCCTACAACGCCATCCTCGGCTACCCAGCGCTAGCCCAGTTCATGGCAACGACGCTCCCGGCGTACAACCTCATGAAGATGCCCGGGAGCAGCGGTGTCCTCACCGTGCACGGGGACACCGGAGACGCGCTGCGAGTGCTCAAGCTCACCTTCAAGACGGCGGCGTCAGCACAGCCTGCCGACTCGGAGACCCTCGAGCCCAAGGGGGCTGCACCCGCCAAGAAGAAACAGTTGTTCACCCAAGACAAGGCCGAAGCAAAGCAGGTACCCGTCGATGAGGACGGGTCCACCAATGCCACTTTCACCATAGGCGCCAACCTTGAGCCCGAGTAGGAGGAGGCCCTGGTCAGGTTCTTGCGCGCAAACAAGAAGGTATTCGCTTGGGAGCCTGACCAGTTGGCGGGGATCCCTAGGAGTGTAATCGAGCATCACCTCAACGTTGCCCCAACGTGTGCCCTGTGAAGCAGAAGGCAAGGCGGCAGTCCACAGAAAAGCAGGCCTTCATCGTCCAAGAGACCCGCAAACTAGAAGCCGCTGGGGTCATTCGCGAGGTCTGATACCCGGATTGGTTGGCCAACCCTGTCGTTGTGCCAAAGAAGGGAGGGAAGGAGCGCATGTGCGTCGACTTCATCAACCTCAACAAGGCATTCCTGCAAGATCCGTTCCCACTCCCCCGCATCGACCAGATCGTCGATTCCACCGCAGAATGTGACCTGCTATGCTTCTTGGATGCCTTCTATAGGTATCACCAGATCAAGATGGCGGTAGAAGACGTCGAAAAGACAGCCTTCCTAACCCCGTGTGGGGTGTACTGCTACACATGCATGCCATTCGGGCTGTGTAACGCAGGGGCGACCTTTCAGTGGCTGATGCACATCACCTTGGGCCCGCAGCTCGGGAAGAATGTTGAGGCGTACGTCGATGACATTGTGGTGAAGTCTTGGGAGGCCAGGACCCTGATACAAGACCTGGAGGAAACCTTCGCGAGCCTCAACGCAGTGAACCTGCGGCTCAACACAGAGAAGTGTGTGTGTTCGGAGTCCCCTCGGGCAAGCTCTTGGGTTTCCTCTTGTCCCACCGAGGCATCGAGGCTAACCCAGAAAAGGTCAAGGCGGTCGAGGACATGAGCCCGCCAAAGACCCTCAGAGAAATGCAGAAGCTCACTGGGCGCGTGACCGCGCTAGGGCACTTCATCTCCAAGTTGGGGGAGCGAGCGCTGCCCTTCTTCCAGCTAATGAAGAAAAAGGGGCCCTTTGAATGGACTGAAGAGGCCGACAAGGCATTCCAGGATCTCAAGAGATACCTGACCAGACCTCCGGTCATGGTGGCTCCGCGCCCTCAAGAGCCCCTGGTGCTTTACCTCGCCGCCACTCCCTACTCCGCCAGCGCAGCCCTGGTGGCGGTTAGGGAGGAGCGTCGAATCAAAACCACAGCAGCAGCCCGGGACAAGGCAAAACAGGAACAAGGAAGGCCCATAGGAACCGCCACCGCGGCTGAGGAGGATCAGCCGCCGCAGAGGAGTGATCCGGAGGCGGAAGAGGCCCCTCTCCCAGATGGCCAGCCTCAGGAGGCCTCATCGCCTCAGGAGGCGCCATGGTCTCTGGAGGGCGCCACCAGCACCGACGCACCCAACCTCGTTGAGCACCCAGTGTACTTCGTCAGCACGGTGTTGCGGGACGCGAGGGCACGGTACCCCATGCCTCAGAAGCTCCTCCTCGCGCTACTGGTGGCCTCGCGCAAGCTGCAGCACTATTTTCAGGGTCACCCCATCAAGGTCGTCTCGTCATACCCCCTGGAGAGAGTGCTCAGGAGCCCTAACTCAGCTGGAAGGGTCGCTGAGTGGAACATAGAACTGCAAGCATTTCAGCTCGAATTCAGCACGACCAGAGTCATCAAGGGAGCAGCATTAGCGGATTTTGTGGCAGAATGGACGGAGGCACCAGGCCTCAAGGCCGACGAGGATCGGTCCCTCTCCCCGGGAAGCGAGGCGCCAGAAGGCTGGGTCATGTACTTCGATGGGGCGTTCTCCAGGCATGGCGCTGGGGCTGGGGCGGTGCTTATATCGCCCACTCAGGACAAGCTCTATTACGTTGTACAACTCTGTTTCCAGCAGGGCGAAAAGGTCTCCAACAACATAACGGAGTATGAAGGTTTAATAGCGGGCTTGAAGGCCGCAACTGCCCTGGGGGTGAAACGCCTCACCATCAAGGGCGATTTGCAGCTCCTTGTCAATTTCTCCAACAAGGTGTACGAGCCAAAAGATGAGCACATGGAAGCCTACCTTGCGGAGGTCCGTAGGATGGAGAAGCAGTTCTGGGGATTGGAGTTGCAGCATGTGCCCCGTGGCACCAATCAGGAGGCCGACGACATCGCCAAACGGGCGTCCAGGCGGTTACGTCATGAGCCTGGCATCTTCGAGGAGCGGCTCTTCAAGCCCTCATCCCTGCCGTCATTGTCAAACATGGCTCAGCCTCGGGAGGAGCTCCCCCAACCACTTGCCTCAGGAGCCCCGGTCTATGGCCCGGCCTCAGGAGCCCGCCTGCTCCTGACGATGGAACCTCAGGAGGTGTCGGATTTCGGGTTCCGGCAGACCCTTGAGGTTCGAACACTGGGGTGCGCGTGGAGATACTGCCTCCTAGCTACCTGCACCCCTCCGCCATGTTAGGATCTGAACTACGGAAAGAACAACGCAAGAGACACAAGGTTTATACTGGTTCGGGCCACCGTTGTGGTGTAATACCCTACTCCAGTGTGTGGTGTGTGGATTGCCTCTTGGGCTGATGATGGCGAACAATACAAGGAAGAAAGGCCTCGCGAGGGCCTGTTCTTGGCTGGGGCGATGAACTGCTGGGTGGAGTTCAGTCACCTTTCTCTTCTCTCTCTCTCTCAACCAACCGACCGAACTCCCTCCACCCTCAGCTAATCGACCTCCCTTGCTATGTGGGTGGCTGGTCCTATTTATGGAGGCCCTGGTCCTCTTCCCAAATATCGAGCGGGAAGGGAGCCAACAATGGCGGGCTAATTTGAAGGGGGACAACAAGTATCAGCTATCCTGACAAAAGTAGTCTTCGCCTGCGCAAAGCTCTGGTGATGACGCCGTCTTGGGCTCCACGGTGACCTCCGTCTCGTAGTCCTCCTGGTGCTGGTCTCGTTGCACCGAAATGGCAACCTTTGCCTGATGCCTCGGTACTCCGCGGCTGCGCTTGCCCCCTTTGCACCGAAGAGGGAAGGAGGACGCTGCGCAGGCTGGCACCCGCCTGGCGCCCTGAGTCGTCATGGCTTGCGTCAAGGGCACCTCGTGAGGTACCCCGCCTTGATCTCTCCGCCTCCTCGTGAGCCAGCCTGATGAGGCCGCGCCTGAGGAAGCTCCATGTCGTCCGCCCCGCGAGGCTTGGCCCCTCGCGAGGGTCTTGGGTTTGTGTTGGTGAAGACGGGCCGTGCTGGGCCCCCCTTTGAGCCACACCGCAGGCCGCAGGCAGGCAAGTCTGGGGACCCCCGTTCCCAGAACGCCGACAGTAGCCCCCGGGCCCACGGCGCGCCCGAACTTGGCCGTGCCGGGAGGTGAAAGGGCAAGAGCGAAGCACCGCGGGCCCTAACAGCCTGCGGCGTTGGGCGCCACGTGGTGGTTGATTGGACGAGGGCGTCTCCACTTCCCCATGGCGCCTCGGCAACTGCGCGGATTGGACAAGTCCCTGCATGCAAAGCGGGTCATGATTACCTGCGATCGTGGGGGCTGTCGGTTGGCTCTCGCCAACAATAAGTACTGATCGACGCGCGCCCTTCCAATTCATCTCCCCTTGCTTCTCCTTCTTCTCCATGGCCCCGTCAAGGAGGTTCTCGGCCGCGGAGAAGGGGAAGGCCTGCCAGGTCGAGCATGCCTCTCCTCCGCCCAAGCGCGGCTGAGGGCGCCCCCGCAAACATCCTGTGGCCACCACAACAGCTCCCCGCGGCCGTGAAGACGCTTTCCAGCACGGCGGCGGGCGGATTACAGCGACCAGGCGGTGCGCTCCGGCTGCGCGTCCCCCCATGCCGCGCTTCTGCGCTGCCGAGGTGCTGTCGGAGTTCGTCGTGTGGTCGGCGGAGCCGACTAGCACCCGGCTTCCTCTTCCTCGCTTCCTCCTTGGCGAGCTCCCGGTCGGCGCCCCGGGTGGCCTCTGGCTTCAGGCGGACGGCTGCTGCAGCCGGGCCTCGTGGGTTTCACTAGAGGTCTCCGCAGCCGGGAGCCTGGCCCTGGCCCGCGGTTGGCAGTCGTTTGCCCGCGCGCGTGGCCTGGGCTGTCGGTGCACCCTACACTTCAGGTTCGACGGTGATGCCACCCTCTACGTGAGGGTGTTTGGGGAAGATGGTCGCCGTGCAGGGTGTTGCCCCGAGGGCGACGACTGCGGCTGGGGACCCGGCTCCGGTGATGACGGAGAGGGCAGCGCTCGCGCGGCAGGCGGCACTCAGGGTTCTTCAAGCTTCTCCGCCTCTTCTTCAGGCGACGACTCTTCTAGCGGTGGCCGTGGTCAGCCCCCACGCCGCCGTATCTGCTTGGGAGGTGGCAGCGTGTCCACCCACCGTCGCGCCCTTGTGAAGCGCGAGAGGGAGTCCGCCTGAGCTCCGGAGGCAGCTCGGGTTTCCCTGCGGGCCGGTGTGAGGCGAGCTGCACCAGATTTGTTCTTTCTTTTCCTTCCTCTTGCGTAAAAAGGACAGTAGCGTGGGGCCCCACGGGGGCGTGTATGGGTTATTGCTGTTAATCATCGTTTTGCTTTCTTTATCGTACCTTCCGGCTACGTGCCCGCGCATGGATGGTTCCCGGCCCTAGCCGTGGGGGCGATCGACCCAGGCCCTGTGTTTGTGTCGCGGTGCCCGAGGGGCACGGACTGGAGGGGTGCTCCTGCAAGGGGCCCAGGTCGCGAACCCTTTGAATGACTAGGATAGGAACATTCGCGAGGGTGCTCGTCTGCCTCCCTCGCGAGGCCTTGCACAAGAGAAATCGAGGCACGAGAACGAAAAGCCGAAGAACCACAAGCCAAAGACGGCAACGACTTCAATAAAACTTCGAATGAGAAGGAACAAGCCAACTACGGAAAGCAAATGAAAAGCCGCGTCCGGCACCTAGTCTAGTCTTCGACGTCTTCTCACCAGTGCGGAGCTAAGTGCTGCCACTGGGCGTGGGAGGGAGCCCCAGGGCCTGAGGCCGGAACTCCTGAGACTCCGGGGCATGTACAGCCCCAACTCATTATTACGTGAGAGTGTCACGGGCGGCGAGCTTCACAGGCGTTGGCCTTCTTCACAGGCTCCGGGCCTTTTCCAAAACGCGATAGCTTCACAGGCACTCGCCTTGCTTCACAGGCTCCGGGCCTTTTCCAAAACGCGATAGCTTCACAGGCACTCGCCTTGCTTCACAGGCTCTGGGCCTTTTCCAAAACGCGATAGCTTCACAGGCACTCACCTTGCTTCACAGGCTCTGGGCCTTTTCCAAAACGCGATAGCTTCACAGGCACTCGCCTTGCTTCACAGGCTCCGGGCCTTTTCCAAAACGCGATAGCTTCACAGGCACTCGCCTTGCTTCACAGGCTCCGGGCCTTTTCCAAAACGTGATAGCTTCACAGGCACTCGCCTTGCTTCACAGGCTCTGGTCCTTTTTAGGGGTAGAACCTCCGCAGGTGCTGGATGTTCCATGCATTCTAGACCGACACTCCCTCCTGAGTCTCCAAGCGCGCGGAGCCGGGCCTGGAAACATGAACAACCTTGAACGGGCCCTCCCACATGGGAGAGAGCTTGTGCAGTCCCTCCCAGGAGAGAACCCGCCTGAGCACGAGGTCTCCTACCTCAAGAGTCCTGGGGCGGATGTTGCGGCAGTGATATCGCCGCAGCGGTTGTTGGTACCTCGCCGCTCGCAGCACGGCTTCTCGACGACGTTCCTCCCCCAGCACGAGGTCCATCCCCCGCATGGCGTCCTGCTGCGCCTCGTCGAACGCCAGGACCCGCGTAGAGCGACGTCTTACCTCGTGAGGGAGGACCGCTTCCGCTCCGTAGACCAGGAAGAACGGGCTCTCTCCAGTCGGCTTGGTCGCGGTGGTGCGGATGGACCACAGCACGGACTGAAGCTCGTCGTACCAACCTCTGCCGCAGGCCTCCAGCTTCTTCTTGAACGTCCTGGTCTTGAGGCCCCTCAGGACCTCCGCGTTTGCCCGCTCGGCCTGGCTGTTGCTTCGGGGGTGCGCCACCGAAGCGTATCATATCTGCGTCCCAAGGTTAGCACAGTATGTTTTGAACAGGTTACTGGTGAACTGCGAACCATTGTCCGTGATGATGCGATTCGGCACCCCGAACCGGCTCACGATGCCCTTGATGAACTTGACCGCGGAACCCGCGGGAATGGTGCGAACAGCCTCTACTTCAGCCCACTTGGTGAACTTGTCCACGGCAACGTAAACGTAGCGGTAGCCCCCTGGCGCCCGAGGAAACGGGCCCAAGATGTCCAGCCCCCAGACTGCGAATGGCCATGGAAGGGGGATAGTCTGCAAGCCTCCTGCTGGCTGATGGATTTGCTTGGCGTGGAACTGGCAGGCTTCACAAGCTTTCACTAGTTCCACGGCGTCATTGAGCGCGGTGGGCCAATAAAACCCACTGCGGAACGCCTTGCCGACGAGGGTCCGTGATGTTGAATGATGTCTGCAGTCTCCGCCGTGTATATCTTCCAGTAGTTCTTTCCCTTGCTCCCTGGAGATGCAGCGCAGGGATACATCGTTTGGTCGCTTCCGGTAGAGCTCTCCATCTTTGATGCAGTATGTCGTGGCCTGGCGTGGCACTCGCTCTACTTCCTCCTCCTTCTCCGGCAGGGTCCCTTGCGTTAAGTAGCTCCGGAGCTCTGCGATCCAACATCTCTCCTGAGGTTCTATCGTCAGGAGTAGGCGTGCTCCCGAGGCCGGGCCACAGGCCGGAGCTCCCGAGGCAGGTGGCTGGGGGAGCTCCTCCCGGGGCTGAGCCGTGTTTGATAATGACGGCAGGGCTGAAGGCTTGAAGAGCCGCTCCTCGAAAACGCCAGGCTCCTGAGGTAACCGCCTGGACGCGCGTTTGGCGATGTCATCGGCTTCCTAATTGGTGCCACGGGGCATATGCTACAACTCCAACCCCCAGAACTGCTTCTCCATCCTGCGGACCTCCGCAAGGTAGGCTTCCATGTGCTCATCCTTCGGCTCGTACACCTTGTTGGAGAAGTTGACAAGGAGCTGCGAATCGCCCTTGATGGTGAGGCGTTTCACCCCCAGGGCAGCTGCGGCCTTCAAGCCCGCTATTAGACCTTCATACTCCGCTATGTTGTTGGAGACCTTTTCACCTTGCTGGAAACAGAGCTGCACGGCGTAATAGAGCTTGTCCTGAGTGGGCGATATAAGCACCGCCCCAGCACCAGTGCCGTGCCTGGAGAATGGTCCATCGAAGTACATGACCCAGCCTTCTGGCCCCTCGCTTCCCGGGGACAGGGACCGATCCTCGTCGGCCTTGAGGCCTGGTGCCTCTGTCCATTCCGCCACAAAATCCGCCAACGCTGCTCCCTTGATGACTCTTGTCGTGCTGAATTCGAGCTGAAACGCTTGCAGCTCTATGTTCCACTCAGCGACCCTCCCAGCTGAATTGGGGCTCCTGAGCACTCTCTCCAGGGGGTATGACGAGACGACCTTGATGGGGTGACCCTGAAAATAGGGCCGCAGCTTGCGTGAGGCCACCAGTAGCGCGAGGAGGAGTTTCTGAGGCATGGGGTACCATGCCCTTGCATCCCGCAACACCGTGCTGACGAAGTACACTGGGTGCTCAATGAGGTGGAGTGCGTCAGTGCTGGTGGCTCCCTTCGGAGACCTTGGCGCCTCTTGAGGCAATGAAGACTCCTGAGTCTGCCATCTGGGAGTGGGGCCTCTTCCGCTTCCGGTGCGCCCTTCTGCACCCAGCAGTTCATCGCGAGGGCCTGTTCTTGGCTGGGGCGATGAACTGCTGGGTGGAGTTCAGTCACCTTTCTCTTCTCTGTCTCTCTCTCTCAACAAACCGACCGAACTCCCTCCACCCTCAGCTAATCGACCTCCCTTGCTATGTGGGTGGTTGGTCCTATTTATAGAGGCCCTGGTCCTCTTCCCAAATATCGAGCGGGAAGGGAGCCAACAATGGCGGGCTAATTTGAAGGGGGACAGCAAGTATCAGCTATCCTGACAAAAGTAGTCTTTGCCTGCGCAAAGCTCTAGTGATGACGCCGTCTTGGGCTCCATGGTGACCTCCGTCACGTAGTCCTCCTGGTCCTGGTCTCGTTGCACCGAAATGGCAACCTTTGCCTGATGCCTCGGTACTCTGCGGCTGCGCTTGCCCCCTTTCCACCGAAGAGGGAAGGAGGACGCTGCGCGGGCTCGCACCCGCCTGGCGCCCTGAGTCGTCATGGCTTGCGTCACGGGCACCTCGTGATGTACCCTGCCTTGATCTCTCCGCCTCCTCATGAGCCAGCCTGACGAGGCCGCGCCTGAGGAAGCTCCACGTCGTCCACCCCGCGAGGCTTGGCCCCTCGCGAGGGTCTTGGGTTTGTGTCGGTGAAGACGGGCCGTGCTGGGCCCCCCTTTGAGCCACGCCGCAGGCCACAGGCAGGCAAGTCTGGGGACCCCAGTTCCTAGAACACCGACAGGAGGGGTGCTGGATCACGGAGCTCCGGAGTTACTTAACACAAGGGACCCTGCCGGAGAAGGAGGAGGAAGCGGAGCGTGTGGCACGGCAGGCCACGGCATACTGCATCAAGGATGGAGAGCTCTACCGGAAGCGACCAAATGATGTATCCCTACGCTGCATCTCCAGGGAGCAAGGAAAGGAACTGCTGGAAGATATACACGGCAGAGACTGTGGACATCATTCATCATCACGGACCCTCGTCGGCAAGGCGTTCCGCAGTGAGTTTTATTGGCCCACCGCACTCAATGACGCCGTCGAACTGGTGAAAGCTTGTGAGGCCTGCCAGTTCCTCGCCAAGCAGATCCATCATCCGGCAGGAGGCCTGCAGACTATACCCCTTTCGTGGCCATTCGCAGTCTGGGGGTTGGACATCCTGGGCCCGTTTCCTCGGGCGCCAGGGGGCTACCGCTACCTCTACATCGCCGTGGACAAGTTCACCAAGTGGGCTGAAGTAGAGGCCGTCCGCACCATCCCCGCGGGTTCCGCGGTTAAGTTCATCAGGGGCATCATGAGCCGGTTCGGGGTGCCGAACCGCATCATCACAGACAACAGTTCGCAGTTCACCAGTAACCTCTTCAAAACATACTGTGCTAACCTTGGAACGCAGATATGCTATGCTTCGATGGCGCACCCCCGAAGCAACGACCAGGCCGAGCGAGCCAATGCAGAGGTCCTGAGGGGCCTCAAGACCAGGACGTTCAAGAAAAAGCTAGAGGCCTGCGGCAGAGGTTGGTACGACGAGCTTCAGTCCGTGTTGTGGTCCATCCGCACAACCGCGACCAAGCCGACTGGAGAGACCCCGTTCTTCCTGGTCTACGGAGCCGAGGCGGTCCTCCCTCACGAGGTAAGATTGGTTCTCTTGGACCCCACTTAACAGTACGGTGGTTCCTATGACTCAACAAAGAAGAAAAACAACTACGAAAGATCTAAGTCTTCGAGCTACATAGGCTTCATGTGATGTCTTCTCTTGTCATAGTCTTCAATGTGAATATCTTCATATACCACCTTTGACTTCAATGTCTTCATACATTTTTAGGGGTCATCTCTGGTAGGAAAACCGAATCAATGAGGGACTTCTACCTGTGTTATCCTGCAATTCTCACAAACACATTAGTCCCTCAACTAGGTTTGTCGTCAATACTCCAAAACCAACTAGGGGTGGCACTAGATGCACTTACAATCTCCCCCTTTTTGGTGATTGATGACAAACTAGTTGAAGTATTCAACGGGGAATATAATCTGTGAAATTGTAAAGGATAAGGAATTGTCTTCATAAGTTGCAAGGGCTCCCCCTGAAGATGTGCATATAAGTAATTTGCTTTTGGAATGCAAATGCACATGGCAGGTTGTACTTGTGGAGATCCACTTCAACTTATGATGACAATCCACTATGCATGTGAAATTATATGAAGATAATGACATGCATAATGGAAAATGGACGTCTGCAGAATGATCTAAGTGCGGAATTTATCGTCGCAGATGCGGAATTTATCATCGCAACACAAGGTGGTAGATAAGTAGCAGACGACCATCGTGTTTAAGTGTTACAACTCAAAGAACCAAATGTAGCAAAACGAGAGTTGTATGCATGAAGCAAAATATAAAGCACCCGCCCATATGGACCCACTTGAAGACTATCAACCTCATATGCTTCTCCCCCTTTTGTCAGTAAGGACCAAAAAGGTTTGAAGACATAGAGCATCTACTCGTTCCCAGAAGGAGTAGGTGAAGCACCAGGGTCGTTTGTGGTGTTTGGCGGTGCTGAAGAGCTTGGAGCAGAGTCGAAGTGTGCTGAAGGAGGTGGCGGTGAAGTAGCATCGTCTTCATCCTCGATCACTCTGGCAGTCACAGTTGCAGCAGAGGAAGAGAACTCAGACTCTTCAAGGGATGGAGTTCGTCGCAACACTGGCCTTCGAGGAGGTGTGGAGTCAAACTTGAATCGCTCAGTGAAGCCATCCTCTTGAAGATCATCTTCAGAACACATCAGCGTTAGCCCTTTCCATGTGCGGCGAGAGGTTTCATGGGCAACAAAAGCATTCTTGGTGGAAAGATTGTGAATGCGATTAACATCCACCAAGAGGCTTTGCATCTGACGCTTCAGCCAGTCATGATGCCTATCCTGTTTCTGATGAAGAGCCACAAGAAGCTCTCGGTCATTGAGAACACGAGTGCGCTTCTTGGGTCGTGGAGCAGTTGTACTGTCAGTGGCTTCAGTGAGAGCAGGATGCGGTGCACGTGTAGTGCCAGCCAATGGATACACACGAGCGACTGCTTCAACTCCTTCAATGTTCTGAGAAAAACTCTGATGCTCTGCATTCTGAAGACTTAGGGGTTCCTTGGCAGGCTCAGGATAGATGGCTTCAATCGACATATCCACACCAGGCAGAAAAATCCGATGATTGCGAGCAGATGGCTGATATGAGATAGTGGATTGAAGTTTGATCAGCCGCATGACCCATGGGGCGTAGAACTTCAAGCCAAACAGATCAGAGCCTGATGCAGCAAGTTGGCGAATGAAGAAGTCCTGTGCATTGAAGCATTTTCCATGAAGAATATAGAAGACCAAAGTCTTCATTGCACCTTCAAGCTTGGCATGTGGAGAGTGTCCTTTGATTGGCTAGAGAGTTCGCCTTATGATGTGATAAATGATTCTTGGCAGATACTCAAGGTCTTCAACGAAGAACTCCGTGGGATAAGCAGCATCTTGGGGCAATGGCTTCATCATACTGAGCATCTGACTCATATTAAGTTTAGTCTTCTGAAAGATGCTCTCAATAGCTTCACTATGAAGCTGACAGCCATGCTCGTAGAGATCGCTAGGAGTGGGCAAACCAGTGAGCTCAATGATGTCAAAGGCTTTGGCTTTGTGATGAACGTTTCCTGTCATACACTCCAGGACCCAAGTCTTCGGATCTCTGCTATACCCGCGGATGTGAAGTGTGGCATAGAATTGGAGTAGCAACTCTTCATTCCAATGCTCTTGGTCAGTGACGAATGGCAGCAATCCAACTTCTTTGAAGCAATCCAGAGCTTCTTCCAGATAGGGCAGGCCAGCTATAGCTTCAATGTCAAGGCGCTTGTGGGGGAAGATGCGACCTTGATTGTATAGAATGCAGGAGTAATAGCTTCGCTACGGATAGCTCCAGAACCGATCAGATGATATCCTTTCCCTTGAGTAGGGGTTCCTGGAGCTATTGAAGAATGTGTTGTCTGCTCTAAAGCCATTCATATTGAAGGAGCCAGGTGCTGATGCAAGACCCGGGAACCTTGGCAATCTTGGGATTGGCTTCTGTACATGAGGCCTGTGCTCAAGATGATAGTCGAACTGGGGACCGGCAGCAGACTCAGGAACAGAAGTGGCGAGATCAGTGGCTTCGCTGACTTCTTCTTCCATTGGGGAGAGCTCCACATTAGCTTCAGCCATGACAGTGTCAGTGGCTTCATTGGTGGTGGTGGTGGCAGCCTCAAGATTTTCAACCTCCACTTGACAAGCTGGAGGGTCAGTCACGATCACGTTCTCCTCGAGAACTGCTTCTTGGTGGAACAGGGGAGTGGCAACTTGTGGGACTTCTTCTTCCGCGACAGATGCAACCGGATTGTCTTCAGCAGAGACTTGAGGCCTTGGACCTTTATGAAGCCTGTGCAACGCAGGCGACGCCTGTGGAGTTGCTGTTGGTTGGGCCTCAAAGTCTTCTTCCTCTTGTGGGCAATCCGCCCATGAAGCATCCTGTGCAATTGGCGTCAGTGGACGACCAATGCTGATGAGTTCGCTGTTCTCGAGCTGAGGAAGGACTGCACCATCTTCTACATGGTCACGTTGACCAATGTCTTCAGCAGCGATGGGATCAGCTGCTGGAAAGTCTTCAGCTTCATGAGCCTCTGTGAAAGCAGGCTCATGGACAGTCAGTTGACGTTCTTGTGGATCGGCGTCGGGGTGAACCATGGAAATGGGTTCAACAATTAAGGGCTCTGTGTGAGCAGCCCGTTCCTTCTTGGTATTTCTTTTCTTCTTGGCGGGGGCAGTAGCAGAGGCTTCAGGATGTTTTCTCTTCCTTGCTTCAGCCTCAGCAGTCCTCGTCTTCTTGAGCTCTGAAGCGGTTGACCGGCTTTTTGGCTTCGAGCCAGTCATTCTAGTTGGGAAGACAATGGGATGTGCTTCCTGCCTAGGTGCATCAGGTTCAGCCGTAGCGGGCTTCTTCATCTTCTTTGCAGCCATCCTGGGGTCGATGCCAGGACGCCCAAGGGCCTTGCGCTTCTCAGCCTCATTGTAGGCTTGCACACATCTGTCAGCCAGAACCTTCATGCGCTCACGCGAACCCTGAGCTTCTGCACGTTTCTTGAGAAAGGCTTCCTTGAGCTCGTGCAGCATAATTTGAAGTTCTTCACTTCTTGCATGCTGAGCTTGGCCATATGCTTCTTGAACTGTGCCTTTTCAAAGTCAATCTTCTGCTTCAGTTCAACAATGCACTGGGCAATAGCTAGTTCTGAAGAAATGGCGCCATGGAAGGCGACACTGAGGCCAATGGGTAGTTGCAGATCTTCGAAGCTGATGTTTGGCGTGTCAAACCACTCATCAATGAAGTTGTGGATGATTGTTACATCAAAGAGAGGCAGAACATTGAAGATTTCTGCTTCTTCTTTGCTCTTGATGAGTTGCTCAAGAGCGTCATTTGCAAGATCTTCATCACTTGACAGATCAATGTCATCATTGCACAGAATGGCAGCAGCTATTAGCTCTTGGCCGGTGTGTGGCAGAGGCATCTTGACCTTCTGGGGCTTGGAGATGCGTGATAAATCTTCGGACTGCACACTGTCTTCAGGAGGTGCAGTTGCCAGTGGCTTCGCCCGTGATATTTTTGGTGAAGGGGCGGGCTTTGAAGCTTCAGGCTTCTTCAACTTCTTTGGCTTCGGCGCTGCAGGCGCTTCATCTGATTCAGCGTCAGCTGCAGGCTCATTCACTGCAGTCCCTTGAACCAAGATATGGGTGATGAGGCCTTCAAGGTTGTAGAAAGGACCGATGACATCGGGTTCTGCATCTCGTGTGCCATCAGCCCTTGGAGCTGAGGGACCAGGGTTGAAGTCTAGTCCCAATGTCTTCTTGTATTGCTTCTCTGAGTTCTGGGCAAACTGGAAGTTGCGCTTGAACAGAATGTCGTCATGACACCATAGTAGTGACGATGGGTGTGCATCAACAGGCTGTGGCCCACGGACCATGCAGGGATAGAAGCCTTGTTTAATGGCTTCATCTCTGGACCTGGGTTGAAGATTCTTGTATAGGATGTCTCCCCACGGTCTCTTGATGGCATTTTTCTCAGCATATTCCTGGGTTACAAATCAGTATTTGAACCATTGTTCTGCCCAATATCTTCGAATCCATTGGATTCGGGTCTTGCGCTGATTGTAATCCTCTTCAGGATCTGTCTTGTACAATTCTGAGAGGTCATCTGGCAGATCTCTAGATGTTTCTCCATGATGCTTTCTGCCACCCTTCCTTGCTGATTTCTCTGAAGCCATGAACTTTAAACTGAAAGGCTTCAACACGTTCAAAGGCTTCAAAGGTTTTCGCTTGCTGGACAAACAGGAACTGGCTTCGGGAGAATTTATGTGATGCTGTAAGAATTCTACAAATGAATGCAGACTATGAGAACCAAAGGATTCTCCCACGGACATGTACCTGTGACAGCATTAAGGTGCGAGGGAAGGGGAAGAGGTCATATGCATCCTCAGAAGATTTTGAATATAAATCAGTTTAGAAGACATTGACCTCATCGTGCGAAGACATTCACTCATAGATAAGGAGTTGGTTCCAGATTTGTACGAATCCAGAGATCAGTACAAGTGAGGAATCTAACTACTTTGTGAAGCATAAGTGAATATACTAGGCATGTTATGGGATGCAGTATGAGAGAGATCTAACTTGTGTGAATAGAAACTGCTTGTGGTAGAAAGTGACAAAGCCATAGGATCAACAGTGCTGTAAAAGGGAAGTTTTATTTACCACACTAAGAACTGCTAGACGGAGTGGAAGATGAGGCCGAGCAGTTCGACGGAGGACACCTACGGCGACGGCAGAGAGGACGATGTCCGCGGTCGGCATGAAGACGGCGTCGGAGAGGTTGCGGCAGCGAAGCGCTTCGTCGCCGGCGTCGTCGAGGGCTAGCGGTGGCGCTAGGGTTTGTGCGAGAGTGGAAGAAGAGATAATGACTGCCGTGAAGTGTATATTTATAGGTACAGGGGCGGCACTGTGTTATTACATAGGTGCCCCTGGCGATTCGCATCTGAGGAACACGTGGCCATTATGCGGAATTTTGGGGTTTGTTCCACATCCCACGCACGCCTGGATTGTCGGGTGGTCGTTCCTACTTCTCCGGGTTTCATGTGGAGGAATGAGCATTGAAAACGGACTTAATGGTTGTCTCTGTATGTTCTGCTGACAAGGACGCAGAGAAGACATTCGACAGTTTCAATAGAATGCATATGATTTGGAGAGATAGAATTTGAGATAGAAAGCATAGAGAGGTTAGGGTCCGATCGCATTCACTTAGTTCAAAAGATTCAACAAGAAGACATAGCTATAAGTGAATGCTGTAGAGGACAGAACACTAGTATATATATATATATATATCTATATAATCAACATAGTGAAGATAATCATGAAGACATGTTGAGATTGAAGCCAAACCAAATGTGAAGACATAGCAAATTTAACGCCATGGGTGAAACGCTTCAAACAGAACATTTGGTGGTGGCGTTACCCACCGTATAGGAAGTATTAGACCCAGACACGGCGCACAATTATCGTGGCGCTCCGAAGTCAAATTCGACATTAATGTATTCACACTTAGAATGTATGTCTTCTTGATTGAAGATATACTTTACTTCGTGTGTTGCACATCTAAGTCATCAATATGCATAAGGGTTAGGATGTGTGCCTAATCATAGGACATTTGAGGATTCCAGGATATTTAGCTCACATCGTAACTTGCAAAATCTCTTCTCATCCAAGGGCTTGGTGAAGATATTTGCCAATTGCTCTTCAGTGTTGACGTGTATGATATCAATATCTTCCTTCACAACATGATCTCTGAGAAAGTGATGACGAATTTCAATGTGCTTTGTCTTCGAGTGCTGAACTGGGTTGTTGGCAATCTTGATGGCGCTTTTGTTGTTGCAGTAGAGTGGAACTTGCTTCAGATGAATGCCATAGTCTTTGAGCGTTTGCTTCATCCACAGAAGCTGAGCGCAGCAAGATCCAGCAGCAATGTATTCAGATTCAGCAGTGGAGAGAGATACACAGTTCTGCTTCTTTAAAGACCAACATACCAGTGATCGTCCCAGAAAGTGACATGTGCCTGATGTAGACTTGCGATCAACTTTGTCACCAGCATAATCAGCATCCGAGAATCCAGCCAGATCAAACTCGGAGCCCTTTGGATACCATAATCCTAGAGTTGGGGTGTGAGCCAAATATCAAAGAATTCGCTTCACAGCTAAGTGATGCGACTCCTTTGGTGCCGCTTGAAATCGAGCACACATGCAAACACTAAGCATAATATCTGGCCTAGATGCACATAGATAAAGTAAAGAACCAATCATGGAGCGGTATACCTTTTGATCGAACTCTCTACCATTGCCGTCAGGACCCAGATGATGCTTGGCTGGCATTGGCGTCGTGAAGCCTTTGCAGTCTTGCATACCGAACTTCTTCAGGCAATCTTTGAGATACTTCTCTTGAGATATGAAGATGCCGTTGCGTTGCTGTCGTATTTGAAGACCGAGAAAGAACTTCAGCTCTCCCATCATAGACATTTGATATTGCTCTTGCATCATATATCCAAACTCTTCACTGTACTTCTGATTGGTGCAGCCGAAGATAATGTCATCCACATATATTTGGCACACAAACAGTTCACCATCATATGTCTTCGTGAAGAGAGTGGGGTCGAGAGAACCAGGTATGAAGCCTTTGCTCTTCAGGAAGTATTTGAGTGTGTCATACCAGGCCCGAGGGGCTTGTTTGAGGCCATACAGTGCCTTGTTGAGCTTGTATACCATGTCAGGATGTTTTGGATCTTCAAAGCCAGGAGGTTGTGCAACATACACTTCTTCTTCAATCTTGCCATTGTGGAAGGCGCTCTTCACATCCATTTGATAAAGAAGTATGTTGTGATGATTTGCATAGGCCAGCAGTATGCGTATGGCTTCAAGTCTAGCCACGGGAGCAAATGTTTCATTGAAGTCAATGCCTTCCACTTGAGTATATCCTTGAACAACAAGACGAGCTTTGTTTCTGACAACTTGACCATGCTCATCTTGCTTGTTGCGGTATATCCATTTGGTGCCTATTCAGCTCAAACTGTAGAAGGTCGTCTTGCATAGCTTGAATCCATTCAGGTTCCATGAAGGCTTCTTCAACTTTCTTGGGTTCTGTTATTGAGACGAATGCGAAGTGCCCACAGAAATTTGCCAGCTGAGTCGCCCTTGAACGAGTGAGTGGACCGGGTGCATTGATGCTATCAATTATTCTCTCAATCTGCACTTCATTGGCAATGCGAGGATGTACAGGGCGAAGATTTTGCTCTTGCTGATCATTGTCGTTGTTAGAAGGAATGTCTTCAGGCTGAGCATTGTCTTCATGTTGATCAGGTGCTGAGATGATAAGTTCTTCTTCAGGATGAGCTTCAGAAGGTATAATTTCTCTAGTTCCCATTAGCTTGATTGATTCATTGGATGGAACTTCATCTAGCACATTTGGCAGTTGCTCTCTTTGTGAACCGTTGGTCTCATCGAACCGCACATCCACTGTTTCAACCACTTTGTAATGAAAGAGATTGAAGACTCTGTAGGAGTGCGAATCCTTTCCATATCCAAGCATAAAACCCTCATGTGATTTTGGTGCAAACTTTGAGGTGTGATGTGGGTCCTTGATCCAGCACCTGGCGCCAAATACTCTGAAGTAACTGACATTTGGCTTCTTACCAGTAAGGAGCTCATAAGATGTCTTGTTCAGAAGCTTGTGAAGATAAACACGATTGATTGTATGGCATGCAGTATCAATGGCTTTAGGCCAGAATTTTCTTGGAGTCTTGTATTCATCTAGCATCGTTCTGGCCATCTCAATGAGTGTTCTGTTCTTGCGTTCGACGACCCCGTTCTGTCGTGGCGTGTACATGGCTGAGAATTCATGTGTGATGCCCAAGGTATCAAGATATGTATCAAGGCCAGTGTTCTTGAATTCAGTGCCATTGTCACTTCTGATGTGCTTTATCTTGGCACCATAATTGGTCATAGCTCGATTGGCGAAGCATCGGAAGACATCCTGCACTTCAGTCTTGTAAAGGATTATGTGCACCCAAGTATATCTAGAATAATCATCAACAATGACAAAGCCATAGAGACAAGTAGTAGTAGTAGTAGTAAGATTTGAGTAATGAGTGGGACCGAAAAGATCCATGTGAAGCAGTTTGAAGGGTCGAGTAGTGGTCATGATTGTCTTCGAGGGATGTTTGGCCCTCGTCATCTTTCCTGCCTCACAGGCACCGCATAAGTGATCTTTCTTGAACTTGACGCCCGCGATGCCTATGACATGCTTCTTCTTTGCCAGGGTGTGGAGGTTCCTCATGCCAGCATGCCCAAGCCTCCGATGCCAGAGCCAGCATTCTTAAGCTTTTGCTAGAAGACATACGGCAAGATGTGGTCCTGCTGAGAAATCTACCACGTACAAATCATCTTTTCGATACCCTTCAAATACTAGAGACTTGTCAGATTCCATTAGAACAAGGCAACGATATATTCCAAATATTACGATCATTTTTAAATCGCAAAGCATTGAGACAGACATTAAGTTGAAGCCAAGGGATTCGACAAGCATGACTTTATCCATGTGTTGATCCCTTGAGATTGCAACTCTACCTAGACCCAATACCTTACTTTTACCAGTGTCAGCAAATGTGATGTGGCTCTTGTCGGCTGGACGTAAGGTTGAGTCCATAAGAAGACTTCTTTTGCCAGTCATGTGATTTGTACACCCACTATCAATAATCCATTCTGAAGACGCTGGTGTCGTACCCTACAGTGCAGTTAGGGGGATAGGCTTCACGAAGAGCATTGTGAAGCAAAAACATTTGACGAACCAGTGGGTTATGAAAGCTTAGATCCAGATTAGGACTAATAGGGAGAGTAGCAAGCGATTCAGGAACGAAGTACATAGTAAGACCATTCGGGCATTTGATCTTGCGCCCTACAAGATGTTTAAGGTCCCCAGCAATAGCGTCAGACGATTTTGGTTTTCTGCTGGAGACCTTTCCCTGCAAAAGAGAGTTAAGCTTTCTTAGCCACCCACATCTTCAAGGGTGGCTTAGAAGCAATAAGTCTAAGTGCAGCATCTGAGAACTTTGGCTTTGGAGCCCTAGCAAACAGTCTTGCAGGCGGACAATAGTACTCATAAGAATAAGCAGAATAGTTCTTGGTCTTATGAACATGGCGGTTTGATAAACCGCTCTCATATTCATATTCCTGAGTATGGTTTCCCTGCAAAACATTTGCGTTAGTGCGACTCAGGTGAGTCCTCTGTCTGTATGAAGCCTTTGGATCGTATGAAGCCTTTGGTCTGAGGTTTGTCTTCTTCACGTGAGGTGTCGTGATAACATTCACAGGAAGATTCTCCAGACACCTTTTCGGAACCCAGATCTTCTTCATAGGCGGTCCATTCCTGCAGTTAGTACCAATGTACCTGGAAAACACTTCACCATTCTGATTCTTAAACAGTTTATAGTTTGCATCAAGGGATTCATCAATGATAATGGGGTTAGCACAAGTTAAGCCAGATAGATTGGATGGATCTGCTGAAGGTTCCTTTGCAGCAACCCACGTGGTTTTGGGGTACTGCTCAGGTTTCCAGTAAGAGCCATCAGCATTCATTTTCCTTACGAACCCAACACCCTCTTTCCTCGGGTTTCGGTTCAGAATCTGCTTTTTGAGGACATCACATAGTGTCTGATGCCCTTTAAGACTTTTGTACATCCCTGTTTCAAGCAATGTCTTCAACCTAGCATTCTCATCAGCAATAGTAGTGGTATCCTCAGCAGAGGGGTTAGTTACCACATCAACAGTTGAAGATATTGCAACAGTAGTAGCAGTAGAACATTCAGCAACAGAAGTAGCATTATCACGCTCAATGCATTTAAGACATGGTGGTTCAAATCCTTCCTGAGCAGAACTAATCTGTTTGGCGCGAAGTGACTCGTTTTCCTCTTGAAGATCTTCATGAGCCACTCTCAATTTCTCAAGATCTTGCTTCCTTTGAAGATAATCATAGGAAAGCTTTTCATGAGTTGTTGAGAGAGTTTCATGACGACTTTCAAGTTCCACATAATTAACGTGAAGATTTTTATGTCTTCAATTAAGGATTCAGATCAAGTCATTTCAGCACCTAACAGATCATCGCTTCTGTCTAACAGTTTTTGAATATGTTCCATAGCTTTCTGTTGTTCAGTTGCAATTTTAGCAAGTGTTTTGTAGCTGGGTTTTGAACCACAATAAGAGTCATCGTCACTAGATGTTTGATAGTGAGTAGTGCGTGTGTTTACCTTGGCACCGCGTGTCATGAAGCAATAGGTAGAAGCAGAGTAGTCCTTGTCATTTGCATCAGTGTCGGTGATGAAGTCATTGTCTTCAGTGTTGAAGATGGACTTGGCAACGTATGCTGTACCCAGACTTGCGACGCCTGAATTGGAATCCTCCTCAGACTCCACCTCCGCCTCCTCAGAAGCGGACTCCTCCTCTGAATCCATTTCCTTGCCAACAAACGCACGTGCCTTGCCAGATGAGCTCTTCTTGTGTGATGAAGACTTTTAGGAAGACTTGGAAGAAGACTTTGAGTATTTCTTCTTCTTCTTGTCGTTAGAGTCATATTCCTTGCTCTTCTTCTTCTTTTTGTTCTCATTGTTCCACTGTGGAAACTCAGAGATGAAGTGGCCAGGTTTCTTGCACTTGTGACATGTTTTCTTCTTGTAGTCATGAGCAGAAGCTTCATCATTCCTTGAGCTTGATCGGGAAGACTTTCTGAAGCCTTTCTTCTTGGTGAATTTTTGGAACTTCTTGACAAGCATAGCAAGTTCCCTTCCAATGTCTTCAGGATCATCAGAACTGCTGTCAGATTCTTCTTCAGATGGGGAGACAGCTTTTGCCTTCAAGGCACGAGTTCGCCCATAGTTTGGACCGTAGATATCTCTTTTCTCAAAAAGCTGAAACTCAAGTGTGTTGAGCCTCTCCAGTATGTCAGACGGCTCGAGTGTCTTGAAGTCAGGACGTTCTTGAATCATCAGGGCTAGGGTGTCGAACGAACTGTCAAGTGATCTCAGTAGTGTCTTGACGACTTCATGCTTGGTGATCTCAGTAGTGCCGAGGGCTTGAAGCTCATTTGTGATGTCAGTGAGTCGGTCAAATGTGAGCTGGACATTCTCATTGTCATTTCGCTTGAAGCAGTTGAAGAGGTTGTGAAGGACACTGATTCTCTGATCTCTCTGGGTTGAGACGCCTTCATTGACCTTGGAGAGCTAGTCCCAGACCAGCTTAGATGTTTTCAAAGCACTCACACGGCCATACTATCCTTTGGTCAGATGACCACAGATGATATTCTTGGCAGTAGAGTCCAGTTGAACGAACTTCTTGACATCAGTAGCAGTGACACCTTCTCCAGCCTTGGGAACGCCGTTCTCGACGACATACCATAGGTCGACGTCAATGGCTTCAAGATGCATGCGCATCTTATTCTTCCAGTAGGGATATTCAGTTCCATCGAAGACGGGGCACGCAGTGGAGACTTTAATTATCCCTGCAGTCGACATAGCTAAAACTCCAGGTGGTTAAATCGAATCACACAGAACAAGGGAGCACCTTGCTCTGATACCAATTGAAAGTGCGTTATATCGACTAGAGGGGGGTGAATAGGCGATTTTTATGGAAGTCTTCAAAACGTGGATGTTATGAAGACAAACGATAGAAATAAACCTATTACCCTGCAGCGGAAGGTAGACTACACTAGGCAAGCCATAGTCAAGTATTCAATAGAGTGAAAGCACAATGACTAATAGCAGCAATGTAGTCAGGATCAGGTAGGAAGATATTGTGAAGCCACACAGAACACGCAGTCACTCAGTGAAGACAAAAGATAGTTCGAACATACAATGACTTCACAAGGAGTAACAGTAAGTAAAGGGAAGGGAAGATGAAACCAGTGACTCGCTGAAGACAATGATTTGTTGGACCAGTTCCAGTTGCTATGACAACTGTACGTCTGGTTAGGGCGGCTAGGTATTTAAACCTTAGGACACACAGTCCCGGACACCCAGTCCTGAACACGCAGCTCAGGACACCCAGTCCTCACCGTATTCCCCCTGAGCTAAGGTCACACAGACCTCGCCCAATCACTCTGGTAAGTCTTCAAGGTAGACTCCCAAACCTTCACAGACTTCGTTCACCGGCAGTCCACAATGTCTCTTGGATGCTCAGAACGCGACGCCTAACCGGCTGGAGGATGCACAGTCCTCAAGTGTAATAAGTCTTCAGATCACACAGACAAGAAGACTTAGGTGATGCCTAATTCTCTTTGGCTCTGGGTGGTTAGGGCTTTATCCTCGCAAGGAATTCTCTCTCAAAGGCTTCGAGGTGGGTTGCTCTCAAACGACAAAAGCCGTACTCTGAATCTGAGCAGCCAACCGTTTATGGTTGTAGGGGGTGGGCTATTTATATCCACTTGGCAACCCGACCTGATTTGTCCGAAATGACCCTGGGTCACTAAGGAACTGACACGTGTTCCAACGGTCAGATTTCAAACTCACACGGCAACTTTACTTGGGCTACAAGCAAAGCAGACTTGTCTGACTCTGGACAAGATTCGCTCTCATAGTCTTCACTCAAAGACATAGGTTTTGTTTAAGCATCACTTCAGTCATTCTGACTGGTTCTCTTGGACCCCACTTAACAGTATGGTGGTTCCTATGACTCAACAAAGAAGAAAAACAACTATGAAAGATCTAAGTCTTCGAACTACATAGGCTTCATGTGATGTCTTCTCTTGTCATAGTCTTCAATGTGAATATCTTCATATACCACCTTTGACTTCAATGTCTTCATACATTTTTAGGGGTCATCTCTAGTAGGAAAACCGAATCAATGAGGGACTTCTACCTGTGTTATCCTGCAATTCTGACAAACACATTAGTCCCTCAACTAGGTTTGTCGTCAATACTCCAAAACCAACTAGGGGTGGCACTAGATGCACTTACAGTCGCCCCCCCACGGCTAGGGCCGGGAACTATCCACGCGCGGGCACGTAGCCGAAAGGCACGATAACGGAAGCAAAGCAATGATTAACAGCAATAACCCAAACACGCCCCCACGGGGCTCCACGCTACTGTCTTTTTATGCAGGAAAAAGGAAAGGAAAGAACAAATCAGGCGCAGCTCGCCTCACACCGGCCTGCAGGGAAGACTCGAGCTGCCTCCAGGGCTCAGGCAGACTCCCTCTCGCGCTTCACCGAGGCGCGACGGCAGGCAGACACGCTACCACCTCCCAAGCAGGTACGATGGCGTGGAGGCTGACCGCGGCTACCGCTTGAAGAGTCGCCGCCTGAAGAAGAACCGGTAAAGCTTGGGGAACCCTGAGCGCCGCCAATCATGCGAGCGCTGTCCTCTCCATCATCGCCGGGGCTGGGTTCTCGGCCGCGGTCGTCGTCCTCAGGGCATCACCCCGCGCGGCGACCATCTTCCCCAAACACCCTCACGTAGAGGGTGGCATCACCGTCAAACTTGAAGTGCAGGGTGCACCGACGGCTCAGGCCACGCGCGCGGGCAAACGTCTGCCAACCGCGGGTCAAGGCCAGGCTCCCGGCTGCGGAGACCTCCAGTGAAGCCCATGAGGCCCGGCTGCAGCAGCCGTCTGCCTGAAGCCAGAGGCTGCCCGGGGCGCCGGCCGGGAGCTCGCCGAGGAGGAAGCGAGGAAGTTGAAGTCGGGTGCTAGTCGGCTCCGCCGACCACACAACGAACTTCGGCAGCACCTCTACAGCGTGAAAGCACGGCCTAGGGGAACGCGCGACTGAAGTGCGCCCCCGGCCGCAGCAGTCCGCCCGTCACCGTGCTGGAAATCGTCTCCACGGCTGCGGGGAGCTGCCGTGGTGGCCACAGGATGTTTGCAAGGGCGCCCTCGGCCGCGCTTGGGCAGGGGAGAAGCAGGCTCAACCCGGCGAGCCTTCCCCTTCTCTACGGCCGAGAACCTCCTCGACGGGGCCATGAAGAAGAAGGAGAAGCAAGGGGGGATGAACTGGAAGGGCGTGCGCCGATCCGTACTTATAGCCGGCGAGGGCCAACCGTCGGCCCCCACGATCGCAGGTAATCATGACCCGCTTTGCATGCAGGGACTTGTCCAATTCGCGCAGTTGCCGAGGCGCCGTGGGGAAGTGGAGACGCCCACGTCCAATCAACCGCCACGCGGCGCCCAAGGCCGCAGGCTGTTAGGGCCTGCGGCACTTCGCTCTTGCCCTTTCGCCTCCCTGCACGGCCAAGTCCGGGCGCGCCTTGGGCCCGGGGGCTACTGTCGGCGTTCTGGGAACGGGGGTCCCCAGACTTGCCTGCCTGCGGCCAGCGGCGTGGCTCAAAAGGGGGCCCAGCGCGGCCCATCTTCATCAACACAGACCCAAGACCCTCGCGAGGGGCCAAGCCTCGCGGGGCGGACGATACGGAGCTTCCTCAGGCACGGCCTCGTCGGGCTAGCTCGCGAGGAGGCGGAGAGATCAAGGCGGGGTACCTCACGAGGTGCCCGTGGCGCAAGCCATGACGACCAAGGGTGCCAGGCGGGCGCCAGCCCGCGCAGTGTCCTCCTTTCCTATTTGGTGCAAAGGGGGCAAGCACAAGCGAGAGCATCAAGCAAATGCACCCGTTTTGGTGCAACGAGACCAAGACTAGTCCAACGGCAGGAAGGAAGTCATTGTGGAGCCCAAGCCAGCGTCACCACCAGAGCCTTTGGCAGGCGAGGACCAACTTTAGTCAGGATAAGTGTACCAGATGTTCCCCTTCAAAATGGCCAATTGTTGGCGCCCTTCCCGCTCAATATTTGGGAAGAGGCCCAGGGCCTTTACCTATGAATAGGACTAGCCACCCCCAGGGTAGAAAGGGGGGAAGAAGGCAATCAAGAAGGGAGAAACTAGCTAGGATCGGATCGGGTAGCATCACACAGAGAGAGAGAAGGGTGATTGAACTCCTCCTACCAGTTCATCCCCTTAGCCAAGAACAGACCCTCGCGAGGCTGTTCTTCCTTGTATTGCTCATCATCATCAGCCCAAGAGGCAATCCACCACACCACACATTGGAGTAGGGTATTACACCAAATGGTGGCCCGAACCAGTATAAAACCTGTGTCTCTTGTGCTATTCTTTCCATAGCTTAGATCTTAGCGAGGCAGAGGGGTGCAGGTAGGTAGAAGGCGAAATCTCCACGCGCACCCCAGTGTTCGAACCTCAAGGGTCTGCCGGAACCCGAAATCCGACAAGTTCCTTGTCACCTCTATGGATAACTTTGTGCACCTACCGAGTATCCGCTCACCCTCAGTTGATTAATGTACTTCACAAAAGTCTTCGTAATACCATTCGTTCTTGTGAAAATCCTCAACAGCCTATTGTTCTTGAATTTCTTGCTTGCTTGCATTATGGTTAATACCATAAGTCTAGTAATCTTATTGTCAGCCTTTGTCATTATCATTTTGAGTCTGTTGATACAATATGTTGCGAATGCTCGCAATCCTCAATCAGATCCTAGAATTCATCCTTCCGGATCAAACGTCATTTTAACATGTGCTGAATCTCGATCAATCAAATCGCCATCGATTGTACCCTTAAGGCTAATCTACCTATCCATCCCTAATCAAAGCATTGCTTCTGATCCCTTGTCCTGGAATTCATAATTCCTTTGCAATTGAGCTTTGAGTTAGTCAGTTGTTTCTATAATCTGATCTCCTTGCATTCTTTCTTCCTCTGGTTGAGTATTGATGCTCACATCAGATCCCTTGTGGACCACCAACCCCCCCATTTATCGGATTTTATCCGACAACGTTCTTCATATTCAATAAGCTTGTGAGCCTTTCCTCAGATACATAATGCTTTTGGTAAATTGTATCCTCCGCTTTCTCAAGCATGCTCTACTACCGAGCTTGTGTTATTTATTCTTGGAATTTATGATATATGTTCCAAAGATGCCTCGATGGGCTGAACCTATGCCTTCCCTAATCTGTGCGAACTCGGGAGTTATGCGGGTTATACTCTACTGGCTTTTCGTCAGATAAAATTTCAATACTACAGCTTCATCAAGAGCGAGAAAATAAAATGAAAGGTTATGCATTGTAGAAGTGGGAGTCGACCCTGAACCTTTGTGTTCATGCCCACGGACATGGTGTGGAACTTATCATGAAAGCTTCTTGCAAGGATATTTAATCTTTTGAATAATTATTCTGGTATCGTAAATTGGATCCCTTGCATTTATGGTCCCGACCATATTTCCTCCCTGATCCCATGTACTGGGTAAGTTAAATTATTTATCCTCTACAACTCATTTCCCCCGTCCAACCTCTACTCCGATTACCTTCTGGCATTACACCTAGTACTTGATACTGGGAAGCTTTATACCCCATCACATCATTCCTAGCCTGATCGGCTATATTTTTATCATGTCAACTTTTTAACTGAGCTACCAGGTCCTTATGCCCGGAGCAACTTCCGACGATGAGCAAAGCTTACGTCGATCTTCCTCATCTTATCATTTCGCCTTGAACAGCAAGCTTAATTTCGAGTTTGTATCGTACCCATGGTTCCTATAAATTTTCGCTTCATCATTCCTTTGACTGGATATCATCGCCGGTTGATTACATCTTCATGAAATCTCTCGACAAATGTGTCATGATCATCATCAACATTCTGAGTATTTCGAGGATATCAATTGAATTCATGATGAGAAATACCACCCCTGCCTCTCGATGGTTTGTGTCAGCACCAACAACATTCTTGTCTTCCCCCAACACAAACTTGTTCATACAATTTTGGAAATACATCCTTTTTGGCATGTCGATGGATTGTGGCTGAGCCCGTCGGCCGCACCTCATCTTTTCCCTACTAAAATTGTATGACTTATTTTCTAAGTTGTTTCCGATGGATCCTTGGTGTATCCAAAGTTTGACCTTTGCTTGAAACCATGTCAATGCTATCTCGAAGCATGTCTGTGGTAATCCGATCTCCAATAAGAATGTTTGAAGCACGATATTAAATTTTCTTTATCAATTATCCAAACACCGTTGTATGGGTAATGTCATGAAATTTCTTTCCCCTTACCTAAATGGTTTTATACTTCTATCCTGTCATGGATACCATGCTCTGCTTGTCCTTAGGAAGGATATACCCCTGAAGTATATGTTTAAACACATTTTCCTTTCCATTGTTTTGTTTAAACCTTTCTTGTGATCAATATGATCTAAGCAGTGATATTTCCCTGCTTATGTAAACACCTCATTGTATCACCCTGTCAGTAAGACCCTGTTACTATTGTTGATCACATTCCGGTAGCCACCGATGGATGAGAACTTTGCCTAATGGCCCGCCTCATCCAACGAGCAGGAAAATGGTTCTCTTCATCCCTCGCCCTTGGTACCGACGTTGTTGCCAACATAACTGACATGCTACCCTCTGACATGCCGTGCTATCATGACCGTGCAATATGTCATCGCTCCTTCTATTTTAACCCACATGGTGGGCCCATAACCCACAGTTACACAGGATCGAAACCTGACTCTCCTGTATATCTTTGATTCCGAAATATTCTTGCATTTGGCTTCGTATCATGTCACGAGCAACCTTTCGAGAGATGATCTGTTCCCCATGCTCTGAAACCCATTCCTCACACTTTGTTCGGGTATCAATCTTTTGTCCATTCGCTTGAAACTTTCTATTGTACCTTCATACTTTGCTCTCGATGTTAATTAAGTTTCAACTCGAGAGATACTTCTGCCTCATTCCCTGAATTGTTCACCAGATAATTAACCCTATAAGGGTCAGTTCTCCCGAAGTTACTCTTTACTTCCCCACTTAAATCTCGGGACGAGATTTCTTGTAGTGGAGGAGATATGTAACGCCCCCAGTGTCATGCAATAGTAACCCTCTGTGATTAAACTATTCATTTTTCCAAACAATGCTTAATCACCCTTTGTTCAATATCCCATTTGAACTTTTATTCAATTCAAATTCAAGTGAAATTTGAATTTGCACAAAAGATGCTGGAAAAATGTTCACCATTTAGCAAATATTCCAAAACAACTTGTTGTTAAGGAAAACAACATGACCATCAAGTCAAGTGGGCCAAAGCATTTAAATCAGTGCCAAAACAACACTATAAATGTCTAAATTCATTTTTGAAAAATGCCAAAGGATTCCAAAATTTCCCAAACATTCTATGGCAATGAGGTATATACCATAGTATTTATGTGACCAAGGTTCACATTTTTTACTAAGTCATTTGATGGCTCAGTTTATTGCAAAACTATCTCTGGAAATAAAGCCGAGATAAAAATAGAAAAAGGGCCTAGACTACTGCTGGAGACTGGGCCTAAGTGCACAGTGCCTGGAGCCCAGCCCACCACGGCCTCCTCCTCCCCCCGGGCCTAACTCCCACCTAAGCTGGCCCAACTCCTCCGCCGTCGTCTTTCCTTCCCTGTTCAGCCGACCGACGCCCACGCCGCGCGTTGCCGCCAAGCCACCTCGCCGACCAATCCTGCTACAGCATCGCGGGAGGAGATAAGGAAGCCACCACGTCCCCCAAATATCTCCACCCACTCCCCACTCCTCACTCCCTCTGGACGCCCCTCTCTCCCTCGCCACTCTCTATCTCTCGCCCAGATCCGCCACGACCACCACCGTCGTTGCCAAGAACTCCATCGCCCCTGCGGCCACATTGCATCCCGCGGGCTAGGAGGTTGCCCTGGAGCTCTGTCGAGCTTCGCTGCTTCGGCTACGAGGGCCGGTTTGACCTCAGTGCCCCGACAACGACAAGTTCAAGCTCTTCTTCCTCCTGTGGTCACCGCCGTTTTCATTGAACTGCTTCACTCCGGCCTCCCTCGGCTTCACCGACTCGCCTGCGAGAACCACTGTGAGCGTTCCCCCATTTCCCATAGTTCGTTTTGCCCCGCACGCGCCCTCTGGCTAGTTGCTGCCATGACCATGCCCCGTCCGAAGCTCTGCTTCCGCCGCCATGTCTGTTGCCACTGTTGTAGTTAGCTCCATACTGAACTAACACCATTGCCATGCTCCTAGGGATCCCGGGCAGCGCGTGCGCCCCGTAGATGGCCATGCCTGTGGCTGTGGCTTCATTTCTGTCCAGTCCGAGCTGTGCCCGCCGCGGGACATCGCCGAGCCGATAGCACCGTCCACCCCCATGCCTCCTACCTACTAGGGTCGACTCGCGCCGTCGCCCTCGTCCAGCAACAGCTCCTCGCGGACCAAGTGCCCGCCGGGATGATGTAGAGTAGAACCCTAATCGCCTGATCTTTCATGAAAGGAGTGCATACCGTGAAGAACACGAGGAACACGATGGGGAAAACGAGGGGAAACACGAGAGAATCACTTAACCAACAAGAAATAGTCACACATGTGCTAGATCCTCGAATACATAAGAGAAGATACACGATCCACGATTAACTAGGGACGATACACGGTAACTGGTTCTTCTCCGTGAGGAGGTCTTGAATCCACAAGGGGATCTTCTCGTAAGGGGTCTTGAATCCAAGGTGGATCTTCTCCGTAGAGGGGCCGTGATCTCTCTCGTGGAGTAGATCCGATATGGATGAGCGAAGCTCTATCTCACAAATGAGCTAACACAATGCTAACCCTAACTAGGAGGAGGGGAAGGAGTATATATAGTCTAAGCCACAAAGGGGTAAGTGGGAAAGGGTTACATGGGCCTCTGGCCCGACTCTGCGCGCAGGCAGGCGCCGGATGTCCAGGCTAGGGGCCGGATGTCCGGACATTCGCGGGAGGCCGGATGTCCGGGCTGAAGTGGCCGTTCGACTCCTTCTCGGGATAGGGGATGCTGGATTTTCGAGAGGGATGCCAGATGCCCGGGCGTTGCTGAGACGCCGGATGTCCAGGCACACGGGCCGGATGTCCGGCCGCTGATGCTTCGGCCGTCTGTTGGTGCAGGTCCTTGGAGGCTGCACAGGCGCCGGATGTCCGGCCTCTGGCCCGGATGTCCGGCCGTTGTAGCTTCAGCAGCTCCGTATTCTTCCGTCGTCGCTTCTAGGCTTCCCTCGCGGATGGTGTAGTTGTTCCTTGGCGCTTGCACTCCTCATCAACATCCGTGAAGCTCCGACAATACCTATGCATGCACATGGGAGAAGTGTCAAGTAGTATACCATCCTCGAAGGGGTGAAGTGAGCACGTGTAAAGGAGATGATTCACCTTTATGTATGTGAGGTAGATGTTGCACGTGTCACTTGCCAAACGGACTCTTGACATGGTGATGTCCATAGGATGCTCCGCATCATCTCCCCTCCCTTGGGAAAGATCTGACCTCGGATCGAAATCTAAATCACCATGGGAAAGAGGTGGCGTCTCCGTGTAGGAGTGGTCGATCACCAAGTTCTCGTCATCTTGAAGCTAGAAATGGGCACTCTCCAATGTCGCACCATCTTGGGATTCCTTCAAAAGTAGCAAATATAACAAACACTTGGAAAAACAAATGTGGTTAGCATTAGTGCAAAACCAAGCATTCAATAGGTTATTCACCGAACAAGTGTCGTCATCATGCAAAGCATATGGTGTGACAAAGGATTGTGACATGGCATATAAGCACATAAATTGAGCACAAGCAAAGATATCATGGGGACAAGCATGTAAATGTGAGGTAGTGATGCACATATGTGTGACAAGAGAAGAAGCATCTACCTCAAGTTCATAGCAAGCATGGGAAAATTGCTCAATGAAAGGTCTATGGTAGGCATAAGAAGCATTCACAACACCAAATAAAATGAAGTGTCTAAACACATGGGTCAAGTGCAAGACAATCCAAGCATAATGTGCATTGGGTGTAGTGAATATCGTGTGGCACTCAACACAACGGAAAGAGCAATTGTTCATCATGTGTGAGGCAATCAAGGCAAGCATGTAGCAGTCAATGGGACATGGCATATGTGAAGAAATGATATTGTTGCAACCAAGCATGTGATAGGAGCAAATAATCCAAGAATTGGATGCAACACACAAGGCATAAATATCATGATGCATGGAACAGTGAAAATGACAAGTTGAAGCAAGATCTCTAACATGTGTGCAATCAAGTCTCATGGTGCAAGCAACACAAGTAGTATGATCCGCAATATCCATGCTCATGGTATGGGGGTTCTCAGAAGAGAAGGATATCACCTTGAAAGCATGTCCTTGTACGTCCTTCACAATGCCGAAGTACACGCAAGTGCGATGTAGAATCATCATGGTAGAAGGTGGTTCGCTCTCAAGAGCTCGGATTGTCAACTCACGTGACATGGAAGTTGACACGAAGTCCAAGTATCCTACACATGCACACAACAAAAGAAAGAACGTATGTGCATGGTAGATAAACACATCATCCATCATGATGGTTCTCTTCTCTTGCACATAACCATTAGAAGCACAAGTGCGTGAATAATATGATGCAACAATGGCAACATTCATTGCACTAGGTATATGGTGCAAAGAGGTAAGACAAGCATGCTTCATAAGGAATAGGTCAAAATCTCCAAATATATGTGAGAATGCTATGGGGCAAACTCATTATCAAGACTAAAGTCATAATTGCACTCAATACATGGCAAATCATCTAGCATGAGAGAGGCAACATATGGAGAGATATGACAAGAAGTAATAACAATCATGTCGTGCAAACTAGTGGAGCAAAGATGCAACACACTAGAGGAAATCATGGTAATGATGTCATGTGAGTAAATAATAGGCATAGGCAATCCACATGACATATCGCAAGCAAGAACACAAAGCAAGATCATAGTATAATCATAGGCATGGGGCACAAAGCAAACATGGCAATAATAAGTGATATCTCCGCCAAGCTTGCAAGTACACATAGAAGTACTAGAATCAATCATCATGTGTAATGCAAAGCATGGGTCACAAATGCATAGCAAAGGCATAGTAATGAGCATATCATGCAAAGTGAACATGGCAAGATGGGCATATAATATGTAGTGGACAATAAACCATAGCCAAGTGAGGGCCAAGTAGAAGAAATGCGCGAAGTATTTGCGCGAAGAGAGCGGTGGGAAAGGAAATCCATGGGATTCCAGGTCATCATTGCTCTCTAGAGCTCGTTTTGTCAACTTGTGGGATTGCGAGATTGACAAGAATTCGTGGGTACCTACACAAAAGAGACACAAACGAAAGAGATTGTGTGTGTGGTAAATGTACACATCATCCATCATGATGTGTATGTGCACGTGAGAGTTAGCACAAGATAAGCATCGCTCAAAGAAATTTGATGCATGGTATAAGAATATGTCATCCATCATGAAAGAATAGTTATTGTGTATGACACGATGGGGATGCAAATTGAGCATACAAGTATAAGGATCATGCAATGGATGGGATGAATCAAAATCTCCTAAAATGTATGAGGAAATTATGGAGGTCTCCTCATGATCAATATTGTAAACATCACATGGAGAAAATGGACAACATCTAAAACAATGCATATCTGAAGCTAGGTGGTCATGGCATGGCATATGAGATAAAGGATGCAAAGGGAGCATATCAATATCATCACAAGAAAAACAAATGCCAACAACCATGGGCTTGTCATCTATGCCATAAGTGCAAATTAGGTTAATCTTAATGGCATATGCATAGTCACTATGAAGAGATTGCAAATATGACATGTGGTCGATCTCATGCATAGCATATGACAAGTCAAGTAGATTGGCAAACATGATGTGACCGAGAGAATTGTCAGAAGAAATCCTATGTAACATGGCATCACAACTAAGAGACTCCACATGGCAATCATCATACTCATCATAAATGGGTAAATCATCGCATGGGGAAATCATACTAGCATGAAGCATGTCAATAGGGGGATCAACATCATGAAAGCAATCAATGTCAAGAATGTCCACTAGTGGGACTAGAGCATCACCGTCACCTATGTTACCGTTTTCATTCCACTCAAGTGGTGTAGGTGAGGTGGGAAAGACCAAATGGTGGTCATCTTCATCTTGATGGAACCATGTGGGGGGGTGCATCATATTCCACCATGGCCATCGTCTTGTCCAAGGGGAGGACGAAGTCATCACGAATCGGCGCATCATCATATAAGGGACCTAGCACCAAATGAGAAGGCACAATAGAGGTAGAGGTCAAGTCGTTAGTGTTGAAAGTGGCTTCACATGACCTATCAACTATCTCACTCTCTCTATGTGGTGGTTCACTCACTCCCTCAAAATAGGTGCACTCAAACTCACATATGGTGGAGTCACTCATCTCATTCAAGTGGTGGGGGTTGTGGCTCTCCTCACATGGGAATTTTGGCAACACATATATGTGGCTAGTGGTGAAGTCACTCTCACTCTCAATATGGTAGCACAAGTCACTCAAGTCATCATACGTCGCCGTGGTCGAAGGGAAAATCCCATGCTTAACCATCTCGTTGTTGTCGCCGTGGATGAAGGCCGAAGATGGCACATCATCACTCTCGCCTCCTAAGATGGAAGCATCCTTTGTGCTCGTCACCATGTCGCATGCCTCCCAAGCATGTTCCTTGATTGGCTCCATAGTCGTAGTCATCGCTGTACCGTCTTGAAAAAGAGTCATGGAGGACTCGGCATCATCAATGCCATAAAGAGGGATGTCGGTGAAGTCGAACTTGGGAGCATCGTCTTGGAGCTCGTAGGGCTTGGACATCTTGGTGGTACTATCCTCATGCTCGTTCTCATGGAGCTTGGTCGTCACGAAGTGAGCTTGGGGTGGAGAAGCTTTGGCCTTCATGAGTTCTTGTTCTGCCTTGAGAGCACCAATGTTGTTGTCGTCGAGGGACTTGTAGTTCTCGAGGAAGATTGTCTTGGAGATGTCATTGTGTAATCCCATCATGAAGTGGAACTTCATCGAAATGGGGTCGTCCACGCCGGCTTGTCGCAAGGCAATCTTCATCTCCTTGAAGTACTTGTCGATGGACTTGGATCCTTGGATGGTGTTCTCCAATTGGCGTTGAAGTTGTTCTGTGTAGGTTGGAGGCACGAACTCTCGCCGCAAAGCACTCTTCATCGTGGACCAACTCATGTCGTAGCTCTCTAAAGGTGTGTGAAGCCACCATGTGGACGCGTAGTCGTGGAAGTTCCTTGTGGCGCGCTTCACTTGATCTTCGAGAGGAACTTGATGTAGCTTGAGGTAGTCGTCCATCAAACGCTCCCACTCGAGATACTCCTCGGGTTCTAGAGTCCCATAGAAAGGAATCTCATGGTCGGTGTCGAGGTTGTAGTAGCTCGTGGAAGTCGCGGACTTGAGCTTGGGGAGCTTCTCTTGAGCGTAGTCTTGAGGTGCTTGTTGGCAAAGATGCCATATATCCGAAGGCGAAGATGCCTTGATAGCACTTGGTGAAGATGCCAAGGGAGATGGTGAAGTCGTTGAGCAGTTGTTGGTGTTGAGCTCGTGACCTTCACGTTCGTGGTGGTGATGGTGTCGATGCCGATGTGACCTTGCCGGAGATGGTAACTCGGAGGCATGTGCTCTTGAGCGTCTTCTCGAAGATGAGGAAGACTGCATGTAGGACTTGATGAGGGCTTTGATCTCCTCCATTTGAGCTTGCATCTTGGCGTCGGTGGAGTTGTTCGCGGCATCGACCTCGTCGTTGTTGTTGTAGACCGAAGATGAAATGCCTTGCCTATCCATCACTCCAAGAGAAAAATGTGAGTGGTAGAAAGAGAAGAACGAATACCAAATGTACCTTGACCGAAGTTGAAAGTGGATCAATGATCACTCCAATGTGGACAAGGAAATAACACAATTGGTATGAATTCTTGTCGGTTTCTCACACCTACACAAGTAAGGCTTATGGTGGAGCTCGGTGAGGATAGTGGCACAAAAATTTAATGCAAAATGTTAGCAAGAGTCAATAATGTTGAAAGAGATTCACAAATTCGCAAGTGAAACAAGTAGACCAATAGCAATATGTGGCACACGGAAACACACACACGGATAGATAAATGGGGTCGTGCAACCAAGGATGAGCACAAAATGTGGAATCCATGGAAAACGCTCATGTTGCACAACTCAAGAGAGACGCTAGCACGATTGCTCTATAGGCGGATACGACACTTGTGCACAACCTATAAGATGCAAAATGGATAACTTTCTATCCCAAGTATGCTATGTGTTTGATGTTCCGGTGGTATCATCCAAGATGATCTTATATGCAATGTGGTATGATGCTATGGCACTTGCTCACAAGCTGCTTTGCTTTTTTCTCTTTTGCTTAAAAGCTTTATTCTCTTTTTTGTATGGCCACTTTGCGAAATGCACAAACCAAGATAGCAATTGTGTATATGCGGGAACAAACTTGAGGCACACGAGATGATACCATACCGATATGGTATGGTATGTATGCAATGTATGGTGTAGATCACTAATATGCACAAGTAACGTTGCCAGCAATACTCAAATGGCTAGTCTCGATAGGCAAGTAACACAAAATGGGCTAGGGGTTATCAATGCAATGGCAAGGGAATGTACAATGGAGGGATACCACGATACCAAGATGATATGGAGGTTACCGTCCGTGTCGATGATGAGTGGCGGTGATCTTGATGGAGATACCAAGATGATGGGGACTCGTCCCTAAGTAGCCAAAACACCTTAGGAAACGGAAAAATCACGAACTCAAAATCTCAAATGTCAAATGGTGGTAGCGGGAATGCGGTGGTGGTTGCGTAAACTCAAAGGGATTGCGGAAATGCAATGATGGGTTGTGGAGTATGCAATGCGGAAATGGAGGGTAAGGTGGTGGACTATACACGGTGTCGGAGTTGGAAGCACGGTCCCTAAGTAGCCGAAACACCTTAGGAGACACAACTCACAACACAAACAAAATTGGGATAAGTTGCGGTGGCGGAAGTGTATTGTGGGTAAGCCTATGCGGGAGTTATGGTGGTGGTGGTGGTTGATGAAGAAGCAATCGTCCCTAAGTAGCCTAAACACCTTAGGAGACTCGAACCTCAAGCAACCACTAATGCGATGGGGAACAAAATTGGTTAGGTTGCGGAAGTCGGTGGTGGTTATGCGGAGGTTGTGGTGGAAGCCCTAGGCAAAGATGCCAAAGTTCCAAAAATTTGATGGATTCAAATGGTTATGGTAGTATTTTTGTTGCAAGGGGGATGTCAATAGCTTTTCAACGAGCTAAAGAAGGCGAAAATCAGACTCCGGATGAATTAGTTATGAAAAAAACGGTGAAACGGGGATGGCAGAGATGTCAGGGGCCGGACATCCGGGCTCGTGGCTGGAAATCCGGGACCTGATGTCCAGAACCGTGCAGATTTGGTGCTCCAGGAGCCGGATGTCCGGCCGGGGACGCGGATGTCCAGCCCGATGGCCCAGATGTCCGGCCTTTGGCCCGGATGTCCGGCCCGACGATTCCAGATCTCATTTGGGGCAGAAATTTTCGAATTGGGGGCGGAAATTGATGATTCCAAGGGCAAAATTTGACGGATTTTGTGGATGGAAAGTGGGGAAAAGTGGGGATATGCTAGATCCACTCGAAACCAAGCAAATCCATGGATAAAAATCAACAAAACATCATCAAAACCAACAAATCACAAAATATTTGGGGCTATTTTTGGTGGGGATTTTCGAATTTAGGACGAAATCAAGCAAAAGAACGCTAGAAAAAGAGGGGTGGGGGCTCCAAATTCGTGATCAACCTTGCTCTGATCCAAGATGATGTAGAGTAGAACCCTAATCGCCCGATCTTTCATGAAAGGAGCGGATCCCGTGAAGAACACGAGGAACATGAGGGGGGAAACGAGGGGAAACACGAGAGAATCACTCAACCAACAAGAAATAGTCACACATGTGCTAGATCCTCGAATACATAAGAGAAGATACACGATCGATGATCAACTAGGGACGATACACAGTAACCGGTTCTTCTCCGTGAGGAGGTCTTGAATCCACAAGGGGATCTTCCCGTAAGGGGTCTTGAATCCAAGGTGGATCTTCTCCGTAGAGGGGCCGCGGTCTCTCTCGTGGAGTAGATCCAATATGGATGAGCAAAGCTCTATCTCACAAATGAGCTAACACAATGCTAACCCTAACTAGGAGGAGGGGAAGGAGTATATATAGTCTAAGCTACGAAGGGGTAAGTGGGATAGGGATACATGGGCCTCTGGCCCGACTCTGCGCGCAGGCAGGCGCCGGATGTCCGAGCTGGGGCCCGGATGTCCGGCCATTCGCGGGAGGCCAGATGTCCGGGCTGAAGTGGCAGTTCGAGTCCTTCTCTGGATAGGGGATGCCAGATTTCCGGGAGAGATGCCGGATGTCCGGGCGTTGCTGAGACGCCGGATGTCCGGGCACACGGGCCGGATGTACGGCCACTGATGCTTCGGCCGTCTGTTGGTGCAGGTCCTTGGAGGCTGCACAGGCGCCGGAGGTCCGGCCTCTGGCCCGGATGTCCGGCCGTTGTAGCTTCAGCAGCTCCGTCTTCTTCCGTCGTCGCTTCCAGGCTTCCCTCGCGGATGGTGTAGTTGTTCCTTGGCGCTTGCACTCCTCCTCAACATCCGTGAAGCTCCGACAATACCTATGCATGCACACAGGAGAAGTGTCAAGTAGTATACCATCCTCGAAGGGGTCAAGTGAGCACGTGTAAAGGAGATGATTCACCTTTATGTATGTGAAGTAGATGTCGCACGTGTCACTTGCCAAACGGACTCTTGACATGGTGATGTCCATAGGATGCTCCGCATCACGGGAGGCCAAACCTGAGCCGCCCCTGCCCCGACATATGGTAAGCTGGCTTACCCGACGCGCCCGCCGCCTCCCGCGAAATCCCTTGGACGCGCCCAGCGATCTGCTTCGTCGCCCGGCCATGCCCCCGAGCGCGCCGACCCGCGCCTCTGCTACTGCTCGCCCGCAGCGCCGCGCGCGCCCACGTGCTTCCCCACTGCGCTCCGCTCCGGCCCGCGCCCAGCATGCCCCGCCTGCGCTCGCCCGCGCCTCCCCCCTGCATCACGCCATCCGTCCCCGCTCACACGCCGTGCTGCAGGTGCCTCTAGCGCTGCTGCCTGCTGCTACTAGCGCATCGCTGCTACAGTAACATTCAGTTACTGTACCAGTAGCTAGCTTCACTGATTTTACACTGCCTAGACCTCTAAACAGCCCCTAAACAGTGGCTAAACATCTACTAGCAGGAGAAAGAATATTTTGGGGAGGTAGTACACTTGACAATGTTCAGATTTTTCCATTGGACCAAATGCATTTGATGCTTGGTTTAAATCATAAGAAAATTACAAATTTCTACATTCTGTTAGCGGAAAAACAGAAAACAGAAATACTACAGTAGCCTTTTCAAACAAAGTTGTGAACAAGCAAATGGATGCTAACATAGCTGCACTTGTTACTAACATGTAGATCGTAGAGAAATGCTCACAATTGATATAAGGCACAAAATCATTGGACGTACAGAACAATACCTGTAGCCTCCGGAAAACCGCTAAGTGATGTTAAAAAACTGATGAATTCTCAGACTTAGCAAAATTTCATGGATTTTCCGGGTATTGTTGGATCTTTGAAAAATCTTAGAAATTAAACCGTATCTCGGATGAAAAAACTTTGTAAATGAAAGTTCCACAGAATGACGAGACGAACTCGGATACGCAGCCCGTTCGTCCGCCACGCCTCCCTAGCATAGCGAACACACAACTTTCCCCTCCGTTTCATCTGTCCAAAAACCGGAACACCGGGAATACATTCCCGGATGTTTCCCCCCTTCGCCGGTATCACCTCCTACCGTGTTAGGTCACCCCTAGCACCGTGTATTGTCATGTTATGCCGTGTGATGTTTTGATTTCACTGTTATTTGTTGTGTTTCCCTCCGTTACTTCTTTCCGGTAGACCCCGAGACCGCTGCCGGTACCCCTGTTGTCGACTACAGTGACGACGACCCCTCCTTGCCAGAGCAACCATGCAAGCAAACCCTCCTTGAGCATTCCGATATCGCCCATTTCTTTCCCTCTCATGCTTGCATTAGAACTGCTACTGCTTTCTGTATGATCCTACTCTGATGCATAGCCTGTTTTGTTACCTGCTTTCATACCTTACCTGCTTATCCTAAACTGCTTAGTATAGGTTGGTTAGAGATCCATCGGTGACCCCACCTTGTCCCAGTTGCCTCGCTTTATGTTCGATGACTCGATCAACGTGATCGACGTCCAGGCCCCGACACCGCACATCACCCCACCTAGTTGTACGACTCTGCAGAGTTACCATCGAGTGCCGAGGGTGGAACCTCTTACATCACTCCTGATGCGACCTCTGTAGTATAGCTATCTGGTCGTGGTCATCGAGGGTGATTTCCTCCTTAACCACTTCCGATACGGCTCTGTCGTGCAACCCCTCAAGCATGAACCTCGAGGGTGGATCCTCTTATGTTCACCTTGATGACAACATCGAGTGGAATTCACCGGGGGTGATTCCTCGAGTTTCCCCCTTGGTGTTAGACACACAGTTACTATGGTTACTATGACTTTGCACTGAGCCTTGTTACTAAAGACGGGTCGGCCCTGAGGGGTACCCGCGCGAGCTTATAGCGAGTGATGTGGAGTTGTGTTGACCTGGAAGGTGCCCGCAAGATACTTATGAGGCATGGCCGGGCATTCTTAGCCCTTGCCGCAAGTACTCGAGACGGGGCGACAGGGTCACATCAATCGTGAGTCTCTGCTCGTTACCGTGTGCTCCTAATAAACTACGGTTTGGATATTTCATCCGAGGGGCCTCTGGCCTGATAGCACTAACCATCACGTCGGCATAGTATGGGTGTCGGTGTCAAAACCGGCGGATCTCGGGTAGGGGGTCCCGAACTGTGTGTCTAGGCCGGATGGTAACAGGAGGCAGGGGACACGAAGTTTTACCCAGGTTCGGGCCCTCTTGATGGAGGTAAAACCCTACGTCCTGCTTGATTAATATTGATGATATGGGTAGTACAAGAGTAGATCTACCACGAGATCAGAGAGGCTAAACCCTAGAAGCTAGCCTATGGTATGCTTGTATGTTATGGTTGTTGTCCTACGGACTAAAACCCTTCGGTTTATATAGACACTGGAGAGGGTTAGGGTTACACAAGGTCAGTTACAAAGGAGGAGATATCCATATACATATTGCCTAGCTTGCCTTCCACGCCAAGTAGAGTCCCATCCGGACACGAGACGAAGTCTTCAATCTTGTATCTTCATAGTCTAACAGTCCGGCTAATGGAGATAGTCCGGCTGTCCAGACACCCCCTAATCCAGGACTCCCTTAGTAGCCCCTGAACCAGGCTTCAATGACGATGAGTCCAGCGCGCAGTATTATCTTCGGCATTGTGAGGCGGGTTCCTTCTCCGAATACATCATAGAAGAATTTGAACATGAGGATAGTCTCCGACCCTGCAAAATAAGTTCCACATTCCACCGCAGAGAGAATAATATTTTCGCAGATCTAATTTGCTGGCTTATTTTGGCAGCACGACGTTATGTCATGGCCCGGTGATTATTCGAAACGTTTCTTTTAACCAGCTTCACACATAACGCGGGGCGGTTTCTTGACACGTCTTGTCGAAGTGGAGATCGTGTCCCCCCAATTACGGGATTCTCATTAATGCGGTCGTGGGTAACTCAACCGTGTCTAGGACTCCTAGATTATAGGCAAGTCCTAGACGACTATGGAGAGGACACTTGATATTCACCCTCTTTATAAAGGGATGAGGTTTTCGCTTTTTCTCTCTCGTGCTCAATCGAACCCTTCTCCCGCCTCGAGTTCTAACACCCAAAGCCCAGGTTAGGTGCTCCGGATCTTCAATCATGTCCGGATCCAGCCTTCAAGGTCGATGGATGCCCTCCTCTGTTACGGAAGAGGACATTAAGAAGTTGAGGGAGGCCAGATACCTGACAGCCGAGGTTTCGCATCGGCTGCCTGCTTGAGGGCAGATCGTCCCTACTCCCGAACCCAACGAGAACGTTGTGTTCGTCTCCCACTTCCTCCGAGGTCTAGGCCTCACTCTGGATCCTTTCGTCAGAGGTTTGATGTTCTATTATGGGCTAGATTTCCATGATCTAGCTCCGGACTCCTTTCTTCACATCTCGACATTTATTGTTGTGTGCGAGGCCTTCCTTCGCGTTACCCCTCACTTCGGTCTGTGGCTCAAGACCTTTGAAATAAAGCCGAAGATGATCGAGGGGCGGCATGCAGCGTGTGGAGGTGCATCAATAGGCAAGATGGCAGGAGCTCCATGGCCGAAAGGTTCCTTTCCAGAGGTGTCTGAATTATGGAAACGGGAGTGGTTTTACGTCACGGCTCCCAGAAGTGCCAAGTGGGCGGCTGCCCCGCTTTCCGCTCGGGCCCCCCACCACAACTGATGTCATGGATTAGCAGAGGTCTGAGCTGGGGTCCAGCCAAGGACGTGCCTATACTGCACAGCCCTATCCGAGATCTCTTCGAGGGAGATTTTAATTTGGTTGCGGTAATACAAGTTATGCTGGTTCGTCAAGTCCAGCCTTGCAAACGCCGGCCCCTTCGCTTGTGGGAGTTCAACCTAGAGGGACCACGTGCCATTCAAAGTTTCCTCGGCCTGACGCACGAGGAGATGTACAAGTCATTCTTCGGACCTCAAGTAGAATGTCCGGATATTACCGAGGACGTGGGCCTGAGCAGTAACCGCGCCGCCGAACAAGTAAGAAATCCTCTAGCCGAACACACTGTCTTTTATTTGAAGTTATTTCTAAGAGTTCTCTTTTTGACCAGGACTGGCTAACAAAGGCGAAGATGATTCGGTGTTTGGCCCCCCTCCCTGAGGGTTTGGAAAATCTGGTTTTGGAAAAGATGCTCGAGGTCGCACCTTGCCCAGAGCCCTTGAAGGAAGATACCGGGGGGGATAATACGGGCGGATGCGGGCCCCCATCGCTGCCCATTCCAACCGAGGGAACGAGCGTCTCCATGAAGGAGGACGACCGGGGGAGGAAAAGGACTGCTTCCGAGGATCCAGAAGCCGAAGCCTCCAAACGGGAGAAGAAGTCTCCCACAGAGGGTCCTGCCTCGGGGGGTGCTTTTGCCACACAAAGTCCGCGGGGGGATCAGCCCTCCAACGAGTCGTAAGTGATCCAAAATACTTTAATAGTAAAGGTATGCTATCCTTTTTCCCTGAGAAAATAACCACCGCATATATCTTGCAGTTCGGGCCTTAGCCCCTCTCAGATGAGCTCGTCTTCGGGGGATCTTCTTCCAGAGATGATGGAGAGCTAAACGCCTCCCCCGGACTCCTCCACTCCAGAAGAGGGCGACCCCGAAGTGTCGTCATGGAGGGCCTCTCCGGATCCGGTGAGGCCAGAAGATAATCCCATAGACCCCCGAAGTCCCCATTGTCCGGCTCCCGAAGAGAGCAGACAAAAGAGTCCGGCACCGTCTGGTGTGCGGTCGGACGTTCTGAGGGAGTTGGTGGGGCGAGCGGCCATCTCAGAAGAACACCATATGCTGATGGGTACGGTGATGGAGAGAATCTCGTCCACCGAAAGCGTATTACATGAAGTCTTTATGAGTCTACTGACACGCTTTGAGGTACGTGAGATAATATGTGATAGTACTACACATGTTAGGTGTGCCCTCTGTAGATAGTAGCCCCTGAGACTCTGGTTGTCGTCGAGAATGGCGGCGAACAGAGGATCATATTCCCAGGCAATAACCAGACTGCCCCTATGTGCAGGTGGTGGAAGCTCCGGTGGCTAGCTGGACTAGTGAGTTTGCCAAATTAAAACAGCAACTGGATGCGGCAGACGCCGACATCGAGCTTGTTAACAAGAGGCTTGACGAGGCACAGGGTAAGTATTATTATCTTGGTGAATGCCACATAGTAAGAGCAGCATGATGCCAGTATCTTTAATATGTTGTGACTGCAGATGGAGCTGCCACTGTGAAAACCTTGCGGGTAGAACTTGCTCGAGCCAAGGAACAAGCGAGGATTAGTAATGCCGCTGCTTTGAAGGCGGCCGAAGAGTTGAAAGCCGAGAAAGCCGCACATTGCGAGAGCCAAGAGAAGATGGCCAAGATGGCCGTAGAATTAAAAGGCATTGCCGACCGTTGTCGGGTCCTTGAAAAAGAAAACCGAGCGAAGGCAACGGACCTTGAGAAGGCCACGGCCGTGGACAAAGACACCTGTTCTGCTATGAGAGCGAAGAAGGAGGAGCTGCGGGAAGCCGAGGATATTGCGGCTGGGAAACCCTTCATGTTACGGAGGAAGTTCGGAGATCCACGGTGTGCCCCTCTGGATCGGCTGTGGAGTTCGGCAGATGCGTATATGGATTTGGCGGCGAGCGCTGCCGACGCGGCCAAGTACTTCCAAGGTCAGACAGATCGTGAAGTGGACAAGTTGTTCTGGTCGCAATTCCACGTTCCAGAGCGTCCGCTTTCATTGACTAACCAGCTAGCCGAATGGGCCGAACTGAATAGGTTGTCCGGACTCGCCATGAGGTCTGTTGTGGATGATCTATGGCCAGAAAAGCCAAAGCCGAACAGCTATTTCAGCTTAGTGCAACAGTTCCTTGGTGCGGTGCCGCGCATTAATGCGATGAAGAGGTCAGCATGCATAGAAGGCTCGCGGATGGCCCTTGCCTGTGTTAAAGCATACTGGGCGGAGATGGACGCTACCACTGTTGCGGCGCAGGGTTCGGCCATAGGCCGAGTGGCTGCCGAGCACTATTTCGAGGAGGTTATCGAGGGTGCTCGTTTGATAGAGGCCCAGTGCTCGAAGAATATTATGTTTGAGTGATATGTATTCTCATTGTAAACACAATGATTTTATGAAGTTTTTATAAGGCTATGTTTATACTTTTTCCTGAAAGTAGTATGATGCCTCCTGTGCGGCCGTTTATGTATACATGTGTATAACCTGAAAGATTGCAGCCGTCGGCTTCAACCCCCATGCATATAATGCGGAGGTGCTCCCAAAAAATGCGTGTTCACACTTAACCCAACGTCTTGGTCCTATTAAGGAGGTGATAGCATAGCGAGCGAGGCAACCGGACTATAATGCTTTAACACTTTCACTTAGCCATAGGAGTTTGACAGTGGGGCTACTCGATAGCCCCTGGTGGCTCCGCACTCTCCCGATCGCGGGGTGCGTACATGCCTGGCCGGAAAACGGCCCTTCGTTAAGGCGGAGGAATTCTAACATTCCGATAGGTCATCGAGTGGTTGACCAGTCTCACGCTATATCATGACAGTCAGTTTTCGACTTTCTCTACTGAGGTGCTCGTCTAGATGAACCAGGGCACAATCGCAGTAGTTCTCCTGGTGCTACCTTAGCCGGTAAAGCGGAACATAAGGCACCAAAACACAGGAGCCGGGAAAACCCAACATTTGACCAAAGACAATGATTCGGAGCTGATGCATATAAGGCCAAACTCGCCACGCCGAACACTCCCTAAGGTATTCGGTCTTTATGGTATAAACCAGGCCTAAATAATGCCCTTCGTAAGAAGCCCCTTATGTCTAGGTACGTGCATTATTCTGACGTGGCCACATGCCAAGACATCAGCATCCTTCTCAACTGCGCTGAGAATGGTGGATATGTATCAACAAGAGACAGTAAAAAAAGGTTTACGCAGGGTCTTAATCTGAAAAGAATCCTTGGAGCGGGTCCCTGATGCACGTATGCGCCTGTGTCTCCGTTGTGCCGTATCCTGGACGGGTGTAGCACGATGATCATCTGTAAAAGAGAGGAACTTAGGTGAAAAAGTTGTCGTGCGAAAAGATAGTTTTTAAAGAAACCATATATAATCCAAGATGAGTAAAAATTGCCACTTGTCTGCGCGTGTTGAGCCCCTTGTATTTGTAATAGGGGTGTGACCATTGATCCGGTATAATTTACATATAGCTGCACCGGACTCGACTAACCGTGTCCGAGGTCTTGACGACCTGTTAAATGCTTTAGTTGGTGAGGCCGTTTTTAGTGTGCGGCTGCCAAGGCAGCCGTACTCTCTTCGGCGCGCAAAGATCACTTAATACTTCCGTTTACTATAATGATGCCACGTGGGTCGGGCATCTTGAGTGTGAGGGAAGCGTAGTGCGCTATTGCATTAAAGCGAGCGAAAGCTTCGCGTCCGAGTAGTGCGTGATAGCCAGTTTGGACCGGAGCGATGTGGAAGGTTAAATGTTTGCTACGGAAGTTATCGGGGAAGCCGAATATAACTTTTAGTAGCAGGGAGCCCGTGCAATGAGCCCCTGGGCCTGGCGTTACTCCTTTAAAGGTAGTATTGCTATGGCAAATTTTTGTTGGGTCTATCCCCATTTCGCGGATTGTATCCTGATATACCAGGTTTAGACTGCTGCCACCGTCCATCAGGACTCGTGTGAAGTGGTATCCGTCAATTATTGGGTCTAATACCAGGGCAGCCCATCCTACACGTCGGATACTTGCTGAGTAATCACGATGGTCGAAAGTGATCGGTTGAGACGACCAGTGGCAGGACTCCACGGTGATAGGCCCTTGGGCATATTTTTCTGGGAGTGCCGTTTTGTTTCTTCCCTTGATCACGTGTAACACGTTTACTGTTTTGACTTCTGGGGGAAATTTCTTTTGTTCCCCAGTGTCTTGCTTGAGAGGCTCATCCTCGTCTTCGCGTGGTGTATCCTCCCCCTTGTGTACGGCGTTGAGCTTGCCGGACTGCTTGAAGACCCAACATTCTCTGTGGGTATGATTAGCAGGTTTACCAGGGGTGCTATGGATCTGACATATTTGGTCCAGAATTTTGTTTAGGCTAGAAAGTTTGTCTCTGGCGCCTTTAGAGGGCGGCTTTTGCTGACCTGGCCGAGAGCTTTTGAATCCGGCGTTTACTACCGTGCTCTTCGTGCTGTCTTCTTTATTCCGGCATTTGTTATTGCTGTTGCGCCGTGATTTCCCGTTTCCATCTCTAACTTCAGATGTACTAGGGTCGCTGGTGCTGCATCTGGCTAGCCAACTGTCCTCACCCGCACAAAAGCGGGTCATGAGGCTTGTTAATGCTGCCATTGTTCTCGGCTTTTCTTGGCCGAGGTGTCTGGCAAGCCATTCGTCACGGACGCTATGCTTAAAAGCTGCCAAGGCTTCGGCGTCTGGACAGTCGACAATTTGGTTCTTTTTAGTAAGAAACCTGTTCCCAAGTTTTCGGGCTGACTCTCCGGGCTGTTGAGTTATATGACTCAAATCGTCCGCGTCCGGAGGTCGGACATAAGTCCCTTGAAAATTTGCCCGAAAAGCATCTTCGAGCTCTTCCCAGCTTCCAATGGAGTTTTCGGGGAGGCCTTTAAGCCAGTGACGAGCTGGCCCTTTGAGCTTGAGGGGCAAGTACTTGATGGTGTGGAGATCATCTCCTCGAGCCATATGGATATGGAGGATATAGTCCTCAATCCAGACCCCAGGGTCTGTTGTTCCGTCGTATGCCTCTATGTTTACGGGTTTGAATCCCTCTAGAAATTCATGGTCCAGCACCTCATCGGTGAAACATAGGGGGTGTGCGGCACCCCTGTATCTGGGTGTACCACGTTGTTCGGATGTTTGTTGTGTTACATTGTATGCTGGGGCGCGCTTGGGTGGTCCATAGATGGATCTGGTTGCGCCGTCCTTTTGGTGCGAGCCCTCGCGTGGATCGCGTATTGTCTTGTGAGTGGCATTGTTTGCCGCTCTATGTTGGCCGTGAGGTCGTCTATCCGGCCAGGTGGCTATTTTGATTTTTGGTTGTGGGGGGTCTGAGGCCTCCTCATCGAATTCAGGTAGCAACTTCCGCTTTGGGTAGCTCTTGGTGGGGCGATTGTCGTCGTACTTCGCTGCTGTGTTGAGTACTTTACTCCATCTGATTTAGAGTGTGTCCTGCGCAGCCTTGAGCCTTTGCTTCTGCTTTTTCAGACTCCTCGCGGTAGCAACAAGCCTTTGACGGGCATTCTGTTGCTCCGGGTGCCTGTCCGGCGTTATGTCGTCCGGACTATTATCTTTGACAAAATTGGTTTGTTTGGTTTGATTCCCCGTATTGCCGTGGTCAGGCAGTGGTTCGCCCTGCTCCAACGCTGGGTCTGTATGAGTGTTATTTCTGCCGAGGCAGGATTTGGGGCGGCGCTTGCGCTGCCGCTTTGACTGCTTCTCGAGGGAACAAGCCTTCGATGCGTCCTTCCGTTCCTCGTCGTCGCCTTCTTTTGGTGTGTCCACCATGTATATGTCATATGATGAAGTGGACATCCAGCGCCCTGTGGGCGGTGGTTCCTCTTCGCCTCCCGCATCGTCGTCCATACCGTCCATGTCTTCGGAGTCGAAGTCGAGCATGTCGGTTGAGTCATCGACAGTGGCTATTAAGTGGGTGGTGGGTGGGCGTCAAATTTCTTCGTCGTCCGCATCCCAATCCTGTTGGCCATATTCCGGCCAGGGCTCTCCTGACAAAGAGAGAGACCTTAGTGAATTCAGAATGCCGCCGAAGGGCGAGTGCTGAAAGATATCCGCGGCGGTGAATTCCATGATCGGCACCCAATCGGATTCGATTGGCAGGGGCGCGGATGGTTCGGAGTCCGGAAAAGAGTCCGGCACCTTGGAGTCACGGGCTGCGCAGACTGTTAGGCTGCTGTTCGGCTCGATCGCCGTTGAGACTGCAGCTCCTGAGGCGGTGTCTAACCACCCGTCCTCGACTGGCGCAGTTGGCTCCGAGCAAAGGGTCGGAGCTGATGCAGGCGCGGCCTCTGGGGTACTGTCCGGCGGCAGAGCTAGGTCATACCCATCGCGACAGTGCGGCGCGCCCGGCTGTGGCTCGAATCCGTTGAAGATCAAGTCTCCGCGGGTGTCGGCTGTGTAGTTCAAACTTCCAAATATGACCTGATGGCCAGGGGCGTAGCTTTCAATCTGCTCCAGATGGCCAAGCGAATTAGCCCGCAGTGCAAAGCCGCCGAATACGAAGATCTGTCCGGGGAGAAAAGTCTCACCCTGGACCGCATCGCTATCGATGATAGTAGGAGCCATCAAGCCTAATGGCGACGACACAGAGGAACTCTCAATGAAAGCACCAATGTCGGTGTCAAAACCGGCGGATCTCGGGTAGGGGGTCCCGAACTATGCGTCTAGGCCGGATGGTAACAGGAGGCAGGGGACACGAAGTTTTACCCAGGTTCGGGCCCTCTTGATGGAGGTAAAACCCTATGTCCTGCTTGATTAATATTGATGATATGGGTAGTACAAGAGTAGATCTACCACGAGATCAGAGAGGCTAAACCCTAGAAGCTAGCCTATGGTATGATTGTATGTTATTGCTGTTGTCCTACGGACTAAAACCCTTCGGTTTATATAGACACCGGAGAGGGTTAGGGTTACACAAGGTCGGTTACAAAGGAGGAGATATCCATATACGTATTGCCTAGCTTGCCTTCCACGCCAAGTAGAGTCCCATCCGGAGACAAGACGAAGTCTTCAATCTTGTATCTTCATAGTCTAACAGTCTGGCTAATGGAGATAGTCCGGCTGTCCGGAGACCCCCTAATCCAGGACTCCCTCAATGGGTGCTCTATGTCGTATACATCAGCCGAAGCTTAATAGACGTCAGCGACTGAGCGGCACGCGCCGGGTTGGACTACTTAAGCTCCTGCCTTGTTGAAGGAGGTAGCTAGGTCTGCTCACCGGCCGCCCACGCAACGTGCAGGAGTTCCTGGGGCGATGGCCCATGACCCCTGGGGGCATAGGTTTAGTCCGGTGTGCTGGCCTCTCTATTAAGCCTAGGTCGGGTTGCGGCGTATTGTTTGGCCGAGGCCGGGCATGACCCAGGAAAGTGTGTCCGGCCGGAGTTAATCGAGCGTGGTGGGTAAGTTGGTGCACCCCTGCAGGGAAGAAAACATCTATCGATATCCTGTCCTACGGTAACGGACACTTGGAGTTGTATCCCGATCGATACAACTAGAACTGGATCCTTGTGATGAGGACTGGATGGTGATGAGAATTGGATTCTGATGATAACTGGATAGTATGGCTCTGGGATTGCTTTCTCACAGGGAGTCGAGAAAGGATCTCTGGCCGAGGTTGATAACACTACTACTTTACATTATGTTGATCTGTACTCTTCTATATGCTTGAAGATGCTAGTCTTCGATAGGCTAGGCCTTTCCCCTTCTTTCTGGCATTCTGCCGTTTAGTCCACAGATACAACCCTTTTCCCTTTGATACCGATGCATACTTCGTTTAGATCTGATGTAAGTCTTGCGAGTACTTTGGATGAGTACTCACGGTTGCTTTGCTACTTCTTTTCCCCCATACCCGATTGTTGGGACCAGATGACGGATCCCAGGAGCCAGACGACGCCACTGATGACTACTACTACCCGGAGGATGCCTACTACTACGTGAAGACCGCAGACGACAAGGAGTAGTCAGGAGGCTCCCAGGCAGGAGGCCTTGCCTTTTCGATCATTGTTGCTTTTTGTGCTAGCCTTCTTAAGGCAATCTTGTTTAACTCATGTATGTACTTAGATATTGTTGCTTCCGCTGACTCTTGTGTATTCGAGCTGATGTATTCGAGCCCTCGAGGCCCCTGGCTTATAATATAAAGCTTGTATTATTTTGATTTGTGTCTAGAGTTGTGTTGTGATATCTTCCCGTGAGTCCTTGATCTTGATCGTACACATGTGCATGTATGATTAGTGTACGATTGAATCGAGGGCATCACAGCGCTACCTGCCACTTTCTATATAATGCCTCCCATATTTCCATGACAAGCCTCTAACCAACCTTTCCTAGCAAACCGTTGTTTGGCTATGTTACCGCTTTTGCTCAGCCCCTCTTATAGCGTTGCTAGTTGCAGGTGAAGTTGAAGTTTGTTCCATGTTGGAACATGGATATGTTGGGATATAATTACTATATCTTATTTACTTTAATGCATCTATATACTTGGTAAAGGGTGGAAGGCTCGACCTTATGCCTAGTGTTTTGTTCCACTCTTGCCGCCCTAGTTTCCGTCATACCGGTGTTATGTTCCTTGATTTTGCGTTCCTTACGCGGTTGGGTGTTAAGGGAACCCCTTGACAGTTTGCTTTGAATAAAACTCCTCTAGCAAGGCCCAACCTTGGTTTTAACATTTGCCACCTAAGCCTTTTTCCCTTGGGTTCCGGGGACTCAAGGGTCATCTTTATTTTAAACCCCCGGGCCAGTGCTCCTCTGAGTGTTGGTCCAAACTGGGCGATGTCCGGCCCCCCTGGGCAACCAGGGTCTATGCCAACCCAACATCTGGCCCATCCGGTGTGCCCTGAGAACGAGATACGTGCGACTCCTATCAGGATTTGTTGGCACATCGGGCGGCTTTGCTGGTCTTGTTTTACCATTGTCGAAATGTTTTATAACCGGGATTCCGAGACTGATCGGGTCTTCCCGGGAGAAGGAATATCCTTCGTTGACCGTGAGAGCTTGTGATGGGCTAAGTTGGGACACCCCTGCAAGGTATAAACTTTCGAGAGCCGTGCCCGCGGTTATGTGGCAGATGGGAATTTGTTAATATCCGGTTGTAGAGAACTTGACACTTAACTTAATTAAAATGAATCAATCGCGTGTGTAGCCGTGATGGTCTCTTTTTGGCCGAGTCCGGGAAGTGGACACGGTCTTGTGTTATGCTTGAACGTAAGTAGTTTCAAGATCACTTCTTGATCACTTCTAGCTTCTCAGCTGTTGCGTTGCTTCTCATCTCGCTCTATTCACGTATGTTAGCCACCATATATGCTTAGTGCTTGCTGCAGCTCCACCTCACTACCCTTTCCTACCCATAAGCTTAAATAGTCTTGATCTCGCGGGTGTGAGATTGCTGAGTCATCGTGACTCACAGATACTTCCAAACAGTTACAGGTGCCAAGTATACCAGTGTAGGTGATGATACCGAACTCAAGTGGGAGTTCGACGATGATTCGGGTCGTTACTATGTTTCTTTTCCAGGTGATCAGTAGTGGAGCCCAGTTGGGACGATTGGGGATCTAGCATCCGGGGTTGTCTTCCTTTATTTTGGTTCTGTAGTCAGACCTTTGAGTGTATTTGGATGATGTATGAATTATTTATGTATTGTGTGAAGTGGCGATTGTAAGCCAACTCTTTATCCCTTTCTATTCAGTACATGGGAATGTGTTAAGATTACCCCTCTTGCGACAAAACTACCATGCGGCTATGCCTCTAAGTCGTGCCCCGACACGTGGGAGATATAGCCGCATTGTGGGTGTTACAGATAACACCCCTACTCCTGCATGTCTGAGTATATCTGGTATGTATATCTAGTACAGAGTGCTCCTGGAGCTGTATCTGAGATCAGTGCCAAGTGCATCTGATCTCGTATATATGCGGGTGGCCGGATGAGCATGCAAGCTCTAGTGGCCGAATGGTATGTGGCTAGACATGAGCATGTGTGTGCTCATGCATGTGTGTTACCCCCCCCCCCCCCGTGGATGGATGGATGGGTGGCATAGATAGTGTGTAGCTAGCCGATACGTCTCCAACATATCTATAATTTTTGACTGTTCCATGCTATTATATTATCAACCTTGGATGTTTTATATGCTATTTTACATGATTTTTAGGACTAACCTATTAACCTAGAGCCTAGTGCCAGTTTTTGTTTTTTCCTTGTTTTAGAGTATCACAGAAAAGGAAAATCAAATGGAGTCCAATTGACCTAAAACTTCACGGAACTTATTTTTGGAACGGAAGCAATCCAGGAGACTTGGAGTAGACGTCAGGGAAGCTTCGAGGGAGGCACGAGGCAGGGAGGCGCGCCCTACCCCCTGGGCGCCCCACCCTCGTGGCTCCCCTGACCGACTTCTTTCGCCTATATATATACCCTAAAAACATCGAAGAGCAAAATAGATCGGGAGTTCCGCCACCAAAAGCCTCCATAGCCACCGAAAACCAATCTAGACCCGTTCCGGCACCTTGCCAGAGGGGGGGAAATCCCTCTCCGGTGGCCATCTTCATCATCCCGGCGCTCTCCATGACGAGGAGGGAGTAGTCCACCCTTTGGGCTGAGGGTATGTACCAGTAGCTATGTGTTTGATCTCTCTCTCTCTCTCGTGTTCTTGAGGTGGTACGATCTTGCTGTATCGCGAGCTTTGCTATTATAGTTGGATCTTATGATGTTTCTCCCCCTCTACTCTCTTGTAATGGTTTGAGTTTTCCCTTTGAAGTATCTTATCGGATTGAGTCTTTAAGGATTTGAGAACACTTGATGTATGTCTTGCATGTGCTTATATGTGGTGACAATGGGATATCACGTGATCCACTTGATGTATGTTTTGGTGATCAACTTGCGAGTTCCGTGACCTCGTGAACTTATGCTAGGGGTTGGCACACGTTTTCGTCTTAACTCTCCGGTAGAAACTTTGGGGCACTCCTTGAAGTTATTTGTGTTGGTTGAATAGATGAATATGAGATTGTGTGATGCATATCGTATAATCATACCCACGGATACTTGAGGTGACATTGGAGTATCTAGGTGACATTAGGGTTTTGGTTGATTTGTGTCTTAAGGTGTTATTCTAGTATGAACTCTATGATAGATCGAATGGAAAGAATAGCTTCATGTTATTTTACTACGGACTCTTGAATAGATCGATCAAAAATGATAACTTTGAGGTGGTTTCGTACCCTACCATAATCTCTTCGTTTGTTCTCCGCTATTAGTGACTTTGGAGGCACTCTTTGTTGCATGTTGAGGGATAGTTATATGATCCAATTATGTTATTATTGTTGAGAGAACTTGCACTAGTGAAAGTATGAACCCTAGGCCTTGTTTCCTAGCATTGCAATACCATTTGTGCTCACTTCTATCATTAGTTACCTTGCTGTTTTTATATTTTCAGATTACAAAATCCATTATCTACTATCCATATTGCACTTGTATCACCATCTCTTTGTCGAACAAGTGCACCTATACAATTTACCATTGTATTGGGTGTGTTGGGGACATAAGAGACTCTTTGTTATTTGGTTGCAGGGTTGCTTGAGAGAGACCATCTTCATCCTACGCCTCCCACGGATTGATAAACTTTAGGTCATCCACTTGAGGGAAATTTGCTACTGTCCTACAAACCTCTGCACTTGGAGGCCCAACAACGTCTACAAGAAGAAGGTTGTGTAGTAGACATCACTAGCTTAGAGAGTAAGCTAGGTAGGCATGGGCATGGTGGCGTTGGTTGTAATCTACCTTGGGTAGCTTACAAACCAAGCCATGTGTGAGGCATGGTGCATGCTATGCTTGTCCCCTGGGGCACTTTATAAAATCAATGCCGAGGGGACATGGTACACTGTAGATGACGTCGCGGTATAGCCGTCTAGTCGGTGTCTTGTCGGGCTGCAGTCGGCAGCCGGCTGGTTCGCGCAGTCGGCAGCCGGCTGGTCGGCGCAGTCAGCAGCCGGTTGGGCAGAGCAGTCGGATAGGGAGCCGACAGGAGCGGCTGGGCAGCCAGACTGAGGGGCTTTGTTAGCCCCGATGTCTTGAATTATTGTCTTGCCGTCTTCGGGGTACCCGTCGCCAAAAACTCCAACAACAGTAGCCCGTGGAGGCAGTCGATGGTGGAGATGAACAGTATCCCGTGGAGTCCCGTTTTGCGATATGCCACACCCCTCCTGATCAACAGGACCCGTTTCCACCATAGGAGGTCTGTTTCCTCCGTTTTGCGGTACGCCAGACCCCTCCCGATGAACAGGATCCCGTTTCGACCGTGGCCGGTCGAACACAAGGCCGTTTCCTCCATTCTGCGGTACGCCAGGCCTCGTTTCCATCGTCTGTTCTGTCCAAGCTAGTTGGCTCCCGATGAACATGACGACGCATTCCGTTCCGACCCAGCCAGTTGCCTCCCCATGAACACGACGACGATGCAGCTTGTCCATTTCGACCCAGCCATGTACACGAGCCCTGGCCGTACGTATGCACAAGTAGGCGTTCAAAACCCCGCCCATATGTACATACGTGGCCGTATTTTCTTTCTTGCACCCTGGCCGTTGTACGTATGTGTACATGCTATGTGCGCGCCTCTACTATGACACGTGCGCGCCTCTACTACGACACGTGCGCGCCTCTACATCGACCAGTATGTACATACACGTTCGCGACCAAAATGACAACGCTACATACGCTTCGACCAGGTGGGTCCCGACTGTCAGGCACTTCCTTCACGAGAAGATGTAGCTGGTGGGTCCTAGCAGTCAGGGGGAAAACGTTTTTTCATGAAATACGGTGGCCCGTCCGGAGGGTCCCTGCTGTCAGGTGGATGAATCATTATTTTCTGCGTAATAAGGAGGCACTTCCTTGTTGCTGCCTTGGACCCAACTGTCAGCCTCTCCACGTATAGTACTCTTCTGATGGAAGTCGTTCCTTGACCATGTTGACCACGCCGTGCCGAGAGCATCAGGGCGGTGGACGATGGTGAGGCCTAGGAAGGGGACGACGCGGAGCCGGGGAAGACGCGGAAGTGGATGCCCACACGGAGGGGAGTACGTGGGTTGACTGCTTCGGCTGCGGTGTGAGGCTGCAGTCGCCGGAGAAAAACAGGAGGTGTGGGTGAGTATAGCGGGATGGCATGGCCAGCGGTGGCAGCACAGCTGGACACGGGGGGGCAGGAGCAGGCGGCACAGCCAATGCTTGTTTGGGCGGTTAGAGCAAGAAGACCAGAGGTTGAAGAAGCACTACGGCCATTGGATGGACATCGTACGGTCACTAGAGCTAGAATCATTCATATTGACTAAGTTGACAAAGCCCTCCATCCCCATCAACTTAGTACGCCCACAGGTCTGCCTCCCACTACGATGGGTCCCAGCTAGCATGGGGAGTATTCATTTTTTATGTGCGTAATAAGGACGCACTTCCTTGCGTGCGAAGATATAGCTGGTGGGTCGGAGCTATTAGCGGTAGTATTCATTCTTTTTGGCGTAATAAGGACGCACTTCCTTGCGTGCGAAGATGTAGCTGGTGGGTCCCAGCAGTCAGGGGGAGAAAACATTATTTTTCAGGGGAAAAAGGATGCAGTTGCATGCATGCGTCCATGGGCGTGATGCATCCCCACTATCAGTCTCTCACGTGCAGTCATCGGAAGTTGTTGACCACGTTGACCACACCGTGCCGAGCGCACCAAGCCCGATTGATGACGGCGAGGCCCCAGACTGGAACGACCCGGAGATGGGGAAGATGCGGCAGTGGAGTTGCAGATGGAGAGGAGTGGGAAACTTGATTGGTTCGGGTGCACGGCAGCGCTGCCGCCCACGGGAGATAGGAGCAAGAATAGAGGTTGAAGAAGGAGCACGGCTGTTGGATTAACATCCAACGGTCAGCTGCTAGAATCATTTGTTGATTAAGTTGACAAAGCCCTGCGTACACGTTCGCTTAGTAGGCCCACAAGCCAGCCACCAAATCTGACGGGTCCCCAGCTGTCAACGGGAGGAACAGTTTTTTCGCATAACAAGGAGGCACTTCCTTCCGTGCGAAGATACAACCGGTGGGTCCCGGTTGTCGGGGGGAGGAAACATTTTTTTCAGCTTAATAAGGAGGAACTTTCCTTGCGTGTGACCATGGACCTCGTGGGTCCCAGCCGTCAGGCTCTCCACGTATAGTCCTCTTGCGATGACTCTCGTTTGTTGACCACGCCGCGCCGAGCACAGCGAGGCGGTGGACGACGGCGAGGCCCCGGACAGGAACGACCCGGAGATGGGAATATGCGACAGTGGAGTCATAGATTGAGAGGAGTACAAGGGTTATAACTGGTTCTGGTGCGGTATAGGGCTGCAGTCGCTGGAGAATAACAGGAGGTGTGGAGAGGTGGAGGGATAGCCTAGCCGGCGGTGGGGTAGCGCTTCGCAGCGATGCGTGCTAAGCAGAGCCGCTAGCCGCCGGAGGCCGGACCAGGCGGTCCCGGCGACACTTGAGGAAGAAGACGAGAGATTGAAGGTGCATGCCGGTCGTTGGATATAAATCCAATGGCTGTGGATGTCATAATCATTTGTTGACCAAGTTGACAATGCCCTTTGTAGGCTTCAACCTATTGTCCCACACGTCAGCCTGCAAAAATGTGGCATATATTTAACCCATGTTTTCTAGAATGTACAGTGCATTTGCTGGGCTGGGTGAACAAATAATTTCATGTCAATGCGGCACATTTAATATTTTCTAAGAAATCCCAGCCCAATTGCATTTTCTTGAAATACACGAATTAGCTGGGCTCGTTCTATATATAATGTTAGGTTAGAAGGAGCAATTAATATCAAAAAATAAACCATTGCGACACATTTTTTATATATAAAATTAACAAATTACCAAGTTATTGCTCAAAATAAAAATGTGTCAGGATCATCTTAATTTACTTGGAACTGGGTCAGTATCAGACGACCCACCCCGAGAGCCAGACAATGGATATGGCCATGCGTGAAGACCCTGGATCCATGTCAGACCGGATCCTTGGAAAACTACTCTTGGCATTGATGCCAGATTCATTCTAGGAGGAGTGCGAGAAATCCCTCCTGAACGAGATGTTAGATCAAATTCAGAAGCTTGCAATATCATATGACTAGCCCTTTGTCTATGATTGGATCCGGGACTCACCCGGGAATGTCGAAGTTTTCGACCCACCCACCATCCACCTTGTCACTAACATTGGAAACCTAACTGAGGTCCTCACAAGAAGCTCGTATGAAGTCGATCGAGGATATGGATGAGTAAATAGGCGAGTCCTCGAGCAGCCTGCCGACGGCCACTGCGCCCACGAGCAAGTGAAGAACAACGTCCATGTACGACATATACATGGTGGATACCCTACGTAATAGTGGCGGGGGCAATACCAACTACGGCAGAGTGAGTCCCAAATGTATCTACAATTTTTGATTGTTTCATGCTATTATAATATTATTTTTATAAACTTACTATACTATTTTATATTATTTTTCTGAACTAACCTATTAATTTATTGCCCAGTGCCAGATCATGTTTTCTATATGTTTTTGGTTTCGCGGGGAATCAATATCTAGGAAGGTCAAAATATAGTGCCAATTTTACACGGTTTTTTCAGGCAACGAAGGACCGAGGAAGCTTCGGGAAGAAACGAGAGGAGCCACAGGGGGGCACACGGCCAAATGGCATGCCCGTGCCCTAGGGCACGCCACCAAGGAGTTTGGGGCCCACATGCACCGCCTTAAGTTGATTCCACCGCCATAAATCTCCATAAACACCGAAACCTCTCAACATATTTTTAGAATAATTTCCCTGCCGGCGCAAGTTCTTGTTTCATGAAGATCCAATTTGCAGGTCTGTTCCGGAGTTCTGCCGGAGGGGGAATCCATTGGTGAACACTTATTCATCAACCTTTCTTCCTCCTGACCATGTGTGAGTAGTTCCTTTAGGACCTTAGGGTCCATTGATGTAGCTAGATGGTTCTAACTCTCTTTTGGATCTTCAATACAATGTTCCCGTGAGCCGCCTCATATGATCAGAATCAATTCGATGTAATCGGTGGTGTGCTTGTTGGGATATGATGAATTGTCACTTTATGGCCAGATTGTTTATTTAAATCAATTAAATCTTTTGAAGTTCCCTTTCTGTATAAATAAATATCTTTGCATACTCTCTGATCTATCTATCTTCTTGATACATCTCCAACGTATCTAGAATTTTTGATTGTTCCATGCTATTATATTATCAACCTTGGATGTTTTATATGCATTTATATGCTATTTTATATGATTTTTGGGACTAACCTATTAACCTAGAGCCCAGTGCCAGTTTCTGTTTTTTCCTTGTTTTTGAGTTTTACAGAAAAGGAAAAATCAAACGGAGTCCAATTGACCTAAAACTTCACGGAACTTATTTTTGGACCAGAAGAGGGCCATGGAATAAAAGAGTTGGTCCAGAAGAGTCCCGGGCTGCCCATGAGGGTGGGGGGCGCGCCCACCCCCTGGGCGCGCCTCCCTACCTCGTGGACAGCCCGGAGACCCCCCCTGACTTGTTCTCGATGCCAAAACCTCTTCTATATACTGAAACTTCCAGAAAGAAACCTAGATCGGGAGTCCCGCCACCAGAAGCCTCCGTAGCCACCGAAAACCAATCTAGACCCATTATGGCACCCTGCCGGAGGGGGGGAATCCCTCTCCGGTGGCCATCTTCATCATCTTGGCGCTCTCCATGACGAGGAGGGAGTAGTTCACCCTCGGGGCTGAGGGTATGTACCAGTAGCTATGTGTTTGATCCCTCTCTCTCGTGTTTTTGAGTCGGAACGATCTTGATGTATCGCGAGCTTTGCTATAGTTGGATCTTACGATGTTTCTCCCCCTCTACTCTCTTGTGATGAATTGAGTTTCCCCCTTGAAGTTATCTTATCGGATTGAGTCTTTAATGATTTGAGAACACTTGATGTATGTCTTGCATGTGCTTATCTGTGGTGACAATGGGATATCACGTGATCCACTTGATGTATGTTTTGGTGATCAACTTGTGAGTTCCGTGACCTCGTGAACTTATGCATAGGGGTTGGCACATGTTTTCGTCTTGACTCTCCGGTAGAAACTTTGGGGCACTCTTTGAAGTTCTTTGTGTTGGTTGAATAGATGAATCTGAGATTGTGTGATGCATATCGTATAATCATACCCACGGATACTTGAGGTGACATTGGAGTATCTAGGTGACATTAGGGTTTTGGTTGATTTGTGTCTTAAGGTGTTATTCTAGTACAAACTCTAGGATAGATCAAACGGAAAGAATAGCTTCTTCTTATTTTACTACGGACTCTTGAATAGATCGATCTGAAAGAATAACTTTGAGGTGGTTTTGTACCCTACAATAATCTCTTCATTTGTTCTCCGCTATTATTGACTTTGGAGTGACTCTTTGTTGCATGTTGAGGGATATTTATATGATCCAATTATGTTATTATTGTTGAGAGAACTTGCACTAGTGAAAGTATGAACCTGTAGGATCGAAAGTATGTCTAGAGGGGGGTGATTAGACTACTTGACCAAATAAAAATCTAGCCTTCTCCCAATTTTAGTTCTTGGCAGATTTTAGCTATCTTAGCACAAGTCAAGCAATCTCCACACAATTCAAGCAAGCATGCAAAAGAGTATATGAGCAGCGGAAAGTAAAGCATGCAACTTGCAAGAATGTAAAGGAAAGGGTTTGGAGGATTCAAACGCAATTGGAGACACGGATGTTTTTGTCGTGGTTCCGATAGGTGGTGCTATCATACATCCACGTTGATGGAGACTTCAACCCACGGAGGGTAACGGTTGCGCGAGTCCACGGAGGGCTCCACCCACAAAGGGTCCATGAAGAAGCAACCTTGTCTATTCCATCACGGCCGTCGCCCACGAAGGACTTGCCTCACTAGCGGTAGATCTTCATGAAGTAGGCGATCTCCTTGCCCTTACAAACTCCTTGGTTCAACTCCACAATCTTGTCGGAGGCTCTCAAGTGACACCTAGCCAATCTAGGAGACACCACTCTCCAAGAAGTAACAAATGGTGTGTTGATGATGAACTCCTTGCTCTTGTGCTTCAAATGATAGTCTCCCCAACACTCAACTCTCTCTCACAGGATTTGGATTTGGTGGAAAGAAGATTTGAGTGGAAAGCAACTTGGGGAAGGCTAGAGATCAAGATTCATATGGTTGGAATGGAATATCTTGACCTCAACACAAGTGTAGGTGGTTCTCTCTCAGAAAATGTGTATTGGAAGTGTAGGTATGTTCTGATGGCTCTCTCCATGAATGAAGAGTGGGTGGAGGGGTATATATAGCCTCCACACAAAATCTAACCGTTACACACAATTTTCCAAACTCGATGGGACCGAATGGTTAAACTCGGTCGGACCGATTCAGCAAACTTAGTGACCGTTAGGATTTTTGGTGGGACTGAGATGCAACTCAGTAGGACCGATATGGTTAGGACCGATTTTGGTAATAAGCTAACCAGAGAGTTGGTCAGGTAAACTCGGTGGGATCGATTCGCTCATCTCGGTGAGACCGAAGTGTTACAAAAGGGAAACAGAGAGTTTACATTCCAATCTCGGTGGGACCGATCGCTCATCTCGGTAAGACCGAAACGTTACAAAGGGAAACAGAGAGATTACAATCCCATCTCAGTGAGACCGAGATCCCTATCGTGAGACCAATTTGCCTAGGGTTTGTGGCAGTGGCTATGACATTTGAAACTCGGTGGCGCCGGATAGAAAGAATTAGTGGGGCCGAGTTTGACTTTTGGTTTAGGTCATATGTGGATGTGGGAAGGTAGTTGAGGATTTTGGAGCATATCACTATGCATTTTGAGCAAGCAAGCCATTAGGCAACACCTCATCCCTCCTTGATAGTATTGGCTTTTCCTATAGACTCAATGTGATCTTGGATCACTAAAATATAAAATGTAGAGTCTTGAGCTTCAAGCTTGAGCCAAACTTTTTGTCCTTAGAATTTTGAGGTATCCACTTTCCTCATCCATGCCATGCCATTCATTGAGCTTTTCCTGAAATATTAATCTTGGAATAATGTTAGCTCAATGAGCTATATGTTGTTAGGAATTACCAAAACCACCCAGGGATAGTTGCACTTTTAGTCTCCCCCTTTTTGGTAATTGATGACAACATATAGATCAAAGCTTCGACAAATGATAATAAGAGTGAAAGATATTGTCGCTTTGAGAAGTATGTGAAAGGCAAGAGCTCCCCCTAAATTTGTGCATATCTTAAGATTTGCTTTGGACTGCAAATGCACAATGAGTTAGGATCATGGGTTACTCTTCCATGTCACATACATCTTGGTGGAGCGCTCAAAATAATAAAGATTGAATACATGCACTCATCACCAAGCAAAGTGAATGATCATATAAGGATAAGTAAAATAATATCATCTAACAAGCATAAGTGTAGCTTATGATCAACCACATGATCATCAATGTCTCACAGATAATAGCATAGTATCTCAAGCAATCAAAAGACAAACAAAGTTCAACCACCAAAGCAAGAGAGAATAAAAAGCAACGCTCTCTCTCGAAGCCTATGATCTATACATGTTTCTCCCCCTTTGGCAACAAGTTACCAAAAAGTTCATAGAAAATGCATAGCACTAAAACGTCTCTCAAGCTTGGTCTTCAGGTGGTGGTGTCCGGATAACTCCAAGAACGAAGGCTTCAGTCGAAGTAGATGGAGCTGATGGAGTAGGTGCTGGAGCTGCTGGCATTGAAGCTGTAGCTGGTGTAGATGAAGTGGCTCTAGTGTCTGGTACTGGTACTGCAGTTGACCTCTGAGCTCTAGGAACTCTGGCAAATGCATCAGTGGTTGTTCTGCCCTTCCTCTCCTGCATGTCATCCCGTAGCTGCTCCACAACAGACTGGATCTCAGTTACCTTCACATCCATGTCATAGAACTTCTGCTCCATGATTCTTTCCAAGCTCTCCTGGTTTCGAGTCAGGGTGGCCAGTCCTTTCTCTATCCTTAGAGTGGATGCAATCAAGTAGCCAAGATGATCTTGCTTGCTTTTTAGAAGATACCGAGATGCCTCCTCCTGGGTTGGCATCTTTGCAGCTTTTTCTGTTTTTGCCTTCTCTCTCTTGGCTTGTGCTTGTACTGAGGATGGTTCATCTTCATCCATAACCACTTGGTTGTCCTCAAAGTCAGGATAGAGAACAAAGTGTTCCTTATCCAACATATATTTTCCTGTGCCCATCTTTGAGTTAATCAACTCCTGAATTTGTGGGGCATATCCACAACTTCTCTTTTGGTCTGCTGATGTCCTCTTGATAGTCTCAACCATGAGGCTCATGACCTTGAACTTTTGTGGGACATCAAAGATTTGAAGCAAGTTAATTGCATGGCCTCTGATCATCTTGTGATCACCTGACTTTGGCAAGAGAGTGTGCCTGAGGATCCAGTTGATCGTTGGCAGTCCTGACAGAAGAAAATGGACTGACCCAAACTTAAAAGTCTCAAGAGCTTTGTCTGGGATCTCCTTGTACATCTGTGACATAGAATTGTGATCCATCTTTTCTTGGCATAAACATCGAAGTCATCTTCACTTTCCTTTGGGGCATTGATCAGATTGGCCCATTCCTCAATAGTTGATTGGTATCTCGTTCCTTCAGACATCCAAACTATTCTGCCATCTGGATAGAAATGTGCTGTGGAGTAGAATTGCATAATGATCTCATCATTCCAGTTTGTGAGCTTCTGCCCAACAAAGTCTGCAACTCCACACGCACTGAAGCTGTCATACACTCCAGGATAGTGTTCTTCATTCTCCTTCATGTAGGTCCAGTCGACCCACCTCATATCACACACTATAGGCTTCTTGTCTAACAAGATTGTCTCATAGAAATCCTGATGTTCCTTTGTGTGGAACCTGTAATCAACAGCAGTCCTTCTCCTGGTGGCATATGGATCTGACTCTCTCCATAGCTTCAACCCTGAGTCTCTCCTGATCTTCATGTTCTCAGCCACAGGATGAGCATCATTGTGGTCTGGAATCTTGGGTTTGAGCTTCCTCAGGACTTGTCCTTCATCATCTTCATCAGCAGCAACTTCAGGCACTGGGGCCTTGTTCTTCTCAGCAGCTTGTATACTCCTGGTATTCCTCTTAGGTGCACTCTTGGGCTTGGAGGCTGCTTTGGGTGCTTCTTTGGGCTTTGATGTTGCAGCCCCTGACTTTATAGCATCACCCATCAGCTTTTGTGCCTTGGGTGCTGGTGCAACAACCTCTTCTTCTTCTTCCATCATGGAAGCCTTTCCAATCACTCTGGCCATGGTCTTCTTGACCCTTTCCTTCCTTTTCTTTCCTTCTGCAGCAGGCTCTTTGGGTTTGGATTCCAAAGATGCTTGAGTGGTGGCTCTGGCTTTTGACATGGGTTGTCTTCCTGCTGGCCTTTTGATCTCCATCCCTGGCTTAACTGCAGCTGAGCTGTACTCCTTCTTGAGCACTTTCTTCTTTGATGTGGCCTCATCCTCTACTGCCACATAATCTTCATCCTCATACTCTGAAGTTTTCTTCTTCCTTGTTCTGGTGGCAGCTTTGGGCAAGTTGCTGGGAGTGCTCCTGCTTCCATCATCTGAGCTGCTAGAGGGACTAGTGCCCTCACTCATGTGAACCTGCTCCTCTTCCTTGTTCTGACTGTCACTCTGATCAGACATGATGCAAACACTGACAGCTGACCCTGTGAATAGATTATAGATGAGGTAGAGTGGATGAGCATCACAAAATACAGAGGTTTTTGCAAAATAATGAATCAAAAACTTAGTTTTAGTTTTCCTCAGAAAGCATTTCGGATCAACTGATTTGTAAACTCGGTGATACCGAAGCAGCTGTTTTAACCCAAAACTAGTGAACTCGGTCAGACCGAGTCACAGTTCGGTGGCACTGAGACTGCTAGGGTTTCACAAAGTCCTGAACTCGGTTACACCGATTTTCAATTCTCGGTCAGACCGAGAATCTCATGTGCAATGGCCTGAGCCGAATCGGTGGTACCGAGTTCCACAACTCGGACGGTCCGAGATGGTTTCGGTGGAAACCTAACCCTAAATTTTCAATTCAACTCTAATCTATGGAGTGTTTTGACTGGATAAGATCGTTTCAATCGTGGCAAGATTCATGGCGAACACAATGTGCTAGGAATCGGATTGAGGATAGCACAGTGATCAAGTTCATACCCTAGTTCGGCGATGAACTTGCTACGGCGGCAACGGCGGGAACGATTTCCGTTAATGGCGGCGGAGACCAGCGGCAGGAGGCAACTGGCGACGAGGAGGACGATCCGGAGACCCTGGAGGCAGAGCGGGATAAGCGCGGGCGAAAAGACTTCGGAGAAATTTCCAAAAAATTTGCCCGTGGATATATATAGCTCGACCCTGTCGGTGTGACCAAGTGGAACAACTCGGTGGCACCGAGATTCATAACTGCAAGCAGTTACTGAAACTCAGTGTGACCGAAAGGTTCAAATCGGTTGCACCGAGATTGAAAACCTAGATCGACTTAGTGATCTCGGTATGACCGAAATGGATGAATCGGTCAGACCGAAACGCACAAAGTTTTGGAAGTTTAAGTCTATGGCGAATCGGGGACTCTGAGTGCTCCTCACACAGAGTGGTTCGAATCTGACTTGATCAAATTTTGTGATGTAGCATGAATAGAGTTTGAGACGAGAAAAGCATAGATAGCTAGAGAGGGTTCTTAGGCATTCTTGTCCATCCACTTGGCAAAAGAAAAGAAAACCAATCAATCAAAACAACAAGTGGATGTCCTCGAATGAGTAACATATGCAATCAACATGCTCACACAATAAAATGGCAATTGAAATATGTGGCAAAGCATGCACAACCAATTCTAGCATCTATCAAACAATTTGCGATGACTAGGTCATCTATATATGAGTATATTGACTTAGGAGTCAAATGAGAACATTTGATCATAGGTCATACTCATCTTTAAGCACAAGTGGGGTTACCACTTGTAACACCCTCGATGCGTCTATATCTCCCACGTGTCGAGGCACGACTTAGAGGCATAATCGCATTGAAGGCATACGTCGCAAGTTAGGCAATCTTCACAACATCCCATGTAATATAGATAATAAAAGGGGAGATAACATAGTTGGCTTACACTCGCCACGTCAATCAAGTACATAAATAACATTACATCATCCAAACACTCATGGCCCGACTACGGCGCCAAAATAAAAGATAACCCAACATGCTGCACAGTCCCGATCACCCCCAACTGGGAACCACTACTGATCATCAGGAAAGGAAACATAGTAACGTTGAGAGTCCTTGTCGAACTCCCACTTGAGCTCGAGCGCGTCACCTGGAGCGGAATCATCAGGCCCTGCATCTGGTGTAATAGTAATCTGTGAGCCACAGGGACTCAGCAATCTCGCACCCTCGCGATCAAGACTATTTAAGCTTATAGGTAAGGCAAGGTAAATATGTGGAGCTGCAGCAAGTGACTAGCAAATATGGTGGCTATCCTGTTCGCAAAAGAGAGCGAGAAGAGGAGGCAAAGCGCGAGCGAGAAACTAGAGAGCAACCTGCGCAAACATTACTCCAACACCGTGTCCACTTCCTGGACTCCGCCGAGAAGAGGCCATCACGGTAACACACTCAGTTGATTCATTTTAATTAAGTTAAGGTTCAAGTTATCTACAACCGGACATTAACAAATTCCCATCTGCCCATAACCGCGGGCACGTCTTTCGAAAGTTCAAATCCCTGCAGGGGAGTCCCAACTTAGCCCATGACAAGCTCTCACGGTCAACGAAGGAATAGACCTCCTCCCAAGACGTTCCGATCAGACTCGGTACCTCGGTTCTTCAAGACACATCGACAGGTTAAAACTAATCCAGCAACACCGCCCGAATGTGCCGACAAATCCCGATAGGAGCTGCACATATCTCTTTCTCAGGGCACACTCAGATTGTCCTAGGTACGGGTAGGCCAGCCCAGAGTTGCCCCTGGTGGCCACCGGCAGCTGACAGGTGGACCAACACTCAGAGGAGCACTGGCCCGGGGGGGTTTAAAATAAGATGACCCTCGGGCTCCGGAAACCCAAGGGAAAAAGAGGCTATGCGGCAAATAGTAAAACCAAGGTTGGGCATTGCTGGAAAAGCTTTAATCAAGGTGAACTATCAAGGGGTTCCCATTATAACCCAACCGCGTAAGGAACGCAAAATCCGGGAACATAACACCGATATGACGAAAACTAGGGCGGCAAGAGTGGAACAAAACACTAGGCGAGAGGCCGAGCCTTCCACCCTTTACCAAGTATATAGATGCATTAAGATAACATGGCAATATAATGATATCCCAACAAGTAAATAAATGTTCCAACAAGGAACGGCCTCCAATCTTCACCTGCAACTAGCAATGCTATAAGAGGGGCTGAGCAAAGCGGTAACATAGCCAATCAACGGTTTGCTAGGACAAGGTGGGTTAGAGGTTTGACATGGCAATTTGGGAGGCTTTAAAGCAAGTGGTAGGCATCGTAGCATCGGCATAGCAAAGAGCGAGCATCTAGCAAAGCAAAGATAGTAGTGATTTCGAGGGTATGATCATCTTGCCTGCAAAGTTGTCAGAGTTGACTGCATCCTCGAAAGCAAACTCAACGGGATCCTCGTTAGCGAACTCGTCTCCCGGCTCTACCCAAATAAGACAAACAAGCAACAAGGACACAATCAACCACATGCAAGGATCAAACAATATGATGCAAAGATGATATGCTATGTGGGATGCGATGCGGGATGCATATGCAAGATTTGACAATGGATGCATGAACCTGGCCTCAACTTGGGAATCCAAGTGTGCCACTGGAAAGATGAGATGAAATCTCTTGAAAACAATATAAAGAACGTCGGAATCGGAGTTACGGTTTGGAAATGGCAAGCGTTTCAAGTATGACACCGGTCTGCGATTTACAGCAAGTAGCCATCTAAATGCAATGAGATGAACAAGCTACAACACCCAAACATGGCATAAAAATACATGGCAGGGATGCATTCAAGATTCTTAACAAAAGTCTATCACTAAGCTATGGCCAATTCATCCATTAACAGGTTCAAACAAGCATGGCAAAAATGCATATGGCAAGCAGATTTCAGACTTAGTGAAATTAACACTTGTCTGGAATTTCAGATCAGGTAGCACTCTTCGGAGCAACAAAACTACATGCTACAGGACCTAAACATGGCAAAGTAAAGCATGGCATGGAGATACTCAAAGAGCTTAACAAAAGTCCCTTACTGACCTTGAGCCAAAAGGGATCAGAAAACACAATTGCAAGCATGTGAACATGGCAAAAACATAATTAGTTCTCAGACTTAGTGAAAACTGGAGCATGCTGAAAACAGATATCAAGTAGGCATGTTCACGAGCTCGATGCACTCATTACGGAGCAAGTCATGATAAACTAAGAATACACCCATCAAGAATACACAAAATTCAAGCTAGACATGGCAATAACAATAACGTAGCATGCACGAATCAACTACAACATCATCGGCAATATCGCTAACAAGTAGACAATCTGCCCAAATTCACGAAGTAGCAAAAGTAGAGCTCGACTGACTCAAGCTAGGGTGCTCCATAATTGCAAACAAAGACATGGATGGATAGAGCACTAAAATATTAACAAAACATCCTTACTGATCATCTTCAAAATAGGCACGGATCACTAGGAAACAACATGAACATATGGCCATATGAGATAAACAAGTCAAGGACTTAGTGGAAATGCTAAGTTCCTGAAATCAGCATTACCAAGTGCCTCACTTTGCAAGCTTGTGCTAGTCACCACACACATCACAAAAATACATGGGTTGCACCTCTGGAAAGATGGCAAAACCCTTAACAAAACATATGTAGAGCTCCTGGGCATATCATGTACACAATAAACATGGCAAAAATGACAAATATCTAAATGGAGTAGCAGATCTGACAATTATCTCAAGTAGCCCTCTTCTAACAGCATTTCGGGCATCAAGATGAACTCAAATGAAAATGATGCAATGGAATGAAATGATGTACTCTCTGAGATGAACATGTATGCAAATGCAATGCACATGATGACATGATATGAGATGCATGACAACGACAACAACACACGGAGACAAAAACCCGAACCCGAGAAAATAAAATAACTTAACGCCGGAAATGGCAAGAGTTGGAATACATATTGGAAAGTCATATCCGGGGTGTTACAACACTCCACCACTACGAAAGGATCTCGTCCCGAGATCTAGGAATGAAAGAACGCCGGGTACTCAGAACGGAGGTGATCCTCGCGTTCCCAGGTGGCTTCATGGTCGGAATGGTGTGACCACTTGACTTTGAGGAATTTGATTGATTTGTTGCGAGTCTTGCGTTCAGTCTCTTCAAGAATAGCAACGGGGTGCTCATGATATGAGAGATCTTCTTGGAGCTCAATGTCCTCGAAGTTGATGGTGCAGTCAGGAGTCTTGAAGCACTTTCGGAGCTGAGAGACATGGAACACGTCATGAACATTTGCAAAGTTTGAAGGAAGCTCGAGTTGATAGGCGAGGTCGCCTCTCTTGCTGACAATCTTGAAAGGTCCCACGTATCTGGGGGCAAGCTTCCCTTTGATACCGAAGCGAAGAGTACCTTTCATAGGAGAGACGCGGAGGTAAACATGATCTCCGATCTCGAAAGCCAAATCACGGTGCTTACTATCATAGTAGCTCTTCTGGCGGGATTGGGCTGCTTTGAGGTTAACGCGAATGACTTTGCACATTTCCTCTGCCTCTGTGATTAAGTCATTACCCAAAAGCTGACGTTCACCGGTTTCAGACCAGTTGAGAGGGGTACGGCACTTCCTGCCATACAGAATTTCAAATGGGGCCTTGCCCGAACTTGCTTGAAAACTATTGTTGTAGGAGAATTCAGCATAAGGAAGACAATCCTCCCACTTCATGCCGAAGGAGATCACACAAGCCCTGAGCATATCTTCAAGAATCTGGTTGACACACTCGACTTGACCGCTAGTTTGAGGATGGAAAGCTGTGCTGAAGCGAATGTTGGTGCCCATGGCCTTCTGAAAAGAATCCAAAAACTTGGAGGTAAAGATGCTGCCACGGTCTGAAGAGATCACTTGTGGAATACCGTGGAGAGAGACAATTCAAGAGGTATAGAGTTCCGCCAATTGAGCTGCAGTGATCGACTCTTTGATAGGCAGAAAGTGAGCCACTTTGGTGAGTTTGTCGATGACAATGAATATAGCATCATTGCCACGCTTGGACTTTGGAAACCCAGTCACGAAGTCCATTTCAATGTGGTCAAACTTCCATTCTGGAATGTCAAGAGGTTGGAGGAGACCGGCTGGCCTTTGGTGTTCTGCCTTCACTCTTCTGCAGACATCACATTCATTCACGAATTGAGCAATCTCGTGCTTCATTCGAGTCCACCAATAAGCCTGCTTGAGGTCCTGATACATCTTTGTACTCCCTGGGTGGATGGAGAGGAGAGAATTGTGATCCTCGTTCAAGATCACTTTACGAAGGTCACCTTTGGGTACAACAATACGATCCTCGAAGAAGAGAGTATCCTTGTCATCAAGGCGGTAGCACTTGTACTTGGGTTGACTCTTGGCAATCCCAATGTTCACCTTTTTCACCATAGCATCAAGAAGCTGGGCTTGGCGAATCTGGTCTTCCAAGGTAGGAGAGACTTGAAGGTTGGCGAGGAAACCTTGAGGAACAACTTGCAGATTAAGTTTGCGGAAAGCTTCACAAAGCTCAGGTTGATAAGGCTTGAGAATCAGACTGTTACAATAAGCCTTCCTGCTCAATGCGTCAGCAATCACATTGGCCTTGCCTGGAGTATACTCGATACTCGGATTATACTATTGAATCATTTCGACCCATCGAGTTTGCCTGAGGTTGAAATTAGGCTGAGTGAAGATGTACTTGAGACTCTTGTGATCAGTGAAAATGTCCACTTTTCTTCCCAATAAGAGATGTCTCCAAGTCAAAAGAGCATGCACAACTGCCGCCAACTCGAGATCATGAGTGGGGTAGTTCTTCTTATTAGGCTTCAACTGGCGAGAGGTATAAGCAACAACTTTCTTCTCTTGCATCAACACTGCGCCAAGACCTTGGAGAGAGGCATCACAAAAGACCTCGTACGGCTTGGATTCATCAGGCGGAGTCAGAACTGGAGCAGTGATCAATTTCTCTTTCAAAGTGTTGAAAGCAATGTCACACTCCAGAGACCAAACGTACTTGACGTGCTTCTGGAGAAGATTTGAGAGAGGCTTCGTGATCTTAGAAAAGTTTTCAACGAATCTTCGACAATAGCTTGCGAGACCGAGGAAGCTGCGGAGTTGCTTCACGTTCTGAGGAGGTTCCCAATTCACAATTGCAGACACCTTCTCAGGATTCACGGCAATGCCCTTGGCAGAGATGATATGACCAAAATAAAGAACCTCATCGAGCCAAAATTCGCACTTGGAGAACTTGGCGTAGAACTGATGTTCCCTCAACTTATCGAGTACCAAACGCAAGTGCTTGGCATGATCTTCCTTGTTCTTCGAGAAAACCAGAATGTCGTCGAGATAGACCAAAACGAAGTCATTGGTGTAGGCGTTGAAGATGAAATTCATCATGCGAGAGAACATTAGAGGAGCGTTGACGAGGCCAAAAGACATGACAGTGTATTCATATGAACCATAGCTTGTCCTGAAAGCCGTCTTGGGAATATCTTGCTCACGGATTCGAATCTGGTGATAACCCATACGGAGATCAAGCTTGGAGAATACTTGGGCACCTTTGAGTTGTTCGAACAGCTCATTGATGTTGGGAAGTGGGTATTTGTTCTTGATGGTCTTCTTGTTCAATGGGCGGTAATCAACACAAAGTCGGTCCGTTCCATCCTTCTTCTTCACAAAAAGAACACCACAACCCCACGGAGAAGAACTAGGCTGGATGAGACCCATTCTCTCTTGAATATCGAGTTGCTTCTTCAGCTCCTTCAACTCTTCAGGTCCGAGCTTGTAAGGACACTTGCACACAGGTTCTGTGCGGGGCTCAAGATCAATAATGAATTCAACTGGCGGTGCGGAGGCATTCCTGGAAGCTCTTCTGGAAAGACGTCTTGATATTCGCAAACGACTGGAATTTGCAAGATAGCATCCAATTCACCCTTCTCATTGAGAGAAAACAGATGGACGGTATCATCACGAGCGGCAAAGACAATTACATCCTCAGACGAATGAGTCAATTGAATCTGCCTGGCTGCACAGTCAAGATGTGCCTTGTGCTTAGAAAGCCAATCCATTCCAAGAATAAGATCAATATCCGAGTCACCAAGAACCGTTGGAGAAGCCAAAAACTTGTAGTCACCCAAGGTGATAGTAACATCCGGAACGATGGAGTTAGCATGCATGCGCTTACCGGGAGAGACAACTGCTAATGGACTAGGCAAAACTTGCGAAACCAATTCATGCCTAGATGTAAACGGTCTCGAGATGAAACAATGTGATGCACCAGTGTCAAAAAGAACTTTTGCAGGAATATCGTTAACTGGAAGGTTACCCATGATGACATCTGATGAATCCTCTGCCTGAGCTGCATTCATCAAGTTGACCTTGGCATGCTAGGGGTTATGCTTGACCACAGCTGTACTTGCCGATCTGACAGGAGGAGGAGGAGGAAGACGCCTCTGGTTGAAACACTTGTTGGCATAGTGACCCTTCTGTTGGCACTTGTTGCACGTGACCTCTGAAAGCGGACGGTGATACGGAGTACTCGATCTTGGAGCTTGAGACGAAGTCTTGTTCTGAAAGCCAGGGTTGGGTGGGTGGGAAGATCCACTGCCACCTTTGCTCTTCTGCTGATACGGTTGATGAAACGGAGGAGGGGGAAGCCAATACTTCTGCTGCTTGGCCACTTGAGTAGAGGAAGAAGGAGTAACATCTCTGACTCGCTTCTTGGAAGCATCACACCTTAGTTGAGCAGCCTCTTGCTTCAATGCCATGTTATAGAACTCATCGTACCTCAAGGGCTCAAAGAGAACAAGAGTGAGCTGGATTTCTTCTCTGAGACCACCCCTGGTCTGGTATATCATGCTCTTCTCATCAGGCACGTCCTGCTTAGCAAAGCGGGCGAGCTTCTGAAACAACTTGTTGTAGTCATAGACAGACAAAGAGCCTTGCTTCAGGTTGCGGAATTCCTCACGCTTGCTTTCAACCACGCTCTGAGGGATATGGTGAGCTCTGAAATCTTGACGGAATTCATCCCAAGTGATAACACATCCACCTCTGGAATCCTTGTACTGCTGGAACCATTCTGCGGCTTGGTCTTTGAGTTGGAAGGAAGCGAACTTGACAAAGTCCTCAGGCCTGACGTTACTGCACTCGAAATGCTTGCACAGATCCACAAGCCAATCGTCAGCATCGGTTGCCTCAACACAATTGCTGAAAGTCTTTGGCCCATTAGCAAGGAACTGGTTGAGTGTAGCAAAGTGATTCTGATTGTTTCCTTGGTTCCCTTGGTTGCCTTGATTGCGCTCTTGGAGAATTTGCATGATCAACTGTGTGTTTGCATTGGTTGCGGCCATCACAACTTGTCATGCCTCCGGAGGAGGTGGAGGTGGTGGCGGATCAGGATTCGGAGTCGTGCGCGTTGGAGGAGCCATCCTGAAGAGGTTGACATCCATTAGCACATTGATAGACAAATATTGAAGCTGAATCCAACAGAATGAAAATTGCAACATATAGTCTTCACATCCGGACAAAATGAACGAATGCATTCCTCTTGAAATGGTCACATATCCATAAATTGAGAAGCCACGTAGAATTAAGGTAGAGAAATAAATCAACAAGGTACGGATCAAGAATGAATAATCGGTAAGAAATCCCAATCTCAAACCAAATATTCGTGGAAGAAGAACTAGAGCTACAAGAATTCCCACCTATGAAACTCCCGAACCTTTCCGGTTATGCAATCAGGTGTTGGGGATACAGGGGAAGCATAATATCTCACCCAAATCTAGCAAATCCTACATCCAGCTGTATCCATCCTTCAACACATAACCGAGAAAAACTTCGGAAACCATCTACCTCAACCTTCGAAAAGCATCCGTTATACAAGTTATGGCGATACTCCCGAACTCCCGCCCTAGTACTGGGTGGCGTCGAGGTTATCTCACCAACGAACTGCATAAAAGAGATTTTCGATGTCGGCGTACTAAACTCAGGTATTCCAGAACTGCAACGATAAAATTATGACGACAACACCTCAGAGCTCAACTCCCCGGGACACTTCCATAAAACCCCTGACAGGAGGCACCAAGACAATGTTCTCGTCATAAAACCATCAGAACGATTCCAAGATACTCGCGTGATCCTAAAAAAAACTTTTAGTGAAATTTGAGAAGAGAAGAGTCAAAACTCTATGTCAGGATGCCTTACCAGAGCAATGAGGAGGCCGGGAAGTAAAAATAATTCCTAAACTCTTCGATATATAATTCCTAAATGACTCAAAACATTTTTCTAGACACAACTCGGCTGCTAAAAACGATCAAGCAATGGGGCTCCTAAGGTCGGGGAAGGCTCTGATTACCAACTTGTAACACCCTCGATGCGTCTATATCTCCCACGTGTCGAGGCACGACTTAGAGGCATAATCGCATTGAAGGCATACGTCGCAAGTTAGGCAATCTTCACAACATCCCATGTAATATAGATAATAAAAGGGGAGATAACATAGTTGGCTTACACTCGCCACGTCAATCAAGTACATAAATAACATTACATCATCCAAACACTCATGGCCCGACTACGGCGCCAAAATAAAAGATAACCCAACATGCGACACGGTCCCGATCACCCCCAACTGGGCACCACTACTGAACATCAGGAAAGGAAACATAGTAACGTTGAGAGTCCTCATCGAACTCCCACTTGAGCTCGAGCGCGTCACCTAGAGTGGAATCATCAGGCCCTACATCTGGTGTAATAGTAATCTGTGAGCCACAGGGACTCAGCAATCTCGCACCCTCGCGATCAAGACTATTTAAGCTTATAGGTAAGGCAAGGTAAATATGTGGAGCTGCAGCAAGCGACTAGCAAATATGGTGGCTATCCTGTTCGCAAAAGAGAGCGAGAAGAGGAGGAAAAGCGCGAGCGAGAAACTAGAGAGCAACCTGCGCAAACATTACTCCAACACCGTTCCACTTCCCGGACTCCGCCGAGAAGAGGCCATCACGGTAACACACTCAGTTGATTCATTTTAATTAAGTTAAGGTTCAAGTTATCTACAACCAGACATTAACAAATTCCCATCTGCCCATAACCGTGAGCACGGCTTTTGAAAGTTCAAATCCCTGCAGGGGAGTCCCAACTTAGCCCATGACAAGCTCTCACGGTCAACGAAGGAATAGACCTCCTCCCAAGACGTTCCGATCAGACTCGGTACCTCGGTTCTTCAAGACACATCGACAGGTTAAAACTAATCCAGCAACACCGCCCGAATGTGCCGGCAAATCCCGATAGGAGCTGCACATATCTCTTTCTCAGGGCACACTCAGATTGTCCTAGGTACGGGTAGGCCAGCCCAGAGTTGCCCCTGGTGGCCACCGGCAGCTGACAGGTGGACCAACACTCAGAGGAGCACTGGCCCGGGGGGGTTTAAAATAAGATGACCCTCGGGCTCCGGAAACCCAAGGGAAAAAGAGGCTATGCGGCAAATGGTAAAACCAAGGTTGGGCATTGCTGGAAAAGCTTTAATCAAGGTGAACTATCAAGGGGTTCCCATTATAACCCAACCGCGTAAGGAACGCGAAATCCGGGAACATAACACCGATATGACGGAAACTAGGGCGGCAAGAGTGGAACAAAACACTAGGCGAGAGGCCGAGCCTTCCACCCTTTACCAAGTATATAGATGCATTAAGATAACATGGCAATATAATGATATCCCAACAAGTAAATAAATGTTCCAACAAGGAACGGCCTCCAATCTTCACCTGCAACTAGCAACGCTATAAGAGGGGCTGAGCAAAGCGGTAACATAGCCAATCAACGGTTTGCTAGGACAAGGTGGGTTAGAGGTTTGACATGGCAATTTGGGAGGCTTTAAAGCAAGTGGTAGGCATTGTAGCATTGGCATAGCAAAGAGCGAGCATCTAGCAAAGCAAAGATAGTAGTGATTTCGAGGGTATGATCATCTTGCCTGCAAAGTTGTCAGAGTTGACTGGATCCTCGAAAGCAAACTCAACGGGATCCTCATTAGCGAACTCGTCTCCCGGCTCTACCCAAACAAGACAAACAAGCAACAAGGACACAATCAACCACGTGCAAGGATCAAACAATATGATGCAAAGATGATATGCTATGCGGGATGCATATGCAAGATTTGACAAGGGATGCATGAACCTGGCATCAACTTGGGAATCCAAGTGTGCCACTGGAAAGATGAGATGAAATCTCTTGAAAACAATATAAAGAACGTCGGAATCGGAGTTACGGTTTGGAAATGGCAAGCGTTTCAAGTATGACACCGGTCTGCGATTTACAGCAAGTAGCCATCTAAATGCAATGAGATGAACAAGCTACAACACCCAAACATGGCATAAAAATACATGGCAGGGATTCATTCAAGATGCTTAACAAAAGTCTAGCACTGAGCTACGACCAATTCATCCATTAACAGGTTCAAACAAGCATGGCAAAAATGCATATGGCAAACAGATTTCAGACTTAGTGAAATTAACACTTGTCTGGAATTTCAGATCAGGTAGCACTCTTCGGAGCAACAAAACTACATGCTACAGGACCTGAACATGGCAAAGTAAAGCATGGCATGGAGCTACTCAAAGAGCTTAACAAAAGTCCCTTAGTGACCTTGAGCCAAAAGGGATCAGAAAACACGATTGCAAGCATGTGAACATGACAAAAACATAATCAGTTCTCAGACTTTGTGAAAACTGGAGCATGCTGAAAACAGATATCAAGTAGGCATGTTCACGAGCTCGATGCACTCATTACGGAGCAAGTCATGATAAAATAAGAATACACCCATCAAGAATACACAAAATTCAAGCTAGACATGGCAATAACAATAACATAGCATGCATGAATCAACTACAACATCATCGGCAAAATCGCTAACAAGTAGACAATCTGCCCAGATTCACGAAGTAGCAAAAGTAGAGCTCGATTGACTCAAGCTAGGGTGATCCATAATTGCAAACAAAGACATGGGTGGATAGAGCACTACAAGATTAACAAAACATCCTTACTGATCATCCTCAAAAGAGGCACGGATCACTAGGAAACAACATGAACATATGGCCATATGAGATAAACAGGTCAAGGACTTAGTGGAAATGCTAAGTCCCTGAAATCAGCATTACCAAGTGCCTCACTTTGCAAGCTTGTGCTAGTCACCACACACATCCCAAAAATACATGGGTTGCACCTCTGGAAAGATGGCAAAACCCTTAACAAAACATATGTAGAGCTCATGGGCATATCATGCACACAATAAACATGGCAAAAATGACAAATATCTAAATGGAGTAGCAGATCTGACAGTTATCTCAAGTAGCCCTCTTCTAACAGCATGTCGGGCATCAAGATGAACTCAAATGAAAATGATGCAATGGAATGAAATGATGTACTCTCTGATATGAACATGTATGCAAATGCAATGCACATGATGACATGATATGAGATGCATGACAACGACAACAACACACGGAGACAAAAACCCGACCCAAGAAAATAAAATAACTTAACGCCGGAAACGGCAAGAGTTGGAATACATATTGGAAAGTCATATCCGGGGTGTTACACCACTTTTACATAAAGCATTGTTGTGTTCACACCATTAGAGTTGCTTTAGCTCAATTCTTAGAGTAAAGCTCCCCCTAGATGTGAGATCCCCCCCCCTAAGAGGGATGAACTAACCTTGGGTTTTGTCAATGATGACTTCATGTAGATGTTGAAGATGTGGATGCTCAATGTTGATGTAGATCATTTGGAGCTATCCATTGGAGTGAGTTGCACTTTCAATACCTACACGGGTTAGTCCCACAAGGAACAAACAAGGATATCCATAGAAATAAAGTGATGCACACACAAGATGATGTCTATGAAAGCTTTTAGGTTACCTTGTCCCTTGTCTTACCAACAAGAGGGTTTGTGACTCCTTGAACTAGTGCAAGATATGGAAGTTGATTGCACTTGTTCTTGCCAAGATGATAAGAGTGAAGTATGTTGGCGGAGTCACCCTCAAGAACTCTCTAGTTCTTCTTCTTTGGGATCCACACCATCTTGATGAGAATCCTCGATGTTGTAGTTGTACTTGATGAAGTGGAACTTGAAGTAGTCTTGGGAACCCACTTGACCAAGGCCTTAGGAGCTTCTTCAAATGCATCAGTTTCCTCTTGAAGCTTGTCCTTGCCTTTTTGCTTGTGGTCTTGTGGTGGAAGATCATCTTGAGCTTGTGTCCCTTTGAAAGAAGTAGGATCATACTTCTCTTGTTGAGGAACAAACTTCGTCTTGGGGTATTGTTCTTCTTCCCACTCAACTCCATTGGCATTGAACTTTTGTTCAAAACAACACCTTGATTCTTCCGGTGCCTTCCTTGCTTGCGTACAATTTCCTCGAATTTCTTACTTCCGGCAAGGCTCTTGTAAACACCTTTCTCTATAATTCCCTTCAATAATCTATTTTCTTGCTCAAGTGTAACTTGGCTAAGAGAATCATTAGTGGAATCAAGAGAACTACTAGAAGCAACAATATTGGATTTAGCATGATTATTGTTACTACTAGAGGAAGAATCTTTCTTGTTCTTGTTACTAGACTTGACTTGAGGCATGTAAGTGGATAAGAGTAAACGCTTGGCAATGTAAGAAGAACTTCTCTTACGAAGATCATCATTGATTGCTTTTAAGAACTCATGCTCTTGCTCAAGGTTGAGCTTTTCAAAGCGTAATTTCTCATGAGTCCTTAAAAGTTCTCGATGATCTCCTAAGATAGTTTCATGAGCTAACTTAAGAGTGTTTAGTTCTTTAGTTAGAGACTCAATCTTCTCCTTATCATTGTCATTCGTTTTATCTTGATTAGCATGATTAATCGATGTTTCATCACAGTATTCATCACTAGAGTTGTCAACAAGTAAATCATCATCACCTAACAAGTCATCTTCATCACTATTGAAATCAACATACTCGGGGTGTGATACCTTTGGGCCTTTAGCCATGAAGCATGTTCCAACTCCTTCATTTGGTGAGTCAAATATGTCGTAGGAGTTGGTTGTCACAAGTGCTAGACCGGCAACACCTTCATCTTGAGTATATTCGGAGTCGGAGTGATAGCTTCTCTCGGAGTGGTTGTCGGAGTTGGAGCCGGATACCCATTCACCAACATGAGCTTGATGTCTTCGTTTTGTACAGCTCCTTGATGACTTGTCCTTTCTTTTCGAATCCTTGCTTCTCCGTGAGGGTCTTCGTTCATAACGATCATCTCTACTCCTTCTTTCTCTAGATGGTGATTCTTCTCTTCTACTTCTTCTCCTGGGAGAATCTTCTCTTCTCTTGTAGGGGGCCATACACTCATTGGAATAGTGTCCGGGCCTTCCACAATTGTAGCAGTTTCGCTCTCGACTAGAAGATCTTTTGTCATTGTAGGACCTTGACTTGGAGCTTCTCTCTTTGCTTCTACTCTTGTAGAACTTGTTAAAGTTCTTCACAAGTAAGCTCAATTCTTCATTGAAGGTTTTTTTCTCACTCGATGATGTGGGGGCTTCACATGAGGCTTTGTAAGCACCACTTGATTTGTTGTGAAGTTCCTCTTTATCCTTGAGTGACATCTCATGAGAAACAATTCTTCCGATGACTTCCGTTGGCTTGAGATCTTTGTAATTTGGCATCATTTGGATCAATGTGCACACGGTATCATATTTTCCATTCAAGGTTCTTAGGATCTTCTTGATGATGAATCTATCGGTCATCTCTTCACTCCCTAAGCCGGCAATCTCATTTGTCATAAGAGCAAGCCTAGAGTACATTTCAGCAACACCTTCACCATCCTTCATTTTGAACTTGTCAAGTTGACTTTGAAGCACATCCAATTTGGATTCCTTGACGGAGTCGGTACCTTCGTGCATATCAATCAAAGTATCCCAAATTTCCTTTGCATTCTCAAGACGGCTGATTTTGTTGAATTCTTTGGGGCACAATCCATTGAAGAGGATATCACAAGCTTGAGCATTGTATTGCAGCATTTTCAACTCTTTCGCGGTGGCTTCACGGTTCGGTTCTTTCCCGTCAAAGAATTCACCTTGCAAGCCAATACACACAATAGCCCAAACGGCGGGGTTATGTCCAAGAATATGCATTTTCATCTTATGCTTACAACTAGCAAAATTAGTGCCATCAAAGTAAGGACCTCTACGGTGATAATTTCCCTCGCTAGACGCCATACTCTCCTAGGTTGTGAAACCAAGGCTATGACCGCCAAAAGCTATGGAAATCAAAGCAACTGGAGACCAAAACTCTGATGCCACTTGTAGGATCGAAAGTATGTCTAGAGGGGGGTGATTAGACTACTTGACCAAATAAAAATCTAGCCTTTTCCCAATTTTAGTTCTTGGCAGATTTTAGCTATCTTAGCACAAGTCAAGCAATCTCCACACAATTCAAGCAAGCATGCAAAAGAGTATATGAGCAGCGGAAAGTAAAGCATGCAACTTGCAAGAATGTAAAGGGAAGGGTTTGGAGGATTCAAACGCAATTGGAGACACGGATGTTTTTGTCGTGGTTCCGATAGGTGGTGCTATCATACATCCACGTTGATGGAGACTTCAACCCACGGAGGGTAACGGTTGCGCGAGTCCACGGAGGGCTCCACCCACAAAGGGTCCACGAAGAAGCAACCTTGTCTATTCCATCACGGCCGTCACCCACAAAGGACTTGCCTCACTAGCGGTAGATCTTCACGAAGTAGGCGATCTCCTTGCCCTTACAAACTCCTTGGTTCAACTCCACAATCTTGTCGGAGGCTCCCAAGTGACACCTAGCCAATCTAGGAGACACCACTCTCCAAGAAGTAACAAATGGTGTGTTGATGATGAACTCCTTGCTCTTGTGCTTCAAATGATAGTCTCCCCAACACTCAACTCTCTCTCACAGGATTTGGATTTGGTGGAAAGAAGATTTGACTGGAAAGCAACTTGGGGAAGGCTAGAGATCAAGATTCATATGGTTGGAATGGAATATCTTGACCTCAACACAAGTGTAGGTGGTTCTCTCTCAGAAAATGTGTATTGGGAGTGTAGGTATGTTCTGATGGCTCTCTCCACGAATCAAGAGTGGGTGGAGGGGTATATATAGCCTCCACGCAAAATCTAACCGTTACACACAATTTTCCAAACTCGGTGGGACCGAATGGTTAAACTCGGTCAGACCGATTCAGCAAACTTAGTGACCGTTAGGATTTTCGGTGGGACTGAGATGCAACTCGGTAGGACCGATATGGTTAGGGTTAGGGCATAACGTAATCTCGGTGTGACCGATTACTCAAACTCGGTGGGACCGATTTTGGTAATAAGCTAACCAGAGAGTTAGTCAGGTAAACTCGGTGGGACCGATTCACTCATCTCGATGAGACCGAAGTGTTACAAAAGGGAAACAGAGAGTTTACATTGCAATCTCGGTGGGACCGATCGCTCATCTTGGTAAGACCGAAACGTTACGAAGGGAAACAGAGAGATTACAATCCCATCTCGGTGAGACTGAGATCCCTATCGGTGAGACCGATTTGCCTAGGGTTTGTGGCAGTGGCTATGACATTTGAAACTCGGTGGCGCCGGATACAAAGAATCGGTGGGGCCGAGTTTGACTTTTGGTTTAGGTCATATGTTGATGTGGGAAGGTAGTTGAGGATTTTGGAGCATATCACTAAGCATTTTGAGCAAGCAAGCCATTAAGGAACACCTCATGCATCCTTGATAGTATTGGCTTTTCCTATAGACTCAATGTGATCTTGGATCACTAAAATATAAAATGTAGAGTCTTGAGCTTCAGGCTTGAGCCAAACTTTTTGTCCTTAGAATTTTGAGTGATCCACTTTCCTCATCCATGCCATGCCATTCATTGAGCTTTTCCTGAAATATCAATCTTGGAATAATGTTAGCTCAATGAGCTATATGTTGTTAGGAATTACCAAAACCACCCAGGGATAGTTGCACTTTCAGAACCCTAGGCCTTGTTTCCTAGCATTGCAATACCGTTTTCGCTCACTTTTATCATTAGTTACCTTGCTGTTTTTATATTTTCAGATTACAAAAACCTATATCTACCATCCATATTGCAGTTGTATCACCATCTCTTCGCTGAACTAGTGCACCTATACAATTTACCATTGTATTGGGTGTGTTGGGGACACAAGAGACTCTTTGTTATTTGGTTGCAAGGTTTTTTGAGAGAGACCATCTTCATCCTACTCCTCCCACGGATTGATAAACCTTAGGTCACCCTCTTGAGTCAAATTTGCTACTATCCTACAAACCTCTGCACTTGGAGGCCCAACAACGTCTACAAGAAGAAGGTTGTGTAGTAGACATCACTTCTTTGGCAAAGTTCGATGGATTTATTTATCTTAAAATGGAGTAGTGCTTTGCAGTTGGGTTCAATCTTGCTAACCCAGTGACAATAAGGGCAAAGACACGTATTATATTGTTGCCACTAAGGACAAAATGAAGGGGTCTCGTCATATTGATTGATGTTATTCTATCTACATCATGTCATCTTGCTTATTGCAATGATGTGTTTCTTGCGAACTTAATACCTCGAGTTGAATGCTGGATAGCGGTTTTGGGATGGAGTGTAGTAGTAGATACAGTTGGATTAATAGTCTACTTATCACGGACATAATGACTATATGAGATTATAGCATGAATGAGCATAGTCATAAATATTTCAATTTAATAGCTGCCTAACTGGAATTTGTTTATCATGCTATTTGCTTGTTTTCAAGAGAGATGCCACTAGTGAACCTATGGTCCCTTGGGTCTATTCTCCATTATTGAATTCTTCTACACAATTGATGTTGGTATTGCTCTACCTTGCTACTATTTATCTCTATCAATTGCATTTAATCTTGTAATTAGCAAGACAAGGGGCTTGACAACCCTATTGCCATGTTGGGGACAAGTGTGTTTGTGTCGTGTGTGCAGGTGATGTTCACTTTGTAAGCTTGTGGGACTTCTACTAGATTGATAACCTTAGTTCTCTAACTGAGAGAAATACTTGCTACTGTCCTGCTTCACCCTTACACATTGGGAATCCCACCAAGTTCTGCTCGAGCAAGCAAGATTTCTAGCATAGTTGTCGGCGTGTCTTCTACTTAATAAATAGGTGCCTTCGTACCATCACACTGCATTCTTTTTATCTATCTTGCCTAGTTACTTTTGCCTCTTTTGCTTGCGAAAATCTTCAAAAATACCTTTTGTTGTTATTTCTTATCTTGTTGCAATCATGTCTACTACAAATAATGCTAAGTTATGTGATTTCACTAGTACTAATAATAATGATTTTACTAGTACTCCTATTGGTCCTCTCGCCACTAGTGTAGAGTCTTATGAAATTAAAGCTGCTTTGGTGAATCTTGTTATGAAAGAACAATTTTTTGGAAATTACAATGAAGATGCTCTTCTCATCTCAATACTTTTGTTGAACTTTGTGATATGCAAAAAAACTAAAGATGTGGACAATGATATTATAAAACTAAAATTATTTCCTTTTCCTTAAGAGATAGACTAAGGAATGGCTAGTGTCTTAAACTAAAAATAGCATTGATTCTTGGACTAAGTGTAAAGATGCTTTTATTGGAGAACCATCCTCGTTCCCTGATCCTTTACAAGAAAATAATAAGGGTGAATTTCAAATAAAGTATCATTATCAATGGCAAGGTGACTGGAAAAGAATCAAACTCTTAGTAGCCTAAGGTACATGAAGTATGTTGTTTATATGAATGTCAAAATCAGAGGTATGACTAGTTGAATGAACAACATGATTGATAGTCATACCTGATCCACCAGCTGTATGAATCGTCGGTGTACTTTTCATGGGCCGTTAGCTTCTCCAAATTGTTGGTGATATGGTCAGCCGCCCCATTGTCCATATACCAGTTGGTATTTACCTCATACTAGGGTGCAACAACATTGGTTGACCTTTCTTCTGTCCTTTGGTAGGAAGAGTCGAACCTTTTCCAGCACTTCCATGCCAGATTCCCTCCCTTGCCACAAATTTGATAGATGACCTTGGTTGCGGCGGTATTGTTGTTGTAGTTACCACCACTATCATTGTAGTTTCCAACACCGTTGTTGTTGCCACCTCCGCCGCCTAGCTTGGAGAAGTTGCGACAATGGCCACCGTTGTTTCTGACGACGCTAGATTGTTTGGTGAAGTGGCCGCGAGCAATGGCGTTGGTGGACGATTGAGAGTCCCCGCCACGGAGGTTCATGCGCGTCTCAAAGTTGAGGAACTGAGAGTACAACTCTGGGATGATGACTGGCTCCACCCTCAAACACATGGTGGAGACTACCGGGTCGAATTCTTCATCAAGCCCGTCGAGGACGATGTGGGATACAGTGTCTTCCTCTTCTACTTTATTTCCTACGGCCATTCATTCATCACAAAGAGACTTGATCTTACCCACGTACTTTATGATGCAGGCATTGCCCTTCTATAGGTTTGCGAGCACCATTTGGACATTGACAGTCCTTGCACGGGTTCGGGAGGTGAGCATGCCCTCCATGGTGTTCCACAGGTTTGCTGCCGTGTGTCAGGAAGCCACCTAGATTGCCATCTCTCGTTGTATCGTGGTCAGCAAGTAGCAAAAAACATGTTGATCTTGCGCATACCACGTTTGGAGGTCAGGGTTAGGCGTCTTGGATGTCGTCTTGTCGTCGTCGGAGGTGGCGTTAATGGTCGTGGGAGGGGGCTTCTTTATGGTGTCGAGATAGTTTGCCATCTGCGCTCCTCTGATGCCAGAGAGGACGGTCACCCACCACAACACCCGATCCCCCTTGGTGAGCTTCTCGGATGTGAAGTGAGCAAATGGAGATGAGGGGAAGGAACTTGAAGAACTAGCCATAGACGCAATACTGGAATAAGGAAGTGCAAGTTGGCGATTGAAGCAAAGGAAAGATGATTGTGAGGCTAGCTCTGATTACCATGTAAAAGTATATACGTGAGGCATATGCATCATCAGCACGGACACGTGTGTGTTAAATAGATTGACAAGATTACAATGTGCGGCAGGTTGTTAGTAGTCTTGATCCCAGCCTTGTACTCCCTCCATCTGAAATTACTTGTCGTAGAAATGGATGTATCTAGACGTTTTTTTAGTTCTAGACACATCCATTTCTATTTATTTCAGCGACAAGTAATTCCAGATGGAAGGGGTACAACACAACGCACATGCACACATACAACGTAACTACTGGAGTATAATGTTTAACCTTGTCCCATAGCTTGAGTTTTTGGGTTAACTTTCTGGTGCGTGCAGTTATATATGGTATCGGAGCCGAGAGGTCTTGAGTTCAAGACCCGGCTAACACAATGTGAAAATATAAGAATTCAACCCACTTTTGGTCCACGTTTAGGCCTGAGGGACGTGAGGGAGAGTGTTGAAGTATAAATGCATAGCCTACCTTCCCTCATCAGCTTGAGCTTATGGGTGAACTGATTAGGTGCATAAATTTTCAACCAAGATATTCATAGTTCAACACCTAGTAAATGCATTAAATAATTGCGGCATGCCCTCGCTTTCGCTGCCCATGTTATAAACTCCAAAGGAGCATAGACGTGAAGGGGAGTATTGGAGTATAATGTCCGACCCTATGCTATATCTTGAGCTTTTGGGTGAACTGGCTAGTATGCAGTTCTACAATAACACACATGCCTTCCGACGACGCCAGATGCACCGCCAGGACAGGGCTTAGACAGGAAAAACCTTCATCTTGTCTTTCTGAGCAAGACACAAACCTAACTAAACTCAAAAACACACCTAAAATGGGGCCCTCACATCGGCAAGGTTTGGGATTCACCTTGTTTCCAAGGCCCTAAAGCAACAGGAGAGAGATACAATGACAACATCGCAGACGTGAGGCTGGAGACAACAACCCTAAGTTCTTCTTTCGAAATAAGGAAAGAATGTGCTTCCAAGAGCTGAAAATCCACTCCCTCATGTAAAAAACATGAAAAATAATCAATATGTACAAAATCAATCCTCAAAGGTGGTGATTTCTGCAAGGACGTGGCTCGCTAACGCTCGTGCGCTCGTACGTGGGAGAGAGCGCTCTCCCATATAAGGAAGGACCACCCCGCGCTATCGAGGACAACCAAAAAAGGAAGCCGAATGCGCGTGCATAACTATCCCACCTGTTGGGGAACGTAGCATGCAATTTTAAAAAAAAATCCTACGATCACGCAAGATCTATCTAGGAGATGCATAGAAACAAGAGGGGGAGAGTGTGTCCACATACCCTCGTAGATCGAAATAAGAATCGTTAGGTTAACGCGGTTGATGTAGTCGAACGTCTTCACGATCCAACTGATCCAAGTACCGAAGGTACGGCACCTCCGTGTTCAGCACACGTTCAGCTCGATGACGTCCCTCGAACTATTGATCCAGTAGAGCGTCGAGGGAGAGTTCTGACAGCACGACGGCATGGTGACGGTGATGGTGATGTGATCCGCGCAGGGCTTCGCCTAAGCACTACGACGCTATGACTGGAGGAGTAAACTATGGAGGGGGCACCGCACACGGCAAAGAGAACAACGGTTGTGCCTTTGGGGTGCTGCCCGTATATGAAGGAGAGGGGGAGGAGGTGGCTGGCCTAGGAGGGGCGTGCCATGGGGGAAGTCCTACTAGGACTCCATTCCTAGTAGGATTCGGCCCCCCTTCCTTCCAAAGGAGAGGGGGAAAGGGGAAAGAGGGGAGAGGGGGAAGGAAAGGGGGCCCGCGCCCCCACCCCTTGTCCAATTTGGATTGGGCTTGGGAGGGGGCGCCACCTCCTGTGGCTGCCTCCTCTTCTCCACTATGGCCCATTAGGCCCATTAACTTTCCCGGGGGGGTCCGGTAACCTCCCGGTACTCTGAAAAATCCCCGAACCTCTTCGGAACCATTCTGATCTCCATATATAACCTTCCAATACATGAATCTTTACCTCTCAAGCATTTCGAGACTCCTCGTCATGTCTGTGATCTCATCCGGCACTCCGAACAAACTTCGGTCACCAAAACACACAACTCATAATACAAGTCATCATTGAACGTTAAGCGTGTGGACCCTATGGGTTCGAGAACTATGTAGACATGACCGAGACACATCTCGGGTCAATAACCAATAGCGGAACCTGGAAGCTCATATTAGTTCCTACATATTCTATGAAGATCTTTATCGGTCAAACCGCATAGCAACATACGTCATTCCCGTTGTCATCGGTATGTTACTTGCCCGAGATTCAATCGCTGGTATCATCATACCTAGTTCAATCTCATTGCCGGCAAGTCTCTTTACTCGTTCCATAATGCATCATCCCGCAACTAACTCATTAGTCACATTGCTTGCAAGGCTTATAGTGATGTGCATTACCGAGAGGGCCCAGGATACCTCTCCGATACACCGAGTGACAAATCCTAATCTCGATCTATGCCAACCCAACAAACACCTTCGGAGACACCTGTAGAGCATCTTTATAATCACCTAGTTATGTTGTGACATTTGATAGCACACAAGGTGTTCCTCCGGTATTCAGGAGTTGCATAATCTCATAGTTAGAGGAATATGTATAAGTCATGAAGAAAGCATTAGCAATAAAATTAAACGATCATATGCTAAGCTAACGGATGGGTCTTGTCCATCACATCATTCTCTAATGATGTGATCTCGTTCATCAAATGTTACGGCATATCTCTCTCAAGGTAGTTTTGGTGATTGATGACAACATGTTTGCGGACTAATCTTGTGCTTTGAATAATTCACAGATTCTCCCCTGGCACGAGACGCCTTCTTCCCCTCGGAGTGTATTTCAAGATGGTGTAGCTCTTTCGTTTCTTTCTCGGTGGACCAGTTGCGTAGAGGGCACCGTACTATCAAGAGGGGGTCCGCTGGGGTTTTGCATGGGTGGAATCATCACGTACACATCAACTTCTCACCCTCCGAGCATTTCCTCTCCATTGAAGAGATCTCTCCTCTCTTCCTTGTCCTGTCTGGGTCTAAGCGGTAGTACCACACACCCAGCGGTAGTACCGCTGAGGAGCCAAGCGGCAGTACCGCTCCGCAGCGGTAGTACCGCGCACCCAGCGGTAGTACCGCTGAGGAGCCAAGCGGCAGTACCACTCTGCAGCGGTAGTACCGCCCTTGGCTCCACAGCAGTAGTACCGCTGGGGGCCTGGCACCTCCGCCTTGTCCTCAGCATATTTGAGAGATCCCTTCTCTCTCGCGCGCGCGCCCCAGCGGTAGTACCGCAATGCCTGCGGTACTACGGCCGAAGGGTCACAAGCGTCAATACCGCTCCACAGCGGTACTACCGCCCTTGACCCCACTACCGTAGTACCGCTGGGTAGTCTGGCTCCTACCGCCTCGATTCGAGAGGTCTTTTTCTCGTGTCGGGTTTTGCGGCACTAGTCACGGTTGTAGTGGCGGTAGTACCGTTCTAGGAGCGGTAGTACCGCCCTACCACCGTAGTAGTACCGCATTTGGGCCCGTTCCCTACTAAGTCTCCTCAGTGCGGCAGTACCGCTGGCTGGCGTGGCAGTACCGTCGCCTGGCGGTAGTACCGCCCCCTCTCAGCGGTAGTACCGCCCTGTGTGGGGCTGGTTGGTGGGGGGCAACAGGATTGTTGCCCCCACTATAAAAGGGATTCCCCTTCCTCCTTCTCACCTACCTCTTCCTCCCCCAAGCTCCATTTATTGCTCAAGCTCAATTAAATACTCCAAGCTACATTTTGCCCGATCTATCTCCCTAGCCAATCAAACTTGTTGATTTGCTCGGGAGTGGTTGAGAAGGCTCCGATCTACACTTCCACCAAGGGATTTTTGATTCCCCCACTCATCCCTAGAGGATCTTGTTACTCTTGGGTGTTTGAGCACCCTAGACGGTTGAGGTCACCTCGGAGCCATATTCCATTGTGGTGAAGCTTCATGGTCTTGTTGGGAGCCTTTGATTAAGTTGTGGAGATTGCCCCAACCTTGTTTGTAAAGGTTCGGTCGCTGCCTTCAAGGGCACCAATAGTGGAATCATGGCATCTCGCATTGTGTGAGGGCGTGAGGAGAATACGGTGGCCCTAGTGGCTTCTTGGGGAGCATTGTGCCTCCACACCGCTCCTACGGAGACGTACTTCCCCTCAAAACGAAGAAACTTCGGTAACACATCCTCGTCTTCACCGGATCCACTCTTGGTTATCTCTTACCTTTACTTGTGCAAGCTCTTTAGTGTCTCTACCCTTGCTTGCTTGTATGCGTGTTGTTATTGCCTCATATAGGTTGCTCACCTAGTTGCACATCTAGACAACCTACTTTGATGCAAAGTTTAATTTGGTAAAGAAAAGCTAAAAATTGGTAGTTGCCTATTCACCCCCCCTCTAGTCAACCATATCGATCCTTTCAATTGGTATTAGAGCCTTGTCTCTTTATTAAGGAATTTACCGTCCAAAGAGTATGGTTGATACCGTAGACGGTGTGGAGGAATACTCCGGTGTGAATCTGATCTTGTCTACGGGAGATGGGGGAACTTCGGTCTCTCGTGGGGAGTTCAATGTGGCCTTGGAGACATTGAAAACCTCCATGACGACCAAAGTTGAAAGCATGTTTACTAAATTTCTTGAGGGGATTAAACTATCCACCGCACCATTGAAAGTGGGTGATCCCGCCAACAAGGTGTCGGATGCTATCCCCGACAAGGGGGAAGCTAGTAGTGAAAAGGCTCCTTCTTCTAGTGGCAAGAATGGCACCGGCATCTTTGCCCATGTGGAACCACCACTTGTTTATGGTGGACCGGTTCCATCCACTCATTTGAATCATGCCGGTGCTCCCCCTAAGATTGTGAAAAATGAGGATTTTGATTCTTGGGTTTACCGCTTTAAACGTCATTTAAATCATGTGAACACTAACCTTTGGAGAATCATTGAAGAAGGTTTCTATCCACATGATCCAAGAAACTTCACTCCTCGAGAAGCCGCGGACAATCAATTCAATGAGAATGATCTCTTCATCATTCAAGATGCAAATCCACCCGAAGACCTACCTCATCTTCGTCCCTTCGCCTTGGCCAAAGATGCATGGCATTGTGTCGTGTCTCTCTACCGGGGAAGCGCAAGCATTCAACGCTCCAACTATGAAGTGGTACAAGATGAGGCCGATGAGTTTGCAATGAAGGAAGATGAAGAACCTCGTGAGCTTTATCGGAGATTAACCAAACTCGCGGTCTCGCTACGAGATCACGGGAGCAAGGACATGGATGACAATTGGATCAAGCGCAAATTCCTCAAGGCAATGATGCCCTACCACAAGGCCATGTCCTCCGTCATTCGTCAAAGACCGGACTTCCACACCTTGACCTCAAGCGAAGTGTTGGATGAGTTTGTGGCCATGAACATTTTGGACAAGACCGCCGACAATGCGGTGCTCCGTTCTCAATGGGCAAAGAAGCCTAACCTTGCTTTGAGGGCCAAGCTCACCATGGAAGAAGAAGAAGAGGAAGAAGAGGAGAGCAACCCCGAAGATATGAAGTATGCGTATCATGAACACATGGCACTTGCTTCAAGGCAATTTTGGAGCAAGAAAAACTCGAGGCCCAACTTTAGCAAAAACAACTCGAGTGGCACAAGAGGCAAGCAACGTGTAAGGACTTGCTACAATTGCGGCAACGTGAGTCATTTCGTTGCGGAATGCCCGTATGAGAAGAGGGAAGACAATGGTGGCAAACTCATCCGAAAGGACAAGGCCAAGTCATTCCCCAACAAGAACAACTTCACCAAGAAGACTCCTCCCAAGGCTTTGGTTGTGCAAGAAGAGTACAATGAGGATGATGACGATGATGAAGATGATGAGTCAGTTTCCATGGCCTCCGTTGCCATTGCAACAACGTCACGGGTGTCTCTCTTCGACTCACCCAACGAGAGCATCACCGCCAAGTGCCTCATGGCTAAATCCACCAACAAGGTAACCTCCAAAATCAAAACTACCATCATTAATCATCCTTCCCAAACGGATAGCATTAATGAACTTGAGGGAGCTAATGTGGACGCTAACGAGTTTGAGGCCTTTATGGGCAAACTCAAGGGAAAATCCAAGAAGCACTTTGTTGCTCTCTTGAAACAACATGGTGAGGCCAATGACATGATCGAGGCTCACGAAGACACCATCTCTAAGATGGAAGGGCATAGTCATGACTATGCCGATGAGATTTCGGATCTTTCCAATGCTCTTGAGGAAGAGCGTGGTCTTCGTTTGGCTCTTGAGGAGTCACACAACGTTGATCATGCTAAGTTAAAGAAAGATTATGATCATGCCCTCATTGTTTCTCATGTGCTAAATTCTGAGAAGGCCAAACTCGGGGTTGATCTTGCTAGACTCAAAGAGGATTTTGATATACTTGACAAGGCCCACAAGGCCTTGAAGGGTATTCATGCTAGTCTCAAGGAGTCTCATGATCAACTCCAAGTGAAGCTAACTAAGGAGAAAGCAACTTTTCCTCATATGGTTTTAATTGATAATACAAATGCAAATGCTACTAACCCGTGTTGTGAGCATATACATCTTGTTGAGGAAAATGCTAAGTTGAAGGAGCAACTTGAGAGAGGTCTTGTGACTTGCATACAAGGCAAGAAGAACCTCAACGATCTCTTGATCAACCAAAAGGGAGGTGTGGCCAAGGAAGGGGTTGGGTACGTGCCCGACTCCAAGAACAAGAAGAAGAATGACAAGACCAAACGACCTCCTCCCCTCATGCAAACCTTTGTGAGGGAGGGAGAGAGTGCCCCCGAGGAGAAGAAGAAGAACAATGTCAAGAAGGGCAATGTCACCTCTCCCAACAAAGCCGGCGATTTTAATCCTTCTTATGTGTTATGCCGTGCTAGTGATGGGCATGTTTATGCCAAATTTGTTGGTTCTCTTCATGAGTACATTGAATGGTCTATTTGGGTTCCTAAGACCCTTGTTACTAACATCAAAGGACCCATTACAAAATGGGTACCTAAAACCAAGCATTGATCTCTTGTAGGTGTTTGCTTCCGGTGGTGGATCATGGTTGCTCGATAGCGGAGCTACAAATCATATGACCGGAAGCAAGGACTTGGTGGTGGACGTGCACAAAGTTCCATCTATGCCCACCAATGTCGAGTGGGGTGACGCCTCATCCTCTAAGGTATTGGGACTTGGCAAGGTGGTCATCTCTCATGATCTCACGATCGAGAAGGTCATGCTTGTTGAGTCCCTTGCATACAATTTACTTTCCGTTCGTCAACTTGCAATCATGGGCTTTGCCACTTTCTTTGATATCGATACCGTGGCCCTCTTGTGGAGCAAGACTCTTAAAGTAGCTTTTGTTGGGCATGTCGAGAACGGTCTGTATGTGATTAACTTTTTGGAGCGACCCACTAAGACCGTGACATGCCTAATGGCTAAAGTTGATGTGGGATGGCTTTGGCATCGCCATTTAGCCCATGTCAATATGAGATCTTTGCAAAGTCTTCTCAAGGGGACCATGTTCATGGACTAATGAATGTTAGTTTTGTTAAAGATCGTGCTTGCAGTGCCTGTATCGAAGGAAAGCTACATGAGAAGGCTCACCCTCCCATGACTATCATTTATTCAAAGAGGCCCTTGGAGCTCCTTCACATGGATCTTTTTGGGCCCCCATCCTTCGATAGTCTTGGAGGTAGGAAGTAGTGCTTGGTGATTGTGGATGACTACTCAAGGTACACGTGGGTGTATTTCTTCAAGAGGAAGAGCGAGACCCAACAAACAGTCATTGACACTGCAAATGAAGCACAACTTCAACACAATGCAAAGATCTTGACAATAAGAAGTGACAACGGCACCGAGTTCAAGAACTACACCTTGGATGAATTTCTTAGTGATGAGGGAATCAAGCATCAATATTCCGCACCATACACCCCTCAACAAAACGGTGTTGCGGAGAGGAAGAACCGGACGTTGATGGATGCGGCAAGGACCATGATGGCGGAGTTCAAGTCTCCGTACAACTTTTCGGCCGAAGCCATCAACACCGCGTGTCATGCATCCAATCGGCTCTACCTCCGCAAGGGCCTGAACAAGACTCCATATGAGATACTCACCGGTAACAAGCCCAACCTCAAGTACTTCCGGGTATTCGGGTGTAAGTGTTTCATTCTCAAGAAAGGTGTTCGGTTGTCTAAATTTGAGGCTAGAGCTTATGAGGGCATATTTGTTGGTTATGCTACAAACTCTCATGCTTACCGTGTCCTCAATAAATCCACGGGACTTATTGAGGAGACGTGTAACGTGGAGTTTGATGAGAATAACGGCTCCCAAGTGGAGCAAAGTGGCACTTGTGATGTAGGTGATGAAATTCCTCCTCAAGCCATAAGAAGAATGGGTGTTGGTTTCATCCTACCCATTGAGGAACCCCTTGTGGCCAAAGGAGAAGGACAATGCTCCACTCAAGTGAAGCCATCACCAACCCAAGGCCCACACGCTTTCGAAGAACAAAGTGAAGGCCCTCAACCTCATGAACAAGACCAAGGGCAAGATCATTCTCAAGACGGTGTTGACACACCAAGTGAAGCCCAAGGTCAAGTTCTCTCCCCCGAGCAAGTTCAAGATCAAGAACAAGTTCATGACGACGCTCAAGATGATCAAGTAACCGCTCCTCAACTCACCACCGAGGAGGAATTAGAGCGTCATGCCGCCAAGGTTGCTTCCAAGCTGTCCACCAAGGATCACCTCATGACGAATGTGCTTGGAAGCTTAAGAAAGGGGGTAAGCACTCGTAGACAATTAGCAAATTATTGTGAGCATCACGCGTTTGTCTCTTGTGTGGAACCCCACAAGGTCTATGAGGCGCTAGAAGATCCGGATTGGCTCAATGCCATGCACGAAGAACTCAACAACTTCGAGCGCAACAAAGTGTGGAGATTGGTGCCAAGGCCAACGGGGAACCACAATGTCATTGGAAGCAAGTGGATATTCAAGAACAAGCAAGATGCCCATGGGATTATCATTCGCAACAAGGCTCGTTTGGTAGCACAAGGCTACTCCCAAGTCGAGGGTATTGACTACGGTGAAACCTTTGCTCCCGTTGCTCATCTTGAATCCATTCGCATGTTGATTGCATATGCTTCTCGTCATAACTTTAAGTTACAACAAATGGATGTGAAGAGTGCTTTTCTTAATGGTCCCATTAATGAATTGGTTTACATCAAGCAACCCGCCGGGTTCGAGGATCCCTACTTTCCTGATCATGTGTATCAACTCGATAAGGCACTCTATGGCCTTAAACAAGCCCCACGTGCGTGGTATGACCACCTTACCGAGTTGTTACAAGACCGTGGTTTTGAAGTTGGGCTAATCGACCCCACTCTTTTTACTAAGAAGGTCAAAGGGGAGTTGTTTGTGTGCCAATTATATGTTGATGATATTATCTTTCGTTCTCCTAACAAAGCTTTCAATGAGGAATTTGCCGCTCTCATGACCTCAAAGTTCGAGATGTCCTCCATGGGAGAGTTGAAGTTCTTCTAGGGTTCGAAGTGAAGCAAAGAAGAGAAGGAACCTTCATCAATCAATCCAAATACACTCAAGACATGCTCAAGAGATTCAAGCTAAGTGACGTCAAGCCGCCCTCCACTCCAATGCCCACCAAGTGCCAACTTGACTTAGATCCCAATGGTAAAGTGGTGGATCAAAAGGTATATCGTTCCATGATTGGATCCTTGCTTTACCTTTGTGCATCTAGACCGGACATCATGTTGAGTGTGGGAATTTGTGCACGGTTTCAAGCTGCACCTAAGGAAAGTCACTATGTGGCGGTCAAACGAATCTTTCGATATTTAGCTCATACCCCAAACTTTGGCTTATGGTACCCAAGAGGATCAAACTTCAAGCTTGTAGGGTACTCGGATTCCGATTGGGCGGGAGACAAAGTGGATAGGAAGTCCACTTCTGGAGGGTGCCAATTCCTTGGTTGCTCTTTGGTAAGTTGGTCTTCCAAAAAGCAAAGTTGTGTGTCTCTCTCGTCCACTGAGGCGGAGTATGTTGCCGCCAGTAGTTGTTCTGCACAACTTCTATGGATGAGGCAAACTTTAAAGGATTACGGTGTCACTTGTGACAAAGTGCCTCTTTGGTGTGACAATGAAAGTGCCATCAAGATTTCTCTCAACCCAGTGCAACACTTCAAGACGAAGCATATTGAGATTCGGTATCACTTCATCCGGGATCACATTAGGTGAGGAGAGATCGAGCTCAACTATGTCAACACTCATGACAACCTTGCAGATATTTTCATGAAGCCCTTGGATGAAGCAAGATTTCGCGAGTTAAGGCATGAGCTCAATATCATTGATTCGAGCAATGTGGCTTGAACCCGTGCACACCCTACCACGCTCAATTTGTTGTCTAGTCTAGGTGTAGGCATGTACATAGGGGGAGTGTCGTTCTCTCAATGAACTCTCCCTCCCCCCATTATGCATAAATTGATCAAGTCTTTCACTTTAGCCATTGTTAATGGCACTTGTGCTTCAAAGAAGAGTTTTGGTCATGGGCCCAAGGTTAAAATCTTTGCGGTGCCATACCTTTTGACTCAAACATAGGTGGCCTCGGCCACCGCCCTCGTTTAAAGAGGTGTGTCTTGGTCGTTTGCTGGTGTGTTTGTTCTTCCTCTCGCCGTTTTTGTCGTTTCGTCGAGCTAAAGCCGTGTTTGTTTAGTTGCCGTGGCGTGCTGGGCGGTACTACCGCTGGTGGTGCGCGATACTACCGCTTATAAGCGATACTACCGCCCCCCAGCGCGGTACTACCGTTGGGGACGAGAACAGGGGGTTAAGTCGGGGCAGGGGGAGGTTTCTTCTCCCCCATACCCATTCACTTCGCCCCTCTTTTCTCTTCCTCTCTCCAGCCTCCACTCGCCGCGGGAGGGCTCCGGCGGATCTCCGTCTCCGGGGCGTCCCTCTCCATTTCCTTTGGTGGAGTCGATCCCCACCTCGTCCTCTTGCCATGGATGCCGGTATTGCCCCCGTTCCTTCTTTCGTTTTGTCTCTTTTTCAGATCTTGTTTCTTAGGGGCAATGGTGGTTGCATCTCTAGATTTTTGGCTAAATCTAGGCTTGAGTTGGTTGGGGAAAGCAACTAGACTATCTCGATTAGAGTTTGGTAGGATTATTTTTGAATTTGGTAGGGCGGTAGTGCCGGATCTGACCACGGTAGTAGGACCCGCGGTTTCACCGCCTCGTGCTAAGAAACTGCTGTTTCTCCGCCTCAAGTGGTACTACCGCTCTCTTTGGAGCAGTACTACCGCTTGACCTAGAGCGGTACTACCGCTCCCTTTGGGGCGGTACTACCGCATGGGGCGGTACTACCGCGGGCAGGTCACGGTACTACCGCTGCATGCCAATTTCCATCATTTTCCTGCCTTACCTTGATCTTTTTGTTGAGTTTGTTGGCTTATGCTCGTTCTTTCTGGATGTTTTGCGTGTTCTTGTGTTTGGCTCCAGGTGATGACCCTTCCGAGCAGCAAGGTCGCCGTATCAACCCCGGGCGTGCCACATCAAAACGCTACCGCACCTCAGAGCCAGCCGGTGGTTCCTCGAGCACCCAACCACCTCCAACAAGTGCATCTGCCAGTGTTCCTCCACCTCCTCAGCAATCGAAGCGAGCCGCCCACAAGCCCAAAGGGAAGACTGTGACTGAGATGACCAACAAGGAGTTTTGGGAGAAGCGTCGCCGCAACCCCTATGCGGTGGACCAAGAACCCACTTTGGTCAACCGCCCGTTCTGGAACCGTTTTCAGTTTGCCATCTACTTTGATGTGATCAAGGCCAAGAAGAATCTTTTTTTATGTTCGCTCCATTGACACTGATGCTATGGAGAAGGACCCGGAGTACTTTGGCGAAGCTCTTCATATGTGCACTCAGCTGAACATTCTCAGGATCATGCAATTCAACAAGGATTTTGATGCGGATTTGGTGGCTCAATTTTATGCCACCGTCCATCTTGGGACAGATGTCGACAGGACTCTGACATGGATGACCAATGGCAAGCTGCTTTCTATCAAGTGGAAGGCTTTCATGGAGTTACTTGATGTGGTGGATACCGGGCTTGAGACTCCTGTCGGTTTCCGTCCTCACCGCAATGCTACATCCACCCACAAGCAAGCCCTTTGGCCCTACTGCACTGTGAAGGTTCACCCAGTAACTGAGAAGAAGACCTATGAGCTGTCTCCGTATCTGGACATTCTTCATCGCATATTCCGTGAGACTCTCTTTCCTCGGATTGGGAATCTGGATATGGTCCATTCTTACCTCGTGGACATGCTCCTCTTCTGTCAGCATGAGAAGGAAGCAAGCACTGGAGAGAGCCTGGATATCTCTCATGTCATGTGGTCTGAACTTCTATCTGCCGTGTCTGAGCACAAGTGTCCTATCTATGGTCCATTCATCATGAGGCTCATTGAGAGGGCCTGGGCACAGACTTATCCCAGAGTGCTGCTAGAGACTGGAGACTTGGTTTCTCATGAGATCAAGCGTCTGAGGAAGAAGGACAACAGGACAGCGCCTACCACAGGGGGTCCATCTGCTACTGCTGCCACAGGGGGTCCATCTGCTGCTGCTTCCATGGGGACCGAGGGTGAGGCTGCTACTGATGCTCATGAGGAGGACTTTGGCCCCTCTAGTGTAGAACCGTCGTGGGCACAGAAGCTTAAGCGCAAGATGAAGAAGCTTTTCTGCATGGAGTCTCATGGTCAGTACATGACTCATGTGGCGGAGAAGCATGCCAGGATGCGCCACAAGGAGCTCATGCGTCAGATGGGAGCAACAGTTGCCAGTGGGTCTGAGGGTCAGATCACTGAAGAGGAGGACTGGATTCATCAGAATTGCCACTGGACCGACTCCGATGCCTAGCAGTTTTCGACCCACGATGAAGATGCAGAGATGTGATGTTTGAGATCTTCCTCCTCCCATCACCTGGATTCGTAGTGTCTCTCTTTGCCCTTTTTGGTGTCTCGCTGCCAAAGGGGGAGAGAGTGTAGGGATTTGCTTCTTGTGTCGTGCTTTGGGTTGTCTTGTGGTTTCTTGTGTGTTCTCTCGGTGTCTTTCTTTGGTTTGGTTTGGTGTGAGACCTAAGTTCTAGACATATGGTGTGAGACATATGCTCCCTATCGCTACCTTATTACTTATGTCATTTCAGAGTACTATAGTTTATTGTGAGATGCATGCTTGTCCTGCTTATTCTCTTCTCTCATATATCTTGTGCTTAGTATTGTTGGACTATAAAATATAGGGGGAGTGTTGATCCGAATGTGTGTGTCGTGCCATCTCTTGGTGCACACATTCTGGGGGAGCCCGTCTATATTTTGTAGTTCTTAGCTTTCTTTGCTTTATTTCTTTTCCTTGCGCAAATCCCTAGTTGTCATCAATCCACCAAAAAGGGGGAGATTGTTACGGCATATCTCTCTCAAGGTAGTTTTGGTGATTGATGACAACATGTTTGCGGACTAATCTTGTGCTTTGAATAATTCATAGATTCTCCCCTGGCACGAGACGCCTTCTTCCCCTTGGAGTGTATTTCAAGACGGTGTAGCTCTTTCGTTTCTTTCTCGGTGGACCAGTTGCGTAGAGGGCACCGTACTATCAAGAGGGGGTCCGCTGGGGTTTTGCATGGGTGGAATCATCACGTACACATCAGCTTCTCACCCTCCGAGCATTTCCTCTCCATTGAAGAGATCTCTCCTCTCTTCCTTGTCCTGTCTGGGTCTAAGCGGTAGTACCGTGCACCCAGTGGTAGTACTGCTGAGGAGCCAAGCGGCAGTACCGCTCCGCAGCGGTAGTACCGCCCTTGGCTCCACATCAGTAGTACCGCTGGGGGCCTGGCACCTCCGCCTTGTCCTCAGCATATTTGAGAGATCCCTTCTCTCTCGCGCGCGCGCCCTAGCGGTAGTACTGCACTGCCTGCGGTACTACGGCCGAAGGGTCACAAGCGGCAGTACCGCTCCACAGCGGTACTACTGCCCTTGACCCCACTACCGTAGTACCGCTGGGTAGTCTGGCTCCTACCGCCTCGATTCGAGAGGTCTTTTTCTCGTGTCGGGTTTTGCGGCACTAGTCACGGTTGTAGTGGCGGTAGTACTGTTCCAGGAGCGGTAGTACCGCCCTACCACCGCGGTAGTACCGCATTTGGGCCCATTCCCTACTAAGTCTCCTCAGTGCGGCAGTACCACTGGCTGGCGCGGCAGTACCATCGCCTGGCGGTAGTACCGCCCCCTCTCAGCGGTAGTACCGCCCTGTGCGGGGCTGGTTGGTGGGGGGCAACAGGATTGTTGCCCCCACTATAAAAGGGAGTCCCCTTCCTCCTTCTCACCTACCTCTTCCTCCCCCAAGCTCCATTAAATACTCCAAGCTACATTTTGCCCGATCTATATCCCTAGCCAATCAAACTTGTTGATTTGCTCGGGAGTGGTTGAGAAGGCTCCGATCTACACTTCCACCAAGGGATTTTCGATTTCCCCACTCATCCCTAGCGGATCTTGTTACTCTTGGGTGTTTGAGCACCCTAGACGGTTGACGTCACCTCGGAGCCATATTCCATTGTGGTGAAGCTTCGTGGTCTTGTTGGGAGCCTCCGATTAAGTTGTGGAGATTGCCCCAACCTTGTTTGTAAAGGTTCGGTCACCGCCTTCAAGGGCACCAATAGTGGAATCACGGCATCTCGCATTGTGTGAGGGCGTGAGGAGAATACGGTGGCCCTAGTGGCTTCTTGGGGAGCATTGTGCCTCCACACCGCTCCAACGGAGACGTACTTCCCCTCAAAAGGAAGGAACTTCGGTAACACATCCTCGTCTTCACCGGATCCACTCTTGGTTATCTCTTACCTTTACTTGTGCAAGCTCTTTAGTGTCTCTACCCTTGCTTGCTTGTATGCATGTTGTTATTGCCTCATATAGGTTGCTCACCTAGTTGCACATCTAGACAACCTACTTTGATGCAAAATTTAATTTGGTAAACAAAAGCTAAAAATGGGTAGTTGCCTATTCACCCCCCCCCCTCTAGTCAACCATATCGATCCTTTCATCAAATGACAACACATGTCTATGGTTAGGAAACTTAACCATCTTTGATTAACGAGCTAGTCAAGTAGAGGCATATACTAGGGGCACTCTGTTTGTCTATGTATTCACACATGTACTAAATTTCCGGTTAATACAATTCTAGCATGAATAATAAACATTTATCATGATATAAGGAAATATAAATAACAACTTTATTATTGCCTCTAGGGCATATTTCCTTCACCACCTGCATTTATTAGGGGATCAAAAACTTTAAAAACTTGTAACATTTGATTAGAATGTCAAAATTCAAATCCGTTTTCACTGTTGGGTTTCTCGCGACGAGTTCTTCAAAACTACATCCAATATGAGTAGGTTTCAATGATTTTTTTCAAGCAATTTGTGTGCTACAGAGGCAACTTTAGTGCTATAGAAAAGCAACTCCTCCCCCCTAGTATGACTAACTATCAACGGAGGATCCTTGTAAGTTGGTTACCATGACTACCAATTGTCTAGCTTCACCCCTAAATCGCCTACCATAAGGACAACTCCAACGTGGATCACCAATACGCCCCAAATATCAGAATTGGCCTCTCTTGACACTTTTAACCATCTAATGAGTCCAACTACTACCAGGCATGTAAAAAAGGTCTGCTACCCCATATGAGTTCCGTGCAGTAAAAGATAGCATACATCCCCTATGCAAAAGTAAAAACATTGAGCAACTTTTCTTTGATTTCAGACAACTCTAGTAAAAGTTGAAGCAACTAGTGTCATGCATTAAAAGAGGGGTTGTTGCCCCATAAGCTCCTTGCAGTAATATCAGACAACCCTTGTGCAAAAAAAGAACCACAAAACCAAGAAGTGGAGACAACATATATAGGTGGCACTAATGCATATATATTCTCTAACATAGGCAACTGTAGTGTGATTCATGGGAAACTATTAAAAAAATAAAAATGTGTTCTAGGCATTTTTATGCAACTGTTGATGTGAACTGAGCAGCTCCATATATATTCCGATGCAACTTAGTCTACTAATATTTTATTTTTTTAGAATAGGAGTGATTCCCTCTATCGTGTGATGCAACTAATACAATATTTTTTAGAATTACTTCCTATCGACTTCTCTTCGCCCGTTCCAGTTGCCTTCCTTCTTCATCTTCATCGTTTCATAAACAAAATCTGAAAAAACCACAGGTACCTCCTGTTGATCCACCATTTCGCCATGTGAAGCATCAGGTTGAGCGACCCTTTTGCTTATAACTCAATATAAAAAACACAAAAATGAAAAATTGTTCTATTAAAAAATAAGCAACTTCCCTCGCAAAACCAAGAAATTATCCTAGCAAAACCAAGCAACTCCCCTAGCTTCTACTTTAGGCAGAGGAAAAAATGTATGAGCAACTTGAATAGCCTTTATGGACAAATATTTGATCTACCCCCCTCTCATCCACCTTCTCGTATGTTGTAGCAGAAGATCAAAGCAACTCAATTACAAAGAAACACAGTAAGTGGAAAACTGTTGTAGCAGAAACAAGTAGATGTCCCTGGTACTTCATAGTTTTCCTTGGGTAACTAGGCGGTTGCAGAGGAGAAAACACCCACGCGCGCGCGCACGCGCGACGTGCACACACATAGTCGCCTCATATCTCCAGCTAGAAAACCTGACTAGTTCCATCCGCTCCCATCCACGGTCGCACCAAGGGATCCCACCCGAGGAGAAGAAAATCTTGACTCCACCTCTATGACACAAACTTAATTACAGGTATCTAAAACCTTTAGATATTTACCAAATAATGGTCTTGGTAAATGTTTCTCTTCATGAGCATTGGGCAACTGGATACATGGTTTTAGGCAAACTATTTGGTGATTGTGGGCAACTTGATACTTGGTTTTAGGCAATTGAATGATTAATTGTGAGCAACTATAACACCTGGAAGAGGGATAAAGATTTTAGAGTGAAGTTTCCTACCTTATTTGTTTTTCTAACTTTAATCCTAATTTGGTCCAGATATGGCTGACAATCAAAGTCGTGGTAGACAACTTATGAGAAAATATGGGGCAGCCCAACACAGCCCCTCCCCCAGTTTTGTGGGTGCCTGTGATCCTGATGAGATGTGATTAGCAGGCAACTCGGTGCATTTTTCTGAACAACTCCATTATTTTCCTTGGGCAACTAGGCAGTAGCAGAGGAGGAAACGCGTGCACACGCGCCCGCACACACACACACACAGTCATGTGCCCCATATCTCCAGCTAGGAAACCTGACCAGTTCCACCTGGCTCCCCTTTACGGTAGCACCAAGGGATCCCACCGAGGAGAGAAAAGTCTTGACTCCAACTCTATGACACAAACTTAATTGCAGGTATCTAAAAACTTCAGATATTTACCAAATGATGGTCTTGGTAATGTTTCTTTTTATAAGGATTGGGCAACTGGATACATGGTTTTATGCATATTGTATGGTTGATTGTGGGCAACTGGATACTTGATTTTAGGCAACTGTATAGTTGATAGTGGGCAACTATGATGCCTAAAAATGGATAAAGAATATACACATGTTCATTTTTGGAGGGTTCACAGATAAATTTAATCTTCTAAAAACACTTCGTGGTTTTAGTTATGTTCCCATGACCAACTCCATCATCCTTCCCCTCTATGATTATTCGTCAAGTATTTACGATCATACCAAGGGATCCCATCCCGAGGAGATAAATTCTTGACGCATCTATATGACACAAACTTGAAAGGCATCTAAAACCTTTACATATAAGCCAAATTATGGTCTTGGCAATGTTTCTGTTCATGAGGATTGTACAACTGAATACATGCTTTTAGACAACTGTATGGTCGATTATGGGAAACTGGATACATGGTTTTAGGCAACAGTATGGTTGATTGTGGGCAATTGGATACATGGTTTCAGGCAACAGGATGGCTGATTGTAGGCAACTGTGACACCTAAAAAGGGATAAAGAACATACACATATTCATTTTTGGCGGTGGCTCATAAATAAACTTAATCCCTTAAACATAATTTGTGGTTTTAGTTATGTCCCCATGACCAGCTACACACTGCTCCCCCTCTATGATTATTCATCAAGTATTTACGATCATACCAAGGGATCCCATCCTGAGGAGGTGAAATTTTTTGATGCATATCTATGACACAATCTTAATTGAAAGGTATTTAAAACCTTTAAATATTAGCCAAATTATGGTCTTGGTAATATTTCTGTCCATGAGGATCGGGCAACTAGATACATGATTCTAGGCAACTGTATGGGTGATTGTGGGCAACTATAACATCTGAAAAGGGTATAAGAACATTCACATGTTCGTCTTATTAGGATTTCATAGATGAACTTAATCCCATAAAAACATGTGTTGTCTAAGCTAATCACCTCACACATGTGTTGCATGTACGCACACAAAAGCAAAAGCAGCTCAAACACATGTATGCATACACCAGCGGCAGCGGTAGCAGGCTAGGTGCACATACACCTATAACAGTAGCATGCTAGATGTGTAGGTCTTTGCTCTGACGAGGAAGTCGAAGATCAGCTAGGTCTGTACTCTACTTGACGGATTAGACCGCCGCAATGGCGAGGGCGAGATAAATTGAACTGGACGCGACTCCAAGCGGGCGACGGCAAGGATGAGCAAAACAAAACCGGAGGCGACCCCAAATGGGCGACGACGAGGATGAGAAAAATCAAACCAGGCGCGGCCTCTGAATCGATGAACCAAGCACGAGCGAAATCAAATCTGGTGCTATTTCTAAGCCTAAATGGACGGTGAACCGAGGACGAGCAAATCCAAACCAGGCGCGAGAAGGCGAGGTGGGAGGCATCACCCGGGCCCACGGGCGAAGAGAGGAGGAGCCGACCGGCGGGCCACGGCCAGAGCACGGGGGGAGGGGGGAAAGGGGGCGCGTGGCCGCGGGCAGGCTGCCAGGGAAGAGGCAGCGTCACCGGAGATGGCTTCGGCGGGCGGCGGAAATCGAAGGGGAGTGGGGCTAGTGGTGGTGGGCTGGGGCTGGACCCGGACCGTCTCGCCTGGTTCCTCCGGTCCGTCGCCTCCACTCGACCTCCCAGGTACGCCACTAGCGGCGGCTGGTTCTTCTCCACCACCGTGCAAATACGAGGAAATGGGATTTAGGATAGGCGTTCCTTTCAGGGGGAGATAATGTGTTTTACTAGCGACGTACGTACGATGGGATTTTATCCGGTAGCGCGTGCGCTCGTGATGTCCATTGGGCGCAGCTACACGATTCAGTATTTGAGTTTCTGCAATACTGAAAACAAAACGCCAACGCCACCCTGGCCCCCAATTCACATTTGGATATTTGGGCCGGTCGGCTGGTTCTGAAACCGAATGCGATATCTCTATTCCTAATGTGTGAGTTGGTTGAATAGTATGGCTTATTTTTGTCCCACCACTTTTAACCGTTTTATTTCGCATGTTTTTTTCGTCCCCTTCCCCCACCCCCACAGGTTTATTTTCATGTCACCCTCTCACACAATGAAAAAAATCTAAACGGATCAAAACTTTCCATAATGGCATAAATTATTTAGTAATGTCTTTATGTGAAAGAATCAATCATGACCAATCTCTAAAGATCAAATCTAAATTAATTAATCTTACCTTAAATCGCTCAATCACATTAATTAGGAAATAAATAATCGATTTTAAGAAAAATCGGTCGATCACATTAATTAGGAAACAAATAACCGATTTAAAATAATAATAATAATAATAATAATGTGTGAATCTTTCCCTAATAATAAACCAGCAATTGTCTCTGGTTGTCCATCATCGGCCTTTTTGCAAAAAAGTTCCCCATTTCCGAGAATTCAACCCGCAGTAAAAAGAAAAACGGTTCACTGGAAAACAAAAAACAAAACACCCATACGCATTTGCCTCCTTGACCCCTCACCCGTGCCCTAGCCGAGCCATCCTCACGCCGTCGTCGCCGCCGTCACACCTCCGCCAGCTCACCCCGTGGCTGCCGCACCTCCGCCATCTCGCCGACGTGGCCGCAACCCAAACACCTCCGTATCCTTTCCATTACTAGATACCCCATCCATAATTGCGAGGAGAGGCGTGGAGGAGAGGCGAGACTGGCAGCGGCCTTGCAAGGGACTGCGGTGGCGCGGCCGACAAGGACCTGTCGAATCTCGCCGGATCTGGTGGGAAGTGGCGCTTGGGCGGTGGATCTGGAAGGAAGGCGACCGGAGCTCGTAGCACGACGGTTGGCGGGCGTGACATGGTGTCAGTTAACTGTGAGGGAAGAGAGAGATGAGCGGGAGAGAAAAGGGAGCACGTGAGGAAGGAGATGGGAGGCCGGAGGAAGAGAGAAGGGAGCGGTGAGGTGTGGCGGTTGTCCTGCTGCTGCTCGCCGGTGGCTCGCCGGCCATCCGCGAGCCGGAATTGCGGCCCCAAAGTGAGGGAAAGATCAATGTTAGCTGCAACCACGGCAGGACGCCCACCATGCGTGTACCATACAAGCAGCAGCAACCTCACTTCACCTTGGATGACATGATGATTATGAATATTCAGTCATCCCCCTTGGGTCTACCTATTGGACACTTGGACCTACTCATGTGTTTGAAGTAATGCTTGAATAAAATAGCTATGCAAATTGTTATTTCTTTTCAGATGAATGTGGAGATTTGGTAATGCTTAAAGAAAAGATATACTCTATGGTTGTTTCTCTTCAGATGATTGTGCATAAAAGCCAAAAACCGGGATAAAATTCTATATGAGAGATGACCGCTAAAGGTACTTAATTTTGATAGCTAATGTTGTGTGCAGATTTCTTTCTACAAGATGTGGGTGTAAATTCTTATTGTTGCAATGATGCAGTAGCAGTGGCGCACGATCGACAATTTTTTACTTCCATATATTTAGTCCTTGCATGCATTTTCTCAGTATGTTCACGATTAGTATGCAGGTTATTTGTTTCCCTAGTATGGACCACGACATAGGGAAAGATTAGCATTGCTGCAATCATGGCAAGACACCCACCATGCATGTGCCTTACAAATTGCAGCAGCTTCACTTGGTTGTCAATGACATATCGAGTAGAAAATAGATAGCTAGCTGCAAGCATTGCTCCTCCCGCCCGACAGAACAAACTTTTGCAACGTGCCCTTTTCTCCTGTGCCCAATTCCAGCCATCCCTCCATCTACCTGTTGGACTTGCTCACCTTGTGTTTGGGGTAATGCCTAGTGAAAATAGATAGTGATGATTATTTCTTTTCACATTATTGTGGTGATTTAAAATCTAAGAACATATCCTTTGGTGCTGAATTTAGGATACCGTGCATGACATATTATTAAATCCCATACAGCAGAGTCTAAGGCATTATTTTCTGACCAAATTATGATTTTTACTGCAAATAAAATTATGAATGCTTAACCTAAGGTATTTCTTACTCTGTTTGATCTAGGTTTCTATCAATTATTACCTGCCTTTTGAATTTCCTTTTGTGGGGATTTTTCTTCTGAGTTATGTTGAGGTGAATGTAGCTGATGGTCATACTTTAACCACATGTTAATTGTAGGAGTGTGACGCCACCATCCTGTGCCACAAACCATACCAAGAATGGCGGGTTATCGATAGAGTTCATTTGATCGATCTGATAAAAATACCTATTGGGGAATAAGCATGAAAAGTAATCTACCACTCTTTCCACAGTGCAGTTCGGGTATGCCTGCTCCTCCATTTATTCGAGTGCAGGGTGCGGGAGGTAGTGCGCACCAAAGATGGTGGTATATTTTAGAGGGATGACTAGCATCAACGTTGACAGAGGTGGTGACTTGAGCAAGTGGCGACTTGTGGCAACACTCCCCGGCTGTAGGGTGGCGGTGACAGGTGCTTAGGCAGGGAGAGGCGGGTGGGTCGACAGAGTGGCTAATAAAAAATATGCGCCTACGGGACGAAGACGAAGAACTAGAGGCGGGTCATTGTTGGATGAGAAGGGGCAGGGGATTAACAAATTTAAAGGTAGGATATAGGATATCTTAGGTGGCAGAGATGGTGGTAGTGTTTAGAGGGATGCCGACACATCATGTTATAGCATTTCGTTTGCACCATCCATCTCGAGCAATCACGAAAAATAGAAGAAATTGGTGGAACTATGTTAGAATGATCTATTTGGGTGAACAGATGAGGAATAATGTAGTTCATGACGGTCACTTTCATCGTCTACGTATTGTCAACCTTGTCGGCATAGGAACACATAGAGTGAGGGGTGCGTGGGGTGAGAGAGTGAGAGGGCTGGTTGTGGTGAGAGAGTAGCTGAGGTCAGAATAAGGCTGGGCAGGTAAGCTAAAAACTGGATAGACAACATGCCTGATTATGATATTTCTTAAGTGCATCAAGTAAATTTTAATTTGTAACATATTTTTAGTTAGACAATTGCTCTATATGTATACATTATCAAATTGCTATTTTAATCAATTTACATTGCAAGTGAAGTGGACTTCAATTATTACCCAATTATTCGCACGCTATCTTTTCTCTAAATGTGAAATTTAACATATATTATGTTAGGCACCAGATCGATCTATCACTAACTCATAGTACAAGTCTCGACTTCGAATTACAATGCAGCCTCGTTGTTCTTGGGAAGGAAGAGAGGAAGGTAGGTGGGGGAAAGGGGAAGTAGTCGTTCGTCCTGATCCTAGCCTGGATGTCGATCCCACTGTTGCCCTGGGTTTAAGAAGCGAGCCGTTAGGCGAGCGGGCTCAGCGGGCCCATTCCGGCCCAACGAATCTTCTGTTGGGCTACGCGATCCTCTTGGGCCTGCTGTCGACGTGTCTCCGGGTGAAGCCGTCGATCGCCTTGGTGGTACGTGCGCTGACATCCCCTCCTCCTTGAGAGCTGGCTTGCCCCCAAGCCAGTAGTGCCGAAAAGCGCTCGCGCAAGGACTTGGTGTCTTCCCAGGTGGCGTCGAGGACGGACGGGTCGGACTAGCACACAAGTACTTGTTCATGCCACTCTTGGGGAGTGCTGCGCGAGCGTGTGTCGATGATCTCAACCGGCGACAGCGGCTCCTCCGGTGGGATGCGTAGCTTGTCTTCCATCGTTGTGTTGTTGGAGAGCGCGCGCCACAGCTGAGAGACGTGGAAGACAAGATAGACCTTGGCGCCAGCGGGAAGCTCGAGTTCGTAGGCGACGGGGTTGACGACGCGGATGATCTTGTAAGGCCCGAAGTAGCGGAAGGAGAGCTTGTGGTCACACGTAGGGTTGGAGCTTGATGAAGACGGTGTCCCCCACGGCGAAGGAGCGGTCCGTGCGCTTCTTGTCGGCCTGGGCCTTCATGATGTTCCAGGCTCGGTGGAGGTGCTTGGTCAGTACTTGATGCATGTGCTTGCGCTCCTCGAGTCAGTCCTTGAGGGAGGGAATGGAGCAAGTAGAGGCCGCCTCGATGCCCCAATGGCGAGGTTCGTGTCCATATAGAGCAACAAAAGGTGAGGTACCTAGAGAAGAGTGAAAGGAAGAGTTGTACCAGAATTCTGCCAGGGCGAGGTACTGGTGCCATTTGCTTGGGTAGGCATGCGTGAAACACCATAAGTAAATTTCCAGGCACTGGTTGACTTGCTCCGTCTCGCGGTTAGTTTGTGGGTGGTACGGCGTGCTCATGTTGAGTTCAGTTCCGATGGTCTTGAAAAGCTCTTGCCAGAATTTGCTCGTGAACACGGGATCCCTATCTGACACGATAGCTTCGGGAAGTCCATGGAGCTTGTATATGTTCTCCAGGTAGGCGTGCGTGACTTTGGCCGCCATGAAGGGGAGGCTCAGAGAGAGGAAATGGCTGTAGCGTGTGAACTTGTCGACAACGACGAGGATGTAGTTGTATCTGCCCGAAGAGGGGAGGCCGTCGATGAAGTCCCTGGTGACCACTTTCCAGGCGCGGTCAGGCACCGGAAGTGGCTCGAGCAGTCCTAGGTAGCGAACGCGCTCTAGTTTTGCTTGTTGCCAGACGGAGCAGGATTGGACATACTGGTGGGTGTGTTCCTCCATCTTGGGCCAAGTGAAGAGGCGTCGTAGGCGGCGATATGTGACTGGCACGCTGGAGTGACCGCGCATGGTGCTGTCGTGAAACGCACGGAGCATCCGTTGCTGTAGGGCGGGGGAGCCGCCCAACCAGAGCCGATCACGGAAGTAGAGCAGTCTGTTGCGCATGGAGAAACGCCCTTTGGGGTCTGGTCATTTGGACAAGTCTTCTGGAATCTTCTAAACCTGAGGATTTGTGTTGTAGCTTGCCGCGATGTCGTCCAGCCAGGCAAGTGTGCAGACTGACACGGCTGACACTATCTCTTCAGGGGTGCGGTGCGAGAGCACGTCAACAGCAGTGTTTGAAGACCCGGAGCGATAGCAGATTTTGTAGCACATCCCGAGCAGTTTGGTGAATGCTTTCTGCTGCCAGGGGGTGGACAAGTGCTGATCATCAAGATGCATGAGGCTCCTCTGATCTATACGAATGACGAATTCGTCGTTGTGCGGGTAGGGGCGCCACTGCTCCACGGCCATGAGGATGGCCATGCATTCTTTTTCGTAAGTGGAGAGGTCGCGGTTCTTGGGGTCGAGAGGTTTGCACATGTACGCGATCGGGTGCCCATCTTGCTGAAGAATAGCTCCAATACCATAAGCGCATGCATCAGTGTCAATCACGAACTTCTTACTGAAATCGGGAAGTTGCAATACAGGTGCTGAAGTGAGCTTCAGTTTCAGAACATCGAACGCCTTCTGTGTGTGACTTGTCCAGACAAAACTGGTGGTTTTTCTTGAGCAAGGTGAATAGAGGTCTTGCGATGATCCCAAAGTGTTGGACGAATTTCCGGTAATATCCAGCTAGGCCGAGGAAGCTACGCACATCTTTGGAGCATTGAGGGACAGGCCATGCTGAATTGTTTGAACCTTGCTGGGATCGGTAGGGACGCCACGCTCGTCGATCACATGGCCCAAGTAGGCAATCTGGCGCTGTGCAAAGGAGCACTTGGACTGTTTAACTTGCCAGTGGTCGTCTCTGAGCAGCTGAAGCACGCACGCGATGTGTTGGATGTGCTCGGTCAAGGTTTTACTGAAGATGAGAATATCATCAAAGAAGGATATGACACATTTGCGCATGACTGGGTGCAGAGTAGTGTGCATGCATCCATTGAATGTGGCCAGGGCTCCTGCCAATCTGGAGGTCATGACATGGTATTCCCAGCGCCCGGAGTGTGTCTGGAATGTTGTTTTATACTCCTCACCTTATACCATTCTTATTTGGTGAAATCCAGCACACAGGTTGAGCTTCGAGAACCATTTTGCAGGCCAGTTTGTCGAGCAATTTATCAATGATTGGTACTTGGAACTTGCCCATGTCAGGACCCCGATTCCAAGTCACATTGATCTAGCCGATAACACCTCATATCACTTTGTGGCCTCACGCACGGTATTCCCACGGGTGTCGCCTTACCATGGCTCGGGACCGTTTGCGCCTTTTGGGTCACGTATATGATAGTGTCGCTAGCATCCATATGACAGAGAACCCGGGCCGACAAGGCTAGTCGTGAACCCAAAGCGGCACTAACCTATGGGGACAGGCATACATGAATCACATCGAGCATGTCGGTCAGCAGCGTGTGAATCCGGGCTGTAGCACTGGGCTAACAGGACTCCGGGAACCCGGGCTGTAGCAGGCTAGGCAGGACTCCGGATGTCACCGCGTGACATTTCCCCGAAGGGACAGACACAGGAACGAAGTGAATCACATGCCGGCCAGTCAAGTGTTCCGGAGCAGTAGTGCTGGGCTAGCAGGACTCCGGTGAACCGGGCTGTAGCGGACTACTATGGCTCATGGAAGCACTAGACTACATTTCCCCATAAGATAGGCTACCAAGGATAAACAACTAGATTGTCGGATCCCACACATACCAAGCATTTCAATCATACACACAATATGCTCGATATGTGTAAATACAACATGGCATCACAACATAACTCTACGACTCAAGTATTTATTCATTAGGCTTCGAAGAGCCAGATAAAACAAACATGGGTCTCATGACCCAACATTCAGAGCATACAAGTCAAAGCACATGCGGAAGCTTAACATGTCTGAGCACAGACATCTACAAATGAAAAAGGCTGAGAAGCCTGACTATCTACCAGATCCTGCCGAGGGCACAAGATCGTAGCTGAGGTATCAAGCTAAACGTTGAAGTCCACACGGAACTACTAGCGAGACTGAAGTCTCTCTGCAAAAACATAAATTAAGCAAACGTGAGTACAAATGTACCCATCAAGACTTACATCAGAACTAACTACATATGCATCAGTATCAACAAAGGGGGTGGTGGAGTTTAACTGCAGCAAGCTAGCTTTGACTCAGTGGCTAACCTGAACTACGTCTGCAAGCAACTCTTTTGAGGTGGCGCACATGAGTCCACATATTCACCATATCAATACACCACTATGGATCCGCTCCCGTCTCCCTACGAGAAGGCCATCCATAGCACTCACGCTTATCTTGCGAGTTTTAGAGTATCCACTTTCACTTGTCTATGAACTATGCAAGGGGTCCAAGTTTCCATATCCGAGGAATTCGGCTATTCGAATAGATAATGATAACCCTACATGGGTGTACTTCTTCACACACGCTCCCACCACTTACCGTCGTTTACACGACAAGTACTCGGCAACCTTCAAGCGGAAGCCCAACGAGGGTGTCGGCCACGGCCTACCTAAACACTCAAGTCTCTAGTCCAGGTTTATCGCCTATCCAGGTTCCATCCACAGGGAGTCCGGCCGAGGTTTCCACATACGGTCCCGAACGATGTGAATAGGGTTCCAGAGACACCAAACGGGCGCCCGGTACACCGTGCCACGGTGTATCTACCGCATCATAGCCCACCCCTAGGGCCAGCGCTACGCACGGCCGCCAACACATAACCTACAAACACCAGAAACTAGTTGCAACTCCTGGACAGAGTACTAGGGTGATTAACAAGCCGAGAGGGTCAATTAAGGATCCCAATGAGTGGTAGTAGCTGTTCATGGATCACAGACACAGAACTCAGTTCCTAAGAACAGTTTCAATGAGACAACCCACCATGTACTCCTTGTAAGTGCATCTAGTGCCCCTTAGTGATTTTGGTGTATTGAAGACTTACATGTTAAGGGACTAATGCTTGTGTGAGTGTACACAGGTTTATAAGTCTATGAGGAGTTTGATATTTACAGGAAAAGTCGACCCCTAAAAATGAATATCTTCGACTAAAGATTTTGGTATTTCTGAAGAATTTCATGAAGACTTTGAAAGTGAAGAAATTGGTGTGTCCGTGAAGACTTGATATGCATGCGAGGAATATGAAGCTTGAAGACTTTCATTTTCATAGTTTTGTTTTTCTCTTTCTTGAGTCATAGGAAACACCGTACTATTAAAGGGGGTCGAGGAAATACTAAGGAAAAATTTCCATGTGATGCTCAACTCAAAATCCTACACCTACCAATCCCTTTGAGTGAAGCCATTGGAAATATCATACAGTTCAGTCAATTTCTTCAGTGACAGAGACGAAGTTCTTCTGGTCTTTGAGGAATTTGTCCTGACTGAGGAGTTAGGAATTCGCCAGTGCGAATTGCCTACATAGTGAGGAACATGGTAGCCCTGAGGATTTTGGTACTCAAAATTCCGACCGTTGCTGTGCTATGCGCCAGCTGTTCCAAAATATCTATCCACCTAACGGTCATATCATTGAAGGGCATTTATGTCTTATCATGTCGGGCTGCTCCCTAGGCTATAAATAGCCGCCCCCTACAACCACTAGCTGAGAGAGGCTGCTCCGAAAGAAACCGACAGTTGTCAATTTAGAGCAACCCATCCTCCGAGGACTTTGAGCGAAAATCATCAAGTGAGGAAAAACCAAAAAACCAAAACCCAAACACCTACAAACCCCAAGTGATTGAGCATCATTGAAGAGATTGATCCTGAGTGGATCCGACGCTTGTTACCTTTGAAGACTGTGCTTCTTCCAGACGGTTAGGCGTCATGGTCTAGAGCATCCAAGAGGAATTGTGGATCGCCGGGTGACCAAGTTTGTGAAGGTTTGGAAGTCGCCTGAAGACTTACCACGAGTGATTGGATGAGGTCTTTGTGACCTTAGTTCAAGGAGAATACGGTGAGGACTGGGTGTCTTGGACTAAGTGTCCTTGACTGGGTGTCCGGGACTGTGTGTCCTCGAGTTTAAATACTCAGCCGCTCCAACCAGACGTACAACTGAGACAGCAGTTGGAACTGGTCTACCAAATCATTGTCTTCACCAAGCTTACTAGTTCTATTTCCTCAACTATTTCATTTCCTCATAACCGTGTTGTATGTTGTTCATATCTGTGTTAGAAGACCTTGACTGAAGACTTTCTCAATTTCCTCAGTTCAATTTCTTCAGTCTGTTTGTCTTCATCCTGTGTTATCCTGTGATTACGCTTCCTGTACTCTGTGTGTGTCTTCATTTCATCATGATGACTATGCTTGTATTCTGTTATGTTTACCTTTGAGTACTTATTCCGCTGCTAGTAGTTCTTCACTAAGGAATTTCCTCACCGGCAAATTCCTCAGTGAAGAATTTCATAAAAATCACCTAGTCACCCCCCTCTAGTCGATATAACGCACTTTCAATTGGTATCAGAGCAAGGTACTCCCTTGTTTTGTGTGATTTTGGTTTAACTGCCTGGAGTTTTAGTTATGTCGACCGCAGGTATGATCAAGGTCTCTGCTGGGTGTCCTACCTTCGATGGGACGGACTACCCCTACTGGAAGAATAAGATGTGAATGCATCTTGAAGCAATTGATAACGATATCTGGTATGTTGTGGAAAATGGTGTTCCCTCAGTCACACCTTCTCTGAATGCTGCCGATGTGAAGAGATTCAAGCAACTCAACTCTCAAGCGAAGAATATCATATGTGGCCATCTGAGCAAAGGACAGTATGGTAGAGTGAGTGCTTTGGAAACAGCAAAGCTTATCTGGGATAGGTTGTCCAAAGTGAATGAAGGAGTCTCAACTCAGCGTGACTCACGAGTTGATGTTCTTCGCAATCTCTTCAACCGCTTCAAAAGACTCGGCAATGAAAATGTTCAACAAACCTTCGATCGCCTCACTGACATCTCAAATGAGCTTCAAGCACTTGGTGCCACTGACATCACCGACCATGAGGTGGTGAAGAAATTGCTGAGATCTCTTGATTCTTCATTTGACAATCTGGCATTGATGATACAAGAACGTGCTGATTACAAGTCACTTGATCCCGCTGATATTCTCGAGAGGCTAAATACTCATGAGTTCCAACTTGCTGAAAAGAGGGATCTCTATGGTTCAAGCTATGGCAGAACACGTGCACTGAAGGCCAAGGAAGTATCTGAGTCCGAAGATGAAGACTCTCGTAGCAGCCTTCGTGATCCTGAAGAACTGAGCCATGATCTGGCTCTGCTCATGAAGAAGTTCCAAAAGTTCTCAAGACGTGGTCGCCTTGGAAGATCCTCAAGGAGCAATGATTCCTCATCTAGTGACTACAAGAAGAGGCTCTGTCACAAGTGCAAGAAACCTGGACATTTCATTCAAGATTGTCCTCGGTGGGAAAAGGAATCAAAGAAGTAAAAATACAAGGATTACAGTTCTGATGATGCAAAGAAAAAGAAGAAATCCACAAAATCCTCAAAGCCTTCATATCACAAGAAGAGCAGCTCCAAGAAGGCCAGGGCATTCATTGGCAAGGAAATGGACTCTGAGGATGAATCTGAAGAAAATGAGGAAGAGGAGTCATCTGAGGAGTCCGAATCCGGAGTGGCGAGCCTTGCTCTCGCTACTGCATTCGTCAGCAAGTGTATCTTCAACATTGAGGAAAATGACCTCACCAACAAGGCTGATGAAGGGGATGATGACTACGCTCCCACCTATTGCTTCATGGCAAAGGGTGCCAAGGTACTCAAATATACCTCCTCTGAATCAAGTCAGAATGAATCTGATGAAAACCTTAAGCCCAGCTATTCTAAACTTGCTAAGATTTCTATAAAACAACAAAGGGCTTTAGAAAAGGTTCAAAACATGCTAAATAAAAGTGATGATATGTTGGGTGAAGAAATGGATCGCACTGAAACTTTGACTGAAAATCTTCAGAGACTTATGTCCAAGCTTGACAAACTTCAAAGTCATCATAACACTCTCTTATCGGATCATGAGAAGCTTTCTTATGAATTTCTTCAAAGAAAGCAAGACCTTGAGAAGCTAAGAGTGAGTTATGAAGATCTTCAGAAGGAGCGCGATTCATTACTTGCTCAACAAATTAGCGCATCTCAGGAAGAATTTGTTCCTCCATGCTTGAAGTGCATTGAACGTGAATCTGCTAATTCTTCACCTGAATGTTCAAATGCTGCTAATGTTTCAAATTCTTCACATGCCTCTGCTTCACTAATTCCTCATCTAAGGACATTGCTAGTATCACTGACGATGCAGGGCTGAAGGAATTGTACACGACAGGCATATACAAAAGCCTCAAAGGGCATCAGGCTCTTTGTGATGTGCTTAAAAAGCAAATCCTCAACAGGAACCCTAGGAAAGAGGGTATCGCCTTTGAGAGGAAACTCAATGCTGATGGTACATATTGGAAGCCTGAGCAGTACCCCAAAACTACATGGGTTGTTGCAAAGGGACCTCCAGTTGTTCCATCTAACTTATCTAGATTTGCATGTGAATCTCCTCATTCTGATGATGAGTCAATTGACTCCAACTATAAGCTATTTAAAAATCAGAATGGTGGAGTATTTGCTAGATATGTTGGCACTAACTGCAGGAACGGCTCCCTTGTGAAGAAAATCTGGGTTCCCAAAAGATGCCTTGAAAATCTTCAGGTGAATATCATCATGACGCCACCTGTGAAGAATAGGAACCCCAGATCAAATTCTTCATATGGACCAAATTCTTCATATGGATCAAAGTCCTCATATGAACATCATCGTGCTAACCCGTCTGTTTCGCAGGGAAGATCTAAGGATTATGGATATGTGCATTATTCTTCAAATCATTATGTCCATAAGTCCTCGAAGAATTTCTCTACTTACTCTTATGCTTACTCTAACCCCTCTTATGTGAAACGAAATGGACTGGCTTCTATGCCATCCTTCTCGTATGGAGCTCGCAGAATGATGAACTCTTTGCCACCCCTTCAGATGTGGGTGGTGAAGAAAAAGAACTAATCTCTTCTGCAGGGTCAGGTCTCTAGACGCACGTAATCGTCTGAAGAATTTGCTGGAGACCTGAGCATGCCTGATAGGACGTAGGCTAATCATGAAGAAATGAACCTTCATTTCTCACGTCCTCATATTGCTTTATCAGTTCTTTTACTTGATGAAATTGATCTGATGAATTGATGTCATATTCTTCACTGATGAAGTATATGAGTTTGTAAGCTGCACTAATTCATCTGCAGGATGATCAACCCAAAGCCACTGAGTGGGTCCTCGATAGCGGATGTACAAACCACATGACTGGTGACAAGAATCTATTGACGGATGCTCCATTATCACCGTCGCATCTGAAGCATATCATCTTTGCTGACAAAGGCAAAAGTCAGGTATTGGGTCTAGGTAAGGTTGCGATTACAAAGGATCGACACATGGACAAAGTCATGCTTGTTGAGTCCTTAGGATACAACCTTATGGCTGTCTCAATGCTTTGTGATCTTGATATGGTTGTTGTCTTCGGCAAGTACCGTTGTGTTGTGGTTATGCAAGCTGACAATTCCAAAGTCTTCGAAGGATTTAGGAGAGGAGACCTGTATATTGTTGATTTCTCTACAGGACCACAACCAGCCGTGTGCTTACTTGCAAAAGCTTCAAAAGGCTGGCTCTGGCATCGACGACTTGGTCATGCAGGCATGAGGAATTTGCACACGCTTGCGAAGAAGAAGCATGTCATTGGCATCGAGAATGTCAAATTCCTCAAGGATCACCTATGCGGAGCCTGTGAAGCTGGGAAGATGACCAAGGCCAAGCATCCAGCGAAGACTATCATGACCACCACTCGCCCATTTGAATTGCTTCACATGGATCTCTTTGGTCCTAATCATTATTCTGCTATTTCAAATGAAGCATCTCAATATGGCTTTGTTATTGTTGATGATTATTCTCGTTACACATGGGTACACCTTGTTACTTACAAACATGAAGTGCAGGAAGTCTTCAAACAATTCTCCTCGAGGGCTTCAACCAACTTTGGAGTGAAGATCAAGCACATCAGAAGTGACAATGGCACTGAGTTCAAGAATTCTGGTCTCGATGACTATCTTGATGAACTTCGTATTACTCATGAGTTATCTGCTCCTTACACTCCTCAGCAGAACGACGTCGTGGAGCGCAAGAACAGGACTCGTACTGAGATGGCTCGCACTATGCTTGATGAATACAAAATGCCTCGTCGTTTCTGGACTGAGGCAATTGATACTGCGTGCCACATCATCAGCAGAGTATATCTTCACAAATTCTTCAAAAAGACTGCCTATGAACTCCTCACTGATAAAAACCCAATGTAAGTTATTTCAAAGTCTTCGGTGCTAAATGTTGGATTAGAGATCCTCATCACAACTCAAAATTTGCACCGAAATCACATGAAGGTTTTATGCTTGATTATGGAAAGGACTCGCACACCTACAGAGTCTTCAACAACGTTCTTCACAAAGTTGTTGAAACTGTAGATGTGCGGTTCGATGAAACTAATGGCTCGCAAAGAGAGCACCTACCTACTGTGATAGATGAACCAGCACCTGAGGAAACTATCAAGTTCAAGGCTACTGAGGATGTCATTCCTACTGAAGAATCTACTGAAGAATTCATTCCAGAACATGAAGAACATCAAGCTAATGCACCTGAAGAAAATGGTGCTGAAGAAAACGCTGATCAAACTCTTCAACGACAACCAGCTCATCCTCGCATTGCGAAAGAAGTGCAAGTTGAAAAGATCATCAATGACATCAAATCGCCAGGTCCTCTCACACGCTCAAAAGCTTCACATTTGTCCAACTTTTGTGGGCAGTATGCTTTTGTCTCTATTACAGAGCCCACTAAGGTAGATGAAGCATTTCTGGAGCATGAGTGGATTCAGGCCATGCAAGAAGAATTACATCAGTTCGAGCTCAACAATGTCTGGGAACTGGTCAAACGTCCAGATCCTCACAAGCACAATATCATCGGCACAAAGTGGATCTACCGCAACAAGCAAGATGAAAATGGCCTTATTGTGAGGAATAAGGCATGGCTTGTAGCTCAAGGCTACACACAGGTTGAAGGAATTGATTTCGATGAAACTTTTGCCCTGTTGCTAGACTTGAGGCTATTCGCATATTACTTGCTTATGCTAACCATCATGATGTCACTCTATATCAAATGGATGTGAAAAGTGCATTCCTCAATGGTAAGCTTGAGGAAGAAGTATATGTTGCTCAACCCCCAGGTTTTGAAGATCCAAAGAATCCTGACAAAGTCTTCAGACTCAACAAGGCCCTCTATGGCCTCAAGCAGGCCCCATGGGCTTGGTATGATACTTTGAAGGAACTCTTCATGAAGAAAGGCTTCAAACCCGGTTCACTCGACCCTACTCTTTTCACTAAATCTTATGATGGTGAATTATTTGTGTGCCAAGTATATGTTGATGATATTATCTTTGGCTGTACTGACCAACGTTATAGTGATGAATTTGCCTATATGATGAGTGAAGAATATCAAATGTCTAGTATGGGAGAGTTGAAACTCTTCTTAGGTCTTCAAATTCGTCAACAACACAATGGCATATTCATATCTCAGGAGAAATACCTCAAGGATGTACTGAGGAAATTCGGCATGCAAGATTGCAAAGGCGTCAAAATTCCTATGCCCACAAATGGCCATCTGTGCACTGATGAAAATGGTATTGACTTTGATCATAGGGTATATCGCTCCATGATAGGTTCCTTATTATACTTATGTGCATCTAGGCCATATATAATGCTTAGTGTTTGCATGTGTGCCCGATTTCAAGCTGCACCGAAGGAATCACACCATAAGGCTATGAAGCATATTCTTCGATATCTAGCTCACACACCAACACTTGGATTATGGTACCCCAAGGGCTCGGCTTTTGATCTTGTTGGATATTCTGACTCTGACTATGCTGGTGATCGTGTGGATCGCAAGTCAACATCTGGAACATGTCATTTCCTCGGACGTTCTTTGGTCTGTTGGTCCTCGAAGAAACAGAACTGCGTATCACTATCTATTGCTGAAGTTGAGTACATTGCCGCTGGTTCTTGCTGTGCCCAATTGCTATGGATGAAGCAAACTCTCAAGGACTACGGTGTCAACATGAAGAATGTACCTCTCTTCTGTGACAATGAGAGTGCCATCAAGATTGCTCACAACCCAGTTCAACACTCGAAGACAAAGCACATTCAGATTCGTCATCATTTTCTTCGTGATCATGTGTTGAAGCGCGACATTTCTATTGAGCATGTGAAGACTGAAGAACAGCTAGCCGATATCTTCACAAAGCCCTTGGATGGGAAGAGATTTAGCAAGTTGCGGTGTGAGCTAAATATCCTAGAATCTTCGAATGTTCTTTGAAAAGGACACTCATCCTAACACTTATGCAAAATTGATGACTTAGATGTGCAACACATGAAGAAACGTTTTTCTTCAATCAATGAAGAATGACACTCTTAGTGTGAAGAAATTAATGAAGAATTTGATTCTCAGAACCCTATGATAATTGTACGCGGTGTCTGAAATCATCATTCTTATACGGTGGGTCACGCCACCACCAAAAGTTGAAATTCCTCAAATTATTCATATTCTTCAACTTTGCATAATCTTCACTGGTTCCGTTGTTTTTCTTCATTGGCTATATATATATATGAGTTTATCTCCTCTACAACATTCACTTATTGCTATTTCTTCAAGTTGGTTTTCTGCTAAGTGAATGTGATCGGACGCTTCCCCTCTATGCTATACTCAACCCAAGCTGTTCACAAATTCTTCATGTGCGTTCTATTTGAAACTCGTTCAAAATCTTCACTGTGTCCTTGTCAGCTGAAGAAATTGTGAACGGAACTTTAAAACTAATCTTATCCAAATTTTCGGTTTTGCCGCTCAAATCGTTCCGCATCCCACGATAATTTTTTTTAATTCACCCACGATCTGCACTACACAGTACGTGGGTGACACATGTCATGCGAAGGAGAAGGGTCAGGGGCACATTCATCCCAAATCTTCGGGCGAACATTTTTTCACTGCTACTATAAATACCCCCTCATCCCTTCCTCACTTCCTTTACTCCGCTCGATCTCTCTCTCCCACTCGAGCTTCCCAAACCCTAGCGCCGCCGCTACTCCATCGTCGCCGGCAAGGAAGAGCTTCACTGCCTCGACCTCATCGTCGTCGTACTCGCGCCGACCGCGGAAATCTTCACCTCCGCCGCCGCCGTAGACGTATTCCTCCGCCAAGTTAGGGCGTGGAAGATCAACACCGACGAACTCCACTGTTTCACCTCACTATTCGTCGTGTTCTTCATTCAGGGTAATTAAAAGTTACTTTTACTGCCCTCTTTGATTCGAAGTTTCTCTATAAAATCTTCAAAGGTGTTTTATTCTTCAAATCTTCACACACTAAACACCTCACATGTCATCTGTTCTTGATTCGTTTCTCTAAGCATCATTTTTCTTCAAGATTCCTCAATTGTGTGGATCTTCGATCTATACAACTCTGGAACCTAAGACAAAGAACGCTTAGTGAAAATCTTCAAGACTCATCTGGTCAAATTCCTCAAACTTGTTCTTTTTGAAAAACCTTTTGAGAACGCATATGACCTCTCCAAATTCCTCGCAACTATACTCTGTTCACAGGTACACATGTTAGCTGCTGAATCACTAGGTTCTCATCAACTTAACTCATTTGCAGCGTTCCTCGAAGAAAAGTTGCATACTTCTTCAGAGAATTCGATTATTCAAATTCCTCAACTGAAGAAAATGGCTGATGGTAAAAGGCCATAGAAGGGAGGAAAGAGGCCTGAGGTAAATACAATGTTTGAGATCCCTGATGACATATATGTTGGGTACTGTACACCTATTGAGGAAACCAAGAATGAGCGCAAAGTGCCAAACAGAGGATAGAAAGGAGATGGTCAAGAGAATGGAGGGAGTACAGATATGTCACTCCTAAGTACATGAAGAAATCCGCACTCAATCCTCCATGCCCAAGAGCTCCATTGGCACCTGGCCAAGTAGCAGATCCCACCAGCCTCAAGCGCGGTGAGGACTATCCTGATGAATGGGCCAAGCGCCAAGGCAAGTTGGCCAAGCAAGACAGAGAAGCAGTGAGGAAATTCAATGAAGACTCTGCTGTGGCTGCTGCTGCCTCTACTGAGGCCTCTGTCAAGCCGAGGAAATCCATGCCTAAGAAGCCTGCTCGTAAGAAAAGTGCTTCACCAATAGTGCCCTCACGGCCAAGTTCCTCAGCTGCGCCCTCACGGCCAGACTCTTCAAGGTCCTCACGACCAATCCCTCAAGCTGCTCCTTCAAAATCCTCAGCACCTCCTCCAAAGTCCTCAGCCGTTCCGACAAAGTCCTTAGCACCTGCGCATCTGGCCTCGTGCCAAAGGACTACAGGCATCTCCATTGCCTCTGGTGTCTCAGCAAGCTCCTCAGCTGCACCAAATTCTTCATCTGGCCCCACTCTAATGAAGACCAAGGCAACTGCTGGACGAGGTCCTCGACCAAGTCTTCAAAAGAAGCAAGTCGCTTTCCAAGTGCCACCTGAAGAAGATGAAGCTGATGATGATGAACTTGCAGAAATCATCAGAGACAGACAAGTTAGGGCCGCTAGAGCTAAAGGCACACATGTGCCACTGCTTTTGGATCCCAAGCTGATCCTCGACTACATTGATCTCTGGCACAAGGACCCAAATACTCCAATGCCTGACTTCAAGCTGACGCCTGGTCAAAATCACATGCTGACTCATTTCATCCAAGAGGAGAAATGGAAATATGATCAGGCCAGGCAGATCAAGAAGGCCCAGTACAGAAAGGAGAAATACCTGAAGAACAACGTTGTCACTATGACAACTGATGAACTTGTAAAAATCCAATCTGAAATCAGAACTCTCAGCGATAACTTCCAAGCCTACTATGCTGATTGGCAAGGAGCCACAGTTAGATTTGTAAAGATAACTGAACAGTTCACTTTAAATGTTGCTGCCCCAACGCAACAGGAAATTCCTCAGGCTGAAGCATCTGCTCAGCCGACTGAAGAACATGCCAGCACCGCTGATGACAATTAGGCTGCTGAAGAAAATGTGAGTTCCAGGGCTGATGACTGCATTCCAGCCACTGAAGGAATTGCCAGGGCACCCACTAGTGGTGTGCCTGAAGAAACTGAAGAACTCAGGGCAACTGCATCAGTTGTGCCTGAAGAAAATCAACCAGATTCCTCAGCTGCTCCTGCACCAACTTCAACTCCAATCCTTCCATCTGCATCAGATGTGAAGAAGACCAAGGCTGCAGAGTGTGCTGCAGTGAAGAAAAGGAAAGCATCAACTGCTTCAGATTCTTCAGCTCCGAAGAAAATGAAGCCTATGAAAAGCTCATTTGCACATCCGATTGATGTTGTTCCCATCTCAACCAGGCCATCAAAGGACCTTGTTCCTTTTGATGAAGAATATGTGATCCCCAGCGGATCTGATGAAGAAACTCCTTCTGCTGCTTCGTCTGAACCATTGGATGAAGAAATTGAAGTGGATGCGATCCCTTCAATACCTATCATCTCCTCGCCTATGCCTCAGTTCACAGCTGAAGAGGCTGGCGTTGAAGAAATGGAAGATGAAGATGTGGACATTGGCTGCTCCACACCCGTAATCAGTGATGAATTCTGGGAAAGTCAGCATCCAAAATCTCCAATGTTCACCCCTCTACAGCAAATTCCTCAGTCCCCCACACAAACTGTTCACATGGGCTCTGAAGAAACTCATCCCACTGCATCTGTCCATGAGGAAATTCCAGCCACTAGCGCTGAAGAAACTGCTGCTCTAGAACAACCAAGTACGCAGACTGCCACTGAGGAAGAACCAGAAATTCCTCAGCCTGAAGAACCTACGATTGAGATTCCTGAGGTCGCGATGCAACTCACTGACACTCCTCTGCCAAAGCCAAAGGATCCATTCTCACGCAAGCAAAAGTTCAAGGCTGATGATTTCTTCGGCGAGCACATATTCTTCGAATATTATAACCCATATGACTGCTCGCATTAGGAAGAGGCGTTTCTGCACTACTAGTCAAGCCAATTTCTATTCCTCAGTTTTATTCAACAAGGAGAAGATTTTCTACCATGAGCATATTCCTCACGTGGATATGGAATCTCTACCGTGCTTCGCACCAGTCCTTAGTGTTCTTCACGACGCTGGACTGCTCAATTTTTGCTCTGACATCTGTGATTGGAATGAAGAACTGATTCTTCAATTCTATGCAACGCTGCACATCACCGGAAATGCTGAAGATGTGAATTCATGGGTGCCGGACTAGATGTCTGAAAACACTCACTACACTGCACCAGCCTCTGAATTGCTTCGTGCTCTACCACTCAGTCCTCCCCTTGAAGAAGCTCGCTGCATCTACAGTGAACCTGAGCTCACACATCATTACATGCAAGTGCTGATGAAGCCTTTGAAACCAGGTCAGGCACCACGAACAAAATTCCTCGTGAAGGAATTGATGTACGTGCCCAGAACTGTCTATCGTATTCTTACGAGGACAATCAGTCCTATCAAAGGCCACGACTCATCTGATGAGGAAATTGTTGGCATCATGAAGAATCTGGTATTCAACATCGTTCTTGGCATTCCTATCAACTATCACGATTTCTTCATGAGGACTATGGCCAATGTTGCACTGCCTCTGTTTGAGCTGAAGCCTTATGCACCTTGGATCATGAGATTCCTCAGGACAAGGTCTTCACTCAACTACAAAGCTGATTTCTAGAATCATCTCAGCTACTTGCCCCCAATTGAAGTCCTCAAGCAGACATATTCCTTAGTTGATGGAAAGGGCAAGGCACCAACTGTAATTGATGAAGGCATTCGTCCATTGGATGGTCAGTTTCGCAAAGCTGCATCTTATTCCACCAATGATGACTCTGCCACACATGACTCTGCCAATGCTCCCAAGTCCACTCCTCAAGCCACTGCTCCACGCGTGATGACAGACCGTGAACTTCTGCTTAGTCTTCACCAGAAGGTGGATCGAAATCACAAATGGGTTAAGCGTCAGTTTGGTTCACTTCTTCACAACATGACTGCCATATGCAATGCAGTGAAGAAAAACCACTACTACCTCCATCAAGTCTTTGGTCGCACCTGGGCAATCCTGTCACATCTGTATGGTGAAGAAGATCTGAAGAACATGGGTCTTAATGAAGATTTTGACTGGTCTGCACCTCCACCGAAGAAATTCAAGAAGGTCAAGGTTCCTTCTCTGGTGGCCAGCTCATATTCTTCATCACGCGACACTGATGAACATGAAGATTTAGACGACACTGCGGCAGGCCCTACATCAACCAACGACCCCAACAATGCTGGCGCTCCTTCATCAACTTGATTATCTTCAGGGGCGTTAGTCCTCAGTTTCGATCCTTTTGGTCATTTGATGACAAAGGGGGAGAAATTTGAGTTAGTCTTCAAGCGGGTCTATTTTATCGCCCATATACAACGTTTTTTTTGCTAAGTTACAACTCTCGTTCTTCTGAAACTTTATTGGATCGAGTTGTAATCTTAAACCCGATGGTGCTCTGATACTTTTGATGCACTATGCTCTGATACTCTTTTCTGCATGCTTATTCCTTGTTAATATTATTGCACGCATGTTGAATTTCATCAGGCACCATATTTCATCATGCATTTCAAATTCTTCATATTATATGTTAAATGCGTGTATGAATTACAAGATATAGGGGGAGATCTCCATGATTCAACTCTTCAAGTGTGCATTGCTTCAAAAGCAAATTCCTCACTATGCACATCTTTGGGGGGAGTTCTTCTATATCTTGCAATCAAATTCCTCAATATCAGTATTTACACTTCATATGTTTATCCCCGTTGAAAACTTAACCTATATTGTCATCAATCACCAAAAAGGGGGAGATTGTAAGTGCATCTAGTGCCCCTTAGTGATTTTGGTGTATTGAAGACTTACAGGTTAAGGGACTAATGCGTGTGTGAGTGTACACATGTTTATAAGTCTATGAGGAGTTTGATATTTACAGGAAAAGTCGACCCCTAAAAATCAATATCTTCGACTGAAGATTTTGGTATTTCTGAAGACTTTCATGAACACTTTGAAAGTGAAGAAATTGGTGTGTCCGTGAAGACTTGATATGCATGCGAGGAATATGAAGCTTGAAGACTTTCGTTTTCATAGTTTTGTTTTTCTCTTTCTTGAGTCATAGGAAACACCGTACTATTAAAGGGGGTCGAGGAAATACTAAGGAAAAATTTCCATGTGATGCTCAACTCAAAATCCTACGCCTACCAATCCCTTCGAGTGAAGCCATTGGAAATCTCATACAGTTCAGTCAATATCTTCAGTGACAGAGACGAAGTTCTTCTGGTCTCTGAGGAATTTGTCCTGACTGAGGAGTTAGGAATTCGCCAGTGCGGATTGCCTACACAGTGAGGAACATGATAGCCCTGAGGATTTTGGTACTCAAAATTCCGACCGTTGCTGTGCTATGCGCCAGCTGTTCCAAAATATCTATCCACCTAACGGTCATATCATTGAAGGGCATTTATGTCTTATCATGTCGGGCTGCTCCCTAGGCTATAAATAGCCGCCCCCTACAACCACTAGCTGAGAGAGGCTGCTCCGAAAGAAACCGACAGTTGTCAATTTAGAGCAACCCATCCTCCGAGGACTTTGAGCGAAAATCATTAAGTGAGGAAAAACCAAAAACCCAAAACCCAAACACCTACAAACCCCAAGTGATTGAGCATCACTGAAGAGATTGATCCTGAGTGGATCCGACGATTGTTACCTTTGAAGACTGTGCTTCTTCTAGACGGTTAGGCATCATGGTCTAGAGCATCCAAGAGGAATTGTGGATCACCGGGTGACCAAGTTTGTGAAGGTTTGGAAGTCGCCTGAAGAATTACCACGAGTGATTGGACAAGGTCTGTGTGACCTTAGTTCAAGGAGAATACGGTGAGGACTGGGTGTCTTGGACTAAGTGTCCTTGACTGGGTGTCTGGGACTGTGTGTCCTTGAGTTTAAATACTCAGCCGCTCCAACCAGACGTATAACTGAGACAGCAGTTGGAACTGGTCTACCAAATCATTGTCTTCACCAAGCTTACTGGTTCTATTTCATCAACTCTTTCATTTCCTCATAATTGTGTTGTATGTTGTTCATATCTATGTTAGAAGACCTTGACTGAAGACTTTCTCAATTTCCTCAGTTCAATTTCTTCAGTCTGTTTGTCTTCATCCTGTGTTATCCTGTGATTACGCTTCCTGTACTCTGTGCCTGTCTTCATTTCATCATGATGACTATGCTTGTATTCTGTTATGTTTACCTTTGAGTACTTATTCCGCTGCTAGTAGTTCTTCGCTAAGGAATTTCCTCACCGGCAAATTCCTCAGTGAAGAATTTCATAAAAATCGCCTATTCACCCCCCTCTAGTCGATATAACGCATTTTCACTCCTACATGGCCTCTCACCGCTACCTTTACCAAATCGTGTTCACACACAGTAGGACATGTTCATCACCATTCCAATTCATTCTCGATGAATCAGACCCGACACAACTCTATGCAATAGCAGGCATGACAAACAAGCATGAATGAGTAGGCACATCAGGGCTCAAACAAATCCTACTCATGCTAGTGGGTTTCATCTATTTACTGTGGCAATGACAGGTCATGCAGAGGAAAGGGGTTCAACTACCGCAGCATGTAACAGTTGAATCGTTGTTGTCCTAATGCAATAAAAGAGAGCAGGAGCCAGAGAGTGGGATTGTATCGGAATGAACAAGGGGGTTTTGCTTGCCTGGCACTTCTGAAGATAGCATTGAGTCTTCATCAGTGTCAATGATCACAACGTCGGAACAACGTCAACCGAGGGGGAACAACACCGGCAAACAGAGAAGAAACACGATCAATGCAATGCACAATATGATTCATGATCATTACATGGCAATATGATGTGAGTTGGACTAATGCAACAGGAAGTCATTTTGGTTGAAGTGGAATCCAAAGATAGATCAAATTCCAACTCCAAGTCTATTATCAAATTTGTCCTAATCATGTTTCATCCTAAACAGTGAGGTTAACTTGCTCAAACATGCATGAAGATGGTACAGATGGATTCCTTGAATTTTTCTGATAATTTTTCATATATAAATCTTTTCATTTGGAGTTACGGTTGAATTTCTGTGATTTTTAGATGTTCGGGGGTAATTTATGAAAATAATAAATCATTTAAGATTTATTTAAATTCCAGAAAGAAATTATTGCGTCGGCATGACCTCACAGTGATTTCAGCAGGTCAACGGCTCGGTCCAGGTCAAACCTGACGTGTGGCATCCACACATCAGTGACACAGTTAACTAACAGGGTTAATTAAAATTAAACTAAACCTAATCTGGTTTAGTTAAGGCCTGGGCCCATATGTCAGTGACTCTGGGGGGTTAGTTAGGCGCTAATGATGGTGCCACGTCACCAGCCACTGGAGTTGGACGCCGGCGACCAAACCCGACGGCGGAGGATCGCCGAAGTTGCCCGGGACGACGCTACAGGAGTCGGTTCGACGCGTTGGAGGCACCAGAGGGATGCCCATCCTCGCGCGCATCCAGGGTGGCGGCGGCTGGAGCAGGGGTGGCCGGAGATTGCCACAGCGGAGCTCACGGCGGTGGCTGGAGTTCGGGCGCTGATGAAAATGACGACATCGTGCACGGGAGGGGCAACGGGTAGCACCTAAGGTTTCTACGGGCTCTCACAAAGCTAACGGGCATAAGAACGGGACCGATTGGCCACCGGAGCCTCGTCGGCGATGAGCTCGTGCGGCGGCGTGCTTCGGTCATCAAGGGGGCGACGGCTACGGCGATCAAACGGAGCGAGGAAGAGGGGGACACGGTGGCGGAGCTCACAGTGATCACGAAGACGGGCTCGGCTTGCTCGGGGTCGGCTTGGAGACGACGAATCCGTCGATGGAGTCCGGCGGCCGTGCTCGGGGAAGACGACTCGTGGCGGCGATGTGGGGCTCCTGCGGTGGCCTTGCTCGGGGTGGAAGAAAGAGGGGGTCGAGGCGGAGCCTCTGGGCCGGTCAGAGAAGCGAGGGAGAGGCGGTGGCCGCGGTGGTGCTTGTCGGCGGCGACGGCTTCGCTCGGGTGAGCTAAAGGGAGAGAGCCAGGGGAGGGGAGAGAGAGCGGCGAGTGAGGGAGAGGGGACAGGGGCTTCGAGGCATCTCCGTGGCGTCGCTAGAAGGGCCGGGGAAGCAGGAGGTGGCACGGGCGCGTGCCCGCGTGCGGCGGTCACACGCCTTGCGTCCTTCTGGCGCGAGGTGGAGGACGACTGGAAGATGGGCCTGGTGGGCTGCTACAGTGCCAGGCCGGCTAGGTAAGCACTAGGTTAGTTCCTTTCTCCTCTTCTGTTTTTTTTCTATTTTGTTTCCTCTGTTTTTGATTTAGTTCCTAAACCAAATCATTTTTGTAGCTTCTGAAAATTATCATGTGGCCCGATACAACATATTCAGAGCCACTCATAAGTTTTCAGAATTATTGGAGTTATAAAAGTATTTATAGGAATTTATATCTCCAACTCAAATAAGTATTGACTTAATTCAAAGACCCAAATAAATATTTTTGTGATTCCAAAATATTGGTTTGAATTTTACCTCTTGCCAATATTTTCAGAAAAGAACAGGAACATTTTCTTGGGTTTATTTGAAGCAATTTTTTTAATGTTGATCATTTTTAGAAATGATTCCTGAGGCTTTCCACTTTCCCCAATTCAACTTTCATAATTTTAAACATGATGCAAGAAGAATGATGCAAGGACAAGCAGTGACTAGCTAGGGATGTGACAACTCACCCCCACTATACAAGAATCTCGTCCTGAGATTCAAGACGTGAGGTAAGGTAAAAGGTGGTCACAAAACTATCACAATCCTCATGATCGATTTGCCCTTTTGGTAGCTGTTGATACATTGCATCATAATGATCTTGATTTCCTTGCCTTCGAGATCTCGGTCCAGCATGGTGGTGACAGAAAGAAGCTCTACAGAAATCGATCTTCTCAAAGATCGAACAACTCAAGATCAACTCACGGAATGAGACATAGATACATCTCACGAGCTGAGATGCGAAGCACACATCAGGAGTGATGGAAAGAGGTAGATGACAAGATTCTACTGGTAGGAAAAAAATCCCATGCTGAAGAGGGTGGGGCAAGATCTCAAGATAGCGATGAAATAATCACCATGATTCCAAAACAGGGCACCTTAGGGAAGGTGACTCGTAGAATTATTCCTTTAAGTGGCAAAAAGAATTACTTTTGATCCATAGATCATTGAAACTCTTCATACCAGCCTGGGGCAATTCATAATGGATCGTTTAAAGGAGTTCGAAGGAATGACATACTCGGGCTAGAATGGATGATGTGAACTACCTTGTTGAAGACAATGCAAGGGATGATTTTGCTTGCGCGTGCTCTCAAGAACTTGAGCATTTCCATATTCATCAAGGTTCTACCAACATCCGAGTCGAGGATCCTGGCAACACATCTTACTACCTTGACGAATAGTGATGGACAATGCAGATGCATAGAAGGACAACCCTTTTCTCAGATTTCACCTTAGCGAGGCCAAGGGAACGAAATCTGGATGATCGACCGAGAGACATTTAGCACTCTGCTTCTAATGTTCTCCTTGATGTACTGGTTACCATGGTCATGCTTTAAAGCATCAACATAGCCATCAAGTAGTGGTCGGACGTCGAAATACAAAGGATCCATAAGGAACAACTTCTGGAGTAAATCCTACGAAATCCTTATGGAGAGGTGGCCAACTTCTTCAATCAAGAGACTACAATATTAGATCTTCCGACTGGGTGTGTCAGCCACGACATCCATTTTACCGGATTACATAGAGACCAATATTATAGTTTATTGGAAAAACGTTCCAACCATCATATCTGCCTGAGATTTAGATCTGGTTGGTGTCAGGATATTCCAGACTCATCGAGTCTAGAAAGAAAAATGATAGTTTGCAACACGAATCGACGAAACGATGTTGCGAGATTCTCGGGAAATGGAATACGGTAGTAAGCTCCAAAATATGAGCTGGTTTTGCTACAAACAGGTGAACACGTTGTCCGAGACAAGCATGACCACGTGGTAGTCTTATAATAAAATACTACCAAGTTCAGGTTGGGGAACCGTCATCGAGGATAACGAAGTCCTGACATAAGTCATGATTCTTAAGAAGGAACTTCTTCTCCTTGAACAAATCAATCAGTGGCTTGGTGTGCTAGGAAACACATATAGAATGGTGGCGGCCAACCTATCAAACCATAGAGTACTTCGCACATATGCGTGACTAACTTGGGAAGATTCCAGAGGAAACAAAAACAATCTTTCTCGAATCCACGGCGGCAACTTGCATCAAATACACATGAATTAGAGGAAGTCACTTCTTTCATCCAAGCATAAGCTTCATGAATGGAACACGAAGGCATTGCTTACAAAATTCTCAACACTAGGTTGATGTTCAACATGAATCATGGGGGAGACAAAATGTTGCTGATGGGCTCAACAACAACTCATCGGAATTTCTATATCACTGGACTTCCACTTATGTGAACAATGCGATAGTATTGGTCAGACCAAAAGTTGTAATGGTGTATGCCCGAGGGATCATCCACGAGTAAGACAACACTACGAACATCGTTGGTTCTGATTTGACTTGACAATAGCCCATACTCAAGTCAAAGTTTTTGACAAGGCAATAGATCCAACAACTGATCATGAGGGCCAATCAATGGAGATATCATCTTTCTTCAACACACACACACACAAAAGATATCCCTTTGAAATGAACTAAGTTGGGCAAGCTTTTATCTTCCAACTCTCCAAGTTGTTGTTTAGCTTAACCAACTAGCTCAGGGGTATCCAACACAGATTCTTGGAGAAAGGGGTGGTTTGTAAGAACCCAATTTGATCACGAACTCAACATAGCGGTCAGGTGACAAACTGGTAATACTTCCGAGAAGATAGTCGGAACATCACGAACCACCGATATGTTACTAAGCTCGAGAATAATCTTGCTTTTCAGGGCAAGACGATATGATCAAATAAGCAAGGGATTGAATAATCCTAACTCATTGATCGAAGAGTGCACTGGAAATAAGGACTAGGTAGCACAATCTATCTTAGAATGATGATTCAATAACCAACACGCTAAGAATGAGAATATTGTCCATTTACTACCAAGCAACTAGTTGCTAGGAGTATTGATTTCACACATCATGGTTCACTTGTCGGTATTCCGGTTGCAACAACACGGAACCAAGGAATGAATAATGATGGAGAGAAAATCACTGCATCAAGAGTTCATAAGAGGTGGTGCAATTCTCATGGCAATTCTGACATAAGGAGGCAACACTCCAAGGTAGAACAGAATAAAAGCTGGATTGGCACTTTGATGTGCGGAACACAACTGCTTTGACCCAATCCTAGATATGGATGAGGTACTGGGGTTTGTTTCTCCTAGTCATTCCAGAATAGAATGGCTTGACGGATCACATGTATAATAGGCATCGATAACACCAATGCACAACTACTCTTGACCAACAATTGATGGACGGGGTCGGAATACAACTAAAGAGGGACAACTCAAAGGAACATATAATTTTCTGAGTTATGGATGCATGGATTAGCATGTTATTTCTTCCGGATAAGCCATGCAGAAATGTTGAACTGGCAGAGTCACAATATAGAATGGAGAACTCCTCAAGAGTACTCTGATTGTGATATTTTGGTTCAAAGAACTTCTGCCATAAGCGGTTCGTAGTATTTGGAAGAAGGAACTACCACGGACCTCGAGGACTAATGCAAAAGTTACTAATATCCTAAAGGAACTAGCAAACACTATCGACATGTGGTAAGTAGGGTGAGTCTCGGGTTCAAAACCCAGGAGTAGAATGCCTACTACTAAGTGGCATCATGGGATGCTTTCGAGAATGGTGGCCAGATTCATCACACTGGGAACACAAAACATGGATAGATTACTAGATGGTTTCATAAGACACTTAGAGTCATAATAGTAGTTCCAACATATACGCCGAGGCAACGGAGTACCTCACAGACCGTGTAGTGTGCTTAATCTGGCCTAAAGGAACATCGAGAACGGGAAGAAGGAATTTACAAATGCATCAGACTATTTAGAAACCTGGGATGACTCGGACAGCATAACGGCTGTAAATGTTCAAAAATATTTGAGACATCCTGCAAAATGGTGGCATAACCACTCAACAACATCATATCAGGGTTCTGAGGCCATCTATGAACATACAGAAGTAATAGAAACTAAACTGAGACTTGAATCCAACAATCCTACAAGTCTACGGATTAGTAACACATCATCTTGAGAGATAGAAGAGAAGCCTAGTTCTTAACCCCGTAGAAAAGATAAGATGACTCAGATCACGAGGTCATGAGGATAAGGAGTAAAAAGAGCCTTACGTTCCCATCCACAATCAATTCCCTTATATAACTAGAGCATTTCTAGACACGACTTCGACCAGCTTGGCTTGGTAATCCTACAGGCAGTCAGGCTCTGATACCAAAGCTGTCAGGACCCCGATTCCAAGTCACATTGATCTAGCCGGTAACACCTCATATCACTTTGCGGCCTCACGCACGGTTTTCCCACGGGTGTCGCCTTACCATGGCCCGGGACTGTTTGCGCCTTTTGGGTCACGTATATGATAGTGTCGCTAGCATCCATATGACAGAGAACCCGGGACGACAAGGCTAGTCGTGAACCCAAAGCGGCACTAACCTATGGGGACAGGCATACATGAATCACATCGAGCATGTCGATTAGCAGCGTGTGAATCCAGGCTGTAGCACTGGGCTAACAGGACTCCGGAAACCCGGGCTGTAGCAGGCTAGGCAGGACTCTAGATGTCACCGCGTGACATTTCCCTGAACGGACAGACACAGGAACGAAGTGAATCACATGCCGGCCAGTCAAGTGTTCCGGAGCAGTAGTGCTGGGCTAGCAGGACTCCGGTGAACCGGGCTGTAGCGGACTACTATGGCTCATGGAAGCACTAGACTACATTTCCCCATAAGATAGGCTACCAAGGATAAACAACTAGATTGTCGGATCCCACACATACCAAGCATTTCAATCATACACACAATATGCTCGATATGTGTAAATACAACATGGCATCACAACATAACTCTACGACTCAAGTATTTATTCATTAGGCTTCGAAGAGCCAGATAAAACAAACATGGGTCTCATGACCCAACATTCAGAGCATACAAGTCAAAGCACATGCAGAAGCTTAACATGTCTGAGTACAGACATCTACAAATGAAAAAGGCTGAGAAGCCTGACTATCTACCAGATCCTGCCGAGGGCACAAGATCGTAGCTGAGGTATCAAGCTAAACGTCGAAGTCCACACGGAACTACTAGCGAGACTGAAGTCTCTCTGCAAAAACATAAATTAAGCAAACGTGAGTACAAATGTACCCAACAAGACTTACATCAGAACTAACTACATATGCATCAGTATCAACAAATGGGGTGGTGGAGTTTAACTGCAGCAAGCCAGCTTTGACTCAGTGGCTAACCTGAACTACGACTGCAAGCAACTCTTTTGAGGTGGCGCACACGAGTCCACATATTCACCATATCAATACACCACTATGGATCTGCTCCCGTCTCCCTACGAGAAGGCCATCCACAGCACTCACGCTTATCTTGCGAGTTTTAGAGTATCCACTTTCACTTGTCTATGAACTATGCAAGGGGTCCAAGTTTCCATATCCGAGGAATCCGGCTATTCGAATAGATAATGATAACCCTGCAGGGGTGTACTTCTTCACACATGCTCCCACCACTTACCGTCGTTTACACAACATGTACTCGGCAACCTTCAAGCGGAAGCCCAACGAGGGTGTCGGCCACGGCCTACCTAAACACTCAAGTCTCTAGTCCAGGTTTATCGCCTATCCAGGTTCCATCCGCAGGGAGTCCGGCCGAGGTTTCCACATACGGCCCCGAACAATGTGAACAAGGTTCCCGAGACACCAAACGGGCGCCCGGTACACTGTGCCACGGTGTATCTACCGCATCATAGCCCACCCCTAGGGCGAGCGCTACGCACGGCTGCCAACACATAACCTACAAACACCAGAAACTAGTTGCAACTCCTGGACAGAGTACTAGGGTGATTAAGAAGCCGAGAGGGTCAATTAAGGATCCCAATGAGAGGTAGTAGCTGTTCATGGATCACAGACACAGAACTCAGTTCCTAAGAACAGTTTCAATGAGACAACCCACCATGTACTCCTACATGGCCTCTCACCAATACCTTTACCAAATCATGTTCACACACTTAGCTCACACACAGTAGGACATGTTCATCACCATTCCAATTCATTCCCGATGAATCAGACCCGACACAACTCTATGCAATAGCAGGCATGACAAACAAGCATGAATGAGTAGGCACATCAGGGCTCAAACAACTCCTACTCATGCTAGTGGGTTTCATCTATTTACTGTGGCAATGACAGGTCATGCAGAGGAAAGGGGTTCAACTACCACAGCATGTAACAGTTGAATCATTATTGTCCTAATGCAGTAAAAGAGAGCGGGAGCGAGAGAGTGGGATTCTATCGGAATGAACAAGGGGGTTTTGCTTGCCTAGCACTTTTGAAGATAGCATTGAGTCTTCATCAGTGTCAATGATCACAATGTCGGAACAACGTCTACCGAGGGGGAACAACACCGGCAAACAGAGAAGAAACACGATCAATGCAATGCACAATATGATGCATGATCATTACATGGCAATGTGATGTGATTTGGACTAATGCAACAGGAAGTCATTTTGGTTGAAGTGGAATCCAAAGCTAGATCAAATTCCAACTCCAAGTCTCTTATCAAATTTTTCCTAATCATGTTTCATCATAAACAGTGAGGTTAACTAGCTCAAACATGCATGAAGATGGTATAGATGGATTCCTTGAATTTTTCTGATAATTTTTCATATATAAATCTTTTCATTTGGAGTTACGGTTGAATTTTTATGATTTTTAGAAGTTTGGGGGTAATTTTTGAAAATAATAAATCATTTAAGATTTATTTAAATTCCAGAAAGAAATTATTGCGTCAGCATGACCTCACAGTGACGTCAGCAGGTCAACGACTCAGTCCAGGTCAAACCTGACGTGTGGGGTCCACACATCAGTGACACAATTAACTAACAGGGTTAATTAAAATTAAACTAAACCTAATCTGGTTTAGTTAAGGCCTGGGCCCATATGTCAGTGACTCTAGGGGGTTAGTTAGGCGCTAATGATGGTGCCACCTCACCAGCCACCGGAGTTGGACGCCGGCGACCAAACCCAATGGCGGAGGATCGCCGGAGTTGCCCGGGACGATGCTACAGGAGTCGGAACGGGTAGCACCTAAGGTTTCTACGGGGTCTCACAAAGCTAACAGGCATAAGAACGGGACCGATTGGCCACCGGAGCCTCGTCGGCGACGAGCTTGTGCGGCGGCGTGCTTCGGTCTTCAAGGGGACGACGGCTATGGCGATCAAACGGAGCGGGGAAGAGGGGGAAACAGTGGCGGAGCTCACAGCGATCACGAAGAGGGGATCGGCTTGCTCGGGGTCGGCTTGGCGACGGCGAATCCGTAGATGGAGTCCGGCAGCCGTGCTCGGGGAAGACGACTCGTGCCGGCGATGTGGGGCTCCCGCGGTGGCGTTGCTCGGGGTGGAAGAAAGAGGGGGTTGAGGCGGAGCCTCTGGGCCGGTCAGAGAAGCGAGGGAGAGGCGGTGGCCGCGGTGGTGCTTGTCGGCGGCGACGGCTTCGCTCGGGTGAGCTAAAGGGAGACAGCCAGGGGAGGGGAGAGAGAGCGGCGAGTGAGGGAGAGGGGACAGGGGCTTCGGGGCATCTCCGTGGCATCGCTAGAAGGGCCGGGGAAGCAGGAGGTGGCACGGGCGCGTGCCGGCGTGCGGCGGTCACACGCCTCGCGTCCTTCTGGCGCGAGGTGGAGGACGACTGGCAGATGGGCCTGGTGGGCTGCTACAGTGCCAGGCCGGCCAGGTAAGCACCAAGTTAGTTCCTTTCTCCTCTTCTGTTTTTTTTTCTATTTTGTTTCCTTTTTTTTGATTTAGTTTCTAAACCAAATCATTTTTGTAGCTTCTGAAAATTATCATGTGGCGTGATACAACATATTCAGAGCCACTCACAAGTTTTTAGAATTATTGGAGTTATAAAAGTATTTATAGGAATTTATATCTCCAATTCAAATAAGTATTGACTTAATTCAAAGACCCAAATAAATATTTCTGTGATTCCAAAATATTGGTTTGAATTTTACCTCTTGCCAATATTTTCAGAAAAGAACAGGAACATTTTCTTGGGTTTATTTGAAGCAATTTTTTTAATGTTGATCATTTTTAGAAATGATTCCTGAGGCTTTCCACTTTCCCCAATTCAACTTTCATAATTTTAAACATGATGCAAGAAGATTGATGCAAGGACAAGCAGTGACTAGCTAGGGATGTGACAGCCGACCACAGTCATGGAGTTGAGGCGACGGTAGTCGACGCATAAACGCCAAGTGTCATCCTTTTTCTTGACTAGTAGGGCTGGAGATGAGAATGGGCTAGATCTTTTCTGAATTATCCCTGCATCGAGCATTTCCTAAACCTGACGTTCAATCTCAGTCTTCAGTTCAGGTTTGTATCTGTACGGTCTGGAGTTGACAAGTTGCGCGCCAGCCATCAGGGGAATGCGGTGATCGCAGTCGCGGCGAGGCGGCAAATCCCGTGGGTCCTCAAAGACGTCGGCGAACTGTTCTAGTAGTCATAGAATCTCAATAGGAATTGGCGAGTCCGTTGTGCATTGAGATGCACAATGTGTGCCACTGATCCTTGCTTACAAGCCTTGAGAAGTTCTGGTGCAGAGATAACCGAGCACTGGGTTTGATCTGAAGATGTGGCAGACAATGTCAGTTGGCGGCTGGAGTTATAACAGCGAGGAACTGATATATCCAGTCTATGTTCATGGGGTTGTGCTGCCGTAACCAGTCCATCCCGAGAATTGCATCATACGAGCCTAGTTTGAGGATCTTGAAGTCTGTCTTGCAGTCGTGCCCTTGGGTTGTCCGCTAACATGCCGGAATGTAAGTGGTGCAGGAAATGGTGGTACCATTGGCCACGCGCACGCGGCATGGTCACGGCAGCGGCTTTGCTCCAGAGAGTTATGCTTCCAGAGAGCTGTCCATGAAGGACGTCGAGCTGCCGGAGTCGACCAACAATAGAATCTCGTGGCCTTGAAGCCAAGTGTGCAGCTGCAACACTCCTGGGTCTGACGAGCCATCTTCAGCCTGACGGGACAGTGTGCAAAGGGTTTCTTCGTCAGATATTGGTGATGTTGGTGGCGACTCTGGTTGCGCATCGTCTTGGGGGAACATGGCAAGCAGCTTTTCCACGATGTGCATTTGCACCATGGGTGGGTGACACGTCTCCAACGTATCTATAATTTTTGATTGTTCCATGCTATTATATTATCAACCTTGGATGTTTTATATGCATTTATATGCTATTTTATAAGATTTTTGGGACTAACCTATTAACCTAGAGCCTAGTGCCAGTTTCTATTTTTTCATTGTTTTTGTGTATCACAGAAAAGGAAAACCAAACATAGTCCAATTGACCTGAAATTTCACGGAGATCATTTTTGGACCAGAAGAAGCCCATGGAGTACCGGAGGTGGGCTAGAAGAGTCCCGAGGCCACCACGAGGGTGGGGGCACGCCCTACCCCCTGGGTGCGCCCTCCTTCCTCGTGGCCGCCTCGGGGACGCCCCTGACTTGTCCCCTACTCCAACACCTCTTATATAACTCAAAACTTCTAGAAAGAAACCTAGATCGAGAGTTCCGCCGCCGCAAGCCTCTGTAGCCACCGAAAACCAATCTAGACCCGTTTCGGCACCCTGCCGGAGGGGGGAATCCCTCTCCGATGGACATCTTCATCATCTCGGCGCTCTCCATGACGAGGAGGGAGTAGTTCACCCTCGGGGCTGAGGGTATGTACCAGTAGCTATGTGTTTGATCTCTCTCTCTCTCTCTCTCTCGTGTTCTTGATTCGGCATGATCTTGATGTATCGCGAGCTTTGCTATTATAGTTGGATCTTATGATGTTTCTCCCCCTCTACTCTCTTGTAATGGATTGAGTTTTCCCTTTGAAGTTATCTTATCGGATTGAGTCTTTAAGGATTTGAGAACACTTGATGTATGTCTTGCATGTGTTTATCTGTGGTGACAATGGGATATTCACGTGATCCACTTGATGTATGTTTTGGCGATCAACTTGCGAGTTCCGTGACCTCATGAACTTATGTATAGGGGTTGGCACATGTTTTCGTGTTGACTCTCCGGTAGAAACTTTGGGGCACTCTTTGAAGTTCTTTGTGTTGGTTGAATAGATGAATCTGAGATTGTCTGATGCATATCGTACAATCATACCCGCGGATACTTGAGGTGACATTGGAGTATCTAGGTGACATTAGGGTTTTGGTTGATTTATGTCTTAAGGTTTTATTTTACTACGAACTCTAGGGTTTTTTGTGACACTTATAGGAATAGCCAAACGGATTGATCGGAAAGAATAACTTTGAGGTGGTTTCGTACCCTATAATAATCTCTTTGTTTGTTCTCCGCTATTAGTGACTTTGGAGTGAATCTTTGTTGTATGTTGAGGGATAGTTATATGATCCAATTATGTTATTATTCTTGAGAGAACTTGCACTAGTGAAAGTATGAACCCTAGGCCTTGTTTCAACGCATTGCAATACAATTTGTGCTCACTTTTATCATTAGTTACCTTGCGGTTTTTATATTTTCAGATTACAAAAACCTATATCTACCATCCATATTGCACTTGTATCACCATCTCTTCTCTGAACTAGTGCACCTATACAATTTACCATTGTATTGGGTGCATTGGGGACACAAGAGACTCTTTGTTATTTTGTTGCAGGGTTGTTTGAGAGAGTCCATCTTCATCCTATGCCTTGCATGGATTGATAAACCTTAGGTCATCCACTTGAGGGAAATTTGCTACTATCCTACAAACCTCTGCACTTGGAGGCCCAACAACATTTACAAGAAGAAGGTTCTGTTGTAGACATCAAGCTCTTTTCTGGCGCCGTTGCCGGGGAGGTCAGCGCTTGAAGGTATATCTTTAGATCTCGAAATCGAATCTTTTAGTTTCTTGTTATGTCACTAGTTTAGTCTATAAAAGAAAACTACAAAAAATGGAATTGAGGGTACCTCATATGCTTCATCTTTTTAATGTCTTTCGTGAGAATAAGGATTTTGATAATTTTGCTCAAGTGTTAGACCCTGGGTACCTCATATGCTAATGATATGCAAAGCCACAACCCTGGGGATTCTATGTTTGACGAAGATGATATTTTTTGTCCCCTAAGTTTTGATGAGAAAATTTATTATGATGAAAGCATGCCTCCTATTTATGATGATTATATTGATGAAAGTGGATTTGGATAGGTCATGACTTTATTTAGTGATGAATCCACTATTTCGGAAGAGGTTCCAATTGATTATGAGAGCAAAGTTGCTATCTGTGATAATTATTGTGATGACATGTATGCTATAAAGAACAATGATAACCGTGAAACTTGTCATCTTGATTTTAATTTTCAATTGGATTATGCCTCACATGATAGTTATTTTGTTGAAATTGCTCCCACTACTATTCATAAGAAGAAATTTGCTTATGTGGAGAGTAATAAAAATTCTATGCTTGTAGATCATGAAAAGAATGTTTTATGTGATGGTTATATTGTTGAATTCATTCATGGTGCTACTGAAATTTATTATGAGGGAGGAATATATGCTTGTAGGAATTTCAATAATATCAAGTTTCCTTTCTATGTGCTTAAAGTTTTAAAGCTATGTTGTTTTGCCTTCCTATGCTAGTTGATTATTGTTCCCATAAGTTGTTTGCTCACAAAATCACTATGCATAGGAAGTGGGTTAGACTTAAATGTGCTAGTCATATTCTTCATGATGCTCTGTTTATGTTACAATTCTTATCTTTTATGTGAGCATCATTGAAATCATCATGCCTAGCTAGGGGCATTAAACGGTAGCGCTTGTTGGGAGGCAACCCAATTTTATTTCTGTTTCTTGCTTTTTGCTCCTGTTTAGTAATAAATAATTCATCTAGCCTCTGTTTAGATGTGGCTTTATGTTTTAATTAGTGTTTGTGACAAGTAGAACCTTTGGGAAGACTTGGGTGAAGTCTTTGCGATCTTGCTGTAAAAAATAGAAACTATTGCGCTCACGAGATTAGTTGCCATTTTTTACTGGAGAGTGCGTTTAGGTTGATTCTTTTTGCAGATGATTAATAAAAAAATTCCTCAGGTACAACAGTGTATTTCAGAACTTTTGGAGGGACATAAGTATACGTTTGATACATATTACTACAGACTGTTCTGTTTTTGACAGATTCTGTTTTCTATGTGTTGTTTGCTTATTTTGATAAATCTACGAGTAGTATCGGAGGGTATGAACCATAGAGAAGTTGGAATACAGTAGATATTATACCAATATGAATTTAGAATGAGTTCACAACAGTACCTAAGTGGTGATTTATTTTCTTACACTAACGGAGCTTACGAATTTCCTGTCAAGTTTTGTGTTGTGAAGTTTTCAAGTTTTGGGTAAATATTCGATGGACTATGGAATAAGTAGTGACAAGAGCCTAAGCTTGGGGATGCCCAAGGAACCACAAGGTAATATTCAAGGACAACCAAGAGCCTAAGCTTGGGGATGCCCCAGAAGGCATCCCCTCTTTCGTCTTCGTTCATCGGTAACTTTACTTGGAGCTATACTTTTATTCACCACATGATATGTGTTTTTCTTGGAGCGTCATTTTATTTTCTTTGTTTTGATTGCTGTTTGAATAAAATACCAAGATCTGAAATTCTTAAATGTTAGAGAGTCTTCACATAGTTGCATAATTATTCGACTACTCATTGATCTTCACTTTTATCTTTTGGAGTAGTTTGTCATTTGCTATAGTGCTTCACTTATATCTTTTTAGAGCACGGCGGTGGTTTTATTTTGAAGAAATAGATGAACTCTCATGCTTCACTTATATTATTTTGAGAGTCTTTAGAACAACATGGTAATTTTCTTGGGTTATAAAATTAGTCCTACTACGATGGGCATTCAAGATGGGTATAATAAAAACTTTCATATAGAGTGCATTGAATACTATGAGAAGTTTGATACTTGATGATTGTTTTGAGATATGAAGATGGTGATATTAGAGTCATGCTAGTTGAGTAGTTGTGAATTTGAGAGATACTTGTGTTAAATTTTGTGATTCCCGTATCATGCACGTATGGTGAACCGTTATGTGATGAAGTCAGAGCATGATTTATTGATTGATTGTCTTCCTTATGAGTGGCGGTCGGGGACGAGCGATGGTATTTTCCTACAAATCTATCCCCCTAGGAGCATGCCTGTAGTACTTCGTTTCGATAACTAATAGATTTTTGCAATAAGTATGTGAGTTCTTTATGACTAATGTTGAGTCCATGGATTATACGCACTCTCACCCTTCCACCATTGCTAGCCTCTCTAATACCGCGCACCTTTCGCCGGTATCATACACCCACCATATACCTTCCTCAAAACAGCCACCATACCTACCTATTATGGCATTTCCGTAGCCATTTCGAGATATATTGCCATGAAACTTTCCACCGTTCCATTTATTATGACATGCTCCATCATTGTCATATTGCTTTGCATGATCATGTAGTTGACATCGTATTTGTGGCAAAGCCACCATTCATAATTCCTTCATACATGTCACTCATGAGTCATTGCACATCCCGGTACACCGCTGGAGGCATTCATATAGAGTCATATTTTGTTCTAAGTATCGAGTTGTAATTCTTGAGTTGTAAGTAAATAAAAGTGTGATGATCATCATTATTAGAGCATTGTCCCAAGTGAGAAAAGGATGATGGAGACTATGATTCCCCCACAAGTCGGGATGAGACTCCGGACGAAAAATAAAAATAAAATAAAAAAGAGGCCATAAAAAAGAGAAGGCCCAAAAAACCAAAAAAAATGAGAGAAAAAGAGAGAAGGGGCAATGCTACTATCCTTTTACCACACTTGTGCTTCAAGGTAGCACCATGATCTTCATGATAGAGAGTCTCCTATGTTGTCACTTTCATATACTAGTGGGAAGCTTTCATTATAGAACTTGGCTTGTATATTCCAATGATGGGCTTCCTCCAAATGCCCTAGGTCTTTGTGACACTACAAAAAATACACCTCCGTGATGATACGTGTTTGTCACAGTAGGTCACGTTTTCTGTCATGCATGTACATCCATGACAAATTTATGACAGAATCAAGATAGTCATACATGTGCTGTTGTAGAAGTGTTCCATGACATTACCGAAATTATCATCACGGAAGTGTCCACTTCCATGACGATAAATCGCGTGTCACAGAAGTGCTTTCGTCAAGGGTGACCGACACGTGGCATCCACCGTAACGGAACGCCGTTAAGCTATCGGGTCCTGTTTTGGATCCGATAACCCATTAACAGCCCTGACCAATGGGGATTTTCCACATGTAAAATCATTATTGGCTGGAGGAAACACGTGTCGACTCAACGTTGGGACAGATGTCATCCACTCATTGGACCCAAAGCGCCTATGATACGTCGACACGTGGCACGGCCCAACAGAGGCCCATTCCTGTGAAAAGGCCGGCCCGTTTGACTTGGTCAAAAGGTGGCGGGCCGGCCCACGGCAAGCCTGTGAACGGCCTGTTCGCATATAGCCCATTTACGGCCCGCTAACCCAGGGCCCGTTTACGGCCTATCCGAATTAGGCCCAGTAGCGTCATCTGGGTTGTCCAATATATTTCCAGCCCATTTTAACTTCCAGCCCATGTATGGCCCATGACGTCTTTCGGCCCATATGAGGCCCTTATTACTCTCGACCCATTAACGGCCCGTGGTAAAACTGGCCCATAATGAGCAGTGTATGACTTTATACCCATTAACGTCACGTGGTGAAACTGGGCTGTAATGAGCAGTGTATCACTTTATACCCATTAACGGCCCATTATTCCGTTGGGCCGTTTCCAGCCCATGTTATCTTTCAGCCTTCTCGGGGACCATTTACTCACGGGATCATTTCCACATTCGTCTACTTACGGCCCGTTACTGTCATTTTCTACTTGTGGGCCAAATTCAGCACATGGTAACAGTCGGCCCGTTTGTGGCCCGATAATACGTTGGGTCATTTTCATGTCAAAAAAGACCCGTTGGGCTGTTTTCATAAAGTTATCAAATACGGCCTATTAACAGCCCGTTATTGTCCACGAATAGTACGGCCCATGATTGGCGAAATGATGATACGCCCCGTAGAAGGCCCATGGATCCTACGGCCCGTAAAAGGCCCATGAATCGTATGGCCCATAGAAGGCCCATGGATCCTACGGCCCGTATAGAAGGACAATGGATCCTACGGCCTGTAGAAGGCCCATGGATCCTACGGCCCGCAGGAGGCCATGGTTACAATATTCTGTGTGTTGCCATGATTATTCTGGCCTAGTTTCCGAAGATAGGTTATTGTGGCCACTAGAAAAACACAGAAAAAGAACTGCAGTGACTACAAGCAAACAACTAAACAAGGCAATAAGGAAATAAATAAGCAAGCAATTAACGCTAGCATGTTACCACTATTACACATATTACATCCACTAGGCTTCAAAGTTCGCCACCAGTGCAAATATAGGGAACAAAGCAGCATATTACATACACTGGCCATCAAAATTGGCCACCAGTGCAAATAAACGCGGCAACAAAACAAGAGCATAACTGAAACAACTTCAGAAGAGCTCAAGAAACATGGTATACACCATGCTGGCAATAAGCTTAGCAAGCTTATTAGCTTTGTCCTGCTTGGCGCTAAAATCCTCCAACGCTTGTTGTTGCACCAAAAAGTATGCATCTGAATGCTCCAGGGACTTCCGCAGTCCTTCCGATTCTTGTCACAGCAAAACTGATCGATGTCTTTTAGCTTGTAGTTGAGACACAAGAAACCGAACGGATTCAGACAGTGAGTTTGAATAGCTTGTGCAAGCGGTAGTGGTAGTAACTCCAACACTAAACCAAGACAGGACTTTGGGGTTGTCTCACTGTCTTCGAGATAGTCTTCCTTAGCTGTTTTATCAGCTTTGTTGGAGACCAACAAGGATGTGTCACTATCCTGAACCTTATCTGCATTACTTCCTTTACAATTGCTTGATAAGGCACTCTTCCCCAATATTCTGTCATCATTCTAAAAGAAGAAACAAGCAGACACATAACAGTTTAGCATGTACTAGTATATGAAACTCATTTCGGTGAACCAGTTCATTAGTAAGGTGGACAGGATTAAACTGCCAGGTCTTCTATTGCCAAGTACTAGTACATAATAAAAGCATCAAAGAAACATATATCTATGTCATATGGTCACTGCATTGTCTTGCCAAATCAAAATAGAGACATGGTTCAAATCATATCAGTTCAAGACAAAGCAGCAGTGAAAGAATACAAAGCGTGGGAAACTACACGGCACAACAATATTTCAGATGGGTACCACGGGTCTACATGTACAACAACACTATTGGCTCTGTTGTGATGCTAGTAATGTGCATGATATGAGAAGTCAACTGTATACACAATTGAAATTGAAATCAATAGAACTATTGATAAGAGCAAGCCTGTTAAAGAAACATGTGTGAACATACCTACTGTGCCATTGCAGTTTCGATTGGATCCTTCAATTTAAAAATAAGTTTGTATGAGTAAATACAGTGATACAAGAGCAAATCAGTATGCACGATAGCAATCATAGTTAAAAAAGGTGCGCCTAAACGAGCGCTTAAGCGCGCCTAGGCTCTAGGCATTGACGAAACGCATTGCGCATAACTACGCTTAATCTGTGCATAACTGCGCATAAGCATGCTCTTTGGTCCGTAAAGCGCAAGGCGGTGGCAAAACGCACAATTAACGCCTAGTGGTTTTTTGAACTATGATAGCAATGGAATCTTAAATTAGAACAATTGTTCTTCAGGTTTAGGCACTTGTTCTACATGAACAAAGTACAATAAGACGCAAGAATATAGTACTTAAAAGTAGAAAATGCGCTCATAGACCTTACCACATTCCTGGTTCGGGACTAGAACAGAACAAGGCATTCCCAGTCATCGTCCAGTAAATGTGTCTCAGGAGAACGTAAGGGAATTTCATGAGTTTCTTTATCGGTGAAGTACGTTTTCTTCTGGTAATTCCAATACTGCCACCAAGCATTCTTGAAGATAGCAGAGGTATTAGCATAGGTTACCTCATCCTGAGTTTCCAAATCGGTCCTTCTCTATAGAGAAAAACGGGAAAATTTGCTGTATTATAACCATCATGGAGGTAGGATGTATGGGACAAAGCAAAGTAATTGCCATGAATAACATTACTTACACATAACTCCTGCAACTGGCATTTTCCTTCATCTTCAGTATAATATTTCCAAGATGGGAAGATACGCACATACGATTTAACAACATCAAATGCGATAGATGCTATACTACGACTAGCTGGTTGTGCTTCCTCCACAGGAATAGGCGTACTAACTGGTGGAGTTGGGGTTCGCCGTGGTAGTACTGGCCCTTTGGGCACTGGAGCTGCCTTACTAACTGCTCTTGTTTGGGAGCTCTGTGGTGGAGATGGTGCTGTGTCAACATGAACTGGGTTACTATCTGCCGAGGTGGGGGTTAGATTGGGTGAAGCTGGTTCTCTGTCCATCGTAGTAGGGGTACAATCTACGAGAGTTTGGATTATGTGTGGTAGGGCTGGTTCTCGTGCATGTACAATCGGGGTGCTATCTTCACCAAGAGGTAGCACTATTTTATTTGAAGACCGTGTTTTTAGTCCGCTAGATGCCGGCATCACCCGCTCCAATTCAAATGGCTCATAAATAGGAAACATAGTTGAATGTACAGACATTGTATGAGAGACAGATGCAATAGATAGTGTGGAAAAAAGAGGTCATGAAATAGTTAACATGTATATTGTTTAACTAAAACATATAGCATGATATAATTTCACATATATGATGTCTATCTAAACTGGATAGCATAGCATAACATAATTCAAAGATATGATGAATAACTAAACAGGATCGCATGACATAATTCACCTACATGTTATCTAAGTAATCAGGATCGCATCATTTAATTCACATATGTGATTTATATGCTAAACAGAGGGCATTAGATATGATGTCTGAACTAAGAACATGGTGTTGAATATTGTGTATATGATGTCTAATCTATGCAATGCAAGACATCATATGCATGATATGAGCAGTATAACCGTGCCAAGTTAGAGCATACACCTCGGTGGGGGAATAGGACTGGTCATCCGTCTCTGAATCCATCTCGGAGGAGCTATCGGGACCCAACAAGAGATCTGCTTCGACATGTAGCATTGTCTGCTCTGAAGGCCTTGTTTTCACTCCAGATTTTTCAATCTCCCACCCAAATGGCTGATTCATAGGAAGAGTAGTTTAATGTACAAACATTGTCGACAAATGGAAATGTAATGAAGAAAAGGATGGGCAAGATATCATTCAAATATATGATGCCTAGTTAAACATGATGGCATTGCACATTTCACGTATATTATGGCTGGCTAAAAGACATGAGACTGCACAATTCCCATATATGATATAGAAACTAAACAGGTGGCATTACAGAACATGTCTAAACTAAGCAGATGACATATATGATGTCAAAAGTAGGCACTGCAAGGCAACATATGCATGATATGACTAACATCATCATGCCAAGGGGTAGAGCAAACACCTTGGGGGTAAATAGGAGTGGTCAATGGCGTCTGAATCTGCCTCAGAACAGATATCTTCCTCTGGATTACAATCTAGAGAGGGGTGGGGAGGGTTTGCCATTGAACCCACCATGGAGCGATGTCTGCATGACATTGTATTGCCGTGCAAAACTCTTCTCTTTTTCTCTACATGTTCAGTATGACTGTGTACAATATCTGACATGCATACGAAAAAAATATGGTGAGATTATGTAAGGAGAGCATGCAGAAATTTAGGGTGATGGTAACAACCAGTGGATGGATCCAAAAATAATGATAGCAGGCTGATGATTGCTTTAATTTAATAAAAAGACATATGATGATTGCTTTACTATTTGTTTCCCACCCAAGATGAACAACATAGGCATACCCTAGGTGAACTAGATATTAGACAGAGATACTATTCATTGCTTCCTCGATATGTGCCCCACAACTAATTTAGAACTCAAGTTTGAACATTAATTTTGGACCTGACTTGGAGTCCAAGAGGTGAATAGAACGATAAAGTAGCAGGTAATTTTAAGCATGCATAACATAAGAAGAATGTTTCTGCCGATGGAGCACCTCAGGTGAGGTGGACGACGTCTCGGCAGGAGCAGGACAAACCACACAATGTTCCCTTCGACACCTACCTGTAACTGAAGTAATTCTGTAAGGGCTCACTTGGCTTGCATGATTCTAAAAACGCAGGCATAGGAAAAACACCGGAATAGGATAGGAATGCACATGGTAAACAGAGCATTTGTAAACACATGATTTCTGTCAACTTGGGTGTTTGGTTTACAGGAATTGGAAGAGCAGAGGAATGCAAAGAAACATGGCCAAAATAAAGTGAAACCATATAAAAGCGTGTACAGTTAGAATGTTATTCTGACACTAATGCACTTGATCTTGTTCTCATGCATAGGATTTTGAAAAGTAGGTCCAGGTGGATGTATTGCTTCATTCCTTTCAACAAAATGCATGAATAATTTAATAGTAGAGTGCCATTGGAAAATTCCCTATTGCTATGTTTTTCCATCGAACCAAAATAGCCCTAATGGATCGACACATGAATGTATGGTAATAAGTGATGCAACAAGTGTACAACCTCTTTGCCATGGCCGTGTCGACCTCAGCATCATTGGGTTGGTCGCTGAAGCAGTTGAGGCAGAGGTGGCTCTCGGAGGTGTGGAGGAAGATCTGAGGAATCTGTAGGCGGCGTCCAGGGCACTGCTCTATTTTGATGGATCATTCTGTCGTTGGAGCAGCCCTGGTGAGTCGTAAGACGTCAAGGCTGAAGCAGCACAATACAGACATCGTCAATATCAAGTGGGATTCTAATAGCATGTCCAATAGATGATGTAAAATAGATGTAAAATTTACATCGCCAAAAACCACCTGACTACAACAGATGAGGTAAAAACTGTTGACTCTGAACTTAACTTTCGAAACTGAAATTTACTATGGAATCTGAATGTTACTGTTGAAACTGGACAGAATGGTAGCAGAGAGGCACTTGACATGTAGTTTAGGGAGAGCATGTAGTTCGTCTTCAACCTGCACCCCCTGAGCCGCCAGCCACCACCGGCCGAACCGCCGGCCCCAGCGCCGCCCCGGCGCCCCGAAACAACTCCCCACCGCCGGTTCGCCGCGGCCCCGGCCAGCCCTATAGGCCCCACACCCACCACCCTAAACCCTAAGATAGATAGTGGGGTACCTCTCCGGCGAGCCCCCATCCCCACTGTGGGTGGTTCTTCCTTAACTACGGCGAGCCCCCCCACCCCATAAAAATTGACTGACCCAAAAGTCGATTCAGTCGATTGAAGTGTAGCTAAATTGGAGTAGAGCAGCAGAACGAGCGAGGGGGAGAGCAGTAGCAGCAGCATGAGCGAGCGAGCGAGAGCTGGAGCAGCAGCAGCTGGGCGATCAAGCGAGAGCCGGATCAGCAGTAGCTGGGCAAGCGAGTGATCGAGCGAGAGCCGGAGCAGCAGCAGCAGATCCGGCTGGTATGGACGCCGCCGCTGAAGGGGCCTTGCACTAGGGGAGAGCCGCCGTGGAGATGTCGCCCGCGGCGCCGACTTCAAGCTAGTCACTCCATGGGGGTGTAGGATGGAGGACCGTTGGCGCCGGGAGGTCGAGCTAAGGAGAAGGTGCGATGCAATGAGTGTACAACCTCTTTGGTGGCGCCGAGTAGGCCTCGGCTTCGTCCGAGGAGTCGGTGAGGATGTTGCGGTTCCGATGGAGCAGGTTAAGGCGGCGCTATGGGGATGGAGCAGCCGCGATAGACGAGGCGTTCGTCGAAGCAGCTCCTTGGAGGTGGAGGACGGGGCGGCTGAACCGGCGGGACGACGAGATGGACGACGGATCCTCATCCGGGGAGGTGGACGAGGGACGTCGAGCTATTGCGGTGGACGACGTCATCGGGGAAGAGGCTCCGGCTGGGCAGCGGTGAGGTGGCGGACGGAGGAGGGTGGGGTTTCACGGCTGGAGCTGAGAGGTTATGGCGGTCTGGGATTTCGAATGGCGAAAAGGAGGCGATGGGAGGGGGTGAACCATGACTTAGGGACGCGCTTGTCCAAAACATAGGGTGTGTTACAAAAGTACCCCCCACCAATTTGAACTAGCGGCCCTTTCGGCTCAGGGTTAGAAGGGGGATTTCGCGTGTCGGCATTTGACAGCTGGAGGGAGGTTTCGCGCACGTTGTAATTTCGGGATAGCAAGGCGCAGGTTGTGAAGGCGCCAGTTCTGGGAGCACGATATCTGAATTTCCGGGATATAACAAGGCGCGGGTTGAATTTTAGGGACAAGCCTAACGTGTAATATTGTACTTGTACGTACCAAATCAATTCGCACTTCCCTCAGCCTAAAAGAAAACGAAAAAATAAAACTATTCACACCACACAAAGAGAGTCTTGCCCCGTTTTACTATAAAAATGCTATTTAAAGCTACTCATACCAACAATTTAGTGCAATGAAATGTTATTCGGTAGTATGAATCCATGTTATGTCCAATTAAATTTTTTCGCTTATTGTATAATGCATGTAACCTACTCATACCAACATTTTAGTGCATTCCAAATGTCTATACTACCGCTGCAATTCGAACTGAATTCGAATTCGTTTCTCTATTTCAATAAGAATCTACAATCATGATTGTTGCCAACTTCAACCATCATTCGTGTATTACCTTAATAACACACCACATGATTACTATAGAGATAGATATGAACTATGTGTACTACATGAACTCGAATTCTATTTTTTGAATACACTTGGTGTTGATTCCAAATAATAGTACATTTGATGTACTAACTACATATTCATAATATAAACCATGTTCCATATGTGTGCACCGTGTTTATCACACATAATATAGTGCCCCGCCCCCTACATTATGACAAGTATTTAGACCTGAGCTACAAAAGCCACACATTAGACCAAATTATGATCAATGTTCTATATGTTATATGTAGTACTAGCAAGATGCCCATGCGTTCCACAGAACATCAACATGATCAAGGGGAGGCCTAATTTGCAAATATGGAGAGGGGTGTGGGTATCTTTTTTTTTCAAAATTGCCTTCCTATCCGTCAGATATAAATTGGACGACCTATATTGCAGGATGGCACCATCATCAACAACTCCGTTTTTATAAGAGTAGAGATAAAATATATTATATGTAGTATAACATGTTCATAACCACACCATGTGTATCACCGTTATATATATTCACACATGCGTCGATTTAAAACACTATGATAAATTCTTCAAATATCTGAATTCGCTTTTTATAATGAAGTATGATCTCTATTCGTCTTTTACACCCACACAGTCCTCTTATCTTTGTAGCTAGCTAGCGCTAACTTTCTCTCGTGCATGCAGACGCTCGCATCCCTCTCACCCTCCCTCAGCATTCTCTAGCTCCATCGCGCAAATTCGTCTTTTCAATTTAGGTCGTTCACCCACGGTGTGTGTAGGCCCCCAGCTCCTTCTTTACGGCACACATCGATCGATATGCCTCTCTAGCCAGGTGTGCCTAGCACAAACACAAGCTTCCCCTCTTCTCTTATCACCGTCCATGCCTCACTCCCACCACTCTTTTCATCGATCTCGTACTCGCACACTCCTTCCCCCTCGATATAGTATGACTATCGCACCACCTCCTAGATGCATCCCTCTCTCTCTCTCTATCCTTCTCCTCGTGCCTCATTTGCTTCTAACACACACATGCATGCAAGTATACCGATCCATCTCCCAACATATACCTAGGTCGACTTTAAATATCCCCCCATCGATCGACGTACCTCACAAGTTATGTCTCTCCTTTCTCTGACAAAGGACGATTGATCTTCCTATGTAGTTATGTATGCTTACCACAGCCATATCTTTCCCCCCTCATCATTCGTGCATGCCTCCTGACCCATCTCTCACACGCACGTGCACAAACAGGCAGCCATCCCCTCTCTTATTTATATTGCAGGCGTGCCCTCCAGTTGTCTAGCAAGCTTATCCCACCATTTGTTAGAAGCAACTCCACTACCACCCCTCCAACACTCTAGCTCCGTCTCTCTCCCAACCTTATTCCTCTCCTACACATATGCATGGATGCTGATCGATCTCCCTTAATACATGAGGTAGGCCTCTCTCCTCCTCCACACATATACCAGCCATTGTACCTCTATAGTTAATTAGGCCTCCCTCCCCCCCACCACACACCGATAGTCGAACGCTGTAGGTAGGTCCATGCCATAGAGACAAACCGCACATGTCCCCTCTCTTGTTCTAGTAGGCGAGCCACTCTATATCTTTGACGTGGGCACACACAAATTCGATGGCACTCTTTATCGACCGTGTGTGCGCGCACACACACACACATCATCCCTCTCTTCGATTCTATGGACACCTTAAGTCGATGATACCTCCACTCTCTTCTCGTGGATCGCCCCCTCTATATATATATGATATATCCATGACTCTATTTCACACACATTGCATATGTTACATTTTTTGATTGACCCCCCCCTCCCCTAAAAAACTCTCACGAACCCACACACTATATCTCTCTATGTTTGTATCTCTCTCACACAACCCCACGTAGGTGGTGTACGTATACAAGAAGAGAATAGGTGCACCGTGCACACGTACTCACACTTCGTGCCCAGCCACACCCGCGTGGGTACACGGTGGAGCTCATTTCTATATGAAATGGCAGCCCACGTGCTAATTTGAACGCGTTTAGCGGTTGTTTACCTACGGAGGTCGTGTACCACGCGTGCACGAAACAAAGTTCGACTTGATGCGTTGGCGCGTTATTTTTAAATAAAGTTATATCGCTCAATGGCACGTACATAGAATATAAAACGATTTTTATGGAGAAAAAGGTAGTCCGCTCCACTATATACAATGGAGCCTCCCTGCCTGGTTTGTCTCTCTTCAGAGTATCTCACACAAGCCTGCGGTGGCCTCTCTCTCTCACTGTTGATCACTGATTCGGCCGCATCTCGTCCGCCGTCGGAAAGGGAGGACGTGCATCGTTTCTCCGTTCGACGACGCCGAGGCAGCACGCCCCGATCTGCGGTACACGTCGTTCTCTCTGACCAAGCTCCGGCGTGGTAGGGCCTACGCCACCTGCTTGTTGTCGCAGTATGGGCAGATTCCGCCCGCCGCCGCTCACCTAGTTACATCCCGACGACCTCCGGGTATCCCCTCCGGCCTTGCTCCACTGCCCGTCTTCCCACGTTGCTGCATGTGGATCTTCCATAGTTCTTTGCACAAAACGTAGCTCGTCCGGCGTACTTTCCATATTGCAATCTCGTCCTCACACCATCTTAGACAAACACAACCGTGTTGTTATCTTCCCTTAGGACAAGAAATATGCTTCTTTTTTGTCGTCGCAACTGTCATCAACAATATTTGTCTTTTTTACAAATTTCAAATGGGCATATTTTAGAGTGTAGATTCACTCATTTTGCTTCGTATGTGTACTCCCTCCGTTCGTAAATATTTGTCTTTCTAGAGATTTCAACAAGTGACTACATACGGAGCAAAATGAGTGAATCTACACTCTAAAATATGACTATATACATCCATATGTAATAGTCCATTTGAATCTCTAAAAATACAAATATTTGAGTAGTGACTTGTTGAAATCTCTAGGAAGACAAATACTCCGGAGTATATTTAAGAACCGAGGGGGTAGTGCACAGCCACATGGGAGACTCAGACCGGTCGTTGCGCCGCATTAATAGTGAGTAATGAGCAGTCAAATCATAAGCCCCACCTTTCCCACTGTAAGTTGCTCGGAAGAAGCAACCATCAATTCACTCTTCTTTGAATCCGCTCATACTACTCCATCCGTCACTGTTTATAGAGCGCGCTTCAGAAAAAGAGAAAATCTCTGGGACCAAGGCGACTAGCGATCGGCCTGAAAATAGCATTGGTAGTTATAGCACGGTGTCTATTACTAGAGGAAATAATGCATACACACATGCATGCAGTGCTTCCACCCCGGATACACACATGCATGCACATACTCCACTCCGTAGTACTACATCGAGAGAAAATTGTGGTTACCACGCCCTAATTAATTGAGCATTAAACCAAACGCGTCTAAAGTCTCTCTGGTGGTGGAAATGCATTGAGAGAAATGCATCATAGTGAAGCGCGCCCTGTAAACTGTGACAGAGGGACGAGTAGTATGAAGGTGCAAAACCAAGTACGCGTATGGCCAGTCAGTCAACGCACCTCCTCTTGGCATATCACTAACATGTGGGACCGGAGTGTGAGTAAACTGATCTCAATTGACGGCAAAATGGCCAACCCGCCGTTCCTTGAGAGAGACGAGGAGCGAGAACACACAGACGGGCTCGCATGGAGGCCAAGATATACTCGAGCATGGTTGATCGATATCATCATTACATGTTGGGCTGCCGTTTTCCGCCCTTCTCCGAAATAAATGTGTACTTTATCAGAGATTAAAAAAATAAGAGTACAGAGGCTCCACCATGCGGTTCTAGTAGTAGTACTACTCCTACTACTAAACCTTGCGCTTGTCTCTTCGCCTCTTCGTGAAGTCGAACAATGATGGTACTCCGCATGTTCGGTACTATAGTGTATGCCTCTGGCAATCTGACACCGAATGAACTGATGCATGTCCACCGCCTGGGCGAGGGTACATTGCATTAGTCAAAAGGCGTAAGCGAGCCTCACCTTGTCCTGCAAGCTTCTCCTCGTTCTGCGAGTTGACGGGACACACCAACAAGTATTGCTAGTCCATACTCCCTCCTTTCCGGTTAATATGGCTTAATCTTTTTTGCGGGTAAATGAGAGAGCTTTATTCATATATAAGCATTCTTAGGACGATCAGCCAAGACACTGGTCACTAGGGAGCAAGGTACCCCGCAAAAAAAGAAGTAGGAAGCGAGGTGTTTCATCAAGCCAGCTCTCGGCCACATTCAAAGTGCAGCATGCACGGTTCGCACAAAGATGCGTCGCAAGGTTTGCTGACCTATTTACATGCTGAATAACAAAAAAAGAGGAAATTTTACCGAGCGCTCCTATTTGTAACAAGATATGAGCCAGAATTAAGCGAGAATTGTGGCGAGTGTTCCATGCAATCAACTTCCATCATCACATGCGAGAACCCTCGAAGAGAACCAAATGTGTTGAAGATTGCTTTATCACATTTTAAAAAATATAATAAGAGTGCAGACGCTCCTCCATCCGGTTCCTAGTACTACCTCTATAGACTATAGTAGTAGTACTAATACTAGTAAACTTTGCGCTTGGCTATTTGCCTCTTCGGGAAGTGCAACAATAATAGTACTACTAGTATAGTGTATGCTTCTGGCAATCTGATACCGAATTAACTGTTGCACGTCCACCGTCTGAGCGAAGGACAGCTTGCATTAGTCAAAAGTTTCTCCTTGTCCTGCGAGCCACCTCGCGCAAGCTTCTCCTGTCCTGCAAGCTTCTCCACGTTCGGCAAGTTGACGGGACACATCAAAGTAATGCTAGTCCATACTGCCTCCTCTCCGGTTAATATGGCTTAATTTCAAACGAGATAAATACACTGTATGTCACTGTATATTTGTAAAAATATAGTCAGTGGACTTCATAATACGCTCTTTGCGCTCAATATATACATTTTCCGGTGTTTATACAGTCACTAGCTCACCCTGGCTGATTATGTGTGTGCATGTAGGTGTAGGTTGAGCACTTGAGCGTGACCGTGTGTGTTCCGTCGTGTGCTCGGACATGCATGCATTAGGGCGTCGCGCGTGTTTTTATGTCCATGTGTACGTGTGACTGTTGCATACACGTAGGGGGAGTACGTGTAGGGTCCACTAAAGGAGCAGTCAAATCACACAGTAAGTTAGTTGGAAGAAGCAACTATCATTTCACTCTTCAATGACACGTGCGCAATATAAAATGGTTGATATGGAGAGAAAAAGAAAATCACTATATATACACTAGCAGGAGCCTAAGCTACAAGCCTGCTTGCTTGGGTTGCTCCCTTCACAAGCATAGAACGACGGTGGCCACACCGCTAGTCACATACCCGGCCTGATCCTGCAGCTAGGGGAAGGGAACAATGTTGTGCGTAGACGCGGTTGACATCGGCGAGGGAGAAAATCCACAGTCGGTGCGTCCCAATCGGGGGTCACCGCGGTATGGGCCGATGCCGCGTCCCAACCGCCCTTCTAGCTACAGCCCAACGTCTGTTTCGAAAATATTAGTGCATGTCAACAAAAATTTTGTTCCGTTTTGAAAAAAAGCATATAAGCTGTTACTTCTTACCCAAAGGATCTTTATATCCAACAGACAGAAAATATCCATTCGACTGTTTGAAATTACTTTCACTGCTGATCTAATGTCGAGGTAATTGCTGCATCGCCACCAAAACCCACCATCTCTTAAGCTAAAGTAGACCGAGCTAACCCCTATATTAGCATATTACTAAGATAAACAGAAGGCACTGTAGAATCATTTAGGACGTGAGCTTGTCAATCTGAATGTGGAGGGACACCAGCTTAGCCCTGGCCAGTAGCTTGGGCGGAACTGTGAAGAAGTTCAGCTCCTGCACGGCGACATTGCCGGGATCCCTGCTGCTTGTCACCTCCATTTCCACCTTGACGGCGTCGGTCCTGCCTTTGGGCTCCCCCGACGGGCCGTTCTCCCACAGCTTGGCCACGTAGTACGGCAGTGGGGACGCCCCCGCTCTGATGCAGATGACCGACACGGCGATAGGAGCGCCGATGTCGAGCACGCTGCCGACCAAATTAAAACGTGTGGCCATCCTCCTCCGCGAACAGCAAGAGTAGTGGCTCCGACACTGACACTTGCAGCTGGAGCGCCTTGCCGTACTGGATCCTGTGCACGGGCATGGGATGCACGGTGCTGATGTGGTGGGAGAGCACCGGTGGCGGGCCTTTGTAGCCGCAGACGGGCACGAGGCATTTGCACGGCGCGAGCGGACACACGCTCTGGTGATCGGCGAGCTTGTGGTAAGTGACGTAGAGCCCACAACCTTCATGCGGGTAATCCACCCTCATCGAGGAGAGGACGATGTCCACCGCCGTGTTCCGCACGTCGAAGCCACCGCCGCGCTCGCACTTCTGGCACTGCCGCTGGTTCCCGGGGCGCTCGACGCTGTAGTCCGCGCAAGCCAGGTGCCCTCCCTTGCACTGCACAAATCAATCGAATGACACATCAATCAAGAAACCTGCACCTTGCTTGATCATCTGAATGTACGAGGTGTATTCGAACCTCATACACTGGAGGCTTCAAGGGGCGGAGGCACAAGGGGCAGTGGAGCAAGGTGAGGTCCATCGAGACCATAGAGAGCTCCATCGTCGGGTCCTGTTCCGTCTGCATGATCTCGCCCTCCTCGTGCACAACCATCTCTCGATTTATTAGGGCTGGGGCATTACAAAGCTTTACCGTCACATATTCATACTACTTCAAGGTGCATTAAATCAACACATGCAAGTATCGAAAGGAGAGTCATGGCATGCATGCATGCGTTGTAATTAACGCATCGGTAAACGCAAATTATTGAAATATATCGAGTGCGGTGCTTTGATGTGTTGCGTCAACTCGTACAAGACCAAGAAGTTTGATTACTACAACGCCCTCTCGCCTTAACCGTAGCTGTCTTTGGCTGCATGACAGGTGGGCCACCGACCTGTTGGGCCCACCTGTCATGGACGCAAAGGCAGGAGCAGTAAGTCAATGAAGCTGCGTCCCTCCCTTGCCCATGAGCGTGGTGGCTGGCAGGACTAGGAGAAGCTTTCGTTCTCTGCACGCTCTCCCTCCCGTACGCGCCGGACATGCATCAGTTCAATCGGTGTCAGATGGCCAGAAGCATACTCTAGTACTCCTCCACTACAGTAGTACTCCATCGTTGGCCCTGTTTGAATCCATGTGTTAGAGTTAGTTTGGGTTAGTTTGGACTCAACTAACCCAAAAATATCCAAACAGGAGGGTTAGTTTGGGTTAGATGCACCTAACTCATCCAAAAAATCTGACCCACCAAAGAGGTGCTTATTTGGGTTAGTTCTTCTCAGGACCACTAAAAAACACCTTTTTCTCTTGCTCATCCCGAGGCAGATCCCTCCTCACTTCCTCGAAGCTTCTTGTCCTCTCCCTCCCTCCCTCTCGCACCGCCCGTGAAGGCGCCTCACCGTATCCGTGCTCCATCTAACCTGCTATCCAAACACCTTTTTGGATAGAGTTAGTTCAGGGTTAGTTCTGGGTTAGAATCTAACTCTAACCTCTAACTGAACTAGAGTATCCAAACAGGGCCATTGTTCGACTTCCCGAAGAGGCGAAGAGCCAAGCGCATCCCAGACGCTCGTGTGGCAGTTTCATGTGTAGAGTAGTCTAGGATAGTGGGTACCGTGCATGTAAGCTTAAGGGCCTGTTTGGTTCCATATAAGTCGAAAAGTGAAAAAGTGACTTATTTTGCCAAACAGACCCAACTTATAAGTCACCCCCTTTTGCGTGGGTCCCATCACCTTTCATAAAAAAAACAAGGTGAGAAGGTGTGCTCAGGTGACTTATAAGTCAGATGACAACCAAACAGGCGTGACTTATAAGTCACTAGTTTTAAGTTACCTGACTTATAAGTCAAGTGACTTATTGGAACCAAACAGGCCCTAAAATCATTGGGGTCGGCTCCATGCTATATTTTTTGGTTAAAATAATCTTTTGTCCCTACCTGTCATCCTGGTGATTCTAGTTTGCATGCTCATCTGGTCAAGACAGGAATATATATTTTAATTTGTGGTGGGGTAAATGTTAGAGGTTGCAGCAAATGGAGTATTGTACACTGCGGGTCTTTCAGCCAAGTTTAGAGGCAACCATGTGGGGCCAGTGCTATGATGTGTCGCGTCAACTCGTACAACAAGGAGAAGCTTGATTTTACTACTACTACATGCCTTCTCCCTCGCCCATGCGCGCGGTCGCTCGCAGACGAGGACATGCTTTTGCTTATCCCTCCCGCTCGCGATGGATGGACATGCAGCAGTGGATTCGAACATGCAACATCGGATTTGATACTGTAGAATCAGTAGTAGTAACATCATTGTTCATCTTCTTGAAGAGGCGAAGAGCCAAGTGCAACCCGAACATGGCAGTTGCGAACCTTGGAGCATGCATATAGCCAGGCTCTTGCATGAGACAAAATTGCTATGTGAGCCCACTATTGTAGTACTACTTGCTAGTATAGCCCTGTAAACTAGAAAGGAGTATTTGCCTTTCTAGATATTTCAACAAGTGACTATACTGCACCGAGACGGAGTACATATGGAGCAAAATGAGCGAATCTACACCGTAAATAAATACTACGTAGTTCTCTCGTTTTCCTCTCGGCCTTGGTCACGGTGAACAATATTGAGTATACTAGTACTATCATCTTGAAATTTACGAAGTCACCATAGGCACCTCATCGTCGACGGGAACGTCTCCTGACACGCGATAGACGCGAGCGGCAGTCGCCTCGCCTCCATAGGTGCTTGAATGCCAAGGAGGGAGAGGGTAGCGGTTCCCGAGACGTTGAATGGTCAATGATGCATCCTCAAATTACTCTACATGCAGAGGGAATTAATTGGAGAAGTAGAATAGAGCCAGCACGATGTGAATGCAACAGAGTTTGGATTCTCATATAAAGGCACCCCACCACTCCAATCCATCTACTCCTTAGTCTCTACGCAACACTGCTCACTCCAATCCAATACCCAAGTGACCAGTAGCCAGAAGCACCTATGGAGGCGATGGTCGTGAGTAGCAGTCGGTTGTGCCAAATCATCCAAGGCGCCGGCCTGCGGCCCGGCACCGCGCAGTGTTTCCAGACGGTGCTGGCGACTGCCGGCGTCGTAGCCCTCGCCGACGCCGGCTTCTCCTCTCGCATGGACGACATGATGGTCAACTCCATCCGCAAGTTCGCCGTCGTCAACAAGCGTGTAGCGAAAGCTCCTACTAGTCCTGCCAGCCACCACGCTCATGCGTGTGGGAGGGATGCAGCTTCATTGACTTACTACTCCTGCCTTTGCGTCTATGATAGGTGGGCCCAACAGGTGGTTGGCCCACCTGTCATGCAGCCAAAGGCAGGTGCAGTTAAGGCACCGGAGCTCAGTCCGCGAGGGAGAGGGTGTTGTAGTAATCAAACTTCTCGGTCTTGTACGAGTTGATGCGACACATCAACGCACTACACTCGATATAAGTCTTCTTACACATTTCAAATGGACTACTACATATGGATGCATGTAGAAATATTTTGCTTCGTATGTAGTCACTTGTTGCAATCTCTAAAAAGACTTATATTTGGAAACAGAGGGAGTACAATGCATGCATGCATGTCGTGACTTCCCTTTTGATACTTGCATGTGTTGATTTGATGCACCTTGCCAAATTTTGACTATAAATGTAACTAACCAAATTTGCATGCATGTCACAAAAAATTAGGGCTGTTTGGATTGTGACTATGTTTGTCTTATGTTGCCACATTATTTTTCCCACACTTGCCACACTTGCCTAACTTGAGTTGCTCAAATTGTTAGACACACCTTGGCTTGCCTAAGGGAATCTTGCCACACTTTTTGTGTCTATGACATATGTGGGGTTCACTGCTAATAAAAAAAATCTTGTCTTAGGTGTGGCTAATAAAAAAGACTTATATTTAGGAACGGACGGAGTAGAAAATATAAATAATAATGCATGTTGGGGCAACCCACGTTTCCGATTATTTTAGCCGTGGGCTTGTTCACAATTTTTATGAGGGGGTGGTTGTTCATTTAATGGAGGAACTTGTACCAGACTTGAATGATACAAAGTGCGACCTGGCACACCATAACACCACTTGGAACAAGAAGGTAGCTATCTCAAAAAACAATCAACAACTAAAAAAACGGCGACCTAGCACGTAGTACAAAAGTTTAAACGATCGTTTTGATGGAGTGAAAAAGGAAAACTACCCCACTACGTATATATAGCCCGGAGCCTCCGCGCTTGCTTGCTAGGCTTAGTCTATTCACACACTCTCGTACTCTCCAGATCTAAACAAGATAGGGGTGGTAACACTGTCTTTCTCCCTTCAAAAAACATTGTCTTTCTATCCTCACCGCTGGTTACAGATCCGGACATATCCCCCTCCACCGGTGAAGGGGAGGAGGGGCAGCGTTTAGGCCATCATCGACAGCGAGGGAGGAGACCCACTACCGGCCGCACCGTTATCTCTGGCCAAGCGCCGGTGCGAGAGGTCCTCCGATCCCTTTGTCGTTGCCCTAGTGTCGGCGGATCCGGCCTCCCGCCACCCACCTATCCACATCCCGACGACCTTCAAGTATATCTTCCTTCGAAACCGCCTTAGCTCTACTTCCCCAGCTCGCTACGTCACTGCATGTTCAACATTTTCTACCTCTCAGCCCCTCTCGATCGGATGGTCCAATGTCACCTACTTTTTTCTTCTATTGTTAGAGGTAAAGCTACTTCATCGAGTCGAATCTTGTACTTGGTTCAAACAAGAAATAAAGTGGGGGTGGGGGAATTTAGTATGTAGTACATCGGACTTGGTACAAACAGGAAGGAAAGGGAGTGAAAGTAGTACAGACTGGTCATCCAACCGGTCTCTACGTCGAAAAGGGAAATATAGGGGTAATGCTGTACACAGTGGTATGACCAGGACTAGATTTGCTATCCACACATAGGAGTAGGTGGCTAGAGTGAACAAAAATGGGACCAACCCAGATATGTTTCTTGGATGTTTGTTTCTCGGGGCAACAAACTATGAATCACCACTTTATGCCCCTGTTTAGGTACATGGTGTTGGACTGCTGGTGCACCCACTGTCCCATGCCCTTATACCAAATATTTAGTCGTTCTTAATCTAATGCCCCTGGTAAAAATGAAGCCATGCCACTGTTATAAGCCATGACAAGTTTAGCCAAATATTTTTGCCTGTAATTGTTTGAGACTCTGATTGTTTCCTATGTAGCTTTTTGTGCAAACAGGGATATCCATTTCACCTGGTTGCTGTTGTGACCTTTTGGTGCACTGCACAAAACTCTTCTTAAAAGAAGTGACTTTTGTGCTGTTTAACTTGAATGTCAGAATGGAACAGTTGGTTCATTTCGGTGGAACTGCACAAAGGGAGATCTGTGTTCCAATCCTCATCATCCATATTGGCATGATAACCTTCCTTTAGGTAAGAATGATATTTAATGCATGTGTTCATCTCTATTTTGCGACTGCCATGAGAAAATAATACTATTTTTTACTAGTACACTTGTACTCCCTCACTGACAAAACCAATTCTGAAATAGAAGGCCAATCATGTACTTGGTTTCACCAACTGGTGAGGAGACTGACAAACAAAGCAAGAAGAGGAAGAAGAACAAGAGTAAACAGTGCCAAGGAGATCTTGCTGAAGCCAGAGGCCTCAGTAAACGCCATTCAAGGGCTCCGACAACGACTACCTTACATGTGAGACGATCCTCCAGGGAGCCCTTCCACTTCTGCTGTCTCACTTAATTAATTAGGAGTACTTAAGTATCACTAATTTATTGCTGCCTAATTTTCATGCCGGAGTTAAAATAATCTTTAGTAGCACCCTATGCTGAATCATGTACGTGTGTATGTTTGTGTATGAGGTGAATCATGTGGTGGAGCAGGGATGGAATGCTAACTTTACCCATTAAGATAATGAGGGTGCTTCTATTTGTTAGTGTATGTTTCATCAACTAGTCCCACGATTACAGTAATCTCACTCTCTCGATATATGTGCCAACAGGGATGCTCGATTTTGGTGGAACTGCACAAAAAGTTTGGGTGCTTCATTGCCTCGACAGCTTCCTTCCTTTCCTGTTAGTCGCTAATCTCGGCTTGCATTCTTCCTTTGATGTCAGTCGCTTGCCTTATCTCGGCTTCCAGTCAAAGGAAATAGTAATTGATATGCTACCTCACACAGGTTGGTACTGGTCTTTATCCTGGTTATTGTGCTTGTCATATGTATTGGTAATTTGGTATTGTGCTACTGTTTGCCGATTTCATAAAGGAGTAACTTGGAGCCTGAACTCGCAGGCAAATCATTACATCGGGTGATTTCAGTAGAACTGCACAAAAAGATCAGATGGACAGGTACTTATGTTGCTGCTATGTACTCCAAAGTTCACTCAGACAAGCATCGATGTTGACAAGAAGAAGTGCATATATTCATTCGAGTATCAATTAGCGTCAACCAATTGTCAAACTCCAAGTATTAGGAGAGTGAATGCCAAAATTATTGCTTGGCGCATAGCCCAGAAAAACGCAGTCCAGTCTTTCGTCCCAACTTGTGCCTTTTGGTTATCTGCACATATGGTAGCGAACTGTATGGCATGGAGTCTAAAGATTCCAGAAAAGTTGGTTGACGCGTATATTCATCTGGCACTTAATCAGTCTGCACGCGAGGGATGCTCCATTTCAGTTGAACTGCACAAAAAATTGGGTGGTTCATTTTCTCAACCGCCTCCTTTCTCGTCTACAATGTAGAATTTTGGCGAGATACAGGACCAAGATGAGCCAGTAAACTAGTTGGATGAAAGTAGTGGCCAAGTTGCTCAAACCTCCCTCGGCACGAGGCCACTATTTGAGGATAAACCTACAAGCAAAGTTCGGATTGTGTGTGCTGCCTCTTATGTACTCGAAAGTTTAGTCGTAGAAGCATTAATTTTAGCAAGAAGTACCTCCGACTAAACACCATTTACCAGTCTGTAATGTAGAATTTTGGCGAGCTACAGGACCAAGATGAGCCAGTAAACTAGTTGGATGAAAGTAGTGGCCAAGTTGCTCAAACCTCCCTCGGCACGAGGCCACTATTTGAGGATAAACCTACAAGCAAAGTTCAGATTGTCTGTGCTGCTTCTTATGTACTCGAAATTTTACTCGTACAAGCATTAATTTTAGCAAGAAGTACCTCCGACTGAACACCATTTACCAGTCTGTACCCTACGTAATTAAATTTTTCCATGGATCATATTGGATGTGATCTCAATCATTTGGATGCATAAACATACTGAACATGTGTATATCTGAATCTTTTTGTGAATTATCTATGAATATTGTTGTGTAATCTATCAATCATTTGGATCCATAGACATGCTGAACTTGTGTATATATGAATCTTTTGAGTTCTTGATAGTGAATGTTGCCTATGAATATGAACGTGTCCTGTGAACCTGAGTTTGATACGAATGTTTACCTTTTCTGTTGTGCTTTTGTGTGAACTTGTTAGTATGCCTATTGTGGGGTATGTGACGTGTGGGTGTCAACGGCACACCTTCTTCCCGAGAAGAATTGCACCTGCTTTGTTAGGGTAGCAACGGCGCATCAGCTCTTTTTAATCTTTTCGCTCTGTCTTGCCCCCTCCCCCGCTCAACCCCTGCCGTAATGTTTTCGGCCTCAAAACAAACATAGTGATGCGTTGTTTTTGGGGCTTGATGAAAAATCGAGTGCCGGTTTCTGTAGGTTGGCCCGCCCAGCAAATGGGCTGCTGGTCCACTCCGGACTGGGAGGCTAAAAATACAAGTTGTATGGTGCAGAGGCAAGTAAAATACGCCATCAAGAGCCATCCACTGAAGAAAAAAATCTCTCCTGATGTGCTTCTTCAGTCGTGCCGTGGCCCCCTCTATAATCCAGTTCGCTTAGGGATCTGGTATCATTTTTTTCCAGAGGGCGAACAAGTGTCAGCTAGGCCTAGGTTTTGTATTTTAACATGCGTAGCCCACGACATACGGGTGACAGTGGTTTCAACTTATTTTTTGAGGTCCATACCGGCCTATGGGCTTTTTCTTAAAGATCGGCAGCCAATGTATTTTTTAAACACATTATATATATTTATATTATTACTATTATCGTATATTTTATAGAGACTTATATATACATTATGAAAACATCCCACGTGTTATTAACTTATAAAAGTAAATGTTTAACAGAAGTTGGCAGGGAAAATCCTGGTTGTTTTTGACTCACACGCAAGGAAAATCCTTGTGATTGCGTACAAAAGCTTGCGAAGATTTTAAGGACCAATGTAATAATAACGCGCTCATTTTTATTTTGAGCAATAACTCGCTAATTTGTTAATTATGTATATAAAAATGTGCCTCTCTGGTTTATTTTTGATATTAATTGCGCCTTCTAACATAACATTATATATATATATAACGAGCCTAGCTAATTCATGTATTTGAAGGAAGTGCAAATGGGCTGGGATTTCTTAGATAATATAAATGGGCCGCATTGACGCGAAATTATTTGTTCACCCAGCCCAACAAATGGACTGTACATTCTAGAAAACATGGGTTAAATATATGCCACATTTTTGCAGGCTGACATGTGGGCTAATAGGTCGAAGCCTATGCAGGGCGTTGTCAACTTGGTCTGCATGCACCTTCAATCTCTCATCTTCTTCCTCCAGTGTCGTCGGGACCGCCTGGTCCGGCCTTGCTACCTCTTGAGCACTTGTGTTGGTTTTCCCTTGAAGAGGAAAGGGTGATGCAGCAGAGTAGCGTAAGTATTTCCCTCAGTTTTTGAGAACCAAGGTATCAATCCAGTAGGAGGCCATGCACGAGTCCCTCGTACCTACACAAACAAATAAATCCTCGCAACCAACGCGATAAGGGGTTGTCAATCCCTACACGGTCACTTATGAGAGTGAGATCTGATATATATGATAAGATAATATTTTTGGTATTTTTATGATAAAGATGCAAAGTAAAATAAAAGGCAAAGGAAATAACTAAGTATTGGAAGATTAATATGATGGAAGATAGACCCGGGGGCCATAGGTTTCACTAGTGGCTTCTCTCGAGAGCATAAGTATTCACGGCGGGTAAACAAATTACTGTTGAGCAATTGACAGAATTGAGCATAGTTATGAGAATATCTAGGTATGATCATGTATATAGGCATCACGTCCGAGACAAGTAGACTGACTCCTGCCTGCATCTACTACTATTACTCCACACATCGACCGCTATCCAGCATGCATCTAGAGTATTAAGTTCAAGAGAACATAGTAACGCTTTAAGCAAGATGACATGATGTAGAGGGATAAACTCATGCAATATGAAATAAACCCCATCTTGTTATCCTCGATACAATACGTGCCTTGCTTCCCCTACTATCACTGGGAAAGGACACTGCAAGATTGAACCCAAATCTAAGCACTTCTCCCATTGCAAGAAAGATCAATCTAGTAGGCCAAACCAAACTGATAATTCGAAGAGACTTGCAAAGATAACCAATCATACATAAAACAATTCAGAGAAGATTCAAATATTGTTCATAGATAAACTTGATCATAAACCCACAATTCATCAGTCTCAACAAACACACCGCAAAAGAAGATTACATCGAATAGATCTCCACAAGAGAGGGGGAGAACTTTGTATTGAGATCCAAAAAGAAAGAAGAAGCCATCTAGCTAATAACTATGGACCCGTAGGTCTGAGGTAAACTACTCACACTTCATCGGAAGGGCTATGGTGTTGATGTAGAAGCCCTCCGTGATCGATGCCCCCTCGGGTGGAGCTCCGGAACAAGCCCCAAGATGGGATCTCGTGGATACAGAAAGTTACGACAGTGGAATTAGGGTTTTGGCTCTGTATATGGTAGTTTGGGGGTACGTAGGTATATATATATATGAGGAAGGAGTACATCGGTGGAGCAATAGGGGGCCCACGAGGGTGGAGGGCACGCCCCCTACCTCGTGGCCTCCTGGTTGATGTCTTGACGTAGGGTCCAAGTCCTCTGGATCATGTTTATTCCGAAAATCACGTTCCCGAAGGTTTCATTCCGTTTGGACTCTGTTTGATATTCTTTTTCTGTGAAACCCTAAAATAGGCAAAAAAACAGCAATTCTGAGCTGGGCCTCCGGTTAATTGGTTAGTCCCAAAAATAATATAAAAGTGTATAATAAAGCCCAATAATGTCCAAAACAAACTATAATATAGCATGGAACAATCAAAAATTATAGATACGTTGGAGACGTATCAGGCCTCCGGCGGCTAGCGGCTCTGCTTAGCACGCATCGCTGTGAAGTGCTACCCCGCCGCTGGCCAGGCTATCCCTCCACCCCTCCACACCTCCTGTTATTCTCCACTGACTGCAGCCCCACGCCGCACCAGAACCAATTATAACCCTTCTCCTCCACTCAATCTAAGACTCCACTGCTACATCTTCCCATCTCTGAGTTGTTCCTGTCCGGGGCCTCGCCGTCGTCCACCGCCTCGCTGCGCTCGGTGCGGCGTGGTCAACAAACGAGGGTCATCGGAAGAGGACTGTACGTGGAGAGCCTGACAATGGGGACCCATGAGCTCCATGGTTGCACGCAAGGAAAGGTCCTCCTTATTAAGCTGAAAAAATGTTTCCTCCACCTGACAGCTGGGACCCACCGGCTGTATCTTCGCACGGAAGGAAGTGCCTCCTTGTTATGCGAAAAAAATTATTCCTCCCGTTGACAGCTGGGACCCGTCAGATTTGGTGGCTGACTTGTGGGCCTACTAAGAGGACGTGTACGCAGGGCTTTGTCAACTTAATCAACAAATGATTCTAGCAGCTAGACCGTTGGATGTTAATCCAACAGCCGTACTCCTTCTTCAACCTCTCTTCTTGCTCCTGTCTCCCGTGGGCGGCACCGCGGTTGTGCTGCCGCGCACCCGAACCAGTCAAGTTTCCCACTCCTCTCCATCCGTGACTCCACTACCCTGTCTTCCCCATCTCCGAGTTGTTCCAGTCTGGGGCCTCGTCGTCGTCCACCGGCCTTTGCTGCGCTCGGCACGGTGTGGTCAATGTGGTCAACAATCGAGAGTCATCGGAACATGACTATACATGAGAGGCTGACAGTGGGACGCACCATGCCCATGGACACATGCATGCAACGGAACGCGGCGTGGTCAACGTGGCCAAGGAACGACTTCCATCGGAAGTGTACTATACGTGGAGAGGCTTACAGCTGGGTCCACAGCCGCAGCAAGGAAGTGCCTCCTTATTACGCGGAAAATAATGATTCCTCCACCTAACAGCAGGGACCCACCGGACGGGCACCATATTTTGCGAAAAAAAATGTTTCACCCCTGACTGCTGGGACCCACCGGACGGGTCACCGTATTTCATGAAAAAAATGTTCCCCCCACTGTCAGCTCGGACCCACCGGAAGTGCCTCCTTATTACGCACAAAAAAATGAATACTCCCCCTGCTAGTTGGGACCCACCTTGGTGGGTGGCTGACTTGTGGGCCTACTAAGTTGACGGGGACGGAGTGCTTTGTCAACTTAGTCAATATGAACGATTCTAGCTCCAGTCACCATACGATGTCCATCCAACGGCCATAGTGCTTCTTCAACCTCTGTTCTTCTTGCTCCAGCCGCCCAAAGTAGCGCCGGTCGTGCCGCATGCTCCTGCCTCCCGTGGCCGGCTGTGCTGCCGCGGAGACCTCACCGCCCCCTACTATTCCCACCGCTGGCCAGGCACTGCGGCGACGGCAGCCTCACACTGCAGCCGAACCAGTGAACCCTCATACTCCTCTCCGCGCGGGCTTCCACTGCGGTGTCTTCCCTGACTCCGCATCGTCCCCTTCCTAGGCCTCGCCGTCGTCCACTGCCCTGGTGCTCTCGGTGCGGCGTGGTCAACATGATCAAGGAACGACTTCTATCGAAAGAGTACTGTACGTGGAGAGGCTGACAGCTGGCTCCACGGCCGCAGCAAGGAAGTGCCTCCTTATTACGCGCAAAATAATTATTCCTCCACCTGACAGCGGGGACCCACCGGATGGGCCACCGTATTTCGCAAAAAAAAACGTTTCCCCCTGACTGCTGGGACCCACCAGCTACATCTTCGCACGCAAGGAAGTGCGTCCGGGCAAAAAAAAACGATTCGCCCCCCTGACTGCTGGGACCCACCAGCTACATCTTCGCACACAAGGAAGTGCGTCCAGGCAAAAAAAACGATTCGCCCCCTGACTGCTGGGACCCACCAGCTACATCTTCGCACGCAAGGAAGTGCCTGGCAGTCGAGACCCACCTGGTCGAAGCATACGTAGCGTTGTCATGCTAGAAGCGAACGTGTATGTACATACTGGTCGATGTAGAGGCGCGCACGTGTCGTAGTAGATGCGCGCACATAGCATGTACACGTACGTACAGTGGCTAGGGTGCAAGAAAGTAAATACGGCCACGTACGTACATACGGGCGGGGTCTCGAACGCCTACTCGCGCGTACGTACGGCCAGGGCTCGTGTACATGGCTGGGTTGGAACGGAGAAACAACGTCGTCATCGTGTTCATGGGGAGCCAACCGACTGGGTCGGAACAGAATGCGTCGTCGTGTTCATCGGGAGGGCTTGGACGGAACAGCCGATGGAAATGAGGCCTGGCGTACCGCAGAACAGAGGAAACGGCCTTGTGTTCGACCAGCCACGTTCGAAACGGGATCCTATTCATCGGGAGGGGTCTGGCGTACCGCAAAATGGAGGAAACGGACCTCCTACGGTCGAAACGGGGGTCCTGTTGATCGGGAGGGGTGTGGCGTACCGCAAAATGGAGGAAACGGACTTGTGTTGGAGCGCTACGGTCGAAACGGGGGTCCTGTTCATCTGGAGGGGTGTGGCGTACCGCAAAACGGGACTCCACGGGGTATTGTTCATCTCCACCGCTGACCCCCTCCAGCCTCCACGTGCTACTGTTCATCCACCATCGACCTCCTCCAGCCTCCACCTGCGACTGTTCATCCATGGGCTCCTGTTCATCCAGCCTCCACCACGCGCTACTCCACCGGCTACTATTCAACCTGCCCTCTCCACGGGCTCCTGTTCAACCACCCCTCCACGGGCTACTATTCATCCTACCCTCCGCCGTCTACTGTTCATCCTGCCCCCCACGGGGTGGTCCTGTTCATCCTGCCCACCACGGGGTCCTGTTCATCCAGCCCCAACTAGCTCGATCGATCGGGGAACTGTTCATCCAGAGGCAACACCACGGGGTCCTGTTCATCCACCCCCACCGAGAACTGTTCATCCAACACCCCCCCCCCCCCGCGTGCAATGCTCACTGTTCATCCAGAGGCAACATCGATCGGCTTCAGTTAGCAGCAATAGCGAAGGAATCGCTCGATCGGGTTTTGTTAACAGTCATCGATCGATCGATCGGGTTCAGTAACACGTAGCCTGCAGTGCAATCACTCGGGTTTAGTTAGAGCCCAACGCCTCGCTCGGGTTCAGTTAGAGCCCAACGCCTCACACACACGTGCGTACGTATGAGAGAAACGCGCATCGTTCGGCCCTCGACCACCCACCGTAACCAGGGACTCCCCGATATTTTCCACGCCCTGGCTTCTACCACGGTTTTTTCCGTCATGGACGGCCCAAATAATGTCATGCAGCTGCGTCTCCGGCCTGCCCAGGACAAAAAGCCCATTTTCTATCATGATTTTTTGTCATAGAAGTAGGACCCCACCACATCTATGATGATACTGTGTTTTGTCACAATTATCGTCATAGAAGTGTCATAGGTATGAGAGAAAAAAATTTGTTTGGCCCAAAATGTCACGGATGTGTCTTTTTTTTGTAGTGTGAGCAAGTGAGTTGGATGCACACCCACTTAGTTTCTTTTTGAGCTTTCATACACTTGTAGCTCTAGTGCATCCGTTGCATGGCAATCCCTACTCACTCACATTGATATCCATTGATGGGCATCTCCATAGCCTGTTGATACGCCTAGTTGATGTGAGACTATCTTCCTCCTTTTTGTCTTCTCCACAACCACCATTCTATTCCACCTATACTGCATGTCCATGGCTCATGCTCATGTATTGTGTGAAGATTGAAAAAGTTTGAGAATATCAAAAGTATGAAACAATTGCTTGGCTGGTCATCGGGGTTGTGCATGATTTAAATATTTTGTGTGATGAAGATAGAGCATAGCCAGACTATATGAATTTGTAGGGATAGCTTTCCTTGGCCTTGTTATTTTGAGAAGACATGATTACTTTGTTAGTATGCTTGAAGTATTATTATTTTTATGTCAATATTAAACTTTTGTCTTGAATCTTATGGATGTGAATATTCTTGCCACAATAAAGAGAATTACATGGATAAATATGTTAGGTAGCATTCCACATCAAAAATTCTATTTTTATCATTTACCTACTCGAGGACGAGCAGGAATTAAGCTTGGGGATGCTTGATACGTCTCCAACGTATCTATCATTTTTTATTGTTCCATGCTATTATATTATCAACCTTGGATGTTTTATATGCATTTATATGCTATTTTATATGATTTTTGGGACTAACCAATTAACCTAGAGCCCAATGCCAGTTTCTGTTTTTTCGTTGTATTTGAGTATCACAGAAAAGGAAAACCAAACGGAGTCCAATTGACCTGAAATTTCATGGAGATCATTTTTGGACCAGAAGAAGACCACAGAGTACCGGAGGTGGGCCAGAAGAGTCCCAAGGCCACCACGAGGGTGGGGGCGCGCCCTACCCCCTGGGCGTGCCCCCTGCCTCGTGGCCGCCTCAGGGACCCCCTGACTTGTCCCGGACTCCAGCACCTCTTATATAACTCAAAACTTCCAGAAAGAAACCTAGATCGGGAGTTCCGCCACCGCAAGCCTTTGTAGCCACCGAAAACCAATCTAGACCCGTTCCAGCACCCTGTCGGAGGGGGGAATCCCTCTCTCGTGGCCATCTTCATAATCCCGGTGCTCTCCATGATGAGGAGGGAGTAGTTCACCCTCGGGGCTGAAGGTATGTACCGGTAGCTATGTGTTTGATCTCTCTCTCTCTCGTGTTCTTGATTCGGCATGATCTTGATGTATCGCGAGCTTTGCTATTATAGTTGGATCTTATGATGTTTCTCCCACTCTACTCTCTTGTAATGGATGGAGTTTTATCTTTGAAGTTATCTTATCGGATTGAGTCTTTAAGGATTTGAGAACACTTGATGTATGTCTTGCATGTGCTTATTTGTGGTGACAATGGGATATTCACGTGATCCACTTGATGTATGTTTTGGTGATCAACTTGCGAGTTCCGTGACCTCGTGAACTTATGCATAGGGGTTGGCACATGTTTTCGTCTTGACTCTTCGGTAGAAACTTTGGGGCACTCTTTGAAGTTCTTTGTGTTGGTTGAATAGATGAATCTGAGATTTTGTGATGCATATCGTATAATCATATCCGCGGATACTTGAGGTGACCTTGGAGTATCTGGGTGACATTAGGGTTTTGGTTGATTTGTGTCTTAAGGTGTTATTTACTATGAACTCTAGGGCTGTTTGTGACACTTATAGGAATAGCCCAACGGATTGATCGGAAAGAATAACTTTGAGGTGGTTTCGTACCCTACAATAATCTCTTCATTTGTTCTCCACTATTAGTGACTTTGGAGTGACTCTTCGTTGCATGTTGAGGGATAGTCATATGATCCAATTATGTTATTATTGTTGAGAGAACTTGCACTAGTTAAAGTATGAACCCTAGGCCTTGTTTCAACACATTGCAATACCGTTTGTGCTCACTTTTATCCTTAGTTACCTTGCTGTTTTTATATTTTCAGATTACAAAAACCTATATCTACCATCCATATTGCACTTGTATCACCATCTCTTTGCCGAACTAGTGCACCTATAAAATTTACCATTGTATTGGGTGTGTTGGGGACACAAGAGACTCTTTGTTATTTGGTTGCAGGGTTGTTTGGGAGAGACCATATTCATCCTACGCCTCCCACGGATTGATAAACCTTAGGTCATCCACTTGAGGGAAATTTGCTACTGTCCTACAAACCTCTGCACTTGGAGGCCCAACAACGCCTACAAGAAGAAGGTTGTGTAGTAGACATCTGTGGCCATGTGTGGTCCTTTCCCCACCGTTCGCCGCACTTGAAGCAGAGCCCCTTCGCGTGGCAGAAGGCGCGGAGGGCGGCGACCATGCTGGCTTCAGGTGTTGCACGTGCGGCGTCAGTACCGTGACGATCTTCAAAGACCAATGTTGGTGTAGCAGGTCGACTGAAGAAGGACGATGCCGTCGATCGCCCCGTGTGGCTGTGGCCTCGAGGAGTGTTCGCGAGGCGCCCGAATGAGTGCTCGCCATCGGCCACTTCCTCCTGAAGTAGAGCCAATGAGCATGCCGTGTCCAAGTCCGGTGGGCGTTGCAGAAGCACCACCGCGTGGATATCCGGGCGTAGTCCCTCCACAAAATGAGTCAGGAAAAAATACGGGTGAGTGGACTCAGAATAAGATATAAGGTGATTCATCAATGTCTCGAAGCGCTCGATGAAATCTGCTACTGTGGTAGTTTGTTTGACAGCGTAGAATTGTCGGATGAGCATTTGGTGTTTGTCACGCCCGAATCGGGTGCAGAGGAGGATGTGAAATTCAAGATGGCCATGGGTACGCGGTAGGTGTCATCGATCGTGAATATCTGAAAGTACTGCTCGCAAAGTGTTTCCAGAGCTGTGGGTTTTCACTGTTGAACTCCAGGAAACTCATGGATGGTGGTTGGCCCAAATTGGCCAAGATTGATGAGGATAGGGGAGGGACAAGGGTCGGAACGAACGGGAAGGAAGGCATACCCATGACCGGAGGTGCCGCCAGTGACTCGTGGGTCCACTAGTGCGCGTCGGTCCTAAACAAACGGTTTGAAACCCCTTTCCATGACGGCATCTGGAACCGTCGCCAAGTGAGTGTGGGCAATAGGGGGGTCCTTCCCACACGACCCAGAAACCGTTGGGGATATGCCCTCCTGACACACACGTTCGGCAAAATGAGGTCGTGTGCGACCGGCGTGCACTCAAATACGGAAATACGTACAGTAGAGCTAAAGAATACAATTATACGGCGAAATTGTTTCCGGTCGCAAGTACATCCCACACAGTCAGTCCCCGCTAAATGTTTCCGTTCGTATGCACATCCCACAAAGTCGCTCCAAGGAAAATGTTTCCGTTCACAGGTACATCACACACAATTTTTCCCGTTAAATCGTTTGCGTTATTGAATGTAGCACACACGGTTCGTAGAAGAAACTGTGTGGCAAAGGTTGTCCATGACACACAGTTTTTATGTCGTAAATGTTTGCGCAAGGTGGCCTTACACAAACAGTTTTCAAGAGAAAGTCGTGTGTGATTGTTCATTGATCCAACACGGTTTATTCCTAGAAACTGTGTGCGTTGCCTGAGGTTATCACCCACGGTATTTTTTTCAACAACCGTTTGCAATATCAAAACCCAATTAGCAAGCTAATTGTCCTATTATTAATAATCCATTTATTAATCTAATTGACATTCATATTAAGCACACAATATATTTCATTTCCATATTAAGGAAGCAGAATTTCATAATTGAAATACATCAGAGCACAACATGATATAGCTTCAGCATCAGCTACCCCATTACACAACTACACCAGTAGCAAGTTCCACATGCAACATGTAGAACCTTTTGAAATTGGCATCATAAACGGTATATAGACAGATGCATCTCATCTGGAAAACTGCTGAAGCGGAAGGCGGATATTGAGCCTTCATTCATGTTGAAGGTCTTTGCAACTTTAGGCCAGTGCCTGTGGATGATTGATCGTCCGTCCTTCGACCTCTTCAGGAACACTTCAATATTGAACCGTGGGTGTTGTATGAAAACCTTCCTCGCCTCCTGACCATAGAGGTGGTTTGAGAGGTAATCATTAGTGAACTACTTTGGAAATGCCTAAAAACAAGTATGTGCATAAATATCTTCTCTATATTGGAAATGGGGCAAAGGAATAAAAAAAGGCAAGGTATAATAGTTAGTACCATCTCGTAGTGAACTGATGTCTTCTTCATTGTGCAGACAAAGAACTTGTTGTTTTTTGTCGCTAATTTCTTTATCCTAACAATCTTTCTGAGTTTCTTGATTTGATTGATATTCATGGACAACTCATTTCCCCATATGCAAAAAGGGTCAAACAGTGGGTCAAAACCTCTGACAGCAGACAGCAGGACCTACATGTGTAAGACCAAATTGTTAAAAACCAAAATATTAGAATGGTTCCTGTAATTACACAATAATGTGCTATTAGACAACAGACCATGCACGTGCTAACCTCGATTGTAAACCTCAATGATTCCCATTGTTTCCCTGCAACACATATAAGGTAGTTAGTCATCAGGTTAAGTAAGGGTTCGCATGCTATCAGTAAAATATGTTGATGAAAAATAAGCACATTGCAGATTCATCAGATTAATTGAAGCCACACGGAAAACCCATTTACCCAAACCAAGCATGATTAAGAACTAGGAAATATAGCACTTGTATTTGTTTCTCACATATTAAGTGTAGCCAAATTCGATTTATTCCTCACATGCACAATAATACAAAATTCTACCCACAACAATTGGACATCGCATTGCAGAATTGAACCAAGCAGTTAACTAAACACCACAACAAACGAACCAAACATTAACTGAGCACCACATTGCACAATATAACATTGAACCAAGCAGTTATCTAAACACCACAACGAATGAACCAAACATTAACTAAGCACTACATTGCACAAATATAACATACTCCTAATAGAAGATCAGAGAGTTAAGGAAATAGTTAACTACAGCCAATTGTAGCAATTGTATTTGTTTCTCATGTATTTACTACAGCCAAATTCAATTTATTCCTCACATGTTATACAATAACAGAATGCACCCACAATTTTGTAAAGATAAATTCGATTTATTTCTCACATCGAAGACAATACAAAATTGCAGCCTGAAGAATTGAACATCACATTTGCATAATTGAACCAAAAATTTAACTGAAGACGGCAACTAATTAACAAAACAGTTAATAAGTGAGCACCACACTGCATGACATATAGAACATATACACTAGAGCAACAGATTGCATGGTGAAATTAGATAGCACAATTCACTAGATTTTGTGAAGGAAAGGCAGGAGCAACACACGCAACGGGTAAACCAAGCATGCTTAACTGGCGTAGCTAGCAATTGGCAAGGTGCTCCTCCAAGATCTGTGGGTCGGCACGAATGGCAGCCATCGCGACCTCATCCGCGCGTGCGGCCGCGATTTTCTTCTCCGCTGCCAAATGCTCCTTGAGGTCATGGCTATACTGCGTGCACCATGGCTTAGGCCGGCACTTATTTGGTGGAGGGGTCGGTGACTTGGGTGGAAGGTGTCGCGCTCGCGCCGGTGGTCGGGGCATGTGGGATGTGGAAGGAGGAGGATGATGGGGGTCGGTGTGGATTACCTGCCTGGATAGAGGAGGCCGAGTAGCATGAAGGAGGGTCACCGGCGAGGAGGCGGCGGCGCTACAAGCAAGGAGTGAAGGTTTCAACTTGGAAAGGAAGGCGAAAAGAGGGGAAATGTGGCTTTTGGTAAGGGGGAGGGGGCAAGGAGGTAGATATTTCTGCGGAAGCTGAAAATTTGGAATCGCTTCAGCCAAAAAATTGGCGCACAAAGTGTCGTCAGACACGGTCCCTTATTCAGAACTGTGTATGATATGTGGACATCACAAATGATTCAGATAGCTTAACCCGTGTGTGATGAGTTTGAACGTCAAAAGTTTTGGTTCGAATTTCCATGGTCAGAGTGGTCATCCATGTCATTGCATAATTTGGGTACACAAAGGAGACTACAGCGCACCCACACTTCTTAATCAAGCTAGTTCAGCAATTAAACAAAGCTAGCTGACCTAAACATTACTCTAACAAATTAAAGACCGGCGCTCTTAATTAAACAAAACATAGAGTACTACTACGGCTGGTGCTCGTCGATCTCTGCCGCCGCCTCCATGTCCAGCTCGCGCCCGATGGTCTCCTGGGGAAGGGGCTCCATGGCATCCATCGCACCATACTCGGCAAGCATCTCGCCCTCCGCGTCCGCCATCTCTTTGGAAAAGGCCGCCACGAGCTGGGCATGGGTGGATGCGATCTGGGCTTGGACGGGCTCCGTTGTCGCAAGGTATGCGGCGGAGGAACGGATGGCTGCTCGATCGCTCTTGGTGATTGCCAGCTCTTCGGCTGTGGGTTGCGGACCGTTGTCGGAGAAGCTTCGTTCGATTTATGCGGTGATCGCTAGGAGCTGGGCGTGGGCGGCCTCGACATGGTCATGGGCGGCCTCCATCAGGGCTAAGGCCGCCGTTGCGGAACGGCCATCTATTGTGCCGCTCTCGCCAGTTGCTATCCCCGAGGCAGATGTTGCTACTGCCACCTGAGAAGCAACAGCGGTTGTTTGGGCTGCCTTTGCCGCCTGATCGCAAATTGCGATCGCGCTCATGCACCTTGTTAGCGCGCGCATGGCGGCTGCGGCCGCGCTCTCTCCAGAGTGGGCCACCGAAGTTGCCCTCACAACGTGTGTCCACGTGCCCATCTTTCACCGACAATGATGGAACAGTGAAATGATATTTGGGAAGCGAGCTAGTGTGCTTGAGACGCCGGCTGTGGACTGTAGCTAATGCACCTTCTCGCGTAAGCCATAGGCATACTATACACCGACGGTGCTCCAAGATATTTTGTACTACATCTCACATAGTTGTTGATAATAAATTGTGTCTGATCTACTTGATTTTTCATCTTGATTTGAATTAATTAATGGGGTCACAGCGGCAATGGACGGTGTTTGAATTGCTAGACCTTTTATCTAGAGTGAACATGCAACTATATGTGTGTCGTAAAAGAATTGGAATTATTCAGGGTTCGTTTGAACATTTTATACATTAAATTGGTTTTCTAGCCATTTCAGGTGAACAATTCAAATTTGAACTACATGCACATGCTCCAGTGCATATAAATTGGTTGAAAAATCAAATATGTGTCCTTGGGTGCATGCTTAGGTCCCATGCAAGAAATGGGAATGAATTTCAAACACCAGGGCACCGTTGATTGCCGGCAAAACATTGAGATGCCTGGTTTTTAAATTCTAGTAAATCCAAAACTCGTTTGAAATTCATGGAACTTGGCATGCTATCATGGAGCGGCATCAACATGCCGTGGTACAAATTTTGTCCCATTTGGGGCAGGTTTGGGTATATGCTTCTCACAAACCAAAGCTTGTCACAACAAGCATCATGGTTTTCGGTAGGGAACGTCCCACCTTTGTGGAACGTCCCACCTTTGTGGACGAAACGATATCCATTGCCTCTTACTACTTTCAAATTTTTTTCTCATGTCAACTTATAAGAACACGAGTGTTGTGTAATTTTTTGTGATTTTTCGGGGTTCGTTTGGACATTTTTATGCATTAACTGAGTTTTCAATGCATTTAAGTGCATAATTCAAATTTGAACTACATGCACATGCTCCAGTGCATATAAATTGGTCAAAAAATCAAATATGTGTCTTTGGGTGCATGCTTAGGTCCCATGCAAGAAATGGGAATGAATTTCAAACACCTGGGCACCGTTGATTGCCGGCAAAACATTGAGATGCATGGTTTTTAAATTCTAGTAAATCCAAAACTCGTCTGAAATTCATGAAACTTGGCATGCTGTCATGGAGCGGCATCAACATGCCGTGGTACAAATTTTGTCCCATTTGGGGTGGGTTTAGGTATATGCTTCTCACAAACCAGAGCTTCTCACAACAAGCATGATGGTTTTTGGTAGGGAACATCCCACCTTTGTGGACAAAACGATATCCATTGCCTCTGATTGCTTTCAAAAAAATTTCTCATGTCAACATAGAACAACAGGAGTGTTGTGTGATTTTTTGTGATTTTCCGGGTTCGTTTGGACATTTTTATGCATTAACTGATATTTCAATGCATTTTATGTGCATAATTCGAATTTGAACTACATGCACATGCTCCAGTGCATATAAATTGGTTAAAAATCAAATATATGTCCTTGGGTGCATGCTTAGGTCCCATGCAAGAAATGGGAATGAATTTCAAACACCGGGGCACCGTTGATTGCCGGCAAAAAATCGAGATGCATGGTTTTTAAATTCTAGTAAATCCAAAACTCGTCTGAAATTCATGAAACTTGGCATGCTATCATGGAGTGGCATCAACATGTTGTGGTACAAATTTTGTCCCATTTGGGGCAGGTTTGGGTATATGCTTCTCACAAACCGGAGCTTCTCACAACAAGCATGATGGTTTTTGGTAGGGAAGGTCCCACCTTTGTGGACGAAACGATATCCATTGCCTCTTACTGCTTTCAATTTTTTTCTCATGTCAACATAGAACAACAGGAGTGTTGTGTGAATTTTTGTGATTTTTCGGGGTTCGTTCGGACATGTTTATGCATTAACAGAGTTTTCAATGCATTTATGTGCATAATTCAAATTTGAACTACATGCACATGCTCCAGTGCATATAAATTGGTTGAAAAATCAAATATGTGTCCTTGGGTGCATTCTTAGGTCCCGTGCAAGAAATGAGAATGAATTTCAAACACCGAGGCATCATTGATTGCCGGCAAAACATTGAGATGCCTGGTTTTTAAATTCTAGTAAATCCAAAACTCGTCTGAAATTCATGAAACTTGGCATGCTATCATGGAGCGGCATCAACATGTCGTGGTACAAATTTTGTCCCATTTGGGGCAGGTTTTGGTATATGCTTCTCACAAACCGGAGCTTCTCACAACAAGCATGATGGTTTTCGGTAGGGAACGTCCCACCTTTGTGAATGATACGTCTCCAACGTATCTATACTTTTTGATTGCTTCATGCTATATTATCTACTGTTTTGGACATTATTGGGCTTTATTATCCACTTTTATATTATTTTTGGGACTAACATATTAACCAGAGGCCCAGCCCAGAATTGTTGTTTTTTGCCTGTTTTAGGGTTTCGAAGAAAAGGAATATCAAACGGAGTCCAAACGGAATGAAACCTTCGGGAACGTGATTTTCTCATCGAATACAACTCAGGAGACTTGGACCCTATGTCAAGGCACATAACAGGAGACCACGAGGTAGGGGGCGTGCCCTACCCTACCAAGCGCGCCCCCACCCTCGTGGGCCCCCTGTTGCTCCACCGACGTACTTCTTCCTCCTATATATATCCACGTACACCCAAATGATCAGATACGGAGCCAAAACCCTAATTCCACCGCCGCAACTTTCTGTATCCACGAGACCCCATCTTGGGGCCTGTTCCGAAGCTCCGCCGGAGGGGGCATCGATCACGGAGGGCTTCTACATCAACACCATAGCCTCTCCGATGAAGTGTGAGTAGTTTACTTCAAACCTACGGGTCCATAGTTAGTAGCTAGATGGCTTCTTCTCTCTTTTTGGATCTCAATACAATGTTCTCCCCCTCTCTTGTGGAGATCTATTCGATGTAATCTTCTTTTTACGGTGTGTTTGTTGAGTCTGATGAATTCTGGGTTTATGATCAAGTCTATCTATGAATACTATTTGAATATTCTCTGAATTCTTTTATGTATGATTGGTTATCTTTGCAAGTCTCTTCGAATTATCAGTTTGGTTTGGCCTACTAGATTGATCTTTCCTGCAATGGGAGAAGTGCTTAGCTTTGGGTTCAATCTTGCGGTGTCCTTTCCCGGTGACAGTAAGGGAAGCAAGGCACGTATTGTATTGTTGCCATCGAGGATAACAAGATGGGGTTTTCTTCATATTGCATGAGTCTATCCCTCTACATCATGTCATCTTGCTTAAGGTGTTACTCTGTTTTTTACTTAATACTCTAGATGCATGCTGGATAGCGGTCGATGAGTGGAGTAATAGTAGTAGATGCAGGCAGGAGTCGGTCTACTTGTCTCGGACGTGATGCCTATATACATGATCATACCTAGATATTCTCATAACTATGCTCAATTCTGTCAATTGCTCAATAGTAATTTGTTCACCCACCGTAGAATACTTATGCTCTCGAGAGAAGCCACTAGTGAAACCTATGGCCCCTGGGTCTATATTTATCATATCAATCTCCTACTACTTAGTTATTTACTTTGCTATTTACTTTTCCTTTATTTTACTTTGCATCTTTATCATAAAAATACCAAAAATATTATCTTATCATATCTATCAGATCTCACTCTCGTAAGTGGCCCTATAGGGATTGACAACCCCTATTTGCGTTGGTTGCGAGGATTTATTTGTTTTGTGCATGTGCGAGGGACTCGTGTGTAGCCTCCTACTGGATTGATACCTTGGTTCTCAAAAACTGAGGGAAATACTTATGCTACTTTGCTGCATCATCCCTTCCTCTTCGGGGAAAACCAACGTAGTGCTAAAAGTGGTAAAAGTAGACGAAACGATATCCATTGCCTCTTATTGCTTTCAAATTTTTTTCTCATGTCAACATAGAGCAACAGGAGTGTTGTCTGAATTTTGATGAATTTTCGGGGTTCATTTGGACATTTTTATGCATTAACTGAGTTTTCAATGCATTTATATGCATAATTCAAATTTGAACTACATGCACATGCTCTAGTGCATATAAATTGGCCGAAAAAACAAATATGTGTCCTTGGGTGCATGCTTAGGTCCCATGCAACAAAATGGGAATGAATTTCAAACACCAGGGCACCGTTGATTGCCAGCAAAACATTGAGATGCCTGGTTTTTAAATTCTAGTAAATCCAAAATTCTGTTAACCATTCATGTGACGCCACGTGTCTTGGTTTTAATGGCTGCAGGAGGTGCCGTGCGGACAGCTGCTTGACCTTGACTAAACGGGAGGCGTGCGAGCGCCGTCCGGTGCACAGGCTGACCGAGAGGCATGCAAGCTGTCCTTGAGTGCGCAGGCTCACCGGGAAGCGTGCGAGTTGTACGCTGTGCAGGCTCACTCGGAAGCGAGCCCTTTGACTTCCATGGCCGCCCAGCTTGCTCGCATCCTCTCCATTAATGGCGCCCAAGCCGTAGTTTAATTCGCTTTTTAAATATAAAACACTCATCTCTAACGTTTTAGTTAAAAAACCGTATGCAAACCGACAGCTTCCCCAGGAAGCCAAGAGAAAATGTGCCGAGCAGGATTTCTGCAGCTCTTGATCGCAAACGTTTTAGATAGAACACCCGTATGCAAAGTGAGAGCAGCACAGGATTTGTGCATCCCTTCAACGCAAATGATTGTTTGGATGACCCGTGTGGAACCACGTACAAACAATTTGGTAAGATTTGTCAATCCTTGTAACACTGTGATTTGTCAAAATATGAAGCTAAAAATCACTAGCAGTATCTAATTTTTGCAACTAAAATTCAATAATTAAGCATATATTTCATTCATAGATTAAGCTGTCGTTCTTAATTATACAAACAGTTCAACTCGACAGCTGAACCGACCAAACTTTTCCCAATTGTTGCCAACCATGTACTGAAATAGCTAGTTCAACTATATATACTAGCTAATTTTAAGTACGTTGTACAGTTCCACCACATCTATAGTCAGATGAACTCAACAAAATAGCCCCTAAATACTACTACAGCGGAGGGGCTTTGTACTACTTCCGGCTGCCTCTCCGCTGCCGAGCGCGCTCAGTAAGAGGCGGTGGAGGAGGAGCCTACCGACGAGATGGGCAACCGCAATGCGGTGCCTGCCGCTAATGCAACTTCAGCGACGCTCGCCTCCAACACCCTCTACCGCTCCAGACGACCCCTCTCGAAGCGGTGGTTCTCCTCGTAGATCTCCTAATTCATCACCTCTGAGGCGGCGTGTGCCGCTGCCACTACGGTGGTAAGGCTCTTTGCATGCTCGACGAGGCGCTCCTCCTCCTCCCAAAGGAACTCGGTGTAGCGCGGAAGGTCGCTGTCGCACGTGCGGGCATCCACCTCCGCCTCCCGCCTTTAAGTGGCAGTCGCGGAGCGGGTGATGACCCCGGCGGCCGACGGTGGGCTGGCGGCCACGACCACCACCTCCTGCCTTCGGGCCGTGGTGGCGGAGTGGGTGATGGCCACAGTAGTCGGTGAGGGAGTCCTGGATTAGGGGGTCCTCGGACAGCCAGACTATATACTTTGGCCGGATTGTTGGACTATGAAGATACAAGATTGAACACTTCGTCCCATGTCCAGGTGGGACTCTGCTTTGCGTGGAAGGCAAGCTTGGCAATTCGGATATGTAGATCTCCTCCCTTGTAACCGACTCTGTGTAACCCTAGCCCCCTCTGGTGTCTATATAAACCGGAGGGTTTAGTCCGTAGGACAACAACAATCATAATCATAGGCTACCTTCTAGGGTTTAGCCTCTTCGATCTCGTGGTAGATCAACTCTTGTAATACTCATATCATCAAGATCAATCAAGCAGGAAGTAGGGTATTACCTCCATCGAGAGGGCCCGAACCTGGGTAAACATTGTGTCCCCCGCCTCCTGTTACCATCAGCCTTAGACGCACAGTTCGGGACCCCCTACCCAAGATCCGCCGGTTTTGACACCGACATTGGTGCTTTCATTGAGAGTTCCACTGTGCCGTCATGATAAAGGCTTGTTGGCTCCTTCGATCATCGGCAACGATGCGATCTAGGGTGAGGTTTTTCTCCCCGGATAGATCTTCGTATTTGGCGTCTTCGTACTGGGGGCCAACTCGCTTGGCCATCTGGAGTAGATCGAGAGCTACGCCCCTGGCCATCAAGTCAAGTTTGGAATCTTGAACTATACTGCCGACATCTGCGGAGACTTGATCTTCGACGGATTCGAACCCATGTCAGGTGTGCCGCACAGTCACGACAAGCATGACTTAGCTCTACCGTCGGACAGTGTTCGGGAGATCACACATGTGGCTACTCCGGCCCCCAATCTGGAGCAGATTGTGCCGTCCGAGGACGGGTGGATGGACCCTGCCACAGAGGCCGCACACTCAGCGGCGATAGAGCCGAATACTGACTTCACCTCCTATGAGACCTGTGTTACCGGACCCTTGGATTCGTCCCCGGCCACAGGCTCCGAACCGCCTGCGTCCGTGCTTATCCAATCTGATTGGGCACCGATCATGGAGTTTACCTCCGCATATATTTTTCAGCACTCGCCCTTGGGCGATGTGCTAGATTCATTTAGGTCTCTCTCCTTATCAGGAGACCCTCGGCCGAACTATGTCCGGCTCGAGTGGGAAGCGGGCAACGAAGGAATTCATTCCCCACCCACCACCCACTTAATAGCCACTGTCGACGAACCGACATGCTTGATTTTGACTCCGAAGACATCGACGGTATGGACGACGATGCAGGAGATAAACAGGAACCACCGCCCACAGGGCGCTGGACAGCCACTTCATCACACGATATATACATGGTGGATACACCCACGGAAAACAACGACGAGGAACGAGAGGATGCAGCGAAGGATAGTCACCTCGAGAAGCAACCAAAGCGACGACGTAGGCGCCGCTCGAAATCCCGCCTCAATAAAAACAGCGATAAAACGAACGAAAGAATAATACCCCGATCGACTCCAAGGGAAACGACGACCACACGGGCCCAGCGATGGAGCAGGGTGACCCAGCGGATGGCGAACATAGTACAGAGCCGCTGTCCGATCACGGCGACGCCGAGGGTAAAGCTCGTCAACCTGTCTCCGGAGAGGAGAACAGTCCGGACAAAGATGCACACATCATCCAGGAAAGGCACTTGGAACAAGAGAACCTCCATAGAAGGCTTATCGCTGCCGCGAGGAGCCTGAAGAAACAGAAGCAAAGGCTTAAGGTCCTGCAGAATACGCTCAACAGTAGATGGAACAAAGTGCTTGACATTGGAGAAAAGTATGGCAGCAGTCGCCACAGAAAGATCTATCCAAAGCGCAAGCTGCTGCCTGAATTCGATGACGAGGCTTTAGAGCCCATTCAGCCAAAAATAAAATGGCCGATCAGCCGGATCGACCACCCCGTGGCCGCGACAGAGCGGCTAACGACGCCGCACACAAGTAAGCACACGATTTACGTGAAGACCCGCACAAAAAAGCCGGTATGACCAGGTCCATCTACGGATCTAGGAAGCGCGCTCCGGCACAGGATCATGGCCGCCCAAACGACTATACTGACCGAATAACAGCTCGGAATCAATACCAAACGCTACAACCGTCCGAAGAATGCCATGACAAATCAAAATACAGGGGTGGCACGCACCCCCTATGCTTCACCGATGAGGTGCTGGACCACGAATTTCCAGAGGGATTCAAACCCGTGAACATAGAGGCATACGACAGAACGACAGACCCTGGGGTCTGGATTGAGGACTTTATCCTTCACATCCACATGGCTCGCGGATATGATCTCCACGCCATCAAATAACTGCCCCTCAAGTTGAAAGGACCAGCTCAGCACTGGCTGAAAAGCCTCCCCGAAAACTCAATTGGAAGCTGGGAGGAGCTTGCGGATGCTTTTAGGGCCAATTTTCAAGGGACCTATGTCCGACCTCCGGACGGAGACGATTTAAGTCACATAATTCAACAGCCCAGAGAGTCAGCCCGAAAGCTTTGGAACAGATTTCTCACGAAGAAGAATCAAATCGTCGACTGCCCAGATGCCGAAGCCTTAGCGGCTTTCAAGCACAGTGTCCGGGACGAATGGCTCGCCAGACACCTCGGCCAGGAAAAACCGAGGACAATGACAACCCTAACAAGCCTTATGACCCGCCTTTGCGCGGGCGAAGACAGTTGGCTAGCCCGTAGCGGCACCAGCAACCCAGGCACATCCGAAGTCAGGGATGGCAACTGGAAACCGTGACGCAATAAAAGCAAGCGTCGGAACAATGAATACAGCCTAGACAACACGGCGGTAAATGCCGGATTCAGGGGCTCTCGACTCGGTTAACGAATAAAGCCATTTAAAGGCAGCAGAGATGGACCATCTAGCCTAAACAAGATTCTAGACATATTATGTCAGATTCATGGCACCTCCGACAAACCGGCAAACCACACCAACAGAGAATGCTGGGTCTTCAAGCAAGCCGGCAAACTAAACGCCGAACACAAGGGGAGGGAGACACCAAGCGAAGACGAGGATGAGCCTCGCCAGCCGAACACTGGGGGACAGAAAAAATTCCCACCAGAGGTCAAAACGGTGAACATGATTTACGCAACCCACATACCGAAGAGGAGGCGCCAGCACGCACCCCGAGACGTATACGTCGTGGAGCCCTTCACCTCGAAGTTCAACCCTTGGTCGGCCTACCCGACACTTTTGATCGCAGGGATCACCCGACTAGTATCCGGCACGGAGGATCGGCTGCCTTGGTGCTAGACCCAATAATTAACGGATATCATCTCACCCGAGTCCTTATGGACAGCGGCAGTAGTCTTGATCTGATATATCAGGACACCGTCCGCAAAATGGGGATAGACCCGACAAGAATCAGCCAAAGCAATACTACCTTTAAAGGAGTAATACCAGGCCCAGAGGCCTGTTGTACGGGCTCTCTAGTACTAGAGGTTGTATTCGGTTATTCCGACAACTTCGGAAGCGAAGAATTAACCTTCGACATCGCTCCATTCCGAAGCAGCCATCACGCACTACTCGGGAGAATGGCCTTCGCTCGTTTTAATGCAGTACCGCATTACGCTTATCTTAAGCTTAAGATGCCCGGTCCACGTGTCATCATCATAGTTAGCGAAAACACAGAGCGTTCCTCACGTAGGGAGGAATATGTGGCGGCTCTAGCAGCCAACCACTAAACAGCCTCTCCAACCAGAAGAAATGATCGGTCGTCAAGACCGCGGACACGGTTAGACGAGTCTGGTGCACCACTAGCTGTAACAGCTCAGGTAAACCTGAGATTGGGTCGATGGATATACCCCCGTGTGTGGTGTTAGGGGCTTCCCGCATGTAAAAAGGGCTACAGTTCAGCCTGATCCTATTTAGATTGCATTTTAATGGTCCATTAAGAACAACCATTTTTTCGCACGAAGACTTTCACCTACGTTTTTCTCTTTTACAGATGATCATCGTGCTACACCCTTCCAGAATACGGCACAACGGAGACACAGGCGCACACGTGCAGCAGGGCCCCGCTCAAAGGCTTCCTTTTAGATTAAGACCATGTGTAAACCTTTTTTACTGTCTCTTGTTGCTTCACTCCCTCCGGATACTCAACACAACCGAAAGGGACACTGGCGTTATTGACATTTGGTCATGTCAGACTAATGCAAGTACCTGGAAATTAAGGGCTCATAATCGAGGGCGTTTCTCAGCCCAGTATATGATGCAAAGTTTGAACACCTTAGGGAGTGTTCAGCGTTGCGAGTTTGGCCTTATATGCATCAACTCCGAATCATGTCTTTGGTCAATAGTTGGGTTTGCCCGGCTCCCGTGTTTTGCTACCTTACGTTCCGCTCTATCGGCTAAGGTGGCACCGGGAGAACTACTGCGATTGTGCCCTGGTTCATATGTATGAGCACCTTAGTAGAGAAAGCCGAAAACTGACTGTCATGATAAAGCGCGAGACTGGTCAACCACTAGATGACGCAGCGGAATCTTCATGATTCCTCCGCATTAACGAAGGACCGGTTTTCCAGTCACGTATGTACGCGCACCGTGTTCGGATGAGTGCAGAAGTACCAGGGGCTATATAGTAGCCCCACCGTCAAACTCCTATGGCCAAGTGAAAGTGTTAAAGCTATATAGTCCAATTGCCTTGCTCGCCGCGCTATGACCTCCTTAATGGACCAAGACGTTGGGTCAAGTGTGAACACGAGCCTTTCCGAACACCCCCGCATTACATGCATGGGGGCTGAAGCCGACGACTGCAAACTTTCAGGTTATATACGTACATAAATGGCCGCACATGAGGCATCATAATACTTTCAGGCAAAAGTATAAATACAGCCTTTATAATCCAAATAGCATTGTTTTTACAATTGGCATACATGTCATTCGAACATGATACTCTTCGAGCATTGAGCCTCTATTACACGAGCGCCTTCCAGGACTTCTTCAAAATAGTGCTTAGCCGAGACCTGGCTTACGGCCGGATCCCTGGTCGCAATAGCGGTGGTCTCCATCTCTGCCCAGTATGTCTTAACACGGGCAAGAGCCATCCGCGCACCCTCTATGCATGTCGACTTCTTTACAGCGTCGATATGCGGCACAACACCAAGGAATCGTTGCACTAAACCAAAATAACTATTCAGCCTTGGCCCCTTCGGCCAAAGATGATCCACGACGGACCTCATGGCAAGTCCGGACAACCTATGGAGCTCGGCCCACTCGGCCATTTGTTCATTCAACAGCAGTGGACGCGTTGGAGCACTGAACTATGACTAGAACAACCTCTCCACTTCATGATCTTTCTGATCTTTGAAAAACTCAGTTGCATCAGCAGCACTCATTGCCAAGTCCGAATATGTGTGTGCAGCACTCCATAATTGATCCAGAGGGGAATATTTCGGATCTCTGAACTTCGACCGCAACAAAAAGGGCTTCCCAGTCATGATATCTCCGGCTTGACGGAGCTCCTCCTTCACCGCTCTGATTTCAGAGCGGGTTTCCTTGGCTGCTTCCATGGCTTTCTTCGGGTCAGCCGCTTTCGCTTGGCTTTCCTTTTCAAGAAGCTCATATCGGCCGGCGGCATCTTTCAGCTCAAGAGCCATCTTGGCTATTTTATCTTCGCTCTGGCGACGAGCAGCCGTTCGGCTCTTAAGTCTTCGGCTACCTTTAGGGCGGCCGCATCACTTCTCCTTGCTTGTTCCTTGGCTCCGGCAAGTTCCGCCCGAAGGGTCTCCACGGCCGCAGCTCCATCTGCAGTGACAGCATATTATAGATAATAGCATCATGCTCCTCTTAATATTTGTTGACCACCTGAAAATACATACCATGTGCCTCGTCAAGCCGCTTGTTCACAAGCGCAATGTCGGCATCTGCCGCGTCAAGTTGTCGCCTCATTCTGGCAAACTCAGCATTCCGGCCAGCCACCGGACCCTCAGCCGCCTGCACATGAAAGCAGCGTGATCATTACCTGGGACTATGATCCTCTGTTTGCCGCCTCTGGACAGCAACCAGAGTCTCAGGGGCTACTCTCTGTATAGAGCACACCTAGAGTGTGCGGTATCATCAAAAAAATTATATATTACTTTGCGTACCTCAAAGCCTCTTAGCAGGCTCGTAAAAGCCTCATGCAACCCACTTTTGGCGGATGAAATCCTCTCAGCCACCATACCCATTAAAGTACGATGCGCCTCTAAGATAGCCGCTTGCTCCAAAAGACCCATCAGTGCGTCCGGTTGTGCACCGGACAATCCCATACTCTTCATGTTGCTCTATTTAGGAGCTGAATACTCTGGACTTTGGGTGGCCAAAGGGTCACCTTCTGGCCTTGGCGGATCAGGAGAAATCCTCCGTGATGACACCTCAGGGTCGTCCGCCCTAGGTGGCGGGCAGGCAGGGGGAGGTGTTTCTCTCTCCATCATTTTCGGAAGAAGATCCCCTGAAGACGAACTCTATCGAGAAGGGCTACGAGCTGGACTGCAAGATATATGTCGCGGTTATTGTCCTCGGAGATAAAGCAGGATATATTTAGCAAAAGTACTCTTGTTCACTTACAGCTCGGTGGAGGGCTGGCCCCCTTGCGGACACTGTGCGGTAAGGACGCCCTCCGGGGCAGGACCCCTAGCGAAGGTTTCTTCCCTTGTTTGGGAACCTTCATTTCCAAGTGTTCAGAGGCGGTCCTTTTCCTTCCTTGGGGAGAGGGGATTCTGGATTCTTCTCCCCGATTATCCTCCTTCGCGGAGACACTAATTCCCCCGGTTTGGATGAGTAATGCGTGAAGCCCGCTTTCGGCTTCTTTATTCCTCCCTTTATCTTCCCCCGATGGCACTTGATAAGGTGCACGCTCAAGCATCCTCGCTAGCACAAGATCCGGTGAGCCTTCGGGAAGGGGGGCGAACACCTGATCATCTTCGCCTTTCTTATCCAGTCCTGGCCGAGAGCGATTTTCCAGAATGATGTTGTGACAAATAAAAAGACAACATGTTCGGCCGCAGAATTACTTACGTGGGTATCTGGACGATTGCAGTTGAGACCCGCATCCTCGGTGGTGTCCGAACACTTTATTAGTGATCCGAAGAACAATCCGTACATCTCTTCGAGCGTCACGCCGAAGAATTGCTGAATAGTTCACGGTCCTTCCGGGTTGAACTCCCACAGACGGAGAGATCGACGTTGGCATGGCAGGACCTGATGAACTAGCGCAACTTGCATTACCTTGACAAGACTGGCATCCCTCTTGAGGAGATCTCGGATGCGACTTTGCAATGTCAGCACGTCATTAACTGGCCCCAGTCCAGCCCCTTGTTGACCCATGACGCCAGTTGCGGCGGGGGGCCCGAGCGAAAGGCAGGGGCAGCTGCCCACTTTTTACTTCGGGGAGCTGTGATGTAAAACCACTCCCGCTGCCATAAGTTGGACACCTCCGGGAAGGAGCCCTTAGGCCATGGAGCATTGGCGCCTTTGCTTATTATGGCACCTCCACATTCTGCGTGTCGCCCATTTATCGTCTTCGGCTTCACATTGAAGGTCTTGAGCCATAAGCCAAAGTGTGGGGTGATGCGGAGGAAGGCCTCACACACGACGATAAACGACGAGATGTGAAGGATGGAATCTGGAGCTAGATCATGGAAATCGAGCCCGTAATAGAACATAAGCCCTCTTACAAAGGGATCAAGACTAAAGCCTAGCCCTCGGAGGAAGTGGGAAACAAATACGACACTCTCGTTGGGTTCGGGAGTGGGGATGACCTGCCCTTGAGCAGGCATCCTGTGTGAGATTTCGGCGGTTAGATACCTGGCTTCCCTTAGCTTCTTGATGTCCTCCTCTGTGACAGAGGAGGCCATCCACCGACCTTGAAGGTTGGATCCAGACATGGTTGAAGGTCCGAAGTGCTTAGCCTAAGCCTTGGGTGTTGGAACTCGAGGTGGGGGAGGGGAAGGATCGGGCACGAGAAGAAAAGGACAGGCCTTGGCCCCTTTATAAAGAGGGTGAATATTAAGCGTCCTCCACGGTTTGGAACTTGCCTAAAATCGAGGAGTCATACTAACAAACACGATTGGGTTACCCGCACCCGTATTGATGGGAATCCCGTGATAAGGGGAACACGATCTCTGCTTCGACAAGACGTGCCTATAAAACCGCCTCACAACACGTGCAGTGGCAGGCCGGGAAAAACGGTTCGTAATGACCGGACCACGGCAGGATGTCACGTTATAAAAAGTTGTCAGCAGATTAGATTTGTGGAATATTATACTCTCTATGATGGCATGTGGAATTATTTTGCATAGCCGGACACAATCCTTGTGTTCAAAATCTTCTATGGAATATTCGGAGAAGGAACCCGCCTTGCAATGCCGAAGATAATCTGCGCGCCGGACTCATCGTCATTGAAGCCTGGTTCAGGGGCTACTGAGGGAGTCCTGGATTAGGGGGTCCTCAGACAGCCGGACTATATACTTTGGCCGGACTATTGGACTATGAAGATACAAGATTGAAGACTTCGTCCCGTGTCCGGGTGGGACTCTCCTTTGCGTGGAAGGCAAGGTTGGCAATTCGGATATGTAGATCTCCTCCCTTGTAACCGACTCTGTGTAACCCTAGCCCCCTCCGGTGTCTATATAAACCGGAGGGTTTAGTCTGTAGGACAACAACAATCATAATCATAGGCTAGCTTCTAGGGTTTAGCCTCTTCAATCTCGTGGTAGATCAACTCTTGTAATACTCATATCATCAAGATCAATCAAGCAGGAAGTAGGGTATTACCTCCATCGAGAGGGCCCGAACCTGGGTAAACATTGTGTCCCCCGCCTCCTGTTACCATCAGCCTTAGACGCACAGTTCGGGACCCCCTACCCGAGATCCGCTTGTTTTGACACCGACAGTCAGCAGTGGGGTGGCGGCCACGACGGCCATCTCCCGCCTTTGGGCTGCGGCGGCGGAGCGGGCGATGGCCCTGGCTTTCGACGGTGGTGTGGCGGCAACGACAGCCAGCAACAACTACCGATGGGCACCGGTGGCGGAGCGTGTGGTGGGTGTTCCGCGCACACCCAACAGGGACGCCACACGCACTACACTACGCCGAGGACTGCGCCGCCGCCGCAGTGTAGCCTCCCAGCTGGAGCTGTCCTCTAATGATGGCAGAGTGGCTGAGCAACAACGACGGACCAGTTCCATTGGCGAATGTGGGAGAAGCAGACGAGATAAGCTACAGGGATGGAGGGGAAAATGCGACGCGGGACTCGCTAGCCGTGAGGGTTTTTATAGCTAGCCGGTAAGCATTGGGATTTTGGGGGATTACACCGAGTTGGGCGGGAAGCTTGCATGGGAACCTGCGAGGTTGCGTGGGAACGGGCTCACCGACGATTCATTGGTGCCACCGTTTGGCAAAAAGAATGCCCCCGCGTGCTGCGCAAGCTTGCGATGTAAGCTGTCTGTGGCAGGGGGGTGACAAGACGTGCGAGAGGAGGACGAAAGGCCATGTACACATACGATTAATAAAAAACCGTTTGCGATTTGATTACCTACTATACCACCGTCCTGGTTTATAAGTATGATTTAACTAATAAAATACGAATGCATGTCGCCAAAGATTATATAGTTGGATTTGTATTTGAACATAGTTTCCAATTATATAATTTTTAAAACATGCATTAACATTTTGTTGGTTAAATTTGAGGGCAAAGTATGGCAAGGAATATAAAGGAGACTATAGACTAGACGTAGGTGGTACCACACGGCCGCTCTCTACGCAGTGACGCACCTGTCGGTCGGCTTGTAGGCGACCATTTGCTGCGTGTTCAACTGCTCCATGCGTGTGGTTGCTTGCGGTTCAGGCGGCCGCGGCACACTCTGCTCGTGTCCTGCCGTGCACGCTCTGCTCTCGCGTCCCTCTGGGTGCTCTGCCCTCATCCCTCCACGCGCGCTGCCAGTGTTTTGGGCCGCTGCACGATCACGCATGTTTGTGTGCAAGCAGTTGCACCGGGCGTGGCATGACGATGCAGTTGCCCGCTGCAAAAACTGCCACGCAGATGCGCCGATAATCCACGCCGCCCGGCCCCCTTTTATTCATGCGGCCATTTACCTTCATCTCTCGTCTCACACAACACAATAAGCACACCCACAAGGACACATACAGATAGGACATCCAGCGGTTCCAATGGCGCTCCCCGTGGCTCCAATGGTGCTCCCAACGGCCGACGACGACAATGGCAGGCAGTTCACCACGCATCACGTAGTGGACACCCACATGAGGGGGAAGGCCCTCTCGGTGGTGTACACGAACGATCCGGTCTCGGTGGAGAGCTCCATCCAAACTATGGAGCAGTTCCTTGTCGAGGACAAGTACCGAGTGGTCGGCTTCGACCTCGAGTACACCATCGGTCATGCTGGGCACGATCAGAAGGTTGTCGTCGCCCAGTTGTGCGTGCGACATGACATCCTCATCAACCACTTCCACCTTGCCACAAGGCCTTGCGAGCGTTTCTCCGGGTTTATCAACAGCTCTGACTACAGTTTCGCTACAGCCGACACCACCAACGATCTAAAAGCGCTCAAGGTTAGTGACTTGAAATGCCCTAATCTTGTCAACATCCAGCACCACTACAAGGTCTAGGGCAGCGACAAAAGCAAACTGAACTCCCTGGTTGACCTCGCCTCGGCCATCATCGACCCCTACTACGTGAAGATGAAGAAAGAGAGCAATAAGGACAGGAACGCCTGGCACGGTGTGTGGCATAAGAGACTGGATGAACAACATGTCAAGTACGCGGCCATGGACGCGTACACAAGCTACGAGATGTACAGGCGGATCGTTGACATGGGGAACTGTCTTCGTCCTGACCCAGACGAGGGATCGAGTCAGATAGCAGTGGCAGGAGTGTCACAAGAAGTAGATGACTAGACGATCGTTTCTCCTACTTTAGATTGCATGCAATTGTTTGTTGAGGTGTGTGCGAATAATCTGTATAGTAACTTATGTAATTGGATGTTTATTTCAGTTATATATATATACATGTTATTCTACTGTAGACAGAGCAATTCACATGGCTTATTAGCAGCAATCGTCTGTGTTATTATTGGTCTTCACACACACATCAGATTACGGACCTGTTTGCTGCGTATCACACACATCTTGTTTAGTTGAACCGTTTCCATTGTGTTGCCTAATCACACACAATTCATCCCACTGAATTGTATGTTGTATATCGCACACGCCTTCATCTGGTTGCCCGTTTCTTTTGTGCCTCCTCATCACAAACAGTTCATTGAGCTGAACCATATGCCCTGCATCGCACACGCAACTAAATTCTGAACCGTGTTTGATTCATCCTCCATCCCAAATGTTTTGCACCTTTTTTGACCATTTTTTACACCACCGTTTGCGATTATGGCATCACACATAGTTTTGTCGAAGGGTCTCTGATTCGACTGTCGCGTTTGGACCATCCTGCTATAGTGGTTACTGACGATCCCCCTCCGGTGAGATCGACGTTGCCGCGGCCATCGGGCCCGTGGAGATCTCCCCGCACTTGGAGCAGAGGAGGAAGGTGTTGTGGAATCTCCGCTCCACTCGGCGGTGGTGGTGTAGGTGTGGTTGCTCGCAGCTCCGCGACTGTGGACTCCAATTTCGCGAAGCGAGCTTCAAGATCTGGCTTCCACTGAAGGAGATCTTCGATCTGCGAGGACTACGCCTGCAGCTGCTTGAGGACGTGGGCAGAGTCGGCCTTGGCGTCCTGATGGATCTTGTCGAGGTACTCCTTGAGCGCTGGATCCATGGCGGTGACGAAGGCTTGCCGCGCTTGGATTCGCCAGCGGGTTTCCAGGGTGGGCGCGGTGGAGAGAGTGGTGTTGGTCTCTGATACCAAGATGTTAGGCACCAGATCGACCTATCACTAACTCACAGAACAAGTCTCGAATTCGAATCACAATTCAGTCTCGATGTTCTTGGGAAGGAAGAGAGGAAGGTAGGTGGGGGAAAGGGGAAGTAGCCGCCGTTCGTCCTGATCCTAGCCTGGATGCCGATCCCACTGTCGCCATGGGTTTAAGTAGCGAGCCGTTAGGTGAGCGGGCTCAGCGGGCCCATTCCGGCTCGATGAATCTTCTGTTGGGCTGCATGATCCTCTTGGGCCTACTATCGACGCGTCTCGGGGTGAAGCCGTCGATCGCCTTGGTGGTACGTGCGCTGACACATTATGTTTATATAACTTTAGCAAAATATTTCAAAAGCCCGTGGCAACGCACAGGCATTCTCCTAGTATATATATATAGAGAGAGAGCGGAAATACTAAGAGCAACTCCAACGGGCCGACCCAAATGGATGGCGCATTTGTCCGCTTTTTGTCCGTTTGGGTCGGCCGCCCGCCCGACGTCCGCCCAGTTTTGCATTTGGGTCGACAGTGCGCCCAACGCGTCGACCCATTTCATGTCCGCATTCAACTTTAAAAAAAGGCCGGCGGCCGATCATGCCAGCAGCCATGTCTTATGCCGGCACCATGCCAGCGCCGGCATACAATGCTGGCTTCAGAAAATATCACCACAGTTCATGCGGGCGCACTTGCCAGCCAGCCGGCCCACATGCCAGCACACAAAAAAGGCTGGGACTTGAGTTCGACCACGCCATCGCGGCTCCCGTGGTCATGCCGGCACACCTGCCGGCATACAAAAAATATGGCGCTCACCGCCATAGATCACGCATCGTCGAACTTGACCATGTGGGCATGCTAATACGTCTCCAACGTATCTATAATTTTTGATTGTTCCATGCTATTATATTACCTGTTTTGGATGTTAATGGGCTTTATTTTACACTTTTATATTATTTTTGGGACTAACCTATTAACCCAAGGCCCAGTGCAAATTGCTGTTTTTTTGCCTATTGTAGTGTTTCGCAGAAAAGGAATATCAAACGGAGTCCAAACAAAATGAAACCTTCGGGAGCGTGATTTTTGGAACAAACGTGATCCAGAGGAGTTGGAGTGGACGTCAATCAACCTACGTGGAGTCCACGAGGCAGGGGGCGCGACCTCCCCCCTCGTGGGCCCCTCGTGGCTCAACCGACCTACTTCTTCCTCCTATGTATGTTCACATACCCCGAAAACATCCAGGATCACCACGAAACCCTATTTCCACCGCCGGAACCTTTTGTACCCAAGAGATCCCATCTTGGGGCCTTTTCCGAAGCTCCGCTGGAGGGGGCATTGATCATAGAGGGCCTCTAAATCAACTCCATGGCCCCTCCGATGATGTGTGAGTAGTTTACTTCAGACCTTCGGGTCCATATCTAGTAGCTAGATGGCTTCTTCTCTCTCTTTGGATCTCAATACAAAGTTCTCCTTGATCTTCTTGGAGATCTATTCGATGTAACTCTTTTTGCGGTGTGTTTGTCGAGATCCGATGAATTGTGGGTTTACGATCAAGTCTATCTATGAACAATATTTGATTCTTCTCTGAAATCTTTTATGCATGATTGGTTATCTTTGCAAGTCTCTTCGAATTATCAATTTGGTTTGGACTACTAGATTGATCTTTATTGCAATGGGAGAAGTGCTTAGCTTTGGGTTCAATCTTGCGGTGCTCGATCCCAGTGACAGAAAGGGAAACGACACGTATTGTATTATTGCCATCGAGGATAAAAAGATGGGGTTTATATCATATTGCTTGAGTTTATCCCTCGACATCATGTCATCTTACCTAAGGCGTTACTCTATTCTTATGAACTTAATACTCTAGATGCATGCTGGATAGCGGTCGATGTGTGGAGTAATAGTAGTAGATGCAGGCAGGAGTCGGTCTACTTGTCATGGACGTGATGCTATATACATGATCATGCCTAGATATTCTCATAATTATTCGCTTTTCTATCAATTGCTCGACAGTAATTCGTTCACCCACCGTAATACTTATGCTATCTTGAGAGAAGCCACTAGTGAAACCTATGGCCCCCGGGTCTATTCTCTATCATATAAGTTTCCAAGCTATTTTATTTTGCAATCTTTACTTTCAATCTATATCATAAAAATACCAAAAATATTTATCTTATCATTATTATCTCTATCAGATCTCACTCTCGTAAGTGGCCGTGAAGGGATTGACAACCCCTTTATTGTGTTGGTTGCGAGGTTCTTATTTGTTTGTGTAGGTACGAGGGACTTGCGTGTGTCCTCCTACTGGATTGATACCTTGGTTCTCAAAAACTGAGGGAAATACTTATGCTACTTGCTGGACCACCCTTTCCTCTTCAAGGGAAAACCAATGGAGTCCTCAAGAGGTAGCAAGAAGGATTTCTGGCGCCGTTGCCGGGGAGTCTACGCACAAGTCAAGACATACCAAGTACCCATCACAAACTCTTATCCCTCACATTACATTATTTGCCATTTGCCTCTTGTTTTCCTCTCCCCCACTTATAAAACAATTTTTGAAAACCTTTGCCTTTTCCTCGCCTTCTTTCTGTATGTATTTTTGTTTGTGTTTCCTTGTGCCTTCTATTTGCTTGCACCTTTGCTTGCTAAAAATCTGTTGATATGGATCCACTTAAAGTGTTCTACTTGGATCATCTTCGATCCTTATGCGCTCATGCTGAAACCGCAACTAGCCTAGTTGATGGGAAATCTTTAGACGAGCATGCTCATTTTGTGTGTCACCGTTTATTTGAAAAAGGGAGACTCTTATGGGATCAAATAAAAAGATTGCTATGTTATGCTTGGAATCTTTGTGAAATTTATGATGTTACTTGTTGCTCTAAGAACCCTAAAAAACACCTCACCTACCTATGTGAGTTTAATGATAATGAAATCATATCTTCTTGTGCAAAGGGTGTTTACAGTTACTACGATATCGAACAAATTGAAGAATTTGTTGCTTTTAAGGGTGCTTATGAAGTTGCTTATTTGATTTAAAAGTATGATATTACTCTCTACGAATCTGAAAATCTTGACATACTTAAATATTGCTATGAAACTATGCTCATAATGTCTATGTCAAAGAATTTATTGAAAGAATGAACGTTGCTTCAGAAGAAAATAATGATATGCATGAATCTATAGATAATTATGATTCCGATGATTTGATTGAAATATCCCTTGATGAACATGATGCTTGCTATTCTTGTGGCCATGATGCCAATATTTATGAAGATGAATTTGCTATAGTTCCTTATGTTAAACATGAGATCATTGCTATTGCACCCATACTTGATAGTTCCTTCGATGAAAAGCATGATTGCAATCATGTTATTATAAATTATCTTAATGTCAATTGTGTTAATGATATGCAAAACCTCAAGCTTGGGGATGCTAGTTTTGCTATGACTACTATTTGTTGCAATGATCATGATTGGGGTGATTCTTCTTTTGATCTTGAAAATTTATTTAAGCCCCATGATGAATATGAGATTGATAATAGTGTTTGCAATATTATTGAAAGTGGGTTTGGAAGAGTGTCAACTTTAGATCCCATATGTTTGGAGAATGTTCAATCTTATGAAATTTTTGATAAAAGTGGGATTGGAGAGGTCATGACTTTAGTTAATGTTAATCCCACTATTTTGGAAGAGTGTCAACTTTGCATGCATGTGGATCGTGTTGAAAATATTCTATGTGATAGCTATTTTGTTGAATTTTCTTATGATCCCACGTGTAATTATTATTAGAGAGGAAAATATGATTGTAGAAATTTTCACGTTACTAAATTACCTCTCGTCATGTTGAGATTGCTATTGTTTCTTTCCGCTTCCTTGCATATGCTAGTTTTTGCTTGTGATGATAATTTGCTTGCCTATAAGATGCCAATGCATAGGAAGTATGTTAGACTTAGATGTGTTTGTCACATGTTTTAGGATGCTCTCTTTGCGCTTCAATTCTTGTCTTTCATGTGAGCATCAATGAAATTATCAATGGCTAGCTAGGGGCGTTAAACGATAGCGCTTGTTGGGAGGCAACACAATTTTATTTTTGTTTCTTGCTTTTTGATTATGTTTAGAAATAAATAATTCATCTAGCCTCTGTTTAGATGTGGTTTTATGCTTTTAATTAGTGTTTGTGCCAAGTAGAACCTTTGGGAAGACTTGGGAAAAGTCTTTGCGATCTGGCTGTAAAAAAACAGAAACTTTAGCGCTCACGAGATTTGCTGCCATTTTTTATTGGAGAGTGCTATTTAGTTAATTATTTTTTCAGATGATTAATAGATAAATTCCTCACGTCCAAAATTTTATTTTAGAATTTTTCGGGTTCCAGAAGTATTCTAAACCTATAGATTACTACAGACTGTTCTGTTTTTGACAGATTCTGTTTTTCGTGTGTTGTCTGCTTATTTTGATGAATTTATGGCTAGTAATAGAGTTTATGAACCATGGAAAAGTTGGAATACAGTAGGTTTAACACCAATATAAATAAATAATGAGTTCATTTCAGTACCTTTAAGTGGTGGTTTGTTTTCTTTTAGTAACGGAGCTCACGAAGATTTTCTTTTAAGTTTTGTGTTGTGAAGTTTTCAAGTTTTGGGTAAAGATTTGATGGATTATGGAACAAGGAGGAGCAAGAGCCTAAGCTTGGGGATTCCCAAGGCACCCCAAGGTAAAATTCAAGGACAACCAAAAGCCTAATCTTGGGGATGCCACGGAAGGCATCCCCTCTTTCGTCTTCGTCCATCGGTAACTTTACTTGGAGCTATATTTTTATTCGCCACATGATATGTGTTTTGCTTGGAGCGTCTTGTATGATTTGAGTCTTTGCTTTTTAGATTACCACAATCATCCTTGATGTACACACCTTTTGGGAGAGACACACATGAATTGGAATTTATTAGAATACTCTATGTGCTTCACTTATATCTTTTGAGTTGGATAATTTTTGCTCTAGTGCTTCGCTTATATCTTTTAGAGCACGGCGGTGGTTTTATTTTATAGAAATAATTGATCTCTCATGCCTCACTTATATCATTTTGAGAGTCCTTTAGAACAGCATGGTAATTCACTTTGTTTATAAATTTTAAATGCTAAGAGAAGTTGGATGCTTGATAGATTGTTTTGAGATATAAAGGTGGTAATATTAGAGGTGTGCTAGTTGAGTAATTGTGAAATTGATGGATACTTGTGTTGAAGTTGGCAAGTCCCGTAGCATGCACGTATGGTAAACGTTTTGTGACAAATTTGAAGCACGGGGTGTTCTTTGATTGCTTTCCTTATGAGTGGTGGTCGGGGACGAGTGATGGTCTTTTCCTACCAATCTATCCCCCTAGGAGCATGCGCATAGTGCTTGGTTTTGATGACTTGTAGTTTTTTGCAATAAGTATGTGAGTTCTTTATGACTAATGTTGAGTCCATGGATTATACACACTCTCACCCTTCCATCATTGCTAGCCTCTTCGGTACCGTGCATTGCCCTTTCTCACCTTGAGAGTTGGTGCAAACTTCGCCGGTGCATCCAAACCCCATGATATGATACGCTCTATCACACATAAATCTCCTTATATCTTCCTCAAAATAGCCACCATACCTACCTATTATGGCATTTCCATAGCCATTCCGAGATACATTGCCATGCAACTTTCCACCGTTCCATTTATTATGACACGCATCATCATTATTATATTGCTTTGCATGATCATGTAGTTGACATCGTATTTGTGGCAAAGCCACCATGCTTAATTTTTCATACATGTCACTCTTGATTCATCGCAATCTCGGTACACCGTCGGAGGCATTCACATAGAGTCATATTTTTTTCTAAGTATCGAGTTGTAATTCTTGAGTTGTAAGAAAATAAAAGTGTGATGATATCATTAGAGCATTGTCCCATGTGAGGAAAGGATGATGGAGACTATGATTTCCCCACAAGTCGGGATGAGACTCCGGACGAAAAATAAATAAAAAAGAGGCCATAAAAAATGGAAAAGAAGGCCCAAATAAAAAAATGAGAGAAAAAGAGAGAAGGGACAATGTTACTATCCTTTTTCCACACTTGTGCTTCAAAGTAGCACCATGGTCTTCATGATAGGGTGTCTCTTATTTTGTAACTTTCATATACTAGTGGGAATTTTTCATTATAGAACTTGGCTTGTATATTCCGATGATGGGCTTCCTCAAATGCCCTAGGTCTTCGTGAGCAAGCAAGTTGGATGCACACCCACTTAGTTTCTTTGATGAGCTTTCATATATTATTGCTCTAGTGCATCCGTTGCATGGCAATCCCTACTCCTTGCATTGACATCAATCGGTGGGCATCTCCATAGCCCATTGATTAGCCGCATCAATGTGAGACTTTCTCCCTTGTCTCCTCACACAACCTCAATCATCATATTTGTCGGATTTCGGGTTCCGACAGACCCTTGAGGTTCGAACACTAGGGTGCGCACGGAGATTTTGCCTCCTACCTTCCTGCACCCCTCCGCCACGCTAGGATCAAAGCTATGAAAAGAACAACACAAGGGACACAGGGTTTATACTGGTTCGGGCCACCGTTGTGGTGTAATACCCTACTCAAGTGTGTGGTGTGGTAGATTGCCTCTTGGGCTGATGATGATGAACAGTACAGGGAGGAATAGCCTCGCGAGGGTCTGTTCTTGGCTGGGGCGATGAACTGCTGGGAGGAGTTCAGCCACCTTTCTCTATCTCACTCTCTCTCTCTCTGCTTACCACCTCTCTACTTGTCGAGCCCTTAGAGGAGACTGAGCCGACCCCTTGCTACGTGGGTGGCCGGTCCTATTTATAGTGGCCCTGGTCCTCTCCCCAAATATTGAGCGGGGAGGGAGCCAACAATGGCGGGCTAATTTGAAAGGGGACAGCAAGTATCAACTATCCTGACAAAAGTAGTGTTCGCCTGCGCAAAGCTCTGGTGATGACGCCGTATTGGGCTCCATGGTGACCTCCGTCTCGTAGTCCTCCTGGTCTTGATCTCGTTGCACCGAAATGGCAACCTTTGCCTGATGCCTCGGTACTCCGCGGCTGCGCTTGCCCCCTTTGCACCAAAGAGGGAAGGAGGACGCTGCGCGGACTGGCACCCGTCTGGCACCCTGAGTCGTCATGGCTTGCATCACGGGCACCTCGCGAGGTACCCCGCCTTGATCTCTCCGCCTCCTCGTGAGCCAGCCTGACGAGGCCGTGCCTGAGGAAGCTCCATGTCGTCCGCCCCGCGAGGCTTGGCCCCTCGCGAGGGTCTTGAGTTTGTGTTGGTGAAGATGGGCCGTGCTGGGGCCCCCTTTGAGCCACGCCGCAGGCCGCAGGCAGGCAAGTCTGGGGACCCCCGTTCCCAGAACACCGACAGTAGCCCCCGGACACCGACAGAAGGGAAGAGGGAAGAATCCCGTGTCTCCGCCTCGCCCGCCGCCGTTGGCGGCCCCCGCCGAGGGGTTGGGTAAGGTCAGCTTGGCTCTGGCCACCATCTTCAATGAATGCGGGAGAACGACGGCCTGGCCTGTGTCCCACTTCTCCATCGGTAGGATAGTTACCGAGGTCCCATATTTCGCCGATGCCCTGTGGGCAGGTCTGGTTCCCCCCTTTTCTGATTTCTTCAATGTCGTGCTCTCCCACTACCAGATTCACATGCTGCATCTGAGTCCTGAATCCATCACCCTCCTTTCGGTCTTCGCCTTCATCTGCGAAGCTATGGTGGGTATCCCTCCTTCGGTTGCCTTGCTGCGCCACTTCTTCTCGCTGCATCTTGTCGACCCTACCCAATGCTGGGCGTGCGTAAGCTTCGTTGTCGCGCCAGAGACTGCCGCCTCTGGGATTGACTTCAAGCTCCCCCTGCCCGCGGTTGGGTTCCGCGAGCGGTGGCTGTATGTGGACGCAGGGGTGCCCAGCCCCCTGCCAATGGAGCCGACCTCGCCTACTGTCCCCAATTCGGGCTGGGGCCAGGTGGCACTTGAGAGCCCCCGGCTCGTCTTCGTCTGGCGCCGCTTCGCACTCTTAAGGTCGCTTGGCGTGACAGCGCCCAAGGTAGTGAAGGAGTTCCTGCTATGCCGCGTTGCTTCTCTTCAACGCCACTCTCGCCGGATGTGGGCCTTCCGTGGGCGCAAGGATAGTATGAGGCTCCAGGAAGAGGACCTGGCTCCTGAGGTGCTGAAGACGGTGTTGACACCGGATTTTGGCATGGTTAAGAATCCGGGTTCGTATGCAAAAGTTAGAGGTAACACTTCGCGGGCCGGCCCTGATTGGAAAGAAAACTCTTGCTGGGGTGGAAACCTTGTCAGAGAGGAACCCTGGCCGGAGTACAAACCTTGCCGGAGTAAAATCCTTGCCGGAGTACAAACCTTGCCGGAGTGAAACCTTGTCAGAGAGGAACCCTGGCCGGAGTACAAACCTTGCTGGAGTACAAACCTTGCCGGAGTGAAACCCTTGCCGGAGTACAAACCTTGCCGGAGTGAAACCTTGCCGGTGTGAAAGCTTGCCGGATAGAAACATTGTCGGTGTGGAAAGCTTACTCGGATGGAAAACTTGCCGGGTTGGAGGCTGTGATAGTCAATCGGACGAGAAGTTGAAGATGGGCTCAAAAGGTTATTCAGATGATCTCGGATGGAAAAACGTTCAACATGAAAGTTGTTCGTCTCGTCGAAACGATCGATTCTGATATAAAGGTCGTACCAATCCGAATTCGTATGCAAAAGTTATAGCTGCTACAAGATGCTGCTACAGTAGATGGCCGGACACTCCGAAGGCAACCCTCCGGATTCCATATTTTTCTGCTATAGGCCGGACACTCCGGGCATGTCCGTCCGGGGTTTGGATTTTTCTCCTGCAGACTTTGTAAAACAGCCAAAAACTCTCTCAAGATGGCCTCTAATCAAAAAACGTTCAACATGAAAGTTGTTCGTCTCGTCGAAACGGTCAAGATTGCTTTTGGGCACGTTTTCATCCGAGATCGTTTACTTCCTCAAAAGTGACCCGCAAGGTGCTGCCAGGTTGTAAACCGAACAGTTTTGGAAAGTCCGGATTCCGAGTTGGACCCAAACTAGGGTTTTGGACGTGAATTCTAACCTTTCCTTGCACGGAAAGTCCATCTGCCTCTTATATACCCAAGGGGTGACGGCCGATTGAACAACACCCAATCGAACCAATCTATCAATTACACTTTTGTGTTCATCTACTTTTATCCCTCACCCTTGTATCTTTCTTTCTCGTTCTTCGTTCGTTCTTCGCGTTGGAGGGCAGCGATCCACAAGGCTCTAGGGGCAAGCGAATTGACCTAGGGTAGCCCATAGCCGCTGCAATCCCTGATGGGGTCCCTCCCGGGTGCGCGGGGTTTCGGGTCTGCAAAAGCGCCCGCCGACTGTCCTGCGTATCGCGCTGTCGGTCGGGTCTCCTTCGACGTGAGCTGCGGTGCATCACCCCCGGCGTCGTGGGTACACGGGACGTGTTCGTGTGTCAACACACTTTTTGGCGACTCCACTGGGGACAGAAGATCAATCATCATCATCCACCATGTCCGATCTTCCCAAGCCATCTGAGGTAGACGCCGATAACATCATTAAGCCTAGTCTTGATGAGATATCGGCCGATCATCGCCAAGTCTATGAGGAGTACAAGAAGGCGCGCGAAGAGAAGGATTTGTAGGAGTTCCTTGCAAAGTTCAAGAAGGATCGCCAAGGCAACATCACTCCGATTGAAGAAATCAAGTTCCCTCCTCTTCAAGCCGAGCAGGTTAAACCCTCTGTAAGTACTGCCTTTTCTCCTGAGCAGTGGGCTGAGATTGAAAGTCGTATTGCGGATGGTAACAATCTAGTCTACCAAACTTTCATAGAAAATACTAATGCTCAGAACAATACATCTCAATCGTCTAGTGGTAATGATGGTGTAGCTGCTAGTGTGCAAAACCCTAATCTGGCTTTACCTATCTCATCGGCGCCTCCCATGCCGATGACTTATTATCCTACTCAAACAAATCAGATTGTGACTGCACCCATTAATCCTATTATGAGCATGCCAGGTTCGGTGGCAGCGCCGAACCAAACCCTACCTACAGCTACAACCACTCGGCCATTACCGAACTATAGTTCGGCATACATGCCATAGTTCATACCTACTGCTAGTAGTCCTACTCCTCCTATGCCGTTGCCACAAGTTGCGTCGTCCACTATGGATGATGGTCTAGCTAATCTTAAAGAGGAGATGGCTAAGATGCTTCGAGAGAATTTTGGAGTTGAGTTACCTCAGAATCGGATTTACCAAAAGTCGTACCCCGAGTACTTTAATGCCATCCAGTGCCCTCCGGGATATAAGATTCCAGATTTTGTTAAGTTCAATGGAGAGGGCACAAAAACCACATGGGAGCATGTTAGTCAATATCTAGCACAATTGGGTGAGGCAGGCTCATTGAATGAATTGAAAGTGCGTTTATTTCCTTTATCATTAACTGGTATCGCATTTTCATAGTTTTCTTCTTTACCGCATGGTTCCATTCGGGTTTGGTCGCAGCTAGAGCAGAAGTTTCATGATCATTTTTATAGCGGCTACAATGAACTCAAGTTGTCACATCTAACATCGGTTAAACAGAAGCATGATGAATCGGTCTCCGATTACGTCAAGAGATTTAGAGAAACAAAAAAACGGTGTTTTAGTTTGGTGATAACCGAGAGGGACTTGGCGGACCTAGTGCTGAGTGGTTTGAGAACTCCCATTAGAGAAAAGCTAGAAGGCTATGAGTTTTTAAATATCAACCAAGTCTTACAAAGGGCTTTGGCTCAGTAAAGCCGAAGCAAAGACCTCAAAGAAGTGCATAGATACAAAGCCGATCGTCCAAAGATGAATATGGTGGAATATGATAGTGATCACTCGGACGATGAGGGTGATGTTTTTTCTACTGAATTTGTTTGGCCATCTAAGGCCAAACCCTTTACTTGCAATGATCTGAAACCGATTCATAAGAATCGTGATGAAGAGATGAAGTTTACTTTTAACATTGCTAAGTGTGATAGAATATTTGATGCTTTGCTGCAGGCTAAGATTATTAGGATATCTCATACTTTACCGCCGTTTGAAGAGCTGAAACGGCGCGCTTATTGCAAGTATCATAATTCTTTTTCTCATGCTACTAATGATTGCAATGTTTTTTGACAACAGATACAATCGGCCATTAATGACGGACGATTGAACTTTTCTAAGATGCAAGTTGATAAACAACCTTTTCCAATGAATACCATGGATTGGAGGGGAAGAAGCTATTCATTCGGCCGGAGGTAGCCGAATCTGCTAATAAAGCTAATGTTATTGTTGGTGAGCCTAGGAAAGACAAGGAGGACAGCAAGGTCTTGGGGAGACATGTTGTGCTTGACAAGCAACCCGGTGGCAAGGAGATAATCAAAATCACCATCAAGAATCCTACACTCGGGGGGCAACCACAAGTGCAAGAAGATACTCGTGTTAAATTTTTCAAGCCCAAGAGTCCAGAAGTTGGCAAGTGGAAGACGAATGAAGCTAAAGTGCAGCGCAAGAAAATCAAGCCAACTTTTGATATGTTGCTCTCCAAGTATGCCAATCATGCAGCCGGTTCTAGCTCTAACCAATCATCAAATTTGAAGCGCTCAAGGTCACCTCCTCGGAAAGAATTTCAGCATCATGCAAGGCCATATGGGTCGTGGGCGCCGGTATCATGGATGCCGCCACTCCCCTATGCGCCATACTACATGGGAGGTTTCAATGGAGGATAGGGGCAGCCCCCAATGGCCCCTTATGCTTTTCATCCGGGTTGGGCAGAACCATGGAGGCTCGTTCATGAGAGACTTTCTTATCCCACACGAGGCCGTTTGAACAATGGTGTCAATCGGCCAGTACAAGATAATCAAAAAAGGGTCGGCAAACAAGAATGGCGTGTTAAATCGCCAAGTGATGCAACGCTCGAGTCAAGCAAAGGCAAGGAAAAAACCGATGCCGACCCACTCATCTTGGGCACCGAAACATTCACCATACAACGGCCGATTGTGCATAGCAATCCGACTGAGCTGATACTTGCTATCGCGCCAAAGCACTCGGCTAAAAACTTTGAAGAAAACACCAGCCAAGTAAAGACGAGAGATCCTAAATACACTCAGCCAAAGTGGTGTCCTCCGGGGTTAACAAAGACACAAAAGAGGAAACTACAGAGGTTAAGGAGTCAAGAGATGACAGAACAAGAGGCCGAGAAGCAAAGGGATAAGTTGTTCAACGACACTCGGCCCATGGTGCTTACAAAACAAGTGTGGAGGCCTAAACAAATACAAGATGCAGTGGCTTCTACACCTACCACAGCAGCACCTGCGCCACCAAAGGAGGACGATGCGACAGCTATTACATCGTCTGCGACACTTCTTACTTCTCCTTCACTTGGACAAATTTTAGAATCAGTGGATGCACTTGAAGAAGAGGATGATATGTTGGACTATGAGTCTACGCCAGTTCATGAAGGTATGGATATCAATATGGTATATTACTTACCTGCTGAGTTTCGTGCTGTAGATGAGGAAGGGGAGGTGGCTCAGCTGGATTTTGGCCCTAAAAATGCAATATTCGAGAAGCCAAAAGACCCAGTAACGCATCTGAAACCGTTATATCTCAGAGGTCATATCAATGGATCATCGCTCACTCGGATGCTTGTTGATGGTGGTGCTGTGGTGAATCTTATGCCGTATTCGGTCTTCAAAAAATTGGGGCTGCATGATGAAGAGTTGATAAAGACAAACATGGTGCTCAATGGCTTTGAAGGCAAAGAGAAAACTGAAGCCAAAGGTGTTATGTATGTGGAGCTCATGGTGGGAAGTAAAACTTTGGCTACCGCATTCTTTGTCGCTGAGGTGCAAGGTAACTACAACGTCATACTAGGCCGTGATTGGGTTCATACAAACCAATGCGTGCCATCCACTATGCACCAGTTTTTGATCCAGTGGGTTAATGATGAAGTGGAAGTCATTCATGCGGATAACTCGGCCTGTGTTTCTTTGGCCGAGGCATCGGTGGATTGGCAACACCCAAATGCCACTTGCTTGACGGGACGTGACTTGTCATATTTCAATTTTCTCAGCGCAACCAAGAATGGTTTCGTGCCCGTCTCTTTAAAGCCGACTGAGTGCAATCGGCTCCAAGGTATGATATGTTTAAATGGATCCTAACTCAGATTGGTTACAAAAGTGACTTGTAGAATATCGGTCCAATGAGAACGATATGTATGAGTCCATAGAAGAGTTAGATGGTATGGATAAATTAGGACAAGGTTTTACATCGACCGATCCATTAGAAGAGATAGATATAGGAGATGGTTTAAATCCTAGGCCGACATTTGTAAATGCAAATTTAAGAGCCGATCATAAAGCTAAGTTGATCGAGTTGTTGAAAGAATATGTTTGTTGCTTTGCATGGGAATACCATGAGATGCCAGGTTTAAGCCGAGAGCTAGTGGAGCATCGGTTAGCTATAAAGGCTGGTTTTAGACCATATAAACAATCGGCCAGAAAGTTTAATCCAAAAACATATGACCGGATCAAGGAAGAGATTGGTCGTTTGCTTAAAGCTAATTTTATTAGACCTTGCAGGTATGCCGAGTGGATTTCTAACATTGTCCCAGTGGAGAAGAAAGGATCCGGCAAGTTGAGGGTGTGCATTGACTTCAGAGATTTGAATAGGGCTACACCCAAAGATGAGTATCCTATGCCAATAGCTGATATGCTTATTAATGATGCTTCTGGACATAAGGTTATTAGCTTTCTAGATGGTAATGCCGGATACAATCAAATTTTTATGGCCGAAGAGGACATGTCCAAGACACCTTTTCGTTGCCCTGGTTTTCTTGGTTTATTTGAGTGGACAGTGATGACATTCGGATTAAAAAATGCTGGCGCCACATATCAAAGGGCTATGAATTTGATTTTTCATGATTTACTCGGTGTCATACTTGAAGTCTATATTGATGATATTGTTGTCAAATCGAACGCTTTTGAATCTCACTTGGCCGATGTGCGTTTAGCTTTTGAACGAATGAAAAAGTATGGACTGAAGATGAATCCTTTAAAGTGTGCATTCGGCGTGTCAGCTGGCAAGTTTTTGAGTTTCATTATTCATGAAGATGGCATAGAGATTGATCCCAAAAAGATAGAGGCCATACAGAAAATGGGGGCTCCAACATGCAAGAGAGATATGCAAAAGTTCCTTGGCAAGGTCAATTATTTGAGAAGGTTCATAGCTAATCTATCAGGGAAAGTTGATGCATTTACTCCTATCCTTCGGTTAAAGAATGATGTTGGTTTCACTTGGGGGGCAAAACAGCAAGAAGCATTTGATATGATCAAGAATTATTTGTGCACTCCTCCAGTGATGAGAGCACCCAAGCATAGGGAACCCTTCAGACTTTACATTGCAGCAGAGGAAGGAGTTATTGGTGCTGTTCTAACTCAAGAGACCGAAGGAAAAGAACATGCCATCACTTATTTGAGCCGCCGCTTATTGGACGCAGAGACAAGGTATACATTTATTGAGAAATTATGTCTATGCTTATATTATGCTTGCACAAAATTGAGACATTATTTAGTGCCGAGTGCTTGCGTAGTAGCTTGTCAGACCGATGTCATTAAATACATGTTGCATAGGCCAATTCTTAGTGGTAGAATTGGCAAGTGGGCTTATGCTTTGATTGAATATGATTTGGCTTATGAATCTCTAAAATCCATGAAGGGCCAAATTGTTGCTAATTTCATTGTTGAACATCGGGTTAATAACAAGCATGATAGTGATATGAACCTTGTTTCATTAGTACCATGGAGATTATACTTTGATGGTTCAGTTTGTAGAAATGGCCAAGGTGTTGGTATTGTTTATATATCTCCTCATGGTGCTGTTTTTGAAGCCTCGTGCCGCTTAGAATATTTTTGCACAAACAATCAAGCCGAATATGAAGCATTGTTATTCGGCCTAGAGATGTTACTTGATATAGGTGTTACATATATTGAGGCTTATGGTGATTCGTTACTAGTGGTGCAGCAAATATCCAAAGTCTTTTAGTGTTTGGACGAATCACTTAATGTTTATCTTGATAAATGTCTAGATATAATCTCTACTTTGGATTGTTTTAGCATTGCACATATATCTAGACATGACAACTGGAAAGCAAATGAGTTGGCACAGCAAGCATCTGGATACCATGTTGATCATGGCATGTTTCATATTTCTCAAAGTTCGATGTCTTGTCTTACCAGTATAGAAGAGGCCGAACCAGAACCAGCTGATTCGGTCATTAACAAAAAATCTAGTGCAGGTGACAATTCCGACTGGAGGAAGCCCATTGTTGCTTACTTACGTAATCCGAGTGAAAGGGTGGACAGGGTTGTTCGGCGTATGGCTTTTAAATATACTATGAGGGATGATGATCTTTATCGCCGAACAGTTGATGATGTTATCTTAAAGTTCTTGGATGAGGACCAAGAAAGAGTTGTTATGCGAGAGGTACATGAAGGCATTTGTGGTACTCACCAGTCGGCTCCCAAGATGAAATGGTTATTACGACGTGCTGGGTTTTATTGGCCGACCATGATTAATGATTGCTTCAGATATTATAAAGGGTGCGAAGCTTGTCAAAAATTTGGTGATATTCAGTTGGCTCCTGCTGCTATGTTACATCCCATTATCAAGCCGTGGCCTTTCAGAGGATGGGGTTTAGACTTTATTGGACAAATTCATCCGTCTTCCTCAAAGGGGCATCGGTTCGTATTGGTGGCAACCGATTATTTCACTAAATGGTCTGAAGCAGTACATCTCAAGAACATGACACATACGGAGGTGATAAAATTCATAACCGAGCACATTATTCATAGATTCGGCATTCCTCAAACATTGACTACAGATCAAGGCTCCTCTTTCATGTCACACCAAGTTAGAGAATTTGCCGAATCTTATAACATAAAATTGCTCAATTCATCTCCATATTATGCCCAAGCCAATGGACAAGCTGAGTCTAGCAATAAAATTTTAATCAAGCTCATCAAGAAGAAGGTTGAGGATAATCCAAGGAGATGGCATGAGTTGTTGTCTGAAGCTTTGTGGGCACATAGGATCTCAAGGCATGGTGCTACGAAGGTAACTCCATATGAGCTAGTATATGGTCAGGAGGCTGTTTTACTGGTGGAGGTAAATTTGAATGCTTTGAGAATAGCCAAGCAAAATGATTTATCGGCTGTAGACTTTTATAACTTAATGATGGATAACATTGACGAAGTTGCCGATAAACGTTTGGCTGCTTTGAAGGCCATAGAGAGAGACAAGTTAAGAGTGGCAAGAGCTTACAATAAGAAAGTCAAGTCGAAGAATTTTCAAGTTGGTGATCTCGTCTGGAAAGTAATTCTACCGATTGGTTCAAAAGATAGAAAATTTGGGAAGTGGTCTCCTAGTTGGGAAGGTCCTTTTAGGATCGCAAGAGTAGTTCCCGGAAATTCATATTTGGTGGAATCCATACAAGGGGCGTTGTTACCTCGAGCTCTCAATGGCAAGTACTTGAAGAAATACCACCCGAGTGTGTGGCAAGAAGCCTAAATAGGCAATGGCCGATACATAATTATCGCCCTAACAAATATAAATGGCCGATGGGGTGTTGACATCGTCCTTAGAACAAACACAGTACAAGTTATTTTTCGGCACACAAGCTTTGCCGAAAAACAGGGGGGCATGTGTTGACACCAGATTTTGGCATGGTTAAGAATCCGGGTTCGTATGCAAAAGTTAGAGGCAACACTTCGCGGGCCGGCCCTGAGTGGGAAAGAAAACTCTTGCCGGGGTGGAAACCTTGTCAGAGAGGAACCCTGGCCGGAGTACAAACCTTGCCGGAGTAAAACCCTTGCCGGAGTACAAACCTTGCCGGAGTGAAACCTTGTCAGAGAGGAACCCTGGCCGGAGTACAAACCTTGTCGGAGTACAAACCTTGCCGGAGTACAAACCTTGCCGGAGTGAAACCTTGCCGGTGTGATAGCTTGCCGGATAGAAACATTGTCGGTGTGGAAAGCTTACTCAGATGGAAAACTTGCCGGGTTGGAGGCTGTGATAGTCAATCGGACAAGAAGTTGAAGATGGGCTCAAAAGGTTATTCAGATGATCTCGGATGGAAAAACGTTCAGCATGAAAGTTGTTCGTCTCGTCGAAACGATCGATTTTGATATAAAGATCGTCCCAATCCAAATTCATATGCAAAAGTTATAGCCGCTACAAGATGCTGCCACAGTAGATGGCCGGACACTCCGAAGGCAACCCTCCGGATTCCATATTTTTCTGCTATAGGCCGGACACTCCGGGCATGTCCGTCCGGGGTTTGGATTTTTCTGCTGCAGACTTCGGAAAACAGCCAAAAACTCTCTCAAGATGGCCTCTAATCAAAAAACGTTCAACATGAAAGTTGTTCGTCTTGTCGAAACGGTCAAGATTGCTTTTGGGCACGTTTTCATCCGAGATCGTTTACTTCCTCAAAAGTGACCCGCAAGGTGCTGCCAGGTTGTAAACCGAACAGTTTTGGAAAGTCCGGATTCCGAGTTGGACCCAAACTAGGGTTTTGGACGTGAATTCTAACCTTTCCTTGCACAGAAAGTCCATCCGCCTCTTATATACCCAAGGGGTGACGGCCGATTGAACAACACCCAATCGAACCAATCTATCAATTACACTTTTGTGTTCATCTACTTTTATCCCTCACCCTTGTATCTTTCTTTCTCGTTCTTCGTTCGTTCTTCGCGTTGGAGGGCAGCGATCCACGAGGCTCTAGGGGCGAGCGAATCGACCTAGGGTAGCCCATAGCCGCCGCAATCCCTGACGGGGTCCCTCCCGGGTGCGCGGGGTTTCGGGTCTGCAAAAGTGCCCGCCGACTGTCCTGCGTATCGCGCTGTCGGTCGGGTCTCCTTCGACGTGAGCTGCGGTGCATCACCCCCGGCGTCGAGGGTACACGGGACGTGTTCGTGTGTCAACAGACGGCGCTCTTGACCCTGGCTGGGGACCCCAATCCCGGCAGTGTCCGGCAGGGAGGGGCCTTGCTGTACCTCTGCCAGAGCAGGGTTGACTTTGTGAAGCAGATGCCTGCCTTTGATGAGTGGGGGCTGCGCCCTGCCGGCCTTCAGGGGTCTCGCGAGAATCCGTTGGTGGTGACTGCCCTTCCAGTCGGCCAAGGCGGCTCGTCCTCGAGTGGCGGAGCAGGGAGGTACGAGGCGCCAGAGGCCGAGGGGGCTCCCGGCGTGGTGACGGCACCGGGCGAGGCTCATGAGGAAGCAGTTATCGGGGCCCGTGCCGCTGAGGCTGAGGGTGACAAACAGCTGCCCTCTGCGCCTGCGACTGGGGCCCCTGAGGCTCCAGCTGCTTCTCTTGGGGAGGCGATTGGCGGCGCACATCAGGCAGGGGCACCTGACGCTGATCGTCTTGACGCTCCATCTTCGTCGAAGGTCGATCCCTGCGCCCAACTCTTAGGCCGCTTCCGCGTGGACTTTGGGGCTCTCCGGAAGAGAAGGGAGGCCCTGGGCGACGGTTACCCTTGTCGCCTGCTGAAGCACAGAAAGTACTTCGCCACTGATGAGTAAGCCTTCTCCATTCCCTGCTCCTGATCCTTCCGTTGCTCTTACTGACCCTTGCTCCGCAGGCCCCTTCCAGCCGAGCTTGCTGAGATGGCTGAGGAGCCGTCCCCTTTGGCTTTGCCTCCTCCATCGTCCTCGAGCGCCCCAAGCAGCGGAGCCCTTGTGGCGAGGGCGATCGAAGAAGCGAACCATCCCGAGGCGTATTGTGGCCCCGCACACCTCGCGATCCTCCTTCGCGAGCCTTCTCATGGCATAGCCAACCTGCCATGGGCTTCTCGCCTGGTCGTGGACTGCGATTGGCTGAGGCGCTTCCTGCGCTCTTCTCCTGAGGTCGGGCTGGCCCCAGGCCGGGCTTCTGACGCGGCATGCCCGGTCGTCGCGAAGGTGCCAGCCCCCAGCCCCCAGCCCGGAGGGGGAGCGCTGACCTACAGCCCCCGGCGCTTGCTTGGGGCAGATGATGGTGTGGAAGACATGCTTGAGCGCGCTCGGGAGCGTCGCGCTCTCCGCCAAGGATTCCTTCGAAGGGCGACTGATGCAGTGAGCCTGCTTGGTGAGGAGCTTGCTGATGAAGACGCGCGCCTTGAGGCCGAGGGCCTGCGCCTGGCTGTAGAGAGGCGCGAGCTGGAGGGCGCCATCGCCCTTGCGCGCCGTCGGCGCGACCTTGATGAAGCAGAGGCCAAGGCGTCATTGGTGGCCTCTCGGGAGGCCCGGTCTCGGGCTGCTGAGGAAGCTCGGGAGGCGGACTGGCGGCGAACGGCTGCAGAGGAGTGGGCTCGGGAGCTCCTGGCCTGGTGCCACTCGCTGGAGGAGCAGGTGGAGCTACACGAGGCAGCCCTCGCGTCGATGAGGGTGGCCTCCGGCGACTCGGCGGAGCTCCAGAAGCGTGAGGAGGCGCTGACGCTGGAAGCCGCCGAACGTACCCGCGCGTACGAGCGTCTGGAGACGAGGGAGCGCTTGGTGGCGCAGGCGGAGGACGATGTCACTACACAGGAAGCCCGTGTCCTGGAGGAGGTCGGACGTCAGGTGGCGATGGCGCATCTGAACCTCGAGCACGAGTTCGAGGAGAAGCTGGGGTTGATCCGGGCCGAAGCCGAGGGCAGGACTGCTGCCCTGAGGGCCAATCTAGAGGAGGTGACGCGGCGGGCCGATGCTTCCCGGGCCGCCCTTGAGGTGGCGCAAGGTGGGCTAACCACCTCCCAGGCGGAGGTGCTCCTCCTTCGCCAGCGGGTGGAGGAGGCCGAGGCCGTCGCGCGCCTGAACGCGGACGAGATACGTCAGCGGCGGCTCCTAGAACATGAGCACGGCCCCATGCTAACCAGCTCCGGGAGACGGCCAACGCGGCCTTGGGAACATCTGCGAGGAGACCGTCGGCGAGCCGCACGCGGTTAACTACGCGGGCAATCTTCAATTCTTTACTAACGTGGTGACGTAGCTGGAGGCGCGATCTATCAGGGCTGACAGGTTGGTGGAGGAGAGGAGCCGCGCCCTGCTCAGGCGCGCCTTTTCTCGTGTCTTCAGCCATCTCCGGAGCATGGATCCCCACTTCGATTTCGACGCGGCCATCACCCCAGTTCCCCAGGCCGTCCGAGGTGAGCTGGCGCACTGGGTGGAAGACCATGTGGAGGCTCTTATCAGGGCCTTCGCCTCAGACAACGATGACGCGATCGTGGCGGCCGACGAGGGCGGCGTGACGGGCGGCCCTAACGCCGCCGGTGGCAACGCGGGCAGCGGTGGCGAGTTCAGCGACGCCAGCAACGGCCCCGATGGCTCTCCTGAGGATGCATTGGGAGATTCGTCCGACTGATTGTGCATCGTTCCTGCTTACCCTGTATGAATAGAACTCAGGTTTTGGCCTGATAGCTGTGAGAGCATTTTGGAGGGGGAGCCCCTCATGTAAAACTTGTGTTCATCGTATCAGTAGGAGCTACATTGCCCATGCGCCCGCGCCAAGTGGTTGGCTTAAGCGACGCGCTGGTCGGCTATTTTACCTTTGTCCCGTGCTGGCCCTGGGGCAGCCCGCAGGAGGCTGTGGAGCCCGGAGTGTTTCCTGATTGAATCCGTTGGACCTGCAGTAAGACGCCCTCCTGAGAGGACGCGGCGGCGGCAGTCTGGGCTGCGCGCAAGCTAGGCCTGACCCGGCTCGCAAGGGGCTCACGAGGGGAGGCAGCTGAGGCAAAGCGGTAACCGAAACGCGAGAAATTGCTCGAACGAGACTAAGCACCCCTTCCCCGAACACACGCAAATCTCAAATTCGAATCCAACTTGAATCCAGCGGGGGAAAGCGGCAACCAAAGGGAAGAGCAACAAAAGCAAACAAAAGGCCGCGTCCGGCACCTAGTCTAGTCTTGGACGTCTTCTCACCAGCGCGGAGCTAAGTGCTGCCACTGGGCGTGGGAGGGAGCCCCTAGGCCTGAGGCCGGCACCCCTGAGACTCCAGGGCGTGTACAGCCCCACTCATTATTACATGAGAGTGTCACGGGGCGGCGAGCTTCACAGGCACTGGGCCTTCTTCACAGGTACTGGCCTTGCTTCATATCGCCAGATGAGGGCCCCGCCTTGCACCACACTCTAGTGCCATCAGCAACGACCGAAAACCAGGACGCCGCCCGATGGGGTAGAGCGGTCGCCAGCGGTTCCCCCGACGACCATGGGTCCTCCGCCGGGGGCAGGCCCTGGGGCACCTCCCCAGCGGAGGGCCTACCTCCTGAGAACGCCTTGCTCCGAACGCCGCGGTGGCGATGTCGGATCCCTGCCTCTCTCCTGCAGCCCTCTGCGCCCTCCTCCCGAGGGGTAGGAGACTGTGGGAGCAAGGCAGCTGCTCACTGCGGCGACCTGCACCTCCTGCGATCCATGGTTAGCATATACCTGCTCCTGAAGAATTAGCGGTACCCGATAATCGTTGCCTCCAGCGTGGCTAGTGGGACCGTCCCGGGGCTCCTGGAAAGGCTCAGCTTCTAGTGCCTCATCCCCCTAGCTTGGGCTGAGGAGCGAGCCTTGTCCATTCTCGTGAGGGTGTCCTTGGTCCATCATGAGGGGCACGTATTCCTCCGGTGCCGTCATCCCGAATGCCACGCCGTAATGCCCCGCATGCCACGCGGGCCTGCCTGACGCGCCCTCCGTGGGGTGGCAGCGCGGCCGCCCACTGGGGCCACAGGTCGCGTTGAGTCCTTCTTCTTCGCGGACCAGGGGCGGGGGCAGCGCCGCCGCCGGTCCGGCGCTGACAGCTTCGCCGGCGTCGGAGTAGCCTTGGAGCCCGCGGGCGCGTGTGGGGCCCCCGCGTGGGTCGCCCTGGGCTTGAGATGGGAGCTGGGTGGAGAAGGGGTGAGCCCCCGAGGCGGCGAAGCCCAGGAGCTCTGCCACTCGCTCCAGCAGCACGTCGCGGCCGCCCTCCAGCAGTCTGCACTGCAGCAGCACTCGGGCCACCATGAGTGCGGCTCTCGAGTTCGCCTGCTCCCGGCGGGTGTACGGTGTCGTGGTCGTGGCGTTATTGGAGGCCCTTGCTGCCGACCGCGCCTGCCGCGGTGTAAGAGTTGTCGAAGCCTGTCCGCGTCGCCTGCGGCCCACAGCGCCCTGCGGACCGCGAGCTGCCTGGGGCACGGGGTCGCCCGAGGTGAGCGGTTCTGCGCGGGCGGGCCACGCAGCCCATGGGTCTGGGTTGCCCTCCTGGTCGCCGGGCATGGTGATGACGACGCGACAGGGCACGGAGCGGTAGAAGACGAATTCCGGCGCACCCCTACCTGGCGCGCCAAATGTCGGATTTCGGCTTTCTCTACCGAGGTGCTCATCCGGTTTAGACCAGGACACAATCGCAGAAGTTCTCCCTTTACTACCCTAGCTGATGTAGCGGAACGTAGGGTAGCAAGCACAGGAGTCGGGCAACCCAACTATTGACCAAAGACATGATTCGGAGCCAATGCATATAATGCTAAATTCAGGGTGCCGTACTATACTTCCAACACACATCATCACTTCACCCTTAACTAGTCTCTGTTTATTCTGCAACTCCCATTTCGAGTTACTAATCTTAGCAACTGAACTAGTATCTAATACTGAGGGGTTGCTATAAACACTAGTAAAGTACACATCAATAACATGTATATCAAATATACTTATGTTCACTTTGCCATCCTTCTTATCCGCCAATCACTTGGGGTAGTTCCGCTTCCAGTGACCAGTCCCTTTGTAGTAGAAGCACTTAGTCTCAGGCTTAGGACCAGACTTGGGCTTCTTCACTTGAGCAGCAACTTGCTTGCTGTTTTTCTTGAAGTTCCCCTTTTTCCCTTTGCCCTTTTCTTGAAACTAGTGATCTTATCAACCATCAACACTTGATGCTCTTTCTTGATTTCTACCTTCATCGATTTCATCATCATGAAAAGCTCGGGAGTCGTTTTCGTCATCCCTTGCATACTATAGTTGGTGACTAGAGAATTCTGGCAATCACTATCTTATCTGGAAGATTAACTCCCACTTGATTCAAGCGATTGTAGTACCCGGACAATCTGAGCACATGCTCACTAGTTGAGCGATTCTCCTCCATCTTTTAGCTATAGAACTTGTTGGAGACTTCATATCTCTCAATTCGGGTATTTTCTTGAAATATTAACTTCAACTCCTGGAACATCTCATATGGTCCATGACGTTCAAAACGTCTTTCAAGTCCCGAATCTAAGCCTTTAAGCATGGTGCACTAAACTATCAAGTAGTCATCATATTTGGGTAGCCAAACGTTCATAACGTCTGCATCTGCTCCTGCAATAGGTCTGTCACCTAGCGGTGCATCAAGGACATAATTCTTCTGTGCAGCAATGAGGATAAACCTCAGATCACGGATCCAATCCGCATCATTGCTACTAACATCTTTCAACACAATTTTCTCTAGGAACATATCAAAATAAACACAGGGAAGCAACAACGCGAGCTATTGATCTACAACATGATTTGCAAAATACTACCAGGACTAAGTTCATGATAAATTTAAGTTCAATTAATCATATTACTTAAGAACTCCCACTTAGATAGACATCCCTCTAATCCTCTAAGTGATCACGTGATCCAAATCAACTAAACCATGTCCGATCATCACGTGATATGGAGTAGTTTCATTGGTGAACATCGCTATGTTGATCATATCTACTATATGATTCACGCTCGACATTTCAGTCTCTGTGTTCCGAGGCCATATCTGTATATGCTTGGCTCGTCAAGTATAACCTGAGTATTCTGCGTGTGCAACTGTTTTGCACCCGTTGTATTTGAACGTAGAGCCTATCACACCCGATCATAACGTGGTGTCTCAGCACGAAGAACTTTCGCAACGATGCATACTCAGGGAGAACACTTCTTGATAATTAATGAGAGATCATCTTAACATGCTACCGTCAATCAAAGCAAGATAAGATGCATAAAAGATAAACATCACATGCAATCAATATAAGTGATATGATATGGCCATCATCATCTTGTGCTTGTGATCTCCATCTTCGAAGCACCGTCATGATCACCATCGTCACCGGCGCGACACCTTGATCACCATCGTAGCATCGTTGTCGTCTCGCTGATCTTATGCTTCCACGACTATCGCTACCGCTTAGTGATAAAGTAAAGCATTACAGTGCAATTGCATTGCATACAATAAAGCGACAACCATATGGCTCCTGCCAGTTGCCGATAACTTGGTTACAAAAGATGATCATCTCATACAATAAAATTTTAGCATCATGTCTTGACCATATCACATCACAACATGCCCTGCAAAAACAAATTAGACGTCCTCTACTTTGTTGTTGCAAGTTTTACGTGGCTGCTACGGGCTTTAAGCAAGAACCAATCTTACCTACGCATCAAAACCACAACGATAGTTTGTCAAGTTGGTGCTGTTTTAACCTTCGCAAGGACCGGGCGTAGCCACACTCGGTTCAACTAAAGTAGGAGAAACTGTCACCCGCTAGCCACCTTTGTGCAAAGCACATCGGGAGAACCGGTCTCGCGTAAGCGTACGCGTAATGTCGGTCCGGGCCGCTTCGTCCAACAATACCGCCGAACCAAAGTATGACATGCTGGTAAGCAGTATGACTTATATCGCCCACAACTCACTTGTGTTCTACTCGTGCATATAACATCAACACATAAAAAACTAGGCTCTGATACCACTGTTAGGTAACGTAATAATTTCAAAAAAATTCCTACACACACACAAGATCATGGTGATGCATAGCAACGAGAGGGGAGAGTATGATCTACGTACCCTTGTAGACTGACAGCGGAAGCATTAGCACAACGCGGTTGATGTAGTCGTACGTCTTCACGGCCCGACCGATCAAGCACCGAAACTACGGCACCTCCGAGTTTTAGCACACGTTTAGCTCGATGACAATCCCCGGACTCCGATCCAGCAAAGTGTCGGGGAAGAGCACGACGGCGTGGTGACGATCTTGATGTACTACCATCGCAGGGCTTCGCCTAAGCACCGCTACAATATTATTAAGGATTATGGTGGAAGGGGGCACCGCACACGGCTAAGAATATGATCACATGGATCAACTTGTGTGTCTAGGGGTGCCCCCTGCCCCCGTATATAAAGGATCAAGGGGAGGAGGCCGGCCGGCCCCTATGGCGCGCCAAGGAGGAGTCCTCCTCCTAGTAGGAGTAGGACTCCTACTAGGAGGGGGAAAGAAGTGGGGAGGGAGAAGGAAAGGGGGACGCCGCCCCCCTCTCCTAGTCCAATTCGGACCAGGGGGGAGGAGGCGTGCAGCCCACCTTTGGCTGCCCCTCTCTCTCTCCACTAAGGCCAATATGGCCCATTACTTCTTCCGGGGGGGGTTCCGGTAACCGTCCGGCTCTCCGGTTTTCTCCGAATCACCCGGAACACTTCCGGTGTCCGAATATAGCCGTCCAATATATCAATCTTTATGTATCGACCATTTCGAGACTCCTCGTCATGTCCGTGATCACATCTGGGACTCCGAACTAACTTCGGCACATCAAAACTCATAAACTCATAATATAACTGTCATCGAAACCTTAAGCGTGTGGACCCTACAGGTTCGAGAACAATGTAGACATGACTGAGACACGTCTCCGGTCAATAACCAATAGCGGAACCTGGATGCTCATATTGGCTCCTACATATTCTACGAATATCTTTATCGGTCAGACCGCATAACAACATACGTTGTTCCCTTTGTCATCGGTATGTTACTTGCCCGAGATTCGATCGTCGGTATCTCAATACCTAGTTCAATCTCGTTACCGGCAAGTCTCTTTACTCGTTTTGTAATACATCATCTTGCAACTAACTCATTAGTTGTAATGCTTGCAAGGCTTATGTGATGTGCATTACCGAGAGGGCCCAGAGATACCTCTCCGACAATCGGAGTGACAAATCCTAATCTCGAAATACGCCAACCCAACATTCACCTTTGGAGACACCTGTAGAGCTCCTTTATAATCACCCAGTTACGTTGTGACGTTTGGTAGCACACAAAGTGTTCCTCCGGTAAACGGGAGTTGCATAATCTCATAGTCATAGGAACATGTATAAGTCATGAAGAAAGCAATAGCAACATACTAAACGATCCGGCGTTAAGCTAATGGAATGGGTCATGTCAATCACATCATTCTCCTAATGATGTGATCCCATTAATCAAATGACAACACATGTCTATGGTTAGGAAACATAACCATCTTCGATTAACGAGCTAGTCAAGTAGAGGCATACTAGTGACGTTTGGTTTGTCTATGTATTCACACAAGTATTATGTTTCCGGATAATACAATTCTAGCATGAATAATAAACATTTATCATGATATAAGGAAATAAAATAATAACATTATTATTGCCTCTAGGGCATATTTCCTTCAATTAGTGTCGTGAGGGCCGCCATGGATTTTGGCTTTTCTTGGCCGAGGTGGCAAGCGAGCCATTCATCGTGGATGCTATGTTTGAAAGCTGCTAGAGCTTCAGCGTCCGGACAGTCAACGATTTGGTTCTTTTTAGTTAGGAATCTTGTCCAGAATTTCCTGGCGGATTCTCCGGGATGCTGGACTATATGGCTTAAGTCATCAGCGTCCGGAGGTTGAACATATATACCTTGGAAGTTGTCGAGGAAAGCCTCTTCCAAGTCCTCCCAACTACCAATGGAATTGTCAGGCAGACTGTTTAGCCAATGTTGAGCGAGCCCCTTGAGTTTGAGAGGGAGGTATTTGATGGCGTGGAGGTCATCTCCGCGTGCCATATGGATGTGGAGAATGAAGTCTTCGATCCACACCACGGGGTCCGTGGTCCCATCGTATGATTCTATGTTCACGGGTGTCGGTGTCAAAACCGGCGGATCTCGGGTAGGGGGTCCCGAACTGTGTGTCTAAGGCGGATGGTAACAGGAGGCAGGGGACACGATTTTTACCCAAGTTCGGGCCCTCTTGATGGAGGTAAAACCCTACGTCCTGCTTGATTGTTCTTGATGATATGAGAGTTACAAGAGTTGATCTACCACGAGATCTGAGAGGCTAAACCCTAGAAGCTAGCCTATGGTATGATTGTATGTTGTCCTACGGACTAAAACCCTCCGGTTTATATAGACACCGGAGGGGGCTAGGGTTACACAAGGTCGGTTACAAAGGAGGAGATATACATATCCGTATTGCCTAGCTTGCCTTCTACGCCAAGTAAAGTCCCATCCGGACACAAGACGAAGTCTTCAATCTTGTATCTTCATAGTCCAACAGTCCGGCCAAAGGATATAGTCCGGCTGTCCGGAGACCCCCTAATCCAGGACTCCCTCAGTAGCCCCCGAACCAGGCTTCAATGACGTCAAGTCCGACACACAGTATTGTCTTCGGCATTGCAAGGCAGGTTCTTCTCCAAATTTTGGATGTTTGTTAAGTAGTGTCTGGCCCCATAAATGTTGGACCTCTTGGCTTCCACGCCCAATAAGGGCTATCTTCCACGCGTCGAATTAATACGAGGAGCCAGGGCATTTTTACATTCACCCTCCTAGCCAGATAAATAAATTGTCTATTAAAGGGATGGGGATTCTTAGATCCAATCCATACCATCCTCCCACAGCGAGAATCCATCGGAGCGCGCTTCGGAAAAATCCACTCCAACATGGTCGACCACCGCAGCTCCTCCTCTCACCCCCGTAGCCCTAAGCCCGGTGATTGGGAAAGGTGTTCTGTCTCACACACTCGATTAGTCGAACTGCAGACTCAGGGATTTCTCCCTCCAGCGTATATGGTTCCCGTCCGAGCCAGGCTCGCCACCTACAATGGCGGGGAGCAAGCAGAGAGCTTCCCCAGCCCCTCTACGGGGGAGCGGGTATGCCTTGTTCCTTACTTATTAAGGGGACTCGGATTTCCAATTCATCCATTCCTCCGCGGGCTCCTGGAGTTTCACGGCCTCCAACTGCATAATTTCACCCCTGCTTCCATATTACACATCGCCGGCTACATTGCCTCTGCGAGTTATTCCTGGGCTGCGAGGCTCATTTCGAGCTGTGGAAAAGGTTATTTTGCCTCGTCCCCCGCACACAGAAGGGGTCACTTTATCAAGTAGGCGGAGCCAAAATATGGCGCATTGCCGAAACCAGATACCTGTCCGGTACTCCGAAGAAGATGTCCGAGGACTGGCCTTCAGAATGGTTTTATATGGAGGACGTCCCCCTTCCGAACCCTGTTCGATGGGGTCTTCCTGAGTTCAACAATGCTCCTCTGAAGAAACGCCGAAGCTGGCGCCCACGGAGGCCCCAGGAGGAAGACAACGGAGAAGTCCTTTACCTGATGAACCGGATTAAAGCGCTGGCTCAATCAGGATTGACAGTAATCGAGGTTATGTCAATATGCATAATGCGGGGAGTGCAGCCACTTCAATATCGAGGGCACCCCCTGTGGTGTTTTAACGGGGAAGATGATGCCACCCGTTGCGGGCGTAAGGGACCGGACACCGCTGCTGCTTTAGCAAAAATTCTGTCCGAGTTGTTCAAGGGAGAGGAAGAGGAGTTCATCCACATCAAGCCACGGGATGGATTCTCCATGTACAACCCTCCAAGCTGGGTGAGTTATATCTCCTTACTCCCATTCTCCCCGCATTCTTTGTCGTAGGTACTCACCTTGCCATTTTACGGCAGGAACTGCGAAAAGCCGTAAGGGAGGTCAACAGCCCATCCCCACAACCAGAGCACCCTGACTGGGCCCTCGGTCCCGGACTCGAAGAAGATTCGGACATATTCATGGAGCTGATAGACATGCAGTTCTATCAATTGAGCTGTGATGACGCCATGGTGGCCATTACGGCCGACTATCCCGGACTGCTCCCTGCGTCGCATGTAAGAAAAACCAAACTCCCAACTGCAAAAACTAGGATCCCCTTTTAGACACTTCACCTACCATATACACATGGTGTTTTACAGGGAAGGCATTCGGGACGCCGTGCCGAACCCGCAGCAACTCGCCAACAAGAGGCACCAAGGCCGTGTAGGCCAAAAAGGAAGGCGGTCAGGATGGACACGCCGGCGCAGAGATATGACAACAACCCTGCTCCGTGGTTGTCATCTTTCTCAAAATGTAATGACATCCATGTTTCTTTAATAGAAAAAACGCTCGCTGGAATATGTCCGGAGAGGCTGCCGATCATGCTTCCACGAGTCGGGCTCCAGGGCCGGACATAGAGGCGGAAGCCGACATGGGGCGGAAGCCGACATGGGGCGGACATCGGATACTCCTCCTACAGAGGATGCGGATAGACTGTCCGCCGCAAATTCAGAAGTGGAGAGCGCCATGAATCATAGGCGTCGCCGGGCCGTACTCCGTGACGCTTGCTTCTCACCAGAGGCATTTGATGCCTTCAATTCTGGAGACGCGTACCTCCGTGCTGCTCAAAATGGTCTAGCCAGAGCCACGGACCAGTATGTAAGGGATGTACGGGTAAGCAAATATGACGATTATATGTATCAGTAGCCCCTGAGACTTGAAACAGTTTACACAACTGATTTAAGGATCATTTATTGTGCAGGTTCTTACAGAGAAGAATACTCGACTGTCACAGGAGCTGGAGGAATGCAAGACCCAACTTCGGGCCGCCATTGCCGCATTGAAGGAACCTGAAAAGTCCCTAGCTGGTAACATTTGTTTCAAAGAATGATAGGTACCATATAGTGTGCGGCATGGCTGCAGATCTAACAATAGATATTGCAGATGACTCCGGAGAGAATCCGGAGGACCAGCATGTCGTACGACAGCTAAAGGCTGGCGAACGCGTGCTGACTAAGGTCAGGCGGGAGAAAAACAATCCCCAAGACGCCAATACCAAGCTGAGCGTGGAACTGAAAGATGTTCAAGCCCAGCTTGCGGACTCCGAGAAGGAGAATAAGCGGCTTCGACGTGGCATTTTCAGTAAGTGCTTGAACGAACGCTTGAAAGGGTGCAGCGGAGAAGCCGGCTAACAGAGTTATGTCTGCAGGTATGCTGACGGGTCATCCTGCGGAGGAGATGCCCGGGTCTGCGGGTGATCTTCTACCCGAGCTCTCACAACTGCACGAACAAGTTCGGCAGGTGATGCAAGGTATTGCCCAGGCCTTGTGGCCATCCGTCTCCCTGCCAGAAGGCATTGGAGAGCTTGCGGAGAAGCTCAAGGGAGCACGGCGGCGCTTCTGATTATGGAAGATATCGGCCTGCCGTCAAGGTGCTAGGGAAGCCTGGGCCATGGTGAAGACGCGGTATACCAAGGCTGACCCAAACCACACGGCCGAGGTTGGACCTGTGGGGCCCGATGGGAAAGAGATCCCCATTAGCTTAGTGTATGGGCAAGTAGAATTAGCCGCAAAGTATTCCCAATAGGATTGTAGGCTAGACTGCCTGTTGGATGGTATAGAAGAGGAAGTTAGTCAGTCTACATGACTATGTAATTAAAGTGACATGTATAATGCCTTCTAACCGAATTGTAAATCATTTGTCATGGCGGACCTTTTCGTTTCAGCCTCGGGACCCAATAGTCCGGAGTGTATCTGAATACCCGCTCAGTTATATAAGAACTGGGGTATGCGTGGAAACCAGGCGTAGGGGTCATTAGTGCTTGAACAGACAAGTATCCAACTAGTTATGTTATATTACATGGGTAGTAAGAAACATCTTCCAGGGAGAATAGTTCCGTTAAGGGTTCCTTTCCATGGGTACGCATGCCCTAAAGTGCATGTCCAGACTGCGAGAAGAGACGCGGGCAAAAACATCTGGGGGCACATATGGAAAATAAATAAAAATCATCTTTTGTTCACCGACCGAATATTCCCTTAAGAACACTAGCTTTCAGCTTCACCCAGTCTGAGGTACACATCTGGCAGACCCGGCAGTAACAATCGCAGAGGTGCTCCCCTTATGCCCTAGCCGAATTAACGAGAATGTAGGGCATAAATACAAGAGCCAGGCAACCCAGCTTGGCCAAAACTTAAGTCATATCGATGCATATAATGGTGAAGAAAAGGTACATGCGGAAGAATAACACATGTGCGGGGCATGAAGCCCAGATGAATAATTAAGCTTCTGTGTAAGAATCCCCTAGGTATAATGAGCGCGGTTAGCGCGTCAATAGTGTGCAAGCAAGGCACAAGTTGGCCCTTGAAGGCCTTGAGAAAGAATAAAAGAAAGGAAGATAAAAAAAGACAGATAATGTATATGCAAAAAATGGACAGAGGAAGGAGACGCACATAGAGTCTGGCACTAGGCGTAGAATCTTCGGAGCCTGGCTGCATTCCATGGGTTTGGCTCAAGTCGATTATTCGATGCATCCCGCAGACGATACGCTCCACCGGTCAGAACTTGGTCAATAATGAAGGGACCTTCCCATTTGGGCTCGAGCTTGGTCTTTTTCTTCTCCGGCAGGTGTAGAACTAGCGCCAACGTTATAAGTTTTGGCCCGTACTTCTCTGCTTTGGTATCTGCGAGCCTGTTGCTGATAGAATGCGGAACGGGCTTTTGCCACGTCGCGCTCCTCCTCCAGGGTGTCCAGACTGTCCTGCCGATCGAGCTCGGCTTCTCTTTCTTCGTACATGCGCACTTGAGGTGAGTCATGAATTATGTCACAGGGAAGAACCGCCTCTGCGTAGCACACCACAAAGAAGGATGTGTATCCGGTAGTACGATTCGACATGGTCCGCAGCCCCCAGAGTACGGATTTGAGCTCCTCTACCCAGTGCGTGTTAGACTCCTTTAAGGACCTCACTAATCTGGGTTTGATGCCACTCATGATAAGACCATTTGCTCGCTCAACTTGGCCGTTAGTTTGTGCGTGATAGACAGAGGCATAATCGAGCTTAATGCCCATGTTGCTGCACCAGAGTTTTACCTCGTCAGCCATGAAGTTCGTGCCGTTGTCAGTGATGATGCTGTGGGGGACGCCATAACGGTGTACAACCCTGGATATGAAGTCTATCACCGGTCCGGATTCGGCCGTTTTAACAGGTTTGGCTTCTATCCATTTGGTGAATTTATCCACCATGACCAGTAAGTATTTTTTCTTATGGGTTCCCCCTTTAAGGGGTCCAACCATGTCAATCCCCCAGACTGCGAAGGGCCAGGTAATGGGGATTGTTTGGAGGGCGGTGGGTGGCATGTGGCTTTGGTTTGCAAAAAGCTGGCAACTGACGCATCGTTGGACCAAGTCCTGTTCATCTACCCGGGCCGTCGGCCAATAAAAACCTGTACGGAAGGCCTTGCTTACAAGGGCCTGGGCTGCGGCGTGGTGGCCGCCGAGTCCGGCGTGAATTTCTGCCAAAAGCTTCCGCCCTTCCTCTTCGGAGATGCACCTTTGAAGGACTCCGGTAGTGCTTTTTTATACAGCTCTCCCTCATGGACCCTGTAGGCTTTAGATCGCCGCACTATGCAACGTGCCTCATTTTGGTCCTCAGGAAGTTCCTGCCTAGTTAGGTAGGCCAGGAATGGTTCTGTCCACGGGGCGATGATGGCCATTATTACGTGGGCTGAAGGTGTTATTTCGGTGGCAGAGCCTCCGATTATGTCAGAGTGTTCGGTATCGGGCATTTTGGCCGGGTCTGGACTATCATTACCGGTGTCCCCCCTTCCCATACCACGGATGGCTTAAACAACCTCTCCAAAAAGATGTTGGGGGGGACCGCATCGCGTTTTGCGCCGATGCGGGCGAGGATATCCGCCGCCTGATTGTTTTCCCGAGCCACATGGTGAAATTCGAGCCCCTCAAACCGAGCTGACATCTTTAGGACGGCGTTGCGATAGGCCGCCATCTTCGGATCCTTAGCATCAAAGTCTCCATTTATTTGGGATATTGCAAGGTTTGAATCCCCACGCACCTCCAGGCGTTGAATGCCCATGGAGACTGCCATCCGAAGACCATGTAACAGGGCTTCGTATTCGGCTGCGTTGTTGGAGTCTGTATACAGTATCTGTAGTACGTATTGAACTGTATCTCCGGTTGGGGACGTCAGGACGATGCCAGCCCCCAGACCAGCCAGCATTTTGGAGCCGTCGAAGTGCATGATCCAATTAGGGTATGCGCCGTACTCTTTAGGGAGTTCGGCTTCCGTCCATTCGGCGACAAAGTCGGCCAATACTTGTGATTTAATGGCTCGTCGGGGTTTGTATGTTATGTCGAACGGGAGGAGCTCAATGGCCCATTTGGCAATCCGGCCCGTGGCGTCGCGGTTGTTTATAATATCATTAAGTGGCACTTCCAAGGCTACTGTAATTGAACACTCTTGAAAGTAGTGTCGCAGCTTCCGGGATGCCATGAATACCGCATAGGCTATCTTCTGATAATGTGGGTACCATGATTTGCATGGAGTGAGGACAGTGGATACATAATATACCGGCTTTTGAAGGGGGAATTTATGTCCGTCCGTTTCTCGTTCGACGACGAGCACTGCGCTTACAACCTGATGAGTTGCCGCAATGTACAACAACATTGGTTCACCAATGTTTGGCGCGTCCAGGATTGGGTTGGTTGCCAGTATGGCTTTTATTTCTTCCAATCCGGCTGTGGTAGCGTCCGTCCACTCGAAGTGTTCGGTGCGTCGAAGGAGGTGATAAAGGGGTAATGCCTTTTCTTCTAAGCGGGAGATAAAGCGGCTTAGAGCTGCCACACATCCGGTTAATTTCTGGATTTGTTTGAGGTCCGTTGGTATAGCCAACTGTGACAGAGCTTGGATTTTGGCCAGATTTGCTTCAATTCCTCTACTGGAGACAATGAAACCCAGGAGCTTTCCGGCTGGTACACCGAAAACGCATTTTTCCAGATTGATCTTGATGTCGTATGTTCGGAGATTGTCGAATGTGAGCCTCAAGTCGTCTATTAGAGAGTCGACGTGTTTGGTTTTGACGACCACATCATCTACGTATGCCTCTACTATTTTGCCGATCTGTTTCTCCAGACATGTTTGAATCATGCGCTGATATGTTGCGCCGGCGTTTTTGAGACCAAAAGGCATTGTGTTGAAACAGAAGGGGCCATATGGTGTGATAAATGCCGTTGCGGCTTGGTCGGACTCCGCCATCTTGATTTGGTGGTAGCCGGAGTATGCGTCGAGGAAACACAATGAATCGTGTCATGCGGTAGCATCGATAATTTGATTGATGCGGGGGAGGGGGAAGGGATCCTTTGGGCAAGCCTTGTTGAGGTCCTTCAAATCAACACATAGGCACCAGGATTTGTCCTTCTTTGGTACCATCACCAGGTTTGCTAGCCAGTCTGGGTGTTTTATTTCTCTAATGAATCCGGCCTCCAATAACTTGGCTAGTTCCTCTCCCATAGCTTGTCTCTTAGGTTCAGAGAAACGCCGAAGAGTCTGCTTGTCCGGCTTGAATCCCTTTAGAATATTAAGGCTGTGTTCGGCCAGCCTGCGTGGGATTCCTGGCATGTCTGAGGGGTGCCAGGCAAATATGTCCCAATTCTCGCGTAGGAACTCTCATAGTGTGGCGTCCACAGCGGGGTTTAACTGTGCCCCGATGGAGGCTGTTTTTGTAGGGTCCGTTGGGTGGACTTGGAATTTGACTATTTCATCCATTGGTTTAAAAGAGGTGGACTTGGATCTCTTGTCAAGTATGTCGTCCCTATCCACTGTGGAGCGCAGCGCAGTTAATTCCTCGGCCGCAAGGGCTTCGGATAATGCCTCGAGGGCCAATGCGGCTGTTTTGTTTTCGGCGCCGAGTGCTGTGTCCGGATCACTAGCGAGAGTGATGATTCCATTGGGCCCGGGCATTTTGAGCTTCATGTACCCGTAATGGGGTATAGCTTGGAAGATCGTGAACGCCTCCCGCCCTAAAAGGGCGTGGTGTCCGCTACTGAACGGGGCCACTTGGAATGTAATTTCTTCGGACCTATAGTTCTCTGGCGTGCCGAATACCACATCTAGTGTGATTTTCCCAGCACAGCGTGCTTCCCGACTGGGGATGATTCCTCTGAAGGTTGTGCTGCTTTGCTCAATGCGGTTCCAGTCTATTTCCATTTTTTGAAGAGTTTCCTCATAAATGAGGTTTAATCCACTGCCGCCGTCCATGAGTACTTTGGTGAGTCAAAAGCCGTCCATAATTGGACTGAGGACCAATGCAGCTGGTGCTCGGGCTGTTCGGAATTTAGGTTCATCACTAGCATTGAAGGTAATAGCCGTGTCACTCCATGGATTTATTGCTGCCACGTGGTAGATTTCGGCAAGGCTGCGGAGTGTTCGCTTGCGCCTATTATTTGATGCGAAGATTTCGAAGACTGTTAATACCGTATTGTTATCCCTGGGATGGTGCTCTGTGGCATCTGGGATGAGAAGATCCTCACCACTTTTGGCCACCTGCCGGAGTACCCAACATGCTCTAAGGCTGTGTGTTGGTATGGTATCCGTTGTACTATGAATTTTGTAGGGTCCGTTGAGCCATCCCTCCAATATGGTTCCACGCCCTGTAGAGGGTCTTTGCTTCTTTGTAATTAACTCGGGTGTCTTATGATAGTGCACCCTTTTACTTCGGACTGGGTGTATATTCGGAGCCGGATTATCCCAAAATTTCGTTTCGGTTTTCCAGGCGCTTTCCATCGCATAGTACTTTCATACTATGGACGCCAAGTCGGCGAAGTGTGATATGCCACGGCGACTTATGGCGTTAAGGATTCCCTTGTCCGTGCAGTTATTGCAGAAAAATGAGACTGTGTCTTCCTCGCGACAGTCCTTAACCTTGTTCATCACAAGGAGGAATCTGGCCCAATAATGATGTACTGTTTCCTAGGGTGCTTTCCTGATGTGGGAAAGATCGTTTATGCTTGGGTGGGTGGGTGGCTTTGAGTCCGAACCCTTACCCGATCTGAGACCCAGGGGCCGAGGAGTTTCCAATCTTGGAAGTTCGGGTTTCGGGATGTTGCCCGATAAGTCTGGCCCGCCGCCTGACTCTAGGTTCAGGGCTTGGGTGATGTCCTCCCGTAAACGGGTATCCGGCTCGGAGAGCTTAGGAATCCGGACATAGTTAGTCCTCAAGATAGAGGAAGAATCGCTGCATTGTTCCTCCACCACCGCAATATGATGGGTGACCGGTGGAGAGTTAATCTCCCTTTGATCAGGTTTAAGCCCAATCCGATCATAGTCCGTAGCGACTCCCAAGGCGGCGATGCGATCCAAGAGCTCGTTTAGGGATGAGAGCTCCATTGGATCCATCTGCTCGGCAAATTCCGAGCCGACATGGAGGCTGTTTTCGATGGCCCGAGAAGTCATTGCCGGTGCAGCAGCCGAACGGGCGGTCATGATGAAACTGCCTAGCCGGAGAGTTTGGCCGACAGCCAGGGCCCCCCCGGCGGTAATGTTGTTTTTAACAACGAGACGAGGCATCCTTCCTTACGGTGACGGCACAGTGGAACTCTCAATGAAAGCACCAATGTCGGTGTCAAAACCGGCGGATCTCGGATAGGGGGTCCCGAACTGTGTGTCTAAGGCGGATGGTAACAGGAGGCAGGGGACACGATGTTTACCCAGGTTCGGGCCCTCTTGATGGAGGTAAAACCCTACGTCCTGCTTGATTGTTCTTGATGATATGAGTGTTACAAGAGTTGATCTACCACGAGATCTGAGAGGCTAAACCCTAGAAGCTAGCCTATGGTATTATTGTCTGTTGTCCTACGGACTAAAACCCTCCGTTTTATATAAACACCGGAGGGGGCTAGGGTTACACAAGGTCGGTTACAAAGGAGGAGATATGCATATCCATATTGCCTAGCTTGCCTTCTACGCCAAGTAAAGTCCCATCCGGACATGAGACGAAGTCTTCAATCTTGTATCTTCATAGTCCAACAATCCGGCTGTCCGGAGACCCCCTAATTCAGGACTCCCTCAACGGGCTTGAATCCTTCAGGGAATTCATGATCCAGGACCTCACCAATGAAGCAATGAGGGTGTGTGGGGCCTCTGTATCGGGCCGTATCGTGACGCGGCTCTGATGAAGTTCGTCTACGGTGTCCGGCCTGCGCATGACTGGGTTTGTCACGTCCGAATAGGTGGCCGTTTGTCACGTGTCGAGGTGCGTCCTCGCGATCCATAGATTGATCTGGTAGGTCCTGCTTTATTGTTCAAGTTCTACCGGAGGTCATATGTATGGCCGTGGGCGAATTTACCTTTGCCTGAGTGACGAGGCGGGGCGGGTTGGTGTTCGGCATGGGTTGCCGTTTTGTCCCGGCCACGCAGTGACCGATCAGCCGCATTGTACGATGGTGGTATATACTCCGGCGCCTCCTCGTTGAACCGAGGTAGCAATTTATGCTTTGGGTAGCTTTTGGTTGGGCGCTTGAGGCCGTATTCTTCGGCTGCTAGGACATCAGTCCATTTATCATTGAACAGATCCTGGTCAGCTTGAAGCTGCTGCTGCTTCTTTTTCAGGCTCCTTGCAGTGGCTATTAGCTGGCGCTTGAAGTGCTCCTGCTCAAGAGGTTCCTTGGGCACGATGAAATCCTTAGTGCCAAGGCTCACCTCATCCTCGGAGAGCGGAAGGTAACTGTCATCCTCCGAATCTTTGTGTGTGGCCTGTTTAACAGGGCTAACCTGCGCATCTTCCCGTTCGTCTTGTTCGTTTGTTGTGCCGACGGGGTCTTAGTTGTCTTCGGCACCTTCCGGAGTGTCATCTTCTCTGTGCCGGTGTTGCTATCTTTACTGCGGCGTGACTTAGAGCGGCGCCGCTGACGCTGGCTCTTGGACTGTATTTCGAAAGGTTTATTCTCAACTGGGTCTTTCTTGTCGTCGCCACTGTTTTCCTTTGGTGCATCCACCATGTATACGTCATACGAGAAAGTGGCCGTCCAGCGTCCGGTGAACGGCGGGTTCTGGTCTTCTTCTTTTCCGGCATCGTCGTCCATACCGTCGATGTCCTCGGAGTCGTAATCAAGTTCGTCGGTCAAATCCTCAACCGTGGCCATAAAGTGGGTGGCGGGTGGAAAGCGAAATTCTCCATCGTCAACCCCTAATTCGAGCCGGATATAGTTCGGCTGAGAGTCCTCCGCTAAGGACAGACTTTTTAACGAGTTTAGCACATCGCCCAGAGGCGAGTGCTGGAAGATGTCTGCGGCGCTGAATTCGAAGATCGATAAACGATCAAGGTCAGCGTCTGTGGGTTCGTGTGGTTCGGAACCTACAGCCGGAGACGAGTCCGGTGTTCCGGTGGCATAGGCATCGAGTGAGACCAGGTCCATGTGCAGCTCCAACGCCGTGGAATCTGCGGCCTCCGTGGTGGGGTTAATCCTCCCATCTTTGGATGGCGCAGCCTGCTCCGGCTCTAGGGCCAGAGCGGTTACAGGAGCGATCTCCTGGATGCGGCCCGATGACAGATTTAAGTCATGATCATCGGGAGCGGCTACCGCGGTATCGAATCCGGCGAAGATCAAGTCTCCACGGATGTCCGCGACGTAGTTCAAGCTCCCGAATCTGACCTTATGGCCAGGGGCGTAGCTTTCGATCTGCTCCAGATGGCCAAACGAGTTGGCCCACAGTGCAAAGCCGCCGAATACAAAGATCTGTCCGGGGAGGAAAGTTTCTCCGCAGACAACGCCATTATTGATGATTGAAGGGGCCATCAAACCTTTCAGCGACAGCACAGAGGAACTCTCAATGAAAGCATCAATGTCGGTGTCAAAACCGGCGGATCTCGAGTAGGGGGTCTCGAACTGTGCGTTTAAAATTGATGGTAACATGATACATGAGACACAATGTTTACCGAGGTTCAGGCCCTCTCTATGGAGGTAATACCCTACTTTCTGCTTGATTGATCTTGATGAATATGAGTGTTACAAGAGTTGATCTACCACGTGATCGTAATAGCTAAACCTTAGAAGTCTAGTCTGTATGACTACGGTATTGAGTATCCCCTATTCGGACTACACTCTCCGGTTTATATAGACACCGGGGGATGTAGGGTTACATAGAGTTGGTTACATAAGATGAAATCTTCATAGTTGTTCGCCAAGCTTGCCTTCCACGCCAAGGAGAGTCCTATCCGGACACGGGTGTAGTCTTCAGTCTTCGTATATTCACAGCCCATCAGTCCGGCCCATAGACAACTGGCCGGACGTCCGAAAATCCCTTAGTCCGGGACTCCTTCAGTCGCGGCAGCGGTCTTGCGCGAGGCACGAGGCTTGCCTTTTCCGGAGGGAACGGCCGTGCCGGACGAGGGAGGCGAGGCCGGCGGCGGCATCGAGGTCGATGGCGTCCTTCATGAGGGGGGAGGGGGGTTGTGAGGCGGGAGCACGCGCGGGAGTGAAAATGGGTCGCCATGCGAACGTCAAACAGACACGCGTTCGTTTGAGTCGGCGCATTGGGCCGCCTTTTCTGTCTGCGGCCGATTCAAACAAACGCCAGCAGACGAAATGAGTCGTCCCGTTGGAGTTGCTCTAAGATGCCGTGACGTTATCGCTGTTGCACTCAAGCTTCGGATTAGGATTCAGTGTCGCGGGCTGACAGCGCCCAGAGCAGATTCCTCTCTGCCCCCGTCGTCGCTTCTCCCGCACGGGAGAGACACGCACGACAGGCTGCGCTTTGTAGCAGTTGGAGCCCCAAAAGCAGCCCCGGCCTTGTCCGTCGCGAGCGGAAAGCTGAGGTCGCTCACGGGGACACGCGACCCAGCGCCCGAGAGGCACGGCCATGGCGCCGCGACGCACGCTCTCGCTCCCCCTCTCCCTCTCTGCCGCCGCTGCATGGCCGCTGGCTTCTGGCTCGGCAAAAGGAGAGAAAAGAAAGAAGAAAAGAAAGATGCTGGGCATGCATAGGCTGTGGAGCGAGCGAGCTCGCTCAAGGCCTTTCCCTCGCGCATGGAAAGCCGTGTCCCCTGTTTCCCGGGCCGTTCACCTAATCTGCCGCTAACCTCCGATTCTTCGCTCACTAAACTCCTCACCTAAAAGCGTCATGGACACCTGTGCCTTGTCCGGGACTCCCATGCCTTAATCTCACAAAATTAACCTACTAGTATCTCCGTAACATAAGACATGGAGATGGAGATGATATTTGACTATTTTGACGTGGTGATGGCTTGAAGTTTGAACCACATTTTATTCTTTTGGCACTTTGAACCAGTTGTAATTTCACTTCGAAATAGAGTAGTGCTAGCAACGAATGGGTCAGAGACAAGAACCGGAACAGGCCTTCTGCTGATGTCTGCGCCTGCTGCCCGCTGTTGCCAAGATTCTCTGCGTGTGGCAAGCATTCCTACCCTTTCAGTCATGCGGTATACATGGCCGAATGATTGTGTCCTCGTAGCTCCTGCCTCGCTACGGCAGTATAAAGGGCTTTCCAACTTTGACTGTTGCACGGTACCACTACTACGCCACTTCGCTAATCCGCTCAAGTTTTCTCTCGGCCGCGCGCGCTGTTACATTGGCAGCAGAGCAGAGCGCCTCAGGAGATTCAGCTTCTCTCGTGCACACGCACACACAGAGCAGCAGGGTACTACAGTCTACAGCCCACTGATCCATCCACTCTGTCTGGTCCTCTTGCCCCCATGAATGCATGAGATGCCGGCCAGCCAGAGGTTCCTTTTCTTCCTCGTCGCCTTCCTCCTCCTGGGGGCGACGGCGGCGGCCGGAGGGGACGGCCACGCCGCCGGCACGACCGAGGCGGCCGCGGAGGCGCGCTCGCCCGACGCGGCGTTCGACGTGCGGGCGAGGAAGTGGTGGCCGCGGGTCCCGGCGACCACGGACGGCCTCGTCAGGGGCAGCGAGCGCCGGGTGCCCAACTCCTCCGACCCGCTCCACAACCGCTGACGTGATTACACCACCGCTGCCTGCTCCCGTGCCATCCGATTCTTGGCGCTCCCGCGTCGCCCATGCTTGGATCGTGGCTGCCGAATGTGGCGGCGCTCTGCTAGATCAGAGGCCCAAGATGCGTATACAAATGTAGCTCATTTTGCTTTTTGTTGGCTCCGGTGTTTTGTAATGAGAAATTGATCGGCGTTTTGCCGACCTGTGCATACACATTTCACATTTTCCTTCTTCTTAGTTGAGCTAGCTGGAGTTCAGTTTATAGTGGAAAATTCGATTTTATTTTGTTTTCGTTTCTGTTTCTGCAAAAAAAAAGGCATGTCGGCCCACGGCCACTTGTCAGCCTACCCTGAAGCCTCGCCTCGACGGGTCGCACTCTCCGGTCTCCGCCTCCGCTGCGTCAAAACATCAAACGGCTTGCGCGCGCAACCCACCAGTCCAGTGATCCACCGCAACCGACGCCGCCGCCGTCGCCCGAATGTCCGTCGCTGCCGGCGTCGCCCTCGCCGTGGCCGACGCCGTGTGGGCGCAGATCAAGGCCGCGGGACACGCCACCGACGAGCACCTGTCCATGTAAGTGAACCCAAACAGGCCCGGCACCGCCGCGGCGCCACCGTCTCGCTCGGTTGTTATTCATGCGCGCCTCGCCGTCTCGAGCCCCTGACCGGTTCTGGCGTGCGTACAGCCTCGACCACCTGTTCGGCAAGAACATGCTGCGCGCCTGCAAGATCCTCGACGAGGGCGGCGTCCGCCGCGTCACCGGCGCGCCCAGCGGCCGCTCGCTCTTCCTGGTCTGCTCCCGCGCCTTACCTTTCGGTTCCCACGGCTGCTCGTGCTGTGGCCGAGCCAGCAGGCGATCGGCCGGTTGACGACGGCTTGCTTTGGATTGGCGCTGCAGGTGATGGGGGAGTCCAAGAGGAAGGAGGAGTACATCTGCTTCCCGGAGCACCTCTGCACCTGCTACTCCTTCTTCTATGACATCGTCGGCCGCGGTGAGCAGCTCTGCGTAAGTGCCGTCTCTGTTACTTCGTCCGGCCACATTATTCACCGAGCCTCGTGAAATTCTCCATTAGAGGAATGGATGTATTTGGAATCCAAAATAAGCATTGCGCTGTTACAGGCTTACAGCTGCAATCGGTAGCTCTTGGTTACTGGGAAATCTTGTTTTGATTTTGGGTTATTATTTTTCTTCTTTTCAGTGTAAGCACCAGTTGGCAGCGCGGCTCGCAGAAGCTGTCGGCAAACACCAGGAGATGGAGGTGACTGATGAGGAGCTCGCTCACATGCTTGCTAACCTCTGACTGCTTGAATATTTAAGTAATGCACAATACATTTATGAATGACTGTCTTTTTGGGGGTTGTCTCACCTCTGCCGTTCTAAAAGACTGAATTTAACTTAATGAAGTGTTCTGATCATCTTGGTAAGGTCTTTCTGAGTGCTATATAGGCTTGGCAATCCTTTCGCTGCAATGTTATGCCACATTGATTGTGTGTATAGAGATAGGAAAAGGGTGTCCAAGAAGCTGTGGTAAAATCTGCAGGGTTAGAATATTATCACCTTATCTCTTTTCAAGAAACCAGTATCACCTTCTTTTTCATTGTATCAGTCTATCAGATTACAAGAATGAGGAGACATGTATGAGACCGTGAAATCATTGAGTTATGTGAACTGATCAATGAATTGAGATGATTAATTTTTCTTTCATGTCGAGTTAGTCTTTTCAGTCCTTCAACACATTACAATATTTTCACAAGATAACCTCTTCTCCTATGATGCTTTTGTATAGTGATGCTTGGGTAGCAGGAATGTTGATATGATACACAATGACCGTATGTTACAGAGTTCCTGCTATTTGAACCTGAGGGTTCTGGCATACTACAGTAATCGATATATTCCAGTCTACTGCAGTAAATCATAGTTAATTTTGCAAATGAGCATCATGGTAATAATATCTGAGATATGGATGCTAATATACCTGATTAGCTAGTTCCTGGACCACATGTTTCACTGTATCTGAGTACCTTTGATTTATTTGGTGAGAAGATGATGCCCTCAGCTTAATACGTTGAAGTTTATTTTTCAGATTTGGTGAATACCACGCCTTTAAAAACCAGCATAATTAATACTGATGAATATTATTAAGCTTACAAGAATGTTGTGGTTTATCTATGATATATGGCTACTGAATTCTAAACGTTGAAGACAATAACACCGGAATCTTCTAGCTTTGTAGTATATCATTAATGAGAGAGCCTACTGAAAATCATATAATATCAAAATAGTTTACGGAGGTGGCTTTCCAGAAGTACATGTGATGTATTTCGGAGACATTAGTTTCCAATGATTTTGTGAGCCAACAATTTCTGCATATACAGTGTAATCGTTGGAAGTGTTCTCATGGAAGTTTGTAGTATACATTGTAGCCAACAGTTGTGGTCACCCCGTGTTTCCATTTCTAAATATTTCTTTTGGCATCTCACATTCTCACCTTTTCTCTATCCCCTTGCTTGTTTTTATGCTTCCACAAGAAGATTCCTATGCCATGCACTTGCCTTTAGCATTAAAATAATGGGCTTTTGTTCTTTCCACATATGCATCCATTGATGTGTCAATTTATTATTATTATTTTCTTCTGATTCTTCCACATTACTTTGCTTGTATTCATGCACACTGATGAACCAATTAACATCCTGTCTTTGACAAGAATACACGTATTCACATGTATGACTTGAGATATGCAAATGCAATCTTTAAGGTTGCAGCTGTTAGCCTTTATATGATGATAGTTCAATACAACTGGTGTTGTTTGATAGGCTCCAAAGTCCAGAGAGCATTCATGGTTGCTAACAAACTTCTAATGCATAAAAATGTTTAAGTCTTTGATAAAGCAGCAAATGTGTTGCATGTAGTTTATCTTTTGAAACAACGTTTGGTGATCAAGTGAGGCACATAAGTTTGAATTGGAGTCCTTAGAGCAACGATAATCACCACTATGGTGCTGACTAAAGTTTGTTTCTTATCTCAATTATAGCTTAATACTGATCGGTGGATTGTATGTATGGTTCCTACTTCCTAGTAACTAGATTGAAAATTACTCAAGTTTAAACTTGTTACTCTTTACCAGGTATCACACATAGATTATTTTTTTCTATTTTTGAGACTTGTCTGAGAACTCACTTGCAACTGTGGGTACAAGTTTGGAATCTTATTCCCTCACCTCAAAAGATGATGCAAAATATTGACTTCACAGAAAATGTTTATACATGGAATTATGGATTAGAAATTACAAATGCAGGCTCAAATCAATATTTTCCTCTGGTTGCTTCATGGGCTCCTGAAGACTTGCTTTGAAGCTCCCAGGCCACACGAAATAGGCAGCTTCCTCTACTGCAAAAGGCATCCTGTTTCTCATTTGGCCGTCATGAAATCTTGCAACAACAACAGCGGCCCTTTCACCTTGCGCAGTCAGAATTGTGGAGTGGGGGCTGGCCCTCATAGGTTGGATGAAGGAAGCAGCTGGAGGAAAGCGTATCATCAGTTGCTGAAAGCTTCGTGATCTCCTGGCTGCACACCTTTCCTTCTTGTGTGCATTCTGGTGCCCGCCAAGGGCCTGCGAGCTGAAGAACTTCCTCAGGCAGTAGTTGCAGGAGAACGTCCGTTGAGGGGTGGCCTCTGGAGGCTTAGCTTCTTCACTTCTCAGTGCATCAAGGCCCAGCTTTAGCCATGGTGTCGGTGTACTATTGTCGGCGCGACCAGCTTCATCACCTTGGCTAGCTAATTTCTGCTCTTCTGCTTCAGGTGCTCTCTTCATTTCTTTCTTTGTTGGGAGTGGTGCAATAGAGGATTGCTCAAGGTTTGTGTTATGATGGTAGTCCTCTCGCTTGCTATAAAAAGGAGCAAGGGTCTGCAAGTGGCAATAATTCAGGGGAAAAGGCAAAAGTTTCCAGGAGTTTAAAGTGGATCAGGATATGCTAGTTTGCATGCCTATCTATCTTCCTAGTTTGCTTACGTACCAGTTTCCTTGTCGTGGTGGTCAGCTCGTTGGCTTTTTGTTATCCCGTAAGGTGCGTCTTACATGTATACTGTCCCGTTACGGGAAACTTCAGTTTCTTATCTAGTTCTTTCCTGATCAGATATGGGCCTATTTCAGGTACCAATGTTGCAGTACATATCTCTATGACGTAGTACAGTTTGAAAAACCTCATAGTATGATTGACCATTTTCTGATTTGCTCACCTGTCATCTAGGAATCCACTGTTCATGTTTGTATATTTCCTTACCATGATTAGTTCGGAAATGTATGCGGAAAAGAAGTCTGCTACGGCCGAACGGTGAAACTGCGTCTTCTTTTTCGCTGCTGGACTTTGTTCAGCGTCAATAATGAAGTTTGCGTGGATTAACCCCATTTAATATGAACCCTTTCCAGTCGATTAGTTTGATTGACAATATAGCACTCTCAGTTAAAAGTGCTACAGCCTAGATATTATTTGTTCAAACGTAGTTGTTGCTTTTTTTGATTTGAGGTCATCATTGATCTTATCTCATGCACGTTCTCTCTTTTTGTCTCTTGAGGCTCAGGCATGGACGGCGCCTGGCATTCTCTATCTAGCCCTAAAGCTTAGCCTGCATCAGCGGCTTCGAAATGACTTCAGCTTGAGTGCATCCGCCACTCTTCGGCACTCCCCGAGGTAAACACGCAGGAGCTTTCTGCCCGGGAACAAGTGGATGGTCATGATCCACTCACAGCACAATGATTGTACTTATTTATTCTGTATAGTGATACATGGAGGAGCACTTTTGAGTTTTGACTGCTCGCCTCGGAGACAACTGGGCCTATATGATTGTGATCCATGGAACTGGACCGCTGCTTTCTCTCAGGTCACAGTGAGGGGGAGACGTGAGATTGGATGCTGATTGCGCCTGGTGGATTGGTGACTCTGGCAGCCTGATCCGGGCGGGGTAGGGAGGGTGCAGTAGGGAGCGCTGCGCCGAGGCAACAGGATTCGTTTTGTTCGACGCTGAGAAGAATTCTTCAAACCCCGGGTGGGCAGGTGGGACGACGGCCTGGTCTGTTATACGTCGCTCTCGTCCCTGTTCGCCCTGCCTCATACCTCATCTCGTTCTGCAGTGTTGCGGCAGGTTTTCGTTGATCCATGCGACTATGGACGGATCCCGTTTCCTGTGCCGCTACATCACCTTGGTGACTTGATGTGTGGTATCTTTTGATGTGTCGTGATAATCTCAAAGGTCTGACTATATCTCATTTAGATGAGAGATAATATCTCACATCTAAGTATGACATCAGCACCATCTCACCTTGTGCTTGTTTGTTTGTTTCTTTTCTTTTTTTGTCTCCTAATTTTATTCTCGCAGCTTTTTCCTTGCTTTATCTCGTGTGCCTGTGTGTCGCAATTAACTAGAAAGCAATTGCTTGCATCGCTTAGTCCTGGGCTGTCCATTCTCCAGATTCTGGAACGATGTATGGAACAGATGAAGCGTATATATGTGTGCATATACAGACAACCACCATAATGAGTGCATGCATGCATGCATGATACTCCCTCTGTTCCTAAATATAAGTCTTTGTAAAGATTCCACTAGATGAACTACATACGGAGCAAAATGAATGAATCTACACTTAAAATGCATCTATATACATCCCGATGTGGCTCATAATGGAATCTCTATAAAGACTTATATTTAGAAACGAAGGGAGTAGCTTTTTTTAGGGGTGCATGATACCTAGCCAGCCTCCATCTATCTCACGATTCAGCGAAGATTTTTAAAACCTTCTAAGTACCAATCTGACAAATGGATGAATGATCATGTTTGGACAACGTTATGTTGTAAACATGACTTATATAAATAAATAAATAATTAAATTAAATTTTTTTCATATTTGTTTATTTTAATAATGTAATGAAATCATACAGAAAAGTTTGTAAATTTAACAACAACACATGAATATGAAACAATGTTTGCAAATTCTAGAAAATGCTCATGAAATAAAAAAGTTATTTTAATTTTGTTGGTGAAATATTTTCTTTTGAATTTTTTAAATTTCATGAATTAGAAAGGAATTAACAAATTTTAAAAATAATGTGAATTTAAAATTTTAGTAAAAAATGCTCATGAAATTTAAAAATGTCTACGCGGCAAGAGATCTTGATTTTTTAAAGTTACAAACATAAATTAAAAAACCTTGGTTTTAAAAAAGTTAAAAAAACATAAATTAAAAAACAAAACCTTGACAAGAAAGAAGGTGGCCCCCAATTGCATATCGGGGGGAGGAGTTGCAACAGAGACAGAAATGGCCGCCTCCCCCTATGGAAGGGGGGCTTACAACTAGGACACAAAAAGGTGGGGCCCCAATGGCATGTCAGGGGTGTAGTTGGACTTCCAACTAAGAATAGAATGGGTTGCGGCCCAGTTGCATGTTGAGTGTGGACCTGCAACTAGTATAGGAAAAAGCGCCCCCCCCCCCCCCCGTGCCCCAAATTGCATGTCGAGGGTAAAGTTACAACTTGGGCAAAAATGGTCCGCCCCTAGTTACGAGTTGAGGATGGACTTGCAATTGGGACAAAAAAGGTCGGGCCCCGGTTGCGAGTTGAGAATAGACTTGCAACTAGGACAAAAAATAGGTTGGACCATAGTTGTGAGTCAAGGGTGGGATTGCAACTGGGACAAAAAAGGTCGTACCCCAGTAGTGTGTATAGGGTGGACTTGCAATTGGGACAAAAAAGGTCGGGCCCTAGATGTGAATTGAGAATGGACTTGCAACTAGGACAAAAGGAAGGTCGGGCCCCAGTTGCGAATTGAGGATGCACTCACAACTGGGACAAAAAGAAGGTCAGGTGCTAGTCGTGGATCGAGGGTGGGATTGCAATTGATACAGAAAAGGTCGGGCCCTAGTTGTGAGTCGAGTGTGGACTTGCAACTAAAAAAGGTTGGGTCCCAGTTGCGAGTCGAGGTTGGACTTGCAACTGGGAAAAAGGGTCGGGGCCCAGTTGCAAGTCAAGGGTGGACTTGCAATTGAGACAAAAAAGGGTCACACCGCAGTTGCGAGTCGAGGATGGACTTGTAACTAGGACAAAAAAAGTGTTGGACCCCAATTGCAAGTCGAGGGTGGACTTGCAATTGAGGGAAAAAAAGGTCCGATCCCAGTTGCGAGTCAAGGGTGGACTTGCAATTGGGACAAAGAAGGTTGGGCCCAGCTACGTCGACGATAGACTTGCAACTAGGACAAAAAAGGTTCACCCCACTTGTGAGTCGAGGTTGGAATATAAATTAGGAGAAAATGTCGAGCCCAAGTTGTGAGTTAATGGTGGACTTGCAATTAGGGCGAAAATAGTCGGGCCCCAGTTGTGAGTCTCGGGTGGACTTGCAATTGAGACTGAAAAAGATTCGTCCCCAGTTGCGGCTTGAGGTGAACTTGCAACTGTGACAAAAAAGTTAGCCCTCAGTTGCAAGTCGGGGGTGGACTTACAACTGGGACAAAAAAAATTCGGGCCCAAATTGCAAGTCGAGCGTGGACTTGCAACCGAGACAAAAAAATGTCGAGGCCCAGTTGCAAGTCGAGGGGTGAGATTGCAAGTGGGACAAAAGAAGGTCGGATCCCAGTTGCAAGTTTAGGGTGGACTTGCAACCGGTACAAGAAAAAAGATAGCGTCTGTTTGGTGGTGGACAGTCAAATAACAGCGATGCAAAAAACCATGAATTTAGAAAATGAAAAATAAAAAATGAAAAATAGATAAAAATAAAAAATCATGAATATAATTTTTTTTGGATTTGAAACAAAAGAAATGAAATAAGAAAAAAGGGGAAAAGAAACAAATAAAATAAAATAAAAAATAGCTTGTGGCGCATCCCACGCCAAGGCAACGCATGAGGGCCATGACATGTTGTGAGTCAAAGGGTGGGCTTGCAACATGGAGAACTATGAGTTGAGTTGCGAGTTGAGCATGGACTTATAACTGGGACAACTATAAACTATGAGACCAGTTGCGAGTCAATGGTTGACTTGCAAGAAAGATAAAAACAAATTACGATTCCAGTTGTGAGTCAAGGATGGACTTACAACTAGGATGAAAGACAAAAACACAAGCCTAGTTGCGAGTCAAGGGTGGACTTGCAACTGGGATAAACAAATTACGTGATACGGCTCAAATAGCTTTCAGTCGATTTTGTGGGATGTCCCTGATCTTTCACCGGCGCAAAGAGCTAGCAGAATATACTTGATCGGAAGTAGATGAACTAGAGCAGATGTGTGGAAGAACTTGGAGTAGATGGATCGTAAGTAGTAGACGTGGTGTAGTAGTACTAGAGCTAGACTAGATGGATGGATTATGCTAATGATGATTAGTGGTGGCGGCGGCGACGACGGAGTAATTAGCAGATGAGAATTAAGCACCAGCAGACGGAAGGGAAAGAGATGAGATCGATCCTTGCAGGTCAAGAACTGAACTAACTAGTGCCCTAGAAATCAAGTCGTCGAAACACAAGCAATCACGAACCAAATTATGCAACGCAGGAAACAGACTGCTTCATCATCGGATGCATCTGAGAATATTTTCCATAAACTAAGACCTAACTTTTACATGCCCATATGGCCTTTATTTGTAGGCACACGCAGGCACCTAGGCTAAGCCCGTAACTAACAGAATCACAAACCGGACTCAACAAGGAAAAAAAATATAAAGCATCCAACTAGGATACGTCTGGGACAAAAGTCACAAAACTAAAAACTAGAAGACTTTTACCTTCACGTAAGCTTGCTTTCCTAATTAGAGTTGTACAAGTAGTTGCATGGAGTTCTAAAACAAGGCTCCACTTCATCTGAAGGAATTAGCTCAATAGGCATCTCACCAATACTTGGACCCCTGAATAAAATGTCTTGTTTTTGACTTCCTTGGATATTTCGTGAGAAAGGCATGGAGCCTAATATACCTCTTTGATTTGTTGAATGCAACACTTTCCTTTGACGTAAAGCAGGCACAATATATTTTGATGTATTATCCTCACTATCAGAGTCTCGTTTCGAAGGTATCTTATTTTAGCACCAATGGTGAAACAACAATATTACCTAGGGTGACCGCATCATCCTCTCCCCCTTCAAGCGAAACCGTCATCGGTTTCGGGGCGGTCTTCAAAGGCTCATTGCGTAAAGCAAACACATGATCAATCTTGATAGCATTGTTACCCATAGGTTGCAGCACCCGTTTGATGTCAACATCTCGGAACACATAAGTGGTAGACCTCCCCTCATGTATAGCATTACGATCATATTGCCACGGACGACCCAATAACAACTGACACACATCCATTGGCACAACATCGCAAATCACCTCATCGTAATACGTGCCAATATTGAACTTTACGCATACCTTGTGAGTCACCTTCAAACGTCCGGAGTTGTACAACTACTCAATGCAATGTGGTTGCGGATGTGGCCATGCCTTCAGTCCTAAAGCATCCACCACACGCTTGCTTATGATGTTGGTGTAGCTCCCTCCATCAATAATCAACTTGCAACACTTGTTTTTGATCTTGCATTGTGACTGAAAATTTTTCCACCGCTGTCCCGAACTTGGAATTTGATCCTCTTTAGCTCGCTCCACCATGATGCATGGCAGATCATCATAATCTAAAGGATAGCACATGATAGGATTAGATTCACTTTCCCCTTCCTTGGGCTCATCAGACTCTAAGTCAATTTTGTCTTCGGAAACATATCCATCATTAACAAGGAGCACTCTCTTCTTGTTCGGACAATCAATGTGTTTGTGTCCCCTACCTCCACATGTGTAACAAACAATCTCACTAGTACTCATAGCAGACTGCGCACTTGAATCAACCCTTGAAGCCACTTTGCTCGCAGCCATAGATTCTTTGCTCATCTCCTTGTGATCGGTGGCAGCTGACCTATAGGGTGAAGCTAGCTTGACATTATCATCGTCATGCTGAAATTGGTGTAGCCTTTGGAAACTTGCTTGGCTTTGGCTTTGACCCACTGTTCGGCATGCTCCGCTTGATGAAGAAGCTTTTGCATATCATTATACTGCATCAAATCAACACGGTCACGTATATCCTCATTCAGCCCCTCAAAGAAGCGTGTCATTGTTGCATCATCAGACTCATGCACATTAGTTCTGATCATCAGAACTTGCATCTGTTGGTAATACTCATCCACCGTCATGTCTCCTTGAACAAGACGTCGAAGCTTTGTGTGTTGCTCCTTCTGAAAATAAGCTGGCACAAAGCGAGAACGCATTGCACACTTCATATCACGCCACGATTCTGGTCGTGTGTCATTGCGGTTGAGTTGATCCCACAAAATTAATGCATAACCTGAAAATTCAAGAGAAGCAAAACGAATCTTCCGCTCCTCGGATTAACGGTGGTTATCAAAAATCTGCCCCACACGCATCTCCCACTCAAGGTACTCCTCGGGACTGGCCTTGCCTGTGAACGAAGGTATAGTAATTTTTATTCTACCAATACCTCCGTCCTCGTCCTCATCACGACGCCGCCTTGGTCCATCATCACGGGGATGAGCATCCTGTCGTGGTCGGCGAGGCAAGTCACCGCGAGCATCAGAACCATCCTCGAACTCAGCATCATTGTCGTCGTTGGCAATGTCCGCGTCACGGACGTGTAGAGGTGCTTGCTGCTGCAGGGCATGTTGTGCCCTCGCTGGAGCAGCCGCGCTAGTTTCCCTTGCCTCTAGGCGACGGAGCGCTGCCTGCATGGCCTGTAACCCGTCAGTCATCGTCTCGTCGAGGGCCTTCATGCAGTTGTCGAAGTGCTGGTATGTAGCACGCTTGCTTGCGGTTGACATCGTGCGCAGTGATAAACCTGGCGCTCTCTGATACCAACTAATACGTCTCAAATAGCTTTGAGTCGATTTTGTGGGATGTCCCTGATCTTTCACCGGCGTAAAGAGCTAGCAGAATATACTTGATCAGAAGTAGATGAACTAGAACCGACGTGTGGAAGAACTTGGACTAGATGGATCGGAAATAGTAGACGTGGTGTAGTAGTACTAGAGCTAGACTAGATGGATGGATTATGCTAATGATGATCAATGGCGGCGGCAACGATGACGGAGTAATTAGCAGTTGAGAATTAAGCAGCAGACGGAAGGGAAAGCGATGAGATCGATCCTTGCAGGTCAAGAACTGAACTAACTAGTGCCCTGGAAATCAAGTCGCCGGAACACAAGCAATCACGAACCAAATTATGGAACGCAGGAAACAGACTGCCTCATCATCGGATGCATCTGAGAATATTTTCCATAAACTAAAACCTAACTTTTACATGGCCATATGGCCTTTATTTATAGGCACACGCAAGCACCTAGGCTAAGCCCGTAACTAACAGAATCACAAACCGGACTCAACAAGGCAAAAAAAATATAAAGCATCCAACTAGGATACGACTGGGACAAAAGTCACAAAACTAAAATCTAGGAGACTTTGAACTTCACGTAAGCTTGCTTTCCTGATTAGAGTTGTACAAGTAGTTGCATGGAGTTCTAAAACAAGGCTCCACTTCATCTGAAGGAGTTAGCTCAATAGGCATCTCACCAATACTTGGACCCCTGAATAAAATGTCTTGTTTTTGACTTCCTTGGATATTTCATGAGCAAGGCATGGAGCCTAATATACCTCTTTGATTTGTTGAATGCAACACTTACCTTTGACGTAAAGCAGGCATAATATACTTTGATGTATTATCCTCACTACCAGAGTCTCGTTTCAAAGGTATCTTATTTAGCACCGATGGTGAAACAACAATATTACCTAGGGTTACCGAATCATTACGTGCCTAGTTGCGAGTCGAGGGTGGACTTGTAACTAAGACAAGTATATAAAACAATGATATGGCTTGAGAGTTGAGGGTGGATTTGCAACTGAGACGGAAAACAAAACATATCCCAATTGCGAGTCGAGGGTGGACTTCCAACTGGGACAACAACAGACAATGGGCCCAGTTCCAAGTCGTGGGTGGACTTGCAACTGGGACAACAACAAACTATGATCCCAGTTGCGAGTTGAGGATGGACTTGCAATTAAGACAATTACGAAAACATTGATCCCAGTTGCAAGTCAAGGATCAACTTGCAACTGGGATGAAACAAACTACAACCCCCGTTGCAAGTCAAGGGTGGACATGCGATTGGAATGAAAAAACAAAAAAATGCCTAGTTGCGAGTTCAGGGTGGGCCTGCAGCTGGGAGAACTACGAGCTAAGTTACGAGTTGAGGATGTACTTATAACTGGGACAACTACAAACTATAAGACCAATTGCGAGTCAAGGGTCGACTTGCAACTGGGATAAAATAAACTACAACCCCGGTTGCGAGTCAATGATGGACTTGCAACTAGGATGAAAGACATAAACACAAGCCAAGTTGCAAGTTGATGGTGGATTTGCAACTGGGATAAAGGGTCGTGCCTAGTTGCAAGTCGACGATGCACTTGTAATTGGGTCAAAAAATATAAATGTCAGACCTAGTTGCTAGTGAAGGGTGGACTTGCAACTGGCACTAAAAAAGAATGACCTAGTTGCGAGTCGAGGATATGCTTGGGGCAAAGGGTCATGTGCCAGTCGCAAGTCAAGGGTGGACTTGCAACTGAGACAAAAATAAGGTCAGACCCAGTTGTGACTCAAGAATGGACATACAACTGGAACAAAATAAATCAGACCGCAGTTGCGAGTCAAGTATGGACTTGCAATTGGGAAAAATGACCAAATTGTGAGTCCATGATGAACTTGCAACTAGGACAAAAAATTAGGTCAAGAACGGTTGCAAATCAAGATTGAGCTTACAAATGAGAAAAGAATATGTCCAAAATTACGAGTGGACGGTGGACTTGCATTTGGGCCAGAAAAACATGTCGAGTCCAACTACAAATCGAAGGATGGGCTTGCAACCGAGCAAGAAAAAAGGTTGGACCAACGAAAAAAATCCAATGCTCGACTTGCCCCTCCTACTCGTGTCGGCTCTACAAAAAAACAAAGAGGGATGGAACGAGAAAAGAAAGGAGGCAACAATGGAATGGATGTTATCAAGAAACATCGACCAGAATGAACATGTCTCTTGTAATTCTACCATGCAGCCGGTAACAAACAACAACAAAAGGCCATGAGAACCGTAAGGAAACAATAAAAGCATACCGAACAACAAATGAGCCTAAAAAGACCAATAACCCGATAAACTGGACATCATGACAACGTGGCCTAGAAATAACACAAAAAAATGGAGTCCCAGAATGTCGCGAGTAATGAGCCGAAAAAGTGTAGCCAAACTGGTCAACAAAAGGACGCGCAACAAACAAATAGCAACCAACAAAGCGGGGGTGAGCGCTTGCATCAAAATTATAGAAAACTAAATCAAATGGTGGCAAAATTAGATGGGACATCATTTCGTATAAGAAAGATATTCACGAATTTAAAAGATCTTCAAAAAATTTAAAAAATATATTTTCAGTTTTTTATGAAAATATTCAGAAAAATATTTTCATGAATTTGAAGAAAAATAGAATAAAAATAAAAAGGAAATAAATAAAATAAAAACAGACACAAAAAGAAAAACTGGATATATATATAATTGAGAAAATAAAGAAAATTAAAAGGAACAAAACATAAATTTGTAGTGGAGGAAAGGGAATGGGACATGGAAGAGAGAGTGACAATAGAGAGTGAGAGGAAATCGATCTACACTGTTGGTTTCCATGGATTGGCGTTAGACTTCCAAATCTCTACAATAAACAAATAGACAAAAAAACAAATGGACAAAAAAGGGCCGAGCCCATCCTACCTGCAAATGGATTACAGGCTGACAGAGAAAAGAAAGAAAAAAGGCCGAATGAATGGTCATGACAGAGGGAGCGAAGCGCACTACAGAACACAACGACCTGAAAGCAGACTTGCACGAGATTTACAATACAAGTAGATCCAACGGTCTACAATTTAGATGCGAGATAGCTATTTCACATCTAGATGTGAAATAGCAATCCCGTAATCTCAATAGGGAACACGACCTTTTCAGACTCATAACTCCTCGGGCATCTTTATTTGCCTGCATCGTTTTTATCACTTTGCATATTTGTCCCAATTGGACCTGGTTGAGCAAATACATACAAAAAACTAGCATCCACACATCGTTTGGTTGCTTGCATACCTCATAGCCTAGCTGCGAAGACGATAAAGGGTTTCCCACGCTTTAGATTATAAAGCAACCATCCGATACAACGAGCTTACTGTAGCCGCAACACAAACAAGCCCAAAAGAAAAGGAGAGAAAAAGAGAAACAAGTGCCGACAACGACAGATCGACGAAACAAAGATGGCCGGCGACCGCTGCACCCTCCGGAGAAGTACCACCGTGCTTCTAGCACTCCGAGGCATCGCGTACCGAGCAACACCTTCAAGAGGGAATGTGACGACGCCAGTGCTGCCCGGACAAGTCCAAGGGTTTCCCCCGATACGCAGAGGGTAGTGGGGAAGGGGTATATCCGACGCCCTTCAGGAAGGTCCGGCGATGCCCGCAGGCGTCACCGCATCGGTGACGAACGAGCCACCAGGGATTTATCCCAACCCAAACAATGACCACCACCTCGGACGATCTGGAGTGCTCCACCAGAACTGCCGCCCACCAGCATGTGCCACCATGGTCACTGAACCATCATAGCCATCTCTCTGAGCCACCGACATGAGACCTGGAGGAGGGATGAGGAGCCAACGGGCTCGGGGGCATCCGCAACTCAGCCGATGGGAGGGGACTACCACCTCCGCTGCCGTGGAGCCGACCGATGTGACGACAGGGGCTCACCAGGCCCGCAAAGGCCCACCCGGACCCCAAAGGATCCGGATAACCCCTGCCGCCATGCTACAGCACATCGACCGACGAAGCCGCCACCACCCGCAGCCCCCGACGCCGCGCCACCTCCACCAGGGAGCCACGCCGCCGTGCACCGGAGCGCCGCCCCGCCCCAACCCAGATGGGGCCCAGATCTGGGTGGAGCGGAGGCCGGCGGCCAGCCGCACCAGCATGTGCCCTGCGACCAACGGCCGTGTCGCCGCATCAGGATCGCCCGCAACCCATGGACCTCGCCGCCAAGCCACACCATCACCAGCCGAGGAGCACCGCCGACAACCACCATTGCCCGAGCAGGGGGGCCGCGCACTGGGACAGTCCGACCCGCTGCCGATGGCACCACGCGGGCAAGGCCCGGTGGCGTGCGCTGGTGGCGGCGGGAGTAGGGAGGAGCGAGGGCGCGCGCTGGAGGGGAATGGGGAAGGGGCCCCCGGTCGCCTTGCTAGGGGACGTGAGGGTACGGGGGAGGGGGAAAGGGGGGAGGGAGGGTGGGGGCAAGAGCGAGGGCTAGCGGTGGCGGGTGTCGGCCGCCGCGGAGGCTACCCGCGATGGGGGTGCCGGCAGCGACGCAGGTGAAACCCTAGCGGAACCCTCGACATCATCACAAGAGAAAACCGCCTAGCTGCAAAGAAACACAAGTCACACTTGACTTGTGGGCTTGTTCAGACAGAAACACAAGTCATGTTGTTTGGTACTCCCTTCGCCCGGGAATAGTTGTCCTCGCGAGATTTTTACAAAAAAAAACCTTCATGTTTGCCCGACCAAACCCGCACTCCCTCTCCATCTTCCTCTGACACCGGCCGACTCCAGCGCCGCCCAGCTCCTCCGCGTTGCCGCGCCGCTCCACCACACCGCGCCACCGCGCAGCTCCCCCGTAGCTCCACCGCACCGCGCCACCGCACCATCGTTCCGCGCTCCCCTGCACAACCCCTAAAAATCCCCCATTTCCCTTGTTGCTCGAGCTCGACTCCTCCACGCCGGACGCCGCCTCGCCCACACCGCCAGACGCCGCCCCGCCCTCACCGCCGGAGCTCCCCCGCCCCACGCCTCCGCCGTGTTGCTTCCGGCAGTCGGCGGATTAAGGCAGCGGCCTCGCTGGCCCATGGAACCCGCCAGAGTTCAAAGGTCTCCTTTTCCACCTTCTGCTCCCTTTGATCTCTTGCAATTTTCTTCTTCATCTTCTTCGATTGGTCTACTAGAAACAGAACAGAGGTAAACAAAGCAATCTTTACTGAAAACATAACAGAGTTGCATGGTGGCGTTCGAGGTTGAACCTGTACTGAACAAAACAAGGCTGAGATGGATGGATGGATAGATTGTGTGAGATGAAATATGAGAATCTTGCTTTGTGTCAATTTCAGTTGTCCATCAAGTACTCCATTCACATTGCTGCTGCTCCATCTTTATTAATCCTGAAATAACATCAATGTTGTACTCCATTCAGATTGTTGTTATCTAACTGAATTTCAGTTGTCAATTTTTTTGCACTCACATGCTTCTATCAGTGGTTATCTAACTGAATCTTGCTCATTTGTTTGTAACCTGTAGATGCCATGCTCAATTTTTTGGTAAAGCTACTCGAGTTGCCAACAATGCATGCAAAGCGACAACAGTTGGCTGCTCAGTTTTCTTGTACTGCCAAGATGGAAGGTGAGCACCAATATTTCTGAAACTAGTGATTTGACACTAGTGAAAATTCAGTTACTGCTTGAGTGATTTGACACTATTGAAAATTCAGTTACTTTCAATTGAATTTGACAGTATAATTCTACAGTACACAAGATTCAGTGTAAATCTTCAAAATGAATTGCTGTTAGTACACGATCAATTAACTAATTTGGCATTATTACTCCCTAGAGAACGGATTGTACAACATTGAAAATTACTCTGAATGTACTCCAGTTGACTGTATATTCGCTGAATCTACAACACCAAAAATCACTCCAATGACTGTATATTGACTGCATATATTTCATTGATGTCAAATTTTATTTATGTGTCAAGTCTGACATCAACTTGTAAGAAGAACAAGGGTGAGCCCAAGATCAGGTGATTGAGTGAGTGATGTGGTTGCTGAAGTTCAGACATGTTCAATGAGAACAACTACTGTGGAGATTAAATTCAATGAGAATAAATTCAAATAAATCCAAATAAACCCATCATGTCAGGATTCTTGATCAAAGACCCACATAGGAGTAGTTTGTCATTGTTAAACACATGTTTAAAATAAATATGCTTCTTTTGCTGTGGTAATCCAAAATGCTTCTTTTGAGTACAGTAGCTGTAAAACTTAGTCTATCTGGAGCTTGAGCTTGTGAGCTTCTTTAGCAAGATCACTGAATACACTGAATTTGTCATTATAATTTATACTGTGAACTGAACACTAACACTTTTACAGTAAATTAGGACTATACAAACACTTATACAGTTCTGAACACTTTTCACAAGATGAAGCTCTTGATCTTACAGTAAAACTGTTCTGAACACTTTTCACAAGAGGAAGCTTGGTTTTTTCTCGATCTACACTTTTAAAGTTCAAGATACTCTTGTAAATTAAATAAATCAAATGGTGTATAAATCCTCTTGGAAACTTTAGGTATGTTTGCAATTGGACAAATGGTGTATAAATCCAAATAAATCAAATAAATTCAAATAATTCAAATAAATCCAAATAAATCCAAATAAATCCAAATACTTCTATCCTTTCTTTTCCTATCCTTTCTCATTGAACACATGACACAATACATACACATGACACAAGCCATACACATAACACATCAAATACTCCTATCCTTTCTTTCCCTTTCCCTTTCCCTTTCTTTTTGAGCTTTCTCTATCTACTCATTTCCTTGTTCTATAATGGCTTTGGTGTCAGTAATTAGCTCAGGACTGCAGTATACACCGGTTATTTCCTCTCCAGCATTCTGTAGACGTTCCTTATGCAGATGCGGCATCTTGTAGTTGTTTCCTCCTTGATCTTTCATCACTTCCACCATGACTGCTTGCAACGTCATAAAGCTTTTGAACAGCTTATGGGGATTGTTGCTGTTCTCGACAGATCTAGTTCTTTTCTCTTCCTACCACTTTTGTTCTTCTTGCTTGAAACATCAACTTCTTGGCCTGCTGCAAGTTGTCGTTTGGCTAGATTCCATATACTTGTAACTGTTCGCAGGTGAACATTCAACATAGAGCACCTTGTCATACACATGAACCTGTCCATCTTTAAGCTCGATTACTCGCAGAGCAAAGTAAACACCATGTCTCTCCTTGTCTGTCAAGTCCTTCCCTCTTGGATTGCCATGTGCATCAGCTTCTTGCACTTCTGCATCTTCTTGTGCCTCTTGAGCTTCTTGCACTTCTGCATCTTCTTGTGCATCTTGAGCTTCTTCCAATTTTGCATCTTCTTGTGCCTCTTGAGCTTCTTCCAATTTTGCATCTTCTTGTGCCTCTTGATCTTCTTCCAATTTTGCATCTTCTTGTGCCTCTTGAGCTTCTTCCAATTCTGCATCTTCTTGTGCCTCTTGAGCTTCTTCCTCTTCAGGAAACCAATTCAATTCAATGTCTTCATCCTCATCTTCCGGCATCAAGTTCAAATTAATATCGTCACCCTGTTGAGCTTGTTCTTCTTCTTGAGCTACGTCCTCCTCTTTCGGCATCAAATTCAGATCAATAGCGTCACCCTGCTGAGCTTGTTCTTCTTCTTGAGCTTCGTCCTCCTCTTCCGGCATCAAATTCAGATCCATAGTTGTGTGCTCCTGTCTGATCTCATAACAAGAGTATACAAAAGATGAATGGTGAGCATATAATCATAACAAGAAAACCATGAAGAATCCTAGACAAAAAGCAAAGAAACCAAGAAAGGGAAAAGTAGATGTTAAAAGTACTCCTTGTTCATAAGCAACTACAGGTCCTACCACATCTCTTTTTTTTTGCAGGGACCAGGGCCAGGAATTAAAAAGCAAACAAAAGCAGGGGCCAGGAGTACATCTCAACTTTTACTATATTTCTTATTGACAACTAGTGCAGGTACACATTCTGAATATTGAAATTATCTTCTGTTAGTAGACCATGGCAGTAGTTATAGAACTATGAATATCTATTACTCCCTCTACAACATCAGAAAAGTTAATAACATCCTCTACAACATTTTCTGTAGATTAGAGTAGGCTTTAATTTGTGAAAACTGAATTTTACTCACTGAAAATATGACAGTGGAGTACTGTCCAAACTGTATTCACTGTCTAAATTTCATTGATGTCAAATTTTATTTATGTGTCAAGTTTGACATCAACTTGACTGAACATCAACTTGACAGATCAAAACCTGACAGAAATTGACAGGTTTTGGAACAAAATGATAGGATCTGAACATCAACTTGACTGAATAATATAGTGTCAATTCTGATTGTTAACAGCAGAATAATACAGTTAATAGAAGTAATGGAGTGAGAAATCTTACTATAAATTCAGTTACTGTAGTTACGAAAACTTCACTGTAATTATGCAAATGAAATTATTATTCTGTAAATTCAGTTAACAATCAGAATTATGTAATGGAGTGAGAAATCTTAGTGTAAGTTCAGTTAACAAGAAATCTTAGTGTAAATTCAGTTAATAGTGTGTTCCTAAATAATCTGAGATTTTGACAGAAATGTCGTGATATGTTCAGACTAGGACTAATCAAAGTTCAAAGAATTAGTAGAAGAAGCTCGTATTTTCAGCTTATAAATTTTAGGACTATGTGAATAAAATGCTTTCAACTAAGAAGATAATATGTCTTCCCATCTCACTGCTCACTGCTAGTAAGAGTAGAAGAAGAATTCCAAATAATGTTTCCAATTTGGCTAAATCTAGCCTGAATTTGCTGCAATTTAGTACATGATTTTTTTTCCTTCTTTTGTCAATGATTCTGCCCCTCTATAACCTTTTTCATCATCTCATGATTTTGCCCATGACTTATTTTTTACTGCCATGTATGATTTTGCCCCCCTGTAAGATTTTTTTTGGCAGTACTAAAGATTGGTCCATCAGAAGTCAACATCAATGTTAACTGAATTTTTTCAAATTACAGAGCAAGCAAGCAAGCAATGTACACAGATCAGTTGTGTTTCAAACTACAGAGCAAGCAAGCAAGGCACTGGAGATGAACAAATTATAGAGCCATGTACTTCTTCTCACCAGCAGCAGCACGAGCAGGGGACCTCTGGCGGCAGCACACGAGAAGGGGACCTCCGGGCGGCAGCACGAGCAGGGGAGGAGCAGCAAGTTGCGGAGAAGCATCAGAAGGGGTCCAGTTTGAGGTCCAGGACCGCGAAAGAGCTTGAGGGAGCTCGTGGTCCAGGCGCTCGAGACCCAGGCGGGCGCGGGTCCTGGGCGGCGGTGGCGGCGCGGGCCCTGCAAGGAAGAAGGGGATATCGTTGGCGCAGGTCCTGGGTGGCGGAGGAGCACGTACTGTGCGGCGACGGAGCAAGTAGGGCGGCGCAGGTCCTTGGCGGCGGAGGAGCACGTCCTGTGCGGCGACGGAGCGCGGGTCCTGGGCCGCGGAGGAGCACGTCCAGTGCGGCGGCGGAGCAAGCAATTGGGCGGTGCAGGTCCTGAGCTGACGAATGGCCCTGGCGACGCGCGCCAGCGATGGGCGGAGGAAGAAGGAAGGAGACGCGACCTGTATGGCAACCTGTTTGTAAGAAATTTGAAGTTATGAGGGTGTTTTTGAAAAATTGGCATTACACTATGCTGTGGACAACTTTTCCCGGACGGAGGGAGTAAGATTCAAGACATGCTGTCTGATAACCTCCTTTCGGAGTGGTGGGCTTAGCAGCATGCTCTCAAGGAGGACAGAGATAGCAACCAGTTTAACATAGTGAGACATAACTAGACATAGCCTTAAACAAATCATTCCATGCTAAATTGGAGCAAACCACAGAAGAGTGAACTCTCTAGACATCCATGGCGAAGGCCGCGTTGTTGGTGTCCTAGATTAGGGGGTGTTTGCCACGTCAGTCCGCCTACCATGGTCCAGGCCGAGGACCCACCTAAGATTGATGGACGGGCCACTCTGGCCCTGGTCCTCGGCATAATCAAGACGAGGATCTCCTGGAGGCTTGGTGTACACTTCAAGCATATTCAAATAGTTGGCATGTTTATCCCTACATTGTATCCGACCATGTGTAAACCCTAGGTGCCCCCGACGTCTATATAAGCTGCGGGATTTAGTCCGTAGAGACGGACACATTCACCTTAATTAGTGTGCTTTAGACCTTATACAATACTCATATGATCTCGAGGTAGATCAATATGTACTTGGTACCCCATCACAATCAATACATAAGAAGCAGGACGTAGGGTTTTACCTCATCAAGAGAGATTGAACCTGGGTAAAATATTGTGTCCCTACTCTCCTTGTTACCATCTAGCTCTGATCATCAAACTTGGGACCCCTACCTGAGATCTACCAGTTTTAGCACCGATATTGGTGGCCCATGCATGTCCCGCCAGGTGATCATGAGAGCTTAATGGAAGGTCTTCGGATCAACGACAGCATCGGTTGTGGGGATATCTTCGTCCCCGACCAACTTTTCGCTTTCGGCAGCATCCTACTGCATGCCGACTCCTCTGGCTGCCTCGACCAGGTGGAGAGCCTTACCCCAGGCCAAGCCTTCCAGTTTGGCAAACTAGAATATGACGTCGACTCCCGCGGCGAGCTTGTCTTCTCGGGCGAACAGCTCGAGGACGCTTTGGATGTCACCGCCCATGGACCAGATTCGATCTCGGTGTGGGCCCATGACAAGATCCAGTCTTCGGACTCGGCCTCAAGCCTGGATCCAAACAATACCCCGCTGACTCAGGCATCAAGCCCCTCGGCAAACTTTCTGAGGTAGCATGCTACTTGTGATAGGCGTTGGGACTTTCCCCGAAGAGGAAGGGTGAATCAATATAGTAGCAAAGAGTATTTCGCTCAGTAGAGAACCAAGGTTATTTCACCAATAGAAGATTCACACAGATAAAGATCCACAATACCTGCACACAGAAACAAAATACTTGCACCCAACGCGGGCAAGAGGGTTGTCAATCCCCTTGTACTCGTTAATTGCAAGGATTAAATCTGGTAGTGGTAGATATATAAATTTCAAAAGAAAATAAAAATAAATTAATTGAAGTAAGCTTTTTAGGATTTTATTAATAATGGTGAATGAACCCGGGGGGCATAGCTTTCACTAGAGGCATCTCTCTTTTAAGAACATAGAAAACGGTGGGTACACAAATTACTGTTAGACCATTGATAGAAAAGCGCATAGTTATGACGTTATTCATGGCATGATCAGTACATAGGCATTATGCCCGTTACAAGTAGACCGGCATCCATCTGCATCTACTACTATTACTTCACTTTGAGAGCACTTCTATGCTTGCCTCTCTACATATTAAGTTCATGACAAACAGAGTAATGCTTTAAGTATGCTGGCATAATGTAGAAAAAATAAGATCAATCAATATGATCAAACCCCATCATTTTATCCATAGCAACAATGATACAAATACATGCCTTGCGACCCCTCCTGCCCCAAGAGGACACCGCAAGATTAAACCTAGTACTATGCACCACTACCACTTAAGATGTAATCATCACTTGGCCAAAGAAAACTCATAGATCGGAAAGCATTACATAGCTATAACAATCACACATAATAAAGTTCAAAAATAACTCAATTACTTCAAATGAATAATCTGATCATAAACCCCAATTCATTGGAGCCCAACAAACACACCGCAAAAGAAGATTACATTGAATAGAACTCCAAAGAAAACATTGTATTGAAGGTCAGAGAGAGAGAGATCTAGCTACTGCTATGGACCCGTAGGTCCTGCTGGGAACTACTCACACATCATCGGAGGTGCATCAAGGTTGATGTAGAGGCCCCCCATGATCGATTCCCCCTCCGACAGAGTATTGCGGATGCCTCCAGATGGGATCACGGAAGAACAGAGACTTGTGGCGGCAGAATAATTGTTTCGGGTCTCGCTCTAGGGGTTTTGAAATATTTGGGAATTTATAGCGCTAGAATTAGGTCAGACAGAGCCACGAGGGGCCCACAAGGGGGCACGATGCGCCTACCCCCAGGTGCGTTACGCTGCCTTTTCATCTCCTCGTATGGTTTCTAGACTCCCCCCCAAAACTTCCTGGGTCTCTTTTGGTCCAAAAAAAATCGTAGTTTTGCCATTAGAAGTTACAACTACTCAAAAATGACATCGATCCGTGAGATGCTTGCTCAAAAATGCAATTAGATAAGCCACATGAGACATCCAATGGCTCTCCTCTCCTCTCCTCCCACCTGTTGACACCATCCTACCCTAGCAATGGAGATCTCTAGGTGTTCGAATGGAGGGACTATTATATTGGGATTTCTCTCCCGGCCTTGCGGTCGCGGATCAGGTGCGTCGTTGTTTTGGCTCCACGGTTCACTTCTCCCCCTCCGGTTTCTCCAAAGCATTCTTCTTTGTGGTTTACTTCTCCTCGGCTTGCTTACATCTCAATGAAGAATCAGTTGCGCTGGCTTTACAATGCTGTATTGGTGGTCTTGCTTCAGGTTTCAATGTTCATCATCTGGAAGGACGTCGTTTTCAGTTCTCTGTGGCGTCCAATCGTGTTGGATATTTCATCTATGGTCTTAAGGACCGAGTCTGGCCCGATTTCGTCTGTCACTTTAGCCTTTTCAGGCCGGGGAAGCATGGTTCATCTGAAAATAATTCTTCTTGGCACTCTGATCAGCATATTCCTGAGATTGTTGCTTGCTCTCCTTTGGCTATTAAATCTAAGCTCACGTTCTTGAAACAAAATACTAGTCCAGAGCTGCGTTCTCATGAGGAATTTTCAAAGTTTGAACTATTTTCTTCATGTGCGCCCATGGACTTACCGGAATCCTCATCGGCGGCGAGTGAGCGGGCTCCGATCATGGAGGGAAATATCTGTTTTGGCAAGGATCTCAACATGCACGGAAAGGAACAATCCACACATAACTTGGTATTCGATAGCTTCCAATCATGCATCAGTGAGCGCATTACACCTGTCTCAATCTCATGCAACATTAAAAGGTTTCAAGGAATTAATTTCATGCAGTCCTCATGGCATTCAGTCCCTCCATTCTTGCTTCGATATATTTTGGATCAACAGGTTTTTGGATATTCTGATGAGAAAATTGCAGATATTTGGAAGATTCCCTCGGTCCCACCTTCATATTTCATTGATGACCGACTGAATTTGTGCTCTCGTTGCAAAGCTTGTGGGCATTTGGCTGCTAATTATCCGAGGGATTATTGTAATCTTTGCTTTGGAAGGCCTTGTTCTTGCTCTCTACCTGGACCTAATAATCATTTGGATCCCCTCACTACAAATCGGCCTGACCCAGTAATTATTTCCCCCAGCCCAATGGGGTTTGTTCACACTTTGCCTCCTCGGCCCACTTATTCTTTGGCTGTCCAGCTAACTATAAGTGCTGCATTTGTGGGTTTTTAGGTCATCTCAAATCGGCATGTAAAGATCCCCACTCGACACGTCTCATTTGTAAACCAAAAAATCCAATCCCCGTGATTTAGAACCAGACGGCAAGCTCCAATGGCAAGAATCTGGAGATAAATGGAAACTTGAACCATATCAATTGTGATTTGACCTGTCCAGATTTTACTAATGGCCTGCCGAGTAATGGCATACCTGCCAATCTAAACACAAGCCACGATACATCTGCACTAGCCATTCGATGGGCATCTTCGAGGCAAGCTAGGCACGTGTAAAGATCTTACCGGCAGCACAGGGCGTCTCACCGCCAAGTCTGGGTACCCAAAGCAATCAGAGGGCTAGACGCTACGCATTCTGTCTCGCTCCTTGTGCGTTCCTCTACTCCCACCTTGAAAGCTCCTGCTCACGCATCCATGGCGAACTTCCCTCTAAATGTCATCCCCTACATTCCCCATGGGATGACGGTGGAGCTTGGACCTGCTGATCGGAAGATGCGAGATGACATGGTGGTGAACCCAATCCCGCCTCTCCGCCATGATTTCCTTGCTATTGCAGAGGCCAATCGGTTTGTCCCCTTCCACCACAAGGATGACACATGCCACATAGTTCAAGGTTTGCTGCATGAATCTCATTTCTTCCCCACTAAAGTTGAGGATCATCCGTTGGGCATTTGCATTTTTGGGTTTGTGGATTCTGCAGTTAGGGATGCTGTTGTGGGTACTACCTTCGAGTTAGATGAGGATGAAGTTGAGGAACATACTGTTATTTCTTTTGTTCCGCATGATGCTGCACTTAATATGAGGCTCATCACTTTCGGTCCTGAAGTGTGGTTGCTCTATGTTGGATTCCCCTATGATTACCAAACACTGCACTATATGCATAAATCTGTTGATAAGTTTGGTAGTCTAGTTGATTGGAATAACCCCAGGGGAGATCGGCGCTTTGTTCTTATCAAAGTAAGGGTGATTCACTTAAGGTTGGTGCCAAAGAGTTTAGTCATCAGGCAGCTGGGTGGTGCATGTCACTGCTGGACCATGGCAGTCACAATTTTGCGTAGTGTAGATTGGAATGCGCACATTCATGATGTGCCACCTGCGAGAGAAGATCCTCCTCCAGCCAATGGAATTCCACACCCACTCCATGGAGACGGCCTCAATGCAGAACAATTATACCAGCAACAACTCCATAACTGGATGGCACAAGACGTGGCTGTGGGAGTTGCGGATAATGCTAATGATGAAGATGTGGTGGTGGATGGAGGCGATGAAATTCAGTTTCAACCTGCTTGGGGGGAATGGCCACCCCCCTCCGATGCTCTGAAGTGCAAGGTGGAATGTTGTCTCATAACAATATTACTGATAGTCCAACTGTGGCGTGGAATGATTTGATTTCCGCTCATAGCAGTTCTAATTCCAGTGCTACACTTTCAGATTCCTATGTTCTGGTTCTAGTTAATCTGATGAGAAGACTTTGGGCAGGGTCTACCTCCAGTGCTCCTCCTCCTCAGCAATCCATGGATATCGTTCCTGCTACTGGTATGCAGTCCCCCAACTTCATGGCTGTGAACATCTCTATTTCTGCTGAAGGTTTGCAACTGAATATGGTTCCTCATGGCAACATAGTCTCCAATATTCTATTGAATGAATGTATCCCTATTCTGCGCCTCAACTCTCTGCTGACTGGTACCATGCGGCCTATCCTGGCATCTTATGGGCCTTGGAGCCATGGCTTTGGTTTTAAAAACGACAGGGTTGAGTTACATTTCATGGTCTCTGAATCTAATGGAGTGTTGGCTATTGATTCTGCCACCAAGCTGGTCAGGGAGACATCTTACTCCTCGGTGATTATTGAGGAGATTTCAGATGAGGTAAGGGAGAACTTCAGTGTGGACAATTGCATTTCTGCTCCCTCTGTGCTAGTGGCACCTTGTTCTGCTGTGGTCATCAAGGAGATAACTGATGGAAACACCGATGCCGTTGTGGAAGACAAGTCCACTGCTGATATAGTTGGGGCTGAGCTAGCTACTCCATCTGTGTCTGATCTGACAATTTATCAGCCTGATGTAGTCAATACTGATGTTGTGATCTCTTAAGACACTTTGCAACTTGTACTGAATAATCCCACACTGCTAGAGGGACCTGGCGGTTCTTCTACAACGACCTCCAATGATGGCCGAAAGGGAAAAGTTGTGGTTCCTGAATGTGTTACCTCTCCGCACCGTAGCACTTGCAAGAACAAATATGATGGCTTCCATATACCAATGACTACATAACAAGCCAAAGCTCTCCAAAGTGAAACCAAGAATTGTCCCTTCTGGTACATCCTCTGTCAACACTGAATATCTTGCTATTGCTGATGCAGTCCTTCCTCCAACTGAAGATGTTGTTCCTCCCCCGACGCCCATACAGGTGATTCAGCAGGTGGGGATCCACGTGTGTGCAATCCCTTCGTCAGAGCTCACTGAAGAAGCTCTCCAGGCTCCCAAAGATGTGGGGCCATCTTCATCTGCTTAACCTTTTCCTACATTATGCCACTTTTGGTTAATTGGAATGTTTTATGTTGGAATGTTCGTGGCTTAAACTCTGGTGACAAGCAACTTGCGCTTTCTAATGCTATCACCTCTAGTGGGTGTGCTATTATCTGCGTGCAAGGAACCAAAAAACATCTTTTGATTTAGCCTTTGTTAAATCTTGCTACCCTCGTCGCTTTGATCAATTTGCATATGTACCATCTCGGGGGGCTTTTGGGGGCATCATTACCATTTGGAACAGCTCTCTGTTCTTTGTTGATGTGATTGCAACTGAAGATTTTGCTCTTGTTACTCGTTTCAAACCAACCCAATCTGCACAACGCCGGACTCTGGTTAATGTGTATGGGCCATGTAAGGGGAACAACACGATAACTTCATTAATTGGCTCTTAAACTTAAACATTCCAAATGATGAAGATTGGCTTCTAATGGGTGACTTTAACTTTATCCGCGCTCCTGACAATCGTAACAAGCCAGGCGGGAACATTTCAGATATGATCACATTTAATGATTTTATTCGATCTCAATGCTTGATTGAACTGCCTATTAAAGGTCGATCATATACTTGGAGTAACATGCAATTGGATCCTCTCCTAGAACAACTGGACTGGTTCTTCACCAGCAATAATTGGACACTTTCATATCCAAACACAATTGTTAAACCTCTTGGGAAACTAGTGTCAGACCACACTCCTTGTGTTTTCCATATAGAAACTACCATTCCAAGGTCTAAACTTTTGCGGTTTGAATCCTTTTGGATACACCATCAAGGATTCCAAGAAACGGTGAGGAATTCCTGGTCTAAGCATGTTCATTCTGATAATACTGCCAAGGTAATATGTAGAAAGATCAAAAACTTATAGAGAGACCTAAAAATTTGGAGCAAGAGCATTTCAAGACTCTCCATTGCAATTGAGAATTCCAATAGAGCTCTAAATGAACTTGATGAGTTAGAGAACAAAAGATGCTTAACTATACCGGAGACAAACTTTTGGCTGATTCTTAAGACCCATCTCCTCAGATTACTATCTTACCAAAAACAATATTGGAAGAAGAGATGCACTATTTGATGGGTGAAATTCGGAGATGAGAACTTAAAGTTTTTCCAAGCTATGGTGTCGGAAAGATACAGGAGGAATAATATTGCTTCCCTGATGACAGATGATGGGACTTGTGTTGAAGATCATGCAGGAAAAGAGTCCATTATTTATCACACTTATAAAGAACGACTGGGTTCCTCTTCCACACACACCATGAAGTTTGACCTCGCAAGCATAATTAAAAAATGTGTGGATCTTGATCAACTCACGGTTCCTTTCACCAAGGAGGAAATAGACAGTGTCATTAGGGCTATGCTGGCAGAAAGGGCTCCAGGCCCAGATGGATTTAATGGAGTCTTCTTAAAATCATGTTGGACAATCATCAAGGAGGACTTCTATAACATGTGCAATTAATTCTTTGAGGGCAATCTGAACCTTGAGAGCCTTATTGATGGCTACATAACCCTGATCCCCAAAATTAACTCCCCAGCCACGGTAAATGACTTTAGACCAATAACTCTGCTGAATTGTTGTCTAAAGGTAATCACCAAAATTCTTGCAAATTGACTCCAATGTGTCATTCTGAAAATCGTTCACCGCAATCAATATGGTTTTATCAAAGGACGTTCGATCCAGGATTGCCTAGCCTGGGCATTTGAATATATTCATCAGTGTTAAGCCTCCAAGAAAGAGATAGTGCTTTTAAAGCTAGATTTCGCGAAAGCATTTGATACCATTAAACACGATGCAATGATTGATATTATGAGAAGCATGGGATTCAATGAAAAGTGGCTCAACTGGATTGCATGTATTTTCAACTCTGGCAAATCTGCTGTGCTCCTCAATGGAACCCCGGACGACAATTCCTTTGTAAATGCGGAGTCCGGCAAGATGATCCTCTCTCACCTCTTATCTTTGTTCTTGTAGAGGATGTACTACAAACTGCCATTAATGATGCCTTTGCAAGGGATCTCATCAAACTACCTTTTCCATGCTTCCAATGAATGGACTATCCGGTGATACAATATGCGGATGACACGATCTTGATTCTCCCGGCCTACCCTGATCAAGCCATGACCATCAGGAATATCCTAACAGATTTTGCAGATTCAATTGGCCTAAAAATTAATTTCCACAAGTAAACAATGGTTCCAATCAACCGTGACACTGAAAAATGTGAAAGTCTTGCTCGAATATTTGGATGTACCATTGGAAAAATGCCTTTTACGTACCTTGGTCTCCCACTTGGGACTACGGGACCCACTGTTCATGATCTGATGCCTATGGTACGTAGTGTTGAACATCGACTCTCGGTCACACTGAATATGATCTCATATGGAGGCAAGCTATCCCTATTAAACTCGGTCATAACGTCCCTTATAATCTTTGCTCTATGCACGCTAAGACTCCCGACAAAAATCATAGAACTATTGGACAAAATCAGAAGGAAATGCCTATGGATCAAGAAAACAGAGCAAGGAGACAAGTGTAATTTGCTCGACGCTTGGGATTTGGTCTGTAGACTGAAGGAATGTGGAGGACTGGGTGTTCTTAACCTAAAAGTTCAAAGCAATGCTCTACTACTCAAATATCTACACAAATTCTACAACCATCATGATCTACCATGCACTATTGCAGGATGCTGCTAACGCGACACTACGATCAGAGACCGTTCGAGAAACTGTGTGCGATGCCATAATAAAAAACGGTGCTGTATGAAAACCGTCAGAAATGTGTAAAACGTTTGTGATGACAGATGCATGAAACATGATTCAGGTTTTAGTTGCGTGTGCGATGAAGGGCATACGGTTCAGTTCAATGAACTGTTTGCGATGAGGAGGAACAAAAGAAACGGGCAGCCAGATGGAAGCGTGTGCGATACACAACATACGGTTCAGTCGGATGAACTGTTTGTGATTAGGCAACACAAAAGAAACGGCCAGCCAGATCAAAGGTGTGTGCGATATACGGCATGCGGTTCACTCGGATTAATTGTTTGCATTGAGACATGAGAACAGAAATGGTTCAACTTAACCAAATGTGTGATACACGGCAAACATGTCTCTAATCAGAAATGTGTCTGAAGACCGATAAGAACATAGACGGTTGCTGCTAATAAGACGTGTTTGTTGTGCGATGGGATTGCATACAGAACAACAACATATACACACACACACACACACACTTAAAAGGACATGCTTGCATAACCAAATTAAACATCCACTTACATAGGTGGCTAGTACAACCATGGCATTTGCACACACCAAAGTAAACTATTACATGCATAATTACATAAGTGGCTACTACACACATGACATTTCCACACACACCAATAAAGTAAACTATATATTACATGCATGATTAACTAGCATAAATGATCATCATCTACTTCTTGTGACGCTTGCTCTTCTTGTGGCTCGATCTGGACTCGTCGATTTGGGTAACGAGGCACTTCCACATGTTAATGATCCGCCTGTGGATATCGTAGCATGTGTACACGCTCTTGGCCGCAAACCTGAGGTGAGGTTCATCCAGTTGCCGCAGCCAGGCCTTGTGCCAGGATACGGGACTTGTTCTCTGGGCATCCTGCTTCATCTTTTCGTAGTGGGGCTCAATGATGGCCGAGGTGAGTTCGACCAGGGAGTCCTGCTTCGTGCTGCCCTAGACCCTGTAGTGGTCACGGATTTCGACAAGGTTCTTGCAGTCCAAGCCCGTAACACTGAGCGCTTTTACATCGTCTTTGGTATCCATCGAGGCGAACTTGTAGTCGGTGCTGTTGACAAACCTGTTGAAGCGGCCGCAAGGCTCTGTGGCCATGCAGTAGTGGTAGATGAGGACATGATGGCACACGCACAAATGGGCGATGACTGTTGGGGAATGTAGTAATTTCAAAAAATTTCCTACGCACACGCAAGATCATGGTGATGCATAGCAACGAGAGGGGAGAGTGTTGTCTACATACCCTCGTAGACCGTTCGCGGAAGCGTTATATCAACGCGATTGATGTAGTCGTACGTCTTCACGTCCGACCGATCCAAGTACCGAAAGCATGACACCTCCGAGTTCTGCACAAGTTCGACTCGATGATGTCCTCGCCTTCTCGATCCAGCAAGAGGGGCGAAGTAGTAGATGAGTTCCGGCAGCACGACGGCGTGGTGACGATGTTGGTGAAGAACAATATCCGCAGGGCTTCGCCTAAGCACTACGAAAACTATGACGGAGGATAAACTAGAGGGGACGGGGTTGCCAGCACACGGGTTGGTGTTTCTTGATGTGTCTTTGGTGCTAGCCCTACCCCTCTATTTATATGTTGAGCCCTGGGGTCGAAACTTGGAGTAAAAGCCTCCTCAAAGTCGGTTTCACCCGAAAGGCAAGAGTCCTTCTCGGACTCCAGGGCTAGACGCTAGGGTTCCCGGCGTCTACCCCTAGACGCCAGGGTTCCTGGCGTCTAGCCTCTGGTCTCCGCAAAACTTCCTTTTGCACTTTCCAAAAGCCTCTTGGGCTTTCCCCTTTGGCCCAGATAAAGTGTTCTCGTGCCCAAACATTTCAGGAAACATCCGGAACCCCTTCTAGTGAATTCCGGAAACCTTCCGGAGATCAATCACTACTATCCCATATATCAAACTTTGTCTCCGGACCATTCCGGAGTTCCTCGTCATGTCCGTGATCTCATCCCGGACTCCGAACAACATTCGGTCATCAACATACAAAACTCATATAGTACTATATCATCAACGAACGTTAAGCGTGCGGACCCTACGGGTTCGAGAACTATGTAGACATGACCGAGACACCTCTCTGGTCAATAACCAATAGCGGGATCTGGATGCCCATATTGGCTCCTACATATTCTACGAAGATCTTTATCGGTCAGACCGCATAACAACATACATTGTTCCCTTTGTCATCGGTATGTTACTTGCCCGAGATTTGATCGTCGATATCTCAATACCTAGTTCAATCTCGTTACCGGCAAGTCTCTTTACTCGTTCCGTAATACATCATCCCACAACTAACTCATTAGTTGCAATGCTTGCAAGGCTTATAGTGATGTGCATTACCGAGTGGGCCCAGAGATACCTCTCCGACAATCGGAGTGACAAATCCTAATCTCGAAATACGCCAACCCAACAAGTACCTTTGGAGACACATGTAGAGAACCTTTATAATCACCCAGTTACGTTGTGATGTTTGGTGGCACACAAAGTGTTCCTCTGGTAAACGGGAGTTGCATAATCTCATAGTCATAGGAACATGTATAAGTCATGAAGAAAGCAATAGCAACAAACTAAACGATCAAGTGCTAAGCTAACGGAATGGGTCAAGTCAATCACATCATTCTCCTAATGATGTGATCCCGTTAATCAAATGACAACTCATGTCTATGGTTAGGAAACATAACCATCTTTGATCAATGAGCTAGTCAAGTAGAGGCATACTAGTGACACTCTGTTTGTCTATGTATTCACACATGTATTATGCTTCCGGTTAATACAATTCTGGCATGAATAATAACATTTATCATGATATAAGGAAATAAATAATAACTTTATTATTGCCTCTAGGGCATATTTCCTTCAGTCTCCCACTTGCACTAGAGTCAATAATCTAGTTCACATCGCCATGCGATTTAGCATCAATAGTTCACATCACCATGTGATTAACACCCATAGTTCACATCGACATGTGACCAACACCCAAAGGGTTTACTAGAGTCAATAATCTAGTTCACATCGCTATGTGATTAACACCCAAAGAGTACTGAGGTGTGATCATGTTTTGCTTGTGAGAGAAGTTTAGTCAACGGGTCTGCCACATTCAGATCCGTAAGTATTTTGCAAATTTCTATGTCAACAATGCTCTGCACGGAGCTACTCTAGCTAATTGCTCCCACTTTCAATATGTATCCAGATTGAGACTTAGAGTTATCTGGATTAGTGTCAAAACTTGCATCGATGTAACCCTTTACGACGAACCTTTTTGTCACCTCCATAATCGAGAAACATATCCTTATTCCACTAAGGATAATTTTGACCGCTGTCCAGTGATCTACTCCTAGATCACTATTGTACTCCCTTGCCAAAAACAGTGTAGGGTATACAATAGATCTGGTACACAGCATGGCATATTTTATAGATCCTATGGCCAAGGCATAGGGAATGAGTTTCATTCTCTTTCTATCTTCTGCCGTGGTCGGGCTTTGAGTCTTACTCAGTTTCACACCTTGTAACACAGGCAAGAACTCTTTCTTTGACTGTTCCATTTTGAACTACTTCAAAATCTTGTCAAGGTATGTACTCATTGAAAAATTATCAAGCATCTTGATCTATCTCTATAGATCTTGATGCTCAATATGTAAGCAGCTTCACTGAGGTCTTTCTTTGAAAAACTCCTTTCAAACATTCCTTTATGCTTTGCAGAATAATTCTACATTATCTCCGATCAACAATATGTCTTTCACATATACTTATCAAAAATGCTGTAGTGCTCCCACTCACTTTCTTGTAAATACAGGCTTCACCGCAAGTCTGTATAAAACTATATGCTTTGATCAACTTATCAAAGCGTATATTCCAACTCCGAGATGCTTGCACCAGTCCATAGATGGATCGCTGGAGCTTGCATATTTTGTTAGTACCTTTAGGATTGACAAAACCTTCTGGTTGCATCATATACAACTCTTCTTTAATAAATACATTAAGGAATGCAGTTTTGTTTATCCATTTGCCAGATTTCATAAAATGCGGCAATTGCTAACATGATTCGGACAGACTTAAGCATAGATACGAGTGAGAAACTCTCATCGTAGTCAACACCTTGAACTTGTCGAAAACCTTTTTGCGACAATTCTAGCTTTGTAGATAGTAACACTACTATCAGCGTCCGTCTTCCTCTTGAAGATCCATTTAATCTCAATGGCTCGCCGATCATTGGGCAAGTCAATCAAAGTCCATACTTTGTTCTCATACATGGATCTCATCTCAGATTTCATGGCCTCAAGCCATTTCGCGGAATCTGGGCCCATCATCGCTTCCTCATAGTTCGTAGGCTCGTCATGGTCAAGTAACATGACCTCTAGAACAGGATTACCGTACCACTCTGGTGCAGATATCACTCTAGTTTACCTATGAGGTTCGGTAGTAACTTGATCTGAAGTTACATGATCATCATCATTAGCTTCCTCACTAATTGGTGTAGTAGTCACAGGAACAGATTTCTGTGATGAACTACTTTCCAATAAAGGAGGAGGTACAGTTACCTCATCAAGTTCTGCTTTCCTCCCACTCACTTCTTTCGAGAGAAACTCCTTCTCTAGAAAGGATCCATTCTTAGCAATGAATATCTTGCCTTCAGATCTGTGATAGAAGGTGTACCCAACATTTTCTTTTGGGTATCCTATGAAGATTTACTTCTCCGATTTGGGTTCGAGCTTATCATGTCGAAACTTTTTCACATAAGCATCGCAGTCCCAAACTTTAAGAAACGACAGCTTAGGTTTCTCGCCAAACCACAGTTCATACGGTGTCATCTCCACGGATTTAGATGGTGCCCTATTTAACGTGAATGTATTTGTCTCTAATGCATAACCCCAAAATGATAGCGGTAAATCAGTAAGAGACGTCATAGATTGCACCATATCTAATAAAGCACGGTTACGATGTTCGGACATACCATTACACTGTGGTGTTCCAGGTGGCGTGAGTAGTGAAACTATTTCATGTTGTTTTAACTGAAGGCCAAACTCGTAACTCAAATATTTTACTTCTGCGATCATATCGTAGAAACTTTCATTTTGTTATGATGATTCTCCACTTCACTATGAAATTCATTGAACTTTTCAAATGTTTCAGACTTGTGTTTCATCAAGTAGATATACTCATATCTGCTCAAATCATCTGTGAAGATCAGAAAATAATGATACCTGCCGCGAGCTTCAATATTCATCGGACCACATACATCAATATGCATGATTTCCAACAAATCTGTTGCTTGCTTCATTGTTCCGGAGAACAGAGTCTTAGTCATCTTGCCCATGAGGCATGGTTCGCAAGCATCAACTGATCATAATCAAGTGATTCCAAAAGCCCATCAACATGGATTTTCTTCATGCGCTTTACACCAATATGACCTAAACGGCAGTGCCACAAATAAATTGCACCATCATTATTAACTTTGCATTTTTTGGTTTCAATATTATGAATATATGTATCACTACGATCGAGATCCAACAAACCATTTTCATTGGGTGTGTAACCATATAAGGTTTTATTCATGTAAACAGAACAACAATTTATTCTCTTACTTAAATGAATAACCGTATTGCAATAAGCATGATCAAATCATATTCATGCTCAACGCAAACGCCAAATAACACTTATTTAGGTTCAACACTAATCCCAAAAGTATAGGGAGTGTGCGATGATGATCATATCAATCTTGGAACCACTTCCAACACACATCGTCACTTCACCCTTAACTAGTCTATGTTCATTCTGCAACTCCCGTTTCGAGTTACTACTCTTAGCAACTGAACCAGTATCAAATACCGAGGGGTTGCTACGAACACTAGTAAAATACACATCAATAATCTGCATATCAAATATACCTTTGTTCACTTTGCCATCCTTCTTATCCACCAAATACTTGGGGCAGTTCCGCTTCCAGTGACCAGTCCCTTTGCAGTAGAAGCACTTAGTCTCAGGCTTAGGACCAGACTTGGGCTTCTTCACTTGAGCAGCAACTTGCTTGCCGTTCTTCTTGAAGTTCCCCTTCTTCCCTTTGCCCTTTTCTTGAAACTAGTGGTCTTGTCTACTATCAACACTTGATATTTTTCTTGATTTCTACCTTCGTCGATTTCAGCATTACGAAGAGCTTGGGAATCGTTTCCGTTATCCCTTGCATATCATAGTTCATCACGAAGTTCTACTAACTTGGTGATGGTGACTAGAGAATTCTGTCAATCACTATTTTATCTGGAAGATTAACTCCCACTTGATTCAAGCGATTGTAGGACCCAGACAATCTGAGCACATGCTCACTGCTTGAGCTATTCTCCTCCATCTTTTAGCTATAGAACTTGTTGGAGACTTCATATCTCTCAACTCGGGTATTTGCTTGAAATATTAACTTCAACTCCTAGAACATCTCATATGGTCCATGACGTTCAAAACGTCTTTGAAGTCCCGATTCTAAGCCGTTTAAGCATGGTGCACTAAACTATCAAGTAGTCATCATATTGAGCTAGCCAAATGTTCATAACATCTGCATCTGTTCTTGCAATAGGTTTGTCACCTAGCGGTGCATCAAAGACATATTTCTTCTGTGCAGCAATGAGGATAAACCTCAGATCACGGATCCAATCCGCATCATTGCTACTAACATCTTTCAACTTAGTTTTCTCTAGGAACATATCAAAAATAAAACAGGGGAGCTAAACACGAGCTATTGATCTACAACATAGATATGATAATACTACCAGGACTAAGTTCATGATAAATTAAAGTTCAATTAATCATATTACTTAAGAACTCCCACTTAGAAAGACATCCCTCTAATCTTCTAAGTGATCACGTGATCCAAATCAACTAAACCATAACCGATCATCATGTGAAATGGAGTAGCTTTCAATGGTGAACATCAATATGTTGATCATATCTACTATATGATTCACGCTCGACCTTTCGGTCTTAGTGTTCCGAGGCCATATCTGCATATGCTAGGCTCGTCAAGTTTAACCTGAGTATTCTGCGTGTGCAAAAACTGGCTTGCACCCGTTGTAGATGGACGTAGAGCTTATCACACCCGATCATCACGTTGTGTCTGGGCACGACGAACTTTGGCAACGGTGCATACTCAGGGAGAACACTTTTATCTTGAAATTTAGTGAGAGATCATCTTATAATGCTACCGTCAATCAAAGCAAGATAAGATGCATAAAAGATAAACATCACATGCAATCAATATAAGTGATATGATATGGACATCATCATCTTGTGCTTGTGATCTCCATCTCCGAAGCACCGTCATGATCATCATCGTCACCGGCGCGACACATTGATCTCCATGGTAGCATCGTTGTTGTCTCGCCAATCTTATGCTTCCACGTCTATCGCTACCGCTTAGTGATAAAGTAAAGCATTACAGCGCAATTGCATTGCATACAATGAAGCGACAACCATATGGCTCCTGCCAGTTGCCGATAACTCGGTTACAAAACATGATCTTCTCATACAATAAAATTTAGCATCATGTCTTGACCATATCACATCACAACATGCCCTGCAAAAACAAGTTAGATGTCCTCTACTTTGTTGTTGCAAGTTTTACGTGGCTGCTACGGGCTTAAGCAAGAACCGTTCTTACCTACGCATCAAAACCACAACGATAGTTTGTCAAGTCGGTGCTGTTTTAACCTTCGCAAGGACCGGGCGTAGCCACACTTGGTTCAACTAAAGTTGGAGAAACTAACACCGGCCAGCCACCTGTGTGCAAAGCACATCGGTAGAACTAGTCTCGCGTAAGCGTACGCGTAATGTCGGTCCGGGCCGCTTCATCCAACAATACCGCCGAACCAAAGTATGACATGCTAGTAAGCAGTATGACTTATATCGCCTACAACTCACTTGTGTTCTACTCGTGCACAACATCAACGCATAAAACCTAGGCTCGGATGCCACTGTTGGGGAACGTAGTAATTTCAAAAAATTTCCTATGCACACGCAAGATCATGCTGATGCATAGCAACGAGAGGGGAGAGTGTTGTCTATGTACCCTCGTAGACCTTTCGCGGATGCGTTATATCAACGCGGTTGTTGTAATCGTACGTCTTCACGTCCGACCAATCCAAGTATCGAAAGCACGGCACCTCCGAGTTCTGCACACGTTCGGCTCAGTGACGTCCTCGCCTTCTCGATCCAGCAAGAGGGGCGAAGTAGTAGATGAGTTCCGGCAGCACGACGGCGTGGTGACGGTGTTGGTGAAGAACAATCTCCGCAGGGCTTCTCCTAAGCACTACGAGAACTATGATGGAGGATAAACTAGAGGGGACGGGGTTGCCGGCACACGACTTGGTGTTTCTTGATGTGTCTTTGGTGCTAGCCCTACCCCTCTATTTATATGTTGAGCCCTGGGGTGGAAACTTGGAGTAAAAGCCTCCTTAAAGTCGGTTTCACCTGAAAGGCAAGAGTCCTTCTCGGACTCCAGGGCTAGACGCCAGGGTTCCCGGCGTCTACCCCGTAGACGCCAGGGTTCCTGGCGTCTAGCCTCTGGTCTATGCAAAACTTCCTTTTGCACTTTCCAAAAGCCTTGTGGGCTTTCCCCTTTGGCCCATATAAACAGTTCTCGTGCCCAAACATTTCGAGAAACATCCGAAACCCCTTCTGGTGAATTACGGAACCCTTCCGGAGATCAAACATTACTATCCCATATATGAAACTTTGTCTCCGGACCATTCCGGAGTTCCTCGTCATGTCCGTGATCTCATCCCAGACTCTGAACAACATTCGGTCATCAACATACATAACTCATATAGTACTATATCATCAACGAATGTTAAGCGTGTGGACCCTACGGGTTCGAGAACTATGTAGACATGACCGAGACACCTCTCTGGTCAATAACCAATAGCAGGACCTGGATGCCCATATTGGCTCCTACATATTCTACGAAGATCTTTATCGGTGAGACCGCATAACAACATACGTTGTTCCCTTTGTCATTGGTATGTTACTTGCCCGAGATTCTATCGTCGGTATCTCAATACCTAGTTCAATCTCGTTACCAGCAAGTCTCTTTACTCGTTCCGTAATACATCATCCCGCAACTAACTCATTAGTTGCAATGCTTGCAAGGCTTACAGTGATGTGCATTACCGAGTGGGCCTAGAGATACCTCTCCGACAATCGGAGTGACAAATCCTAATCTCGAAATACGCCAACCCAACAAGTACCTTTGGAGACACCTGTAGAGCAACTTTATAATCACCCAGTTACGTTGTGACGTTTGGTGGCACACAAAGTGTTCCTCTGGTAAACGGGAGTTGCATAATCTCATAGTCATAGGAACATGTATAAGTCATGAAGAAAGCAATAGCAACAAACTAAACGATCAAGTGCTAAGCTAATGGAATGGGTCAAGTAAATCACATCATTCTCCTAATGATGTGATCTTGTTAATCAAATGACAACTCATGTCTATGGTTAGGAAACATAACCATCTTTGATCAACGAGCTAGTCAAGTAGAGGCATACTAGTGACACTCTGTTTGTCTATGTATTCACACATGTATTATGTTTCTGGTTAATACAATTCTAGCATGAATAATAAACATTTATCATGATATAAGGAAATAAATAATAACTTTATTATTGCCTCTAGGGCATATTTCCTTCAAAGACAACCTTCTGATCTATGCCGGGACGAGCAGCGATGTACTGGAGGTCGATGCCGACCACCTTGTACTTGTCTCTAGCAAGCAACTGCTCAACGCTGTTGATGTAGTCGTCCACCACGGCCGGGTCGATGGTGTACACCACCGAGAGATCCGTCTCCCTCGCGTGGGTCTCCACTCTATGCTCGCCGAACTCCATTGGAGTGCCGCCAGACATCCCCTCTCTATGTGCCGTCGTGGGTGTGCTTGTTGTGTTGTGGGGCGCGATCGAAAGGTTGAAGAGACTAAGGTTATAATGGCCGCGGGAATTAAAGGGGAAGCCGGACGACCAGGAATATCGGCAGGCCCTAATAGCAGTTCCAATTTGCAGCACGTAACTCTATCGTGCTGCATGTAACTTCATCGCATGGCAACGCGTGCGGCGCAACCGCATGCATATGGGGCCCCCCGTGATCGTGCGAACGCCCAACCGCTGGCAGAGCGCGCGCGGAGGGACGCGAGCAGAGCACTCTGCGGTCGCCTCAAGGAAAAGCTGTCCACAAGCCGAGCGCGCCAACGGACGCGACGGAGCGCGCCGTGGCGCCTAACGACGAGCAGATCTTGCCAAGGGACGCGAGCAGACGATGGCACAGTGATACGTGGCAAATAAGATGAACTGTGCGAGCGATGTCGGAGACATCAAGCACGAATCAGATTAGAGTTGCGTGTGCGATACATGGCAGATAGTTGATCCATCAGAGCTGTTTGTGATGGAATAAGCCGCGTGTGTTACGGGCAAATGCTTGCTGGTGTATAACCTTAAATTTAACCAAAAAAGTGTTAATGCATGTTACAAAAATTGTATAGCCGGAAACTATGTTCAAATACGACTCCAACGATATAATTTATGGCGACATGCATTCGTATTTTATTAGTTAATAAATCCTACTTATAAACCAGGACGGGGGTATAGTAGGTAAGTAAATCGCAAACGTTTTTTATTAACTGTATGTGTACGTGTCCTCTCGTCCTCCCCACGCATGTCTTGTCACCCCGCTGCCGCAGACGGCTTACAGCGCAAGCTTGCATAGCACGCGGGGGCGTTCTTTTGGCCAAATGGTAGCGCCAATGAATCGTCGGTGAGCCTGTTCCCACGCAACCTCGCATGTTTCTGTGCAAGCTTCCCGCCCGACTCGGTGAAATCCCCCAAAATCCCAATGCTTATCAGTCTGCTATAAAAACCCTCACGGCCGGCGAGTCCTGCGTCACATTTTCCCCTCCCTCCCTGTAGCTTATCTCGTCTGCTTCTTTCACAATCGCCAATGGCACCGGTCCGTCGTCGTCGCTCAGCCACTCCACCATCATCAGAGGACAGCCCCAGCTGGGAGGCTACACCGCGGTGGCGGCGCAGTCCCTGGTGTAGTGTAGTGCGCGTGGCATCCCTGTTGGGTGTGTGCGGAAGACCAACCACACGCTCCGCCGCCGCTGCCCATCGGCAGCTGTTGCCGGCCGCCGTTGCCACCACACCACTGTCGAAAGCGAGGGCCATCTCCCGCTCCGCTGCCGCGGCCCAAAGGTGGGAGGTGGTTGTCGTGGTTGCCACCCCACTGCCGGCCACCACGGCCATCACCCGCTCCGCCACTGCGTCCTGAAGGCGGGAGGTGGTGGTCGTGGCCGCCACCCCATTGTCGGCCGCCGTGGCCGCCAGCCCACCGTCGACCGCCAGGATCATCACCAACTCCGCCACTGCCACCCGAAGGAGGGGGGGTGGAGGTGGAGGCCCACACATGCGTCAGCGACCTTGCGCACTACATTGAGTTCCTGTGGGAAGAGGAGGAGCGCCTCGTTGAGCATGCAAAGAGCCTTACCGCAGCCATGGCCGCAACACACACCAATGCAGAGGCGAGGAATCAGGAGATCTACGAGCAGTCTAGCCGCTTCGAGAGGGATCGTCTGGAGCGGCAGTGGGTGTTCGAGCTCGTCGGTAGGCTCCTCCTCCTCCTCCTCTACCTCTTACTGAGCATGCTCGACAGAGGAGAGGCTGCCAGAAGTAGCACAAAGCCCCTCTGTGGTACTAGTAGTATTTAGGGGCTATTTTGTTCAGTTCATCTGACTATATATGCGTGGTCGAACTGTACAACGTACTTAAAAGTAGCTAGTATATATAGTTGAACTAGCTATTTCAGTACGTGGTTGGCAACAATTGGGGAGAAGTTTGGTCGGTTCAGCTGTCGAGTTGAACTGTTTGTAGAAATTAAGAACGACTGCTTAATGTATGAATGAAATCTATGCTTAATTACTGATTTTTAGTTGCAAAAATTACATAGTGCTAATGATTTCTAGCAGCATATTTTGACAAATCGCAGTGTTACAAGGATTGACAAATGGCAACGATACTAGATCAACAAATGTAAATCTTTCCAGTTTGACAAATGGCAACATACCCAATATGACATATGCAAATCTTACCAAATTGTTTGTACATGGTTGCACACGGTCATCCAGAAAAACCGTTTGCGTTGAAGGGATGCACAAATCCTGTGCTGCTCTCACTTTGCATACGGGTGTTCTATCTAAATCGTTTGCGATCAAGAGCAGCAGAAATCCTGCTCGGCACATTTTCTCTTGGCTTCCTGCGGAAGCTGTCAGTTTGTATACAGGTGTTCTAACTAAAACGTTTGCGATGAGTGTTTTATATTTAAAAAGCGAATTAAACTGCGGCTTGGGCGCCATTAATGGAGAGGACGCGAGCAAGGCGGGTGGCCATGGAAATCAAAGGGCTCACTTCCCAGTGAGTCTGCGCAGCGTACAGGTCGCACGCTTCCCGATGAGCGTGCACACTCGAGGACAGGTTGCATGCCTCTCGGTCAGCCTGCGCACAGGACTGCGCTCGCACGCCTCCCGTTTAGTCAAGGTCAAGCAGCTGTCCGCACGGCACCTCCTACAGCCATTAAAACCAAGACATGTGGCATCACATGAATGGTTAACAAAATTTTGAATTTACCAGAATTTAAAAACCAGGCATCTCAATGTTTTGCCGGCAATCAACGGTGCCCCGGTGTTTGAAATTCATGCCCATTTCTTACATGGGACCTAATCATGCACCCAAGGACACAGATTTGATTTTTCAACCAATTTATATGCACAGGAGCATGTGCATGTAGTTCAAATTTCAATTATGCACATAAAATGCATTGAAAACTCAGTTAATGCATAAAAATGTCCAAACGAACCCCGAAAAATCAAAAAAAAATCACACAACACTCCTGTTGTTCTATTTTGACACGAGAAAACATTTCAAAGCAATAAGAGGCAATGGATATTGTTTCGTCCCCAAAGGTGAGACGTTCCTTACCGAAAACCATCATGCTTGTTGTGAGAAGCTCCGGTTTATGAGAAGCAAATACGCAAACCTGCCCCCAAATGGGAAAATTTTATACCACAGCATGTTGATGCCGCTCCATAACATCATGCCGAGTTTCATGAATTTAAGACGAGTTTTGGATGCACTAGAATATTAAAAACCAGGCATCTCAATGTTTTGGCGGCAATCAACGGTGCCCCGGTGTTTGAAATGCATTCCCATTTATTGCATGGGACCTAAGCATGCACCCAAGGACACATATTTGATTTTTCAACCAATTCATATGCAATGGAGCATGTACATGTAGTTCAAATTTGAATTATGCACATAAAATGCATTGAAAACTCAGTTAATGCATAAAAATGTCCAAACGAACCCCGAAAAATCACAAAAATTCGCACAGCACTCCTGTTGTTCTAAGTTGACACGAGAAAAAAATTTGAAAGCAATAAGAGGCAATGGATATCATTTCGTCCACAAAGGTGGGACGTTCCCTACCGAAAACCATCATGCTTGTTCTGAGAAGCTCCGGTTTATGAGAAGCATATACCCAAACCTGCCCCAAATGGGACAAAATATGTACCACGACATGTTGATGCCTCTCCATGATAGCATGCCAAGTTTCATGAATTTCAGACGAGTTTTTGATTTACTAGAATTTAAAAACTAGGCATCTCAATATTTTGTCGGCAATCAACGGTGCCCTAGTGTTTGAAAGTCATTCCCATTTCTTGCATGAGACCTAAGCATGCACCCAAGGACACAAATTCAATTTTTCAACCAATTTATATTCACTGGAGCATGCGCATGTAGTTCAAATTTGAATTATGCACATAAAATGCATTGAAAACTCAGTTAATGCATAAAAATGTCCATACGAACGCCGAAAAATCACAAAAATTCGCACAATACTCCTGTTGTTCTCTGTAGACACGAGAAAAAAATTTGAAAGCAACAAGAGGCAATGGATATCGTTTCATCCCCAAAGGTGGTACGTTCCCTACTGAAAACCATCATGCTTGTTGTGAGAAGCTCCGATTTGTGAGAATCATATACCCAAACCAGCCCCAAATGGGACAAAATTTGTAGCACGGCATGTTGATGCCGCTCTATGATAGCATGCCAAGTTTTATGAGTTTCAGACGAGTTTTGGATTTACTAAAATTTAAAAACCAGGCATCTCAATGTTTTGGCGGCAACCAACGATGCCCCGGTGTTTGAAATTCATTCCCATTTCTTGCATGGGACCTAAGCATGGACCCAAGGACACATATCTGATTTTTGACCAATTTATATGCACTGAAGCATGCGCATGTAGTTCATATTTGAATTATGCACATAAAATGCATTGAAAACTCAGTTAATGCATAAAAATGTCCAAACGAACCCCGAAAAATCACAAAAATTCGCACAGCACTCCTGTTGTTCTATGATGACACGAGAAAAAAATTTGAAAGCAATAAGAGGCAATGGATATCATTTCGTCCACAAAGGTGGGACGTTCCCTACCGAAAACCATCATGCTTGTTGTGAGAAGCTCCGGTTTGTGAGAAGCATATACCCAAACCTGCCCCAAATGGGACAAAATTTGTACCACCACATGTTGATGCCGCTCCATGATAGCATGCCAAGTTTCATGAATTTCAGACGAGTTTTGGATTTACTAGAATTTAGAAACCAGGCATCTCAATGTTTTGGCGGCAATCAACGGTGCCCCGGTGTTTGAAATTCATTCCCATTTCTTGCATGGGACCTAAGCATGCACCCAAGGACACATATTTGATTTTTAACCAATTTATATGCACTGGAGCATGCACATGTAGTTCATATTTGAATTGTGCATATAAAATGCATTGAAAACTCAGTTAATGCATCAAAATGTCCAAAGGAACCCCGAAAAATCACAAAAATTCGCACAACACTCCTGTTGTTCTATGTAGACACGAGAAAAAAATTGAAAGCAATAAGAGGCAATGGATATCGTTTCGTCCCCAAAGGTGGGACGTTCCCTACCGAAAACCATCATGCTTGTTGTGAGAAGCTCCGGTTTGTGAGAAGCATATACCCAAACCTGCCCCAAATGGGACAAAATTTGTACCACGACATGTTGATGCCGCTCCATGATAGCATGCCAAGTTTCATGAATTTCAGACGAGTTTTGGATTTACTAGAATTTAAAAACCAGGCATGTCGATGTTTTGGCGGCAATCGACGGTGCCTCGGTGTTTGAAATGCATTCCCATTTCTTGCATGGGACCTAAGCATGCACCCAAGGACACAGATATGATTTTTCAACCAATTTATATGCACTGGAGCATGTGCATGTAGTTCAAATTCGAATTATGCACATAAAATGCATTGAAAACTTAGTTATGCATAAAAATGTCCAAATGAACCCCAAAAAATCACAAAAATTCACACAACACTCCTGTTGTTCTATGTTGACACGAGAAAAAATTGAAAGCAATAAGAGGCAATGGATATCATTTCGTCCCCAAAGGTGGGACGTCCCTACCGAAAACCATCATGCTTGTTGTCAGAAGCTCCGGTTTGTGAGAAGCATATACCCAAACCTGCCCCAAATGGGACAAAATTTGTACCACGGCATGTTGATGCCGCTACATGATAGCATGCCAAGTTTCATGAATTTCAGACGAGTTTTGGACTTACTAGAATTTAAAAACCAGGCATCTCAATGTTTTGCCGGCAATCAACGGTGCCCTAGTGTCTCAAATTCATTCCCATTTCTTGCATGGGACCTGAGGGAGTCCTGGACTAAGGGGTCCTCGGGCGTCCGGCCTGTTAGCCATGGGACGGACTGATGGGCTGTGAAGAACATGAAGACTGAAGACTGCCCCGTGTCCGGATGGGACTCTCCTTGGCGTGAAGGGCAAGCTTGGCGACCAAACATGTAGATTCCTTTCTTTGTAACCGACCTTGTGTAACCCTAGATCCTCCCCGGTGTTTATATAAACCGGAGGACTTAGTCTGGAGGGGGAGATACTCATTATCATAGCCATACAAGCTAGACCTCTAGGGTTTAGCCATTATGATCTCGTGGTAGATCAACTCTTGTAATACTCGTATTTATCAATATCAATCAAGTAGGACGTAGGGTATTACCTCCATAGAGAGGGCCCGAACCTGGGTAAACATCATGTCCCCTGTCTCCTATTACCATCGACCATAGACGCACAGTTCGGGACCCCCTACCCGAGATCCGTCGGTTTTGAGACCGACATTGGTGCTTTCACTGAGAGTTCCACTGTGTCGTTCTCAAAAGGTTCGATGGCCCCTTCAATCGTCTAGAATGACGTTACCCAAGGAGAAACCTTCCTCACCGGACAGATTTTCGTGTTCGGCGGCTTCGCACTGCGGGCCAACTTGTTTGACCACCTGGAGCAGATCGAGAGCTACGCCCTTGGCCATCAGGTCAGGTTTGGGAGCTTGAATTACGTTGCGGACATCCGTGGAGATTTGATCTTCGCCGGATTCGAGACTGCAGCGACCGCTCCTGGTCACCTTGACGAACATGACCTAAATCTGTTGTCAGACCGCATCCGGGAGATAGCTCCTGTAACCACTCCGGCCTTAGAACCGGAGCACACCGCGGCATCCAAGGATTGGAGGCTCAACCCCACAATGGAGGCCACAGATTCCCTGGCATTGGGGCCACACATTGATACGTCTCCATCGTATCTACTTTTCCAAACACTTTTGCCCTTGTTTTGGACTCTAACTTGCATGATTTGAATGGAACTAACCCGGACTGACGCTGTTTTCAGCAGAATTACCATGGTGTTATTTATGTGCAGAAACAAACATTCTCGGAATGACCTAAAACTTCACGGAGCAACTTTTTGGAAAATATAAAAAATACTTGCAAAAGATGAAGGCCAGGGGGCCCACCACCTGTCCACGAGGGTGGGGGCGCGCCTGCCCCCCTAGGTCGCGGCCCCCTACCTCGTGGCCCCCTGGTGCTCCTCCGACTCCAACTCCAACTCTATATATTGTGTTTCGAGAAGGAAAAAATCAGAGAGAAGAATTCATCGCATTTTACGATATGGAGCCGCCGCCCAGCCCTAAAACCTCTCGGGAGGGCTGATCTGGAGTCCGTTCGGGGCTCCGGAGAGGGGAATCCGTCGCCATCGTCACCATCAACCATCCTCCATCACCAATTTCATGATGCTCACCGCCGTGCGTGAGTAATTCCATCGTAGGCTTGCTGGACGGTGATGGGTTGGATGAGATTTATCATGTAATCAAGTTAGTTTTGTTAGGATTTGATCCCTAGTATCCACTATGTTCTGAGATTGATGTTGCTATGACTTTGCTATGCTTAATGCTTGTCACTAGGGCCCGAGTGCCATGATTTTAGATCTGAACCTATTATGTTTTCATCAATATATGAGAGTTCTTGATCCTATCTTGCAAGTCTATAGTCACCTATCACTACAATAAATATGTCAACTTGTGATCTTGACTATTGGTCACTGAAAGGTCATTATTTTTCATTTGCGACCTTTTTTTGACCAAAGACAGAAGGTCAAAAGCTCGCGGTCGTAAACTGAAATTAACGACCTTCTCTGTGAGAAGGTCGTAGACGTTTATGACCAAAATATGTCTACTGTGGCGTTTTGGTCACTAGCAGCCTCCCCAGGCCACGTAGGCATCCGACGTGGCAATCTGATGTGGCACAAGAATCAGCCCGGTCCAATTCGATTTTCTACATGGGCCGAGCCCAACAATTCGGCCTATTTGTGTTTTTTTTCTCATATTAATTTTGGCTAGGTAGATGGGCGAAGCCCAACAATTAAGCCTTCTCATTTTGGGGCCGTGGCCTTTTCTGCTAGAAAGTTTTAGTTTTTTTCAAATGGGTCCCAGATGTCAGGTTCAGGTACGTGGGTCCGAGATGTCAGGTTCAGGTACGTGGGTCCCAGCTAGCAAGTTCATATTCTTCATATTTCAATTTAACAGTAAATAAATAACCAGTATTTAAATTGCCACAAACAAAAAACACACATAATACTCCAAATATTATCAGCCAGATTCAGTACAGAGCTCCTATTGTACAAATAACATATACTTTACAAGCTCTACACATAATAAGCTCTAAACGTGATACTCCAAACATTCTCCAGAAGCTCTACAAGTATGGAAATCACAGTTACAAGCTCCACATGTGATACAGTTACAAGCTATGTTCTTCAGCATGGAGCTCCTTCGATAACAATCACAAACTAGGCACCTACTCCTGTCAGGACTGGGCACAAACGGTGATATGCCTTCCACGGTCACCCTGATACATGAATCAACAGAGAAGAATTAGGAAAACTGGAGCCAATATAGATAGAAGAGACCATTCAAAAAATAACAACTATTTATATTAGAATGACGATACAAATTCAGCTAGTACCATGATTTTTGTTCTCCAGCTAGTTAAAATGAGATACTCATTCATACAAGAAAACAGAGAAAAATATGAATATGTATTGCATAAGTGCGAGTCGTGCAAAAAACTTCACTACACCAAATTGCACCTAAAAAACAATACCATTCTACTACCACAACCATCCGTTCAGCTAATAGCACGCAAAGTATCAATGTTCTGTTCTTATCAGCTTATTCTTATGCATAAAGCAACTAAGGAAACCAAAAGAGGGGCACTAACTAGTATGGAGCTGGCCAAATATGTGAACGAATCATACTAGTTCGTAGAAATTAGGTTACAACAGATCATTGATGGTAAATTACAGAAGAAAAAAGAACATCTACTACGGTGGGAAGGCAGTAAACGAGGCAGGCAGAGCAGAGCAGGGGACCTTCTGGATATCTCTCATAGCATACACTTATGATCTCAAGCAAACAGATCGATATAGCATCATTCAGGCAAATGGAAGAAAAAGAGGGAGTTTGCGGCAACTTATAGCATATCGATCAGCATGTCCGTCATCTCCTGCTCTGTGACATGAAATGTGACTGCACTGTACATGGGAGAAGATCATGTTTCTGTAAACACTCCAGCAACAGCAATCCAGGGCCTTCTTCTCTTGCTCGTTGTTTTTCTCCGGGCTTGCTCCTTCTTCTCCTGGGTGTGCTCCTTCTTCTCGTACAACAGCAGCAACAACAGGTTAATGACAACAGTAGATTGACAACAACAGCAGGCCAATAACAAAAAAACAGACCAGAATAAGATGCATCCAAACGATTCTCAACAGGAATAAGATGCATCTACAGACCAGAATACCTTTTCAAGTAGACAAGCATGATCTAAACTTGAAGGGCAAGATTAGCAGGCAAGGTAAATACTTAACAAGGTAATTCAGGGTCAGAGCAAATTAGAGATGCAAGGGGTCGTCTGTAGAAGCACCCAACAGTTTAATTGAAGCAAATTGGAGATGACAGGGTGGTCAAATGATCATACCATGACAGTATATAGAAACCATTGAAGCACATCATGCATGCTGAAAGATCGTAACATGGTTGAATTTTAATTGAAGCACATCATGGAAATTTTAATTGAATTCAGTTAAATTTGTGCTACTGCTGCTGTTATATGCTTTTTTATTTGAGATAACAGTACATAAATCATCAGACCAGATATTGATTATATGCTTTCAATGAATGTAAATACATATATGAAGTTTCACAGAAGAAATCGCAAACAACAGAAATGCATCATTATTCTTAATCCCATATCATCAGTTTGCGCAAGTTGCAGCACCATGCAGCAATTTCCACTCCAATCCAGGAAGAGCACTACTACTTGCAGATAACCAGAGTTCAACAAAGATACACGTATCATCAGTTTGCCAAACATGGCAGTGTTCGGTTCAGAAATATGCAGTACAAATGGCCAAACACAGATGCGTTCAGTTTCAGAAGAATCTGAAAGCCAGATCTCATCTGGAAGCCAAACTTGCATTGTTACAAACACATGGTAGAGATTAGTACAAGCACTTACTAATCAGGTCGGACTGAAGAAATCACTAGCAGCGGAAATGCATCATTCTAAATCTTCTCAGTTTGCAAAACAAGATTCAACAAGCAAACAACCATTATGAACAAGCAGTAGCACTACTTCTTGCAGACGCAACGCAAGGGCTCGGTTTACAAGAGTAAAAAAACACAGCATTAGTAAGATCATGTAGTACCACAACTGCAACATTTTCTAGATAGATAATCAGTTTGCAAAAGCAACGCGTTCAGTTCTTACATCCAACCAGCCAACAAAGCATTGGCAATCACTCAGCACATGCACTACGACTACCACTACTTTCATATAGAGACAAGCAGAGTCAATAGCGACCATATATGCAAATCAACCAGAATTTTACCTGCCCCTGGTGGCGCCGGAGATGGATGCTTTTGCTGCTGGCCTTCACCGCCCCTGACGCTGCTGCTCATGGACGGAAACCGCATCACGTTAGGGAAGAGGATGGAAGGGAATGCAATGGAAGAAGAAATCGAAAAGGAGAGGAGAGGAGAGGGGGCTGACCGTTGGGGTTCTCCATGGCGTCGGTGTCGGGGCAGCCTTCCTGTCCATGCCATGGCGGCCCGGAGCGTGAGCGACGACGACGTGCTAGATGGATCTGGTAGCGAGAGGAGACGAGGTGAGGAAGAGAGGATCTGGTAGGGATAGGATACGAGGTGAGGAAGAGAGGGGACCAACCTTAGTCACCGGAGACACGCCAACAACGCGGTGGACCAAACCCTATCCACGGGAGACGGTCGCGCATGGCCGCTGGAGCACGCGAGCACCGGATCTGGGCGGAGCGCGAGGCCGCCGCCGCCCCTCCCCCGCCGTGGGGCCAGGTGCTGGTCACCTCCCACGAAAGGAGACAGAGACGGAGCCGGCGCGGACATGGATGGGACTCGGACGCGCTCGCGGTCGGTGGTGGTGGCCATGTCCACGACGGCCAGTGAAGGGGTGGGTGGCGGCGAGGGGAGGGATCTGAGGTGGGGAGGGGAGAGGTGGGTGGCGGCGGCGAGGATCTGAGGTGGGGAGGGAGGGATGGATGGCGGCGAGGGGAGGGATCTGGATCGGGAGCGACGATTCTGGCCGGAGGCGAGGGAGGAGTGGAGGGGGGGGGGAAGGGGAGGGTGCAGACGAGGGGAGAGGTGGGCGGCGGAAGGAAGGGGAGGACGGGGCAGCGGCGGAGCGATGGTCGACGGGGAGAGGAGTGGGGCGGGTGGTCGACGGGGAGCGAGGCGATGAGGAGCAGGCGCACGGGCGCGAACGGCGGGAGCAGGTGGTCGTCCACGAAGGTGGCGGCGCCGGTCCAATGGAGGGAAAGGGGAGAGGGGTTAGGGTTTGGGTTGCGGGGAGAGGAGTGGTGTGCGGGGGAGAGGAGGAGAGGGGGGAGGAGTGGTGTGCCCGCGAGGGGGGAGGAGTGGGTGAGTGGTGGCATTTTGCCAATGACAGGTGGGCCCGTGAGGAATTAGGCCCACATGTCAGTGTCCTCAACGACATGTGGTGTAGGTGAGTGGAGCTGCTTTCGGGTGGGTGTGGGTGGGGAGAGGGTGAGGGGTGTTGGCCGTTGGATCTGGCAGGATCCGACGGTCTCTAATGCTTGATCCACGTGACATGCCCATTGACCAATCAGAATGAAGTGCAGGTTTTGATGATGTTATGACCATCTAAAATGGTCGTAATCAATTTTCCATTTTCCGAGTGCCTGAAATGAGTTTTTTTTGTGAAGGATCTACCATATATTTGTTGCAAAATTGGACCTAATCAATTTTATAAAATACTAGGACATATTTAATGCACAATTGACAAAATGGTTCGGTGTCAAAAGTTTTGATCCACCTCTGGTGAAAAAGACAAATTCCTGCCAATTCAGCTGGAAGCGGGTCAAATTTGAACTGTAGATGCCTTATAGTTTGCTTTTTGTTTTTTTTCCAAAAATCATTTCTAGGTACATAAGTATCTATTTAATCAGAGAAACACCAATAAAATTCCAAGATTCATCCGCTAGCTAGGAACGGTCAAGCCCGTCGTTTTGACCGCATTTTGAAACAGGCATAAAAAATTGAAAAAAAATCAAAAAAATGGAAAACCTTCGCATTGTGTCATTATATGTGACCAAGTTTCCAGGAAAAATAATAAACTTGTAATACGGTAATTATTTTAAAAAAGTGTTCTCAGAAATGAGCTATCATGCGTGAAGATTCATGGCTTTCTAGCCGAATGATCAATCTTATGGCCACATTCACGGCATAGTTGTTCAAACGATCTCATATCGTGCACAAGGGGGCATCTTGGAATTCCAAACAATGTTGCCTAAGGGAGTTTTCATTTTCTTTTCACGGAAAATTCATTTTCCACTTTCCGAGTGCCTGAAATGAGTTTTTTTGTGTGAAGGATCTACCATATATTTGTTGCAAAATTGGACCTAATCAATTTGATAAAATACTAGGACATATTTAATGCACAATTGACAAAATGGTTGGGTGTGAAAAGTTTTGATCCACCTCTGGTGAAAAAGACAAATTCCCGCCGATTCAGTTGGAAGCGGGTCAAATTTGAACTGTAGATGCCTTATAGTTTGCATTTTATTTTTTCCAAAAATCATTTCTAGGTACATAAGTATCTATTTAATCAGAGAAACACCAAAAAAAATTCCAAGATTCAACCACTAGCTAGGAACGGTCAAGCCCGCTGTTTTGACCGCATTTTGAAACAGGCATAAAAAATTCAAAAAAAATAAAAAATGGAAAACCTTCACATTGTGTCATTATATGTGACCAAGTTTCCAGGAAAAATAATAAACTTGTAATACGGTAACTATTTTAAAAAAGTGTTCTCAGAAATGAGCTATCATGCGTGAAGATTCATGGCTTTCTAGCCAAATGATCAATCTTATGGCCACATTCATGGCATAGTTTGTTCAAACGATCTCATATCGTGCACAAGGGGGCATCTTGGAATTCCAAACAATGTTTCCTAAGGGAGTTTTCATTTTCTTTTCACGGAAAATTCATTTTCCATTTTCCGAGTGCCTGAAATGAGTTTTTTGTGAAGGATCTACCATATATTTGTTGCAAAATTGGACCTAATCAATTTTATAAAATACTAGGACATATTTAATGCACAATTGACAAAATGGTTGGGTGTGAAAAGTTTTGATCCACCTCTGGTGAAAAAGACAAATTCCCGCCGATTTAGTTGGAAGCGGGTCAAATTTGAACTGTAGATGCCTTATAGTTTGCATTTTATTTTTTCCAAAAATCATTTCTAGGTACATAAGTATCTATTTAATCAGATAAACACCAAAAAAATTCCAAGATTCAACCACTAGCTAGGAACGGTCAAGCCCGCCGTTTTGACCGCATTTTGAAACAAGCATAAAAAATTCAAAAAAAAATCAAAAAATGGAAAACCTTCGCATTGTGTCATTATATGTGACCAAGTTTCCAGGAAAAATAATAAAGTTGTAATACGACAATTATTTTAAAAAAGTATTCTCAGAAATGAGCTATCATGTGTGAAGATTCATGGCTTTCAAGCCAAATGGTCAATCTTATGGCCACATTCATGGCATAGTTTGTTCAAATGATCTCATATTGTGCACAAGGGTGTATATTGGAATGGCAAACAATGTTGCCTAAGGAAGTTTTCATTTTGTTTGGACGAAAAAACCATTTTCCATTTTTTGAGTGCCCAAAAGGAGGTTTTTTTGTGAAGGACCTCCCAAATAATTGTTGCAAAATTGGACCAAATCAATTTTATAAAATACTAGGACATATTTCATGCACAATTGACAAAATGGTTGGGTGCAAAAAGTTTTGATCCACCTCTCGTGAAAAAGACAAATTTCCGCCGATTCAGTTGAAAGCGGGTCAAATTTGAACTGCAGCTGCCTCATAGTTTACTATTTATTTTTTCCAAAAATCATTTATAATTACATAAGCACCTATTTAATCATAAATACATGGTTTGGTGGCGATACGTCGAGGTTTGGGCGGTGGCCGAGGCCCCCAACTCTAGAGCGCGTAAACTCGCATGCCCGCCGCGTGGTCACCGCGTGACCGTGGCGTTGCCATGTGTTCTGAGCAGCCTAGGAATGTCTAGCGGGTTGGGCACTCCCCAAGTAGGTGCTAGGAAGAAAATTACAACATAAGATTCTCACGAGGAGACTGATCAATGCTCAAACATGAATTAGCAGCCAAGTGTTTGATTAGCGGTACAGGAAATGTACATGGCTAATGGGCGTGAGTTTTGGCTGAGGATGATCAGTTACTAAGAAGACCGTCTTCACAAATTTTCAGCTCAAAAGGAGGAGCCTAGGTGGTACTTTCTTTGCAAACTACCACACTGGACATAACTACGAATGTTGAAGCTCGGCTCAAAATATGAATGGATTGAGCTGGCATTTGGTGGAGGATGGTTATTTGGGCATAGGAAAGCACTGTAGAGAATGGATACTATTTGGACATGCCAAAGTGGTACTTCCTTCACAAACTGTTGTTTTGAACAGAATAGGAAAATGAATATTTTTGAATTATTTTTGAACTAGGCAAGGAAGGTTTTTACATATTTGACGAAGATATGACCCAAAGAATTTATGAGATTTTTTTGGGAATTTTGGGAATGACTGAAATATAGGTTGCTTCACAACCTAGGGCAAAAACTGCCACATGGACATGACACATAGGCAAAACTGATGAGGTGGCGCCTAGTCATAGGAACCCACCACAATTTATAAGGCTATGACCATCTATATTGGTCGTTAACAACTAGAAATAAGGCAGCGGACTAGCGTTGTTTGCTTTATAACCATTTCATGTAAGGAAATTATGACCTTTCTGACCAAAATGGTCGCAATGGTTTAGGGTTTGGAGCCCCCCGAACAGCTTTTGACCAATTGGTCTCAAATGGTCTTAGATCTATGAACAATTCTTCCAGGGTCACTACCAGAAGGTCACTAGTTAACATATTTCTTGTAGTGTATTATGTGTTATGATCCGTTAACCCCGAAGTGACAATAATCGGGATACTTACCGGTGATGACCATAGTTTGAGGAGTTCATGTATTCACTATGTGCTAATGCTGGTACTCTATTAAAAGGAGGCCTTAATATCCCTTAGTTTCCATAAGGACCCCGCTGCCACGGGAGGGTAGGACAAAAGACGTCATTCAATTTCTTTTCCATAAGCACGTATGACTATATTTGGAATACATGCCTACATTACATTGATGAACTGGAGCTAGTTCTGTGTCACCCTAGGTTATGACTGTTACATGATGAACCGCATCCGGCATAATTCTCTATCACCGATCCATTGCCTACGAGCTTTCCATATATTGTTCTTCGCTTATTTACTTTTCTGTTGCTATTGCTATCATCACTACAAAATACCAAAAACACTACTTTTACTACTGTTACCTTTTGCTACCGTTACCACTACTATCATATACTTTGCTACTAAACACTTTGCTGCAGATATTAAGTTTCCAGGTGTGGTTGAATTGACAACTCAGCTGCTAATACTTGAGATATTCTTTGGCTCCCCTTGTGTCGAATCAATAAATTTGGGTTGAATACTCTACCCTCGAAAACTGTTGTGATCCCCTATACTTGTGGGTTATCAAGACTATTTTCTGGCGCCGTTGCCGGGGAGCATAGCTCTATTCTTTGAGTCACTTGGTATTTATATCTGCCTATCATTATGAAGAACTTGAGAGATCCAAAAACCAAGATCTATCCCTCAACTACGAGGGGAGGTAAGGAACTGCCATCTAGCTCTGCACTTGATTCACCTTCTGTTTTGAGTAAGCTTGCGACACCTAAATCTGCTTCTGCTATTCGTTCTGATATGTCACATGTTATGGATGATGCCACTTCTGCTATACATGATACTTATGATGAAACTACTTCTATGCTTGATACTACTGTGCCACTTGGTGAATTTCTTGATGAACAACTTGCTAGGGCTAGAGAGATTGAAAATATTGAATCTGATAATACTGATGAAAGTGATGATGAAGAATCACTTGTTATTCCTAAGGGTTATGTTTTTGATCAAGAAGCTTCTTTAGCTATTTTAGCCTGCAAAGATAGATATGAACTCAAAAGGTTATTAGCTAAATGGAATAAGCAATCTCTAAATGCTAGAATGAAACCTGACCCTGCTTTTGCTACTTCACCTATCTGTGTTACTGATAAGGATTATGAATTCTCTATTGATCCTGATATAATTACTTTGGTTGAATCTGATCCTTTTCATGGTTATGAATCTGAAACTGTTGTGGCACATCTTACTAAACTGAATGATATAGCCACCCTGTTCACTAAAGATGAGAGAACTCGTTACTTTTATATCCTTAAAATATTTCCATTCTCATTAAAGGGTGATGCTAAGATATGGTTTAATTCTCTTGATCCTGGTTGTGTGCGTAGTCCCCAGGATATGATTTATTACTTCTCTGCTAAATATTTCCCTGCTCATAAGAAACAAGCTGCCTTAAGGGATATATATAATTTTGTGCAAATTGAAGAAGAGAGTCTCCCACAAGCTTGGGGGAGGCTTCTCCAATTACTTAATGCTTTGCCTGATCATCCTATTAAGAAAATGAAATACTTGATATCTTTTATAATGGACTAACTGATGCCTCCAGAGATTACCTGGATAGTTGTGCTGGTTCTGTTTTCAGGGAAAGAACACCAGATGAAGCTAAAATTCTATTGAATAATATGTTGGCAAATGAAAATAATCGGACACCTCCGGAGCCAGTTCCTGAGCCTATTCCTAAACCAACTCCGAAGAAGAGGGGTATTCTATTTCTCAGTCCTGAAGATATGCAAGAGGCAAAGAAATCTATGAAAGAAAAAGGTATTAAAGCTAAAGATGTTAAGAATTTACCACCTAATGAAGAAATACATGGTCTTAATTCACCGCCTGTTGAAGAAGCATATGATCTTAATCATTTACCTATTGAAGAAATTCATGATCTTGATAACCCGACACAGGTAGTAAAGGTAAATTCTCTCTATAGATATGATAAAGCTGAAATCCCATTTACTAAATTTGCTAGCCCATGTTTAGATGAGTTTGATAGATTTATGGCTAAGCAAGAAGATTTTAATGCTTATTTTGGTAGACAATTGAAATACAATTCAAATATGCTTGAACACTTGAGTGATTATATGGCTAATGTTAAAGGTGAACTTAAACTTATTAGTAAACATGCTTCTATGGTTACCACTCAAGTAGAACAAGTACTTAAGGCTCAAAATGATTTGCTCAATGAATTGAATAGTAAGGATAATGATAATGCTGTTAGAGTTATGACTAGAGGTGGTAGAATGACTCAGGAACCTTTGTATCCTGAAGTCCATCCTAAAAGAATTGAGCAAGATTCTCAGAGAAATAATATAGATGCACCTAGTTCGTCTAAAAAGAAGAAAAAGAAAAATGATAGGACTTTTGCATGCTTCTAGTGAACCTATTGATGAAACACCTGAGAATCCAAATGATATTTCTATTTCTGATGCTGAAACACAATCTGGTAATGAACCTAAAACTAGTGATAATGTTAATGATAATGTTCATGATGATGCTCAACCTAGTAATGATAATGATATAGAAATTGAACCTGCTGTTGATCTTGATAACCCGCAATCAAAGAATCAACATTATGATAAGAAAGACTTTGTTGCTAGGAAACATGGTAAAGAAAGAGAGCCTTGGGTTCAGAAACCCATGCCTTTTCCTCCCAAGCCATCCAAGAAAAAGGATGATGAGGATTTTGAGCGCTTTGCTGAAATGATTAGACCTATCTTTTTGCGTATGCGATTAACTGATATGCTCAAAATGAATTCTTATGCTAAGTACATGAAAGAAATTGTTACAAATAAAAGAATGATACCGGATGATGAAATTTCCACCATCCTTGCTAATTATACTTTTAAGGGTGGAATACCAAAGAAACTTGGAGATCCAGGAGTACCCACTATACCATGCTCCATTAAAAGAAACTATGTTAAAACCGCTTTATGTGATCTTGGAGCCGGTGTTAGTGTTATGCCTCTCTCTTTATATCGTAGAATTGATTTGAATAAGTTGACACCTACTGAAATATCTTTGCAAATGGATGATAAATCAACTGCTATACCTGTCGGTATTTGTGAGGATGTGCCTGTTGTAGTTGCAAACGTTACTATTTTAACAGACTTTGTTATTCTTGATATTCCTGAGGACAATAGTATGTCTATTATTCTTTGAAGACCCTTTTTGAATACTGCAGGGGTTGTTATTGATTGCACTAAAGGCAATGTCACTTTTCATGTTAATGGTAATGAGCATACGGTACAATTTCCGACGAAACAACCTCAAGTTCATAGTATCAACTCTACTGGAAAAATTCCATCGATTATATTTGGAGGTTTTGAATTTCCTCTTCCTACTGTCAAGAAGAAATATGATATTCTTATTATTGGGGATGTGCATATCCCCGTTGAGATAACATAGTGTTATTCGAAATTTGTCCGGTTCCATGTTATTCAGAATGAGTTCATTAACAAGACTTGATCAACCTTGTTAGTGGATTCCTTTTTGATGATCATGAGATGGATGAAACTAGAAGGCACAACCTTCTGTAACCCACTTTTACTTTATGTTATTTATATCAAATAAAATAAAAACAAATATTTTTATGTACGTTATCTGATTATTCATGCAATATAAAAATACCCCAAAAATAAAAGTTCTCCAAATGCCCTGCAATTTAAATATGATTTTTTCCAGAATATTTGAGAATATTTGGCACTGAGAACACAGCAGGGGGGCAACCACCTGCCCACGAGGGTGGAGGGCGCGCCCTACCCCCTGGGCACCCCCCTGCCTCGTGGGCCCACGGTGGCCCTCCTCCACTTATCCTTTCACCCATACACTTCTTCTTCCTCCCCCAAACACGAATAACCAGCTCAAACCCGAGTCCAAGCTCGTTTTGCTGCCATTTTCGATCTCCTTGCTCAAAGCACCTCTCACAAAACCGCTTAGGGAGATTGTTCCTTGGTATGTGACTCCTCCATTGGTCCAATTAGTTTTTGTTCTAGTGCTTTATTTATTGCAAATTTTTGCTGCTTAGGTGACCCTGTTCTTGAGCTTGCATGTCAATTTTATATGGTCAAAAGTAATTTTGATGCACGATATAGGCTCTAGGCACTTGTAGGAGTAGTTGCTATCAATATTATTGAGTTTGGTCACTTCTATTTTGAAGTCACTAAAAATTTCAGAATTTTTCAGAAAATGATGAAGAGACTTTTGAGGGGCTCATCGAGCCGAAGCTCGAAGGAAAAGGCACCGAAGCCTAAGTATAATCTGCCTCGCACCATGGAGGTTCGGTCGTGTGAATGGCCTTCCGATGATTTCTTGAGAGCAGCCGGGATTTATGAAGATTTTTATGAAATGGCTAAGAATGCAGGCCTCACCGCTTTCCTCCACGACCAACGCGATTAGTATCTCTTACTCACAAATATCTTTGTGCAAAACTTTCATTTCCATTCTAGGAACTCACCACCTATGATGGAGTTTCATTTATATGATGAGCATAAGGAGATGTCACTTTATGATTTTTGTCGGGTTTGTTTAGTCCCTTTCGAGGGCAAGACAGAGGAACCACATCGCGAGGATGTGGATGGGTTTATTGATACTATCACTGTGGGGGAAACAAGGAAGGTTTCCGATGCATGAATCACTAGCATACATTTTCCTGTTTTACGCTATTTTGCATTATTTGCTAGTCGTTGTTTAATTGGTCGTGGAAACTGTGGAAACCTTAGTGTCCCTGATATTATTATTTTGCTCCACGGTTTATACGGTGATAACTTTGTTAGTATGGGCAGCATTATTGCTAAACGGTTAAGTCTGAACCATACAAAGGGGCCCATCTTTGGAGGCATCTATGCTTCACGCCTAGCTGCACATTTTAACGTACCTATTAGGCATTATGAGAAGGAAGAAAAAGTACTGCCTCGTGTTTATTTAGACTATAAAAGTATGGTGGCACATGATTTTATTGTTAAGAATAGGGAAGGAGAGCTTAAATACAAATTGTTCTTTGATAAACATCATCCTGAGACTATTACCCTGCCTGCTCCTTCTTTGTTTTATTTATCTGCAGGCCAGTACCTTGTTCCGTTAGAGGCTATTCACGCCTACCGGAACCCTGCACCAGCCATGGAGCCAGAGCCGGAACCACAAGTTGATCCTTCACGACAGTCTAATTACCAGTGGGATCCGGAGATGATTGCAAACCAGTGGCAATCGGAGTCTTCTTCTTCTTCTTCTTCTCAGTACGACCCCAACTACTATTATGGATATCCGCCAGGCTAGCAATGGCCATAGACCAACTTAGGCCAAAAGCCTAAGCTTGGGGGAGTACGTATTTCCCACCGACATTACATTCATGTTCACACACTCACTGCTAGATGTCGGTGCTCATACTTTTTCATTGTATCATCCATGTTAGTTTATTTTCTTTTTTATGCGTTCTTCTTGTGTGTTTGATTAACCTTAAGAAAAACCAAAAAAAATTAGTTGTAGCTTTTAATTAGTTTACTTTCCATGCTTGTAGTAGTAATTAAAAAGAAAATCCAAAAAGATTTCCTGTTCTTCTTTTGCTTGTTGGGAGCTTTCCCGTGTAAATAGTTTTATTTCTTTTCTTTTCTTTGGGGGTCGATAGGAGAAGACCATAATTAAATTGTTGAAGTGGCTCTTATATGCATTATTGTTGATCTGACAAAAGAGTCTACATTGCGTTGTCTTCTCCTATTTATTGAATGCTTGCAGATTCCAGCTTAGTCCAATGCACGTGCACTATTATTATTATTCACATCGTTCGATCATGCAAGTGAAAGGCAATTATGATGATATATGATGGACTGACTGAGATGAGAAAGACTGGTATGAACTCGACCTCTTTTGTTTTTGTAAATATAATTAGTTCATTGTTCCTGATTCAGCCTATTATGAATAAACATGTTTGCAATGACAACTAGAGATCATAGTGCTTATGCCATGCTTGATTAGCTATGAGTTATAATGGTTTACCTTGCGTGCCAACATGCTATTAAAATGGTTATGATGTGGTATGATAGGGTGGTATCCTCCTCTGAATGATTTAAGTGACTTGACTTGGCACATGTTTACGCATGTAGTTGAAACAAAATCAATATAGCCTTCATGATATTTATGTTCATGGTGGATTATATCCTACTCATGCTTGCATTCAGTGTTGATTAATTTTAATGCATGTTAATGACTGTTGTCGCTCTCTAGCTGGTCGCTTCCCAGTCTTTTGCTAGCCTTCACCTGTACTAAGCGAGAATACTGCTTGTGCATCCAACTCCATAAACCCCAAAGTTATTCCAAATGAGTCCACTATACCTACCTTTATACGGTATCTACCTGCCATTCCAAGTAAATTTGTATGTGCCAAACTATAAACCTTCAAATAAATATCATGTTTTGTATGCTCGAATAGCTCATGTTTCAACTAGGGCTGTCCGTATCTTCCATGTTAGGCGGGTTATTCTCAAGAGGAGTGGACTCCGCTCCTCACTCACGAGATAAATGGCTGGTCACCGGGATGCCCAGTCCCATGCTTTATGCAAACTAAATCAAAATAATTGCAAACAAATCTCCCCCTGGGACTCTTGTTAGTTGGAGGAACTCGTTGTTTTGAGCAAGCCATGGATTGATGCTTGTTGGTGGAAGGGGGATATAAACTTTACCATTCTGTTTGGGAACCGCCTATAATGTGTGTAGCATGGAAGATATTGCCATCTCTTGGTTGTTATGTTGGCAATGAAAGTATACCGCTCAAAATATTATTCACCTCTATTTCAAAACTGAGCTCTGGCACCTATACAAATCCCTGCTTCCCGCTGTGAAGGGCCTATCTATTTACTTTTATGCTGAGTCATCACCCTCTAATGAAAAAGCACCAGTTGGAGAGCACCACTGTCATTTGCATTCATTATTGTTAGTTTATATTGGGTATGACTTGACTAGATCTCTTTTACCATGAATTACAATGTCTAGTCAGTCCTTGATCTTTAAAGGTGCTCTGCATTTATGTTTTGCGGTCTCAGAAAGGGCTAGCGAGATACCATCTTGTTATATCATATTATGATTGTTTTGAGAAAGTGTTGTCATCCGAGATTTATTATTATGGCTCCCTAGTTGATTATGCCATGACATGAGTAAACTTGAGACCTATGCATTATTGTGAATGTGGTTAGTTATAATCTTTGCTGAAAACTTGAATGCTGGCTCTACATATTTACAACAACAAGAGCAAACAGAGTTTGTAAAAGTTTTTCTTTATCACTTTCAGTTTATCAACTGAATTGCTTGAGGACAAGCAAAGGTTTAAGCTTGGGGGAGTTGATACGTCTCCGTCGTATCTACTTTTCCAAACACTTTTCCCCTTGTTTTGGACTCTAACTTGCATGATTTGTATGGAACTAACCTGACGTTGTTTCCAGTAGAATTACCATGGTGTTATTTATGTGCAGAAACAAACGTTCTCGGAATGACCTGAAACTTCATGGAGCAAATTTTTGGAAAATATAAAAAATACCTGCAAAAGATGAAGGCCAGGGGGACCACCACCTGTCCATGAGGGTGGGGGCGCGCCTACCCCCCTAGGGCGCGCCCCTACCTCGTGGGCCCCCTGGTGCTCCTCCGACTCCAACTCTATATATTTTGTTTTGGGGAGAAAAAAATTAGAGAGAAGAATTCATCGCGTTTTATGATACGGAGCCGCCGCCAAGCCCTAAAACCTCTCGGGAGGGATGATCTGGAGCTCGTTCGGGCCTCCGGAGAGGGGAATCCGTCACCATCGTCATCATCAACCATCCTCCATCACCAATTTCATGATGCTCACTGCCGTGCGTGAGTAATTCCATCGTAGGCTTGCTGGACAGTGATGGGTTGGATGAGATTTATCATGTAATCGAGTTAGTTTTGTTAGGGTTTGATCCCTAGTATCCACTATGTTCTGAGATTGATGTTGCTATGACTTTGCTATGCTTAATGCTTGTCACTAGGGCCCGAGTGCCACGATTTCAGATCTGAACCTATTATGTTTTCATCAATATATGAGAGTTCTTGATCCTATCTTGCAAGTCTATAGTCACCCATTATGTGTTATGATTCGTTAACCCCGAAGTGACAATAATCGGGATACTTACCGGTGATGACCATAGTTTGAGGAGTTCATGTATTCACTATGTGCTAATGCTTTGTTCCGGTACTCTATTAAAAGGAGGCCTTAATATCCCTTAGTTTCCGTAAGGACCCCGCTGCCACGGGAGGGTTGGACACATGAACTTAACCTCACACAATATTTGTGTCACTGGAACTCCGGACTCGTCTCTGGGTGTAAGTTCCGAACCATGTGAGTCTGCGGATGCCGAACTTGATCGTTTGTCGATCTTTGAGTTCAGCGTCGTAGACATCTTCCAGCACTCACCCTTGGGCGACATGCTAAGCTCATTAAAGAACCTGTCCTTGGCGGGGGACTCACAGCCAAACTATATCTGGTTCGAACTAGAAGCCGATGATGGGGAATTTTGCTCCCCACCCGCCACCCAGTTTATAGCCACTGTCGAGGACTTAACCGACATGCTCGATTATGGCTCCGATGACATCGACGGTATGGACGATGATGCCGGAGAAGAAGAGGCCTAGCACCCGCCGTTCGCCGGACGCTGGATGGCCACTTCCTCGTACGATGTGTACATGGTGGATGCGCCAAAGGAGAATAGCGGCGATGACAAAGAAGACCCAGTTGAGGATAAACCTCCTGAGATACAATCGAAACGCCGGCATCAGCGGCGCCGCTGTAAGTCACGCCACAGTAAAGATAGCAACACCAGCAGAGGAGAAGATAACACTCCAAAAGGTGCCGAAGACAACAAAGACCCTGTTGACGCAGCTACTGAATGGGATGAACGGGAAGATGGGCAGGTTAGCCCTGGTAGACAGTCCACGCACGAGGAATCGGAGGACAGTAACTATCTTCCGCTCTCCAAGGATGAGGCGAGCCTCGGCACCGAGGATTTCATCGTGCCTGAGGAACCTATTGAGCAGGAGCGCTTCAAGCACCAGCCAATAGCCACTGCAAGGAGCCTGAAAAAGAAGCAACAGCAGCTTCAAGCTGACCAAGATCTGCTCCATGATAAATGGACCGACGTCCTAGCAGCCGAAGAATACGGCCTCAAGCGCCCGGCCAAAAGCTACCCGAAGCGCAAATTACTACCTCAGTTCGACGACGAGGCGCCAGAACACATACCACCATCGCGCAATGCAGCTGACCGACCACCACGCGGACGGGACAAAGCGGCAACTCAAGCCGAACACCAGCCCGCCCCGCCTCATCGCAAAGGTAGAGGTAAATCAGCTCACGGTCATACATATGACCTTCGACATGACTTGAACAATAAATCAGGATCTACCCGATCGATTTACGGATCGCGAAGACGTTCCTCGACACGTGATGATAGCTACCTATTCGGACGTGACAAACCTAGTCACACCCAAGCCAACAACCGCAGACGGACTCCATCGGAGCTACGTCGCGACGCAGCCCGATATAGAGGCGCCGCACACCCCCTTTGCTTCACTGATGAAGTAATGGATCATGAATTCCCCGAAGGGTTCAAACCCGTTAACATTGAATCATACGACGGAACAACCGACCCCGCGGTATGGATCGAGGATTTTATTCTCCATATCCACATGGCCCGTGGAGATGACCTCCATGCTATCAAATACCTCCCACTAAAGCTCAAAGGGCCAGCTCGGCACTAGTTAAATAGCCTGCCTCGAAATTCTATCAGCAGCTGGGAGGACTTGGAAGAAGCCCTCCTCGACAACTTCCAAGGCACATATGTCCGGCCACTAGACGCCGATGATTTAAGCCACATAGTCCAACAACCTGGAGAGTCAGCCAAGAAATTTTGGACTAGGTTCCTAACCAAAAAGAACCAGATCGTCGACTGTCCGGATGCCGAAGCTCTAGCGGACTTTAAACATAGCATCCGCGATGAATGGCTCGCCCGCCACCTTGGCCAAGAAAATCCAAAATCTATGGAAGCCCTCACGGCACTTATGACCCGCTTTTATGTGGGTGAGGACAGCTGGCTGGCTCGTAGTAAAAATATGGCCAGCGACGCAGGCCCCTCTGAGGCCAAAAACAACAACGTCAAGCTCCAACGTAATAGACACAGGCGCCGAAGCAATGGTAATAATACCGATGACACTACAGTCAACACCGGATTCAGCGGCTCCAAGTCCAGCCAGCGGAAGAAATCGTACAAGAGAAACAATCAGGGACCGTACAACAGAAGAAGTTTCCCCCTCAGGTCAAAACGGTGAACATGATATATGCTACACACATCCCCAAGAGGGAGCGCAAGCGCGCACTCAGGGACGTCTACACGATTGAGCCAGTCGCCCCAAAATTCAATCCATGGTCGTCATGCCCGATCAGTTTCGATTGCCGGGATCATCCGACCAGCATCCGTCATGGTGGTTCAGCCGCACTGGTCCTGGACCCAATAATTGATGGGTTCCACCTGACACGAGTCCTGATGGACGGTGGCAGTAGCCTCAACTTGCTTTATCAGGATACAGTGCGCAAAATGGGCATTCATCCATCATGGATCAAACCCACAAAGTCTACCTTCAAAGGAGTCATACCGGGCGTAGAGGCCCGCTGCACGGGCTCAATCACACTAGAGGTTGTCGTCGGATCTCCGGACAACTTCCGAAGCGAGGAGTTAATCTTCGACATCGTCCCCTTTCGCAGCGGCTATCATGCGCTGCTCGGAGGAACCGCATACACCCGATTTAACGCAGTGCCACACTATGCTTATCTCAAGCTCAAGATGCCCGACCCACGTGGCGTCATAACAGTCAATGGAAATATAGAACACTCCCTCCATACAGAAAAGCACACAACTGCCTTAGCAGCAGAAGTATAGAGCGGCCTTCTCAAGCAGAACCTTCATTCAGCTGCCGAGCCCACAGACACCGTCAAGAGGATCCTAACTACCCTGTAGCAGGACAACTCGGCTCGTCAGGAGCTCGACTAACAATCCGGCCTCCGTCTCAGTCCCGATCAAGTGGTGGCATTTACAAGGCATGTACATAACTACGCACTCAAAATTCCATGGGCATCGACAGAGGCATAGCTAGCTTTTGATCCACTGTATGGCTTAACCGACATCTGATACACACATACTTTCACTTTTATTCATTTCCTTTTCAGGTCTCAATCCCGCAGGCCCCATCTGGTGGTCTGGTCATCAGTCCTCTTGAAGGACAAACACACCAAGGCGGCAAGAAGCACAGGCATATGGGGGACTTCTCTAGGTGGCTTCGTTCGCGATCACTCTACCTATTTTCCAGGACCCACGTGCAGCTCTCCCTTGGTTAAGGCATAGTAACTAGCCTCCCGCTTATTGTATTACTTGTATAAACGCGCTTTAACGCACCAATGAAATTATAATAAGAACAGTTTGCGGCTCAAATTTTACGGCCCTAGCTTATCACTTGTTCTTCTTTTTCTTCCTGTTTTGTCTTCTCTGGTAACTTTATCAGGTAGCACCCGTACACTTCAGTATGTTTGATGTTTGCTAGAGGCTTCATAGCACCCCACACTATGGCAACAAAAGTCCGAACACATTTTATAAGTATAGTTCGGCACCCTGAATTTAGCATTATATGCATTGGCTCCGAATCATGTATTTGGTCAATAGTTGGGTTGCCCGGCTCCTCTGCTTGCTACCTTACGTTCCTCTATATCGGCTAAGGTAGTAAAGGGAGAACTACTGCAATTGTGCCCTGGTTTATCCTAAGGAGCACCTCAGTAGAGAAAGCCGAAAACTGACTGTCATGATGTAGTGAGAGCCGGTCAGCTGTTCGGAGGTCGCAAATCGTTGGAGATTTCTTTCGCATTACACGAAGGATCGGTACTTCCCGATCAGACGCTTATAGCACTCTAGTTCGGATACTAGGAGCTGTGCCCATGTTTTTATTGTCGAACTCCTATGGCTAAGTGAGGGTGTTAAAGACGCATAGTCTGGTTGCCTGGTTCGCTGCGCTAAACAACTCCTTCAAGGACCATCTAATTGGATCAAGATTGTTTAGATTCCATCCCGAACACCCCCGTACTACCTACGTGGGGGCAGAAGCCGAAGACTGGTTAACCGTCAGATTTCATACAACACGGCCGCACAGGAAGTAAAAATTTAAAAACATAACAAGCATTATATTGCAAACCCACTTTGTTCTATCATATAAGGCAGAAGGAACTTGAATATATTTTCGCACATTGATCCGCAACAATGCGGGACCCCTCCAAGACATCGGCAAAGTATCGCTCGGGTGTGGGGTGCTCCTTGCCCTCAGGTGGCCCCTCGGTCGCCTACTTGACGGCATCCATCTTCGCCCACCAGAACTTGAGATAGGAGAAGGCCAGACGCGCGCCTTCGATGCAGACGGACCGCTTGATAACGTCCAACCAAGGACAGGCATCAACCAGCCTCTTCACGAGGCTGAAGTAAATGCTGGGTGTAGCTTCGGCTGGCCACAGCCGGATTATTAAATTCTTCATGGCCAGTTCGGCCACCCTGTGCAGCTCGACCAGCTGTTTTAGCTAATCGCTGAAGGGCACCATATGTTCTGGCGCAAGATATTGCGACCAGAACAACTTCTCCGTAGATCCCCTTCTTCGGCTCGGAAGAACTCCGTGGCGTCGGTCACACTGCGTGGCAGATCAACAAAAGCCCCTGGAGAACTCCGAATCCGGGTCAGTAAAAGAGATTTCCTCTGTACATTCTTGCTTTGCATATTGAATGCCTTACCCACCATGATCTTCCTGGCCTCCTGGATCTCCTGGAGGGCGCCCTGGGCTTCACTCCGGGCCGTCTCTGCAGTCTTACGAGCCTTGGCGAGTTCGGCAACTTAAGTTGACGCATTATGCTCCAAGGTCTCGCACTTCCTCACCACGTCATGGAGCTCATGTTGGACTTCGTTGACCCAGGCCTTGAGCTTCTTACGGGCGGCCTGCTCCTTGACAGCCTTCCCCTCGGCTTCGACCAGGGACTCTCTCAGGGCCTCGACCTCAGTCGTCGCTTCTGTACATATCATGGCACTTCGGTCAAATGCATATTTTTTCCGAATACATAACGGGTTATCACATACCTTGTTTTTCTTGAAGCTGCCTCCTCACCTGGCGGAGCTCCTCCTCGGCCTGCTCCAGTCTCCAGTTCAGTTCGGAGACCTCGGCAGTATGTGAGGCGGCGGCCAACAGCGATGCCTGGGTATTCATTATAGACAATTTAGTTAGTTTCCTATAATAAAGGATTGATCCTCTGTCCGGCTTTTCTTTCCGAACACCGGACAATGTCTTAGGGGCTACTATCTATATTGGGATTTTCTCTTTTTGCGTCGCTTACCTCAAAACCTGTCAGTAGGCTGCTGCAGGCTTCAGTTAGTCCGTTCTTGGTGGACTGAACCCTCTCAATCACCATGCCCATAAGAACACGGTGCTCATCCACAATGGAAGCACCTCGCAGCGCTTCCAGTAGATTAGCTGGTGCCCTTGGTTGGACTGGGGTCACCGGTGGAATAGGCATACCCCCTTCTTTCGAAGGAGGTTGCATGCCGGATTCCGGAGCCGTATCAGTCTTCGGAATCGAGTCCGGTTGAGGACCGAACTGAATACGACCCTCACCCCCAGTCTCCATGGGGATTGGCCCCCCTGGTGTTCGGCGACGGAGGCTTCGCCTTCTGGCGCCTCCTGAGCCTCTCACCGGCCTGGGAAGGTCTGTTGGGAGAGCACCTCGTCGTCTCCCTTGGCCTTGGGAGAGTAAGCGGCCAGCGGTGTCTCACTGGCCATCTCCTTTGAGTCCAACGAGCCTCTTGATGAGGATCGCTGGGAGCTGTCATGGGCCGGACTGCAATAGCAAAATTAATCATGTCAATACGACAAAGAGGAGAAGTTAGATTTATGGGCATATACGAGTCTTAGCACTTACACTACAAAAAAATACACTTTCGTGATGATACGTGTTTGTCACAGTAGGTCGCTTTTTTGTCATGCATGTACATCCATGACAAATTTATGACAGAATCAAGATAGTCATACCTGTGCTGTCGTAGAAGTGTTCCATGACATTACCAAAATTATCATCACAGAAGTGTCCACTTCCATGACGATAAATCGCGCGTCACAGAAGTGCTTTCGTCAAGGGTGACCGACATGTGGCATCCACCGTAATGAAACGCCGTTAAGCTATCGGGTCGGGTTTTGGATCCGATAACCCGTTAACAGCCCCGACCGATGGGGATTTTCCACGTGTAAAATCATCATTGGCTAGAGGAAACACGTGTTGGCTCATCGTCGGGACAGATGTCATCCACTCACTGGACAGAAGGAGCCTATGATACGTCGACACGTGGCACGGCCCAACAAGTTTAAATGAGCCGGCCCAACTAAAGGCCCACAAGATTTTGCGGACCATAATGGGCCGGCCCAGCTAAAGGCCCATGAGATTTTGCGGACCATAATGGGCTGGCCCAGCTAAAGGCCCACAAGATTTCACGGGCCATAATGGGCCGGCCCAGGTAAAGGCCCACAAGATTTTTGTGTGCCATAATAGGCCGGCCCAGGTAAAGGCCCAGAAAATTCGTGCGGATCATAATGGGCCGGCCCAGCTAAAGGCCCACGAGATTTCGCCGACATTAATGAGCCGGCTTAGCTGTAGGCCCACAAGATTTTGAGGACCCTAGTAGGCCGGCCCGTTAACTGGCTGCTATGTTTTGGGTCAAATGCCGGCCCATATTTGATCCGATCTATTAATGGCCTGCCACACTCCGGGCCTAATAGTGGCCCATATGAGATCCGACCCGTTAAAAGCCTACCATGTTTTGGGCCAAATTACGGCCCAGATCAGGTCCGGCCCTTTAAGAGATTTTGGGCCTAATTATGGCACATATCAGATTCGGCCCGTCAACTGGACACTATGCTTTTGGGCCCACTTGCTAAATGCCCACTTAGTAATTCGGCCTAATATTAGTTTTGGCCTGTTAAGTGCCCGTTTAACATTTCGTCCCTATATTAATTTCAACCTGTTAAAAGCCCATCATATAGTTGGGCCTAACTACGGCCCGGTTTGCATCCGGCCTGCTCGCAGCCGATATCTGATTGGGCCAAACAAGGACCGAGACAATTTTTCGGCCTGTTAAAAGCCCGTGATTTGATTTGCACAATCATGGGCCGGGGTTCATTTCGGGCTGCTGCCGGCCCATGAGCTGATCAACACGTTTCAGGCCCAACCTACATCGTGATTGCATGACGACCCGATTATGTACCGTAATTTTACGGTTTGGCCGGTTTACTGCGAAGACAGGATATATATATATATATATATATATATATATATATAGTAAAATAACTGCAGCATCGTGAATAAGAAAAAACCTATACTATAGAATAAATAAATTACAGCATATTACATCCACTGGGCATCAAAGTTTGCCACTACGATAATAAAGCACAAGCAGACAGCATATTACATACATTGGGCATCAAAGATCACCACCAGTGCAAATAAACACGCCGACACAATAATATACAAAACCGACAGCACTTCAATAGAGTTCAAGAAAGGTTAGCCCTGCTGGGGAGCTGTAGCGCAAGCAGCTGAGCAAGATGATGAGACTGCGCTTGTTCAACACTTATATCTTCCTCACTCTGAAAGATAAACAAGCAGACAGATGACAGATTTTGCACATAAAAGTATCGGTGCTAACAATTCATCACATTTCTTACTGACGAATAAAGTGACACAGTTTAAATTTGCATTAACACAATATGGTATTGTTCAGGTCAAGACATGGCAGGAAATGACATTGTGAAGGAGTTGGCAGCTTCACGACACCACTAGATTACAGATCAAGAACTCATAAGTATCAATGGTTAGTGTGCTGTCAATTTATACCATTTCAGATTGGCAAATAAAGAGACAATTTAAATAATAGTAGAATGATATGACATTTTTCATAGTTAAGACATTGCAGAATATGACATTGTGCTGTAGTGGGTAGGTTCACCACACCACTGGATTATAGATGAAGAACAGAAGCATAAATGCAGTGCAAAAGAAGATCACTTGCTTTGTATAGTTTAATTTACATGGTATGAAGAAGGAACTTGGTTGTACAACTGAAAACTTAAATTGAGAAAGGTCGAACTTTTGTTTATGAACTACATATAATAAACTTTAAACAAGCAATTTGATGCAAACACCAAAAATAAACAGCTGTTGCAGTCATGCCTAACCAAATATATACAACAAAGTTTGAAGGCTTGAGATGGAAAAACTTACATTATTAGTGAAGACAGGTTCTATAAAGGCCTTGTCCATGCTGATGGGGGGGGGGCAATTGAAGAAGTTTACCACAGAATCTTCTTCAAAAGCATTGCCTTTATTCTACATTTTGTTAAGAGTAAATATAGATGTGATAATATACAAAAAAATGGAGAATATTTAAGATAAGATGAAGAGTGATGCTACATAACCAAGTAGCTATAAATGTAAGTGCAGCTATACAGGCAAAAGGTACAGCCAAGAGCAATGCACAGCTAAACTTCTTCAGTACCAACCTTATGGTAAGAGTAAATATAGATCTGATGTGTAGAAAATGGAGGGCAAAGGAAAATAAGCTGCAGAGTGATGGTACATGAACAACTACCTATCATTATAAGTACACTGATAAAGGAAAGCATGTACTTACAAGAACAATGCAGAGCTAAAAAACATTGGCATTGGATATATTCTACACTAATGTAACCATTCATACAGATCTGATAATTTGGAGTGAACAATTGGTAAGCAAGCTATCATGCATACTGCTGTCACATAATGAACCAGGTATGTATGCAAGTACAGTGATACAGGACAACAGGTACTAACAAGAGCAAAGCAGCGGGCAGCATATTTGCGATATCCTGTCTTTCTTGTCAAACTGGAATTCTTCTTCGAGAAGATTTCCTGCAAAAAAGATCCGTAAGGCACATGCGGAAAAGTAGAAGTTCAAATTGTCATGTGATTTCATAGACAATACCTCATCCTGGGAACGAGACCAGTGCATAACAAGGTTTTTCCATTCAATGTCTTCTAAATTTAGCACAGGAGACTTCACCGGAAATTTGTTTATAGACTTGCCATCAAAGTGTGATTTCCTCAGGTAACACTGATACCGCTGCAATGCTTCCTTGAAAAGCACAAGCAAGCTTTGCTCGTCATGACTATCCAGATTGACCCTCGCCTAGTTACAACAATGTAATGTAAATCATTGATGTGTTCAATCAGCAGAAAACAGGAAAATAATAACCATGAATAATAGCACTTACACGTAAGTTGGACAAGAAGATGTGAAAATGGTGTTTGTCTTCACAATAATCTTCCCATGATGGGAATATATGCACGTAGTCCCTAACAACATTGAAAGCATTGTCTTTTAAACTGGGAATAAATGGAATGGGGTTCCAATCTGCAGGAATTGGTCCTCTCTGCAGTTGGGATAGGTCTTCGGCCGGTGGACTTGCTGTACTTTTTGTTGGAGTGGGATTTTTCTGTGGTACAACTAGTGCTATGGCAAATGAAATCGGTATACCTTTTGCTAGAGTGCAGGTACTGTGTGGTGGGGCTAGTGGTGTGGCCAGTGAAGTATGGGTACAGTCAGCTGGAGTCGGTCCTACGTTTTGTGTCACTGGTTGTACAGCCAATATAAGTGGGTTGCTGTCTGATTTCTCCGGCACCACCACGTTTTTCAAGGACTTAGCTGGTGATCCTTCAGGTTCGGCAATCACCCTCTTCCTTTTTGATGTCTGATGCACAAGAACATCATTTGAGTGGAAAAACATGGTATGATGACAGATGGAATATGTATTGATAATGGATGTGCATGGCATCTCGACATATATGATGAGTAAACTAAGCAGATGGCGGTGCAACAAAGTAGAAGAAATGCAAGACAGCATATGCAAGATACGCGCAATCAATAAAACCTTGCCAAATTAGAACAGGCACCTTGATGGGTGAACAGGACAGGCCATCTGCTTTTGACTCCTCGAGGTTAGAATAGTCATTAGGATGATATTCTGAACAAGAATCAATAGGTGGGGAGCGTACGAGTTTCATTGCTTCCAGAATGGCACTCAATGCCTTGCTGCCAATTTTGTAAGTCATTGCAGTGTTCCACAATATTCTTCTGATGCGCGGATTCTGATATTCACTGTAATTGCGTATAATATCTGAGAACCATGAAAACATAAATAGTTGTGAGATTATCTTTGTAATGCAGATGATATTCTAATATAGGGGCGCCCCTGTAAACACTTGGGTGCTATCACTGGATTCTGATGAGAGAGCTCATGTGTGTTGTAATATGGTGCGCGCATTTATATAATGTGGCACAAGTACACAAAAAATAGGCTCCAAAAGTAAGGATAGCTGGCAGATGATAGGTTCATAATATATTGTATAGAGAGTTTATTGCCAAACCATGATAACAAGAGCACACAGCAACTAGGCAGATCATAGTGTACATAACAGGGGTACACCATAACCAGGATATATAAATCGGGAAAGTGGAACTGGCTGGAAATTACAGTGTTGTATTGCCGCTAGTAATTGAAAGCCTATCGATCACATACAGGCCAGCTCTATCAGCTATTGACTGCAGATGTCCCTGCTCCCCTTCCTGACAAAGAACATACTGTGCTTCCCATACAGAACACCGCACTGGCCGCCGGCCGAACCACCGGCCCCACCACCTGTGTTCCTCCGCCACCCCCACCCCCGCCCCCACCTGCGTTGAGTTTTCTTCGTTCGACGAGGCCCCACCACCGCCCCATAACCACCGTCCCCACCCGAGCCCCTTCGATCGCACCGGCGAACTCCGGCGAGCTCTGAAAAATCGACTGACCCAATTTTGAAATTTAGTCTACTGTGATTTAACTAGTGTGGAATATAAAAGGGGAAAACCATAAGCATTGCGAGTATGGTGTTGAGCGTGCCATGGCGGATCTGAAGGTGCAAACCGGACAAAGGCAACTTCGCAACCAAGACAAGAAATCGGAGTAAAGTAGTGGCGATCTATTTTCTTGTCGTGATAAATAAGTTGAGCAGATACGAAAGAGTACCGCCTCTGGTGCGGCGCCGTGTACGCATCTGCTGAGAATTTGACGGTGCTGCGGTAGCGATGGCTGTCGGCGGCATGGAAGCAGATCTAGGAGGGTAGACGGTGGCGGCGGGGCGCGGTGGACGAGACGGTCGTAGGAGCGGCGCCAGCAAGGTGGACGACGGCGGGGATGAAGCGAGAGGATGGGATGCAAGGATCCCAGTCCGAAGCCGTGGATGAGAGAGGTCGATCTCTTGTAGTTGACGGCGTCGTTGGGGTATCAGCTTGGGCATGGTGGAGGAGGATGGCGGTGGATGGGGTGGCGGACGGCGGCAGACGGAGGAGGGTGGGGTGGAGAGGGTGTTTTGGCGCCCACGGAGTATGAATGGGGAAAAGGGAGGTAGAGAGGAAGGGGGGAACCATGTATTTAGGGCGCGCTTGTCTCAAATGCGAGGAAATTTACAAACTTAGCCCCCGTTTCAAATTTCTACTACATCACAGCAACACTAGTCGGTTGGGGATAGGACGGTAATCTCGCATACACCGAATATTTGCCGATGAGAGTTTGTTTTTGGCGCCCACCGTGTATGAATATGAATCGGGGAGGGAATCGATTTCGGCCGAGGACACACTGTGTTTTGGCGCCCACCGTGTATGAATCCGGGTGAGAGGCGGTTACATCACGTTTGGGTGAAATTACAAACCTACCCCTATCGAAGCCTATAGAAATCCAGCATATAGGCTTTGCGTGGCAGGGATAGGCAGTAGTGATTTCCATCTCGCTGATTTTGGTTTGGGGCGGTTACTGCGACTTTCCCCGCTTCGTTCAAATTTTGCAGAGTGCACGTTTACCGTGCCAAATCAATTCGAATCCCGTTTGTATTCTATTTTTTTCGGGCGGGATCCATTTTCAATTGGAATTACATTCTATATACATCATTTTTTATATATACTTTCAAAAGCACAACAAAGAATTCTGCTCCTTTATATGTATAATATGATTTAAAATACAACGATCTCGAAATCTCAAGGTTGATTTCGAAAAAATTTAACCAAATTATATTCTACTAAAATGTATGGATCAGTAATATCTACATATTAAATAACATAGATGTGCGTGAATTCATATGAGTATGCATGTTTGATAGATCAATTTTGGTTCGAGTATGGATTACATGTTTCATCATCTCGAATTCAAATATTTGAATCCCTTTTTTGTTCACTCCTTTCACGCCCATCTCTCTCGCATGCATGCTCCTTTAGGTAGCTATCACTCTCTTTTCTCCAGCTCACCCGCACGCTCACTTCATGTTGCTCCTATCCTCGCAAACATGGTCTGTCGACGTCTCCCTTGAGAAGTGTCACACTCTCCCTATCATTATAAATTACACGGTTTTCATTATCTCTCATGTCTCTACTGTTCTCTGGTATCACTCGGTACCTAAGCTTTATTTTTCACCGCCAAACACACAGTCTCCACTCGTCTTTCACTTTGTCTTTCTCTCTATGGGATTCTCTCTCACACCCTATATGTCTCTACATATGACTCATACCACTAAAAGTACTCTCTCTATCTCTCCTGTAGACACAACATTTGTTGCGGTCTCCCTTTTGTCTCCATCGCAGACTGACATTATTCATTTGTTTACCGATCAGACAACCCCGACTACTGTCTCCTCTCTCTCTCACAGACACACACGCACAACTCCTGCTTCCACCATTTATCGACTAGCTAGCCTCTAGATAGGTTTATACACCCGCACACTCGTGCTTCCACCATCGCATACATGTCTCTCTCCCGCTCCTTGTATCTATGTAGATTTTTCTTCCCTTCTTGAGACACGCCCTCTCGATTGTAAACACACACTATCGCCTTATTTTAAGCTGATACCTATCGCACACACACTCCTTGTGTCTTTGTCACACATGCACACCATCCTCCTCCACTCGCCCTCTCTCTCACACACACATGGGCTTTTTGCAACAACTAGCAAGATGCCCATGCGTTGCACGGAACATCAAGATGCATTTGTATGAGTAGTTTATCTTGTGGGGGAAAAGGATGAACAAGGGAAGGCCTTATTTGCAAATGTGGAGAGGGGTGTGGGTATCTTTTTGCAAAATTGCCATAGTTCCCATCCTATCCATCAGATATAGATCGGACGGCCTATATTGCAGGATGGCAGGCACACGATCATCACCGACAATGCTTATTATAAGAGTAGTGATAAAAATAGAGTTGGTGATGATGGTGGGTCTGCCATCCTGCAATGTAAGTCATCTGATTTATATCTGACGGATAGGAAGGAAAATATGGCAATTTACCCGCACTCTTCACCACATTTGCAGATAAGGCCTTCCCTCGTTCATCCTTTTCTCCCACAAGATCTTGATGTTCTGTGCAATGCACGGGCATCTTGCTAGTAAGAGTAGAAATTAGACATATACCACTTCTCGAATCTTGAAACCAACAACATTCCTCCCTTATCTCCTCAAAACCGCCAAAGGAATATATTTTGAGTGAAACATAACATATTTTTAGTGATATACGTATTTCAAAGCTAGACTTTTTTTCTATCAAATCGGTGAATATGTATTAATCCAGTGGTGGAGACAGGCCTGGGGCAGCTAGGGCTATAGCTCCAGGCCTAGAAACAACTTCCTTTGTAATTTCTTCATGCAAAGCATAGAAAATCATAGAAGTTTATCACTCAACATAGCACAGCCCCAGGCGTAGTCTACATCTAGCTCCGCCACTGTATTAATCTACTTTGATCGTGTGGCAACGCATTGGCACATTGCTAGTAGTTATTATAATTTTTTGGACACCAGACAAACAGTGGAGTACATATACAAAGAGAAGAGGCGCACGCACGCAGTCGGCCTCTCGCTGTCTCGCACACATGAGTGTTACGTAAAGGAGACGTTAACAAATAAACCCTAAAACCCTAGGGGCATGATTGCTGCATTCGCGGGTACCGGGTACATGGTGGAGCACCTTTGTAGGAATAGTCAGCTCGCGTGATAATTTGATCTGTAGGAGTTGATGGTCGGGACCACAGGTGAACGACTTGGAGCGTGGTGGCTCGCCAGTTGCCACAGATCGAGTAACCATGTTTAAAATATCATTTTTTAGCGGGGTTAAGAGTTCCGATTGTCAATGGCGCGTTATAAGTAGTAAGTAGTTTTTAGAACGATTGGTATGGAGCGAAAATGGAATTCATAGTACTACGTACCTCCTTGGCGTATGGTTGTATGGTTTGTTTTTTTGCGATGGAGGTTGTATGGGTTTATGTTGCGAGATGTTGAACCTGGTAGTTCTAGGGCAAATACTATGGTTTAGATTTAGATGCTGGTTTTCTTTAATGAAAATCGGAAGGGGAAACCCTTCTTCGATTAAAAAAACTACTACCTCCATTCTGGTTTACTAGTCCCCATCGTACTTTGGGTCAAAGTTTGTCCACGAACTTTACTTGTAAAATGTGAATGGAAAACGAGATTTTGTTATACCCAAACAAAAAAGGACTAGAGGGAGTGATTGCTCTGACACGGACGCGACCTCTCATAGTGCAGGCATTGAACCGACGCGCCGGCCAAGAGGGACGCACTCGCTGCAGGCCCGACTGAGCATGCCTCCTCGCCACGTGCAACCAGCTTAAGACTGCCCCCGCCTGCCTTCATTGAATCTGCGCGTGTGCCGGCAACACGTCCTTCTGCGAGCCGGCAGGCATTTTAGAACACAAAAAATGACTAAAATATAATTAATTTACGCATGGTCTTGACTTGTTGTGCTCGCACTGGTAGCATGGTCTTGACTTGTTGTGCCACCTTATTGGCCGAACGGCTAATCTTTGACAATTGAAGATTGTTGATCAACTTTGAGATGCTCAACGCTTTCATCTTCAGGTCACGCATAGCAGACCTGTCAACGCTTTGACAGGCATCAATGAAATCCCACGACCAAATTTATACTAAAAATATCAATATCTACAATACTCCCAAAACACTTAGGCGCGGTGCATTAACTTCTACCTCGTTTCTTGTTTCTTGACATATCAACCAATAGGAGATGTGGGTGTGCATGCTTTTAATGACTTGAGACTACCAAACATGACATGCAGTGGTTAGTTCATTGCATGCAATGCTATTAATTAGCAAATAAACATTAAGATCTCTCGTTTCCCCCACCTCCTTGGTCACAGTGCACAATCTAAGATGACTTGCTCACTTAGACGGAGGGAGTATTGATTATAATGAGTACTCCCTCCTTCCATCTATATAGTGCCTAATGCGTTTTTCAAGACCGCCTTTGACTATTGATAAAATTAATACTACATGACATGCATAATGTGAAAATTATATCATTGAAAGCTCCTTTCACATACGAATTTGATGATGTGCTTTGTGTAAGTTGCATGTCATATATTATTGCTCTAACATTTGGTAAAAGTTAGCCTCGAAAAATGCATTAGGCCCTATATAGATGGAAGGAGGGAGTATAAGAACTATGTTTTATAATGAGTGTAAAATATTGATTTGACATTGTGAATGTTGACACATTGGGGAATAGTTTTTGAAGTCTGCAAAAGTACTCAACTAGTGCTGTCGTTCTCGACAAAAAAATGTGTTTACCAATGCATGCATGAACTCTAGTTACTCTAACCACCCTCTCTTCTTTAATTCTTTGCCACATCAGCATGTTTGCTATTCCCGTGTGCATGATACCAGCTAAGATACCACCATTATGGCCAGCCTTAATCATCGCATGCAATAATTTAGTGCACCTTGAAATATGAACATGTGTGGGGCGTGTTTGTTTTTATTGACTTGAGACTATACCTAGCCCGGCATGCAAGATGACTTATTATGCACCGTTCCCCATACCTGCAGGAAGCCCGTTCGTCTCCAATTTTTTTCCTCTCCATGTGTGGAAACAATATGCCTGCCAAACTCTCCTTCTCCCTCTGGCGGTCCCACCACTCCACCCCGTGTGAAAAAAATCTGCATGCATGACTCTCCTCCCCCACGCTCGTCCAATCCGTTGTGACCAGCAATATTTCCACCCCTTCGCTCCCCCATAATTTACTCCAACAAATATGCCCACGTAGCTGTTACTTAACTGTAGGTGCATTCGGTCACTGACATATGGGCCCAACAGGGGTCTGGCCCAATATTAAAAAAAACAGGGGTCTGGCCCACATGTCGGTGACGCAACTAGACCGGCAGTTAAGTCAGTGCAGCTGAGTCCATGTCTTACGTAGGTGTGCCATTGCTCGCTATAAATACTGCGCCTCCCACGACATCGCTATCTCCTCCCCCTCACGTTCACGTTCATCGCTATGTCCTCCCCCTCCCTCTCACGTCGACCACCGTGGCATCGCCCCTTCCAAGCCCTAGGAGCCCCTCGCTGCACTGCGCGGACGGTCACGCGTCGCCGTTCCGTTCCTCGCCGCCACTAGTTGAGGAGGACGCGTCGGTGTTCCGCCCCTCGCCGCTACGCGACGCGTCGCTGTTCCGTTCCTCGCCGCCACTAGCCGAGGAGGACGCGTCGGTGTTCCGCTCCTCGCCGCTACGCGACGCGTCGCCGTTCCGTTCCTCGCCGCCACTAGTCGAGGAGGACGCGTCAGCGTTCCGCTCCTCGCCGCGATGCGTCGAGGTGGACGCGTTGGCGTTCCCAATCTCGCCAGCACGCGCGCCAGAGAACGCGTCGGCTCCCCACTACGAGGAGAATGCCGCGCCACCCGCTGAGCCCCCCAGCCTTGAGGAGCTTTGGAAAGAAATGGATGTTGCCTTGTGGGAGGCTTTGCCTCCAGCAGAGCGCGCCAAAATAGAGGCGGAGAAGAAGGCCGAGGAAGAGAAGCGCACCGCGGAACAAGCTGCCTGGGAGGCCTATGTCGCGTCTGAGAGAGTCAGGCAATTGGCTCTTTGGCGGAAGGCTCGTGCGAGGGCCGTGAGGGTGGCGGAGGACGCCCGTGCCAATGCCCTGAGTGCAGTCGGGCCCAAGCACCTCATCTACGCTTGGCGGTACGTGGACCGGGTGCACGCTTCCAGCGAGGAGTAAATGTTGGCGCCGGGTCACCACACCGGTGAGATCGCACTTGCCCGCCGGCAAGCCGCCAATTAGCACCTCGCGAGTTGCGAGGCTGAGGAAGAGGCGTTGTGTCGGTGCGCTAGGAAACGGCCGCGCACCGGGGCACTCGTGGTGCGCCGCAAGCACTCCTGCGAGCGCCGTGGCTTTTAGGAGGAGTATAATTTTTGTTTCGTAAGGCGATCTCATTAGTTTTGGGACGCAAATGATAAATCCCGAATGTTCAGGAATTTTTAGTGTCCTTAATTAAGTACTCCCTCCGTTCCTTGATATAAGGTGTATAGATTTTTGAGAAAAAGTCCGAAATATAAGGTGTATTGCGTTGCACCACTCGTTTGGATAATTTTTTTAAGGGATTTGATCACATTTCTTTATATAGGGCAAGCTCCTCTGTTTTGTCATGTCAATTAATCAGGTGTAATCTCGCCCAAAACTTGTGAAATTTTCCCTCAATGTGTGTTCTTTAATTTCCGTGCCAAAAACTATACACCCTATATTTAGGAACGAAGGGAGTATGTAAAAGGGAAAGTTTGGAAACCTTGTGTATTCGTACACATTTTGCAAGTACGTGCATATAGCACAAACTTTACTATATACTATCGCACTACACGTCTCTCTCGATATATGCTTGCAGACTATGCTACTCCCTCTGTCCAGGTCAATAAGTCATCTTCGGTTGTGCACCGTGACCAAGAAGGAGGGAAGACTTATACACCTAAACGGAGGGAGTACTACTATTACTTATGTACGTGCAAATGCACGTTTTAACATTACGATGCGGTTTTTGTAAAAGTAGAAAAACAACACTAGTCAAGCTTGTGAAACGATTCAATGCAAAACAAATGCAAAAATGCTCGTTTGATTGTTTACTTTTAGCTTCCTTCTCTGTGGTTATTTCTCTGTCGTACTTTGTATGGAGTATCTCATTGGTTGGAAAGGCATGCAAATTCCCAAACCGCTTCCTACACCCTGTATCTCACTGGTTGCCGGCATTGACGTTGTCGCCCATGTCGTCGAGGATGAGGTGGCCGAGGTCGGGGAAGAAGTCATCGTTCGCAAATAATCATGTGGACTAGCATAGTAGTAGGATACAGAGTAGAAACATGAATTCTACCACGATTTCGAACAGGAAGGACAGAAACACATATGGTGCAACGGGAGCAGCACCGTTGGCGTTGAGGTTGTCGCCCATGTCCAAAGACCACGTAGACACGATCTTTGAGCACGGTTCGTAGTCGTTCCACGCTCGGGCATTGAAGTTTGTAACTATTTTAGATTAGAATATACTACTCCTCCGGTGCTAGTAGTAGAGCAGAGTCCTACTCTACTACTCTACTCAAGCAAGTTAGGGCATAGCATTGTACGGAGTACCAGTACTATGATCACTCAAGCAAGTTGTCTGGCATCGACATGACCCTACGCTGCTGGTATGTGTCTCGTAAGTCAAGCGGCGTGCTGTAGTCATCATCACCTGTCCACTTCCCGCAGCACATATTCGCTTCTCCATCTTTGTCCGCACATAATCTCGTCCAATCTTCCATCCCCGCTAAGGCGCCTCCCCCCTCGTCCGAAACCCAAGCACTAACAATGGCAGAACCGAGCAGCGTCCGCCGAAAGAGTGGCTGGAATTCGCTCCCCACAGAGGAAATCAAGCTCATTGTTTCGCATGTGGACAATCTCAGTACCATGCCGCTCGCCGCGTGCTCGTCGGGGCTGTACCGTTTACTCAAAGCCCTTAGGCCGGAGCTTTTTAAGCCAGCTCCTTGCTTGCTGATGCCGCCTGATCTTTAGAAATGGCGTGTCACGCAGCATAACGATCATAGGGTGGCGAGCATCAACCCCCTTGACTGCGATCCGATCCTCGTCAGCCTCAACTACATTAATGGTATGTACTGGGTCGGCATGAACACGTCTTGGATGGTGCTCGTCGACGGTCGCGGCAGCTGGATGCTCGTGGAGGTTTACACCCGGCGATTGATCCCCTTTCCTTCGATTAACACTGCACTGCTTTGGCACCGTGGCCCAGAATACTCGGAATCTTACAGCAGCCAACATGATACCAAGTTTGATTTGCTCAAGGTTGTAATATGCCAAGTGCCCACAAGATCTGTGAATTATAAAGACTTCAGGATAATTGCATTCTTCAACCGCGGTCTCGCCTATCTGACAGGTCACTACGGTAAGTGGATAAATCTACACGTCCATCGCAGGATCATACATCCTCCATGGTTCTCTGATGCCATTGAACACAAGGGCTTCATTTACGCTGTCGACTCCTTCTATGGGTGGACATATTGCTGGCCTACTCTAGTCATCGCTACAAACAGCTGTTACAGTAGTATGTTACTTTCCTATGATATCATGATGGCTTGCTTATATTACTGTCAACATTTGCTGAAAAAATATTCATGCTCATAACATGCTGTTCTTAAGATTGACTAAACCAAGAGCCCTTTTTTATTTGACTCCAACTTGATATGATGTTGTAGGCCGCCTGGTGTCCCTACCCTTCCTAATCCCAGAACCTTTCAAAGAAAAGCGGCATGGCAGTTGCAGGTGGTTCCTGGCTCGATCAGACGATAGCGAAAGATTGATGATCGTTCGCACGTACCGGACGTGTTGTTAAGCGGAATACAATCACAGTCACTGCAAGGTCTTTGAGCAGGAACCCAGCTTCTCTGGACCTTCAGGAATTTTTGACTGGAGGCTGGTAAGTAGCCTTGGTACACGCTCTCTGTTTGTTGGACTGAATTATGCGATTAACCAGGAGATAACCGACGGCAAGGATCATGATGGCAGCGCGGTTTCGTTCATCAGGCAAAACTGTGTGTACGCAACGTACCATGCGTCTCTGCATGCACCATACCCTGATATGTGCCGCCACGCTCTACAGCCCAAAGTAGGAGAGAGGGTCGCAAGTATCAGACTTCGACCTGCTGGCTGGAGTTTCCCCCGTCAGGCACCCATCTGCTTCAAGCCAGTAGCCAATCTCCACAGCTTAATAAATAGTAACACCTAACTGAGCCAGTTAGTTAGATGCATACACTTGGTGTAGTAGGATCTTTATTTAGTCTGATGTATACACTTGTTCTTTTTTGGTAGCCCTTTTGTAATGATGGCTGATGTTTGGTTTGGAAGAGAGAGCTGCGTCTTCACTCTTCTGGCCTGCTTACTGCTTCTGTTGCACCCCCAGCCCTGGTTGCTGCTGATGTTGCTGTTTTCAATGTACAATCACTAGTATATTTCGTCTGTTGGTTGAATAAATGTGTTGTTAGAACGACAAACACAATGTTTTGGAAGTCGTTGCACGGTTCGATCCTTTAGTGCCCCGTACTGTACGTAGCGCATACTATTTATCATACGGAACACATTTTTTTTGAAACTCAGAACACATTTTCCACTTGTTGATAACATGCAGCCCACTGATGAAGGCCCAATAGAGAAGCCCATAATTAATTGGAAGGGAGGCTCTCACATGAATCCGGCCCAGGTACATGCTCATGGTCCCCTAAACATAAATAAGTAAATAAATAAATAAATAAATAAAGCTAAATGCTCATGCACCAGTTCTTTGGGAAAATATGTAGCCCAGTATTTCTTTTTGAAGAATACCCAAGCTAGGCCTATTTGTTTTCTCCGAATTACTGGGCTGCAAATCTTTCAAGACAAGGAGGGATGCATTCTGGCCTGGCTTAAGAGTATGGTCAATGTCTATTAAAAGCAATATCAAAAGGGGTTAAAAATTCCAAAAAAATTATAGCAAATGGTATATAAGTTTCTTTTTTTGTTTTTGTTCTTCACTGATATCTTATACGTATTTCATTGGATTTAACATGACATAGTACTAATTTATTTTTAAATTTGTTTTATTATGGCTATTAATTTTTGGATTAAGGATATTTCGTTCCCCAGCAAAAATTTGCGAATTTTCAAAATTTCCCACATATTTAGTTAATTTTTTGACCCTAGTACTGACCAGAAAATGGCCAGCAATTCTAAAAATGACCAGAAAATGGCTGCAATAAATTCCATATGAATTAGAAAATAAGTAAAAATTATAAAAATAATAGCAAATGGTCTGTACACGCCACAAATTTCGAGGCTGACTTGTTTACGCAAGGCTTTGTCAGTGAACACACGATTCTAGCAGCAGTTAGTGTTGGATGTCCATCCAACGACCGACGTGCTTCTTTAATCTCTGATCTTCCTGCTCCAGCCGCCTAAACTAGCGCCGACGGGACTGCCTGCTCCCTCGTCTTGTGGCCCGCTGTGATGCCGTGCAGGCTTCCCTAGCCCACCCTACTCCCTCCGCCGGCCTGGCCGCACGCAATCAACTACCTCCTTATTACGTGAAAAAAAATGATTCCTCCCACTGACATCTGGGGCGCACCGATTGGGAGGCTGACCTGTGGGCCTACTAAGTTGACGCGTACGCAGGGCTTGTCAACTTAGTCAACAAACGATTCTAGCAGCAGTAACCGTTGGTTTGAATCAAACGGTCCTGCTGCTTCTTCAATCGCTGCTCTTCTTGCACCAGCTGCCCAAACCAGCGCCGGGGAGGCCGCTTGCTCCTGCCTCCAGTGGCCGGTTGTGCTGCCGATGAGGCCTCATCGCCCCCTACTACTCCCACCGCTAGCCAGGCCCTGCGGCGACGGTAGCTTCACACCGTAGCCGAACCAGTGAACCCTCGTACTCCTCTCCGCGTGGGCATCCACTGCCGCGTCTTCCCCGGCTCCGCGTCATCCCCTTCCTAGGCCTCGCCGTCGTCCACCGCCTTGGTGCTCTCGGCTTGGCGTGGTCAACGAAATTCCATCGAAAGAGTACTGTACGTGGAGAGGCTGACAGCTGGGTCCATGGCCACAGCCCTGTTTTTTTATGATTTGCCAAGTAAGTCGCTTTGTCAGGCCTGTTGGGCTGCAAATCTTTCAAGACGAGGAGAGCTTTCATTCGGCTGGCCGAGAAAATGGCCCATCAGTAATGAGAAATGGGATGTACATTTTTAAAACACATCAAACCGGCAATTAGTTTCAAATATCTTTTTTTCATTTCGAGATTTGAAATTACATTAATTTTTATGCATGAAGAATTTTTGGACTTTATATTGATATACATTTATTTTTAAAATCAGTTTGAATGTGAGTCGAAATTTCGGGATTAAAAACAGTCCAGACCGCATCGAAATATGCAAAATTTCGTATAATTTTTTAACTGTGGCCACAATATGGGCTGTAATGCTAACAAAAAGAATATGGGCTCCAAAAAAACCTTAATAATTAGCAAATGGGCTGTAAATTATTAGAAATAATGGCAGATGGGTTGTATGCTGTTTTCCACAGATTTGAGGCTTTCCTAAAAAAAAGGTTGACGCACAAGCAGTGACTGTTGGATGGCAATCCAACGGCCGTCGTGCTTCTTCAATCTCTGCTCTTCCTGCTCCAACCGCTCAAACAGGCGCCGGCGGGACTGCCTGCTCCCTCCTCCCCGTAGCCGGCTCTGCTGCCGCGCAGGCTTCACCGCCCCACCATACTCCCATCGCTGGCCTAGCCATCCCTCTACTCACCCACACCTGCTGTTATTCTCTGGCGACGGCAGACGAACCAGTAAACCCTCGTACAATCGTACTCCCCACCACGTGGGAAACAACTGCCGAGTCTTCCCTGCCTCCATGTCGTTCCCTTCCTAGGCCTCGCCATCATCCACCGCCCTGGTGCTCTCGGTGCGGCCTGGTCAACGTGGTCAACGACCGACATGCATCTGAAGTGGACTTTACGTGGAGAGGCTGACAGCTGGGTCCACGGCCGCACGCAAGGAAATGCCTCCTTATTACGCGCAAAATAATGGTTCCTCCACCTGACATTAGGGACCCACCGAAAGGGCCTCTGTATTTCGCGAAAAAAACGTTACAGCCGCTGACAGCTCGGACCCACTAGCTATATCTTCGCACGCAAGGAAGTGCCTCCTTATTACGCACAAAAAAATGAATACTCCCCCTGTTAGCTGGGACCCAGTATAGTGGCAGGCTGACTTGTGGTCCTACTAAGTTGACAGGGACGGAGGGCTTTGTCAACTTAGTCAATATGCACGATTCTAGCTCCAGTGACCGTACTATGTCCATCCAACGGCCGTAGTGCTTCTTCAACCTCTGGTCTTCTTGCTCCAGCTGCCCAAACCAGCGCCGGTCGTGCCTCGTGCTACTGCCTCCCGTGGCCGACTGCGATGCGGCGGAGGCCTCACCGCCCCCTACTACTCCCACCGCTGGCCAGGCCATCCCTCTACTCACCCACACCCCCTGTTATTTTGCGGCGACGGCAACCTCACACCGCAGCGAACCAGTGAACCCTCGTACTCCTCTATGCGTGGGCATCCACTGCTGCGTCTTCCCCGGCTCCGTGCCGTCCCCTTCCTAGGCCTCGCCATCGTCCACCGCCCTGGTGCTCTCGGCGCGGCGTGGTCAACATGGTCAAGGAACAACTTCCATTGGACGTGGACTGTACGTGGAGAGGCTGACAGCTGGGTCCACGGCCGCAGCAAGGAAGTGCCTCCTTATTACATGCAAAATAATTATTCCTCCACCTGACAGCAGGATCCATCGGACGGGCCACCGTATTTCGCGAAAAAAACGTTTCCCCCTGACTGCTGGGACCCACCAGCTACATCTTCGCATGCAAGGAAGTGCGTCCGAGCAAAAAAAACGATTCGCCCCCTGATTGCTGGGACCCACCAGCTACATCTTCACAGGCAAGGAAGTGCCTGACAGTCGGGACCCACCTGGTCGAAGCGTACGTAGCGTTGTCATTCTGGTCGCAAACGTGTATGTACATACTGGTCGATGTAGAGGCGCGCACGTGTCTTAGTAGAGGCGTGCATGTAGCAAGTACACGTACGTACAGCGGCCAGGGTGCAAGAAAGAAAATACGACCACGTATGTGTACATACGGGCGGGGTCTCGAACGCCTACTCATGCATACATACGGCCAGGGCTCGTGTACATGGCTGGGTCGGAACGGAGAAACAGCGTCGTCATCATGTTCATGGGGAGGCAACGGAATGCATCGTGTTCATGGGGAGGCAACGAAACGCGTGGGAGCCAACCGGCTGGGTCGGAACGGAATGCGTGGTCGTTTTCATCGGGAGGGCTTGGATGGAACAGGCGACGGAAACGAGGCCTGGCATACCGCACAACGGAGGAAACGGACCTCCTACGTTCGGAACGGGGCCCTGTTGATCGGGAGGGGTCTGGCGTACCGCAAAACGGAGGAAATGGACCTCCTACGGTCGAAATGGGGGTCTTGTTGATCGGGGGGTGTGGTGTACCACAAAACGGATGAAACAGACTTGTGTTGGAGCGCTACGGTCGAAACAGGGGTCCTATTCATCGGGAGGGGTGTGGTGTACCGCAAAACGGGACTCCACGGGATACTGTTCATCTCCACCGTCGACCCCCTCCAGCCTCCACGAGCTACTGTTCATCCACCGTCGACCACCTCCAGCCTCCATGTGCGACTGTTCATCCACGGGCTCCTGTTCATCCATCCTCCACCGCGCGCTACTCCACCGGCTACTGTTCAACGAGCCCTCTCGACGGGCTCCTGTTCAACCACCCCTCCACGTGCTACTGTTCATCCTGCCCTCCACCGTCTACTGTTCATCCTGCCCTCTATGGGGTGCTCCTGTTCATCCAGCCCTCCACGGGGTCCTGTTCATCCAGCCCCAACTGGCTCGATGGATCGGGGTCCTGTTCATCCAGAGGCAACACCACGGGGTCCTGTTCATCCACCCCACCGGGAACTGTTCATCCAACCCCCCCCCCCCCCCAACGCTCACTGTTCATCCAGAGGCAGCATCGATCGGCTTCAGTTAGCAGCAGTAGCAAAGGAATCGCTCGATCGGGTTCAGTTAACAGCCATCGATCGATCGCTCGGGTTCAGTAACGCGTATCCTGAAGTGCAATCGCTCGGGTTCAGTTAGAGCCAACGGCTCGCACACATGCGCGTACGTGTACGAGAGAAACGCACATCGCTCGGCCTCCGACCTCCCACCGTAACCGGGAACTCCCCGAAATTTTCCTCGCCCTCGCTTCTACCACGGTTTTTTCCGTCATGGACGGCCCAAAGAATGTCATGCAGTTGCGTCTCCAGCCCGCCCAGGACGAAAAGCCCATTTTCTATCATGATTTTTTGTCATAGAAGTAAGAGCCCACCACATCTATGATGATACCGGGTTTTGTCACAATTATCGTCATAGAAGTGTCATATGTATGACAAATTTTTTTTTTCGTTCGGCCCAAAATGTCACGGATGTGTCTTTTTTTTGTAGTGTTACAATGTGGCCCGAGGCTTGGTACGGGGGTGTCGCTCCGGACTGCTGCTGGCGTCCCATGCAAAGCTGCCCGCAAGCGGGCCTTTCCCCTTCTTGGGCGCCTCCGCCTCCAGAATTGTGGAGGCCGCCCTCTTCTTCCTCCCTCCATCAGAGGGAGAGTCGCTCTTCTCCTCCTATTCGTCGTCGTCTTCGGCGACGGAGGAACGGGTCTTGTCTTCGGACTTCGCGTCCGAAGCACCCTTGCGGCGGGGGCCACTCCAGACCCCCTTGGGCTTCTTCGCCGGTGTCGTATAGGGCGCCGACACCAGCATCTTAGCTAAACGCGGAATGGCTGGTTCTTCAGGCAGCGGAGCAGGACACCGGATCTGCTTCACCCTCTCCATCCAGTCCTGAAGAAGCAACAATAATAATAGCTTAGATATCATCCTTGAAAAAAGCAAGTAGGGGATGCGTTAAAAATAATATACCTCGTTGGCGAGGTGATTGATGTCATGCCCGCGGTCTGAATCCATGGCCGGCGGTGTCTCGTTGCCCTTGAAGAGCAACTTCCAAGCGTCTTCGTGAGAAGTTTCGAAGAGCCTCTTCAGGGTATGGGGCTTCTTCGGATGAAACTCCCATAGAGGGCGGCTTCGGCTTTGGCACGGGAGAATCCGGTGAACTAGCATCACCTGGATTATATCGACAAGCTTGATATCCTTGTCCACCATACTTTGAACGCGCATCTGTAGCGCTATCAGCTCATCTGATGATGACCAATTCGGGATCTTCTCAACCCAGGAGGTGAGCCGCATTGGAGCGCCGGAGTTGAATTCGGTGGCAGCGGCCCAGTTTGTGCTGTGGGGTTCTGTGATGTAGAACCACTGTTTCTGCCATTCCTTGACGGTCTCCATGAAAGTTCCTTTAGGCTAGGAGACATTAGTCAGCTTGCTCACCATGGCGCCTCCGCACTCCACGTGCTGGCCATCCACCACCTTCAGCTTCACATTGAAGACCTTGAGCCATAGCCTGAAGTGGGGTTGGATGCGGAGGAAGGCCTCACACACGACGATGAACGCCGAGATGTTAAGGAAGGAGTTCGGGGATAGATCATGGAAGTCTATCCCGTAATAGTACATCACCCCACGGACGAAAGGGTGGAGTGGAAACCCTAGCCCGCGAAGGAAATGAGGGATGAATACCACCCTCTCATCGGGCTTCAGTGTGGGGATGTCTTGCCCCTGGGCTGGAAGACGGTGGGCGATCTCCTTCGCCAGGTACCCGGCCACCCGAAGCTCAGTAATGTCTTCCTCCTTGACGGAGGAGACCATCCACTTGCCTTGACCTCCGGATCCGGACTTGGTTGAGTGCTTGCTCGAGTGGGAAAAAGATGAGAAGTTGGGTGCTGGAGCTCGAGAGTGGAAGGGCAGAGGAAGAGAGAAGGCGTGGGAGAAGAAAGGAGATTCTTATCTCCTTATAAGGGCAGTGAATATTGAACGCCTCCCCACTCGCCTTAAACCTCGCCTATTCCCAAGGGCTGTGTTAACAGGCACGGTTGGGTTACCCACGCCCGAATTGATGAAAATCCCGTAATAAGGGGACACGATCTCTGCTTTGACAAGACGTGCCAATGGCAACCGCGTCTCGAAACATGGAGTGGCAGACGAAAAACGGTTCAAAATTATGGCCGGACTGACGAGATGTCACGTTACTAAAGTGGTCAGCAGATTGGACTCGTGAAGTATTATACTCTCTACAGATGTATGTTGTAGATCCTGACACGATTGTTTCGTCCGAAGACTATCTAGCAGTTCGGAAGGAGGAACCCGCCTTCCAATGCCGAATACAGATCTACGCGCCGGATACCTTGTCATTGAAGCCAGGTTCAGGGGCTACTGAGGAAGTCCTGGACTAAGGGGTCCTCGGGCGTCTGGCCTGTTAGCCATGGGCCGGACTGATGGGCTGTGAAGAACATGAAGGCCGAAGACTGCCCCGTGTCCGGATGGGACTCTCCTTGGCGTGAAGGGAAAGCTTGGCGACCAAACATGTAGATTCCTTTCTTTGTAACCGACCTTGTGTAACCCTAGATCCTCCCCGGTATTTATATAAACCGGAGGACTTAGTCCGGAGGGGGGAGATACTCATTATCATAGCCATACAAGCTAGACCTCTAGGGTTTAACCATTAGGATCTCGTGGTAGATCAACTCTTGTAATACTCTTATTCATCAATATCAATCAAACAGTATGTAGGGTATTACCTCCATAGAGAGGGCCCGAACCTGGGTAAACATCGTGTCCCCTGTCTCCTGTTACCATCGACCATAGACACACAGTTCGGGACCCCCTACCCGAGATCCGCCGATTTTGACACCGACAGGACCTAAGCATGCACACAAGGACACATATTTGATTTTTCAACCAGTATATATGCACTGGAGCATGTGCATGTAGTTCAAATTTGAATTATGCACATAAATGCATTGAAAACTCAGTTAATGCATAAAAATGCCCAAACGAACCCCGAAAAATCACAAAAATTCGCACAACACTCCTGTTGTTCTATGTTGACACTCGAATTTTTTTGAAAGCAATAAGAGGCAACGGATATCATTTCGTCCCCAAAGGTGGCACGTTCGCTACCGAAACCATCACGCTTGTCGTGAGAAGCTCTGGTTTGTGAGAAGCTTATACCAAGACCTACCCCAAATGGGACAAAATTTGTACCACGGTGATACATCTCCGTCATATCTATAATTTTTGATTGTTCCATCCCAATATTCTACAACTTTCATACACTTTTGGCAACTTTTTATACTATTTTTGGGACTAACATATTGATCCAGTGCCCAGTGCCAGTTGCTGTTTGTTGCATGTTTTTTGTTTCACAAAATATCCATATCAAACGGAGTCCAAACGGGATAAAAACTGATGGAGCTTTTTTTGGAATATATATGATTTTTGGGAAGAAAAATCCATGTGAGATGGTGCCCGAGGGGGCCACGAGGCAGGGGGCGCGCCCCTGACCCTCATGGCCACCCCGTAAGGCGGTTGATGCCCTTCTTTCACCGCAAGAAAGCTAATATCCGGATAGAGACCGTGTTAAAATTTCAGCCCAATCAGAGTTATGGATCTATGGGAATATAAGAAACAGTGAAAGGGTAGAATCTGAGAATGCAGAAACAGAGAGAGACATAGAGACAGATCCAATCTCGGAGTGGCTCTCGCCCCTCCCATGCCATGGAGGCCAAGGACCAGAGGGGAAACCCTTCTCCCATCTAGGGAGGAGGTCAAGGAAGAATAATACGAAGGGCCCCCCTCTCCCCTTCTCTTCCGGTGGCGCTGGAACGCTGCCGTGGCCATCATCATCATCACCGCGATCTACTCCAACACCTCCGCCATCTTCACCAACATCTCCATCACCTTCCCCGCTCTATCTACAGCGGTCCACCCTCCCGCAACCCACTGTACCCTCTACTTGAACATGGTGCTTTATGCTTCATATTATTATCCAATGATGTGTTGCCATCCTATGATGTCTGAGTAGATTTTCGTTGTCCTATCAGTGGTTGATGAATTGCTATGATTGATTTAATTTACTTTTGGTTATGTTGATGTCCTTTGGTGCCCATGATATGAGCGCGCACGTGGATCACACCATAGGGTTAGTTGTATGTTGATAGGACTATGTATTGGAGGGCAAGGGTGACAGAAGCTTCAGCCTAGCATATAAATTGATGCATATGGGATTGAAGGGGGACCTATATATCTTAATGCTATGGTTGGGTTTTACCTTAATGAACGCTAGTAGTTGCGGATGCTTGCTAATACTTCCAATCATGAGTGCATAGAATTCCAAGTCAGGGATGACATGCTAGCAGCGGCCTCTCCCACATAATACTTGCTACCGGTCTGGTAAAGTAGTCAATTGCTTAGGGGAAATTTCGCAACTCCTACCACCACTTTTCCACACTCTCTATATTTACTTTATTGCTTCTTCACTTACAACAGCCCCTAATTTTTATTTACTTGCTCTTTATTATCTTGCAAACCTATCCAACAACACCTACAAAGTACTTCTAGTTTCATACTTGTTCTAGGTAAAGCGAACATCAAGCATGCGTAGAGTTGTATCGGTGGTCGATAGAACTTGAGGGAATATTTGTTTTGCCTTTAGCTCCTCATTGGGTTCAACACTCTTACTTATCGAAGACTGTTGCGATCCCCTATACTTGTGGGTTATCAAGACCTTTTTCTGGCGCCGTTGCCAGGGAGCAATAGTGTGGGGTGAATATTCTCGTGTGTGCTTGTTTGCTTTATCACTAAGTAATTTTTATTTGCTGTTCTTAGTTGTTCTTTATCTTTAGTTATGGATATGGAACACGAAATACCAAAAAAATTAGGTGTACTTGCTACTCATGGAGATGAGGAACCTCCTAAAACCCTCGATGCTGGTTATGTGAAAGATATTATGTACTACTTTAATAATCCTGAGAAAACCCCATTGAATTATGTAATGGGAGTAATGTTGGATCAACGTGAATACTTTAGGGATTACCGCTTGACACAAAAAGGGAAACTATTATGGGATCAAATTCATATATTGAAGTGGTATGCTAGGCAACTATGCTTGAGATATGATTATACTTGTTGCTCTAGGATGAAGGCTCCACACCTTCCCTTTTTATGCGAATTTAATGATAATAAATCCTTAGCTTCTTATGCTAATGGTATATATGATTACTATGATGTGGAACAAATAGAAGAATTTTTTTGCTTTTATGGGTGCTTATGAAATTGAATCTATGTTTAAAGAGTTTGAAGGTTTTGATGTTTCAGTTTATAGACCTGAAAATTTAGCTATCCTTAAAAATTGCTATGAGAATTATGAATACAATTCCGATATTAATGCACTTATTGAGAAAGTCTCAGCTGTCCAAGAAGAGACTAATATTTTGCAGGAATCTATGGAAGAAGAAGTTGATGAAACTATGAGCTCATTGGATGAAAAAGATGAGGAGGAGAGCGAAGAACAAAAGGAGGAAGGGCGGATTGATCACCCGTGCCCACCTTCTAATGAGAGTAACTCTTCAACTCATACATTGTTTAATTCCCCTTCATGCTTAACGAAGGATGATGAATGCTACGATAATTGCTATGATCCCGTTGATTCTTTTGAAATATCCCTTTTTGATGATGCTTGCTATGCTTGTGGCCAAGATGCCAATATGAATTATGCTTATGGATATGAACTTGCTATAGTTCCTTATGTTAAACATGAAATTGTTGCTATTGCACCCACGCATGATAGTCCTATTATCTTTTTGAATTCTCCCAACTACACTATATCAGAGAAGTTTGCTCTTATTAAGGATTACATTGATGGGTTGCGTTTTACTATTACACATGATGATCTTGATAGATATAATATGCATGTCCTTTCTGCTCCTACTTGCAATTATTATGAGAGAGGAACTATATCTCCACCTCTCTATGTTTCCAATATGATAGAATTGCAAGAAACTGTTTATACTATGCATTGGCCTTTACTATGTGTGCATGAATTGTTCTTTTATGATATGCCGATGCATAGGAAGAGACTTAGACTTCGTCATTACATTATATATGTTACTTTGTTCTCACTACTAAATTACAAATCATTGTTAATTAAAATTGGCTTTGATATACCTTGGGATCCGGGTGGATCCATTACTTGATCACTATATGCCTAGCTTAATGACTTTAAAGAAAGCGCTGCCAGGGAGACAACCCGGAAGTTTTAGAGAGTCATTTATTTTTGTTGAGTGCTTTCATATAGTTTTAAAACAACAAAAATAAAGAGGGGAACCCAAAACTTTTTCAAAAAGGAAAGTGAAAGTGAGAAAGACAAGCATTGTTGAAGTGGGAGAGCTCCTTGAACTTTGTTCATGCTCATGGCAACTTTGTGAATCTTGATTACAGAAACGTTTCAACAAAAATAATTTTCCCCTTGTACAATTCCATTGTATTATAAAAATAATGTGCCAAGGTTTGCCTTTAGGATGTTTACATTTGCTTGTTGGTCTGTACGGTGCAGGACAGAAACTTTGTCTGTAGTGCGCGATTTTACATTTTTAGCTGGAACGTCAAATGGTTCTGATTCTTTTTGCACTGTCTTTCTATACAAATTTTTTATTGTTCCTAATTTTGGCAGAATTTTTCAAGTATCAGAAGTATGGTGAATGTTCACATTATTACAGACTGTTCTGTTTTAGACAGATTCTGTTTTTGATGCATAGTTTGCTTGTTTTGATGAAACTATCAAATTTATATCAGTGGATTAAGCCATGAAAAAGTTATATTACAGTAGACACAATGCAAAAACAAAATATGAATTGGTTTGAAACAGTACTTAGAGTAGTGATTTGCTTTATTATACTAACGGATCTTACCGAGTTTTCTGTTGAAGTTTTGTGTGGATGAAGTGTTCGATGATCGAGGAGGTCTCGATGTGAGAAGAAGGAAGAGAGGCAAGAGCTCAAGATTGGGGATGCCCGAGGCACCCCAAGTAAATATTAAAGGAGACTCAAGCGTCTAAGCTTGGGGATGCCCCGGAAGTCATCCCCTCTTTATTCAACAAGCCTCGGTATGTTTTCGGATTCGTTTCGTTCATGCGATATGTGCAATCTTGGAGCGTCTTTTGCATTTAGTTTTTCTTTTTCTTTTATGCATCATGCTGGTATGAGATAGTCCTTGGTTGATTTATATAATGCTCTTTGCACTTCACTTATATCTTTTGAGTATGGATTTATAGAATGCTTCATGTGCTTCACTTATATCATTTGAAGTTTGGATTGCTTGTTTCTCTTTACATAGAAAACCGCCATTTGTAGAATGCTCTTTTGCTTCACTTATACTTGTTAGAGCGTGGGCATATCTTTTGTAGAAAGAATTAAACTCTCTTGCTTCACTTATATCTATTTAGAGAGATGTCAGGAACCGGTCATTCACATGGTTAGTCATAAAATCCTACATAAAACTTGTAGATCACTGAATATGATATGTTTGATTCCTTGCAATAGTTTTGCGATATAAAGATGGTGATATTAGAGTCATGCTAGTGGGTAGTTGTGGATTAGTAGAAATACTTGTGTTGAGGTTTGTGATTCCCATAGCATGCACGTATGGTGAACCGTTATGTAACGAAGTCGGAGCATGATTTATTTATTGATTGTCTTCCTTATGAGTGGCGGTCGGGGAAGAGCGATGGTCTTTTCCTACCAATCTATCCCCCTAGGAGCATGCGCATAGTACTTTGTTTAGATAGCTAATATACTTTTGCAATAAGTATGTGAGTTCTTTATGACTAATGTTGAGTCCATGGATTATACGCACTCTCACCCTTCCACCATTGCTAACCTCTCTAGTATCACGCAACTTTCGCCGGTACCATCAACACACCATATACCGTCCTCAAAACAGCCACCATACCTACCTATCATGGCATTTCCATAGCCATTCCGAGATATATTGCCATGCAACTTCCATCATCATCATATACCTGACTTGAGCATTCATTGTCATATTGATTTTCATGATCGTAAGATAGCTAGCATGATGTTTTCATGGCTTGTCCGTTTTTATGTCATTGCTACGCTAGATCATTGCACATCCCAGTACACTGCCGGAGGCATTCATATAGAGTCATATCTGTGTTCTAGTATCGAGTTGTAATATCGAGCTGTAAGTAAATAAAAGTGTGATGATCATCATTATTAGAGCATTGCCCCAGTGAGGAAAGGATGATGGAGACTATGATTCCCCCACAAGTTGGGATGAGACTCCGGACGAAAAAAAGAGAAAGGCCAAAAAAAGAGAAGGCCCCAAAAAATAAAAAATAAAAAAATGAGCAGAAAAGAGAGAAGGGGCAATGTTACTATCCATTTACCACACTTGTGCTTCAAAGTAGCACCATGTTCTTCATATAGAGAGTCTCTTGAGTTATCACTTTCATATACTAGGTGGAATTTTCATTATAGAACTTGGCTTGTATATTCCAATGATGGGCTTCCTCAAATGGCCGAGGTCTTCATGAGCAAGCAAGTTGGATGCACACCCACTTAGTTTCAGTTTGAGCTTTCATACACTTATAGCTCTAGTGCATCCGTTGCATGGCAATCCCTACTCACTCACATTGATATCTATTGATGGGCATCTCCATAGCCCATTGATACGCCTAGTTGATGTGAGACTATCTTCTCCTTTTTGTCTTCTCCACAACCACCATTCTATTCCACCTATAGTGCTATGTCCATGGCTCACGCTCATGTATTGCGTGAAAGTTGAAAAGGTTTGAGAACGTCAAAAGTATGAAACAATTGCTTGGCTTGTCATTAGGTTTGTGCATAATGTGAATATTTTGTGTGGTGAAGATGGAGCATAGCCAGACTATATGATTTTGTAGGGATAACTTTCTTTGGCCATGTTATTTTGAAAAGACATGATCGCTTTATTAGTAGGCTCGAAGTATTATTGTTTTTATGTCAAACGATAGACTATTGCTTCGAATCACTCATATCTTAATATTCATGCCATGATTAGAAATGTGATCAAGATTATGCTAGGTAGCATTCCACATCAAAAATTATCTTTTTTATCATTTACCTAATCGAGGACGAGCAGGAATTAAGCTTGGGGATGCTGATACGTCTCCGTCGTATCTATAATTTTTGATTGTTCCATGCCAATATTCTACAACTTTCATATACTTTTGTCAATTTTTATACTATTTTTGGGACTAACATATTGATCCAATGCCCAGTGCCAGTTTCTGTTTGTTGCATGTTTTTTGTTTCGCAGAATATCCATATCAAACGGAGTCCAAACGGGATAAAAACTGACGGAGATTTTTTTGGAATATATATGATTTTTGGGAAGAAAAATCCACGCGAGACGGTGCCCGAGGGGGCCACGAGGCACGGGGCGCGCCCCAGGGGGGCAGGCGCGCCCCTGACCCTCGTGGCCACCCTGTAAGGCGGTTGATGCCCTTCTTTCGCCGCAAGAAAGCTAATATCCGGATAGAGATCGTGTTAAAATTTCAGCCCAATCGGAGTTACTGATCTCCGGGAATATAAGAAACGGGTAAAGGGTAGAATCTGAGAACGCAGAAACAGAGAGAGACATAGAGACAGATCCAATCTCGGAGGGGCTCTCTCCCCTCCCATGCCATGGAGTCAAAGGACCAGAGGGGAAACCCTTCTCCCATCTAGGGAGGAGGTCAAGGTAGAAGAAGACGAAGGGGCCCCCTCTCCCCTTCTCTTCCGATGGCACCGGAACGCTGCCGTGGCCATCATCATCATCGCGATCTACTACAACACCTCCGCCATCTTCACCAACATCTCCATCACCTTCCCCCCTCTATCTACAGCGGTCCACTCTCCCACAACCTGCTGTACCCTCTACTTGAACATGGTGCTTTGTGCTTCATATTATTATCCAATGATGTGTTGCCATCCTATGATGTCTGAGTAGATTTTCGTTGTCCTATCGGTGGTTGATGAATTGCTATGATTGATTTAATTTGCTTCTGGTTATGTTGCTATCCTTTGGTGCCCATCATATGAGCGCGCACGTGGATCACACCATAGGGTTAGTTGTATGTTGATAGGACTATGTATTAGAGGGCAAGGGTGACAGAAGCTTTAGCCTAGCATAGAAATTGATGCATACGGGATTGAAGGGGGACCAATATATCTTAATGTTATGGTTGGGTTTTACCTTAGTGAACATTAGTAGTTGCAGATGCTTGCTAATAGTTCCAATCATGAGTGCATAGAATTCCAAGCCAGGGATGACATGCTAGCAGTGGTTGTTGGGGAACGTAGAAGAAATTCAAAATTTTCCTACGCATCACCAAGATCAATCTATGGAGAGACTAGCAATGAGAGAGAGGGAGTGCATCTTCATACCCTTGAAGATCGCGATACGGAAGCGTTGCAAGAACGTGGTCGGTGGAGTCGTACACGAAGCGATTCAGATCGCGGCCGAATCCGATCTAAGCACCGAACAACGGTGCCTCCGCGTTCAACACACTTGCAGCCCGGTGATGTCTCCCGCGCCTTGATCCAGCAAGGAGAGAGGGAGAGGTTGGGGAAGACTCCGTCCAGCAGCAGCACGACGGCGTGGTGGTGGTGGAGGAGCGTGGCACTCTAGCAGGGCTTCGCCAAGCACTGCGAGAAGGAGGAGGAGGTATTGGAGGGGAGGGGGCTACGCCAGGTGCAAGGGGTATGGCCGCCCTCCCACCCCTCCACTATTTATAGGTGGGGAGAGAGGGGGCCGGCCCCCCTAGATCCCATCTAGGGTTGGGGGCGGCAGCCAAGGGGGGGAGGAGTGCCTCCCAAGTCAAGTGGGGGCCCTCCCCCTTAGGGTTTCCCCTCTCCCATGCGCATGGGCCTTGGGGGGGGGGCTGGTGCCCCTGGCCCATTAAGGCTAGGGAGCCCCCCTACAGCCCATGCTGCTGTATTGGACGTGGTGGAACATTTTCCGTACCTCCGGACCCCTCCGGAATCCTCCGGAACCTTCCGGAAGCTTCCCGGTACAATACCGGAAAAAACCGAACTTTTCCTGGAACCCGAACAACAACTTTCCATATATAAATCATTACCTCCGGACCATTCTGGAACTCCCCGTGACGTCCGAGATCTCATCCGGGACTCCGAACAACATTCGGTAACCACGTACAAACTTTCCCTATAACCCTAGCATCATCGAACCTTAAGTGTGTAGACCCTACAGGTTCGGGAGGCATGTAGACATGACCGAGACATCTCTCCAGTCAATAACCAACAGCGGGATCTGGATACCCATGTTGGCTCCCAGATGCTCCGCGATGATCTCATCAGATGAACCACGATGTCGGGGATTCAATCAATCCTGTATACAATTCCCTTTGTCAATCGGTACGTTACTTGCCCGAGATTCGATCGTCGGTATTCCAATACCTCGTTCAATCTCGTCACCGGCAAGTCACTTTTACTCGTTCTGTAAACACATCATCCCGTGATCAACTCTTTGGTCACATTGAGCTCATTACGATGATGTACTACCGAGTGGGCCCAGAGATACCTCTCCGTCACACGGAGTGACAAATCCCAGTCTTGATTCGTGCCAACCCAACACACTTTCGGAGATACCCGTAGTGTGCCTTTATAGCCACCCAGTTACGTTGTGATGTTTGGCACACCCAAATTATTCCTACGGTATCCGGGAGTTGCATAATCTCATGGTCTAAGGAAATGATACTTGACATTAGAAAAGCTTTAGCAGACGAACTACACGATCTTATGCTATGCTTAGGATTGGGTCTTGTCCATCACATCATTCTCCTAATGATGTGATCCCGTTATCAATGACATCCAATGTCCATGGTCAGGAAACCGTAACCATCTATTGATCAACGAGCTATTCAACTAGAGGCTTACTAGGGACATATTGTGGTCTACGTATTCACACATGTATTACGGGCTCCGGTTAATACAATTATAGCATGAACAATAGACAATTATCATGAACAAGGAAATATAATAATAACCATTTTACTATTGCCTCTAGCGCATATTTCCAACAGTCTCCCACTTGCACTAGAGTCAATAATCTAGTTCACATCACTATGTGATTGTAATGAATCCAACACCCATGGGGTTTGATCATATCTTGCTTGTGAGGGAGGTTATTAGTCAACGGATCTGAACCTTTTAGATCTGTGTGTGATTTACAAATCTCTATGTCATCTTGTAGATGCAGCTACCATGCGCTACTTGGAGCTATTCCAAAAAAAACTGCTCTACTATACGAATCCGGTTTACTACTCAGAGTCATCAGGATTAGTGTCAAAGTTTGCATCGACGTAACCCTTTACGACGAACTCTTTTACCACCTCCATAATCGAGAAAATTCCTTAGTCCACTAGTTACTAAGGATAAGTTTGACCGCAGTCATGTGATCCATTCCTGGATCACTCTTGTACCCCTTGACTGACTCATGGCAAGGCACACTTTAGGTGTGGTACACAGCATAGCATACTTTGGAGCCTACGTCTAAAGCATAGGGGACGATCTTCGTCCTTTCTCTCTCTTCTGCCGTGGTCAGGTCTTGAGTCTTACTCAATACTCACACCTTATAACACGGCCAAGAACTCCTTTGCTGATCTGTTTTTGAACTCCTTCAAAATCTTGTCACGGTGTGTGTTCATTTGAAAGTACTATTAAGCGTTTTTGATCTATCCTTATAGATCTTGACGCTCAATGTTCAAGTAGGTTAATCTAGGTTTTCCATTGAAAAACACTTTTGAAATAACCCTATATGCTTTCCAGAAATTCTACATCATTTCTGATCAGCAATATGTCAACAACATATACTCATCAGAAATGATATAGTGCTCCCACTCACTTCTTTGGAAATACAAGTTTCTCATAAACTTTGTATAAACCCAAAATCTTTGATCATCTCATCAAAGCGCATATTCCAACTCCGAGATGCTTACTCCAGTCCTTAGTAGGATCGCTGGAGCTTTGCATACTTGTTAGCATCTTTTAGGATTGACAAAACCTTCTGGTTGTATCACATACAACCTTTCCCCAAGAAAATTGTCGAGGAAACAATGTTTTGACATCCTATCTGCAAGATTTCATAAATAATGCAGTAACTGCTATCACAATTCCAACAGACACTTAGCATCGCTATGAGTGAGAAAGTCTCACTGTAGTCAACTCGTTGAACTTGTCGGAAAACATCTTAACGACAAGTCGAGCTTTCTTAATGGTGATACTTACCATCATTGTCCGTCTTCCTTTTAAAATCCATCTGTACCCAATAGCCTTACGACCATCAAGTAGTTCTTCCAAAGTCTATACTTTGTTTTATACATGGATCCTCTCTCGGATTTTATGGCCTCGAGCCATTTGTCAGAATCCAGGCCCACCATCGCTTCTCCACGGCTCGTAGGTTCATTGTTGTCTAGCAACATGACCTCCAAGACAGGATTACCGTACCACTCTGAAGCAGTACATGTCCTTGTCGACCTACGAGGTTTGGTAGTGACTTGATCTGAAGTTTCATGATCACTATCATCAGCTTCCACTTCAATTGGTGTATGCGCTACAGGAACAACTTCCTGTGCCCTGCTACACACTGGTCGAAGTGATGGTTAATTAACCTCATCAAGTCTCCACCATCCTCCCACCCAATTCTTTCGAGAGAAACTTTTCCTCGAGAAAGAACCCGTCTCTAGAAACAACCATTTTTGCTTCTGGATCCGAAATAGGAGGCATACCCAACTGTTTTGGGTGTCATGTGAAGATGCATTTATCCGCTTTGGGTTCGAGCTTATCAGTCTAAACCCTTTTCACATAAGCGTCTCAGCCCCAAAATTTTAAGAAAGGACAGCTTAGGTTTCTCTAAACCATAGTTCATACAGTGTCATCTCAACGGAATTACGTGGTGCCCTATTTAAAGTGAATGCGGTTGTCTCTAATGCCTAACCCATAAATGATAGTGGTAATTCGATAAGAGACATCATGATTTGCACCATATCCAATAGGGTGCAACTATGATGTTCGGACACACCATCACACTATGGTGTTCCAGGCGGTATTAGTCGTGAAACAATTTCCACAATGTCTTAATTGTGTACCAAACTCGTAACTCAGATATTCATCTCTATGATCATATCAAAGACATTTTATCCTCTTGTCATGATGATCTTCAACTTCACTATGAAATTACTTGAACCTTTCAATATTTCAGACTTGTGTTTCATCAAGTAAATATACTTAGAATCTACTCAAATCATTTGTGAAGTAAGAGCATAATGATATTCACTGCGTGCCTCGGCACTTATTGGATTGCACACATCAAATGTATTACTTCCAACAAGTTGCTCTTTTGTTTCATCTCACTAAAAAACGAGGCTTTTCAGTCATCTTGCCCATGTGGTATGATTTGCATGTCTCAAGTGATTCAAAATAAGTGAGTCCAAATGATCCATCTGCATGGAGTTTCTTCATGCGTATATACCAACAGACATGGTTTGCATGTCTCAAACTTTTCAAAAAACAAGTGAGTCCAAAATATCCATCAACATGGAGCTTCTTCATGCGTTTTATACCAATATGACTCAAATGGCAGTTCCACAAGTAGGTGGTACTATCGTTACTATCTTATATCTTTTGGCATGAACATGTGTATCACTACGATCGAGATTCAATGAACCATTCATTTTAGGTGCAAGGCCATTGAAGGTATTATTCAAATAAATAGAGTAACCATTATTCTCCTTAAATGAATAACCGTATTGCGATAAACATAATCCAATCATGTCTATGCTCAACGCAAACACCAAATAACAATTATTTAGGTTTAACACCAATCTCAATGGTAGAGGGAGAATGCGATGCTTGATCACATCAACCTTGGAAACACTTCCAACATATATCGTCATCTCACCTTTATCTAGTCTTCGTTTATTCCACAACTTTTATTTCGAGTTACTAACACTTAGCAACCAAACCGGTATCTAATACCCTGGTGCTACTAGGAGTACTAGTAAAGTACACATTAATATAATGTATATCCAATATACTTCTGTCGACCTTGCGAGCCTTCTTATTTACAAAGTATCTAGGGTAGCTCTGCTTCAGTGACCGTTCCCTTCATTTCAGAAGCACTTAGTCTCGGGTTTGGGTTCAACCTTGGGTTTCTTTACTAGAGCAGCAACTGATTTGTCGTTCCATGAAGTATCCCTTCTTGCCCTTGCCCTTCTTGAAACTAGTGGTTTTACTTACCATCAACAGTTGATGCTCCTACTTGATTTCTACTTTCGCGGTGTCAAACATCGCGAATAGCTCAAGGATCATCATATCTATCCCTGATATGTTATAGTTCATCATGAAGCTCCAGTAGCTTAGTGGCAGTGACTTTGGAGAACCAACACTATCTCATATGGAAGATTAACTCCCACTCGATTCAAGTGATTGTAGTACTCAGACAATCTGAGCACATGCTCAACGATTGAGATTTTCTCCTTAGTTTGCAGGCTAAGAAACTTGTCGGAGGTCCCATACCTCTTGACGTGGGCACGAGCCTGAAATCCAAATTTCAGCTCTTGGAACATCTCATATGTTCTGCGACGTTTCAAATTGTCTTCGGTGCCTCAATTCTAAACCGTTTAACTTTACGCACTGAACTATCACGTAGTCATCAAAACGTGCATGTCAGATGTTCACAACATCCACAAACGACGCTCGAGGTTCAGCACACCGAGCGGTGCATTAAGGACATAATCCTTCTGCACAGCAATGAGGACAATCCTCAGTTTACGGACCCAGTCCGCATAATTGCTACTGTCAACTCTCAACAAAATTTTCTCTAGGAACATATCTAAAACAGTAGAACCAAAGCGTGAGCTACGACACAATTTGCAAAGACCTTTTGACTATGTTCATGATAATTAAGTTCATCAAATTATTTAATGAACTCCCACTTAGATAGACATCCCTCTAGTCATCTAAGTGATACATGATCCGAGTCAACTAGGCCGTGTCTGATCATCACGTGAGATGGACTAGTCATCATCGGTGAACATCTTCATGTTGATCGTATCCACTATACGACTCATGTTTGACCTTTCGGTCTTCCGTGTTCCGAGACCATGTCTGTACATGCTAGGCTCGTCAAGTTAACCTAAGTGTATTGCGTGTGTAAATCTGGCTTACACCCGTTGTATGCGCACGTTAGAACCTATCACACCCGATCATCACGTGGTGCTTCGGAACAACGGACCTTAGGAACGGTGCACAGTTAGGGGGAACACAATTATTGATCTTTTAATGAGGGATCATCTTATTTATGCTACCGTCGTTCTAAGCAAATAAGATGTAAAAACATGACAAACATCACATGCAAATCATAAAGTGATATGATATGGCCAATATCATCTTGTGCCTTTGATCTCCATCTTCGAGGCGCGGCATGAACACCATCGTCATCGGCATGACACCATGATCTCCATCATCGTGTCTTCATGAAGTTGCCTCGCCAACTATTACTTCTACTACTATGGCCAACGGTTAGCAATAAAGTAAAGTAATTACATGGCGTTTTCATTGACATGCAGGTCATAAATAAATTAAGACAACTCCTATGGCTCCTACCGGTTGTCGTACTCATCGACATGCAAGTCGTGATTCCTATTACAAGAACATGATCATTCTCATACATCACATATATCATTCATCACATCCTTTTGGCCATATCACATCACACGGCATATGCTGCAAAACAAGTTAGACGTCCTCTAATTGTTGTTGCAAGTTTTTACGTCGCTGCTATAGGTTTCTAGCAAGAACGTTTCTCACCTATGCCAAAACCACAACGTGATATGCCAATTTCTATTTACCCTTCATAAGGACCCTTTTCATCGAATCCGATCCGACTAAAGTGGGAGAGACAGACACCCGCTAGCCACCTTATGCAACTAGTGCATGTCAGTCGGTGGAACCAGACTCACGTAAGCGTACGTGTAAGGTCGGTCCGGGCCACTTCATCCTACAATGCTGCCGAATCAAGATAAGACTAGTAACGACAAGTAAATTGACAAAATCGACGCCCACAACAACTTGTGTTCTACTCGTGCATAGAATCTACGCATAGACCTAGCTCATGATGCCACTGTTGGGGAACGTAGCAAAAATTCAAAATTTTCCTACGCCTCACCAAGATCAATCTATGGAGAGACTAGCAACGAGAGAGAGGGGAGTGCATCTTCATACCCTTGAAGATCACGATACGGAAGCGTTGCAAGAACGCGGTCAGTGGAGTTACACGAAGTGATGCAGATCACGGCCGAATCCAATCTAAGCACCGAACAACGGTGCCTCCGCGTTCAACACACATGCAGCCGGGTGACGTCTCCCGCGCCTTGATCCAGCAAGGAGAGAGGGAGAGGTTGGGGAAGACTCCGTCCAGCAGTAGCACGACGGCGTGGTGGTGGAGGAGGAGTGTGGCACTCTAGCAGGGCTTCGCCAAGCACTGCGAGAAGGAGGAGGAGGTATTGGAGGGGAGGGGGCTGCGCCAGGTGCAAGGGTTATGGCTGCCCTCCCACCCCTCCACTATTTATAGGTGGGGAGAGAGGGGGCCGGCCCCCCTAGATCCCAACTAGGGTTGGGGCAGCGGCCAAGGGGGAGGAGTGCCTCCCAAGTCAAGTGGAGGCCCTCCCCCTTAGGGTTTCCCCTCTCCCATGTGCATGGGCCTTGTGGGGGGGATGGTGCCCCTGGCCCATTAAGGCTAGGGAGCTCCCCTACAGCCCATGCTGCTGTATTGGACGTGGTGGAACATTTTTCGTACCTCCGGACCCCTCCGGAATCCTCCGGAACCTTCCGGAAGCTTCCCGGTACAATACCGAAAAAACCCGAACTTTTCCTGGAACCCGAACAACAACTTTCCATATATAAATCTTTACCTCCGGACCATTCTGGAACTCCTCGTGACGTCTGGGATCTCATTCGGGACTCCGAACAACATTCAATAACCACATACAAACTTTCCCTATAACCCTAGCATCATCGAACCTTAAGTGTGTAGACCCTACGGGTTCGGGAGGCATGTAGACATGACCGAGACATCTCTCTAGTCAATAACCAATAGCGGGATCTGGATACCCATGTTGGCTCCCACATGCTCCACGATGATCTCATCGGATGAACCACGATGTCGGGGATTCAATCAAGCCTATATACAATTCCCTTTGTCAATCGGTACGTTACTTGCCCGAGATTCGATCGTCGGTATTCCAATACCTCGTTCAATCTCGTCACCGGCAAGTCACTTTTACTCGTTCCGTAAACACATCATCCCGTGATCAAATCTTTGGTCACATTGAGATCATTATGATGATGTCCTACCGAGTGGGCCCAGAGATACCTCTCTGTCACACAGAGTGACAAATCCCAGTCTCGATTCGTGCCAACCCAACAGACACTTTCGGAGATACCCGTAGTGTGCCTTTATAGCCACCCAGTTACGTTGTGACGTTTGGCACACCCAAAGCATTCCTACGGTATCCGGGAGTTGCACAATCTCATGGTCTAAGGAAATGATACTTGACATTAGAAAAGCTTTAGCAGACGAACTACACGATCTTATGCTATGCTTAGGATTGGGTCTTGTCCATCACATCATTCTCCTAATGATGTGATCCCGTTATCAATTACATCCAATGTCCATGGTCAGGAAACCGTAACCATCTATTGATCAACGAGCTATTCAACTAGAGGCTTACTAGGGACATATTGTGGTCTACATATTCACACATGTATTACGGTCTCCGGTTAATACAATTATAGCATGAACAATAGACAATTATCATGAACAAGGAAATATAATAATAACCATTTTATTATTGCCTCTAGGGCATATTTCCAACAGTGGTCTCTCCCACATAATACTTGCTCTCTGTCTAGTAAAGTAGTCAATTGCTTAGGGGCAATTTCACAACTCCTACCACCACTTTTTCACACTCGCTATATTTACTTTATTGCTTATTTACTTACAAAAGCCCCTACTTTTTATTTACTTGCTCTTTATTATCTTGCAAACCTATCCAACAACACCTACAAAGTACTACTAGTTTCATACTTGTTCTAGGTAAAGCGAACATCAAGCGTGCGTAGATTTGTATCGGTGGTCGATAGAACTTGAGGGAATATTTGTTCTGCCTTTACCTCCTCGTTGGGTTCGACACTCTTACTTATCGAAAACTGTTGTGATCCCCTATACTTGTGGGTTATCACATGGCATGTTGATGCTGCTACATGATAGCATGCCAAGTTTCATGAATTTCAGACGAGTTTTGGATTTACTAGAATTTAAAAATGAGGCATGTCAATGTTTGTGGCCGAGTGACGGTTGCTGGGTGTTTGAAATTCATTCCCATTTCTTGCATGGGACCTAAGCATGCAACCGAGGACACATATTTGATTTTCCAATAAGTTTATATGCACTGGAGCATGTACATGTAGTTCAAATTTGAATTATGCACATAAAATGCCTGGAAAACCCAGTTAATGTATAAAAATGTACAAACGAACCCTGAATCATTCCAATTTTTTGATGACACACCTATAGTTGCATGTTAACTGCAGATATAAGTTCTAACTATTCAAACACCATCCTTTGTAGCTGTGACCCCATTACGTAATTCAAATGATCAAGACGATAAATCAAGTAGATCACACACAGTTTATTATCACCAACTGTGTGAGATGCAGCACAAAATATCTTGGAGCACCGTCGGTGTATACTACGCCCATGGCTTACAAGAGAAGGTGTGTTGGCTATAGTCCACAACGCGCCAGTTCTGAATAAGGGACCGTGTCCGAGACACTTTGCGCACCAGTTTTTTGGCTGAAGCGATTCCAAATTTTCAGCTTCCACAGAAATATCTACCTCCCCACCCCCTCCCCCTTACCAAAAGCCACATTTCCCCTCCTTCCGCCTTCCTTTCCAAGTTGAAACCTTCACTCCTTACTTGCAGCGCCTCCTCGCTGGTGACCCTCCTTCACGCTCCTCGGCCTCACCTATCCAGGCAGGTAATCCACAACCGACCCCCATCCTCCTCCTCCTTCCACATCCCACATGCCCCTACCGCTAGCGCGAGCGCGACACCTTCCACCCAAGTCACCGACCCCTCCACCAAATAAGCGTCGGCCTAAGCCATGGTGCACGCAGTATAGCTAGGACCACAAGGAGCATTTGGCAGCGGAGAAGAAAATCACGGCCACACGCGCGGATGAGGTCGTGATGGCTGCCATTCGTGCCGACCCCCAGATCTTGAAGAAGCACCATGCCATTTGCTAGCTATGCCGGTTTTGCATGCTCGGTTTACCTGTTGCCTGTGCTGCTCCTGCCTTTCCTTCACAAATTCTAGTGCATTATGCTATCTAATTTTACCATGCAATCTGTTGCTCTAGTGTATATGTTCTATATGTCGTGCAATGTGGTGCTCACTTACTAACTATTTTGTTAATTAGTTGTTATCTTCAGTTAACTGTTTGGTTCAATTCTGCAAATGTGATGTTCAATTCTTCAGGCTGCAATTTTGTATTGTCTTCCAGTGAGAAATAAATCGAATTTATCTTTACAAAATTGTGGGTGCATTCTGTTATTGTATACCATGTGAGGAATAAATTGAATTTGGCTGTAGTAAATACATGAGAAACAAATACAATCGCTACAATTGGTTGTAGTTAACTGTTTGGTTAAGTGTCTGATCTTCTATTAGGAGTATGTTATATTGTGCATTGTGGTGCTCAGTTAATGTTTGGTTCATTTGTTGTGGTGTTTAGTTAACTGCTTGGTTCAATGTTATATTGTGCAATGTGGTGCTCAGTTAATGTTTGGTTCATTTGTTGTGGTGTTTAGTTAACTGCTTGATTCAATTCTGCAATGCGATGTCCAATTGTCGTGGGTAGAATTTTGTATTGTTGTGCATGTGAGGAATAAATCGAATTTGGCTGCACTTAATACATGAGAAACATATACAAGTGCTATATTTCCTAGTTCTTAATCATGCTTGGTCTGGATAAGTGAGTTTTCCGTGTGTCTTGAATTAATCTGATGAATCTGCAATGTGCTTATTTTTCATCAACATATTTTACTGATAGCATGTGAACCCTTACTTAACCTGATGACTAACTACCTTATATGTGTTGCAGGGAAACAATGGGAAGCACTGAGGTTTACAATCAAGGTTAGCACGTGCATGGTCCATTGTCTAATAGCACATTATTGTGCAATTGCAGGAACCATTCTAATATTTAGGTTTTTAACAATTTGGTCTTGCACATGTAGGTCCTACTATCAGAGGTTTTGACCCACTATTCGACCCTTTTGCATATGGGGAAATGAGTTGTCGATGAATATCAGTCAAGTCAAGAAACTCAGAAAGATTGTTAGGACAAAGAAATTAGCGACAAAAAACAACAAGATCTTTGTCTGCACAATGAAGAAGACATCAGTTCCCTACAAGATGGTACTAACTATTATACCTTGCCTTTTTTATTCCTTTGCCCCATTTCCAATATGGAGAAGATATTTATGCACATCCTTGTTTTTAGACCTTTCCAAAGCAGTTCACTGATGATTACCTCTCAAACCACCTGTATGGTCAGGAGGCGAGGAAGGTATTCATACAGCACCCACAATTCAATATTGAAGTGTTCCTGAAGAGGACGAAGGATGGACGGTCAATCATCCATAGGCACTGGCCTAAAGTTACAAAGACCTTCAACATCAATGAAGGCTCAATATTCGCCTTCTGCTTTAGCAATTTTACAGATGAGATACATCTGTCTATGTACCATCTATGATGATAATTTCGAAAGGTTATAGATGTTGAATGTGAAACTTGGTCCTGGCGTAGTTGTGTAATGGGGTAGCTGAGTGCTGAAGCTATATGATGTTGTACTCTGATGTATTTCAATTATGAAAATGAAATATATTGTGTGCTTAATATGAACTGTCAATTAGATTAATAAATGGATTATGAATAATCAGATAATTAGCCTGCTAATTGGATTTTGCTATTGCAAACGGTTGTTAAAAAATACCGTGGGCGATGACCTCAGGCAACACACATAGTTTCTAGGAATAAACCGTGTTGGATCAATGAACAATCACACACGACTTTCTCTTGAAAACTGTTTGCGTTAGGCCACCTTCCGCAAACATTTACCACATGAAAACTATGTGTGATGGACAGCCTTTGCCACACAGTTTCTTCCACGGACCGTGTGTGATATATTAATTCAACAACGCAAGCGATTTAACGGGAAAAATTGTGTGTGATGTACCTGCGAACGGAAACGTTTTCCTTCGAGCGACTATGTGGGATGTACATATGAATGGAAACGTTTAGTGGGGACTGACTGTGTGGGATGTACTTGCGACCGGAAACAATTTCACCGTATAATTGTATTTTTTTAGCTCTACTGTACGTATTTCCATATTTGAGCGCTCGTTGGTCGCACACGACCTCATTTTGCCGAACGTGTGTGCCGGGAGGGCATATCCCCGACGGTTTCTAGGTCGTGTGGGAAGGACCCCCCTATCGCCCACACTCACTTGGCGACGGTTCCAGATGCCGTCGCGGAAAGGGGTTTTAAACCATTTGTTTAGGGGCTCGTTGTACTAGTGATGGGTTCACCTGATCTGGTCCACATACTACAACTCGAAAATTCCGCATGCCTCCGAAACTTGTGGCTCTTTCTGGTGGAGAGACGTCATGAAGCTCATGCATGTTTATAGAGGGATTGCTCGTGCACAAGTCTCTAGTGGGTCTGACATTTTGTTCTGGAAGGATCAGTGGACGAGTAACATCCTGGCAGAATCCTTCCCGCATGCATTCTCCTACGCCATAAATGAAGACCTGTCAGTCCAAGGATTCCTAACTACAACATACCTTGATCAGACATTCCATCTCCCTCTATCGATCCAAGCATTCAATGAGGTGAAAGATATGCAACTGGAATTGGCAAACACCACATTAAATGAATCGGTGGATACGTGGAGTTACACATGGGGCTCTGCAGAATACTTGTGCACAAATTCTACACTTAGTACTTTAGAGACATGCATGCCCATGACTCGTTCACATGGATTTGGAAGTCAAGGGCCACTATGAAAATCAAAGTCTTCGGCTGGCTTCTTCTAGTTGACCAATTAAACACCCGAAACATGCTTACAAGAAGGCACTATAATATCAGAGAGGATCATGGGTGTCTTCTGTGTGATTCAACCGATGAGGAAACACTGACACATCTATTTTTTGACTGCCAATTGAGTACTCAATGCTGGGACGCCGTCCACATTTCCTGGACACGGGGAGCGACAACATTTCAAAGAATATCATAGGCCAAACTTAGTTGGAACCGACCCCTCTTCATGGAAACTTTTCTGCTGGCAGCTTGGAGTATTTGTAAGGAGAGGAATAACAAGCACTTTAGGAAAATTGTCCCATCAAAGGAATCCTGGCTTAGAAGATTCAAGGAAGATTTCTCCCTCCTCACTCATAGGGTGAAGGAGAAGCATAAAAACTCCATCCCCTCTATCTTAGCCTCAATAGTATAGTCCTCTTTCCCACCCCACCTCATGGGGATGTAAAAACTTTATATTAATTTTGACTCATTCTTTAATTTAATTCACAGTAGGAGGTTCTCCTACTGTTCAAAGTTCAAAAAAGAAAAAATCGTCAAAAAGTTTCATCGTGTTTGGACTCCGTTTGGTATGGATTTTCTAGAAAACAGCAACTGGCACTTGGCACTGAGTTAAAAGGTTAGTCCCAAAAAATGTTATAAAATGATGTATAAAGCATGTAAGATTGGTAATATAATAGCATGAAACAATAAAAAATGATAGATACGTTGAATGTGTATCACGGTGTTATACCACACCTCGGCTGGTCTGCAGGTCGGCTGCTCCTACCATCAAGAGTTGGGCAAGTCCAGCTCTCTGCTCTAAACGAGATGTTAGACAGGATCCAAAATCTCACCCTGTCAAATGGTCAAACCTTGATCTACGACAAGATCAAAGATGAATTAAAGGAACAGAAAATTTTGTCCCAGCCGCCACCCACGAGGTCGCTACCGTCGAAGATTTAACCGACATATCAGACCACTTCTCTGAAAATCGCACCAATTCGGATGAAGTACGTAGCGATCCATCACGGGACGTATTGCCGATCGCGGCCGATGAGACCAATAGCCAAGCGGTTCCCTCCACCCAGGACGCCTGCATGTTGGACAGTACAAGGGACAAGGAGGACTCTGACGATCATGATTACTATCCGGAATCCAAGGACGATTTAAGCCTTGGACCCGATGACTTTGATAACCCTGAGGAGCCGCTTACTAACCCTTGGTTAAAGGTTTTCCGCCAGTGGTAATTAGTACCGCCAAAAGAATGAAGCAGAAGACCGAGCAGCTTTGAGCCGAACAAGATAGACTAAATGACAAATGGACTAAGGTCCTTATTGCCGAGCAAGAATTCAAACAAAGAACCACTAGCAATAAGGAGCGACATCCCTGGAGGAACTCATTCTCGGCCAGCTCCCTGCGATCAACGCTTCATTGGGCAAAAGATCTGGATAGCTCTCCTCAAAGCCTAGTAGGGCGAACAGGTAAAAACCACAACCCTCCAGAAGAACGATGATGTCATGGCAAAGAACCAATCCCACTTCGGAGTATGTACGATACATGAGGCACGTCAGGTCCGTTGTGAGGGGCTCCTTTAGTTCCTACTCGCAGTTCTCAGGAACACCCACCTGTTGGATGATACGTCTCCAATGTATCTATAACTTTTTATTATTTCATTCTATTATATTACCAATCTTATATGCTTACATGCAATTTTATATCATTTTTTGGACTAACCTAGTGCCCGGTGCCAGTTGTCGTTTTTTGCTTGTTTTTTCGCTTTTCAGAAAATCAGTACCAAACGAAGTCCAAACATGATGAAATTTACAATGATATTTTCTAGACAAGAAGGGACCCTAGAATGTTCGGGACGAGGCTAGAAGACTTAGCGACAAGCTCACACGGTGGTCTCCAGGGGGCACCACCTGAGCTTGTGCGTCCCATGCAGCTTTGTTTGACCTAATTCCACTTCTATAAATTCGCATAAATCGCCAAACCAACAGAGAGCCACCCAAAACAATTTTTCCACCGTGCGAACTTGTGTTCTTTCGTGGTCCCATCTGGAGGCCTTTTCCGGTACTCTGCCAGAGTGGGAATTGATCACGGAGGGCTTCTGCATCATCCTTGCTGCACCACCAATGATGTGTGAGTAGTCTACCACATACCTACGGGTCCATAGTGATTAGCTAGATGGCTTCTTCTTTCTCTCTGATTTTCAATACAATATTCTCCTCTGAGATCTATTCGATGTAATCTTGTTTTGCGGTGTGTTTGTTGGGATCCGATGAATTGATGGTTTATGACCAGATTATTCATTGAAAGTGATTGAGTCTTTGCTGAACTTTATTATGTAATATTTTTATAGCTTCGTATTTCTCTCCGATCTATCCATTTGGTTTGGCCAACTAGATTGATTTATCTTCAGTGGGAGAGGTGCTTTGTAGTGGGTTCAATCTTGCAATACCCTCACGTCATGACTGAAGGGGTAGCGAGGCACATATTTGTATTTTTGCCATTAAGGGTAAAATGATGGGGTTCAATCATATTGCTTGGTTTTATTTTGTCTACATTATGTCATCATACTTCTTGCATTACTCTGTTTGTAATGAACTTAATACATAGAGAGGCAATCATAGAAGTGCTCTCGAAGTGGAGTAATAGTAGTAGATGCAGAATTGTTTTGGTCTACTTGTCACAGATGTAATGCCTATATACGTGATCATTGCCATAAATAACGTCATAACTATGCATTTTTCTATCAATTTCCCAATAGTAATTAGTCTACCCATTGTATGCTATCTTTATGAGAGAGAAGCATCTAGTGAAAACTATGGCCCCCGGATCTACTTTTATCACATTACAAAAACCACAAATAGCTTCCTAAAATCTATTACCTTTTATTTTACTTTTAATTTATCTATCTACCATTATCATATTTAATCCTTACAAGTAACGAGTTCAAGGGGATTGACAACCCTCTTGCCCATGTTGGCTGTAAGTATTTGCTCTTGTGTGTAGGTACTGCTTACTAAGAATTTAAGTGGTTCTCCTATTGGTTCGACAACCTTGGTTCTTACTGAGGGAAATACCATCAACTACTATATTGCTTCACCCTTCCTCTTTGGTGAAAATCCCAATGCAGCTCACAAGTAGCAGAAAGAATTTTTGGTGTTGTTGCCGGGGAGACATCATCAAATACCTATAGGTTCCTACATTTACATTACCATTTACTATCTCTACTTTTTATTTGCTTTTATTTACCTTCGCTTTTTAATATCCATCCACTTCTCGAAAAAAACAAAAAAAATTATTTTTGCTAGTTTGCTATCTCGTTTGCTTTGCCACTATGTCTCAAGAAAATACTAAGCTATGTGACTTCTCAAATACTAATAATAATGATTTTATTAGTAATCCAATTGCTCCTCTTGCCACTAGTGCGGAGTCTTATGATATTAGTGCTGCATTTCTAAATCTTATCATGAAAAAACAATTTGTTGGAACTCCTAATGAAGATGTTGCATCCCATCTTAATACCTTCGTTGAATTATGTGATATGCAAATGAAAAAAGTTGTGGATAATGATATTGTTAAGTTGAAATTATTTCCTTTCTCACTAAGAGATTGTGCTAAAACTTGGTTTTCATCCTTACCTCGCAATAGTATTGATTCATGGGACAAATGTAAGGATGCTTTTATTGCCAAGTATTTTCATCCCGCTAAGATTATTTCTCTTAGAAATCAAATCATAAAATTTAAGCAACTTGAGCAAGAACATGTTGCACAATCTTGGGAGAGAATGAAATTAATGATTAAAAATTATCCCGCTCATGGATTAAGCTTATGGATGATAATACAAAATTTCTATGTGGGACTAAATTTTGTGTCAAGAAATCTTCTAGACTATGCTGCAGGTGGTACCACGAAGCCTCGCCTCCACGGGTCTCACTCGCACTCTCCGGTCTAAGCCTCCCTGCTGCAGCAAAACATCAAATGGCTTGCGCGTGCGACCCACCAGTCCAGTGATCCACCACAACCGCCGCCGCCGCTGCCCCTGACCAAATGTCCGTTGCTGCCGGCATCACCCTCGCCGTGGCCGATGCTGTGTGGGTGCAAATCAAGGTTGCGGGGCACGCCACCGGAGAGTACCTGTCCATGTAAGTGAATCCAAACAGGCCCGGCACCTCCGCGGCGCCACCCGTCTCACTCGGTTGTTATTCATGCACGCCTCGCCGTCTTGAGCCCCTGACCAGTTCTGGCATGTGTGCAACCTCGACCACCTGTTTGGCAAGAACATGCTGCCCGCCTGCAAGATCCTCGACGAGGGTGGCATCCGCCGCGTCACCGATGCGCCCAGCGGTCGCTCGCTCTTCCTGGTGGGCTCTCGCACCTTACCTTTCGGTTCCCATCGGTGTTCATGTTGTGGTCAGTCGTCTGACGACGGTTTATTTTGGTTTGGTGCTGCAGGTGATGGGGGAGTCCAAGAGGAAGGAGGAGTACATTTCCTTCCCAGAGCACCTTTGCACCTGATACTCCTTCTTCTATGACATCGTTGGCCGCGGTGAGCAGCTCTGCGTAAGTGATGTCTCTGTTACTTCGTCGGGCCACATTATTCGCCGAGTCTCGTGAAGTTCTAGATTAGAGAAATGGATGTATTTGGAATGCAAAATAAGCACTGGGCGGTTATAGCTGCAATCGGTATTAGTACTTCATTTCTATGATAGACATAGGAACACATGGTCATGATCAGGGAAGCCAAGAAGACCTCGGAGCTGAGCGAGACCTTGGAATCAGAAGCCGACACAAAGGATGGAACTCGCCTACGAAGTCGAAGACACAAGCTTATAAATTCACCCCAAAGAAGATATCTGACATCCTCGGCTTGAAGACTAGTTAAGGGGCTAGTGTTGGTGTCCTTGATTAGGGGGTGTTTTCCACGTCAGTCCGCCTACCATGGGTTGGGCCAAGGACCCACCTAAAAGTGATGGGCTGGCCACACTGGCCCTGGCCCTCGGTGTAATCAAGACGAGGATCTCCTGGAGGCTTGGCATACACTTCAAGCGTATTTCAATAGTTGGCATGTTTATCCCTACATTGTAACCGATCATGTGTAAACCCTAGGTACCCCCAACGTCTATATAATCCATGGGGTTCAGTCCGTAGAGGCGGATGCATTCGCCTTAGCAAGCCTGAGAGCCTAGACAAAACTCATACAATCTCGAGGTAGACCAATATGTACTTTGTACCCCCATCACAATCAATATATAAGAAGTAGGACGTCGGGTTTTACCTCATCAAGAGGGCTCGAACCTGGGTAAAACATCATGTCCCTACTCTCCTTGTTATCATCTGGCTCTAATCATCAAGATTGGGACACCCTACCCGAGATCTACCGGTTTTAGCACCGACGCATGTCGTGCTTCTTACACTTTGCCACCGCCTCAATGTTTTCTTTGTTCAAGATAGACACCTTGAGGGTGTCGGTAGTCAGCATCTTGAAAGTGATGAGGTGCCCAATATTGGTCTAGTGAATAGTGGCAAAGGAGGCCCAACCCTGATCAAGGGTGACCCTGTCGTTGATCACGAGGACCATCACCCTCCAGGTGCAGCCGTGTCGATCTTGAGCTTAAATTCTTGAGGCATAGGAAGGAAGTGCTTGGCGAAGTGCAGTGGTATCGGCAGGCACTCCAGCTTTAGTGCAAGGATGACCTTGCAGAATTGGTTGGCCCGGCCTCCTCATGGAAATGGCCGAAGTTCCTCGTCTGCTTGGGGCGCTGGGGAGCTCCGCCGCCTCCTTGCCCTTATCTTCGGCTGACACGACCTGCTTGCCCTTGGAGTTCTATAAAGGAGCTGCATTATCAATCTACATTATGAACACATTGGTACAGCGAGGTGCTATACAAACGGTTTTCTAACCCTTTCCGCGATGGTGTTTTGAACTGTCGCCAAGTGAATGACCGCGATACAGGGGTCCTTCCCACATGACCCAGAAACCCTCGGGGATATGGAGACTTGATGCATACAGTTGTCCCTACTCGTTTGTGCTTGCATTGCCATCGCAGTCGATATTCTATGGAGCTACGTTAAGATGCGCAGCTCATCACAAACGGTTCACTATTATAGAACGTGTATGATAAGTAGACAATCACACACATTCACTTTTCCCAAACTGTGTGCGATAAATAATTAAGAAGATTAGCTAATCATTGTATGAGTGTAATATAGGATTACGAAACGTCGGACCATCGTAACATCATCGTACATGATAACTATCACACACGCTATTCTATGGTGCAACATTTACGATGTGTAACACATCAGAAATAGTTCATTGTTGCAAATCGTGTATGATAAGGCAACTATCACAAAGCTTAGTTTCCTCACACCATTTGTGATATTGTCTGACATCACACACGGTTTGCAAACAGCAATTGTGTGCATGCTCGCACACGTTTCCGCTCTGTGAACCGTGTCGGATTATGGTTTATATCACAAATGTTTGTGTTTTTACCGATCATGTGCACCGTAACGACCTGCGGAGCGTAATTTCATCGTAATTTAATTGCTGCTATTTCAAATTGTATCGGGTTTGAATTTGAAAGTATGCTCTAGCTTTATTCATATCCATCAGGTTCAAACAACCAATGCATTATTTGATTCACAAGTACATATGTTCAAGAATTACATAAGCACCAAATAAAGAATGATGAACCACAGTTGTATACTTGTACTATTAAAGACGGTAAATAAAGAGGTGAAATACATTCTGGTTGCTGAACAAGGTGAAGCAGAACGCCCATATTGTGCCCTCCTCCATGAAGAAGGTGCGCACGACTCTAGTCCAACCCCTTGTGATGGCTGACCGCCCATCCTTCACTGTCTTCATGAACACATCTAGATAATTATCATGTTCTGGTAGAAATACTCCCACCAATCATGTAGTTTGAGAGGTAACCTTGAGTAAATTGCTTTGGGAACCACTGCAAAGGAAAAAGATTCAGACATTGTGATCTAACACAACTCATTATGGCCAGTAAAAAGAAGGTTGCAGGGTTCTTATTCTTACTTACCATCCTGCAATTCGCTGTTGTCTTGGATAAAGTGTAAAAAAATAGTTTAATTGCCATCTTTTGACCTATTTTACTAAAAATCTTTATGAACTTCCTCACTTGATGCTGGTCACCAATATCTCATTGCCCCATACATAGAAAGGGTCGAAGCGCGGATCTTTACCAATGACATATGTACCCAAAAGCACCAAGTTAATATGAGAAGCTAAACAACAATTGCACAATGATGTAGTACAATATCCCTCTCCCTCGGTCACATATTAGATGAATTAACATCTTATATTATGGGACGCAGGGAGTTTATTGCATTCTTACAAATTATCGGGTGATTAACTACTGTTGTATCCATGGGTTAGAGTTAGTTTGAGCTAGTTTGGGCTCAAATAGCCCTAAAGTATATCCAAACATGAGGGCTAGTTTGAGCTAGTTGCATTTAACCTACCCAAAAAACTATCCAACCCAAGAGGTGCTAATTGGAGCTAGTTCTCCTAGTGCATTTATTGTCAATCTAACCCTATCATCCAAACACCTCTTTGGCTAGAGTTAGTTCAGGGTTAGTCATGAGCTAGAAACTAACTCTAACCTCTAGCTAAGTTAGAGTATCCAAACAGGGTTGTGTCTAGGGATGAAAATGGAGTGGAAACTTTCCGCTTTTCCAGAAGAAAAATGAAAACGGAGAGGAAATATGAAAATGGAAATGGAAATTTGCAAAACGGAAGTGGAACTGGAATTTTTTATATGGAAACAGAAACAAAAACAGAACCGTGTTTTCCGGTGGAACAGACATGGAAACAAAACTTTCCGTATTCGTGAATATGGAATTTCTGTTTTTACTATAGGCTTATGGCTACTTTGTAGCCCAACCACTAAACAACATACAATGACACAATGTGTAGAATGGATCATTTGAATCCCAACTTCTACTACCACACTCGTACTCAACTAGATCCATACGCAATTGTCCAATACTACTGCAATACTATGCTAAGTTGCTAACATAATCATATTATTTTCTAGCCATGTTACCAATTCATTAAATTTGTTTGTTTTTGTGTGCATTTCTCTTTGATTCGAGGGGTTTTTAAGTTCCAGCCAATGCCCACTTATGTTCCGTGTCCGCTCTATATTCACTCCATTTC